>NC_139519.1:2500-1459003 GCF_947247035.1 Vipera ursinii | reverse complement strand
GGCTATAACTTTCCAGGGGGTTGAGGGGTTTGCCACTGGTTGTAACAGTCCGGGCGACTGCCCTTGCAGCCTCTTAGCCGTCACGTACGTTTGACAGCTGGCCACATAGCTTTCTATGTTCTTTTTCATGGATGGCCACCAAAATTGCCTTTTAGTTAAGTGTAAGGTTTTTACGTAAGGGACGCGGTGGCTCAGTGGGTTTGGACGCTCAGCTTGTCGATCAGATGGTCGGCAGTTTGGCAGGTCAAATCCTGAGTGCCACGTAACAGAGTGAGCGCCTGTTACTCATCCCAGCTTCTGCCAACCTAGCAGTTCGAAAGCATTTAAAAATGCAAGTAGAAAAATAGGGACCACCACGGTGGGAAGGTAACAGCGTTCCATGTGCCTTTAGCGTCCAGTCATGCCGGCCACATGACCACGGATTCGTCCTCGGACAAGCGCTGGCTCTTCGGCTTTGAAACGGAGATGAGCACCGGCCCCTAGAGTTGGAAACGACTAGCACGCATGTGTGGGGGAACCTTTACCTTTAAGGTTTTTACAAACCGAAAATGTCCTACTGATTTTGTATCATGGCACAACTGCATGAAATTGATCCTCTGGGTGGCCGGTATGTATAACTTCTCACCCACCCAGGGTAGTCCGTCTTTGATTGTGCATACATGTCTATTTTTCTGGAACCATTCATCAGTTTCCAAAGACTTTCGGAATTTGATTCCAGTTTGGCTATCCACCTGCAGCTTTATTTTAGCTTGGGCCCTGGTGGTGACCGGTGCTGCCAGTTGTTGTTCAGGCATAAGTGGTTTAGAGTCAGTGGCTCGTGTACTGTTATATTGGGGCATGCGAGATAATGCATCTGCCAGGAAATTCTTTCCCCCTGGTAAGTGTTTGAGTGTGAAGCGGAATCAGTGAAAATGTTGAGACAAGCGAGCTTGCTTAGCAGTGAATTTCCTGGGTGTTTTTAGCGCTTTCAAATTTTTGTAGTCTATCCAGAACTGGAAGGGGATTTTATTTCCTTCAAGTAAATGACGCCATGTAGGAGTCATTTACTTGAAGGAGTCCTTTGGGAAAGGGCGGTATATAAATCCAATAAAATAAATAAATAAATAAAATAAATGACCAGAACACAGCGTAAGCCTCCTTCTCCCACATGGCCTAACGTTGTTCTGTCTCTGTGAGTTTCCTGGACATATATGCACACGGTTGCAATGCCCCCTTGTCATTTTCCTGTAATAATACAGCTCCCACCGCCACATCGCTAGCGTCTGCCTGTATTACAAAAGGTTTATTGGGATCTGGGTGTCTCAGGACAGGTTTGGCAGAAAAAAGTCTCTTTAACCTCTCAAATGCCGCTTGACATTCCATTGTCCACTTCAGGGGCTGGCTGGGTTTCACTGGGGACCTCCCCTTCGTTTTCAACAAGTTTGTGAGGGGCAGAGCTATTTGGGCGAATGAAGGGATGAATTGGTGGTAGAAGTTTGCAAACCTCAGGGAACTTTCCAATTGCTTCCTTGTGCCCATTCTAATACTGCCCTGACTTTCTCAGGGTCCATTTCGATGCCCTGTGGGGATATGAGATACTCCAGGTAGTCTATTCTTTCCTGGTGGAATTCACATTTCAATAATTTTGCATATAGGTGGGCGGCCCACAATTTTTTCAGAACTGCTCTGACTAGATTAATATGCTCCTCTTTGGTCTCAGTGAAGATAAGGATGTCATCTAGGTAAACCAGGACCCCCTTATATAGGTGCTCTCTTAGCACTTCATTAATTAATTGCATAAAAACTGCGGGGGGGCCTTGCAGTCCCAACGGCAGGACTTTGAACTGGTAGCAACCCATTGGATAACTGAACGCAGTCTTCCATTCGTCTCCTTCCTTAATCCTAATGCGGTAGTATGCTTCTTTCAGGTCTAGTTTGGTAAAAATCCTTCCCTTCGATAGGTGGGATAGCATATCCTTCATTAGGGGTAGGGGATACAGATTACATTCACTAATTGTGTTAAGAGACCTATAATCCACGTATAAAAGAAGCGAGCCGTCCTTCTTCTCCCTGAACAGGACCAGGGTGGCCACTTTGGGTTTTGTTAGAATATGTTGTTGAAAAAAAATGGTTTGTTTAACAGAGTATTATTAATACACAGTGGAAGTTGTACTGGGACTTTTAGGCAAACAGTAATGCACTAACACGAGTTTTATAACTTATTTTTACTCAGACAACAAAAAGAAACACAGTAAGAAATAGTCCAAGTATCAATCCAGTATCATGCACATAAAAGTCAGTCCATAAAAACATAGTATCAAAATACAAAAGCTGCTTACCAATATCAAAAACAATATACACTGTAGCAACAGTTGATTCTTGAGAGAATAAATATCAAGTTAGCAAACAAGAGAACAAGAGGTATCCAAACACTAACATCAAACACATATACAAGAGCAACTACGTGTGACATCTAACTCTCTTTTATGTGGAATAATTACAGCTACACCCTTAGGCCGTTTAACTCCTTAAAGGTGCTTTTACTCCATTATATAATATTGTCACCCAAATCAAGTTTAATCTCTAACAATCTCCCCTTTTGGGTGGCATATTATACATATATTTTTACAATCTCAAATTACACATATCACAAACAGATTTATGCTTTATAGCACCCTGAGCTTTAGTAAACTGGTCAGCAATATTATCTTCAGTTGCACAATATTCCAGTTTAATCAAATTATCTTTAACACATTGTCTGACATTTAGATACCGTAGATCCGTATGTTTTGATCTAGTTTTCACTGCAGCATTAGTTGCTAATTTTATAGCTGCTTGATTGTCTTCATACACTTTTATTGGTTCATTACAATTTAAACCCATATCAAACAATAATTGTTTCCATACCAATAGCTCAGTACATAATAAAGATAGACAAGAAAATTCGGATTCAGTTGTTGATAAGCTTATATGCTTCTGTCTGTTAGACCTCCATCCTACTAAAGCGTTTCCCAATAATACAACCAATCCTGAAGTGGATTTCCTGGTTACAGTATCAGATGCAAAACTAGCATCTGCAAATGCTTTTAGTTCCAATTCCTTTGTTGGCTCTAGATATAGAGAATAATGTATGGTGTGTTTCAAATATCTTAAAACTCTTTTCGCACCTTGCCAACATCTGGTTGTAGGATTCTCACAATATCTAGCTAAATGATTAACTGTAAATGCTATGTCAGGTCTTGACCAGTTACATAAATACATCAAGCTGCCTATTAATGATTGATATATCTTTTTATCAAAGACATTGCTGTTATCTGCTGAACTCTCAAAACCTTGAACCATAGGTGTTTTTACTGGTTTACAGTTTTCCATATTATAACGTTTCAGCAAACCATTAATTTTCTTAGCTTGAGACAGTTTAAATCCTTTACTAGTCCTGACAATATCCAGCCCTAGATAATGACTAATAGCTCCTAGATACTGTGCCTGTCCTCAGCACCACACTGGATCTGGGCCCATAACCATTGTTAGAATATGTTGTTGAAAAAAAATGGTTTGTTTAACAGAGTATTATTAATACTCAGTGGAAGTTGTACTGGGACTTTTAGGCAAACAGTAATGCACTAACACGAGTTTTATAACTTATTTTTACTCAGACAACAAAAAGAAACACAGTAAGAAATAGTCCAAGTATCAATCCAGTATCATGCACATAAAAGTCAGTCCATAAAAACATAGTATCAAAATACAAAAGCTGCTTACCAATATCAAAAACAATATACACTGTAGCAAGCAGTTGATTCTTGAGAGAATAAATATCAAGTTAGCAAACAAGAGAACAAGAGGTATCCAAACACTAACATCAAACACATATACAAGAGCAACTACGTGTGACATCTAACTCTCTTTTATGTGGAATAATTACAGCTACACCCTTAGGCCGTTTAACTCCTTAAAGGTGCTTTTACTCCATTATATAATATTGTCACCCAAATCAAGTTTAATCTCTAACAGGTTTAGCAGGCTCAATAATTCCCCTTTCTAGGTTTTTTTAATGAATCTTTCCATCTCCATCGTTTCTTTTTGCCTCATGGTGTACATCCTGGGCTTCGGAAGTTTTGTCCCGGGTTTAAATTCTATAGCACAGTCTGTGGGCCGGTGAGCAGGGAGCTCTTTTCTTCCGCCACTAATGCTGTCTCCTCTCCTCGGGTTGGGGGGGCCCTTTGGGGTTGTAAACTCCTATGCTCCCCCTCCAGGAAGTTGAGTTCTGCTGTCCTCCAATTTACCCAGGGGTTCCATTTCTTCAGCCATTCCAGTCCTAAAATCATTGGGCATTCCATGCCTGGGGTCACTACAAACGTTATGTCTTCCTCATGGGTCCCCAGGGACAGGTGAACTGGTAAGGTGGTTAGGGTAGCTGGTACCCCCACCCCCTGCTATGGACCCGTTAACTGGCCAAAGGAGATTGGTTGCTTTAGTCTTCTCACCAGATTGCCCTAATTCCCCACCAGCGTCGGGTTAATGAGGCAGCGGGTGCAAAAGTAAAGGTCTATTATGGCTTTTACTTTGACGGCTTTGGGCATGGAGGAAGCTAATATAGTAACTGTCTTGAGGATGGGTGGAATGGATCCACTTACCAGGGTTTCGCCCTTCGAGCTGTCCTCCGAGGTGTCCACCGCCCCTGCAGTGTAGGCCAGAAGTCCCTCCCTTTCCTTGGTAGGGGTTGGGGACTCTACACCCTCTATCCCCCTCATTGCGGAGTCTTTTGGTTTGCCTAGGGACTTCCCTTATCTCCTGGCCAGTGATGGGTCTGATTTGCGCTGACGGGCTTTTAAGCGGCATTCTGCGGCGTGGTGGCCCTCCCTCCCGCATTTGAAACAGCCTGTTATTTCTTAGCCATAGTCGGTGGTTTTGCTGGCTCACGTGTTTGCTCGGGGGGGGGGAGGAGAGGATTTCCTCTCTAAGGAGAGGAAATGGGGGCAATAAACTCCCATGTTTATTCCTTTTCTTCCTTGGGAATGGCAGAATCCAAGGGGGGTTGAGATTTGGGTTTGCACAGAAAGAGAAATGAAATATAAATGGATTCTGACAGTAGCATGAAGATGAGCTGAAGCAGCAGCAACATATGCACAAGCCTGTGGGGGAGTCAGCTGGAGCCGCAGTGTTGCTGGGACTCTGCTGAGTGCCCAGGATCTGTGCCAGGCTCCAGCCGACTGGAGCTGCACGCAGCCTGGGGAAAGGAGTCAGTTGCAGCTACACCGAAGACAAAAGGAGGAGGAGAGGATATAAAATAGGCATGCCTGTGGGGTGTTTACATTTGGCCTGGGACCACCCTGGAGACAGCACCTGCTGGAAAGCCTCCTGCTTCCCCCCCACCCACACACCTCTTCCACAGCTACCTCCTTTGGAGCTTTCCTGATCCCAAGGGACCTGCCATGCCAGCAGCCAAGAGTGCTGGGTGAGCCCCTCTTTGTGGGACGAAGCAGGTGGACCATGCTGGCAGGCTGGTCAGGATCAGGAAGGCTCCGAAGGGGATAGCAGCGGGGGAGTGAAGCAGGGGGTTTTCCAGCAGGTGCTGCCAGGCCTGCAGATGCAGTGTTGCCCTTCTGCTTTTCAACCCTGAAGTTCCAGATTTAAAGTTGGGCAGCCTTTGAGCGCCCCTGTCATTGAAAAGCCTGTCTTCCCTGGTGGTGGGCTATCAGGGAGCATCTGCCTGGGCTCCAGCAGGAATTTGTGATGAGGATGGGTGACGGCGTCTGCCTCTTATTAATGGGCTATTGGGCTGACCTAGCAGAACTCTGTTTTCAGGAGAGGTATATGTCATGTGTCAGTTGTGTCTACACTGGCATTTATCAGAAGAAATGCTGCAGTCCAACCACACCAAGAGAAGGCAGGTGTGAAATCGACAGGGTGCCTCCAGCAGGTGCTCCAACAGCTATATGCAAGGAAGCTGAGACTGGGGGCGGGGGGGGAACAATATTTTCTGTGCAAGCAGTTCCACAGCTGGCTATACCAACAGCTTATTTGTGCAAGGAAATCCACGGGTATAATCCACCCAGCTTAGCTGCCTCCGACCAGCTTTCTAGCTTGGGTAACTGCATTTTTTTTCTCATTTCCTAGGCCAAGTCCTGCAACAGACGGCCCCTCCTCTATCAGTCCCACACCCTCAGTTACAATCCCGAGCAACACAGTGCCTAGTGCTTTCCATGCTCTGCAGAACAGACTCGTGACCAGCGGCACCACTTGCTTGCAGGCCCAGTCTGCCGGTGCCCTCCCAGGTAACTTTAGGCTGTGATTCTGTAAGGGAGAGGCAGCCCTCGAAGGAGGGCGATAGGAAAGCGTCCTTGTCTTTAGCCAAATTTGGATACTGCTTGGCCACTGGCATTATTGGCATAGTCACAATGGAGCAGATGTCTTTGTTTAAGCGTGTTTAATCCGTCTGTCTAACTATATCATGTATATAACTCCCCATCTCATGTAACGACTCTGGATGGCATACACAATAAAACAATCAAAATAGATTAAAAAAAACACACAATCCAAATAAAGATAAAAAACAAGATGGTGAAGAAAATGTTCAGGGAGCGCATTCCAGTTAACCATCATGTAACCATATAGCACACACTATCATGGAATCCCCAGGCTGGTTGACAAAACCATGTTTTGAGGTCCTTCAGGAAGTCCGATGGGGTTGGAGCCACCTCGGAGAAGAAGGACATTCCATAGGGTGGGGGCCACGGAGGAAAAGGCTTTCCCCAGGCGCTGCCCAGGGAAACACTCTGGCTAGCAGGGCCCATAATGTGCCTCTTGGGCTAAATCTGGGAACTGGGAAGAGGCGGCCCCTCCAATACCCTCTATGTAGTCCTTCCAAGTGAGTGAAATTTGGAGACAAAATCCTCTATTAAAACACAATAACAAAGGTAGCAGTGGACCTTCCAGATGCAGGGCCCCATCCAAGAAGTTCTGGTTCCATTCCAGAGGGACCTGCTTCAGATATATAATCCCAATGAATTGGCCAACGTGCTGTTCTGGCTGGCCATATCTAAAGGACACCTTGAATTTCCTGATGCGGAGCTTCTGTCGCCTTTTCTCTTTAGGGGCAGCTTCAGCCAGCAGCCTTCTCCAAGGTCTGAGCTTCAGTCTGCAGGACATCAACACGAAGGCCGCTGCTCTCCCAGCCAGTGCTGCTGCTGCTGGGGCCTTGGCACAGGTGGGCACTAGAGGCAGCACAGGCCCAAGGACAGTGGCTTGTGCCAATGGGCAACAGTAGATTGTTAATTTTTCTGGAATTTTGTAAGCTAGTTGAGAGTAGAGCTAAGCTGCAACATCTCACACGCAGCTGGCTGTTGGGCAGTGGCAATGGAGCCGGGAGAACTGGGTCTTAAACATTTACCAGCACACCTTTCAGTAGGTGGAAAATGTGCATTTTAATGGAACATGGAAGTATGAAATAATGGGCAAAGTCTGATTTCAGTGATGCAGATTTGACCAAGTGGAAACCTGAGTGTGAAGCTTAAGAAAAGGTGAGATTAAGGAAAGTTATATTTAGCCTCTGCTTATAAAGGATGGAGTGCTTCTTCGCATTCTGGAGAATGCCTTTATTCTTCCTTTTTACAGGGTGCCCGTACATGGCTTATTGTGATCTGAAGACCTGAGTGTGGCAGACTAAGCACTCCTTCGTTTAAATTCTTTTCTCTATCCCAAGAGGATAGAGAAAAATGATTTTTGTTCTGTTGTGACCTTTTCTTCTTTCCACCTTGCAGAACAACTCAACCTTGAAAACTTCAGCACCACTCCAGAGCCTGAGTACCATCACCACCAGCGCAAGCACTATTGTTCGAACGATCCCAGTTGCCACATCTTTATCATCTCTTGGAGCCTCGGCTAGTGGGAAGCCCACCACTATTCATCAGCTGCTTACAAATGGGGGGCTGGCAAAACTTGCAAGTAGCCTCCCTGCTTTGGCTCACATCTCTGGTCAGGGGACAGGTAAGATTCCAGCTGCATGAGCAAACCAAAGAAAAGTTCTTCTTGGGATGGCTGACACTTGATTACATGTCTTAGTGACACAATTTGAGAAAAGAATCTCTGTAAGGCAGTAGCCAAAGTGTTGGAGTTGAACCAGTACCAGCTCTAGCAAAGTTTGCCCAGTAACCTTCCCCCTTTTATTCTTCCATATGTAATCACCCTGCAGGTTTAAAAAAACTCATGCCTTACGGAGTGCCATCTAGACAAACTAAGCTACTGGTACACTGTTCGTAATTGAGGCCCAGCCTGGGAAATTCCACACAGATTTTCTTCATGTCCAAAAAGCTCTCTGCTGGAATGTGCATTTCAGGGCCTCCAGTAACTCTTGCCTCCTCTTTGCCAGGCTTAAAGGCCCCAACCACCATCACAGTGACCCTCCGGGGACAGGCCAGTCGAGCCACCACACTCAGCCAGACCACGGGGGGGGCTGCCCAGAGCCAATTGGAGGAGCAGACGCAGCTGCTGCTTCCCCAACTGCCCCAGGTAATGTGCGTGACAGTGTGATCTGCCTCGTACGTCCTTTGGAGAGGATCAGGCAGGGGTCTTTGGCATCCACCTAGAGACCTGGTTCTTGATGGCCGTGGGGTGATTTCAGTGAAAATCTGTACTTGCTGTGATGAGAAGTGATGTTTTGACTTGCCTTGTGCTCACTGCAGCATTCTTTGAACAGACTTTTTATTAGCCTCCATTTCAGTTCATGGTGCCTGTCCCACTTTACAGGTTGCAGATAATGCAGCTGGGAATCTGAATTGCCCAACTTCCAGCCCCATTCCTTCCAGTAAACGGTTGCCTCAACTGGAACTTGGCAAAGCCCAGAGCGCCGAGAGACTTCCTGCTGATCCTCAGCCATCCTCAGCGGTATCACTGTCTGTAGGTGAGAAAGAGTGATAGCCCTGGTTTTCTTTCCCTTCATGTGGCTAGAGCCATCAGTGATTGTATGTATCTTATTATAAATAGCACCCAAGAATAAAGGGTAGGTTCTTCTGATTTTAAATCTCTGGTTTATGTTACAAACATTGGATCAAACATCAACTTTTCTGACAGCTGCTCCTTCCCAGATTACATCTGTCGGGACTAGTGAGTAAATGTCCCAACAACTTCTGTTAACCACAGCCAGCATCACCAGGGTGGAAGTGGAAGCCTGGCATTAAATCAGTTTCATCAGCAATTCTATTTATGCATTTTTAAGAAAAGTTTATGCATTTTTAGGAAAAGTTATCGTTATGTTTCCTGACTTTCCTTGAATCATTGCCATATTTACAGGTTCACCGAAATTATGAAACTAAAGACACTCAGTTGCTAGAGGGTAGATTGGGAAGCCTGGTTGATTTGAAGGCTGCTAGCAGAGGTCACAGGAAGAATTAGAGAATCACTTCATCAGTTTGTGGAGGTTTCTCTGAGGAATCCATGCCTGTGATGTTCAGTTATAGTAGTTGAATATTTAACACCATGTGAACCATCTCCCTTGTCCCTTCTCCTTACCTAGTAACTACCACGAGCCCTATGAAGACCCTCTATGTGATGTCAGATGCGAAACTGTCTGCACTCACAAAATCTGTCATGGCAGAAGCTGCATCTGTTCCTCTGAAAGCCACAGCTGTCCAAACAACTGCTGCTGCTTCCTCTACTACTTCTTCCTCCCTTCCTGGAGCTGTGACCTTTGCCACCTCGACTACAACCAGCACACCTTGCGGTTTGGGGCATTCTAAAGTGGGACCTGTTTTGCAGACAGCTTCCAAGACAGTGATACTCACCTCTACGCTAACAGCTTTGAAGACTGACCGAAGCCTAGGACAGAGAGGGGAGATGATCCCTGGGACTATGGAAACTTTGGGCAGAGTACCATCTGTAATGGATGACAGCAGTACCATCATCCACACCCGGGAGAGCCTCACAAGCAGACATTTGCTTCCACAGGGTATGTTGCCTTCAGCAGCTGGCACCACACTTATTACTTTAAGCAGCAACCTAGCTGGCTCCTCCATCATCCCCACCGCTGGGGCTGCCCTCAGCCAGAAACCAGGACATCCCACCATTTGACTTCTTTTTGGCTTTACCATGGGAAGTAAAATTAGAGGCCCAGCTTATCATTCCATGACAAGAGGATGCATTGTTTTGTTTCTTTGACCCTTTTAATAAACTTTTTGTGTATGTACCACCTTTTAATTCTGTAAAGGGCTGGGCTATTTTTCACAAATATTAAGTACAGTCTAGATGCTTCTTTTTGGAGTTCTTGAGTGGATAGGCAGAGTGTGTGTAAGGGTGGCATAACCATTTCTTGCTGCGACGTCTTGAGGGGTTGGGAGTGGGAGGCAAGGTTTTATGGTGGTTCTCCTCCTACCTCTCGGGCCGTTCGCAGACGGTGTTGGCAGGAGGGCAGAAGTCAACCCCTAGGCCCCTTAGTTGTGGGGTGCCTCAGGGGTCAGTACTCTCGCCCCTCCTGTTCAACATCTATATGAAGCCGCTGGGTGAGATCATCCGTGGTTTCGGGGTGAGGTATCATCAATATGCTGATGATACCCAGCTTTTTATCTCCACCCCGAACCAACCCAGCGATGCCCTCGATGTGATGTCCCGTTGCCTGGAAGCAGTACGGATTTGGATGGGGAAGAACAGGCTCCAGCTCAACCCAGCCAAGACTGAGTGGCTTTACGTACCGGCATCTCAACTTGTCCAAGAGGTTCCATCTTTGGTTATGGGAGGAGAGGTGTTACCTCCCGTTGATAGGGCACGCAATTTAGGCGTCCTCCTGGACTCACGACTCAGTTTTGAAGATCATATTGGAGTCGTGGCCAGGGGGGCATTTGCCCAGGTTCGCCTGGTGTGACAGTTGAGCCCCTATCTGGACCGAGATGCCCTACATACAGTCACTCATGCACTTGTTACCTCTAGGATAGAATACTGCAATGCTCTCTACATGGGGCTGCCCTTGAAGACCACCCGGAGGCTCCAGCTGGTACAGAATGCGGCCGCGCGGGTTGTGATGGGAGCATCCCGATACTCCCATATTACACCCCTCCTGCATGAACTGCATTGGTTACCGGCTGTCTTCCGGGTGAGATTTAAGGTACTGGTACTTACCTTTAACGCCCTACGTGGCCTAGGCCCGGGATATTTGCAGGACCGTCTGCTGCCGGGGACAACTTCCCGTCGCCCAGTGCGCTCACACAGAGAGGGCCTCCTCAGGGTGCCGTCGGCTAGACAATGTCGGCTGGCGACCCCCAGGGGGAGGGCCTTCTCTGTGGGAGCGTCAGCCCTGTGGAACCAACTCCCCCTTGAGCTCCGGATGGCCCCGGATCTCCGGTCCTTTCACCACGACCTCAAAACTTTCCTTTTTCATCAGGCTGACCTGGACTGATGATGGGTTTTTAAAATGTTTTAATTTTTAATTGTTTAGTTAATTTATTTTGGGGCTGTTTATTTAACTTCTTTTAACTTTTGTATTGTTGTTAGCCGCCCTGAGTCCTTCGGGAGATAGGGCGGCATATAAGTCCCAAAAATAAATAAATTTCATTAACAAGGTCACGCTTGTTAATGAATGCATCAGGTCCTTCCCAAATAAACTATGGGAAATGGCATAAATGGGAAAGACCTCATGAATTGAAGAGGTGCTGAAAATTTTTTATCTTGCTCAATAGCAGCGAGTGTTAATCTGCCAGAAAATTCCAGTCTTTTACTATTTCAAGGGTGAGCAGAAATATTCCTGATATACCTTTTTTTGAGAACCCACAAGCCAATAAGACAGAGCTTTCATTACTGATGGACACTTTATTTTGCTTCCACAAACAAAACATTTATCACGTTCTGTTAAGGTTAAACTTCTAAGCATACTCATGGCTTTCAATTAATAATAAATCCCCTTAGCTAGAATGCAGTTCTATAGCAGACTTTACTCAAAAATTGGGAAAATAAAGAAAAGGAACAGTTGAAAGATTTAAATCTGAACCCACCCAAGCCTGAAGATTAGTGGGAACCAGTCTGGCACACCAGAGCCTCTCTGGCATTTTGAAAACTCTCATGAAAGGGCTGGCTTTATGTTTTTTTGCCCAGTAGGGCTCAGAAATATAATTTATTATCTATGGTAAAATGCATTTCCACATAAAAATATCTCTCCTGAAACTATACATGAGATAACAAAACTCATGATTTCAAGGAAACAACATTGACACAATTTAAGCATATAAGCACCCAGTGGTTACTTGCTATTTAAATGGCCTTTTTTCTTGGAATGTAATAAAGGATTCCTAATAGTTACACAAACTTTTAGCAAACATTGGATGTATGTGCCATAATACTTTTCATAATATTCAATACATGATTACATTGTCTAAACCAAATTAATCATTTATCAATGTATTAAACTGCCTTGCTATGGCTATAGAAGTAGCTGCCCCATTGCTGGTAAACACAAGAAAATGCTTTCTATTCATTTCAAAGGAACAGAAAACACCATCCATTTACCGGCTCCCCTTGGTTAGGAATGTCAGCTCCAAGTGAACTGGGAAACTCAAAGAGCAAACAAGCTGAGAGACTTCAAAAAAGAAGGCAGGCCTGGTAGTGGTGATGAGATTCTCCTTTAGGTATGGTTCAAAAATGACATTCTGACTACTATTCTTATCGTGAGTTCACTGTGGTAACAATGATTTTATAGAGAAATGCAGGATTCTTGGGATGGCATCAGGCCGATTGATGTATTTGTCTGCTACTTCTGTTATCTAAGTATAAGTGGACCCTGCATGTGCCAATATCTTCCCACACGATCTCTGGGAATAAGTCTTAATTCTGAACCATGCTTCAGGAAAACATTCCCTGGAAAAAGGAAAGGAAGGTTATTACCTAAAAGGATACACGAGATTTTTTTACTTGTGCTTTAATTAAATGTTTTAGTAAATACATAAACATAATTCTGCAAGGTGAAGCAGGAAAGAAACAACAGAAATTCTAAAAAAACAGATCTGCATGTTTTACTCCTCCACTGCTAGGGAGTAGCAGAGAACATGGCAGCAGGTCAGACCTTTATAAACACACACTGCACTCTCAAGACATCTGGACTCACAAGGCCTTTTTAACAATCTTTTGTTCATGAAATATTTTCACAAATTACAATCATTACACAAATATGCAGATCTAGGTAAAAATTTTATTCTCGTGTTGGGTAGGATTGTTTCAGACTTCAAATTCTAGACAAAACCTATTCTTAAAAAGTGACACTCTTAACTGATGTAGACATATTCAGGGTAAAGCATTTTACCATTTACCATAAATGATTAAAAAAAAGCTTACAGGGATCACACAGAACATGAGTCACACATTAACCAAACGGTTTACGGCTTGCCTGGACCTAGCAGTAGAACCACAACTAATTTATGAGCTTATTGTAAAAGGCTGTTTTGAGCACCAATAATGTAAAAGCATAGTCATGAAAATACTTATAAGCTTTTATGCTTGTTCACACTTGCAAATGCTATGCATGTCTCAAGAGATGCATATTTGCACAGACAATGGTCAGCAGTCTAGGTTTCCAGAGTCTGTTGAACTGCAGAAGTCGTCATTCACCACAAGAACAGGGATCTGCCAATTCATGTCTTAACATAATTAATTTTATTCAGAAATGTTTGGAAAAAGTTGTCAGGATGATGCTTCATGCTGTTTATTGATATTATATGGTGGAAAAAATCTATTTCTTGCTATCCCATATCTTTAATATCTACAGCAGTACATCTGTACAGAATTCATTACAAAATACTCTTAGAATTTTACAGGCACTTACCAGCTGTCTGATCAGGGTTTATTCCTATTCCGTCTGCGGGGGAAAATTAAAAAGGTTACTTAGTGATATCCCCTCTTGATCCCATGAAAAGGAATGGAATCATTGCTGAAACAAAATCAGATTGCCTGTGCCCTCTATGAAAAAGCTAGCACGATTTTACTACATGTGGTTCAGTGGTTCTCCTATCTCCTGGGACGCTCGCAGTCGGTGTTGGCAGGGGGGCAGAGGTCGACCCCAAGGGCTCTCGTTTGTGGAGTTCCTCAGGGATCGGTCCTCTCGCCTCTCCTGTTTAACATCTACATGAAACCGCTGGGTGAGATCATTCGTGGTTTTGGAGTTGGGTATCATCAATACGCTGATGATACCCAACTTTTCATTTTGACCCCAAACCACCCCAGTGATGCCCTCGATGTGATGTCCCGTTGCCTGGAGGCGGTTCGGGTCTGGATGGGGAGGAACAGACTTCAGCTCAACCCTGACAAGACCGAGTGGCTGTACATTCCGGCATCCCGGGACATTCAAAATGTTCCATCTCTTTCTATGGGGGGTGAGTTTTTACCCCCCGGTGGATAGGGCTCGCAACTTGGGAGTCCTCCTGGATTCACGGCTTACTCTAGAAGATCACATAGTAGCCGTGACTAGGGGGGCTTTCGCTCAGGTTCGCCTGGTGTGTCAGTTGCGGCCCTATCTGGACCGGGATGCCCTGTGTACGGTCACTCATGCGCTCGTGACCTCTCGTCTAGACTACTGCAATGCTCTTTGCATGGGGCTTCCCTTGAAGACCACTCGGAGGCTCCAACTGGTACAGAATGCGGCCGCGAGAGTTGTCTTGGGAGTTTCCCGGTACTCCCATGTTACACCTTTGCTCCGCGAGCTGCATTGGTTACCAGTTGTCTTCTGGGTGAGGTTCAAGGTCTTGGTGATGGTTTTTAAGTCCTTACATGGCATGGGTCCGGAATACCTCGGGGATCACCTGCTGCCGGCGTCGACTCCCCTCCGCCCTGTCCGTTCCCAGAGAGGGCCTTCTCAGGGTGCCTCCGGTCAGAGAATGCCGGCTGGTGGCCCCCAGGGGGAGGGCCTTCTCTGTGGGCGCCCCGGCTTTATGGAACCAACTGCCGGTTGAGCTCCGGATGGCACCGGATCTTCGCTCCTTCTGGCGCGGGTTAAAGACCCATTTATTCGACCAAGCTGGCCTGGCCTGATGGGGGAACGTTAGGGTTTTAATGGGTTTTATATTCTGATTGTTTTAATTGGGCAATTATTTAATCCTTTTTTTTAACTTTTGTATTTCTATTTATATGCCCTGTTCACCGCTGAGTCCTTCGGGAGAAGGGCGGTATAAAAATTTAATTAATTAATTAATTAATTAATTAATACATAAATAAATGTAATCAGAAACAAGTGGGCAAGCTTTATTACTGGATTTCAACAGAATAGGCATTAACAAGTCACCAGTGCTATTTTTAGAACTAAAACTGTGCAACATTTCAAAGGCCAAAAGATACCACAGAGCATGAGGACTCAGCCTGCAATTCCTTAAAGCAACCCACCATTCCCTGGATCACTTGGCAGCTCCAGATGGCTGCACCCGACAAATTCAAGGAAAGACTTTAAGCAGTTATGGATAGGAGCTGCATTCCTGCCTTAAATTCCAAACACTGCACAGTGGAATGATGTCTGGATTCTCAGTCATCTGGGGCACAGTCTAAAGCAGGGCTTTTCAACCTATTCACCCATTGTACCACTTTTAGGATATCGCAAAATCCAAGTACTGCTAGTCGCCTAGCAAGGTGTCAAAAACTTGATGACCAAAAAAAAAAGGAAAAAAGTGATAAAGTACAGGCAGTCCTCGACTTACAACAGTTCACCTAGTGACTGTTTGAAGTTACAACGGCACTAAAAAAAGTGTCCCCCCAAGCCACAGCCAAGCAAGACACCTGCTTGCCTGCCCGGCGGCACTTTTCCTCCTGTTCGAGGTTTTCATTGTTGTGAGCATTTCTGTTGAGGATTGGCAACGGGGGTGAGGTGGGGTGCTTGGTTTTTATTAGCCTTGGTGGAGCAGTGGGCTAATGCCTCCTTAAGTAACACCAGCTGCCTGCAATTAGTGCAGGTTCGCATTCCACCAGGCTCAAGGTTGACTCAGCCTTCCATCCTTCCCAGGTAGGTAAAATGAGGACCCAGATTGTTGGGGGCAATTAAGCTGACTTTGTAATAATGCCGCTTGGGGTGTGTGTGTGAAAGCCCTAATAAGCAGGCATATACATAGAATGAAGGCTACTGCTAAGCTTGTAAGCCGCCCTGAGTCTTCGGAGAAGGGCGGGATATAAATGGAATTAAAATAAAAAATAAATAAAATAATTCCCCCCTCCCCGTGTGCTGGGTGGTTGCAGCAGGTTATGATCACTTCACATGACCCTGGGACACTGTGACCGTCATAAATATGAATCAGTTGCCGAGCATCTGAATATAAAATCACAAGACCCTGGAGATGCTGCAACATTCCAGCTGATTGGCACTTCTTCTGGGCTCAGCAGAAGCACGGGGATCAGTGCTGAGCTCCAGCTGGATCCTGGCGTTTCTGCTGAACCCTGACATCCCCGAAGCGCTGCTCCTGGGGCTTCCACTGAGCCCTGACAGGCCTGCGGCTCCAGCCGTCTCTCGCTCAGGCTTGTGCGGTGCTGCCACCAGTTCAGCTCATTCCCCTCCCCCACTACCACCTTTCTAGGATGGTCATGTACCACCTGCCAGGTGCCAATGTACCACAGGTGGTACCCATACCACTGGTTGAAAAGCCCTGGTCTAAAAGGTGCTTTTTCAAAAGGCAACTGGACTGTTTTTTCCTTGAGGAAAAAACATTTTCTTCTTCCTCAAGAAAGAACAGTCCAGTTGCCCTTTGAAAAAGCACCTTTGCATAGTTGAAACACTTCCAAGTTTCAAAATATTGAGATGCCCTTCACAATGCAGAGCCCATCAAGATTCTGGTTCACCCTTAACAAAACCAAGTATTTGCAAAGCTTAGGCTTTTTTCTGTTTTCATAGGCAAGTTGCTCATGCCCATTTGGTAATTAAAGGGGAATTAAAGGGGAATAATCCGTTAGCTCCCTCCTGCTTATCTAGCGGCTCATTGTCAGGTTTGATTGATGTGGGTGAGCCTAATTTAGGACTAGGCCAGGCATAAAGACAGTCTTTGACTCAAAACCATAACTGAGCCCCCCCCCCCCGACCTCCGTTCATTCCGCCGGGACCTGAAGACCTGGCTCTTCGAGCTCTCTGGCCCAGGCTGAGGATTAATCTTATTTTAACTGGGGTTTTATTTATGCAGGGACAAATATAATTTTTTTAAAATTTGTTTTTAACTTTTGCATTTTGGTTTTTTAATCACCCTGTAAACCGCCCTGAGTCCTTCGGGAAAGGGCGGTATATAAATGTAATAAAATAAATAAATAAATATACAATTATAAGCCATGGTGCTCATGTGACGGCACCCACTTTCACAATCTTTTTGCAAGTGAACATGGCAAAAGGCTTTATTTGCTGGAAACTGAAAGTAAGCTGTGGTTTCTGACAAAACACACCAAAAATCACAAAGCAGACAGGTTGCCAAGTGCCCAAAATATGATCATGTGACCACGGGGATGGGGAGGGAATGGGCACAGCTGTTGGAACTTTGAAACAGAGTTGGAAGTAGTTTTGGGGAGGCCACTGTAACTTTGAAAAGCCACTAAAAGACTCATGATGAGTCGAGGACTACCTGGAAAATCCTCATAGAATAAGCACGAAGATAGGACAAAATATGAAACCTGGAAAACAAATCACCAAATCAGACTATTCAAACTGGAGTCCTCAATTCAAATATTTTCCTCAAGACTGCAACAGGCCTTTCCGTTGAAGAATCTTCACCAACAGTTCAAACCCACAAAAGTTTGAACTGTTTTTTCTACCCATTAAATGGCTGCCAGGAACTGAGGAAGGGTTTCCTCTTCCACCGCGTATCCTTCAGAGGACCCCTGAGGACCTCCTCATTCTGCCAGACCAGCTTTGCTCCATCTGCATGTGGTGATGGGCCCTGCACACCACCTTCCTTTTCACCCTTCCAAAAGTATAGCAGAAAGAACTGGCTAATCCTGAACTGCTTTCTCCACCCAGCAGGTTTCTGATGCTGCATGTACATGTACAGAAACTATCAGATCCTGGGCTTTGAAATCTTAGGATCTGTAGTCAACTGATCCATGACCAATAGTGGAACATAGCTGAGCATGGGTGTTGGTTGAAGAAATAGAAAGACAGTATTTTTCTTTTATTTTTTGATATGCGAAATACAAAAATGTTTGGGATGATCAATATAAAGGAAATGTTTTAGATATTTAAATGTAATTGATTTTAAGAAAATTCCAATGGATAAATAAAAACATGTTTTGAATAGAGTTAAAAGATTAATGATTGGATTTTTAAATGGAACATTTAAAGATTAAACGTAGGTTTAATTATGGGTAAAAAAACAGAAAAAAATTGGAAATAAGTGTATACTAGTTTAAGAGGGATATGTATTTTAAGTAGTATATTATTTTCTTTTTTCTCTTTTTTTCCTCTCTCATCTTTTGTGTCATGACATGAAAATAGATTTAACTAGTAAGAATGTTTTGAACATTGTAGGGAAAATAAATTTAAATAAGAATTGTAAACAGGATTCATGACGAGGCAACTAAGATGACCAGAAAAGAAGTATGATTATTATTGGTAGAAATTTTAGAAAAATCTTTATATTGTTACCTATCAAACTAATAAGAATTGTATTAATTTAAGGTTGGCACAGAGAATATTATTGGAAGAGAAAATCAAGCAAAGCTATTATGTGGACTTATGCTATTTATCAAGTATCAAGGTGTTTACGTTAAAAAAACCCAATAAAATATATTTTTTAAAAATAAATTATGGGTCATATAAACTCACCATTTGTTATAATGGCACTTGTAGCTGCAGGGACTTTGAACTAAATTAAATAGAAATACAACAAGTTAAAAGAATAGAATTATACCTTGCCATTTCTCTTCATAAAAAAATTATTTGCAACTCCTACTTTATAAGAAGAAAGTGACACTATCATACTACTATATTTTGTTCTTTTTATTCCATTTCAAAACTGCCAAATAAAAAGGAAACACTCCTTTGTGGGAGCAAAGGGAGGCTCAGCTAATCTCAATGTATACATAGTTGTACTTTGGCAATAAAGATTCATTCATTCATTTTAAACAAAACATGTTGCTAAAAAATCTATTTGAATATTTTGAAAATCACTCACTTCTTCTGCGGCAAACTTCAAGACGGCTGTGAAAGGTGTTTTTTCAGGTACACTTAACCTACAAAAACAGATGGTTCTCTAACGTTGGTGACGGCTACATATTTCTACGCCAAAGCCTTTTTTCAGAACCCAGTCCCAACCGCCTGGTCTGGCGGGCCTGGCCCTCCTATGCATTATTGCCGAAGCAAAAGCTCCGGGCCAGGGAAGCGCGGCTCCCAGCGGCTCCGGGGACCTGCCAACAGTTCTTTGCCCCGTCTGCGAAGTCTGGGCGGCGGCGGCTCCTCCCGCCCCAGCAGCTCCCGGTTGGCACCCCGGCCCGCCCCTCCCCCACGGCAGCAGCCGCTGCTCCGGGCGGGGGTCCCGGCGGGGGAGGGGAGAGGCCGGCGCGCGCCCTCGCAGGTGCAAAGAGAGCTTCAGGCGCGCGTGCGCCCGCTCGCTAGCCCGGGCCTGGCCACGCCCCCCCTTCCCCCTCCAGAGGGCAGCGGCCCTCCGCGCGCGACGTGGCCAGCCGAGCCGGCGCGTTGCGTGTACTCACACTTTGTAAGGCAAACGCGGGTCCGAAGTGAGCGTGACCTTGAAGGTGACCTTCGCCCTGCGGGGAGAGAAGAAGACACGGCGGTTAGCGGTCGGGAGGAGGCGAGGTTCCCCCCCACGCCGCGGACCCCGCAGCCCCGCTCACATCTTCGGCCTCTGAAGCCGGCGGCCCCACTTCCGGAGCTGCTGCGCGCGTCACTTCCGGCTCCGCCTTTCCCCCCCCCCGCGAGCAGCAGCAAGCAGAGGGCCCCCCGCGTCCTGCAGCCCGGCCGCTCCTCCTGCGCCCCGATGAGCAAGCGCAAGGCGCCGCAGGAGAACCCCAACCAGGCCATCACCGACCTCCTCAGCGGTGGGTGCCGCCGCTCCGGGCGGAGGGCCAGCCAAGCGGGCCGGAGGGGTTATAAGGCGTTTCAGGATCCGCACGGCGGCTCCCGGGCCCCGCGGGGCTCTTGCCAGGCAGGGAGGAAGCGGAAGCGGGGCTCCCCGCGTGCCGACGGAGCCGGAAGGCCCCGAAAGCCCCTTTGCTCGGTTCTGAGGAGGCGACCCGGCGCCCGTTTCCTCCCGGGTCTCCCTGCACGGCGCTTGAACTGCGGCCCTTTGGGCCTCTCCCCGGGAAGCAGAGTTCGTGCAGGAGCCAGAGAGAGGCCCGCGAAAGAACCGGCAGGCCCCTCGCGTCCTGGACGTAAAACTCCGTGGCAACGACGCCTTCCTCAGAGAGCTAGCTCAGGGGTAGGCAACCTCGGCTCTTTTATGACTCATGGACTTCAACTGAGGAATTCTGGGAGTTTATTTATTTATTTATTTAGATTTGTATACCGCCCTTTCCCGAAGGACTCAGGGCGGTTTACAGGGTAATTAAAACAAGAAATACAAAAGTTAAAAACGATTAAAAAGAATTACAACAGTCCCTGAAAAAGTAAAAGCCCCCAATTAAAATTAAAGTTCTCAGCCTGGGCCAGAGAGCTCAAAGAGCCAGGTCTTCAGGTCCCGGCGGAATGAACGGAGGTCGGGGGCAGTCCTCAGCTCCACGGGCAGCTGGTTCCAGAGGGCAGGCGCACCCACTGAGAAGGCCCTCCCCCTGGGTGTTACCCGCCGGCAATCTTTTACCGGTGGCACCCTGAGCAGACCCTCCCTGTGGGAGCGCACTGGATGAAGGGAGCTTGATGCTGGCAGCAGGTGTTCCCTCAGTTGAAGTCCATGAGTCATAAAAGAGCCGAGGTTGCCTACCCCGAACTAGACACAAAGACAGCGCCTCCCCCTCATCCATCTGCTAAATAACTAATTCCCACAAGACTTGTTTTAGGACACTGAGCTTGTCGATCAGAAGGTCGGCATTTTGGCGGGTCGAATCCCGAGTGCCGCGTAGCAGAGTGAGCGCCTGTTACTCGTCCCAGCTTCTGCCAACCTAGCAGTTCGAAAGCACGTAAAAATGCAAGTAGGAAAATAGGGAACGCTACGGTGGGAAGGTAACAGCGTTCCGTGCGCCTTTGGCGTCTAGTCATGCCGCCCACATGACCACGGAGACGTCCTCGGACAAGCGCTGGCTCTTCGGCTTTGAAACGGAGATGAGCACCGGCCCCTAGAGTGAGAAACGACTAGCACGCGTGCAAGGGGGAACCTTTACCTTTATTACTGTTACCCCCCCCTCCTCTTTCCTAGTACCTTAGCATTTTATGACTATCATTTACTTGTTTGTGTCTTATGATTTATGTTGATTGCTTTTATTTAGTATCGTATGACTATCACTGAGTTATGATTTATGGTGATTGGATTATTATGAACATGGTTTGTTGCTTGTAGGAACCCTGAGAGCTCACACACGTAGACAAATGTGCATGTGTCCAATCACATGTTGGCCAATGAAGAATTCTATTAGAAAAATGGTATTTGATTTTGGCAGTGCTTTGCTCTCCAAGGTTGTTTCAATTTAGTTTCTGAACTTTTTGTTACCAGTTTCTGTCCTAATTTTCTTTGCTTATAAATGTCTTGTGTGCCAGTGTGGTTAGGTGATTGTGTGATTGGTTGTTCGTTTGGAGCTATATAAAATCTTGCTGATAATGTTGCCTAGTCTGGTAACAAAATGTTCAGAATCTTGCTGCCAAAATAAAAAACTGAAGCTATAAGTATTTTCTATTATTTCAAATACTACTTGAGCTTAGAAACCTCTTAGAGCACGAGGACAAAACATCTGCAGATGAGGAATACAAGCATATTGAATCTTCCTATTTCCTGCGGAGTAGGAAATGCATAGGCAAACAGAAAAACTGCTGAGTGAAGAATGAGCAAATGATAGGTTTTGTTTCAGCTCCTGTTGACTCTGATTATTAGAATGTATTTCCTAGCCCAGCTTCGGGAAAATTGCTATCATAATCCCAAAGACTTTCAATCCCCCCCTTGCATACTCTTATTGAAACAGTATTTGTTTGGAGATTAATGCTAAACAGTATTCCAAATTTCAGTGCTTTTGTTGAATCTACACTGAGTACAAAAAAATCCACCCCTGTTACAATGCCAGTTTTTTGTAAAAAAAAAACCCAGACGTACATAAATCACTTCAGAATTTTTTCCATATTTAATGTAATGTATAAGCTGTGTGATTCAATTTATTTTTCAATAAACCTTTTAATGGGGAAAACAATAAAAA
This sequence comes from Vipera ursinii, assembly GCF_947247035.1. Classification (NCBI taxonomy): domain Eukaryota; kingdom Metazoa; phylum Chordata; class Lepidosauria; order Squamata; family Viperidae; genus Vipera; species Vipera ursinii. The sequence continues at coordinate 1,436,749 of NC_139519.1, read as the reverse complement.
CCATTCAATAACATGGTTGCATAAGCACACAGACTTAAACTAATACTTTGTTGAAGTACCTTTTTTTTAATTGAAAAGTTTTAAGATACATTTTTAAAAACATAAACTCCCTCCCTCCCCCTCCCCTCCCCCTTACCCTCCCTTACACCACCACCACCACCACCCCCGACTTACCAGAGCTGAATACAGGGTATAAACTTTACAAACTTAAGCTAAAATATGCTAACTAACCAAAAAAGACACATTAAATTCTATCGCACTTTAACTCCCCTTAAACATAACTAAATTACTAACAAATAATGAATAACTAATAATACATCATATAAAACTAATACTTATTCAGATGCTAAATGAAACTTTTTAGTCCCATATTTATTCTGAATATACTCGATCCATCTTCTTCATTCCACAATATATCTCTGTTGCGATTGTTCTTTCAAATATGCTGAAATCTTTGCCATTTCCGCCAGGTTTGAAACTTTCAAAGTCCACTCTTCTATAGTAGGCAGTTCCTCCTTCTTCCAATATTGCGCTACTAAAAGTCTTGCTGCCGTAATTAAATTCAACATCAATTTAGTTTCTATAACAGTACAATCTGTAATGATACCCAACAGAAATAACTGTGGAGAAAACCTTATCTTTTTCTTAAATATCTTCTGCGTGTTCCACCAAATTTTAATCCAAAAAGCTTTGACTTTTTTACAAGTCCACCATATATGATAATAGGTTGCATCCTCACAACCACACCTCCAACGTTTAGGCTGGTAGTTCGGATACATACTTGCTAATTTTTTAGGATCTAAATGCCATCTATAAAACATTTTATAAAAATTCTCTCTTAAATTTTGAGCCTGAGTAAATTTTACATTTCTGACCCATATCTTTTCCCAAGTATCCATTGTAATAACCTCCTGAAAATTCTGGGCCCACTTTATCATACAATCTTTAACCAGTTCCGTTTCTGAGTCTATTTCTATCAGTGCATTATATATCCTCCTTATATGTGCTTGACCTTGATATCTGATTTGTTTCACCAAATTTCCATCAGTTATCGAAATACCAACTTTCTGATCTTCCTTCCATCTAGCTTGTAACTTCCCATACTGGAACCAAGTTTGTACTATTTTCCTTTCTTTTAAAATATTATATGGCTTTAATTGCCATACATTCCTTTCCATCCTAAGAATTTCTTTATATGTAATCACATCATATTTAAATCCCACGTTTATATTTTCTATTGCATGTTTAGGTATTGCCCAAATTGGTATTTTATAATTTAACTTATGTCGATATTTTTTCCAAACTCGCAACAGAGCATACCTTAATATATGTATCTTAAAAACATTATCCACCTTCTTGTCATACAACAAATATGCATGTCAACCAAATAACAAATCATAACCCTCAATATTCAATAATCTCCCTTGTGTTAAATTAAACTAGTCACTAATTGATGATAAAGCAGCAGCCTCATAATATAATTTAAAATTGGGCATTTTAAGACCACCTCTTTCACTTACATCTTGCATTATCTTAAATTTAACTCTTGGTCTTTTCCCTGCCCAAACAAATTTATTAATACCTTTATGCCATTCCTCCAAATTTGAGTCTTTTAAGTATAGGTATCATTTGAAACAAAAATAAAATTTTTGGCAAAACATTTTTACTGCTGCAATTCTTCCCAATAAGGATAATTATTGGGATAATCGCCCGGCCGCCCTGTTTAGGGTAACTCGCTCCCTCCTTAATCAGGAGGTGAGGGAGGATCCCTTACGGGGACGAACCGAGGAGTTTCGTCATCATCTGGCAGACAAAATCGCTCAGATCCGGACCGGTCTGGACTCTGACTGGGCAGAGTCTGATGTGGAGGAATCGGACAGTCTTGAGCATGTTATCTGGACTGAGTTCGATCCTGTTTCCCCTGATGATGTGGACAGGATCATGGGGAGGCTGAGTACCACCACCTGTTTCTTGGATCCATGCCCCTCCTGGCTAGCTTATGCGGCCCGGGAGGGGACACGAGGCTGGTTCCACGCAGTAATAACTGCTTCTTTGAAGGAGGGTGTCTTCCCTGCCGCCTTGAAGGAGGCAGTGGTGAGACCCCTCCTCAAGAAGCCTGCCCTGGACCCGGCTGTTTTAAATAACTATCGTCCAGTCTCCAACCTTCGCTTTTTGGCGAAGGTTGTTGAGAGTGTGGTGGTGCATCAGCTTCCTCTGTTCCTGGAGGAAACTGATTATCTGGACCCGTACCAATCGGGTTTCAGGCCCGGATACAGCACGGAGACGGCATTGGTCGCGCTGGTGAATGATCTCTGGAGGGCTCGGGACAGGGGTTGCTCCTCTGTCCTGGTCCTATTAGATCTCTCAGCCGCTTTTGATACCATCGACCATGGTATCCTACTGCGGCGTCTCAGGGGGTTGGGAGTGGGAGGCACCGTTTTACGGTGGTTCTCCTCCTATCTCCTGGGCCACTCGCAGTCGGTGTTGACGGGAGGGCAGAGATCCACCCCGAGGCCTCTTGTTTGTGGAGTTCCTCAGGGGTCGGTTCTCTCGCCCCTCCTGTTCAACATCTACATGAAGCCGCTGGGTGAGATCATTCGTGGTTTCGGGGTGGGGTATCATCAGTAGGCTGATGATACCCAACTTTTTCTTTCCACCCCAAACCAACCCAGCGATGCCCTCGTGATGTCCCGGTGCCTGGAGGCGGTCCAGGTCTAGATGGGGAGAAACAGGCTTCGTCTCAATCCCGCCAAGACTGAGTGGCTGTGCATATCGGCATCTCGGGTCAACCAGACTATTCCATCTCTAAGGATGGGGAGTGAGGTGTTACCCCCCGTTGATAGGGCTCGCAACTTGGGTGTCCTCCTGGATTCACGACTCAATTTTGAAGACCATATAGGAGCTGTGACCAGGGGGGCTTTTGCCCAGGTTCGCCTGGTGCGCCAGTTGTGACCCTATCTGGACCAAGATGCCCTACGCACAGTCACTCATGCGCTCGTGATCTCCCGGTTAGACTACTGCAATACTCTCTACATGGGGCTGCCCTTGAGGACCACTCGGAGGCTTCAGCTGGTGCAGAATTCGGCCGCGCGAGTTGTGATGGGGGTTTCCCGATACTCCCATGTAACACCTCTACTCCGTGAGCTGCATTGGCTTCCGGTTGCCCTCCGGGTGAGATTCAAGGTGCTGGTGATGACCTATAAAGCCCTAAATGGCTTGGGTCCGGGATATCTGAGGGAACACCTGCTGCCGGCATCAAGTTCCCTTCGTCCAGTGCGCTCCCACAGGGAGGGTCTGCTCAGGGTGCCACCGGTAAGAGATTGCCGGCGGACGACACCCAGGGATAGGGCCTTCTCAGTGGGGGCGCCTGCCCTTTGGAACCAGCTGCCAGTGGAGCTGAGGACTGCCCCCGACTTCCGTTCATTCCGCCGGGACCTGAAGACCTGGCTCTTCGAGCTCTCTGGCCCAGGCTGAGGATTAATCTTATTTTAACTGGGGTTTTATTTATGCAGGGACAAATATAATTTTTTTAAATTTGTTTTTAACTTTTGTATCTTAGTTTTTTAATCACCCTGTAAACCGCCCTGAGTCCTTCGGGAAAGGGCGGTATATAAATGTAATAAAATAAATAAATAAAAAATAAATAACTTTAGTTTTTTCCAACTATCTAACTCTTTTTGTATTTTTAACCATAACAATTCATAATTATTTTTGTATAATTTTACATTAGAAGCTGAAAGATATAGCCCCAAATATTTAATCTATTTCAAATCCCGTTAGCTCTTCTAAAACAACCTTTTGTTCTATGGTCATATTTTTAGACAATATTTTAGTTTTTTGCGTGTTTATCTTAAATCCAGAAACTTTTCCATATGACATTATTATCTCCATCAATTCTACAACCGCTCTCCAAACGGGCGGTGCCACTCTCCATTTGGAGAGGTGCGCGCGCACCACTGCCCGTTCGAAGAGGTGCGCGCGCACCGGGCGGCTGGGAGCCGCAGGAGACGGCTCAAAGAGCCGCATGCGACTCCGGAGCCGCGGGTTGCCGACCCGTGATCTAGTCCAACTCCCTGCAGGAAAATCTATCATTTCAGACAAGCAACTGTCCAGTCTCTTCTTGAAAACCTCTAGTGATGGAGCACCCACAACTTCTGAAGGCAAAGCCCTTCACTTGGCTGTAGAGGGGGGGAGCAAAGCTTGAATTTATGGGGGCACAACTCTATTCTCTTGGGGAGTTTGGGGATTGGACTAAAGGTCCATTTCCCAAAATGCTTTTGGACTCCCTCTGTTTTAGTTAGATAGTAACAGTGTGCTTTCCTTTACCATTAAAATTAATATCATAGAAATTAATAGTCCCTATGGAAATGAAAATGGCCTCCACTGTGAGCGAGGATGTGCAGCCTCCTGAGCTCCGGCTGGTGTACCTGAACGCCAGGTCCATGGTTAACAAAGCTCCCCTTGTTAGGGATTTAGTTGAGGGTGAGCACGCGGACCTGGCTTGCATCATGGAGACTTGGTTGGGCCCAGAGGGTGGGGTCCCTTTGGTTGACCTCTGCCCACCAGGTTGCCGGGTGCTACACCGGCCACGAGCTCAAGGTAGGGGTGGGGGTGTGGCGGTAGTTATCAGGGAGACCTTATGTCCGCGGGAGACCACCGTTCCTCAGATAGTCGGGTGTGAGTCTCTCTTTTTGAGATTTGGTCCGGGGACGCAGTTGGGCTTGCTGCTGGTGTACTTTTTGCCCTGTTCACCGCCCTGAGTCCTTCGGGAGAAGGGCGGTATAAAAATTCAATAAACTTAAACTTAACTTAAACTTTTCCCAAGGCCCTGAAGAGTTGCTTCTGCCAATGGGCCTGGAGACCCCATCAGGTGGCTCACAAGATTTGTCGCCAAGGGGACGTGAGATCATTGCTTTTTGTATTGTTTTTATATTGGGATTTTATCCTTGTATGCTGCCCAGCGCCGTTGAGTTGAGCGGCCATATATTTTTTAAAAAATAAATAGTTAAATTGAAAGGTTTTAATTTATGCTCTTTATACTGTTTTCAGAATTGGCCAACTATGAAAAGAATGTGAATAGAGCTATTCATAAATACAATGCTTACAGGTAAGATTTACACTTTGTGAACTATCATCTAATCTATTTCATATGGAATCTCTCATCGCTGTTTTAGAACAGGGCTTTTCAACCTTTTCATCCATTGTACCACTTTTAGGATATGGCAACATCTGAGTACCACCAATCGCCTAGCAAAGTGTCAAAAACTTGATGACCAAAAAAAAAGGAAAAAAGTGATGAAGTTCAGGTAGTCCTCAACTTACAACAGTTCGCTTAATGACTGTATGAAGTTACATTGGCACTGAAAAAAGTGCCCCCCAAGCCACAGCCAAGCAAGACACCTGCCTGCCCGCCTGGCGGCGCTCTTCCTCCTGTCTGAGGTTTCCATTGTTGTGAGCATTTCTGTTGCGGATTGGCAGCATGGGTCGGGTGGGGGGGTGTTTGGTTTTTATTCCCCCGGTCTGCTGGGTGGTTGCAGCAGGTTTTGGTCACTTAACATGACCCTGGGACACTGTGATCATCATAAATATGAGTCAGTTGCCAAGCATCTGAATGTAAATCACAAGACCCTGGAGATGCTGCAACATTCCAGCTGATCAGTGGTTCTTCTGGGCTCAGCAGAAGCACCGGGATCAGCTCTGAGCTCCAGCTGGAGCCTGGTGCTGATCCTGGCACTTCCACTGAACCCTGACAGCCCTGAAGAAGTGCTGATCCTGGCACTTTCACTCAGCCCTGCAGCTCTAGCCACCTCTTGCTCAGGCTTGTGCAGTGCTGCCACCAGTTTAGTTCATTCCCCTCCCCCGCTACCCCTTTTCTAGGATGGTCGCGTACCACCTGCCAGGTGCCAGTGTACCACAGGTGGTACCCGTACCACTGGTTGAAAAGCCCTGTTTTAGAAAATATGGTAGAAATTTTCCTTGTATTTCTTTTTTGCAAGAGGCTGTTCTTGGAATTCTATCATGCAATTTGTAAAACACTTTTGCCATAGACCTTTCCAGCTTGGCGGACCAGCAGGAGGGGGAGGAGAGGGGATGGTTCTGTGCAGGCGGCTGGGGCGGGCTTAGGGACACCCCCCCAGACTGACAGCGTTGCCCAAATAGGAAGATACTTTTTTTTCTTGTCCCATGCAGGAAAGCAGCATCTGTAATATCCAAGTACCCTAGCAAGATAAAAAGTGGGTCTGAAGCAAAGAAATTGGTAAGTTCTAGATAAGAATAAGGAATTTTCAAAAGTTTTGGGGGAGTTTTTACTTGATACGGTTGGTATTTCAGTCAAATTTCATTGAGAAATTGCTTCATTTTAAATATTCTAAATATAATTAAATCCATTTAAAAAGGTGTTTACTAAACAGGTTCATGAGAAATCTCATACTTCTGTTTTACAGAAAACAGATCTTATTCTGCTGTAAAGGACAGTTGAGAAATTTTGCAGGAATTACTAAATTGAGAACATTTATGCGAAGAGCTTGTCTGATGTCACTGGTTACTAAATGTAAGATTTGGGTTTTTTAATGTCATCTTCATATTTTTAGGATGGCATAGGAACTAAAATTGCTGAAAAGATCGATGAATTTTTATCTACTGGAAAATTACGTAAGATAGAAAAGGTAAATATTTGAATGCTTAGAGTCTTATTTATAATAATAATAATGTTGGAAGGGATCTTGGAGGTCTTGTAGTCCAACCCCCTGCTTAGGCAGGAACCATATACCATTTCAGACAGATTTCATATATATTTTCATTAAAGCTAAACTGGACTATTCCATTGGTTAATTGTCCTCACTGTCAAGAAGTTTCTCCTTAATTCTAGGTTGCTTCTCTCTTTGATCAGTTTCCAATCATTATTTCTTGTCCTGCCCTCTGGCGCTTTGGAGAATAAATTGACCCTCTCTTCTTTGTGGCAGCCCCTCAAGTACTGGAATACTACTATTATGTCTCCCTAAAAAGTAAGCAGTGGGGTACCACAACACTCCGTCTTAGGTCCAGTACTCTTCAACATCTTCATCAATGACTTAGGCAGGAATAGCCAACACCCCAGAAGACAAGCTCAGGATCCAAAAAGATCTTGACAAACTGGAACAATGGGCCCTATCCAACAAAATAAGTTTTAATGTGGAGGAAAGCAAAGTTTTACATTTAGGCAGGAAAAATCAAAGGTACAACTACAGATTAGGTGAGACTTGGCTCCTGGTGGATGATCACTTAACTATGAGCCAGCAGTGTGCAGCAGCAGCCAAAAAAGCTAATACAATCCTGGGTTGTATAAACAGGCATAGAATCAAAATCGTGCGAACTATTAGTACCACTTTATAAAACCCTAGTGAGACCACACCTGGAATACTGCGACCAATTTTGGTCAACATACTACAAAAAAGATGTTGAGACCTTGGAAAAAGTTCAGAGAAGAGCAACTAAGATGATCCAAGGCCTGGAGATTAAAACATACAAAGAACGGCTGCAGGACTTGGGTTTGGCTATTCTAAAGAAAAGAAGAAAAATGGGTGACAGTACTGCAGTATTCCAGTATTGGAGAGGCTGCCACAAAAAAGGGGTTCAGATTATTCTCCAAAGCACCAGAGGGCAGGACAAGAAACAATGGTTGGAAACTGATCAAAGAGAGAAACAACCTGGAATTAAGGAAAAACTTCCTAACAGTGAGGACAATTAACCAGTGGAACAGCTTGCCTTCAGAAATCATGGGTGTTCCATCTCTGGAGGTTTTTAAAAAGAGACTTGTCTGAGATGGTATAGGTTTTCCTACTTGAGCAGGGGGCTGGACTAGAAGACCTCCAAAGTTCCTTCCAGCTTCTATTCTATCTATTCTATTCTATTCTATTCTATTCTATTCTATTCTATTCTATCTGCAATTCATATGCTAATATACAGCTCTCATGCATCCTTATGATAATGTTTCAGCCCAGCCATGCTATGACTCTTTGTGTGTGTGTGTGTGTGTGTGTGTGTGTGTGTGTGTGTGTAAAACTCAAAAGTAGTGATTTTATTATATTTTCCTTGCTCTAGATTCGACAAGATGACACAAGCTCTTCTATCAATTTACTGACCAGAGTTAGTGGCATAGGGTAAATTTATGTGCATATTTAATCTTAAACTGCCAGAATGGGTATTTGGAAAAGGCAAATAACTGAAATCTAAAAAATAGGAATCGGGTTTCCTGAACAAAATAATACTAATAAAAGTAATTACTACTATACTTAATAGTAGCATGCTTGGGATAAATTCATGCTTGGGATAAATTCATCATCCCACAAAAGCATGTTGTTGTTGTTACCCAGTGAGGCACTCCTTGATATGGTTATGGGGCTTATGTGCTCTGACGAAAGTGAGAGCTTTGCCAGAGGTTCAGTCATACTGGACAGGTCTCCTCAGAGGTGTCAGACAGAATATCTCTTCCATAAAAAATATAGTGAGACTACAGTAAATTACAGAAATTTGTACCAGCTTAGTTCTTGCCCAAGTTAACAAGGACTGCACTAGATGTTGGAGTTCCTGGACATCTGGTGAAAAATGGGCTACAGGACTCAGGACTGTGGGTTGAGCAACCAGGGCCAGGTTAGAATTGTAGTGGAATAGGAATATTTGAAATTGATCAATATATCAGACCGTTAATTATTGTATATTAGAAGTGTTAGTGTAAAAGGTTTTATATTGTGTTAGCAATAGAAAATATTATTGTTAAGATATAAGGTATCAGTGACCATAACTTTAGAAGAAGAATATTTCAGGTGTGGCAGAGGGAAAGATAAAGATTGTACACAAGGGGGAGGGCTGGCTGACGTCATTTCGAAAGATGACAAGCATTCCCAACCTAACAAGAGTTGGGACTGGAAGAAGGCAGATAACCCAGGCCACATCGGTGGAACTAAGCCCAGCAGGGCAAAGATCGATAGAAGAAATGATGCCACCTGAGAGAGCAGGCTCACTCAAAAGATTTACAATCAATGCTACAATCTCTGCAAGAGGTTATGCTGAGAAATCACGAGGACTTGAAAAAAAGAAATAGGTGAAATAAGGAATGATACTAGAGAACTTAAAGAGAAGATGGGAGCAATGGATGGAAAATTCGAATGTTTCCAACAACAAATATTGAAAAATGAACAGAAATTATTAGAAATGGAAGACAGAATGAATAAAGAAGAAAGAAGAGTAGATGAAATGAATGAAAAACTCTTACAAGCAAACAAAGAATTAGAAAAAAAAACTGTTATCTTGCTTGAAACAGAGAAAGCAGATCATTAACTACACTTTCAAAACGTGAAAGAAGAGAAATGATGACAGATTTGTTGGCGAGGGCCTTAGGGACCAGGAAAGAGGAAACGGCAAATGAGATCGATGAAACATATAGAATCCACACAAATTATGCGAGAAGAAACAACTTACCTAAGGAAATTTTAGGGATGGTTTTTAATTTTAGGGATGATTTAATCTTTTTAAATTTGTTTTTAATTTTTGTACTGGTTGTTTTAAATACCCTGTAAACCGCCCTGAGTCCTTCGGGAAAGGGCGGTATATAAATTTAATAAAATAAAATAAGTACATATTAGATTTGTTAAGAAGTCAGTCAGGGACGAGATCTTGCACAGAACTAGAGACGACCCAATAGAACACAGAGGAAAACAACTAACAGTTCTCAAACAAGTCCCCAGGAGGGTAAGAGATTTAAGAAGGCCCTATCAATACATCACATCAAAATTAATAAGACAAAACATCAATTTTAGGTGGCTGATGCCAGAAGCAATCCTGGTGACTTGGCAAGAAAAAAGACATAGGCTGGATATGATAGATAAAGCAGAAGAATTTTTTCAGCAGTATCTAGACAACGAAGGTGAATCAGAAGAAAAAGAACTAAGAGAAGAGGACACAGAGAGATACAACAGAAAGACACGAGAATCACAAGGCAAAGAACAGGAAACGAGAAAAAGCGAAATATGGCAATGACGATGAAAGCAGACTCAAAGAATTTAAGGAAGACAGATCGACGAGAGTGACAGGATCAAAATATAGACAGTAATGTGGAAGAACTAACAGCACTATCATTAAATGTAAACAGTTTAAATTCCCTGGCTAAGAAAAATAAAATTTTGAGCAGGCTCAGTAAGAAAGACATAATAATTTTACAAGAAACACATATAAAGAACCAGCACCAAGATTTATTAAACTACCCTAAGTTAGGAATTAAATTTGTATCACTCTCACAGCAGAAAAAAGGAGGAATTTTGATATATGTCAAGGAAAGAATCCTAGCAAAACAAATCTATCAAGATGAGGAAGGTAGAATATTGATAATTAAAATCTCCCTGAATAAAAATAAAATAGCCCTGGTAGGAATTTATGCCCCCAATGATGGTGGAGGAACTTAATATCCAGGATAGTTGGAGGGAGAGAAATTTGAATGCAAAGCAATTCACATATTATTCAGGGCGTCACCAATCCTGGTCTAGAATTGACATGGTCTGGACAATGAAAGAATTAAATTCATATGTAGACAACATAGCAATAGATATTAATACATGGGCAGACCACAATCCCATTATAATTAAATGGAAAGGACAGAAATCAACAAGGAGGTGGACCCTAAAAAGGCAATCTTAAACCAAAAAGAATTTAAGTGTAATTTAAGAACAAATGCGGATATTCTTCCAGACGAATAAGAAAGAGGAGATTAACATCCAAAACCTATGGGATACGGCCAAGGCAGTCATGAGAGGAACCACAATTGGATATATGGCCAATGAAAATTTTAAAAAAGGCAATATCAAAAAAGTTTAGAGGAAGAGCACAAAAAACAGTAAACAGAACTACAAAAACCCCCACAATGTAGGGACCTAAAACGACAACTAGATTTAAATAAGCATAAACTGAATATTATAGAAAAGGAAGAAATGGCACATTTAATGAAGTACTAAAAGTAGCAAAAATCCCAAATTCATGGAAAGAAGCAACCATCTTGCTAATTCCTAAAGAAAACTCCGATTTGACCTGCATTAAAAACTATAGACCTATTTTTTATTGAACTCGGATTACAAGATCTTCATGACTGTAATGGCAGAAAAATTAAAAAGATACTTGGTTGAATTTATCTATACTGACCAAAACGGTTTCTTACCCAAAAGGCAAATAAGACACAGTGTTAGGATTATATTAGACACCCTAGAATATTATGAATCACACAATGAAAAACAAATGGCATTGATTTTTGTTGACGTTCAGAAAGCATTTGACAATGTCAAATGGAATTTAAATATATGGAATTTGGGGAAAGATTCATAAATATGTTTAAAGCAATCTACTCTAAACAGGAAGCAAAAGTAATTCTAAATGGAGAATTAACAAGCTTTCCAATACAAAAAGGTACGAGACAAGGCTGCCCACTTTTAGCACTATTAATTGTACTCTCTCTAGAGGTATTAACAAGAATAATTCGAAAAGATAAGCTGATTAAAGGATTAAAAACTAAGAAAGAGACATTTAAACTACAGGCCTACGCAGACGATTTAGTTTTTCTTTTAGAAGACTCCCTAGAGTCCGGAACAAGACTAATACAGGTTCTGGAAAATTACGAAGATGTAGCTGGGTTGAAGATCAACAAAGAAAAAACCAAAATGCTTATTAAAAACATTTATTTATTTATTTTATTTTAATTCCATTTATATCCCGCCCTTCTCCGAAGACTCAGGGCGGCTTACAAGCTTAGCAATGTCCAACATGTCCAAATTAGAAGAAATTGAGCTAGCGTAAAAAATTAACATTCAAATATCTAAAAGGGTAAGATACATGGGGATCCAACTGTCGGCAAGATGCATCACACTCAAAAGAGAAAATTATGATAAATTAATAGATCAAATCACAGTAGACCTAGATAGATGGAAAAACTTGCAGCTCTCCTTCATGGGGAGAATAGCGACAGTCAAGATGAATATACTCCCTAAACTATTTTTAATCCAATGTGTACCGATTAAATTAGGCAAAGATTTCTTTGAAAATCTAAATAAAATTACATCCAAATTTATCTGGACCAAGAATCAAATTTAAACTATTACAAGATGCAAAGGGAAGAGGAGGGCTTGGCCTCCCAAATTGGGAAAAATATTATCAGGCGGCAGCATCTGTGTGGATAAAGGAGTGGATAAATCTAAAGAACAGAAGATTGTTAGCATTAGAAGGCCATGACATGCAGATAGGGTGGCATGCAATACTGTGGGACAGGAAACACAAGGCACCTCAGTACTTTAAGAAACACTACATTAGATGGGCACTAGTAGAGGTGCGGACTAAAATTAAAAAATTCAACTATATTGAAATTCCCAACTGGATATCAACATTGGAGATATTTATGCACCCAAAATTCATGAATTTAGGAAGAATGATTACGTACAAAGATAATCTAGATAAGAACAGAGAGCTGAAAACAAGGAAAATACTATTAGAAGATGGTATACAGCTGGAATGGTGGGCCTACTTGCAAATACAGACACGATACAGAAAAGATAAAAAAGAACCTGGGATAAAATTAGAGCACACAGAATTAGATAAAATCCTATTAGGAACAGAAGACAAAATTATAAAAAAGATATATCAATATTTATTAGAACAAGGTATGTTTGAAGAACAGGTTAAAGATACAGTGCTAATCTGGAGCAAAAAATTTGGCTATACCATTGAGCTAGACAATTGGCAATCAGTATGGGACAGGAACAGGAGGCTAATGCTAGCCACCACCTCTAAAGAAAACATATAAGGTGTTTTATAGGTGGCACCTTCCCCCCACAAGGCTAGCAAAAATGGATAAAAAAAAACTCACTGACATGCTGGAAATATAGAAAGTTACCCGGGACCTATTATCACATGTGGTGGGAATGTCTAAAAGCTCAAAATTTTTGGCACCTGATAAAAAATTGGCTTGAAGAGATAACATTACAAAAAATTGAACTAAACTCAGAAAACTTCCTACTAGGGATTATTAACGATAAATTCAACAAAGGATCTTTATACGTAATACTGCATATTTTGACTGCAGTAAGATTGGCTTATGCTCAAAAATGGAAAAGGAAAGAAACCCCTACTGAAGAAGAATTAATAAGCGAAATCCTATCCTGCGCTGAAATGGGATAAGTTAACATTAGAGATCAAAAGCAAAACCGAAACGGACTATTATGAAATTTGGAACAATGTACAAATGGCTAGAGTTGAGGAGCTCTGGGATGAATACCGACTGATTAGTTGATAGTTTAGAAACTTTTACAGGATAGAATTGAAAGATATTTAATTACATTGTAGAATCGAATGTTCACTAGAAAACTTACTGATGTTATATGCACATTTTGCTACAATGTAATTTTCTTTATTTTTGTTTTTTGTTTTCTTTATATAAGGTGATACTAATAGCAATGTTGAAACCAGGGAAGCTGTAACATGTCCACTTTTGTTTTTAATTGTATATTCAATAAAATTTTATATATTTTTTTAAAAAAGAGTAAAAAAGAAACTGAAATGAAAGAACCAGTAATAACAGCAGAAATGGTGGAGAAAAGGGCAAGGAAGATTAAGAATTGGTCATGCCAGATGAAAGATGAATTGCAAGGAACTACTCCACCTACTTGTTGCCAACATACTGGAAGGAGGTGAAATTGAAGAGTGGGTCACAGCTGCCAAAACCTACCTGATAATGAAAGATCCAGAAAAAAGGGAAGCACCAGGCAACACAGGCCAATTATCTGCTCACCAACCACTTTCAAATTATTAACTGGTGTGGTAGTTGAATCATTCCAACAGCATCTAGTTGAAAACAAGCTCTTTCTACCTGAGCTGAAGAGAAACTGCCCAAATAGCAAAGGAACAAAAGATCAACTTCTAATTGACAAGATAATTCTGGAAAACTGTAAGGGAAGGAAGACCAACTTGAATGTGCAAGTGGGGCTGCGAGCATGCAAGCACCGACCCACCACTCATCTGACCCAGTTGCGAATAGGACACAACCCAGTAGTGAGCCACGGCCCACAGGTTGGGGAGCCCTGCCATACACTAAATAAAATAAATGCTGTAAATCTCTCTCATTTTTACTTGTTTGGTATTTCCTCAGCTATGAATATGTCGGAACCCATTTTCCTGGTTGGGGGGGTTTGATTCGTCCCTTTCTGGTTTCTGTGGTTCTGTCATTCTCCTGAAGGGGAGGGGGGAGGCCCTATGGAATGTACTATTTCCTTTTCCTTTCGCTACAATGTATTCTCTGTGCTGTTTCTATCTGCTTGCTCTTTGAACTGTTTCCCCTTGATGTCAGCCTGGGGTGAGAAAGGAATGTGCCTCCGGCCATCTGGCTTATCTCTCGCTGTGGAAGAGAAAGGTGTGAAGACCCAACAACGTCTTCACATGGGACGGACTCCTTTATCGGCTCCATTCCCACAGCGGACTTAACGCCTGGGGATTGGCTCATTTGAACTGACTGGATGAACTATTGGGGTGGGGTTTGGGGCTCTTTTAACCTATTGATCTGAGCAGGAAACTCTCAGATCCTGCCTTCCATGCTTGCTGTCAGCTTCTCCTAATAAAAGTCCCTTTTGGAATGAAACAGTTCCAAGACTCCTGCTTTCTTGGGATGAGGTTTTGAAGCGGGTCCTTACAGAATAGCTTTAGTTTTCTTTGCTTCCCAAAGATTTTGAATTGGCACTATCTTATCTTTCTGAATTATTTCTACCATTTTGGTTAAGTAATCTGACAGTTTTCTTACTCAGATGTATTAATTTGAGCTCTACTGAGATTTTGCAGTGTAAATTCTGTCCAGTTATTAATGAGTTACCTTTTTCTTTGCAGTCCTGCTGCTGCGAGGAAACTAGTAGATGAAGGTATTACAACATTGGAAGGTGAGCCATTAAAAGGTTATTACTTGCATATCTACCTTTACATCTGAAAATTGAGAGATTTGTTGAGCACCCTGCTGAGACAGATTAGCAGACACCCTGCAAACAGAGTTTCACTCCCCTGTTAAAAAGAATCTTGTTGCTCAGTTAGGCTTGATTCTCCTGCATGATGATGTTATGTCAGTGTAACTGATGTATTAAAATTTGTATGATATGTTAGGTGTTATAGTATTTTTGTTTTGTTAAAAGAATATGTTATGTGTTGATGGAATATTAAAATTAACACAGAAATCAAATTGTTCCTGCAGTAACTAAATTTTTGACACCTTCCTCTGTCTTGTTTCTTCTCTCTCTCTCTCTCTCTCTCTCTCTCTCTCTCTCTCTCTCTCTCTCTCTCTCTCTCTCTCTCTCTCCCCCCCCCCACCTTAAAGTTTTCAAGAAAATAGATAGCTCTGTTTTAGGAAAGACTTTGCTTTTCAAGGAAGCTTGCTTTTCAAGAAATACTTAACTGATTCCATACTCTGTTTTTTCTAGACTTAAAGAAAAATGAACATAAATTGAATCATCATCAACGCATTGGATTAAAGTAAGATCTGCTTACTTTATTCATCTGAGGGAAGGGTGTTTTCATGCCTAGGAAAGGTGCCTCATTTTTACATTCTGATTGTTTTGATTCACAAGAGGCTTAACAGTTGACCCCAGGGTGAAAGGAGCTGAACTTGGCGAAACAGATTATTTTCCATTTTGTTTTTTTAGAGGAACAAATAGATGCATTGAAACTTACACGCTCCTTGAAAATAGACAAATGCTCTTGGATTATTTAAAAATTGTATCTCAATTGTGAAAAACCTTTCTTGAGTAATCTGTTAGTGGTCCTCATTATTTCTGTTCCTAATAGCAAAAATGGTGTGGCAGGGCGTAGCAGTGGAATTTTTAGTTGCAACATTCAGTTGTTATTTAGAATGAACTGCTATAAAATTGATCTGATGTGGCGCAGTGGTTAGAATGCAGCACTGCAGGCTAACTCACTGCTCACTCCAGCAGTTTGATTCTGAGTGGCTCAAGGTTGACTCAGCCTTCCATCCTTCCGAGGTTGGTAAAATGAGGACCCGGATTGTTGGGGGCAACAGGCTGACTCTGTAAAACCGCTCACAGAGGGCTGTAAAGCACTGTGAAGCGGTATATAAGTCTGAGTGCTATTGCTATTTCTAAACTCTGTCTAATATGCATGGTCATTTTCTTTAATGTTGATGTGCTTAAGTCCCAGGCAGAATTTGATGCCAATCTAAGCATTTCATTTCAACAGAATTTGTTTCAAAATAAATCTTGTGGATCACAGCCACAATTCATGCCTGATCCTCATTTATGTTGCATGCACAGATACTTCAAAGACTTTGAAAAAAGAATTCCTAGGAAGGAGATGCTTGAAATGCAGGTAAGCAATTATAACTCCTTCCTCTGAAGACAAACAAGCATGTGTATTCATGAGAAATCGAATGACCTGACCTGTTTCTTCACAACAGGACGTTGTATTGAGTGAAGTGACGAAAGTAGACCCTGCCTACATTGCTACTGTTTGTGGCAGTTTTCGCCGAGGTTGGTGTTCCATATTTTTCCTTGCCTGCCATATGACTTTTGGAATCTATTGCTAGAATGTGGGCTAGAAGGCTACACAGGTTTCCCTTTCTTCTGTGTTTCATGTTTACCACATAAGCAGACCTTTCATTAATGGGTCTGCAGCAGAGATCTGGGGATCATGGTGAGCAAGTTGCTAACAATTTGGCCCATCAGGTAAAGCAGCAGTAAGTCCAAAGTTTATTTCGATGATCTGGAAAGGTTGTTATGTAATGTAATAAGGATTTAAGATATTTTTCTCAGTCTGAAGGAGCCTGGGAACACCTTTTCCAACTAACTAAAAGGCGTACTCTTTTGTGACTTGCCGATGTGGCAGAATCTCCAGCTAGAGTAGGGGATGGAGAAAAGAGACTGCCAAGCTTGGAGTCCCTCCAGGGAAGGAAGCAAGGGAGGCCAGATCCACACCCCTTTTATTTGCTTTTTCCTAAGAGAATGCAGTTCGTCTGGAGAGATTCTTCTAGATAGGCAAGCAACAACAAAGAACCTACTTTGATCAGCTCACAGTGTCGTTCTGATTCCTTGCCTCTGACACAGCCCCCATCAGATGTATAGAATGGCTGGAACGATGTAGGGTTTTTGTGATGAGGTGGAGGAAGATAGATTAGCTGTACATATGCAGGTTACAGGGGAGAAAAATTGCCAATACCTTATCAATTAACAATTCTAATATGATAAAAATCTGATGTGTTTTTGTGACATTGAGAGATTGCCTGAAACCATTTGATGGCATTTAGGCTTATATACTGCTCCACAGTGTTTTGCAGCCCTCTCTAAGTGGTTTACAAAGTCAGCATATGGCCCCCAACAATCTGGGTCCTCATTTTACTGACCTCAAAAGGATAGAAGGCTGAGTCAACTTTGAACAAGTCAGGGTCGAACTCCTGGCAGTGGGCAGAGTCAACTTGCAATACTGCATATTCTAAGCACTGTGCCACCATGGTTCTTAATATGATATATATGTGTTCAAAGGTGGAATTAAAGTCCCTTTTTTTGCAAAACACACTGTGGAAGGTTGAAATACTCTGTGGAAGGTTGAAATACTCTAATACAGATACAGATAGTTCTTGACTTATGACTGTTTAACAACAGTTTGAAATTACAACAGCCTCGGAAAAGTGATTTACCTATCCTCAAAGTTACCTCCGTGGTTAAGGTTAGGCAGTTTGGGTACTTGGCAACTAGCTTACATTTATGGTATTTGCAGTATTTTGGGTCATGTGATTGCAATTTGCAACCTTCCCAACCAGCTTCTGACAAGGTCAATTGGGGAAGCTGGATTTGCTAAATGACTGCGTGATTCATTTAACAAATGCATAATTTACTTAATGACTGCAGTAAAAATTCTTGTAAAATCGGGTACAGTTATATGATGGCTCGTTTAACAACAAAAACACTTAGCGACCAAAATTCCAGTCCCGTTTGTGATTGTAAGTTGAGTTTACAATGGCAGTTAGGATGGAATTGCCGTTTGTCAGGCCCAAACCCAAAGATGACACAATGAGATTTAATTTAATTTAATTTAATAATATTTCTATACCGCCCTTCTCCCTGAGGACTCAGGGCGGTTCACAGGGCAAGAATAAAATACAAAGTTACAAATATTAAAAGGAAATTAAATAATTGCCCGATTTTAAAACAATTGATATATTACAATTATAAAACCCCAAAGATAATATTAAGAATACAAAAATAAAAAAGCCCACCAATCCCCCATCAGGCTAGGCCGGCTTGTACAAACAGAAACGTCTTGAGATCGCGACGAAAGGAGCGAAGATCGGGCGCCATCCGGAGCTCTACCGGTAACTGATTCCATAGTTCCGGAGCGCCCACAGAGAAGGATCTCCCCCTGGGGGCCACCAATCGACATTCTCTGATCGGTGGCACCCTGAGGAGACCCTCTCTGTGGGAACGCACAGGGCGCAGGGAGATTGATGCCGGCAGCAGGTGTTCCCTAAGGTACTCCGGCCCCCTGCCATGTAGGGCTTTGAACACCATTACTAGTACCTTGAATCTCACCCGGAAGGCAACTGGTAACCAATGCAGCTCACGGAGCAAAGGTGTAACGTGGGAATATCGGGAGACTCCCAACACAACTCTCGCGGCTGCATTCTGTACCAGATGGAGCTTCCGGGTGGTCCTCAAGGGCAGCCCCATGTAGAGAGCATTGCAGTAGTCCAGACGAGAGGTCACGAGCGCATGAGTGACCGTGCATAAATCATCCCAGCTTAGATAGGGCCGCAACTGGCGCACCAGGCGAACCTGGGCGAAAGCCCCTCTAGTCATAGCTCCTATATGGTCTTCCAAGGTGAGCCGTGAATCTAGGAGGACTCCCAAGTTGCGAGCCCTGTCTACGGGGGGTAATAGTTCACCCCCCATAGCAAAAGGTGGAATGTCCGAATAAAGATACAGGAGATTCACTCCTGTATAGTTTTTATGTGCTTACACTTAATAGAATCTTGCCAGATTAAAGTTATAACTGTCTAACCTAATAGATTCACCCTGGGAGATTCTAGGGTGCAGCTATCCTGAATGTTTTCTTCCCTCCCCATTCACTTCAGGACTGTGCAGTCTCTTGTCCTGGGCCCCTCTGGCTTCCCCATTGACTTTGCTTGTGAGAAGCTGACAAGAAACACTAGAAATTATGATTGTGTGACAACAGCTTTAGCATTGTAAGCACAAGCTAAGTAACAAGCACCTAGTTTGTGGCCACGGGGGACTATTAGGCACCGACACTTGTCAATGTCCATTTCTCTCCCGGCCCTCCACCGCAGCCCACCCACAACGTGCTTTCCTCTTCCACTGAACCTCTACCAGTGATTCTCCACTGCCAATGGCCCCCTGGCCCTCCACCCCAAGCCCCTCATCCTGGCCCATTCCCTGAAGCACATTTTTACCCGGGCAATTCGCTGGACGGGACGTACGCCTGCACCTCCGAGCAGCCAGTTGATCAGCAGTGATGCAGAGCTGCTGGGGGGGCGGTGGGCAGCTGGGAGACGCGACAATTGCAGACGTTGTGAAGAAAGCCGGGGGATGCACTTTTAATTTTTTTCGCCTCTTGATGGTGTTTCTCTCCTCGTCTAACCTGCTCCAATTCTCAGTTTCCTCAGTTGAAAAATGGCTGTGATGCAGGGACCAGGGTTTTAGGCTCCGGCACATTGATCGCTGTGGCAGGATAGGAAAAAGATCTTCCCACCTGGGAAAAGAGGTGTGGGGGAGGAGGGGAGGATCATGAAACACCTTGACTGTTATTTCAAGATGTCTTGGAGAGCAGAATCTTAGACACCCTTCTTTTCTTCGGGGGGGGGCATTGGGAGTGGAGAATCGCCAACGTGGACAGTGGGGGAGGAAAAACCCCTATGGGTCGACTGCAGCGAGGGCTGGGAGAGAAGTGGGTGCAGACGAGTGTCAGGCCTAATAGTCCCATTCCGACGGGACACTGTGACACTTAGAACTCCAAGGACCCTTGTTCAACGCTGTCACAAGTTTGAACGGTTGCTAATCAAAGGTCCTGCCTTAACTACTCCCAAGAAAGCAGACCTCTTGAAACACGGATTGTTTCAAAAGGAATATTTATTGAGAGACGGTGATGGCAAGAGAGCAAAGCAAGGTTTAAAAATTTCCTGCATGAATTGCTACATTAAAACTTTTGTTTCCCAAAACCCCACTCCAGAGCCCAACTGTCCAGTTTGCATCCAAACAATCCATAGGTACGAGATTGTTATGGGAACTGGAGCTGATAAGGAACAGTTCCCAGGCTCTTGACCAGATCTCGCAATGGTGTGAAGATAAGGCAGATGGCCTCTAGCATATTCCATTCCCCTCTTCACACATCAAAGGCTCAAAAGGAACAAAGCAGAGGAGGAACACCCAAAAGCTCCCCTCCCAGCAGAGAAAACCTTCCTCCCCCCCCCCAGTAGAATGGCAGAGCCCCGAAAGAGGTACTGGGGGGTTTCTAACAGGTTCTAAGCTGCGAATTACTGGTACTTTTTTTAGTTTTGGTATCAAATGTACCGTGTTTCCCCGAAAGTAAGGCCTACAGCAATAATAAGCCCTAGCTTGATTTTTGGGGGTGGGCCTAATATAAGCCCGATCCCAAAAATAAGCTCTAGTTTTGGGGCGAGGAATACACCTAAAAATCAAGCTAGGGTGGGTGGAGCTACCCCACCTGCCCCGCACCCACTCACCTCTCAGCCAGGCCTCTCCTCACTGGCCCACTTCTTCTAAGGCCTCTTCTGCAGCTAGGCCTACATTTCTCAGTCACAGCAGGGCTTTTTAACCGGTGGTACGCGTACCACTAGTGGTATGCAGAGACACGGCTGGTGGTACGTGAGCCCTAGCTAATTAGTGGGGGCTACAGCTGATACAGCCACCCAGAAGCACGGATCAGCTGTAGCCCGGCGCTGATCCTGGAGTTCAGTTAGCAAGCAGCATATTTTCCAGAAGCGCAAGCAAGTGAGCTTGGTAGGAGTCCAGGATCAGCATCTGCAGCTACAGCTGAGCCGCGCTTCTGCAGAGCCACCCAGAAGTGCGGCTTAGCTGTAGCTGCACATGCTGATCCTGGGCTCCTCCCCAGCTCACTTGCTTGCAGAAAACATGCTGCTTGCAAGTTGCATTGTCCCAAGGGAGATCACGTGATCCCCTTTTGCAACCTTCTGAGAAGCAAAGTCAAGCCGGATTCAAACAACTCTGGGACTAACTTAACAACTGCAGGGATTCACTGAACAAACATGGCAAGAGAAATTCATAAAATGGGGCAAAATTACAACGGCCAAGCAACTCTGGAGGGCCACCGCAGGGCGCCTGCACGTGATTCCCCCCCCCCCGCCTCAGTTTCACCCTCAGGCAAAGGGGAGCCAGAGAGATTCCCTGCTGCCTTCCCAGCCAGGCTGCTCAGACATGGGCGGTGAGGACTTGCGCTCTCCAGGAACAAACTCAGCTGGTTGCAAAGGGAGCCGTGGGGGGCATCACGGGCAGCTCCGGTGAAGGAGACGGGGAGATCTGGGCAGCTCCGACCTGTGACCCCCTGTAGAGCTCCATCAGCGACATGGTCGGGCCGGCGGGGCACACAGCCAAAGGGGTGCAAAGCAGAGGAGGTAAGTCTGTGGGCATCCCCAGAGCCAGAGTGGCGGCCAGGGGAGGGGGGGCACAGGCAGTGCAGTTCCAACGGCCAGCGCACCCTGCAGAAAAGTGCCCACGACCTTTGCCCGGCCTCGGCCTGACTTCTCTACCCAACAGTGGGCGGGGAGGGAAGGAGCAGCTGCTACCCAGCAGGGCGGGCAGGGCAGGCACCGGTCCCTCATGGCCAGGTAGGGGAGGCACTGAGCCCAGCGGGGGGAGGTGGCCGCCCGGCTCTGTTTCCGTGCGCTCGCCTAGTTGGCGCAGGTGGGAGCGCCGGGCGGCCCAGGGGCACTGCTCCCCTCTGCCAGCCAAGCCCGGGAAGCCAGAGCGCGCCACCAATGATGGGGCCTCGCAGTGGCATGGCCAAGCTGAGGAGGGCCAGGCCAGATGCCCTCGGGGGAGCCCTCCGGCTCTTTGCCCCCGGAGTGCTCCCAGGCGCCCTTTCCTTGAACTCCCCGGCCAAAGACGCACTTTTGCTCCTGGCCCTCTTGGCTTCTGCGTAGGGTCCCGAGGCAGTGCGGCAGGTGGCCTTCCTCTCCTGCGAATAAGGCCAGGAGCAACACGCTGGGGAAAGTGGGGCTCTCTGGAGTGGGGAGACGCATCCTGCACCTGAGTCCCATCTTTTTTCCTCACACACACACACACACACACCCCTTTTCCCAGCCAGGATCAAAAAGAGAAGCAGCCCCGAGTTTCTACCTGTCAGGTAGTAAGATGGCATCCTGACATCCCTGGAGAAACCCCATTAAGGAGCTCCAGCAAGAGGAGGTGGTCCTCCAGGTCACCTGATTCCCACAATTCTTCTTGCCGAGAGAGGACACCAAGCCCCCCACCTGCTGGAGGGTGCCCGGTTGAGAAAGCTGCCTTGTCTCCTATTTTCTTTTCTTTTTTTTAACTCCCCTGGACTGGAGGAATCTGTCAGACAATTTTACCAGCTGACCAAAGGGGAGAGAGGGAAAGGGAAGGTACGTGGATGGGGAAGGAAAGGAAAAGAAATAAATGGATGAAAAAGGGAAGAAAAGGAAAGGGAAGAGAGAAATGTGAGAGAAAGCAAGGAAGAAGAACGAGTAGGGAAAGGTGAGGAAAGAGAAAGGAAAAAGTGAAAGGTGAGGGGAAGGAAGGAAGGAAGGAAGGGACAATTATGGAGAGGGAGGGAAGGAAGACACCCACCCCAGTCCCATCCCCCTCTACCAGAGACCCACGGATTCCCCCCCCCCCGGCACCCTGCAACCTGAGTGATGAGCTGGCCACGCCCCCCTACCCATTGACTTCGCTTGTCAAAAAGTTGCCAAAGGTGATCACATGACCCTGGGACACTGAACGTCATAAGTATGAATCAGTTGCCAAGCATCCAAATGTAAATCACATGACCCTGGGGATGCAACAGTCATAAGTGTGAAAAATGATCATAAGTCACTTTTTTCAGTGCCGTTGTAACTTTGAACAGTCACTAAGTGAATTGTTGTAATTCAAGGACTACCTGTACTTTATCATTTTTTTCCTTTTTTTTTTTTGGTCACTTTTTTGACACTTGCTGGGTGACTGGTGGTACTGGATATTGCCTTATCCTAAAAGTGGTACAATGGGTGAAAAGGTTGAAAAGCCCTGAGTCACAGGGCTTTGCGGAAGGCCTGTGCAGCCGAGCACCAAGCTATAGATTCAATCCATAGCTCGGTACTTGGCTGCTTAGGCCTGGAAAGGCCTGACTGCAAAATGCAGGTCTGAATATAGCTGCAGAACTTCAGCCCCAGAAGAAGTGGACTGGCTGGGTGGGGCTGTCAGTGCAGGAGGTAAGGTAAGACTTACCCCAAAAATAAGACGTGGTGCCTCTTTTGGAGACAAAAAATAAAAAAGTCCCAGTCTTATTTTTGGGGAACCACAGTACATTATTTTGCATGAAATTTGTCTTATGCAGAATCTAAAAGACCATTGCTGGCAGATGGTCTCTCTCTCTCCTTCTCTTACATTATGTAACCACCCATCTTAAAACAACTAAGCAACTTACAAGCAATAAAACAATTAAAAACAACAGCAAATTAAAAAAAACACCCTGGCACCACAACCACACTTCTCTAATGCAATCCACATTCTCATCCCATACTGAACTCAACTATCTGTTGGAATGACCTTGAAGGACAAGTTAGGTAGGATCTCCCAGTGGCTTAATGGGCAGAGAAAGAGGGATCTGCCCTCATGGATCAGACTGAACATAGAATAATAGAATTGGATGGGACCTTGGAGATCTTCTGGTCCAACCCCATGTTTGAGCAGGAGACCTTATACCATTTCAGACAAATGCTTGTCCAGTCTCTTTTTGAAAGCCTCCAGTGATGGAGACCCACAACTTCTGAAGGCAATCTCTTCCATTTTTTTGATTGCTCTCATAGTTAGGAAATTTCTCCTTAATTCTAGGTTGCTTCTCTCCTTGGTTAGTTTCCATCCATTGTTTCTTCTCTTGCCTTTTGGTGCTTTGGAAAATACGTTGACCCTCTTCATCGTTGTAGGAGCCCCTCAAATATTGAAACAATGCTACTATGTCTCCCTTAGTGCATCTTTTCATTAGACTAGACCTTCCCAATTCCTGCAACTGTTCTTCCTATGTTTTAGCCTCCAGCCCCTAATCATTCTTGATGCTCTTTTCTGCACTCTTTCCTGAGTCTCTACATCTTTTTTATATTGTAGACTGTTACAGAGGCAGTCTGTAATTTGTACTTTTAGTGTTGCAAGATTAATATTGGCCCTCCCAGGTAAACCAAACAGAAAACCTGACCGAATGAGCTAATTCTACTTTATGTAAGGCTTCATTAACAGAATTGTGCAAGTCTGAAAGTACAGATATTCTACTGTCATTTTTAATAGATTTCTCTTAAATTGTAAACCCATTTCCAAGGCAGAACTAACTTGTGCTGTCTGGCCTTGCTTTGAAAGGTGCAGAATCCAGTGGAGACATGGATGTCCTGCTGACACACCCAGACTTCACTTCAGAATCTGCCAAAAAGGTAGGTTTTCTTTTTGGATAATCCTGTTGTAATCAAGACACCAGTAGTTATTGGAATCCAAAGGTTCTTTTCTGTTCCCAGGAAATCCAAGAAACTACCTGAAAGATGGCAAATTACTTTGGGATTAATCTCTTTAAAAATATTGCCATTTCATTCTCAGCCAGATTTTTCATTTTTATGGATGTAGTATTTGTCTGAATAAAAGGAAGATACTCATTGCCAAAATAAGCAATACATATTTTCTTACAACTTTTAACATTTTTCATTCTGTTTGCATCACAATAAAAATAGTAGTTGATGCTTGCAAAGAAGCTTCCAGAACACTACATAGGCCCACCTTCCCTTTAGATCTCAGAGCAGAGAGAGAGAGAGAGAGGTTAAATTATTTCACTTCCCCTGTGCTGGGCTTTACATGACTTCACCCACCCACCCCGTTTAGAGATTCACAGTGTGGTGTTTTCAAGAGCATCTGGAGACAGGCATTGCAGTGCTGGTTTTGGATCTCTAAGATAGCCTGATATTCTTCTGTGGGGTTCAGAGTCACTGCCATTGTAAAAACCCTGCATGTAGAGGTCCCAGAAGAAAAAAACAGGAATCTTCTACAATAAGCAGTATAAGAAAAAGAGCAGAGAGCTTTTGCTGATGACTTGGTTGTGACATTATCTCAACCGATACAATCGGTTATAGATTTGATGGAAATTATAACTCAGTATGGTAAGGTTTCAGGGTTTAAGGTAAATAGTAATAAAACTAAGATATTGTCTAAGAATATGTCTATGAGTGAAAGGGAAATGTTAATTAAACTAACAGGTTTTGAAATAGTAAAAAAGGTTATGTATTTGGGAGTGTATATTGCAGCTTCAAATGCAAAATTATATAAGAATAACTATGAAACACTATGGTTGAAGATACAAAAGGATTTAAATAATTGGAAAAAATTACAATTATCTGTATTGGGAAGAATCGCAGCTGTTAAAATGAATGTTCTGCCGAAGTTTCTTTTTTTGTTTCAAATGATACCTACCGTATATACTTGAGTATAAGCCGACTCGAGTATAAGCCGAGACCCCCAATTTCACCCCCAAAAACTGGAAAAAGTTATTGACTCGAGTATAAGCCGATCCGCCGTTCTGCAAGCCTCTGCCGCCAGCAGAGGCTCGATCCGCCATTTTGCAAGCCTGAATACACAGGAATACCCTGTGTAGCCGCGGCTCGTCGGCAGGTCTCCGTTCCTCCTGCCGACCTTTGGGGAGGTTTGGGCGCCTCCCCAAACCTCCCCAAACCTCGGCAGGTCTCCGTTCCTCCTGCCGACCTTTGGGGAGGTTTGGGCGCCTCCCCAAACCTCCCCAAACCTCGGCAGGTCTCCGTTCCTCCGCGCAGACCTGCCGACCTTTGGGGAGGTTTGGGCGCCTCCCCAAACATCCCCAAACCTCGGCAGGTCTCCGTTCCTGTTTGGGGAGGTTTGGGCGCCTCCCCAAACGTCCCCAAACCTCGGCAGGTCTCCGTTCCTCCGCGCAGACCTGCCGACCTTTGGGGAGGTTTGGGCGCCTCCCCAAACGTCCCCAAACCTCGGCAGGTCTCCGTTCCTGTTTGGGGAGGTTTGGGCGCCTCCCCAAACGTCCCCAAACCTCGGCAGGTCTCCGTTCCTGTTTGGGGAGGTTTGGGCGCCTCCCCAAACCTCCCCAAGCCTCGGCAGGTCTCCGTTCCTCCGCGCAGACCTGCCGACCTTTGGGGAGGTTTGGGCGCCTCCCCAAACGTCCCCAAACCTCGGCAGGTCTCCGTTCCTGTTTGGGGAGGTTTGGGCGCCTCCCCAAACGTCCCCAAACCTCGGCAGGTCTCCGTTCCTCCGCGCAGACCTGCCGACCTTTGGGGAGGTTTGGGCGCCTCCCCAAACGTCCCCAAACCTCGGCAGGTCTCCGTTCCTGTTTGGGGAGGTTTGGGCGCCTCCCCAAACCTCCCCAAACCTCGGCAGGTCTCCGTTCCTGTTTGGGGAGGTTTGGGCGCCTCCCCAAACCTCCCCAAGCCTCGGCAGGTCTCCGTTCCTCCGCGCAGACCTGCCGACCTTTGGGGAGGTTTGGGCGCCTCCCCAAACGTCCCCAAACCTCGGCAGGTCTCCGTTCCTGTTTGGGGAGGTTTGGGCGCCTCCCCAAACGTCCCCAAACCTCGGCAGGTCTCCGTTCCTCAGCGCAGACCTGCCGACCTTTGGGGAGGTTTGGGCGCCTCCCCAAACGTCCCCAAACCTCGGCAGGTCTCCGTTCCTGTTTGGGGAGGTTTGGGCGCCTCCCCAAACGTCCCCAAACCTCGGCAGGTCTCCGTTCCTACGCGCAGACCTGCCGACCTTTGGGGAGGTTTGGGCGCCTCCCCAAACGTCCCCAAACCTCGGCAGGTCTCCGTTCCTGTTTGGGGAGGTTTGGGCGCCTCCCCAAACCTCCCCAAACCTCGGCAGGTCTCCGTTCCTGTTTGGGGAGGTTTGGGCGCCTCCCCAAACCTCCCCAAGCCTCGGCAGGTCTCCGTTCCTCCGCGCAGACCTGCCGACCTTTGGGGAGGTTTGGGCGCCTCCCCAAACGTCCCCAAACCTCGGCAGGTCTCCGTTCCTGTTTGGGGAGGTTTGGGCGCCTCCCCAAACGTCCCCAAACCTCGGCAGGTCTCCGTTCCTCCGCGCAGACCTGCCGACCTTTGGGGAGGTTTGGGCGCCTCCCCAAACGTCCCCAAACCTCGGCAGGTCTCCGTTCCTGTTTGGGGAGGTTTGGGCGCCTCCCCAAACGTCCCCAAACCTCGGCAGGTCTCCGTTCCTCCGCGCAGACCTGCCGACCTTTGGGGAGGTTTGGGCGCCTCCCCAAACGTCCCCAAACCTCGGCAGGTCTCCGTTCCTGTTTGGGGAGGTTTGGGCGCCTCCCCAAACCTCGGCAGGTCTCCGTTCCTCCGTGCAGACCTGCCGACCTTTGGGGAGGTTTGGGCGCCTCCCCAAACGTCCCCAAACCTCGGCAGGTCTCCGTTCCTGTTTGGGGAGGTTTGGGCGCCTCCCCAAACGTCCCCAAACCTCGGCAGGTCTCCGTTCCTGTTTGGGGAGGTTTGGGCGCCTCCCCAAACCTCCCCAAACCTCGGCAGGTCTCCGTTCCTCCGCGCAGACCATCCGACCTTTGGGGAGGTTTGGGGAGGCGCCCAAACCTCCGCAAAGGTCGGCAGGAAGAACGGAGACCTGCCGAGGTTTGGGGAGGTTTGGGGAGGCGCCAAAACCTCCCCAAAGGTCGGCAGGAAGAACGGAGACCTGCCGAGGTTTGGGGAGGTTTGGGGAGGCGCCCAAACCTCCCCAAAGGTCGGCAGGTCTGCGCGGAGGAACGGAGACCTGCCGAGGTTTGGGGAGGTTTGGGGAGGCGCCCAAACCTCCCCAAACAGGAACGGAGACCTGCCGAGGTTTGGGGAGGTTTGGGGAGGCGCCCAAACCTCCCCAAACGTCGGCAGGTCTGCGCGGAGGAACGGAGACCTGCCGAGGTTTGGGGAGGTTTGGGGAGGCGCCCAAACCTCCCCAAACAGGAACGGAGACCTGCCGAGGTTTGGGGAGGTATGGGGAGGCGCCCAAACCTCCCCAAACGTCGGCAGGTCTGCGCGGAGGAACGGAGACCTGCCGAGGTTTGGGGAGGTTTGGGGAGGCGCCCAAACCTCCCCAAACAGGAACGGAGACCTGCCGAGGTTTGGGGACGTTTGGGGAGGCGCCCAAACCTCCCCAAAGGTCGGCAGGTCTGCGCGGAGGAACGGAGACCTGCCGAGGTTTGGGGAGGCGCCCAAACCTCCCCAAACAGGAACGGAGACCTGCCGAGGTTTGGGGAGGTTTGGGGAGGCGCCCAAACCTCCCCAAACAGGAACGGAGACCTGCCGAGGTTTGGGGACGTTTGGGGAGGCGCCCAAACCTCCCCAAAGGTCGGCAGGTCTGCGCGGAGGAACGGAGACCTGCCGAGGTTTGGGGACGTTTGGGGAGGCGCCCAAACCTCCCCAAACAGGAACGGAGACCTGCCGAGGTTTGGGGACGTTTGGGGAGGCGCCCAAACCTCCCCAAAGGTCGGCAGGTCTGCACGGAGGAACGGAGACCTGCCGAGGTTTGGGGAGGCGCCCAAACCTCCCCAAACAGGAACGGAGACCTGCCGAGGTTTGGGGACGTTTGGGGAGGCGCCCAAACCTCCCCAAAGGTCGGCAGGTCTGCGCGGAGGAACGGAGACCTGCCGAGGTTTGGGGACGTTTGGGGAGGCGCCCAAACCTCCCCAAACAGGAACGGAGACCTGCCGAGGTTTGGGGACGTTTGGGGAGGCGCCCAAACCTCCCCGAAGGTCGGCAGGTCTGCGCGGAGGAACGGAGACCTGCCGAGGTTTGGGGACGTTTGGGGAGGCGCCCAAACCTCCCCAAACAGGAACGGAGACCTGCCGAGGTTTGGGGACGTTTGGGGAGGCGCCCAAACCTCCCCAAAGGTCGGCAGGTCTGCGCGGAGGAACGGAGACCTGCCGAGGTTTGGGGAGGCACCCAAACCTCCCCAAACAGGAACGGAGACCTGCCGAGGTTTGGGGAGGCGCCCAAACCTCCCCAAACAGGAACGGAGACCTGCCGAGGTTTGGGGACGTTTGGGGAGGCGCCCAAACCTCCCCAAAGGTCGGCAGGTCTGCGCGGAGGAACGGAGACCTGCCGAGGTTTGGGGACGTTTGGGGAGGCGCCCAAACCTCCCCAAACAGGAACGGAGACCTGCCGAGGTTTGGGGACGTTTGGGGAGGCGCCCAAACCTCCCCAAAGGTCGGCAGGTCTGCGCGGAGGAACGGAGACCTGCCGAGGTTTGGGGAGGCGCCCAAACCTCCCCAAACAGGAACGGAGACCTGCCGAGGTTTGGGGAGGTTTGGGGAGGCGCCCAAACCTCCCCAAACGTCGGCAGGTCTGCGCGGAGGAACGGAGACCTGCCGAGGTTTGGGGAGACGCCCAAACCTCCCCAAACGTCGGCAAGTCTCCGTTCCTCCGCGCCCTGCCTGCCTGCTTCTTTCCGCTGCGGAAAGAAGCAGGCAGGCAAGGCGCGGAGTTTGGGGAGGTGCGCGCGCACCTCCCCAAACCTCCCCAAACTTCGGCAGGTCTCGGACGGCGGTGGCTTGGGAGAGGTGCGGGCGATCCCGGAAGCACCAAAGCCTCGGCCGCGCACAAGTCCTCGGTAAGTTTTTTTTGTTGACTGGAGTATAAGCCGAAGTGGAATTTTTCAGCCCAAAAAGTGGGCTGAAAAATTCGGCTTATACTCAAGTATATACGGTATATTGAAAAAGAATGCCAGCCTTGATGAATGGCAGAAGGGTATTAATACATTTATCTGGGCGGGGAAGAAACCAAGAGTTAAATTTAAGATTCTGCAAGATGCTAGGGAAAGAGGGGGACTCAAGGCGCCTAACTTGAAATTGTATTTTTTTTTATTAAAGAGTTTTACAAAAACAAAATTTTACAATATATCCCCAAATCCCTCCCACCCCAAACCCACCCGCTTCCCCCCCCCCACTTCCCAGAGCTAAATACAGGATTATAGTTCCCCTTATCAAAGAGGACTCTCGAATTTTAATTAATAAAATCTCTAATGTTAAAACAAACAATAATGGTGATAGGGGGCAACCCTGTCTTGTACCTTTTTCAATTTTAAAAGTCTCTGCTAATCCCCCATTAACTATAATTTGTGCAGTTTGTTGTTGATATATAGCTTTAATAGCATGTAGAAAACCTCCAAAATTCATCTCCTCAACAACTCTTAATAAAAATTGCCAATTCAATTGGTCAAAGGCTTTCTCTGCATCCAAAAATATCAATGCTGCGGAGACTTGGTTGTTCTTATCCAAATATTCAAGCAAGTTAACAATTTGTCTTACATTATATTTCATATACCTCCCAGATATAAATCCCGATTGATCACTATGAATCATTTGTTTCAAAACTTGCATTAATCTATTAACCAATACTTTAGCAAAAATCTTATAATCTGTATTTAAAAGCGATATAGGTCTATTTATTTATTTATTTATTTATTTATTTATTTATTTATTTTATTGCATTTATATACCGCCCTTTCCCTGAGGACTTTACAGGGAGTTAAAAATCAACCATACAAAAGTTAAAAAACCTATAATTTTTAGGTTGAGTAAGATCTTGATCCTCCTTTGGGATCAACGATACAAAAGCTGTCCTCCATGATGGAGGAACTGCGCCTCCAGTCTGAATTTCATTAAACAAAATCTTTAAGGGTTCAATCATTTCAGGCAACAACTTTTTATAATAAATTGCTGTTAATCCATCTGTTCCCGGAGCTTTGCCCAATTTCAACTGTTTAATAGCTAAAGAAATTTCTTCTGATGTAATTGGGCAATTCATCTCAAGTTGTTGTTCTTGTGAAAGTCTTGGAAAATGAGCTCCCTGTAAATACTTGTCTACATCTAAAGCTTGTATATTCTCTTTAGAATATAATTTGGAGTAAAAATCTAGAAAACTCCTCTTAATCAAATTTTGTTGGTAGACTTCTTTTCCTTTATATTCTATTTTATCTATAATACGTGATTTCTGTTTCTTCCTTAATTGATAAGCCAACCATCTACCAGGCTTATTAGCATTACAAAAAGTGTTGTGTTTAGCATAGCGCAAATTAATTGCTACTTGATCAGCCAGTAGCATATTAAATTGTTCTTTCAATAAATGTATTGAGATCTTTAAATTATTATCCAATGGATTCAAAATGAACTTTTTTTCCTTAGTTTTAATCTCTTCCTCAATATCTAAACGTTTTTGTACTTGCTTACGCCTATAAGCATTATTCATATAAATCAGAACCCCTCTCATATAGGCTTTACTAGCGTCCCAAACCATTTCCATCGAGGTACCTTTATGCATATTCATGACAAAAAATTCTTTCATATGTTCTCTACATTTCTGCAAGAACAAGTCATTTGTAAATAAATTCTCATTCAGCTTCCACGATCTCCTAGTAGTGTCTTCAGCAAAGAACTCCAACCAAACAGGACTATGGTCAGACATTGTCCTAGGAAAAATTTTAACGTTCTTAACCGAAGAGGAAAGATCAGTAGTAATCATAATGAAGTCAATCCTGGAAAAAGATTTATGTCTATCCGAAAAAAAGTAAAATCTCTCTCTCTCATATTCCTTTCCCGCCATACATCTCTTAATTCCAGATCTTCCTTCAAATCAAAAAAAGCTTTAGGTAATTTTGAATTTAAAAAGTTTTTAGCAAGATCCCTTCTTATCTTTAGATGGCACCAAAACCCCATTCCAGTCTCCCATCATAATAACAGATTTGTAATCCAGTTCAATTAGTCTCTGATGTAAAAATTTAAAAATTTTTTGCTGTTGTTGATTTGGAGCATATAATCCAATAAGAAGAACTTTCTTTCCTTGTAATGTTAATTCAATACTAACATATCTCCCTTGTTTATCCGATTCAATCAGTCTTGCTGAAAAGTCTTTTCTTAAGTAAATAACCACTCCAGCCTTCTTGTCCGGAGCAAAAGATGCAAAATGTGTTCCCAATCGGGAATTAATCAAATATTTTTGATCTTTTAATGCAATATGTGTCTTTTGTAAGCAAACAATGTCATTTTTATGTTGTTTCAGATAAAAAATACTTTCTTTCTTTTCTGTGGTGAATTTAACCCATTAACATTCCATGTCAGGAACTTCACCATCTCTGGTGACCATGAGCCTTTGGAACATGGCCTGAAGATCAGCTGTTGCTCTCTTAGGACGTGCTCCTCCCACGGGCTCTAAAACAGCTGCATCTTGCGTAGCTGGACCAGTTACAGGCTTTTGTTTTTGCTCTTTTTCCATACGCTTATGTGCAGCTCTTATCATCCTCTGTTCTTTTAGATCTTCCTTTAATGCCAAACTCTGCTCCATGGCCTCCGGCTTCTGCGTCTCCTCAAGGGGCAGTAACATTGCCCCTTCACTCAATTGTTTATCATCTTGTCTAGCTTCTGTTCTTTTAATTCAGGGAGATGGTGGTAAACCTGCTTTCAGGACCTTAGTGTAGAAATCTTTTGCTTTTAAGATTGTATCCAGTCTGTATCTGGTCCCTGCATAATTTACCACAATTCCAATAGGTATTTCCCATCTGAACTGGATTTGTCGCTTCTTAAGCTCATCAGACAAAAAGGCAAAGTCTTTCCTCTTTCTAAGAATTTTTGAAGGTATCTCCTTTAAAATCATAATATCTTGGCCTGCAATCTGAAATTTTTCCCGATAAAAAGCCTGGATAATAGAATTTCTGGTTGATCTCCTGGAAAAATAAATCACTACATCTCTAGGTAGACTTTTTTGCCTAGCAATCCAGGAGTTAACCCTAAATATCTTATCCATTTCCTTAAGTAATTCTTCAGGTTCCCATTTCAAAACAGGAGCCACTGCTTGTGCTATTTCCCATTCCAGATTTTCTTTAGGATTCTCTTTGAGGCCTCTGATACGCAAAGCAAACTCCATGTTCTTATATTCTGATATAGTAACCTCGTCTTCTGTTCTGTCAATCTTGGCCTCTGCTCTATCAATCTTCTGTTCAGCATCAATAATTTTATTTTCCAAGTTCTCCACATACTCCATAACTGAGTCCACACGAACATCCAGGCGTTCTATATGTGCAGCTAAGCCCTGGAGTGCAAGCACTATATCTTCCCTCATCTGGTTGTTTTGATTCTTTATTTCTTGTTGTAAAACTTGTGTTGACTGCATCACAACTTGCTGGATGTCTGTCAGTGTAAATGCAGGAGGTGGGGGAGAGGGTGGTTGTACTGTAGGTTTCATCGAAGTCTGCCCTGCAGCTTGTGGTATAGGTGAGGAGATAACATTCTTAGAAAGCGGGGGCCCTCCCCCATGTCTCACAGCCATCTCTTAAGTTTCAATTTCCTCTTTCACCCAGCAGAATCAAAGTTCAAAAGGAAAAAAAAAGGGAAGAAGAAATAACAATTCTCTCAAAGTTCTTAACCTTCAATAAGAAGGATAGGGAACAGGCTTTCAAATACACAAAATCCGATACTGGATAAAGTCAGTTGCAAATTGTATCTCTTGCTTTGTAGCAAAATATAACAATTTTCAAACACAGTCACTTCACACAGGAGAGAAACATTCCAGCGCCATTTTTACTCCATTTCAAACTTGAAACTTGAAGAAGATAATGAAACTGAGTTAAAGTTGAAATCCAATTTATAAATTCAGATCTTCCTGCTTTGCTCTGCCTGCTTTCCAAAGGAACAAAATACTCACAGTCCCCTCTAAGCAGCAAGTGTAGTTGTCGTGTCTTGTTCCACTCCTTTTGGAGCGAAGACGTCCTGGGAGTGGAGAAAGCCTGGGCTCCGAGGGGGCTCACCCTGTTATCCCCCAAACTACTTGGGAGAATCGCAGGGGAGCTCTACCTCTATCCAGGCAGGCTCGCCTCTCCCTCTTCTCCCGAGGGAGAAGCTCCGGTGCTGCGGAACAGCTGATTTTCGCTGCCTCCGGGCGCTTTGACGCTTCCCAGGATCGGGCGGCTTCAGAACGCCGCCATTCGGTGTGGCAGCGCTACCGGAGCCTCTGAAATTGTATTATTTATTTATTTTATTAATGGGACTTATATCCCGCCCTATCTCCCGAAGGACTCAGGGCGGCTAACAACAATAACATATAACAGAAATTAAGATAAAATTAAAATTAAAGTCATCTGTGCAATAAATTAAAATTAAAAATTAAAAATAAATTAAAAATTGTAAACATAATTAAAATGCCTGTCAGTCCAGGTCAGCCAGGTGGAAAGGAGTGTTTTGAGGCCGCAGCGAAAGGACCGGAGATCTTGGGTCATCCGAAGCTCAGGGGGGAGCTGATTCCATAGGACTGGCGCTCCCACAGAGAAGGCCCTTCCCCTGGGGTTCGCCAGCCGACATTGTCTAGCCGACGGTACCCTGAGGAGGCCTTCTCTGTGTGAGCGTACTGGGCGATGGGAATTCGTTCCCGGTAGCAGATGGTCCTGCAAGTATCCTGGGCCTAAGCCATGTAGGGCTTTAAAGGTAAGTACCAGCACCTTAAATCTCACCCGGAGGGCAACCGGTAACCAATGCAGCTCATGGAGCAGAGGTGTTATATGGGAGTATCGGGGAGCTCCCATCACTACCCGTACAGCCGCATTCTGCACCAGCTGAAGCCTCCGGGTGGTTTTCAAGGGCAGCCCCATGTAGAGAGCATTGCAGTAGTCTATACTACGAGTGCGTGGGTGACTGTACGTAGGGCATCTCGGTCCAGAAAGGGGCGCAATTGGTATATTAGGCGAATCTGGGCAAATGCCCCTCTAGCTACGACTCCAATATGATCTTCAAAACTGAGTCGTGAATCTAGGAGGACGCCCAGATTGTGTGCTCTATCAACGGGAGGTAACATCTCTCCTCCTATAATCAAAGATGGAACCTCTTGGACTAAACGAGATGACGGTATGTAAAGCCACTCAGTCTTGGCCGGGTTGAGCCGAAGCCTGTTCTTTCCCATCCAAATCTGTACCACTTCCAGGCAACGGGACATTACATCGAGGGCATCACTGGGTCGGTTTGGGGTGGAGATGAAAAGCTGGGTATCATCAGCATATTGATGATACTTCACCCCGAAGCCACGGATGATCTCTCCCAGCAGCTTCATATAGATGTTGAACAGGAGGGGCGATGCGGTGGTCATGACATGGGTTAGCGATTGGCTTAATTTAACTAATAAAAGAATACTTCACCTTGAGGGTTGGGATTTGGTTTATGGATGGCATGCATATTTGCTTTATGATAAAAAGGTAGATAGGGCTTTTAAATCTCATATTCTTAGAAGTGCCTTGCTGCGTGTCTGGAAAAAGTATTATTATAAGTTAAATTATAAAATACCGATTTGGGGAATTCCCGGACACACGATAGGTGTATCTATGGGAGTGAGTTTGGATATGTTTTCCTATAAGGAATTACTTAGATTGGAAGGGAATGATTGGCAACTTAAATCATTAGATGAGTTAAGACAAGAAAACATAAGTTACTCTTGGTTTCAATATACCCAATTGAAAGCTAGGTGGAAGCTGGATCAGAAGGTTGGCATATCAATTACAGGTGAAAACTTAGTAAAACAAATTTAAATCGTGCACATATAAAGAGGATATATAACGGTTTAATTGAATTGGACTCGGAAACGGAATTAGTTAAAGATTGTATGATAAAGTGGGCACAAAATATCCAGGAACCAATTCCGTTGGATACTTGGGAGGTAATCTGGGTCAGAAATGTTAAATTTACTCAGGCTCAAAATTTAAGAGAAAATTTTTATAAAATGTTTTATATATGGCATTTGGATCCCAAAACGTTGTCTAATATGCATCCTAAACTACAGTCTAAATGCTGGAGATGTGGTAGTTTTGATGCTACTTATTTTCATATGTGGTGGACTTGTAGAAATATACAAGCTTTTTGGATTAAAATTTGGTGGAACATTCAAAAGATTTTTAAGAAAAAGATAAAGTTTTCTCCACAATTGTTTTTATTGAGCATTGTTGTAGATTGTGATACTAAAGAAATCAATTTGATGTTTAATTTAATTTAATTTAATAATTTTATTTGTATACCGCCCTTCTCCCGAAGGACTCAGGGCGGTGAACAGGGCAATACATAATAAAAAACAGGATACAAAAATTAAAAAGTGATTAAACAACTATGCCTGTAGTAATTGATACATATTAAAAATTAAAACTAATTATAAAAAACCCAATCCCATCCCGTCAGACCAGGCCAGCTTGTTCAAAAAAGAAGGTTTTGAGATCGCGCCGGAAGGAGCGAAGGTCGGGGGCCATCCGGAGCTCGACCAGTAAGCGGTTCCATAGGTCTGGCGCACCCACAGAGAACGCTCTCCCCCTGGGGGCCACCAATCGGCATTCTTTGATCGGAGGCACCCTGAGGAGGCCCTCTCTGTGGGAGCGCACTGGACGGAGGGAAGTTGACGCCGGCCGCAGGTGTTGCCGTAGGTAATCCGGACCCATGCCATGAAGGGCTTTGTAAGTCATCACTAACACCTTGAACCTCAACTGGAGAGCAACCGGTAGCCAATGCAGCTCGCGGAGCAAAGGTGTAACATGGGAGTATCGGGAAACCCCCAAGACAACTCGCGCGGCTGCATTCTGCACCAGTTGAAGTCTCCGGGTGGACCTCAAGGTGATAAGAACAGCACGGTTACTGGTGGGACAATATTGGAAGACGGATAGTTTGCCTAATATAGAAGAATGGGTACTTAAGGTATCGAATCTTGCAGAAATGTCTAAGATTTCTGCTTATTTGAAGGATCACTCGCAAGAAAGATATATTTTAGTTTGGAGGAGATGGATAGATTATATTCAGAATAAATATGGGACTAAAAAGTTCCATTTAGCTTATGAGTAGATTTTAGATTGTTATTAATTTTAGTAT
The DNA here is from genome assembly GCF_947247035.1 of Vipera ursinii. Taxonomy (NCBI): domain Eukaryota; kingdom Metazoa; phylum Chordata; class Lepidosauria; order Squamata; family Viperidae; genus Vipera; species Vipera ursinii. The sequence goes on along the minus strand of NC_139519.1, from coordinate 1,399,618 downwards.
TAGTATTGATTATATTTTTGTTTAAGTTATTATTATGTTTTTAATAATTTGAATGTATCAATGTTAAAGGGGAGTTAAAGCACATTATGAATTTGGTTAATTTTATAATGGATAATTTTAGTTAGAATATGGTTATTATATCTATGACCCTGTATTCAGCTCTGGGAAGTGGGGGGGGAAGGGGGTGGTTTGGGGCGGGTGGTTTTTGGGGATATGTATTGTAAAAAAAATTTCTAAAACTCTTTAATAAAAAGAAAAAAGAAAAAGAGCAGAGCACATCCATGAAGACCAAGTAGCAGTCAGAAGACGTGACGAAAACATGTTCATTTCACAACATACAGTATGGAGAAACTTAATCATAGTTTCAGTTGAGAGCAAGAAAGCACCAAGAACACAGCAAGCCACTAATATATAAAAAGAGACTAACGCCCCCATTCCCTCCTGGCATTGATGATGTTATTCAGTTGGGTCATGAAACGCCTACAAGAAAAAGACCAAGCTCAGAGAGCACTGAGGATCCCATAGTTTAGCCCTGGTGTACAAATATTAACCTCTGTAGTTATTATTCCCTGGATTGTCCCAAGGACAGTAATTCCAGTGTTTCCAAATTTCCTGTACAGGGACTGAAACCATTCCTAAACTTTTCTGAGGTCCAGATGAGGCACCAGAATAGCATTCTCAAGCAGTTTGATTCTCTTCCTGATTGTGACGAGGTTGTTTCTTTTCAAGCCCAAGCTTTTGCATCAAGTTGTGGAGCAGCTGGAAAGCATTCGCTTTGTTACAGACACACTCTCAAAGGGAGAAACCAAATTCATGGTGAGTCTTCTTTTTTTCCTAAACAAATATTTTATGTGTCTTAAAAAGTCCTGTCTTTCAGGGGAATATTATAGCCTCCCTGAGGGCTGATCTGTGATTCTCTTCTGACCAGAGGTGGTTTCATGACCACCTTCCATCAGACTTCCTCGCCTCTGTGGCCTGGTGGCCAACCTGATTGAGATGCTTTGCCATGGTTGGCAATGTTGCCTGGGAATTTGGGAAGATGTGAACCCAGCATATGTAAAATGTGTCAGATTGCAGAATACTGAACTGGGCAAATGATTCAGAAAACCCCAGAACTATTCATCTTTTCCAGTCTCTTTATATTCTACTGTATTATTCTGCTGTTCTATTCTGTTCAGTTCTATATATAGTATTAGAATTGAGAAAAAAACTCAAGCTCAGAAGATCTTTCAGATACATTTTCAGCTTCAGAAGAATTTTGGCTTTGTTCAATAGAAGGATGTTAAGGTGGAGACATTTTTGCTGTTTTTTGTTTTGTTTTGTTTTTTGTTTTTTTGCTATAAAGCTATTTGGAAAAAGATGAAAAAATGTGGTACTCTTTACATGCCCTCAAATTTTACCTTATGTCATGACTGACCTCTTATTCTCATTGCTTTAATTTATTGAGCACTCCTAAAATTACATTTAACATGATCTGAATTCTGTATTTTTTCATGGACATCGAGGACGTATTCTAGATTGCTTCTTTTGCAAACCTAGGCAACAGTGCTGATGTTAATAGGCATAAGGGATGTTGTCTGCAGAGGTCCAAAAGGATCTCTTAAGAGCCAAAGGCCAGATGTCTGGCTTTGAAGTGCAGCCGGCCAGTCCTAAAATCCTCTTTCTTCAGAGGCCAGTTGCTGGCTCTCAGCCATCTGCCAAAAAAAGGTCTGAACCTCAAAGCCGAGAATCCTGGCCAAATCCTGTTTTGGTAGAGCCAAAGTGACAAAATAACAGTAACAGTGGGAAGGGACATTGGAGGTCTTCTAGTCTTAGCTTCCTGTTCAAGCAGGAAACTCTACATTATTTCAAACAAACAGCTGTCCAGTCTTTTCTTAAAAGCCTCCTGTGTTGGAGCACCCACAAGTTCTGGAAGCAAGCTGTTCCACTGGTCTTCATTGTCAGGTTGCTTCTCTCCTTGATTAGTTTCCATCTGTTGCTTCTTGTCCTGCTTTCAGATGCTTTGGAGAATACCTTGACCCTCTCTTTTTTTTGTGGCAGCACCTTAGATTTTGGAACACTGCTATCATGTCACCCCTAGTCCTTCTTTTCTTTAAATTAGACATACCCAATTCCTACAACCATTCTTCATGTTTTAGCCTTCAGTTCCCTAATCATCAAAGCAGGAGACCTTGTTCCACCCCAAACAAATAGCTGTCCAACATTTCCTTGAAGACCTGCAGTGATAGAGCACCCACAATTCTGGGAGGCAAGCTGTTCCACTGATTAATTGTTTTTACTGTCAGGAGATTTCTCTTTAGTTGTAGATTGGATGACTTTTTAACAAGCCTGCACTTATTGCTTCAGTTCATCAGAAGCCCTCAAGTGCTTTGGAAAATAAGTAACCTCCCCCTCTTCTGTGACAACCCCTCAAATTTTGGAAGACTGCTATCATGTCATCCCCTAGTCTTCTTCATTAGACTAGACATAACCAATTCCTGCAACAATTCATCATATGTTTTAGCCTCCAACCCCCTTCATCTTTGTTGCTCTTCACTGCACTCTTTCTAGAGCCAAAACATATTTTTATATTGTGGGGACCAGAACTGGATTAATTCAAATTGTGGTCTTACCAAGACATTATAAAGTGGTATTAAAATTTCATGAGATCTTGATTCTATCCCTCTGTTAATGCAGCCTAGAACTGTGTTGGCTTTTTTGGCAGCTGCAGCACTCTGCTGGCTCATATTTAAGTGATTGTCCATTAGGACTCTTGAGATCCTTCTCACAGTTACTACTATTGAGCCAGGTACCAGCTATTCTATACTTGTGCATTTGTTTTTTTCTTGCTAAATGTAAAATGATACTTTTCTCCACTGAATTTCATTTTGTTAGATAGGGTCCCTTTTGTTACATGGGGCCCAAGTCGGTCAAGATCCTTCTGTATCTTAAGCCTATCTTCTGGAGTGCTGGCTATTCCTGCCAGCTTGGTGTTGTCTGCAAATTTCATGAGTTCCCCTTCTATTCCCTCGTCCAAATCATTGATGAAGATGTTGAAGAGTACTGGACCTAAAACAGAACTTTGGCGTACCCACTGCTTCCTTCCTTCCATGTAGATGCAGTTTCATTGAGGACTACACATTGAGTGCCGTTTGTCAGCCAGTTATGAATCCATTCAGTGGCGATGCTATCCATACCGTATTTTTCTAGCTTTTCAAGTAGTAGGTTGTGGTCAACTTTGTCAAATGCCTTACTGGAGTTCAAGTAAATTATCTCCACAGCATTTGGCTGGTCCACTAATTTTGTCACTTTGTCAAAGAATAAAATAAGATTTGTCTGGCATGATCTGTTTTTGACAAATCCATGTTGGCTTCTGGTTATGACTTTGTTTGCTTGTAAGTGTTCACAGATCCGTTGCTTGATTAGCTTTTCCAGAATTTTTCCAGGTAGTGATGTCAGGCTGATAGGTCTGTAATTTCCTGGATATATTTTTTCCTTTTTAAAAAATGGGAATTACATCAGCCTTTTTGGAGTCATCTGGTAGTTCCCTGGTGCTCCAGGATCTTTGAAAGATACGGTTCAGTGGTTCTGAGATCTCATCTGCCAGCTCCTTCAGAACTCTGGCATGTACCAGAGCTGATGTTTTTCCTTTTTTTTTTATTAAAGAGTTTTACAAAAACAAAGTTTTACAATATATCCCCAAATCCCCCCCCACTCCAAACCCGCCCACTTCCCCCCCACTTCCCAGAGCTAAATACAGGATTATAGTTATAGTAATCATATTCTAAATAAAAATCATGCATAATATACAATTAACCAAATTCATAATGTGCTTTAACTCCCCTTTAACATAACTACAAACAAAGTATCAATAACAATATCCCACTAAAATCTACTCATAAGCTAAATGGAACTTTTTAGTCCCATATTTGTTCTGAATATAATCTATCTATCTCCTCCAAACTGAAATATATCTTTCCTGTGAATGATCTTTCAAATAAGCAGAAATCTTAGACATTTCTGCAAGATTCGAAACTTTAAACACCCATTCTTCTATAGTAGGCAAACTATCCTTCTTCCAATATTGTCCCACCAGTAACCGTGCTGCTGTTATCATATTCAACATCAAATTAGTTTCTTTAACATCACAATCTACAACAATACCCAATAAAAACAATTGCGGAGAAAACTTTATCTTTCTCTTAAAAATCTTTTGAATGTTCCACCAAATTTTGATCCAAAAAACTTTTATATTTCTACAAGTCCACCACATGTGAAAATAGGTAGCTTCTAAACTACCACATCTCCAACATTTAGACTGTAAATTAGGATACATGTTAGACAACTTCTTGGGATCCAAATGCCATCTATAAAACATTTTATAAAAATGTTGGTGGAGGTGGTGGTCAGGCCCAGCGGCTGGACCTTGTCCAAGGGCTGCAGGTTCACCTGAAAAGCCCTCGGGAGCCTCAGCCTCCTCCCAAAGCAAGCTGGTTTGGCAGGGCGAGGAGCACAGGCCAGCTTCTTGCTGCCGAATTGGGTTGTGTCAGTCTTCCTTCCTCCTGCCCTCCTGCCCTGCCAAGCCCCAGGTGGTGGCAGAGTTTCTGACAGCTGCCCATGGGCTCCACCTCCCTGAAACGCATTCCCAGCGCTACGGGGCTGGAGGCAGGGGAGCCCGTGGGCGGCAAACTGCTCAGGCAGGCGTGCTCTTGGGGGCCAGTGGGGGCCCCTGGTGCTTCCAAGCCGTCTGCTTGCCTCCCTCCAGGGCAGCCCTCCGCGAGCCTGCAGAGGCGGCCTCTTGCGATGGCATAGGGGGTGGTTTGGGGTCTCTGGGCTGCAAGGGACAGTGCAGAGGGGTAACTGGAAGGCACAGTGGGTAGATCTGTGCAACTAGACCGTGTGCTTGAAACAGCAAAAGATGCTCAAGGGAGGTTAGCTCTCTTAAGTTTTGAGCCTGAGTATATGTAACATTTCTGACCCAAATTATCTCCCAAGTGTCCAACGAAATTGGTTCCTGAATATTTTGTGCCCACTTTATCATACAGTCTTTAACCAATTCCGTTTCCGAATCCAATTCAATTAAAGCATTATATATCCTCTTTATATGTGCACAAGTTAAATCTCTAATTTGTTTTACTAAATTTTGATCTGTAATTGTGATGCCAACCTTTTGATCTGACTTCCACCTAGCTTTCAATTGAGTATATTGAAACCAAGAGTAACTTATGTTTTCTTGTCTTAACTCCTCTACTGGTTTAAGTTGCCAATCATTCCCTTGCAATCTAAGTAATTCCTTATAAGAAACCCTATCCATACTCACTCCCATAGATACGCCCTCTATCGCGTGTCCAGGAATTCCCCAAATCGGTATTTTATAATTTAACTTATAATAATACTTTTTCCAGACACGCAATAAAGCACTTCTAAGAATATGGGATTTAAAAGTCCTGTCCACCTTCTTATCGTAAAGCAAATATGCATGCCATCCATATACCAAATCCCATCCCTCAAGATGAAGTATTCTCTTATTAGTTATATTAAGCCAATCAGTAACCCATGTCAAGGCAACCGCATCATAATACAATTTCAAATTCGGCGCCTTGAGTCCCCCTCTTTCCCTAGCATCTTGTAAAATCTTAAATTTAACTCTTGGTTTTTTCCCTGCCCAAATAATTTTATTAATACCCTTCTGCCATTGATCAAGGTTGGCATCCTTTTTCAATATAGGTATCATTTGAAACAAAAAGAGAAACTTTGGCAGAACATTCATTTTAACAACTGCAATTCTTCCCAGTAATGATAATTGTAATTTTTTCCAATTATTTAAGTCCCTTTGTACCTTCAACCATAGTGTTTCATAATTATTCTTATATAATTTTACATTTGAGGCTGCAATATATACTCCTAAATATTTTACCTTCTTCACTATTTCAAAACCTGTTAATTTACATAACATATCCCTTTCACTCATAGATAAGTTCTTAGATAATATCTTAGTCTTATTACTATTCACCTTGAACCCAGAAACCTTACCATACTAAGTTATAATTTCCATCAAATCTATAACCGACTGTAACGGTTGAGATAATGTCACAACCAAGTCGTCAGCAAAAGTTCTCAAACTATAATCATTCTGTTTTATTTTAATTCCCTTTATCATAGAGACCTTTAAAATTGAAAAAGGTACAAGACAGGGATGCCCCCTATCACCATTATTGTTTGTTTTAACATTAGAGATTTTATTAATTAAAATTTGAGAGTCCTCTATAATTGTAATTGTTGTTGTTGTTGTTGTTGTTGTTGTTGTTATTATTATTATTATTATTATTATTATTATTATTATTATTATTATTATAGAGGACTCTCGAATTTTAATTAATAAAATCTCTAATGTTAAAACAAACAATAATGGTGATAGGGGGCATCCCTGTCTTGTACCTTTTTCAATTTTAAAAGTCTCTGTTAATCCCCCATTAACTATAATTTGTGCAGTTTGTTGTTGATATATAACTTTAATAGCATGTAAAAAAGCTTCTCCAAAATTCATCTCCTCAACAACTCTCAATAAAAATTGCCAATTCAATTGGTCAAAGGCTTTCTCTGCATCCAAAAATATCAATGCTGCGGAGACTTGGTTGTTCTTATCCAAATATTCAAGCAAGTTTACAATTTGTCTTACGTTATATTTCATATACCTCCCAGATATAAATCCCGATTGATCACTATGAATCATTTGTTTCAAAACTTGCATTAATCTATTAGCCAATACTTTAGCAAAAATCTTATAATCTGTATTTAAAAGCGATATAGGTCTATAATTTTTAGGTTGAGTAAGGTCTTGATCCTCCTTTGGAATCAATGATATAAAAGCTGTCCTCCATGATGGAGGAACTGCACCTCCAGTCTGAATTTCATTAAACAAAATCTTTAAGGGTTCAATCATTTCAGGCAACAACTTTTTATAGTAAATTGCTGTTAATCCATCTGTTCCCGGAGCTTTGCCCAATTTCAACTGTTTAATAGCTAAAGAAATTTCTTCTGATGTAATTGGGCAATTCATCTCAAGTTGTTGTTCTTTTGAGAGTCTTGGAAAATGAGCTCCCTGTAAATATTTGTCTATATCTAAAGCTTGTATATTTTCTTTAGAATATAATTTCGAGTAAAAATCTAAAAAACTCCTCTTAATCAAATTTTGTTGGTAGACTTCTTTTCCTTTATATTCTATTTTATCTATAATACGTGATTTCTGTTTCTTCCTTAATTGATAAGCCAACCATCTACCAGGCTTATTAGCATTACAAAAAGTATTGTGTTTAGCATAGCGCAAATTAATTGCTACTTGATCAGCCAGTAGCATATTGAATTGTTCTTTCAATAAATGTATTGAGATCCTTAAATTATTATCCAATGGATTCAAAATAAGCTTTTTCTCCTTAGCTTTAATCTCTTCCTCAATATCTAAACGTTTTTGCATTTGCTTACGCCTATAAGCACTATTCATATAAATCAAAACCCCTCTCATATAAGCTTTACTAGCATCCCAAACCATTTCCATCGAGATACCTTTATGCATATTTGTAACAAAAAATTTTTTCATATGTTCTCTACATTTCTGCAAGAACAAGTCATTTGTAAATAAGTTGTCATTCAGCCTCCAGGATCTTCTACTAGCATCTTCAGCAAAAAAACTCCAACCAGACAGGACTATGGTCAGACATTGTCCTAGGAAAAATCTTAATGTTCTTAACCGAAGAAAAAAGATCAGTAGTAATCAAAATAAAGTCAATCCTGGAGAAAGATTTATGTCTGTCCGAAAAAAAAGTAAAATCTTTGTCTCTCATATTCCTTTCCCGCCATACATCTCTTAATTCCAGATCTTCCTTCAAATCAAAAAAAGCTTTAGGCAATTTCGAATTACAAAAGTTTTTAGAGGATCCCTTCTTGTCTTCAGATGGCACCAAAACCCCATTCCAGTCCCCCATCATAATAACAGATTTATAATCCAGTTCGATTAGTCTCTGATGTAAGAATTTAAAGAATTTTTGCTGTTGTTGATTTGGAGCATATAATCCAATAAGAAGAACTTTCTTTCCTTGTAGTATTAATTCAATACTAACATATCTCCCTTGTTTATCCAATTCAATCAATCTTGCCGAAAAGTCTTTTCTTAAATAAATAACCACTCCAGCCTTCTTGTCCGGAGCAAAGGATGCAAAATGTGTTCCCAATCGGGAATTAATCAGATACTTTTAGTCTTTTAATGCAACATGTGTCTCTTGTAAACAAACAATGTCATTTTTATGTTGTTTCAGATAAAAAAATACTTTCTTTTCTGTGGTGAATTTAAGCCATTAACATTCCATGTCAGGAACTTCACCATCTCTGGTGACCATGAGCCTTTGGAACATGGCCTGAAGATCAGCTGTTGCTCTCTTCAGGCGTGCTCCTCCCACAGGCTCTGAGACAGCCGCGTCTTGCGTAGCTGGACCAGTTACAGGCTTTTATTTTTGCTCTTTTTCCATACGCTTATGTGCAGCTCTTATCATCCGCTGTTCTTTTGGGTCTTCCTTTAATGCCAAACTCTGCTCCGTAGCCTCCGCCTGCCGCATCTCCTCAAGAGGCAGTGACATTGCCCCTTCACTCAATTGTTTATCTTCTTGTCTTACTTCTGTTCTTTTGATTCAAGGAGACAGTGGTAAGCCTACTTTCAGGACCTTAGTGTAGAAATCTTTTGCTTTTAAAATTGTATCCAATCTGTATCTGGTCCCTGCATAATTTACCACAATTCCAATAGGTATTTCCCATCTGAACTGGATTTGTCACTTCTTAAGCTCATCAGACAGAAAGGTAAAATCTTTCCTTTTTCTAAGAATTTTTGGAGGCATCTCCTTTAAAATCATAATATCTTGGCCTGCAATTTAGAATTTTTCCCGATAAAAAGCCTGGATAATAGAATTTCTGGTTGATCTCCTGGAAAAATAAATCACTACATCTCTAGGTAAGTTTTTTTGCCTAGCACTCGAGGAGTTAACCCTAAATGTCTTATCCATTTCCTTAAGCAGTTATTCAGGTTCACATTTCAAAACAGGAGCCACTGCTCGTGCTATTTCCCATTCCAAATCTTCTTTAGGATTCTCTTTGAGGCCTCTGATACGCAAAGCAAACTCCATGTTCTTATATTCTGATATAGTAACCTCGTCCTCTGTTCTGTCAATCTTGGCCTCTGCTCTATCAATCTTCTGTTCAGCATCAGTAATTTTATTTTCCAAATTCTCCACATACTCCATAACTGAGTCCACATGAACATCCAGGCGTTCTATATGTGCAGCCAGACCCTGAAGTGCAAGCACTATATCTTCCCTCATCTGGTTGTTTTGGTTAACAAATTCTTCCCTTGTTTCCTTTATTTCCTGCTGCAAAACTTGTGTTGACTGCATCACAACTCACTGGATATCTGTCAGTGTAAATGCAGGAGGTGGGGGGAGGGTGGTTGTACTGTAGGTTTCATCGAAGTCTGCCCTACAGCTTGTGGTAAAGGTGAAGAAATAACATTCTTGGAAATTGGGGGCCCTCCCCCACGTCTCGCAGCCATCTCTTAGGTTTCGATTTCCTCTTTCACCCAGCAGAATCAAAGTTCAGGAAAAAAAATGGAAAAGGAAAGAAAAAATAAAAATTCTCCCAAAGTTCTTAACCTTCAATAAGAAAAAAGGGAACAGGCTTTCAAATACACAAAATCCGATACTGGATAAAGTCAGTTGCAAATTGTATCTCTAGCTTTGTAGCAAAATATAACAGTTTTCCAACGCAGTCACTTCGCACAGGAAAGAAACATTCCAGCGCCATTTTTACTCCATTTCAAACTTGAAACTTGAAGAAGATAATGAAACTGAGTTAAAGTTGAAATCCAATTTATAAATTCAGATCTTCCTGCTTTGCTCTGCCTGCTTTCCAAAGGAACAAAATACTCACAGTCCCATCTAAGCAGCAGGTGCAGTTGTCGCGTCTGGTTCCACTCCTTTTGGAGCGAAAACGTCCTGAGAGCGGAGAAAGCCTGGGCTCCGAGGGGGCTCACCCTGTTATCCCCCAAACTACTCGGGAGAATCGCAGGGGAGCTCTACCTCTACCCAGGCAGGCTCGCCTCTCCCTCTTCTCCCGAGGGAGAAGCTCCAGCGCCACGGGACAGCTGATTTTCGCTGCCTCCGGCGCTTTGACGCTTCCCAGGATCGGGCAGCTTCAAAACGCCGCCATTCGGCGTGGCAGCGCTACCGGAAGCCCCAGCTGATGTAGTTCCCAACTTCAAAAAAGTGGGAAAAAATGGATCCAGGAAACTACAGACTTATCAGCCTGACCTCAATACCTAGGAAAATTCTGGAAAAGATAATCAAGCAATGAATCTGCGAACACCTACACACAGGCCTTTTTTTCTCATAGAACGCTCAGAACGGCGTTCCGGCACCCTTTTTTTTTTCCCAAAAAAAAAAGCTCCCTCTGAAAGCCTATTGCAGGGCTAGGCAATCTTGGCCCTTTTTTATGACTCATGGACTTCAACTCCCAGAAATCCTGAGTCAGCCATGCTGAGGGCAAAGGGAGAGGTTTCCAAGCTGAGCCATGCTGGCTCAGGAATTTTGGGAGTTGAAGTCCTTGAGTCATAAAAGAGCCTGCACTAGAGGAGGACATTAAAATTATTTACAGGGTTACTTCTTTAGGAACTAAACTTTTAGAATATAAAACAGCTAATTCAAAAAAGCCAACAGGAAAGAACCTCACATTTTTCATCTGCTTCTGTCTTTTGGAAGGTAAAATTAGATAACAAAATAATCTATTTCCTATGTTAACATCTCTGCAATGAAATCAATAAAGGTAACAGGAAAGAAATGAGAAACATTTTTCTCAATGTAATATGTCTAATAGCTAATGCTAGAAAAAAAATAGTATCTTTTGTAGATGCTCTTGAAAACTATTTTGAATCTATCTATTACAACGAAACCACTTTAAATTAAACAATTCTTAAGAATGAAATATTCTTAATTTGGACTTTACTTTTACTGTTTGGACTGTTGTGTGTTTTGAAAAGATTATTTAGAATCTAGTTATGTTGCACTTCAGTCTTTAAATAATTAACCTAGTATACACATAACAATATATGATGTTTTCCATGGTGAGCTTAACATAAATAACATTTATTAAAAAGGCTAAAATAATTTCTGGTACATTATAATTTCTGTCACAATCTTTCACTTTTCACATTCTGGAAAAGCAGTGGTCATGTATCCTAGCAAAAGATGTTACATATGTGCATAAGCCTACGCATACGCCTTTTAAAAAATATCAAACGTGCAAAGAAACAAAAATAAGTCCAAAATATCTGTATTACATCCATAAATGCCAACTTTGCAACCAATATTTCTCATCCATAACTATGGCACCCTAAGGATACCTGCATACATGCAAATTCTTCTCTGGTATCAGTAACGCAGCAGGGATTGCTTTTTCCTTCCAGTAACAGATTGCTGGGAAACATGGCCTTAAGAATTCCAATGTTTGTTACAAATTTTTCTGGATGTGGTTGGAAAGAGGCCTAGAAATGCCAGCACAAATACATCACACTTGCTGAACATGCACACGCAACTAATTACAATCTTCAATTATATGTGATATATCCATGGCTTTTTTCCCCATAGAACGCTCAGAATGGCGTTTTTGCACCTTTTTTGCACCAAAAAAAAAAAAGCTGAAGGAAACTGTTCCGGAGACCCAAATTCTCCTCAGGCAGCCAGGTTGCAGAGCAGCAGAATGCATCGCAGCAACAGGCCTTCAGATGGCTCAAATCGAAGGAAATGTGATCTGTACAGGCTAATTTAAAAGTGGGAGGGTAAGAAGGGCGGAGTGTGAACAGGTTACTTAGCAACCTGCTTAAACAGTCTCTGTAACTTTCAGCTCCCAGTGCCTTGCCTTTTTTAAGCTGGGAATTTGGAAAAAAGGCTAAAAAGAAGGCAATAGAGTGCTATCAAGGAAAAAGTATAGATGTAGCCAGCAGACATTTAGGGAACCTATATTTTTCACACACTGTTCAAATTTTGTTTTAATGCCATGGTGATACATAATCAAACGTAGTCAGACTTTTTTTTTAATCCCAAAGCATCTGTTTTTTAAATACAGTATAACAAAGTTTTGGATGATGGAATTATTTTTTATCTAAGGATAACTAATGATAACAGCTCTTAAATCTGTTATTTTCTTTTATTTTTGCACAAAAATTGTATAATTTGCATTTGCATTCATTTACAAATAGAATATGTTATTAAAATGTATTGGTGTTGAAATAATTAGTGCACACATATACCTAAAACCAGTTTATTGCATATGGCAAATGTACTAAAAAAAATCTCATTGTCAACCAATATAATTCATTTAATTTGAAATCAAGTGAAAAATTGATTTAAATTATTTTATTAAAACAAATTAATGGCAATTCTTTTATAAGAAGTTGTCTCAAACAAAATGAGTTTGACATGCCTTCTCTAGATAGTTGAATGCTCCAAAATAAATTCTAGACTAGGCCTGTACATACAGCCTACCAAGCACCCTTGGACAGAGCACTTTCCTTTTCCCTTCTACAAATTGCACAGACCTCTTCTAGATTTTCCTCTTGCCTTTCCGAGTTAACTCCTTGGTCTGTCATTGAGCAAGAACTGACTTTGTAGGGAAGCATATTATCATTTGATGTATATTTAACATATGTTCTACCTTTATTTACCGATTATATAATATTTTTATGTAATCCACATGGCGAGGTTTGTAGCAACTTACAATATTTTTAAAATCATAAGATTAAAACATAAAAGCAGGGCTTTTTTTTCTCATAGAACGCTCAGAATGGCGTTCCGGCACCCTTTTTTGTACAAAAAAAAAAGCTTTTGCACAAGCTATGCTACTCCCTCTATTGGCTTTCAAAAGCCTGTTGGCTTTCGAAAGTCAATAGGAATTGCTGCTGAGCGTGCCAAAAGACCTGGCCGGCAAACGTTGCACCGGCAAGTTGTCTGCAGCGAAGGTGAGTTGGAAGGAACTTTCTCCCTGCTGCCCAACTAGGTAAGTAAGAGAGGACAAGGAGTAGGAGGTGGGTTCTGCGGAGTCCATGTGCACTCCTTCCTTGTGCTCACCCGTGTCAGCCAGGCTGATGGCCTACCTGGTGCTGGACCTGTGCCACCGTCGCCTCACCCTGCGTGCCTAAGTGGCCACCCTGCATCGCCTGGCCCGCCCTGCCTCCGCCACCCACTGCGCTGGCTCCCGCCCCAGGGGGGGCAACCTGCCACCAACACCCCTTACACCTGTGACCGCAGCAGCGCCCCCCCCCCCACCTTGTGCATCCGCCAAGATGAGAGTTCCGGCACCTTTTTTTTTTTTTTTAGAAAAAAAACATAACCAAAAGCCAATATGGGTTTGTTAAAAACAGATCGTGCCAGACAAATCTTACTGCATTCTTTGACCATGTTACAAAATTAGTGGACCAGAGGAATGCTGTGGATATAATTTACTTGGACTTCAGTAAAGCATTTGATAAAGTAGATCACAACCTACTATTTGATAAGGTAGAAAAATGTGGGTTAGACAGCATCACCACCAGATGGATTTGGAGCTGGCTGACTGGCCGTACTCAGTGTGTGGAACTGCATCTATGGGGAGGGAAGTGTGTGCCCCAGGGCTCTTCAACATCTTCATCAATGATTCTTCAACAAATTCATCAAATTTGCAAACAACACCAAGCTGGCAAGAATAGCCAACACTCCAGAAGATAGGCTTAAGATCCAGGAGGATTTGGACAGACTTGAACATTGGGTGCTATCTAACAAAATGAAATTCAATGGTGAAAAAAGTAAGCTTCCACATTTAGGCAAGAAAAACCAAATGCACAGGTATAGTAGATGATACCTTGCTCAGCAGTAACTGTGAGAGGGATCACTTAATATGAGCCAGCAGTGTGCTGCAGCTGCCAAAAAAGCCAACACAGTGCTAGGCTGCATTAACAGAGGGATAGAATCAAGATCATGTGAATTATTAATACCACTTTACAATGCCTTGGTAAGACCACACTTGGAATACGGCATCCAGTTTTGGTCACCACAATGTAAAAAAGATGCTGAGACTCTAGAAAAGAGTACAGAGAAGAGCAACAAAGATGATTAGGGGACTGGAGTCTAAAACATAAGGAACAGTTGCTGGAATTTGGTATGTCTAGTTTAATGAAGAGAAGGACTATTATTATTATCATCATCATTATCCATCTGGTCCTTGTGATTTGAACTTGTCTATAATGGATTGGTGTTCTCTTACAGAGAGTGGTTAATTGAGTCATTATCCAATTGATTGACTTATAGAAGAATGCTCTAAAATAATTATTTATTTATTTATTTATTTATTTATTTATTTATTTATTTATTTATTCGGTTTATATACCGCCCTATTCCCAAAGGACTCAGGGCGGTTTACAAGGCAAAATTTAAAAACAATCCAATATAAAATTAAAATAAATTAAAATAAATTAAATTAAGTCTAGCCACAAAAATTAAATCACAAATTATAAAATTTGACAGGTTTTTTGCTTTTCTATATTTCTATATTTCTTATTAATCAGTTGCCATATTGGAAAGAAGTAGATCTGCAATCATTGTTTCTTGTTCTTCGGGTTCTAGGGTGTATGTCAACTCCCGAGTAGAGATGATGACACTGTCTATCCATACAGGAGAATTGATATCAGGTAAATCAGAACAAGATGAGATTAAAAATCCAGCAGTATTTAAAGGGAAGTTGTAGAGTCCATGCTTAGCCAGCTTACTAGGAACAATGAAAAAACAAAAGGAAAAGTCATAGATGTCTAACTCCATGTATCCCATAGAACAAGTTGAACCACTGTGCAACTAGTAGGCAAGATTAGCAGGGTAGTTGAAAGAATTAAGCAACCTGGATCAACCACAAGTGTACCTTGTGGCTTTCTGTGTTTGCTTCCCAGCAGCTGCTGCCATGTGGGGCTTAGATTCTGAATGTCCTTGATAAACAGGGACCTAGTCTGACTCAGGCAGTGATACAGGATCTCTATGGAAAGTAGGGAGAAATCTTCCTTGGAGTTTAGAAGGTTTCCTTCCATAAGTCCTCAGCTTAAGACATTAATTCAGCCACCATTCAAAATTACAACAGTGCTTGAATGAGTAGTGGTTACAACTGTAACCCCCCCCCCAGAGCTCTGCCTCTCCCCCTGGTCATGTGATCACCATTTGAGATTTTTGCTGCTGGCTTCCCAAAAAGTCAATGGGGAAATTGGCAGGAAAGGTCACAAGTCTCTAGGGCAAGTCTCCCCCAGCCACACTCCCACGCCCAGCCCTTCAGCGCTTGCATCCTCCCTAAGTCCAGCCTTGCCTCCTCTGCCACTTGGGCATCAGCATGCACTTCCCAAGCTTTGTGGGTGCCTCCTTCACACCTTCACACACTCGTGCATTTTCACCAAGCTTGCCACACCTCCCGTGTGTCTTCACATACACATCTTGCACCCTCACACACCCTCCCTGCTCCATCCTCCCACAAGCCTCACTGGGCTTCCCTTGCATCCTCGCATTGTAAGCATTGCAACTACCAATGTTATAATTTGAGGACTACCTGCACTGCCAGGCCAGCAATGCCAGTGCCTCTCTTGATGGTCTCAGGTTGATTCCCAAGGATCAGTATTACTGTGGAGTCCTGTACTTCACTGGAAGTGACCTCTTCAATAAGAACATGCGAGCCCACGCCTTGGAGATGGGCTTCACCCTCAATGAGTACACGATCCGGCCTCTCGGCATCACTGGTGAGTATTCTTCCTTGTCCTCTCGGAGAGCTGGCTCACAAAGAGCTTTTTTGCTTGAGTGTAATGCCACAAATCCCAAATTTTGTACAAGCAAAGCCATGTTGTTTTGTCTAGTCCTCATCAATTTAGGATGAGGAAAAAGCTTTCTTGTGTCAACAAGAAGGAATGCTTTGGTTGATGGGTGTTCATTAACCCTGCTTAATAGCCATCCAGTCCTTCTCTTTTGCTGGTTTCTGTCCTTCTCCCTATAATGGTTGGTAAAAGGTCTGAAGGGTCTCTCCTCTAGAAGGAAGCAGAAGCTGGCACGGTCAGACCTGGCCAAGTGGAAATTGTTTCCACAAAGCAACACTGCCTGTGCCTCGGAGGCCTCCTCTTCACTTAACAGGCCTTCTGGCTGGGGAATTGGGGATCTCTCGCTGGGGTGGTAACCAGGTGGAACTCTCTGGCTCTGAATTGGCAGGAGTTGCGGGGGAGCCACTCCCTGTGGACAGCGAGAAGGACATCTTTGACTACCTCCAGTGGCAGTACCGGGAGCCGAAAGAGCGGAGTGAATAGCCACCAGGCCCTGGAAGGCACTTTCCGAAGCAGAGCTGGAAGCTGTCCTGGGATTAAACTTGACTGCTGGGTCCTGTTGTGGAAAATCTGTGGCGGGGGGAGGAGGGCGAAGCAACAGGGGTTTTTAAAACCTGCTTCAAGTGTGCAAGTCAAGCATTCACCATAACCAATAAACATGAGACATTATTTTGGCTTGATTTAAAAAAAAGCAACCTTCTTATCTTCCTTTAAAGTTATGATGTTTCTAATTTCCTGAAATAATTAGTAGCAAATGAGGTAAAATCCTGTCGAGAGAGTTGGCTGATTCCTCAAAAGCTGTCCTTGTATCGGGGAGTTGGGGTGATTCTGCCCACAAGAACCCTCCTGGACAAGAATTTTATTCATGCTCAAACTTTCCTTCACCAAGAAGAGCCAGTGAGTTGAGACTGCAGGAACTATGTCGAGGACATTACAAAACCTTTTTATTTTATTTTAAGCAGGTATTTCTAGTGCTTATTCCTATGTTCCAATTGCAGAAGATCAAAAATAGTTTTAACGAAGGAATAACCATTGAAAAATGTGGATTTGTTTTTTTTCTCGGAAGAGCTGTTGTTTCAAGAAAATTGTGTTTTCAGTATTTTGCAGAAGACTTCCCTAGAAAGCATCAAAAACCTGTAAAATCTTCTAGATTTCCACTTCAGTTGAAAGGTACCAAGCTGCCTACCCACAGGCGTTCCGACCCAAGCATTCTCACCTCAGGTGTGTGTACTTCATGCCACTCTGAGTTGACGAGAATGCAGAGCTCGGTACATCTTTGAAGTTACATTTGAGATGTGTCTGAACCCAAGTGAAAAGTTTCATATTACACATAGCAACAGCATGCAGCCACAGAACTGAATCAGGTGAGGGGCTTAGTCAAGTCAAGTTGTAAGGGGAACAGGTGGTGGTTCAAAGAAATGATAAGCAGATACTTTTAGAAACCTATAGGTTAAAAATGTTCCAGTGCTATTTTGGAGGTTTGTTTAGGCACAGACAAAGCAAATATTTTAACTGGACATTATTTCACAAGTACTCTAGAATTAACTGTTCTGCTTTTTGAGCATTTATCGTCTGCAGTGTTCAGTATTCCTCTCCAGTCTGTGAGCAGCAGAGCACAGCTCACCTTCATTCCCAATTCTGCCTTAGCAGCCAGGGAGACTCGGGAATCTGTCCCCAAGAGACAGAAACTGTAGATGCAGTAAAGACCCCTGTCAGAATCCATTTTTATTTCATTTCTAACTCCCTCTCTGTGCAAACCCAAATCCCATCCCCCTTACTGGATTCTGCCATTCCCAAGGAGGAAAGACAAGACAGGGATGTTAATTGTCCCATCTCTATCCCTTAGATGTAATGTTTGTTTATTCAGCCTGCCTGGTAGCCATCACAAAAGACCGATGGAAGAAACCCTCTCCATCTGAACTATGAAGAACAAAGAAAGGTGGTGGTGGTGGGAATTCTGGTTTGTATCTCCAGATGGAATATGAAGGGGAGGAAGTAATAATGTTGCAAATGTACTCGTTGACACCTGAGACATGACTGATCCGGGACTGACCAAATGGACTGAAGGGAGGGGTTTCACTCGGGGACACTTTAAAGTATCAATCTGTTAGACAGTTTCAGATCCTGTCTATTATATCCACTGTCATCTATGTTTTAGTAAAAGTTCCAGCTTGGACAAACTTGACTAAGAATTTTTCTTTCCTAAGGTGTGGATTGGAGTGGGTTCTGACATTAGACAGGATCTGCATTAAGAGTCAACCTGGAAGGAAGAATCTTACCAGGGGACTTTGCAAAAAATACAATGTCTAACGACGAGGCAAGGAAGGAGGAAAGCCCCATGGAAAGGGAACTTTCCCCCCAACTGAAACCCCACCAACAATCAGAAGCTGAAGCATCATATTCCTCCGTGGAAGAGGTGATGGAGACGCACAACCGCAAACCGTGGTGGTCAATGGGCACTGGAAGAAAAAGCGAGTGGGAAAAGGCATCAAGGAAAGTGACCCTGAGGCGGTGCGGCCACCAACCCGAATGGAGGCAAGAGATGGAGAGCTCCCTGCACGTCAGTGAAGAGGACAGGAGCTATGCACCACATGCAGAATGGATCCTAGAGAAAGCTATTGACCTGATGAAGAAAAGCCTTAGCTCGCTAAGAGGAGAAACCTGAATACCGCAGCCACAGCAGCACCTGGGGCCGCAAATGGAGAGACCAGTGGGGGGGATCTGGAACCTGCAACATCAGGGCCATCCGCTGGACCAGGAGCTGCCACCTCAGCAGTACCCACCCCCCGCCGAACCACAGATGGGGATCAGGATGGGGGGCAATACCGCTCACGGCACAGACACTGGAAGCAAAATTCAGTGGGGAGCCGCCACACTTGGGGTTTTTCCTAACCCAAGTCCTTAGCTATATGGAAGAATACAGACGGGACAAAGCCCGCATCCGCATCATGCAATCCGCCCTGGATGGACTGGCTGCAGACTGGGTGGTGAACCTGCATGACTTCAACCGGCTTATGTCATCTTTGAGGAGGCAGCTTGAGGGCTCTTTGGCTGATCATAAGGCCCGGGAGAGAATCAAAACAGTGAGGCAGGGCAGACAGCCAGTGGTTGAATATACCCAAGAATTCCAAGCTATTTCCAATAAGCTGAGCTGGCCAGAAGACATCCTTAGGCATTTCAAAGACAGGCTAAACTACGACTTGTATGATGCTTGCCTTCCTCAAGGAGACCCACACCACCTCGAAGACTGGTATGTCCTGGCAGAGGAAGTGGAGATAGACCTACTGAAAAGGCACCACCAGGGAAACCCATGGGCCCACCCGCCACCCGAGCAAACACGCGAGCCAGTGAAACCACTGACCACACAGGTCGGCAACCCGCTGCTCTGGAGCCACATGCAGCTCTTTCAGCCATCTCCTGCGGCTTCCAGTCCTCCGCCATGTGCAGTCCAAAAAAAAGAAGTGGGACTAAAAAAGTTCAACCAATCAATTCAAACTTCTCACGGAAAAAAAATCTTAATGAAGTTTGAATTAATTGGTTGAAGTTCTTTGGTTTGTGGTACTGCCCACAAACCTCTTTTCTTCCTCAGACTGCACGTGGCGGCAGCGGAGGAAGAGACAGGAGGACTCCTGGAAAGGTGAGTGGGTCGGTCAGATGGGGCGTCCCGGGGAGGGGGAGTGTGTGTGTGTGTGTGTGTGTGCACGCACACGTGTGGTACCTCCAAGTCCATTCATTGCCAAGATTTTTTCCCAGCGAGGAGGTTCCGTTAGAGGGGATTTAGCAGCTTGGTTGGTCAGCCCACAAGCTTTCTCTTACCAGTTTTGCTGGATGAGGAAAGACGCAATCCCCTTTCCCGATCTGTACCTTCCCTAATACCCATTGGGCGCCACTGTGTCCTTTAGAAGAAAAGAAACCAAAAGCCACCCCTTTCACTTTCCTCCTTCCAAGCAGGGAACCTTTGGGGGGAGGAAAGGGTGAAGCAAACGCATCCCTCCCCCAACCATTCCTTGCAGAAGAAACTAAGACTGATCAGCCACATTTATTAGGAAGTGCTCCCTCTATTCTGGAGAGCCAGCCTGGAATGAGGCTATGCTTGTGGATGCCTTCCAGGATGGATTGTCGGAGGAGATGTTGGATGAGCTGGCCCGTGTGGATATTCCCTCAGACCTCAATGGGCTGATCCATCTCTGCCTGCGGATCGATGCTCGGTTGCAGCAGCAAAGGAGTCGCCGTGCCACCCCACAGAACCCTGCAGCCCCTGTTGTGCGTGAGACCCCAGTTCAAAGGGAGGAGCCAATGGAGCTGGGTGCCACCAGGTCTCGTCTATCAGTGACTGAAATGAACAGACGACGATCGGGGGGGTTGTGTTTTTACTGCGGGGACCCTGGGCATTTGGCTGCTTTTTGCCCAAAGAAGCAACAACGGGCATCAGTGACCGAGTCTGCCCCGAGAAAGTCCCCTACTTTTGTGTCGGGAAACGCCCCGAGCCCGATCTAGACGGTGTGATAGATCGGGCGTCCCACAACAACACTGAGCGACGTCTTTCCGATGCTGCCTGTGGACCTCCACGGCATCTGATATTGGAGGCACGTCTGATCCTTCCTGACAAGCCAGAGGGCATTCCAGTCCATGCCTTAATTGACTCTGGGGCACCACAAATTTTATGGACTCAGCATTTGTGGCCAAATGTGCTGTTCCCCAGTGCCTGGTGGATCCGCCCATGTTAGTGGAGACTATCAATGGTCGAGTGCTCCTGTCTGGGCCAATTACGGCCGCCACGCAACCATTATGTATGGCCATCAGTTCCCATGTGGAGGCCATCCAGTTCTATATCACCTCAGATCTGCATTTCCCCGTGGTTTTGGGACTGGCGTGGCTCCAGGCGCATGACCCACAGATCTATTGGTCACAGAACTTGGTCACCTTCCCAAGCTTGCAGTGCGTGGACCACACCTGCCATATCTGTGCCGGCCAGGTGGAGGGTTCCCCCAGGGTTTCCTTGTCTCCCGAACTGTCCGACTTTGCTGATGTGTTCAGCGAGACAGAGGCAGATCAATTACCCCCGCACAGGTCCTATGACTGCCCCATTGATTTAGTCCCTGATGCGCCTCTCCCAGTGGGGTGTTTGTACTCCCATGTCGGACCCCGAGTTGGCTGCATTGTGGGACTTTCTGGAGAAAAATTTGGCTCACAGTTTCATCCGGCCCTCGTCCTCGCCAGTGTCTGCACCCGTGCTCTTCGTCAAAAAGAAGTCAGGCGAATTGCGGCTTTGCTGTGATTATAGGAAACTCAACGCCATCACGGTGCGTAATCGTTACCCGCTGACCCTCATCCCCGAACTCTTGGACCGACTCCGGGAGGCTAAGATCTTCATGAAAGTGGACCTGCGTGGAGCTTACAACCTCGTCAGGGTTCGGCCGGGTGATGAGTGGAAGACAATGTTTGGTACTCGTTATGGACATTTTGAGTACACAGTGATGCCGTTTGGCCTGAGCAATGCCCCCGCTGTGTTTCAGCATTTCATGAACGACATTTTCCGGGATTTGTTGGATCAGTTTGTCATGATCTACTTGGACGACATCCTGATCTACTCCCCATCGCGTGAAGTGCACCATCAACATCTCCATCAGGTCCTGCAGCGACTCCGAGAACCAGCTGTTTGCCAAGTTGGAGAAGTGCCAGTTCTACCGGGTGACCATCGATTTCCTGGGTCACCGCATTTCTCCTGAGGGCATCGCCATGGAGCCGAGTAAGGTTGAGTCTTTGCAGAGTTGGCTATCCCTGCATTGCGTGAAGGATGTTCAGCGACTTCTTGGGTTTGCCAACTATTACCGAACTTTCATCCCTGGGTTTGCTGCCTTGACAGCCCCCCTCACCCGGCTCCTGCAGAAGAAGACTCGGTTCCAGTGGAACGCTCCAGAACAACGGGCTTTCCAGACTTTGAAGGAAGCCTTCATGAAGGAGCCCATCTTGAAGCATCCTGACCCGCAACGGCCATTTGTCGTGGAGGCAGACGCCTCCGACATTGCCATTGGGGCAGTTGTACTCCAGGCAACGACGCCCAGCGGTACCCTCTTCCCTTGCGCATACCATTCACGAAAACAACCCATCGGAGCGCAATTATAAAATCTGGGAGAAGGAGCTGCTGGGCATCAAAGTGGCGTTCGAGGCCTGGAGGCATCATCTAGAGGGAGCGCGGCATCAAATCGCGGTCCGGACGGACCATAAGAATTTGGAAAGCCTGCAGACCGCTCGGAATTTGAACCAACGCCAGATCCGGTGGTCTCTTTTCTTTGCGAGGTTTGACTTCCGAGTTCGTTACATACCTAGTGGGCACAATCAAAAAGCGGATGCTCTGTCCAGGAAGCCCGAATATTCCCGAGTGGAAGACAAGCTTCTGCCCAGGACAGTGATCCCCGTCGAGTCTTTTACTGCGGTGCGGGAGCCGGTAGTTATACGGGCTCGGATCCGGGAGGCACAGCAACAAGAGGTGTGGGTGGCTCAGCAGAAGGAGGAGGTGGGGCCAGATTCTCCTTGGACGGTCACAGATGGACTCTTGTATTATCGTGACTGGCTCTACGTTCCGGGAGGGCCACTCAGGGGACTCATCCTCAGCCAGTGTCACGATAACCCGGCGGCAGGGCATTTTGACCTGTTCAAGACCCTGTTCAAGACCCCGTACCTTCTGGTGGCCCCGAGTCCGACACGACGTCCAGTCCTATGTCACCTCCTGCATCCCATGCAGGCAGGCCAAGTCAGCGACAGGGGCCCCGCCTGGATTACTGCAGCCCTTGCTGACACCCAAAAGACCCTGGGGGGCTGTGTCCATGGACTTCTTGATGGATTTACCCCCATCCTCTGGTTTTACGACAGTGTATGTGGTGGTGGACATGCTGACCAAAGTTGGATATCAAGATTTGCCTCTCGTCCACGCATCATTCTCAAACTGACGGGGGAACCGAGAAGGTCATCGGTATTCTGGAACAATATCTGCGCTGCTACGTCAATCTGCAGCAAAACAATTGGGTGGACTATCTGGCCATAGCTGAGTTTGCATTTAACAATTCGCAGCACACCTCCACACAGATGACACCGTTCTTGGCCAATGTGGGATATCACCCCCGGTTTTTCCCCCTTTCTCCTGTGGACTCACCGGAGCCGGCAGCGAACGACTTCATGGCAGAGTTACAGGCGATCCATTGATTGGTGCGACGTCAGTTAGAGAAGGCCAAGGCCGATTACAAAAGGTTTGCTGACCAGTCAAGGCGGGATACACCTCCACTATCGGTGGGAGATTGGGTCTGCAACCCGCGGCTCCGGAGCCGCATGCGGCTCTTTGAACTGTCTCCTGCGGCTCCCAGTCCTCTGCCATGTGCAATCCAAAAAAAAAATGGGACTAAAAAAGTTCAACCAATCAATTCAAATATGCAGGGTAGGTCCATATCTCGCCTTGGCTCCACTCTTCAGTCAAATCCTGTTCTGCACATGTGCGCATGTACACGCATGTGCACACATTTTTTGCGGCTCCCAGTTTTTCCTTTTGTGAGGGAACCGGTTCCAAGTGGCTCTTTCACTGTTTCAGGTTGCTGACCCCTGCCCTAACCCTAATGAAGGATATGCTATCCCACCTATCAAAAGGAAGAATTTTTACCAAACTAGACCTGAGAGAAGCAAGGAAGGAGACGAATGGAAGACTGCGTTCAATTGCCCAATGAGTCCTTCGGGAGAAGGGCGGTATACAAATTTAATAAATGAATGAATGAATGGGTTGCTACCAGTTCAAAGTCCTGCCATTTGGACTGCAAGGGGCCCCTGCAGTTTTTATGCAATAAATAAATGAAGTGCTAAGAGAGGTCCTGGTTTACCTAGATGACATCCTTATCTTCACTGAGACCAAAGAGGAGCATATTAATCTAGTCAGAGCAGTTCTAAAAGAATTGCGGGCCACCCACCTATATGCAAAATTATTGAAATGTGAAATGTGAGGCTTTTTTCTGCTGAACCTCTACTGAGAAACCCAGATCCCGATAAACCTTTTGTAATACAGGCAGATGCTAGCGATGGTGGGAGCTGTATTATTACAGGAAAATGACGAGGGGGCATTGCAACCATGTGCATATACATCCAGGAAACTCACGGAGACAGAACAACGGGACATGTGGGAAAAGGAGGCGTACGCTGTGAGGTGGTCATTACTTACATGGTGCCATTTCCTTGAAGGAAATAAAATCCCCTTCCAGGTCTGGACAGACCACAAAAATTTGGAAGCACTAAAAACACCCAGGAAACTCACTCCTAAGCAAGCCCACTGGCCCCAACATTTTCACCGATTCCATTTCACTCTCAAACACTTACTGGGGGGGGGAGAGAATTTCTTGGATGCATTATCTTCCATGCCCCAATATAACAGCACACAGGCCACTGACTCTAAACCACTTATGCCCGAACAAGAACTGCCAGCAGCAGTAACCACCAGGACCCAAGCTAAAATTAAGCTGCGGGTGGATAGCCAAACTGGAATAGAATTCCAGAAGTCTTTGGAAACTGATGAATGGTTCCCGAAAAATAGACATGTGTCCACAATCAAAGATGGACTCCCCTTTGTGGGTGAGAAGTTATACATACCTGCCACCCAGAGAATCAGTTTCATGCAGTTGTGCCATGATACAAAATCAGTAGGACATTTTGGGTTTGTAAAAACCTTACACTTAACTAAAAGGCAATTTTGGGGGCCATCCAAAAGCTACGTGGCCAGCTGCCAAATTTGCAGGCTGCAAGGGAAGTCGCCAGGACTGTTACAATCAGTTACAACTGTTACAACAAGTGGCAAACCCCTCAGCCCCATGGGAAGAGATAGCCATGGATTTTATAGTGGAATTACCAGAAAGCAATGGGAACACTTTAATCTGACGGTCACGTACTTGTTTTCCAAACAGGTGCACTTCATCCCTTGCCAAAAGGTCCCCACCGCAAAAGCCTTAGTGAAACTTTTTGTGCAGCATATTTACAGATTTCATGGGGCAGCACAATGCATCATAGGGGGGTGCAATTTACATTGGCATTTTGGGAAGAATTTTTATCCCTTTTAGAAACCACCCAAGGACTGTCATCTAGTCACCATCCTCAGATGGATGGATTGGCTGAACGTTCAAACTCAGTACTTGAGCAATATTTAAGATGCTTTATTAATTTCTAGCAAACAAATTGGACGAATCTACTCCCTTTCGCAGAAGTGGCATGCAGTCCACTTCAGCACAGGGTACACTCCTTTTGAAATAGCTACCAGTCAAAGTTTCAACCCCATGCCAGAACTAACTGCAAATGAACCAGTAATCCCATCACTGAAAGAATGGATGGCACAATTGCAAAACACCCAGCCAATCATTAGGAAAGCTTTAGACAAACCTAGACAAGCATACAAAGCACAACCAGAAAAAAGAGAGTGGAAGAGATGGTATATTTATCCACAAAATACTTAAAATCGCTACAACTCTGTAAAAAACTCGGACCAAAATATATTGGACCTTTTCCAATTAAAAGAATCATAAACCATAAAAATCATAAACCCAGTAACAAACTTAACACATCTTTCCTAAGATGTGGATTGGAGTGGGTTCTGACAATCCCCTTCCTTGGTAAGAGGAGGGTTTAAGGAATGGGGAACAGGTCACCTACCAGTTCTGATCCCAGGAAAGGGCTCTGCCGGATCAAAGAGCAGGTGTCCAAGAGGTCCATCTTCCCTGTGCATTGGGGTGAGGGATGGCTCTTGCTGCTGCTCCCCCAGGGAGGGGTAAAAGGGTATCTTTAGCTATTCCCCCGTGGGCTAGACATTTCAGCACCTAGTCTGTGGTGGGCAGGTACATGTTCTGACATGTTTGGATGTGCATGCAAGAATCTTCCAGACCACCCTGGAAATGTGTCAGAAATACATTTATACAATCCTACAAATTGGGCACTAGCATGGTGGTTTGGGGTAGAATCTAGAGAGGCTTTGCCTTTCCCCCTTTCCATAAAACATCTTCCTGGGATAAAAGGTAGCGCAGGTGCTCACAGGCAGAGACCTGCCATTCCTCCAACCTCTGATGGCTCTTGGGCCCAGAAGGAGAGCTCTGATCTCTCCTGCCCACAGAAGCAGAGTGAGCTTGCAGCATCTTCAGTCATCAGAGCAGAGCAGATTCCCACAAAGGCTGCTGTCATAGTGGTCCAGCAATAAGTTAAAGCAGGTTAAGCTCTCCTGGAAATAGCTGGCAAGCATATTTCTGCTAAAGCAGTGTGTCCCAGATGCCTATTGCTATTGATACCATCTTTGCTTTTATTTCTATTTGCAGGTCTTTGTATTTTGACTTCTCCAGTTCTTCCTCTTCTATTCTGCTGTCCCTAAGCACTGCCACATCCATTATCCAGACCTTTTCTTTGATTTTCTTATCAACAGTTGTTACGTCAGGGCTATTATGTGGCAGCTACCTGTCTGTTTGAATTCTAAAGTCCCAAAGCCAATGCTTCTTCATTTTCTATTGCTCTATTTTGTGGTCCCATCAGTTCTTGATTGCAAGCAAATGTTATTTCTTGCAGATATTCCAGTGCACCATTATTACTACTTTGTCATGCATTCTTTGTACTTAGTCTGCAATCTTCTTGCAGCAGCTAGTAGTCTACTGTTTCTTCAGCTTCTTTGCAGTGGAAGCATTTGTCTTCTTAGTTCTGGCTTTGTGTGTATTTGTTCTAAGGCTTGGCCTTGTTTGGCCAGAATAAGCCCCTCTGTGTCTTTCTTCAATTTTCCTGCTCTTAGCCATTGCCAGGTTATTATCTACTTTGTCTTTATTTATTTATTTAAGTACTGGCCATGTAATATTTTGTCTTCCTGTGTCTCTTTTCTCTTCATTTGGTTTTTCTTGTAGGCCAGTTTTGTCTCTCCAGTACTCAGTAAGCTTCCTGCATCTTCTTCATTGTCCTTCAGATATTCTTCCAATGTCCTTTCTTTCTTCAACTGTCTGATGTACTTGCAGAGATTCCATGCCCACCCATTTTCCTTGGTAAGTAGAGTCTGTCAACATTGTTGTATGAATGTAGGTCATGATTCATTGACATTGTTTTTCTGGTCTTCCTATCCAGGGCTTTTGATTTGTTAGTGTAGCCTTACAATAAAGTAGATTTAGCTCATCAAATTCTGTCTCCTTTTTGGTTTAGGTTTACCTGGGAGGCTGATATAATCTTGCAAGTCTGAAGGTAACTTGCTGGTTTTAACATCAAGTTTTTTAACAGTCAAATCAATTAGGTTAGGCCCTTCTTAAGTTTCTTTCTCTGACCCCTGGGAACTCCTCTGTCTTGTCTCATTGTTCCTTAGGCAGCATCTCATTCCCTCCTCTGCCAAGGTCATCCACACATTCCATTAGACATGCTCTTTCTGAATCCATCTCTTATCCCTCGTTCCACCTTTTTTTAAACAAATGATTTCTTTTTGAAGCAGCTGACAAGAAAGTGTTGTTTGATGCAATGAGAGAGCGCTTCCCCACTTCACCTTGCACCTTTCACACACACCCCGTATCCACCAGACTGTTTTTTCAGGATACATCTAAACACAGGATACATCTAAACACAGGTTTATTGCTATTCCAGAATGACATTAACCTCATGTCTAAAAACAGAATAGTTGTGCAAACCTAGAACTCTTTCCCAGCCCCAATTCCCATGTTAGAGAGATTGGTTGGTGCATGTACTTGCCCCCTACCCCTCATCAGATGACTGACATAATATGGGAAACAAAATAAAGCCTCTACCCATTCTTTAATTTATTCCATAGTATTTACATCTGCAAAGGCACTCTCCTTTATCTGCTGCACCCCTGAAATAGCCTGGGGCTTGGCAACTGGAATAATCAAATTTGTATCATCCTATTCTTCAATGGGTTCGAGTACTGGAGGAAAGCTCATGAACAGAGAGGCGAGGAAGAATCCAATGTTTGATAAGGGTGATCCACCCTCCATTCCATTACAGGTGAAGTTACATGGTCAGCATAAATGTAAATCGGGTAACAACTTTCTGCTCCTTGAGTGAACAAGGGTGGGTGAAATGGTGGTTCGGGTAATCTTTGACTTATGGCCACAATGGAGCCAGAATAATTTCAGTTGGAAGTCATTGTGGTTGACTAGACTCAATTTTGTGCCCGTTTTTGTGATGGCCGTAAAGTGAATCACATGGTTGATAAACAAATCCATTCTTCCAAATGGCTTTTTTGGCAAAATGGTCATAAATCATGGTCATGATATGGCAACCCATCATAACAGCCAGTTGCCAAGCACCCGAAATGCAGTCACGTGACTGAGGAGGGCAGCAGTCGTAACATTGAGGCCAGGTTGTAGGTAACTAGAGATCCATTGTAGTTTTGACTGGATGTAAGTCGGATTACTTGTAGAAACATTCTCTGCGCATTATTGCCAAGAATCAAAGCCATGGCCACTTCCTTTCCTCGTTAACATTTGAGGGAGTTGTATTTTAAGGAAAAAGTCTGATCCCAGCCTTCACCAACCCTCACATTTATTGTGGCTAGTTGAGACATTAAGAAAAAGGATTTGTTCAGAAAAATTATTTCTTTTTGAAAAAGTCTTGCCCCTGCTTGCCCGTTTTGTGCCTCTTCAGTTTCATTTCTCACTGATCCCGAAAGCCGCTGGCAAAAGGGAGGGTGGGAGGGCTCGGGGGAGACAGAGAGGGTGGCAGCTCCCTCTGCTAGGCCAAAAAGCACTTTTGCAGAGGGGAGGGCTGGCCCTCCGCTGGTGCAGTGGACAGCAGAGGTTCAGCAGAGAGAGAGTACCAACCTATTTGGCTCAGCTCCACACCAGCCTTCCCTGGAGCGCTCCAAGTTATTGAGTGGGGCAGCAGCTTCTTTCATTGCATTAGGCCAGGGGTACCCAGTCCCCAGGCCATAGCCCAGGACTGGGCCGCAGCCTGTTGAGAACAGGGCAGCGCAAGCACTCGCACCATGTGAAGCTCCAGTTGTGTGAGTGGGGTGCACCTGCCACTTGCACAAATGGGCTTCATGCATGGGCACGAATGCCCACCACTTGCACAAATGGAGCTGTGCATGCATGAGTGCATGAGTGCCTACCACTCGCATGGAACCATTTCCTTCCCCCCCACCCACTGGTCCACAAAGCCAGGAACATTGGGGACCACTGCATAAGGCAACAGGGTTGAAAGAACCGGAAGGGAAGGACTTCTGTTTATGTTTGGGCCTAAAAGAGAAGTGGGGAGAGAGGCTTTTGCTCAGATCTAGGCAGCTTTAGCAGCAGGTCTGGCATAAAAAAAGCATTTCTGAAGGAATTGTGGCTCTCCTTCCGTTGTCTTTTTTCCATTCTTGGCATGCAGGGTGCAAAAGCCAAATGTTGACTGGCTTCTTGCCTCCAGCCCTATCTCCCACTGCAACACTACCAAAATTAATGCATTTTTCCCACCAGCTGCTGTTACTTAAAAGGGGGGAAAGCAGGAAGCAGAGGAATCTATTGATGGCTTTACTTACAGTAATCAGGACATTCCCCCCCCCGCACACCAGGGATAAGCCAGGTCAGAGATAGGAGCAGAAATGGGGGCAGGCAAGTTCATGCTAGTTAATCTTCTGCCAGCTCAAGTATGGGTAACTTGGTGATGAGCCAGCTCCTAAGGGGCGCAATGTCTGTAACGCCAGGTGCGCAGCCAGCCCACCCCTTGTGGACTGGCCCTTGGGTGCTTTGCTTCAGGCTCCCTCTGCTTCTGCCCTCTTCCAGGCTCAGACTCTCCTTAGTTGCTGCGGCAGACACGCAGGCGAGCTCTCTGTGGGACACCCTGGGGGGGGCGTTGACAAACCAGACCGGGTGCACAACCGCAACGCTGGAAGATTTCAGGGCCTGGTGCCCCACCATCCTTCTGCCCTTGCCCGGAACACACGGCCCCTTCGAGGAGAACAGGTTTGCAGATCTTGGCCCAGAAGTGGCGGGCACAGCAGTGTCCTTGGGCGCAGTCGGAGGTGCGGAGGCAGCGCTCTCCCGTGCCAGCTGTGAGAGGCAAACAGTGATCAGCTCTTCCAGAAACAAACCCTGATTCTGGAGGCTGCATTGCTGAGTGACAGTGAGGTTGAATGTCATCAGAGGCAGATACAGCTGCATGACGTCCGGAGACCAGCCACTTTATCAGGCAGCCAGTCCCTCCTTGCAGGTGGCATGGCAACAGTGCCCCCTCCCTCACTATTTTAAGAGTAGTGATGAGCTGATCTCAGACCAAGTGGTTACCACGTGACATGGACTAGTCTGCCTCGCAGGGCAGCGGTTGAGAAGGGAAAGCTGGGTTTCCCCATCGCAGCTCCTAGAAGACCACCACCACGCTGGTAGCGTTCATTGTCCCACCATCTGGCCTGGGCAAGGGTCACTCCTACTAAACCAACCTTTGGGCATATGCTTGGGGGCCTGCCAGTGTTCCCCACTAGCTCTCCACGGCCAAAGAATAGTCCTGCATCACATGGGGAAAAGGGCCATTCCCCCACCAGGGTTTTCCACCCCCTGCAGCATATCATTTCTTTCCCTGCAGGAAAGGCTGGTGATGCTGCCACGGCAAACCCTCCTTTGCTTTTCTCCTAGAAGAGGGTCAGCCATATCTGGGGGAGTGGAGGTTGCAGCTCTGCCTCTCCACCTCTCCAGGGGCTGAAGGTGAGGATGTTTCTGGAAAGAATGAGGCAAACCCACTTTTTGTCTATTTCTGAAGTTTAAGGCTAGTCCCTGCGACACAGACAGTTGGAATAGACTGTGTTCCAAGTCTAGAGAGAACATCTTCGGGGGGGGGGTCTGCTCTTATGCCACCATTCCAGTCTTGAAGAAACATCTTAAGGAACCAAAATGGTTCTGTCCTAGCTGATTTCCAGAAGCAAGCAACATATTTGGATGATCCCAGGCCATTTGGGGGCACCACCTGGAAATGTAAAGCAAGGATTCCCCCAGATCTCAGCCAAGAGAGTTTATGGACACATCCATGAAGTTCCCAGTAGCTGAGAGCTTCAATCAACCTCTCTAACAGAAGCCAAGGAAGGAAACATTTCTTTAAGATGGAATTCGGAGGAAGGAAAAGCCTTTACTTGTTTGGACTGGCCAGGATAAAAGGGCAAGATGGGCCAATTCAGACTTGGCCTAGAAAGACTTCTTTCAGATGAGGTTTGGCTTATTTCCCATCTCAAACCACACAGCTTACTCCACAACCTGACGGAAGGTGGGTCTGGCAATGGCCCAACAGAGAGTGGCCCATACCAGCCCTGGGATTGCTGGCAGTCCAGTCCCTAGCATGAGCCATGACGGAAACCTGGCTTGTTTTCTCTCTCTCATCCCACTTTATGAGGTGCAGACAAACTGCTCAGATGGGCACCGTCCCAATATTAGTTATCCCTTGAAAGCCTGGAGGCTGTTTGAGGGACAAACAGCTGGTGCACACAAGCTGCTCCAGGGAAGGAAGAGGGGCACCTAGGGGGATCCTTTGGGGTGCCACTGGCCAGCAGGTTGTGCCTGTTCCAGGTCTACCCAATCTGGGTTGCCAAACTCCAGACATTCCCAGCTGGCAGGGAAGAGTTATGGTTTTCTGCCCCATGGCAATCACCTGGTCAAATTGCCCAGAGGCTTGCCTGCTGCTCTGCCCGCTTCTAACCTGGCCCTGCCCAGCATCCTAGCAACAACTACAGTTGCTTCAGGGCCCCACCTGCCTGAGACAGACCATGATCCAGTGTAGGTTTTTAAGGAATGTAGGTCTGGCTAGGTCCCCTGTGTCTGTGGGCCCCAAAGTGGACAGTTACCCTGCCATGACTACATCTAGGGCATTGCACAATTCCCCCCCCCCGAAGAGGGAAATATAGGTGGGGAAGCTCAAATTTCATCTTCCCAACTCCATGAGGTAGATTGGGGTGAAAGTGGCTGGCCCTCAGCTCACCCAGTGGCCTCCACAGTTAAAGGAAATCTTGAAACCAACCTCTTCCCATCTAATCCTGCATCTTAATCAATAAGCCGCATTGTGGTTTATAGCTTTGTGGACATGTCCTAATTCAACTAATCATGGCTTGGTGTGTTATCTGACTCGAGCCCTGCTATTGCCATAACAAGAGCAGACCACCCTGCGCCCCAGCAAGCAAAGGGGATTAGCTCCTGTCACACTGAAATTTAATGCAATGGGGCCACATATTCCTCATTGCCAAATTATTCATCACCCCTCCCCCAGCTTGGACTTACTGTAACTAAATTGTTTTAGGTTGAGAAATTCTAAAATTCTCTCCATAAATGATTGATCTTTAAAGAATACACTATTCTGATGGCTTCTTTCTTTGCTGGGGTGCTTGCGGGAGACTCCTGCTCCCTCTCTTACCTGGGCTACGTGGCCTCGGCCGAGCTCCCTCCTTCCGGACATGCCCAGCTTGAGCTGGACGTGCCCGTCGTTCCTTGGCACTCAAGTCAACCTGTCGCCCATCTCTCTGCTCCTCAGCCAAAGGCATCCTTTCCACCTGGGCACACAAATCTGGCATCAAACAGAGGAGGCTCAGGTTACAGTTGTCCCCAGCAACCTGGCTCACCTGCTCCATCAATTGGGCACTGGATACAGGAGGGAGAAGGGAGGGTAACAGGTGGAGGCTTCCTTTGCCCACACTTGCCACCCACAACGTTCACCACAGACTGTATAGGAAGAGATTCAGAATAGGAGCTTATAGATACGCGTAACCTCAGTCCTTTTGGTCTTCCCAAAAGGGTTAGAAAAATCACAGGATCACAGGAACCCCTCCACCCATAATGTGGATCACAGGTGGGCCCTGCATGAGAGATCAGACTTTGCCCAGATAGGAAACCAAGTGGGTGTTGCCCCACCTCCTAGCCCAGTCTGGTCTCCCCCCTCTAAGCCTTGAGGAAGGTTCCTGGAGGGGCTGCGGTGGCTAAAACTCACCGTTGATGCAGATCATCCCCGGGCAACACATCTCCTTTCCCTGGCATCTTCTTCGTAAACCTTGGCAGGGAGCACAGAAGGGAAGTTGTTCCTCTTGGGGCTTGTAACAATATTTCCCCAACCGACAATCTTTGTCTGTCAAGCATTGTGTGCTCTGTAGAAAGGAGGGAGGGAGAGAGAATTGTTAGAAGATGGGGGGGGAAGGGGGGAAGAGAACCAGAAGGAAACAAGATTCAGAGGTACAAAGTCTTAGTCCAAGAGCTTTGCCAGGAAAGGGGGGATGGTGTGATGGTCTAAATTGGGCTATGCGGTACAGACCAGGGGATCCAAGCTGGTAGCTAGTGGAAGGGTGATCCTCAGAGGAATCCCTTCCTAAGTAATGCGGACCCTTTCTGCCTGGGGTGGCCCTGGGAAGTGGGGGGGCTCTTTATCCAAGTAAGAATCCTCTGCAGAGGCCCAGAGCAGGAAGGGCTGGGGGCAGCCCCCCCAGTTAAATGATGTCCAGGTTAGCTCAAACAGATATGTCCCCACTATGTTTTGGTTGCCCCCCCCATAGGACTCCTTAAGAGGGGAGGGACTTTTGCCATATTCAGCAAGATATCCTAAACCAGGTTTGTCCCCAGGCTGAACTACCCGTCATTCACAATGTTTGCCTAGGAACTCATATTTTAGCTTCGGGAGAACAGCTGGATAATTCCCTAAGCAGACCCTCACCAAACAGACAGAGGGGGAAAAGAAACAAAGGAAGCTGTATATGAGCAAAGCTCTGGCCCGAAAGTCAGGTCCCAAGTGCAAATTCACAACAATATCCAACGTGTTACATGCATTTCAAACTCAGAAGTCATCCGTGAGACACTCAGTGGTACCAGGATCTACCTAAATAAGACTTCTGCTAAGCCCAGCCTCCTCCCCTGAAGCATTCTTTGCAAATAACTGCCACAAGGCCTCTCACCTTCCTGGGTGGGGACACTTCAGATGAGCCCCTGATGGTATTGAAGTCAAGAACCAGAGCAGTCAAAGGGGAGCAGAGGCAAGTGAGCCCCAAAAGGAAGGTAGCCTCCATCTTCTTCTACCCTGCAGAACTTTGATGGTCCCTGGAGATGTTGCCGGAGCTCCTTGTAGACCTTTGTTTCCAGGGCTAAAACATCACTCAGTGATACATTTATTGAGCATTTGGGCCACCTGCTCAATGGCTGTCAGAGTTACGCTCTGCTTATAAGAGATGAAGGAGTTAACCTGCCTCTATGGCCATTGCACCACCTTATTTATAGTGGCCTGCTTCACTTTTTCTTCCTCTTTGGACCCCCCAGTCTCTGAAAATCCCTTTGATCACTACTTCAAAACAAACATTCAAAGGGATCCAGGAGGGAAGTGGGCCAGCAGGGGCCAGCTCCTCCTCTTGCCAACAATTCCTAATTACAGCATATCAAAGTAAGTTCAAAGGGCCAGAAAGAGAGACGGATGTAGGTATCAAAGGCACCTGTTGGTAATCACCTGTATTTCCTGGTCTTTGTAATCCCTTGCAAAAGCGGTTTTGTTCCGAGATCTGCTTTCACAGCTGACAGATGATTCACTTGACCACACTGTGGTGGGAAGGAAGCGAGCGGGCAACATGGGCCATTTTCAGCTTTAAGCAGCTGCCTAGAAACACCTGCTGCAGCCATGTGGGCCCCACTTTGAAGGAAGCCCTCTTTCCCCTCTGGCCACTAATGCTGCTATTGTTTTCAAGAATTAAGAAGACACTTCCTGGATCTTTCAGGCCTTAATATCAGCCAAATCCTACATGACATAGAAAGACTTTATATCACAAACTGAAACAAAACCATTTGACCTACAAAATGGTGAACTGTCTCCTGCTCTAAGCTCACCTTGGTGGGTGTGGGGGTCTGCAGACCAATCCTGCTGTTCTCCTCAAGGGAGCTTTTATTTTTTCATCCTCATTTGGTTGATGTTCTGCCACCTTGGCCTCAGTGTCACTTTAGGCCTACTAAACTAACCCTATGTGTATTACCCCTATGACTAATCTAAGCCATTGTTTTTTAAATCCTAAAATCCTACTAATTCAAAGAGACCAGACCTTCTAAGTTCCTTCTCTGTTAGGGAGATGTGATTGCAAAGATCAACAGCTGTCTACATCACAAACTGTTTTTAGCCTGTTTTATTGCAATTAACCCATCCTTTCGTCCTCTCATCTGTGCTTTTACTAACACCATAAGTTGAATGTCTTCAGCTTGAACTCACTGCAAACAGATTGAAAAGCATCAGGCTTCAAAGCAGCATTTTCACCATGGAAGAATAATTGTGCCATATTTTCCTGGACCAGGACAACATTTGATCTACCAGTACTTCAAAAAGTTCTAAATAGGGCCAGGACAAAGAATGTCATTTACCTATAAAATTTGGGTAAGGTCATATTATAACTGTCCAGTCATGCTATTCGGTAATTTCCTCTTCTGTTCCTTAATATTAAGAATTCGGAATTCCCTTGCCATTTTGGGGCCTGGGGCTGGAGGCTTCTAATGTGGAACTAGTCCTTCCGACTCTGTTATTCTATGTTCTATGTTCTTTTCCTCATTAACATCTTAAATTTAATGCCTCTGCTTTTGTCAGACCTCATTTAAATGGACATATGTATTGTCACATGTAATACGTTTTAACTCGTCAGCTCTGCCATCTTCATGACACTTCACTAAGCTTGCTGGCATCCTGCCATAAATGTAGGGAGGGAGCAAAAGAGTTTGGAGAAGTTGTACAGGAGGAAAGAAGAAGGATGTAAGGAGGAGGGAGGCACTGACAGAAATCAGAGGTGTCAAACTAGACTAATCCAGACTCCCCAAGGATGTCTGGCCTGGGGGAAACTGTGAAACCTCTTCAAGATGCATCTAACATCAAAGCGGTTCCCAAAACATCAGACCGGGTGTCAGGACCCACTTCAATCCCACATCTTAAGAAAGCAGAACTCTTGGAAACAATTTCTTCCAACAGGAACTTTTATTAAGAGTAGTTGATAGCAGGCATAATAGACAGGATCTGAGATTTCCCACGCAGAGCAATAGGTTAAGGTATCCCCAAGCAAGACCCCATCCCATAGTCCATCTGGCCAGTGTGGGATGACCAATCCCCAGGTGTTAGGTCCATCATGGGAAAAGGGGAGATAACAGTGGCCCGTCACCAGTTCACACCACGATGGTTGGCGGCTCTTCACACCTTCCTCTAAGAGCGTAGAAATAAACCAGGCACAGAGGTTACATTCCTTGTTCCCTCCCTTGTTCGAGCTGACAGTTTAGGGAGAGAAAGTTCAGAGAGAGATATAGCAGGAAAGCAAAATGTTACACTGTAGCAGAGCAGAGGCAATAAACCCATGGGCACATCCCCCTCCCCCTTGGGAGTATGGCAGAACCCAGGGAAAGGTGAGATTTGATTTTGGGTCAGAGGGGACAGATAGAAATGAAATAGGAATGGGTTCGGACACCGGGATGCTATTGGACACTGAAAATCTGGTCAAGATGGGAGAGTCACAGAAAAACCTGTAACTTTTGCGTGGGAATACTCAGATCTAGCCTCACTTTTGCTGCAACCACTAATCTTTAG
Source organism: Vipera ursinii (assembly GCF_947247035.1). NCBI lineage: Eukaryota > Metazoa > Chordata > Lepidosauria > Squamata > Viperidae > Vipera > Vipera ursinii. Next base: position 1,363,209 of record NC_139519.1, on the reverse strand, counting down.
TAAAAGAACCTATCACTTCAACCAAGTGCAGTCGAGGATCTTTCTTTCCTAGGGACATAGCTGGGGCAGGTCTAACATTAGGCTAGTTCTGCAGTAATGGTTAACCTGGAGACGTATCTCAATCTGGGGGACCATGCAAGGAATGTTGGCTCACAAGAGTGACCAAGAGAATGGGGGGAATCTGCAGCTAAATCCCATGGCGGAGGGAAATGGAGCTGTGCGCAAGCACTCGCCTGCTGTTTGTGCAGCCCAGTTCTGAACAGGCCACGGCCAAGTACCAGGCTGTAGCCCAGGAACTAGGGACCCTTGGTCTATTAGATATGTTTGCCAGCTTGAGCTGTTTGAAAATAAAGATGGGATGTAAATAAATACAATAAGCATTTAAAATAGCCTGAGAGCTAAAGAGTCCTGCTCACCTCTAAATGTTCTTTGTTATTGGGATGGAAGGACTTGCTGGAGAGGTGCTCCAGAATATTAGATTATATATAAACCAGCATCAGCATCCTTGCCTTCCTCATAGAAGTTCATTGCAAGCTTCAAATGGAGTTAAAGGTTTGAATTCCCAACACTGAAGCTAAAAAGACAAAAGCTGAAATGCCAATTTTTGGAGAGAAGAGTGATGATTAGCAAGAACTGTGCTTCCAGACTTACATTTAAAACACATAAAATAGATGTGGTACCACGAGTATATATATTTGTAATCATTGCACATGTAGTGGGAAGGAAAATGCATTCAGTCCAGAGTTTAAATTTGGTTTATATATGATAAGATGTTGCATATTGTGCACCCTATTTGGCAATGCAATCTTGCATCCTTGGTATTTTTCCTTATAAAGCACAACTGGCAGCCCATTTTTTAAAATAGGTGCTTGAAGGGATGATACTGGGCAAATCACTTTTCCCATGTATGACCAACTATATGATTTTTAAATAGTCTCAAGAATCTGACACTTGATAGTAGCATTCTATAATGCCATCTCCCCATCTTCTTTCTGTGCGAAAAGACATTACTAGTATCAAATACAGATGTGTCAGGCTTAATGGCAAGATCTTCTGATAGACAGTTGGTTTGGTTTTTTATTTGAAGACTTATAACCAATTTTAGCTTGTCAGATATACCACACAGCACAGCTGCTCAACATCTTTACCTGTATACTAGGAAGAAGTCACTCAAAGAATTGGTTACTCTGCAACATGAAGGTGCCACTGGTTGTTGACATGATGGCATCTCTCCCCAAGTCACCCTGGCTAGATTGCTAAAACAAACCTTATGGAATAAGACTTGGGACATGCTTGTTTTGGTTTCAGGTACTCCTTTTAACTGCTTGTCAACAAATGTAAACAGGCTCTGGCAACCTCATTTTTTCCTGGCATGTCCTCATGATGCTCTTTTTCTCTCATTCTCAGCCATCTCCTCCTCTGCTTTGAAAGAAATGAGCTTCTGCTCCTAACACAGCTTTGCCTTACTGACAGCTGACGAGATACGATTAGCTCCTCCAGGTCATTTTAGGCTGCTGGGACGCATCCCACCCCCCTTCTGGTCACTGATCACCATCCCCCATTTTGTCTTGCATTGCAAGAGAGACTGGAGACTGATTTCCACCACCCACATCATGCCAGACCAGCACTTTCTGAAAAACTATTCTTTTAAAAGACCACCAAAACTGGGTTTTGCAAATGGGTTTAGCTATTAAATAAGTGTAGTCCTTTATTATTTGATTCACTTAATATCTGCCCAGTTTAGCCCACAGAAATCCCAGAGAGGAATGGTCCATGGTACCTTCTTGGGGCCTGACCATTAATGATCCTGCTACTAAGCCACCTGGTTTTGACCTACCTTGCTCTGTCCAGACAAAACTTAACAGAATTAGGTGTGACACTGGAAGAAGGGCCTCTGCCCTGTATCAGTGGGGATGGATTATTGTGATTGTGGTGCTGATACGCAAACTATTAAACATATTGTGCAAGATTACCCACGACCTGTGTTTTCCAGTTCTTTAGAAGATCTCCACGAAGCCACACCAGAGGCATTGCCTGGACAGCTGAATCGGACACCCAGTTAGGAGGCCATTGCCATGCCCAGGTAAAAGTTTTGTATATAATTATGTGGATTGTGTGTATGTGCTTACTTCTGTCATGGTCTCATCATATGCTAAATAAATAAGTTCTTTACTGCAAGGTTGGTTTAAACAGGGAAAAAGGCCCAGCACCAAGCCCTCAGCAGCTGCCTAGAGTTAAACAACTGGTTTCTCACCATCTTAACTAGATTTATTGAAAGGGAAAAGGGCCATTCAGCTAGAGAAATCTTGGCAACTGGATGCTTTTATTTTAGGACCAAATTTCTTTCTAATTCTTGTGCTAGTACTGAAGAAATCACAGGACATGTCACAGCTGATTTCAGGTTTCCTCCTTAGACGCTAATGAAAAACACAAGTGCTGGGGGAGAAGGAAACACCCCTTCATCTTCAGGGTCCTGGAGGTCAAGCCAGGCTCTGCTTCTGGGAAGATTCCCTCATACTGCCCAGAATCAGACAATGGCCTCCAAAGTGGGGGGGCTGACTGGGGCAGAGCAAAGAGTGATGGTGCCCACACTCTGGACTCTATGCCTCTAATTAAAGCATCCCTAGATAACATTTGCCTTTGTGGCAAGTGCATCACATTGGTGACTCATATTTTAGCCACCTTAACTTCCCTAACGTTTTTGTCAATTTCTCTCCAGAAGATCAAATCATTTTCATTCAGCTCTATGGAGTAGAGTCAACGCTCAGGGCTTTTCTGAGCGCCTGCTCTTTCAGTTTTATGTTATTTTTAAGAGTGTATTTTGATGCTTTTGTTTCATTTTAATTTTTAATCAAAGTAAGTATACTAGGCTTTATTAGATTTTTACTAGACCTGCTAGACTTTTATTAAATGTAATAATTTCCTAACTGATCACTGTCTGTTAGGCATATGGTGTTAGCCTACAATGTTGGGTTGAAAATATATTAACCATGATGTTATGTCTTTAAGATGTTAATTGGCCAATGGGTGTGTAAGTGTTCTCATGGCCATAAGAGGAAGCTAGGAACGTAGCTTTTTTCTCTCTCTGAATTCACTGCTCTCTACTATTACTGTTTTTGCTCTGTTACCTGAACTGTGTATTGACCTCTGGACCGGTAAGAAGACTTTGCATTTTGGATTGCTACTTGGACTGTTTATTTTTGACTGTGCATTTTTGTTTTTACACCACCTCAAAAGTAAACTACTTTTTGCTTTTACAACTCAGTGTACTCTTGTGTGACTCTTGCTACTCTCAGTACCCTTTCCTTGTCTGTGCAACTCTTTGGTAGCACAAGGAGACCTCTGCACAACAAATTCCTTAACAGTCTCCTTCTAGCTTTATAGGATAAGGGCTGCCATTTGCTACAGTGGATATAAAAATGCCAGGTTTTTGATATGTAAAAAAATCAGGATTTTCCCACCTTTAATACAACATATAAGCTATTCAATTCAATTAAAAAACTGGCATTTTAACAGGGCTGCGTAGACTTCTTATATCCACTATATATATGGTAAGAGCAGCTTACTTAAAGGCCTGCTATAGACATTTCTGTCCATGAAGCCGAATCAAAGTTCCCGGGAGACATGAAAGGAAGAAGAGAAGGCAAAGGAAAGATGGCGGCCATCAGATGCTGGTGGCCAATGATTTGATGGTATCTCTTTACTCTCCTACCATCTGGTAGGAGATATAGGAATATAGCCAGCCGTACCAACAGGCTGAAAAATAGCTTTTATCCGTGGGCTATTAGGCTTTTAAATGAGACATAATCTTATGCAGAATTGACTTGGGAGGCCGGTGTGTGGTGGTTGGTTCACACGGTGTGGTAGGATGGAGGGTTTGTTGTCACTGTGTGTTGGGGGGAGAGAGCACGGGGGGGAGGCTCAGCTAATCTCAATGTACACATGTTTTACTTTGACAATAAAGGTTTACTATTATTATTATTTCTTACAGCCTGAAGACTCAGCTAATGACAGAAACGTTGACTTGCAGAGTTTAGATATCAAGAACACACAGACGTTTGCACAATATAATTTTTAATTTTTTTAAAAAGACTCATTTTGTCTTAACGAAATGTAGCCAGCCCTTTTCCTTGTAAAACTCTAAAGAAACTGGAAATGCCTATGGGTTTATGTTGCTAGGCCTGATCTCAAGTGTGGAGTATTATGGGATGGGGCTAAGAGTGAGGGAGAGATGTCTCATGACTGGAGAAGAGATCCTTGGCTCAGCATCCGTAGCAAACAGAAATGCCAGAAAGCCGAGAGAGGAAATTCTAAAATCCACGGAGGAGCAAGGCAGCTATTAGGAAATGGCCAGCCGGGCTGGCTTTTTTGTTGTCCCTGGCTGGATTCACACATTCCTTTCTCTCCGGCCCACAAGCTGCTTCGCTGACTACATGGTAGCAAAGAACTGAAACCCCCTTGGCTTATTAAATCAGTCCTAATAAAGGAACTGCCAGAGTATCCTAAAAGCAGCCCCTCTGCCCAAATCCTTTCTCGCAGCTGCGCAGTGGGATTGTGAGACCCACCAAAGAAAAGACAACTGTTTTAAAAGTGAGATCTTTGATCTCCTTCCATCAAAGAGGGATTATAATTGTGCTGGCCAGCTGACCCACAAACTCTGCCCTCCCTCTTCCTCCCTGCAAGGGTAAGTTGTACCCCCTACCGACGGCAGGAGAGGATCAGAGCCCACTCCCCCAGTCTCAGAAAGAGGGCACCTGGCTAAGCAACAGAGGGTGACTTCTTAGGCCTGGCTACATCCCTTGGCCCTTGGCCCACAGAAAGACCTTCCTGCTCCTGGTGGTGGCCGAGGTAGTGAGGACTTTCAGAGGTCCGAGCGCTCCGGCCCCTGCGGTGCCATCTCCTGCTGGCTGGCCTCTTGCATGTTGGCATAGGCCACCTCCTGGGCCAGCTGAGGGAGGGGGGGGCGCCCCCACACCAGGTTCCGCAAAGAGATGCAGCTCATCAAAAGACTGTGGGCAAAACCAGAGAAACTGTCAGGAGGAGGCACGCAACATAATCCAAACTGAGCTCTTTTTTTTGAAGAGCCCAAGAGTTGTAAAATGCACATCCCACACAAAAGTCTGCTTTAGGTTTTTTTGCTGATACCCAGACTGGAGGAGATGATCTTTATTGGATTTGCCCATAGTTAGGAGTTATGGGAGATTTTTATCTGTTAATTTACGGGAAAGGAAGAGATCATGATGACGGTGGGAAGTCACTTTCTTAGTATTTTTTCTTTCTATTGTTCTTTAATTTTCTGTTTTCTTGCACCCTTTATTCTGGTTTTATATTTTTCTTTTTTTAGTTTGTATTATCTGTTACTATTTTAACTAAAACTTGTAATAAAATTATTTAATAGAGAATGTGGAAAGCAACCCCCCCACACACAAGCTTTTCTCTCACCTCCTGCGGAAAATGAAGTACTTCTTGCTTATGAGACGCTGCAGCCGCTCGGCCAGGGTGGCGTTGCGTCTCCTTTGCAGCTCCTCCAAGCGCCGCTGGCGGTGGAGAAAAGCCTGAACCACCGGATCTGCCTGCGTCACATTTTCCAGAGAATCTTCCAAGACAGGCTGCAACTCTGGGGGGAGAGGCTCCGTTTCTGCGAAGAGGGAAGGGACAAAAACAGGTTTTAGAAGGTGAAACATTTTCTGAAGACCAGGCAAGTATAGAGAGAAAGGCCACAGTGCAGGGTTGATACGCAGAGGGCCTGTCCAGACACCCAGCTTGTTTGCAGGCTTACCAGTCCCGTTCTGAACTTTCTCCCGCAACTCCTGAAGTCGAGTGAAGTTCTGCTCAAGAGCCACCTCGGTCGTGTTGACGTAGAGATACATGTAGCACGAGGGCTCCTGAGAAACTGTGAAGACTTTGTGGTACTCCCCAGCTGGCAGCTGTGACCAAGAAGAGAAAATGACAAAGGCTCTGGGCAGCCAAAGGCAGCTGGGGACAGCCCCTAAGCAGAGGGCTCCTTTCCGAAGGGCCAGGGAGCCTCAGTATCTAGGCCGGCCCTAAAGTTGGTGAGTAATATGCCTTCCCAGATAGCCCAGCTTGTGAGAGGAACTGGCACAGGGCAACCCAACTGCAACTGGCAACAGGTGGACTGCATAGGGGTTATAACAAGCTGCGCAAATGTATCTATATATATGTGTGTGTGTGTGTGTGTGTGTGTGTAAATCCATGCATACACACAGATGGACTTATGGTGGCATGCTTCTTCCAACCTTTGGCAGACTCTTTCACTGTACAGGACAGGGAAGCCCCTCCCCCCTTCCTTCTCTTCCAGCAAAACCATTTAATCTCGCTGCATTGTCATTGTGAATAGTGAAACACAGCACCGTTGAGATGTTCCTTTAAAAGGCAAAGAGAAACCTCCGACTGGTTATCCCAATCTTCCATCCGAAGCCTGAGGCCAGATCTGAAGGTCACACCCACCTATGGCTGCCCTCTCCTGATGTAGTTTCTCATCGTGTTATGAGATCCTGTTCCGTGGGAGCGGGGAAGGTGATGTTATCTATTTCCCCTCTTCTTTTGGAGGGGGGGGGAGAATCAGCACATCAGCCTGGCCCTCACCTGGATCTTGTCTCCCTCTCGCAGTGTATAATTCTTCTGCAAACTGACAATCTCCACTGTTACTTCCCCTTTCAGCAAATGGAGACTGGTGTTACCAAGGTCCTCACTCACAAAGTTCTCCAGGTGCAGCCCTGCCACGGAGATGGACAACCAAATGTAAACAGCGAAGTCCACAGAAGCACCCAGGTCCACAGTTCTTCCCACATCTCAGCAGCTCCCCCAGCTGACAAGAGAGCCATCTTCATTGTGGCTGGCTGACATCAGGAAGCAATGAGGTAAATACAAGACTCAAGATAAACAGCTTCACCTTAGTACCCAAGGTCAATTCAAAGAGACAAAAGAGTAGATGGAGCCAACCTGCAGCTTAGACTAAAACATCCTGAAGGAGAACAAGGCTTGAAGGCATCCAGGAAAGAGAAGTCATGCCACTTCTTCAGTAGTTCAATGTTCTTACTATGAATACAACATTTCTGTTGCTGAGGGAGACAGTTATAAAGTGAGTTTTGCCCCATTTTATGACCTTGTCAGAAAGTCACATGCTAGCACACCTGTCAAAAGGAAAATTTTTCTCTCAGTTGGACTTACAGGAGGCTTACTATCGAATAAGAATGAGGAAGAAAGATGAATAGAAGACTGCTTTCAATTGCCCTCTGGGCTGTTTTCAATTTAGGGTGCTACCCTTCAAGCTACAGGGCCCCCCTATTTTCATGTGATTAACAAGGTTCTTCATGAGCACTTATACAAGGGGGGGGTTGGTGTTTCTTGATGGTATCTTAATCTTAATTAGATTTCAGTAAGGCATTTAATAAAGTAGACCACAACTTACTCCTTGGTAAGCTCGAAAAAGGTGGGATAGACAACACCACCATCAGATGGATCTGTAGGTGGCTAGCAAACCATACTGAGCAAGTGGTCCTCAATGGCACTACATCCACATGGAGAGAAGTAAGCAGTGAGGTACCACAAGGTTCCATCTTAGACCCAATACTCTTCAATATCTTCATTAATGACTTAGATGAGGGAATTGAAGGGGAACTCATTAAATTTGCAGATGACACCAAACTGGCAGAAGTAGCCCACAACCCAGAAGACAAACTCAGGATCCAAAAAGATCTTGACAAACTTGAACAATGGGCCCTATACAACAAAATGAGTTTCAGTGTGGAAAAAAGCAAAGATTTACATCTAGGCAGGAAAAATCAAAGATACTAGTACAGACTGGGTGAGACCCGGCTTAAAAACATTAACTGTGAGAGGGACCTTGGAGTCCTAGTGGATGATCACTTGTGCAGTGTGCAGCAGCAGCGTGCAGACTGGCACTCAAAGAGCCCAAATTCAGAGGCGTGGCCAGTGTGGTTCCACTGGCAGTTGCTGGCAAAAGGGCCCTGGCAGGCGAGTGGCAGGGCAGCACCCCAGACCTGGGCCAACTCACCCCACGCCAGGCAGGAGCACCCCAGCACGGCAGCCCAGGGCAGCGCGGCCAGGAAGGCAAAGAGCCCCATGAGGCAGAAGCAGCACGGGCAGCCACTTGGCTGCCACATGGCACCCAACGCGGCTGAGAAATGTCCCAGCAGCAGCAGGGCCAGCAGGCAGGGTGGGCAGAAGCTGGGGCTCACCTAGGGCTTGGTTCATTGTGGCTGCAGGCAAGCAGATGGTGGGACAGAGAGGGCAGGGCCAGCGGTAGCCGGTTCTACTGGCAGCCGCTGGCGAAGGGACTTGGCAGGCCGGTGGCACACTCCTGCTGTTGCATGGAAGATCTGGGCCAACTCGCCCCGCCCTGCACTAGGGCTTCCTTTTGGGATAGGGCTTATATTAGGCCCACCCCAAAAAAATCAGCTGGGGCTTGCTTTTGGAGCAGGCTTTACCTTCCGGGAAACATGATATATAAAAAAATTACACTTTGACCACAAGTGGGAGCTATGAAGATGGAGAAACATGGATTCCAGCCTATTGTCAGAGATGTGTTTGAAAAATACTTAAATAAAACCATTCACTTTATAGATCAATTACGTTCTAAAGATGTTACAAATGAACAGCAAGAGGAACAAACTATTCAAGTAACTGGAAGAAATATGAATAACTCAGTAATATATATAATTATCAAACCACTGAGGCAATTTCACAAGTATCTGACAACACAAAGGACTTAACTGAAATTTTGGAATATAAATCTGACATCAATTGCTATTATGAGGACAGTTTAAATACTGTACAACTGAAAGAGCTCCAAATAAATCTACAATCCTCAAGAGAACAAGACTACTAACAAGATTTGAGAATCCCTTGAGAAAAAGAGAAATTTATTTCTTGATAGACATGCCAGTGAAGAAAAAGATTTTACTCTTTGAGGATAAGCTAAAGCTTAATTGAAACCAGGATGGATTTTTACCAGTCTGATATATGTAATTGAAAGTACTTTAATGCAGTTTTGTCTTTATAAAGTAGATTTGAATTTTTTTTCTCATATATAATGTTTGAGTAATTCCTGAAGCTTGTAAAATATTATTGAAAGTGAATTTTAAAGTATGTATGTTAAGAGGAAGTTAAAAAAAATTAGAATTTATTAACTTTAGAAATATTTTAAAGAAAAGTATAAAGTTTTAAAATGGATGTAGAAGGTTAGGGTTAGCAAGAAAAAAAAGAGATGGTTAAATTGGTTACTTTAGTCGGAGAAAAGAACATAACTACTTTTGTTTTCATTTGGAATCCAATTCTAGATTTTGTGTTTGTGATGGAAAAAAATGAAACGTTAATTTTGGTTTTGCTAATTAAATAGGTTTGTTGTTATAGAAATAGCTAATATATATTACTGTATGAAAGTAAAAAGGCTGTAATGTTATTATCTCCTAGTTAGTAAGAGTGCTAAAAAGAGTGGGAAGTCAATGCCTTTTTTGTCTTTTTCCCCCCTTCTGTCACCCTGGAGAAATCCATTTTCCTTCCCTAGTTTCCCATTATTTTCATCATCTTTGTATTTTATATTCTGATAAACTAATAAAAATTTGAAGGCAAAGGAGAAAAGAACAAAAAAAATTTCCATTTTGTTGGAATAAACTAGAAGAGGTAATCCATCAACAAAGGTTTAGACCACGGGTCGGCAACCCGTGACTCCGGAGCCGCATGCAGCTCTTTGAGTCGTCTCCTGCGGCTCCCAGCTGCCTGGTGCGCGCGTACCTCTTCGAACGGGCAATGGTGCGCGCGCACCTCTCCAAATGGAGAGTGGCACCGCCCGTCTGCAAAGCTGCCGCCTCCGCTCCCTTCCTTCGCCCGGCCTGCTTTTCCAACCTCACTTCCCTCCCTGCCAAAGCTCCTCCTTTTCTACTCAAACCGATTTTCGGGGTTCCTCGGCTTACACCCCTTGGCGAGAGACCCCAAACGTCCCTTTCTCGCCGCTCCTCCCTCCCTGCCCGCAGAGGCTCTTGCCCTCCCCTGGCTCGTTCAACGGGGGGGGATAGGTCGGGTACCCCTTTCCCCCTGAGAACGACACGTGTAAATCTCAAAACGACCCCGGCAAGCTTCGCGCAAAGCCGCCAGGCAGACCCGCGAGCTGGGGCTCAGAGCCAGCAGCTGGAGGGGAAGAAAAAGACGGCGCCGTCTGAGGAGTCTCATCTTCGGCTATCTTGCTCTGCCCGTCTCCTGCTTGAAAGAACCTCCTCAGCGGATCGGTGCGGTGAAGAGGCCGGGCTTCCTTCGGGGGGCCTTTCATTCCTGTACAAGAGGGAAGGGGAACTCTCTGTGCTTTTGTGTGTGTGCGTGTGTGTGTAAAGCACGAGAGAGGGAGAAAGAGGGGGGGGAAAGCGAGATCTCAAGCCCCGATGTTTCCTGCCTTCCACTGCTGGCGGCCGCCCCGCATTCTTAGCATTCCTAGGCTGTGACTCCGAGGTCATTGTCGCCGTCTCCGCTGAGCAGTGCCGCTTGGAAGAGAAAGGGAGCAGGACAGGCATGCTCGCCCCAGCGGAGTGGCCGGCCCTCGTTTTAGTAGCGAGACAGTAATCGCTCCCCTCCGTCCCCCCAATGCTCCCGGTTCTCACGTTCGCCCCGCTTTCCTTCCTGAATTTTGCACTTCCTTACCCAACTCCAAACTTTCTCTAGCGCCCCTGTGTTTTAGGAGGGGGAACCAAAGGCGGAGCCGTTTCTCTCTCTCTCCCCCCCCCGCTTTTGCCACTCCCCCACCCAACCAGTATCCCGCTTCTCCTTCCTCGGCAGCTTTGCAGATGGGCCGCGGCAGCTTTCTCAAAGAGCGGCGCCGCTGCCCGTTCGCGCGGAGGTACGCGCGCATCTCTCCAAAGGTTTGGGGAGGTGCGTGCGCACCTCCAGTCGTTCAGAGAGGTGCGCGCGCACCTCTCGGAATGGGCAGCGGTGCCGCTCTTTGAGAAAGCTGCCGCGGCACGTTTGCAGGCTGCCGAAAGCGGCAGCTTTGCAGATGGGCCGTCGCCATCTAATATGCAAAACAAGCCCGGCAGAGGGCCGTCGCCATCTAATAGACACTTGGAGAGGTAAGAATTAAAACTCTAGAGAATATGATGTCAACGCTGCTAACATTGAATGTTATTGCTTGACAAGAGATGAAGAAGTAGCCATTTCATATGTTAAACTTGTGTATTGCTTTAAGAGAATGAATTTAAGGTTGGGTGGGGTGACGAGTAGGATTGTACTTTCAAGGTCAGAGCAGTCCTAAATAAACTCCGGGCAAAGTTGTCGAAGTGTGAATTCCACAAAGAGAAAACCGACTACCTGGGCTACAGGATTTCGCACAACAGGGTGGAGAAGGACCCAGAGAAAGTATTAGAGTAGGCGGCCCCCTGCACCAGAAAGCAGCTACAAAGCTTCCTGGGTTTTGCAAACTTCTACCGACAGTTCATCCCCTCTTTCGCCCAGATCGCTCTGCCTATCACAAGCTTGTTAAAAACAAAAGGGGTCGATAAACTGAAACTCAGCCAGCCCCTGAAGTGGAGTATGGAATGCCAAGCAGCATTTGAAAAGATCGCAGAGGCGATCTTGAAACAGCAAGACCCAGGTAAGGCATTCATAATCCAGGCTGACGCACCTGGGGATTGGATGAACTCAAACTGGAACTCAAACCCATTGAGGTGGGGTTTGGGAAGGAGATGGTTTAATGTAACATTTTGTGTGGGAAAACTTTACATCTTGCTTTGATCCCTTGCTATCACTATCTCTCAATAAAAGTTCCTTTTGAGAAAATGCCTGTTTCAAGAGTTCTATTTCCTTGGGAGGACTAGTTGAAGCAGGACCTTGCAGATTCTGCTATTTTATATCAAATTAAACATTGATATCAACAATTATCTATGCTAAATTAAATTATGTGAAGCAAAAAACCTCTGAATTTGCAAATAAACCATGGAAATGGTTAATGCCATTGTGTCAGGTCCCCAAACCCTTATTCTTTTCCTTGCATATATATTCTATTTTGGGGGGGCTGCCATTCTGCTGGGGGGGAGCTTTGCATTAGCTTGGGGTAATTTTCACTTTCTACTCTCTCCTGCTGCCTCCATCCCTTTGAGAAAGGAATGCGTCTTCTTTATCAGGAAGATGATTACAAAGAAATGAAACTGGAGAAGACCTTGAGATACGTGCCTGCTGTACCAGTTATCCGCTCTTCAGACCACCTGTGGATTGGCTGGAATTCAAATGAACATTATGAATTTAGTGGGAGGAGGAATACTGCTTGCTTAACTATACCGTTTCGCCTTGACTTCCCCACTGTCACTGACCCCTAATAAAAGTATCCGTTTGAGACACTGCCTGTTTCAAGAGTTCTGCTTTCTTGGGTGGTTAGTTGAAGTGAGTCCTTACACATTGGTATTAACACTAATAAATTGTGAACGATGTGTAAAGATGCATCAAATATAACTTTTTAATCAACTTTGGGGTGAAAAGCTAAGAAATATTGGGATCTGATATGTACCTTAATTCAAAGAATTCTTGGAATAGATATACAATTAAAACCAGAGATTTTTCTTTTAGGTTTGAAGGATAAAGAGCTTGAAAAAAAAATACCACCATATGATAATAGCAGCAAGACTTTTGTATGTGCGAAGATGGGATGACTTATTCCCACAATGAAAGAATGATTAATGGAGTTGGCAAAGATGGTGAAATCGACTGCTTTGATTAAAGAAAAGTTTCTAGCTTCATTTCTACTTGAAAACCACTTTGGGATATTTTATTTGAAACTGAAATAAATGAAACTTTAATTTTTACATTTGACAATTAGAACTGTTTAGAACTTTAAAAATATTCTGTGCTTAGAGTAACTGTATGTTATATTTATGTCTGTACTGGAAACTTTTTTCTATTTCCTTCCTTTTTTTCCTTTTCCTAAACTTGTTCCCTGTTTGAACTTTTCTTGAAACAGAATAAAATTGTTAAAAAAGAGGCTCCATTTAAGCAGCAGCCACAGTTTCTACAGAGCACAAGCCTGCATCTGAGGTCCTGAATTCTGCTTCCATCCCAAGGATTCAGATGAAAGACTTTCATATTTAAGCATATAGACTTGGCTTAAAACAAAGATCTGGCTCTAAGAGAACATAAGAGCAACTCGGTACCTGGGAAATCTGCAATGAAGACAACCTCGGTCTGGTTGTCCAGCGACTTTTCAATCTCCATCAGTTTGGTTCTCCAGGGTGACAAATCAATCAGAAGAGGCTTCAACCACGGGGTCTTCTGGAACGGGGACCAGTGTGCTTGTACAATATCAGTGTTTGGATCAAAGAGCCTAGGAAAAACATGAATGAGAAAATATTAAATTCAGGGACCAATGGATCAGTGGAAAGAGCCAACCCATTCCCCTCTTTGCCTGTCTAAGCCCATGAAGTTATCATATTTCTATACATTTTCCTGAATAGAATAGAAGCCAGGGATTATGCCAATATATCAAACAAAACTTTAATATGGTCATAGGCCACCAGAAAGAGGATGGGATGCAAACAGCTGACAATTGTTACAAAAACAAAAAAATATTAAAACAAAAATTACACAAAATTAAAAAACAAAAATTCATTTTTAAAAGATAGATATACAGATATAAAAATTTAAAAACATCTATAGGGGCAGGTAAAACATTAAATAAATACAAAAAACAAATTATGCTACTATATACAATGGTGCTAACTTTATGTTTTAAACATTATCCAAGATTTGGTCTCTGTTCCTTTCTAGCACTGGAAGCAACGTCCCCTTTGCTAGTCAATCCCAACGTCTTCCCATAACCTCCCCAAATGAGGGCTACTTTTTCAGTAATCCCAATTTTGCAATTTTTATGTTTCAGCATGACAAATTCCAAAAAAGAACACTCTGCTTGGAAGCAACATTTGTTGAAGATTCTGTAACTAAATTACATGTTTTTTTCACAATTGGCACAATTTGCAGATAGGTATGGCCGTCTGCTGTCTCACTAACCTTTGCTGGAAACGATCATTGATGGAAACCCAAACATCAAAGTAGATCTCCGGTTCCGAAACATTGTAATTATGCAACAAATGACTGAGGCAAGTGGCATACTGCTTCAGCATGTCTGCATGGTCCTTCCAGCGCCGGCTCTGTGTGAAGACCTGCTCCAATATATACAGATCTCAGCTGGAAAACAGGTGCGCAGTTGGCAGAAGGAAGGGTGAGACAGAGGAGGAAAAAGAAATGGGGGTGCAGAGCATTGGATGGGTCATTGCAGCAGAGGCTGGGGATCAGACTTCTAAGTCCAAATCAGATGGGTAACTTCCAAGGTCACTATCACAGGCAATAAATATACTTCATTGGATATTTTGTCCTGACTGCTAAACAGGCATGGCCTTTTTAAGGATATGGAGCTTTGTTCCACAGGAAAGCTAGAAGGAACAAGAGTCTCAATTATGGGTTGCACAGTAGAACATTGTGGGGAGGTAATAGGACCACATCTATTTATTCAGTTTATATTTAGATTAAGTACGTACAGATTAACCAGAGATACTGTTCTCTGGGATATCCAAATCTTCCTTTTCTTCCTTCAATATGAACATGGAGTGTCTCAAAAACCCAGTGTATTTTTTCCAATGTGACTTAAAGCAGCTGTGCACTATGCTTTAGAATAGATCCTAAGCTTAAAAGGTCTTCAAAGAGTTTGAGGGAGCTTAGACTACAACACTGGGGAGCCTCCTTAAAAGAGTTGTCTTTTCCTGGGCTCATACTGTATCTTGCTAAATGCTTTCAGGTCCTCCTCAGTAGAAACATGTATTTTGGGGGGCAATTACACAGCGATTGCATAGGCCCAGGAAAAGATGCACTTTGGTACTCTGAAGCTTGTTTGTGGCTCCAGGTCTGAAGTGTAATATATTCTTGTTGGTTCAAAATATGTTAAAAGAGCTAGAAGAGCAAATACAGATTAGGCATACAAGGGATAGTCCAGGCTTTGCCAAAGACTACATTCCACAGCCCCAATACATTAAAATAATCCCATCTGACTGGCAGAGATATTGTTCTGGATCTCTCCATTGATATTAGTTTTAGTTTTAGTTTAGTTTTTATTAAATTTTTATACCGCCCTTCTCCCTAGGGACTCAGGGCGGTGAACAGGGCAGATAATAAAAGTACAAAACTACAAAAGTTAAAATAGAATTAAATTAATGCCCAAGATAAAACAGTAAAATATACAAATATTTAAAAACCCAAATTAACTCCCCATCAGGCCAGGCCAGCTTGTTCAAACAGGTGGGTCTTTAACCCGCGCCGGAAGGAGCGGAGATCCGGTGCCATCCGGAGCTCCACCGGCAGTTCATTCCATAAGGCCGGGGCGCCCACAGAGAAGGCCCTCCCCCTGGGGGCCACCAGCCGGCATTCTCTGACTGGAGGCACCCTGAGGAGGCCCTCTCTGTGGGAACGCACAGGGCGGAGGGGGGTTGACGCCGGCAGCAGGTGGTCCCCGAGGTATTCCGGACCCATGCCATGTAGGGACTTAAAAACCGTCACTAAGACCTTGAACCTCACCCGGAAGACAACTGGTAACCAATGTAGCTCGCGGAGCAAAGGTGTAACATGGGAGTACCGGGAAACTCCCAAGACAACTCTCGCGGCCGCATTCTGTACCAGTTGGAGCTTCCGAGTGGTCTTCAAGGGAAGCCCCATGTAGAGAGCATTACAGTAGTCAAGGCGAGAGGTCACGAGCGCATGAGTGACCGTACACAGGGCATCCCGGTCCAGATAGGGCCGCAACTGGCGCACCAGGCGAACCTGGGCGAAAGCCCCCCTAGTCACAGCTGCTACATGATCTTCCAAAGTAAGTCGTGAATCTAGGAGGACTCCCAAGTTGCGAGCCCTATCCACGGGGGGTAACAGCTCACCCCCCATAGAAAGGGATGGAACATTTTGAATGTCCCGGGATGCCGGAATGTACAGCCACTCAGTCTTGTCCGGGTTGAGTTGAAGTCTGTTCCTCCCCATCCAGACCCGAACCGCCTCCAGGCAACGGGACATCACAGCGAGGGCATCACTGGGGTGGTTTGGGGTAGAAATAAAAAGTTGGGTATCATCAGCATATTGATGATACCCAACTCCAAAACCACGAATGATCTCACCCAGCGGTTTCATGTAGATGTTGAACAGGAGAGGCGAGAGAACCGACCCCTGAGGAACTCCACAAACGAGAGACCTAGGGGCCGATCTCTGCCCCCCTGCCAACACCGACTGCGAACGTCCCAGGAGATAGGAGGAGAACCACCGAAGAACTGTGCCTCCCACTCCCAATCCCCTGAGACGCCGCAGCAGGATACCATGGTCGATGGTATCGAAAGCCGCCGAGAGGTCTAATAGGACTAGGACAGAGGAATATCCCCTGTCCCGAGCCCTCCAGAGATCATTCACCAGAGCGACCAATGCCATCTCCGTGCTGTACCCGGGCCTGAAACCCGATTGGTAGGGGTCCAGATAATCCGCTTCATCCAGGACCAGAGGGAGCTGATGCGCCACCACACTCTCAACAACCTTCGCAAGAAAGCGAAGGTTGGAGACTGGACGAAAGTTGTTCAACACAGCTGGGTCCAAGGCAGGCTTCTTGAGGAGGGGTCTCACCACCGCCTCCTTCAAGACGGTGGGGAAATTACCCTCACTCAAAGAAGCAGATATCACCGCCTGGAACCAGCCTCGTGTCCTCTCCCTAGCTGCATAAACCAGCCAGGAAGGGCACGGGTCCAATAAACATGTGGTGGAGCTCAGCCTCCCCATAATCCTGTCCACTTCATCAGGGGTCACAGAATCAAACTCCTCCCAGATAACATTGACAAGACCGCCCGTGTCCTGATCGTCAGACTCTGCCCAGCTGGAGTCCAAACCGGTCCGAATCCGAGCGATTTTGTCCGACAGATGCTGACCAAACTCCTCGGCACGACCCTGTAAGGGATCCCCCCTCACCTCCTGATTAAGAAGTGAGCGAGTCACCCTAAACAGGGCGGCCGGGCGATTATCTGCGGACGCGATGAGGGTGGAGAAGTAATTACACCTCGCCACCCTCATCGCAGCGAGATAAGACCTAATATAGGTTCTTAACCGCAATCGGTCGGATTCGGATCGGCTGGACCTCCAGCAGCTCTCTAGGCCCCGTTTCCGACGCTTCATCTCCCGGAGCTCCGCGGAGAACCATGGAGCTCGTTGGGATCTGCGCCGGGTCAGGGGCCGCAAGGGTACAACTCGGTCCAGTGCCTCAGTGGCTGCCCTTTCCCAGGCTTCCACTAAGGCATCCGCCGAGTTGTGAGCGACGGAAGCAGGTGGGGATCCCAGCACTGCCTGGAACCCATCAGGGTCCATTAAGCGCCTGGGGCGGTACCATCTAATTGGTTCCGTATCCCCACGGCGGGGGGTGGTAAAACGGAAGACCAGCCGCAGGAGGTGATGATCCGTCCATGACAGGGGCATGATAAATGGAGAGCCCCCACCAAGATCATCCAGCCATCGTCCAGATAAAAAAACTAGGTCCAGGGTGTGGCCTCCCTCATGAGTTGGTTCAGAAATTACCTGCGTCAGGTCCATGGCCGTCATGGAAGCCATGAACTCCCGAGCCAACTCAGATGACCCTCCCAGGGATGGTAGATTGAAGTCACCCAAAACTAAAAGTTTGGGGAACTCAATCACCAAACCGGAGAGGACATCGAGTAGCTCAGGCAGGGCTGCCGCTGTGTGACTAGGCGAAACGTACACCAGCAGCAAGCCCAACTGCGCCCCCGAACCAAACCTCAAAAAGAGAGACTCACACCCGACTATCTGAGGGACGGTGGTCTCCCGCGGGCATAAGGTCTCCCTAATAACTACCGCCACTCCCCCGCCCCTACCATGAGCCCGGGGCCGGTGTAACGCTCGGAAACCTGGTGGGCAAAGATCAACCAAAGGGACCCCACCCTCTGGGCCCAACCAGGTTTCAGTAATACAAGCCAGGTCCGCATGCTCACCCTCCACCAAATCCCGCACAAGGGGAGCCTTATTAACCACGGACCTGGCATTCAGGTACACCAGCCGGAGCTCAGGAGGCTGCGCATCCTCGCTCCCGGCACCTCGGGGAAGAAACAGAGGGTCGGAGCGCCTCACCGCTTGTAAACAGCGGGGACGGCCCTCCCGGTAACGATACGGCCCTCTGTCCATACGCCTGCTGCCATACCCCAGCGTCGTGGGAATCGGCAATCCCACGACCCGCTCCTGAGCCCCAGATGTAACCACACCCCGCTCCCCCCGAACGCAGTCAGACCCAGGCCTGGCCTGCACCGTGGTTGTATGGCCACCCCCCATAGTCAAACAACCATTACCCCCCGCCCCCCTCCCTAACCCCCTAAAAAATTTAACTAAAAAAGTAACCAGGGGCCTCCTATTAAATTTGGATCGAGAGCCCCTGACCTTACCCGGCCATCTCTCAGGGTCCCAATAATTGGGCCCCTCATCGAGACTGGGAATGGCGAAAAAGGCGGGACGCACCCAGGAGAGGGGGGCACCCCTGAGGGCGAGCAAGTCCGTGCTGGAGTATCTATACATAAGTCCAACAAGTCCAGATAAGGCAGTCCCATAATGGAAAAGTCCAGTAGGAGGTTCTAAAGGAAGGGAGTAAAACATTCAGGCCATCAACCAACCTACTGCCACCAGGTTGGATGCTCCCGGGGGCAGACCCCAACCCGTCCTCCCACGACCGGTCGAGAGTCTGAACCAGGGGGATGGTCAAGAATGTACACCCTGGGTGGGGCATAACCCATAGAGCTCCCACCTCTATGGGAGTGCCGATGTGAAAACAGGCCGCTCTCCCACTGCGGCCTGCACCCAGGTCCGTCCCAGTCCAAAGGGGAATAGAGAGGTAGATGGAGAGTTAGTAATTGGCAGTCCACCGGAGCTGCTACGGCCCTCGCAGACCAGATGGAAAAGCACCGACCACCGCCATATCACTGCCGATGGAACGGGCCAGCAAGCCCCGAAAACGCCGTCGTCGCCATCACCGTCGAAGGCCGGAACAAGGCAAACGAGGCAGCAGCACCACCGTCGTCGCCGCGGTCGTCCTCTCCACTGCCAAAGGCAGCCCGAGGACGCCGTCACCGTCGCCACCTCCGCCGCCGGCAGCGGCTCGAAAAACAATACCCGGGACATCTCTGCCACCAAGCTGACCAGCGGTCGTCCCCTCCACCGTCGAAACGGCCCGAAGACGCCGCAGCCGCCGAAAGCGGCCCGAGGCAGGTCCAACAGAGAGCTCCCCGCCGCCGCCGCCGCTAACATCGCCGCCAACACAGAAGGGCCAAAATAGAGGCGCCGATCAGCTGGAGCTCCGAGGCCACCGCCGACCAGCTGGAACTCCGAGGCCGCCGCCGACATCGCCGCCAACACGGAAGCGCCAAAATGGAGGCGCCGATCAGCTGGAAGTCCGAGGCTGCCGCCGATCAGCTGGAACCTCAGAGACGCCGAAAACCGCCGAGAGCCGGCCAGAAGCAACAGCGCTACTGCCCGAAGCAGCAGAGAACGCCGTCACCACCAGCCACAACCCGTCAAGAGCAGCCCAAGGCAGCCCGGAGACATCGAGGCAAAGCAGCCCGGAGACGCCGAGGCTGTAGAAACCGGCAGGCCGAAACCAAACACAGCGAACACAGCGGCAGCACAAACGAAGCAGATGGAAACAGCGGGCGAAGCAGCAGACGGAGCAGATGGAAGCAGCCACTCACAGACGGGAGAAAACGAACAGCAAGCTACCTCATTATTTGCCTCTAAAATTAATAGTCTAAATCCCCTACCCAGGGGCTCAAAAGGACCCCTGGGGGGCTCCCAAGGGACGCCCAGCAACCGGAGCTCGCGGAGCTCAGCCCAACACGTCCGCCATCTTCATTTTAATGTATTTAATAAGTAGTCCTCAACTTACAACCATTCATTTGGCAAGCGTTTGAAGTTACAACGGCATAGAAAAATGTGACTTAAATGTGATATTGTTATAGTCATCAAGGATCCAAATCCCAAGAAATATCAGAAATTTAACTTCCAAGTATCTTGCAAATGTCTTCATGCCCAGCTACTGTGGACATCACTAAATCATTTAATTGGCACAATTAAAGGGCCTTCCAATAATTTGGAAAGTTCTGTTCAGGGGATACTGAGTAGCTGCTGTGATAGCCACAGTGCGACTGACATGAGCTTGAATTTGAATCTGGATGGGCTTCTCAAAAAGATTTTCTTTGCCCATCACCTTCCAAACTTCATTGCTTTTAATTTGGGGGTAAATGAAAGAGATATTCAAAAGAGAAAAATCTTGGTTATAACCAGCTTAGCCGCCTGAATGATCTCTATTTTTGGAAAACCATAAAATCAGAAGCAACAACTAGAAAACATTTCCACAAGATTTCAGGAATCTGCCAACAGTTAGCTAAGATCAGCATTGCAAGCATCTAGAAGAGGCCTGCCTGAAAGGCCACACCAGGAATGCATTTGCCCAAGACAAAAGGATTTGAACAACTTCTCATAAAAGCATCATCAAAAACTAGCAAGGGAAAGAACTGTCTGGTCAACAAATGTCAAGAACAGATGAAGAGGAAATATAGAGAACTGGATGGCAGCAACAAAGACACCCTGAGGCGGTTGGGCGATGAGAAAAGGAGAGCAGAACCAGAACCAGCCACCCTTTAGGAAGAAACATGTGGGCAATGAGCTAACTGCCAAAGAACAAGGCCCCAGGTCTTGATATCATCACTGCAAAATTGCTAAGCCACAACCATCACACCCTCGGGGCAAAAAAACTGGGAAACGAACACATGGCCACAGGATTGGAAACCATCAGTGTGCATTTCATTGCCATTCCATTCCACTGGATGAAAACAGTAAGGACTGCTCCAATTAACACACAACTGCCCTCATCCCTCATGCTACTAAGTTTCTTCTTAAGATCATACAACATCTGGCACTGACCATCAAAAAGAAATTGCCAGAAGTTCAAGCTGGCTTCAGAAAGGGTTGTGACACTAGTGACCATATTGCAATCAATGCAGGATCATGGAAAAATCTCAAGATTATTAAAAGAACATTGAAAGGAAAGAGAGACTGACCCCAGGGTTCAGATAGCCAATCTCCCCAGTGTGACTGTCACGGTAAGTAATCTTCACGTGTTGGTGGGAGCGTGAATGGACCATCATGTCCCATGAGTAGCCGTAGAGCCCATTTGTCCAGTTGTTGTAGCCCTGCAGGGAGAATTATTAGGGGCAGAGTTGACTATTCTCAGAATAAGAAGCACTTCTCATCCCTTGGACCAGTCCCCAAGTTCCCCTATCTCTTCTCAGACTCCTTGGGGCTATTTGGGCTATAGGAACTGGAACTCAACCACGCAGCCTTGATTCAAGTGTAAGTAGTGGTTTCCCACCCACGTTCAAGCTCAGGACCCTCCCCTTCTGTTTTGTGGCTGGGATGCTGCTATGAGGAGGCAACAGAAGAGAGACTCTTTCAGGGGCTCCATCTTTTCTGTCCCTTGTCAGGACCTGAACTATGGAAAATGTCATCAGTCAAATACTATCCAGTCTAAACCTTTCAGTTAAAAAATATATTTTAAAAAATACTTAGGTTCTTTCTTACCTTGGTAATAAAGTGTGAGTAAGGTAGGAAGAACTGCTCCAAGATATACAGGATAGTAAAAATGGCACCCAGCTTCTGCCGCAGGCCCAATTTCCTAGCTGCTCCCCTTGGCCTTTGCCGCTCCATTTCCAGATAAACACACTCCAGACTCCGCTGTGGAGGCTTGGTAAGTGGCAGAAACTTTTGGAAGCAGGCAGGGAACCTGGCAATCAGTCGACGTGGCCAGTCTGGATAGCAGAAGAGTGGGCTGGTGGCCAACATGGTGTAAGAAAACATGCCTTTGGGATGAAAAGTTGGGAGTATGATGGAAGGACAGATGTAGGCTGATCACTCGCAAGACAGATCATCTGCCGGACACCCAGCCTCTTCAGATGTGCTCAGGAGATTCTTGTTGAAATCTGTTGGAACTGTTTCTGGTCATGCGGGCAACGCAGACTAAGATTTATTTAAAACTTTGTTAAATCCATTGCCCTCCTTTCCTCCAAGAGCTGAAGGTATCTTGGTGGACATCTCCCTACACTTTACCCCCAAAAGACCATCTCTGTCAGGCAGGCTGGGCCGAGAGTGACTGCCTCACAGATACCCACAATTGTAGGCTGAACTGAACCTGAGTCTTCTAAGTTTTATCGTTACAAAAAGTGGTATTGGTTTTCCTTCAAACATACACTAAATCTGTACCAACAAACGATACTATATAAGATAATCCACCTTTAACAAAAGCTTGTTAATCTTGTAGAAGGCACCGTTATTCATTTCAGATGAGCAGTTTTTACAGGCATTAACCACTTCTCACAAAAATAGATTGGAACTAAAGTCCAGTCTTAACCCTTTTTAACATAACACTTATCACTCAACATCCTACTTTTATAAGTTCTCCTGTGGCTTCTTAAAGGAACAGCTGGATACCGCAGAACTTACCAATACTGAAAAGTTGGGAGTTCATGCAATGGAAGTAGGAGACGAAGAAAAGGGCAGCAGGACGGGTAGCATCCAGGAACAGCAGAAAGCCAGCAGTAAGGTCCAACACAAGCCCTCCACCGTGCACCACCAATAAGCTGGTCAGTTCCTCTGAAAGCAACAACCTAAGGGACCAGGCAGATGGCTTCATCCAAAGCTGCAATGCCCAGGATGGAGGAAGAGGAGGGAGCTCAATCTCCCACCCACCCACCCGCCTGCCGCAGCCTGATTTCCAACACTCACCTGAACGGGCTGAAGAGCCAGTGCCTCCCCAGGGAGCCCATGGAGTAGCCCTCCACCCAGTCAGCATCCAGCTTCTTGATGCCCGCAATGAAATAAACGATGAAGATCTGTTCAGAAACAAAGAGGCAACAACATGAGACTCCAAGGCAAACTAGTCAGCAAAATGCACAAAGCAGCAGCAAGTGTCTCACAGGAAGCAGCAGACATGCTGCCATTTCCAAACAAGATTCCAAGTTACAACTTCCTGCCAAAATTTCCATGGTCAATTTCACCATTCAAACTAACCACAGGAGTTTGAAATATCACATTGAAAAGCATGGGGAACCAGAACACAGATGGGGCAAGAATGAGAAAAACGGTGAATTTCATTTCATGCTATACACATCTACACTTACCTAAAATTAAATAGTAGCTCCCAATATGTTATAATTTACCTATTCTGCCATCTTAAATATTACAACTGGATGGCAACTCTGACGGGGCCTCCCACAAGCCTAATGACCCAGAATCGCAGGAAGGTAGGCCTGCCTCCTTACCATCCTCCAGGCTTTCTCTGGCTCTAGTGGGACCCTCAATACATTAGAGCTGGTGGCTTCCCCATTTCCATATGGCCTCCTGAAACTCTGGCGCCAGCATGCAATGCAGACCAAGCAACACTAGCTGGGAGCTATTCATTACCTGTGTGCGAAGAATGGTATAGTTCCACAAAGGGACATGAGCATTTCTCTTCCGTGGATGCCAGAGACCATCAACAGACCTGAGGAGAGGAAGCTCATTAGCAACAGTAGGGACTGGAGGCAGTCTGGAAAACCAACCCAAGCTTCAGTGATCCCTGGAAAACCTCAAGAACATCTTGACTCTTGAACATTGCCTCAACAATGCTGATTCTGAACAGCCCAGAATAACTGTCAGGCACAAAGAATCAGGACCATTCATAAGGTCATTTATCTTCTGGGGTTGGCTATTCCTGCTAGCTTAGTGTCATTTACAAATCTGATAAGATCCCCTTCTGTTCCCTATTTAAATTGTTTATGAAGATATTGAACAGTGCTGGACCTAAGACTGAACCTTGTGGTTTTCCACAGCTTGTTTCCCTCCATGTATATGTAGTTCCATTAAGGACTGCATGTTGAGTGTGCTTTGTCAGCCAGCTACAGATCCATTTGCTGGTGATGCTGTCTACCCCACATTTTTCTAGCTTACCAAGAAGTAGGCTATGGTCTACTTTGTAAAATGCCTTGCTGAAAGGACTGTGTTGTAAACAGAATAGAAGGGACCTTGGAGGTCTTCTAGTCCAGCCCCCAGCTCGAGCAGGAGAACCTATACCATTTCAGACAAGTGACTGACTAGTCTCTTCTTACAAACCTCCAGTGATGGAGCGCCCATGATTTCTGAAGGCAAGTTGTTTCACTGGTCAATTATCCTCACTATTAGGAAGTTTCTCCTCAATTCCAGGTTGCTTCTCTCTTTGATCAGTTTCCAACCATTGTCTTGCCCTCTGGTACTTTGGAGAATAATTTGACCCCCTCTTCTTTGTGGCAGCCTCTCAAATACTGGAATACTGTTATCATGTCGCCCTGTTTCTTCTTTTCTTTAGACAAGCCAAACCCAAGTCCTGCAGCCGTTCTTCATATGTTTTAGTCTCCAGGCCTTTGATCATTTTAGTTGCTCTTCTCTGAACTTTTTCCAAGGTCTCAACATCTTTTTTGTAGTATGGTGACCAAAATTGGTTGTAGTATTCCAGATGTGGTCTTTCTAGGGTTTTATAAAGAGGTATTAATACTTCACGTGATGAATTCTATGCATCCAAGGATTATATACAACCAAGGATTTTATTAGCTTTTTTGGCGGCAGCTGCACACTGCTGGCTCATAGTCAAGTGATTGTCTACTAGGACTCCAAGGTCCCTGTAAAACACTGCAAACATTGGATGTTTTCGCTCTGACAATATAAGAGGCAGCCTTTTTCTTTAAACTGTTTTAATTTAATTTAATTTAATTTATTAATATTTCTATACCGCCCTTCTCCCGAAGGACTCAGGGCGGTGTACAGGGCAAGAATAAAACACAGAGTTACAAAAATTAAAAGGTAATTAAATACATGCCCATAAAAACCC
This sequence comes from Vipera ursinii, assembly GCF_947247035.1. NCBI lineage: Eukaryota > Metazoa > Chordata > Lepidosauria > Squamata > Viperidae > Vipera > Vipera ursinii. Next base: position 1,338,236 of record NC_139519.1, on the reverse strand, counting down.
CAATAAAATGATAGTAAAAACCCCACCAATCCCCCCTCAGGCCAGGCCGGCTTGTTCGAACAGGTATGTTTTCAGATCGCGGCGAAAGGAGCGAAGATCGGGCGCCGTCCGGAGCTCAACCGGTAACTGGTTCCATAGCTCCGGGGCGCCCACAGAGAAAGATCTCCCCCTGGGGGCCACCAATCGACATTCTCTGACCGGTGGCACCCTGAGGAGGCCCTCTCTGTGGGAACGCACAGGCCGGCAGCAGGTGTTCCCTAAGGTACTCCGGACCCCTGCCATGTAGGGCTTTAAACACCATTACTAGTACCTTGAATCTCACCCGGAAGACAATTGGCAACCAATGCAGCTCACGGAGCAGAGGTGTGACATGGGAGTATCGGGAGACTCCCAACACAACTCTCGCGGCTACATTCTGTACCAGTTGGAGCCTCCGGGTGGTCCTCAAGGGAAGCCCCATGTAGAGAGCGTTGCAGTAGTCTAGACGAGAGGTCACGAGCGCGTGAGTGACCGTGCATAAATCATCCCGGCTTAGATAGGGCCGCAACTGGCGCACCAGGCGAACCTGGGTGAAAGCCCCCCTAGTCACAGCCACCATGTGATCTTCCAAAGTGAGCCGTGAATCTAGGAGGACTCCCAAGTTGCGAGCCCTATCTACGGGGGGCAATAATTCACCCCCCATAGAAAGAGATGGAATATCCGAATAGACCCGGGATGAAGGTATGCAAAGCCACTCAGTCTTGTCGGGGTTGAGTTGAAGTCTGTTCCTCCCCATCCAGACCCGAACCGCCTCCAGGCAACGGGACATCACGTTGAGGGCATCACTGGGGTGGTTTGGGGTCAAAAGGAAAAGCTGGGTATCATCAGCGTACTGATGATACCCAACTCCAAAGCCACGAATGATCTCACCCAGCGGTTTCATGTAGATGTTGAACAGGAGAGGCGAGAGGACCGACCCCTGAGGAACTCCGCAAACGAAAGACCTCGCGGTCGACCTCTGCCCTCCTGTCAACACCGACTGCGAACGTCCCTGGAGATAGGAGGAGAACCACTGTAAGACCGTGCCTCCCACTCCCAATCCCCTGAGACGCCGCAGCAGGATACCATGGTCGATGGTATCGAAAGCCGCTGAGAGGTCTAATAGGGCTAGAACAGAGGAATGTCCCGTCCCGAGCCCTCCAGAGATCATTCACCAGCGCGACCAATGCCGTCTCCATGCTGTACCCGGGCCTGAAACCCGATTGGTACGGGTCTAGATAATCCGCTTCATCCAGGACCAAAGGGAGCTGATGCGCCACCACACTCTCAACAACCTTCGCAAGAAAGCGAAGGTTGGAGACCGGATGAAAGTTGTTCAATACAGCTGGGTCCAGGGCAGGCTTCTTGAGGAGAGGCCTCACCACCGCCTCTTTCAAGACGGCAGGGAAGCTACCCTCACTCAAAGAAGCGGATATAACTGCCTGGAACCAGCTGCGTGTCCTCTCCCGGGCTGCATAAACCAGCCAGGAAGGGCACGGGTCCAATAAACATGTGGTGGAGCTCAGCCTCCCCATAATCCTGTCCACTTCCTCCGGAGTCACAGAATCAAACTCCTCCCAGGTAATATCGACAAGACCGCCCGTGGCCTGATCGCCAGACTCTGCCTAGTCAGAGTCCAAACCGGTCCGAATCCGAGCGATTTTGTCCGACAGATGTTGGTTAAACTCCTCAGCACAACCCTGCAAGGGTTCCTCCCTCACCTCCTGATTAAGGAGGGAGCGAGTCACCCTAAACAAGGCGGCCGGGCGATTATCTGCGGACGCGATAAGGGTAGTGAAGTGATTAGACCTCGCCACCCTTATTGCAGCGAGATAAGACCTAATATGGGTTCTTAGTCGCAATCGGTCGGATCGGCTGGATCTCCAACCGCTCTCTAGGCCCTGTCTCCGACGCTTCATCTCCCGGAGCTCCGCGGAAAACCATGGAGCTCGACGGGATCTGCACCGGGTCAGGGGCCGCAAGGGTGCAACTCGGTCAAGAGCCTCAGTGGCTGCCCTTTCCCAGGCTTCCACTAAGGCATCTGCCGAACTGTGAGCAAAGGAGTCGGGTGGGGACCCCAGCGCTGCCTGAAACCTCTCGGGATCCATTAGGCGTCTGGGGTGGTACCATCTAATAGGTTCCACACACCCACGGCGGGGGGTAGCAAAACGGAAGACCAGCCGCAGGAGATGATGATCGGTCCATGACAGGGGCATAACAATTGGGGAGCCCCCACCAAGATCATCTAACCACCATCCAGATAAGAAAACTAGGTCAAGGGTGTGGCCTCCCTCATGAGTCGGTCCCGAAATTACTTGCGTCAGGTCCATGGCCGTCATGGAAGCCATGAACTCCCGAGCCAACTCAAATGACCCTCCCAGAGATGGCAGATTGAAGTCCCCCAAAACCATAAGTTTCGGGAACTCAACCACCAACCCAGAGAGGACATCGAGAAGCTCAGGCAGGGCTGCTGCTATGTGACTGGGCGAAAGGTACACCAGCAGCAAGCCCAACTGCGCACCAGGGCCGCATCTCAAAAAGAGAGACTCACACCCGACTATCTGAGGAACGGTGGCCTCCCGCGGACACAAGGTCTCATAACAACAGCCACTCCCCCACCCCTACCCTGAGCCCGAGGCCGGTGTAGCACCCGGAAACCTGGTGGGCAAAGATCAACCAGAGGAACCCCGCCCTCTGGGCCCAACCATGTCTCCGTGATGCAAGCCAGGTCCGCCTGCTCACACTCGACCAAGTCACGGAGAGGAGCTTTGTTAGCGACAGACCTGGCGTTCAAGTACACCAGCCGGAGCTCAGGAGGCTGCACATCCTCACTCCCGGGACCTCGGGGCGGAACAAGAGGATCGGAGTGCCTCACCGCTTGTAAGCAGCAGAGAGGCCTTCCCTGAGATCGATACGGCCCTCTGTTCCTACACCTGCTGCCATTCCCTAACGTCGTGGGAATGGGTAATCCCACGACTTGCCCTGGAGCCCCGGGGGCAACCGACCCCCGCTCCTCCCCCCCCGCGATCAATCCCGGACCTGGCCTGAACAACGGTTGTTGGACTACCCCCCATATCCGAACAACCAAAAGAAGTTCCCACCCCCCCTCCCTAACCTCCTAAAAAATTTAGCCAAAAAACTAACCAGGGGCCTCTTAATTGATTTATATCGGAGGCCCCTACCCGTGCCCAGCCATCTCTCAGGGTCCCAACAATCGGGCCCTTCATCAACAGGAGGTGTAAAAAGTAAGGCGGGTCGCTCCCAGGATGGGGGGCCCCCCTGAGGGCGAGTAAAACCGTGCTAGGATAAGTCAGACGAATGATGGTTATTAATTAAGTCTGACAAAAGGCAGCAAGGCAGACCAGATCGATACGGGAGGATCTCAAAATAAATCGAAGGCAAATGACCAGAGTGCCAGCCCAGCTCCACTGCCACTAGAGCTGGGAAACCCCGGAACAGATCGAATCCCGCCCTCTCACGGCGGTCAGGGCCGGGGAGCAGCCTGGTACATACAACTGGGGGGGGGGAAGCAATACCACCCAGAGCTCTCACCTCTGGGGGCAGCAGATGTAAAATCTCAACCACTCTCCCACAGTGGTTGTACCCTGGACCTTCCAAAATTATAGGGGAGGGGAGGAGAGAAGAGGGAATTAGAGCAAAAGGGTCAGCGAAATACATCAGGGCTGATAAGCCTGTAGAGATACAGAATGGTAGGAGAACTCCGGTTACAGTTCAATGTCATGTTGTAAAAGGACCAGATAATAGTCAGCCAGGAAGGGAAACCAAGACCATGGTAGTTCAACAAAACCACAAAACATGGTCTAGTCAGTTTCTGGCGGCGCAGAGGTTAAAATTGTGTCTCATTAATGTCCGAGGCATCAGCGTCCGCATTCCCCCACCAGGCCAGGTCGCCATACCAAAGAGGCCGCGGTACTCCACTCTCCTCGCCGCCAGCCATCTCAAACATCAGCCAGGCAATATCTCCACCACTTCAACACTTCTACGCTGACGCTGCTCCAAGCCGCGATTCATAGTTAGTCAACACGCGGCTCTCCCAAGCAGCTGAAAGGCGCTCCGGAACACCACCAAGCTCTAGAAAGTTGTCCCGGGCTCCGCAGGCTTCAGAACACCACCAGGATCCGCAGACTCCATCAGGGGCCGACAATCAGCTGGTCGGTGGAGCGCAGGCCTCCAAAATCCTCCGCCCGGCTCCAACGAGTTCTTGGTCAGGCTCTCAAAACTCTCAAACTCCCCCGGCATCCGTCACTGGTCGGCGCCGCGTAGAGCAGAGCTCCGAAAAATATCTAGGTCTTCCAGGCACTCCAGCAGCCTCCGCTAGAATTTGCCGAGTCCGCCGAGCCCCCGCGGTCCGACAAACAGCTGGTCGTGCAGCACGGGGAACTGCTCAGCTCCTCCGCGTCCTCTAGGGCCTCCAGCAACTCTTCCGGGCTCAGATGGAAAACCTCGGAGAGTCCGGGGCTCGCGGGGCTCGCGGGGGGTTTGCGGGGCCAAAAGATAACAATCCAGAAGCTCACCTCATCCCCCATCCCATGTCCATCACAGGGGAAAATCCTGTGAGGCTCCCAAAGGTCGCCACATTGCCGGAGCTCCGCACGGAGCTTAGCCGAGCACGTCCGCCATCTTGGGCATGCTCAGAAACATGAGCATTATTTGCTCTGAATAAAATGAAGCTGGTGGGAGGAGAATGCTAAACCGGTTATTTAAATAAGATAAGAGATGGCGCAATGGAAGTGAAGCTTGCATTTTAAGCTACTTGGAGAATGTCATTTATGACGTCCAAATTAAGGGAGGGAATTGTGTTTGATACAATGTGTTCAGGGGAGAATTCAGATTTTGGCATCCATCTATGAGTGGCGATGCTTTGTTCTCATTATTATAGACTTTTTAGAATAAACAATGCCTGAATGTTCTTTGAACTCTTTAGTCGGAACCATGACATCCCCTCACAGTTGCTATTTTTGAGCCAGGGTTAGGGTTAGGGTTAAGTTAATCTGTACTTAAAACTTTGATTTTTCCTGCCTAAATGTAAAACTTTGCTATTCTCCACATTAAAACTTATTTTGTTGGATAGGGCCCATTGTTCAAGTTTGTCAAAATCTTTTTGGATCTTGAGCTTGTCTTCTGGGGTGTTGGTTATTCCTGCCAGTTTGGTGTTATCTGCAAATTTGATGAGTTCCCCTTCTATTCCCTCATCTAAGTCATTGATGAAGATATTGAAGAGTACTGGGCCTAAGCAGAGCCTCGTGGTAACCCACTGCTTACTTCTCTCCATGTGGATGTAGTACCATTGAGGACTACTCACTGAGTATGGTTTGTCAGCCAGCTACAGATCCATCTGATGGTTGTGTTGTCTATCCCACCTTTTTCTAGCTTACTAAGCAACAGGTTGTGGTCTATTTTGTCAAATGCCTTACTGAAATACTGAATACTGAAAGTATACTATGTCCACAACGTTTCGCTGATCTACAAATTTACTCACTTTATCAAAGAATGAAATAAGACTGGTTTGGCATGACAAACCAGTGCTGGCTCCTGGTTATAACCTTGTTTGCTTCTAGTTGTTCATAGATCTGTTTTTTGATTCTGTTTTCCAGGATCTTCCCAGGTATTGATGTTAGACTGATTGGTCTGTAGTTTCCTGGGTCTGTTTTTTTTCTTTTCTTGAAGATGGGAACCACATCAGCCCTTTTCCAATCCTCAGGTACTTCCCTGATGCTCCAGGATTTTCGAAAGATATGGTGCAATGTTTCTGAGATAACATCTGCCAGCTCCTTCAAAACTCTGGTGGTGGTGTATCCCTCCCTCTATGTTGAGAGAGGGCTGTTCAATTTTGACACAGATGGTCTCTTTGACCCCTTTTTCAAACCAGTGGTCCTCTCTGTCCAGAATGTGGACTTTGCTATCTTCAAAATAGTGGTCTTTGTCTTTCAAATGCAGATGGACTGCTAAATCTTTTCCTGATGGGTTTGTTTTCCTATGTTGTGCTATGCATTTGTGAAGTGGTTGTTCTGTTCCTCCGATGTATGGATCTGCATGTCTCACTACATTGTACTGCATATATTACATTGCTCAGTTTGTGTCTGGGTGTTTTATCCTTGGGGTGGATAAGTTTCCGCCTTAGTGTACCCTTGGGGTTAAAGTGTGCATATATGTAGAGTTGGTTGAAAATCCTCCTGAGCTTTTCAGATATTCCTGAAATGTATGGAATAACAACATCACTTCATTTGTTGTTCTCTTCTTTGTCTATTATGGAGGAGCTCCTGCTGGGTCTTTTCCTGGATTTGATGAAGTCCCAGTTGGGATAGCCATTAAGTTCTGAAGACTTCTTTGATGTATTTTAGTTCTTTTTCTTTTCCTTCTTTGCTGCTAGGCAAACCTTCAGCCCAGTATTTACATTTTGTGCTCCAGTGGGTGGCGAGAATCAAAATGTAAATACTGATCTGTGTACAGAGGTTTTTTGTAAACTTCATTGTTAAGGCTTCTTCTTCTTTAATGTGTACTGCAACAGTTAAGGAAAGCCAGACTATTTTCCTTAACATTTTCCTATGTGAATTTAATGTATTTGTTCACTTCCTGTGTTTTAATCTTGATTCAAGTATCGTCCACATACCTGTACCAGTGAAAGGTGAAGGACTTTAGGGCTTTGGCTTCTACCTCATCCATGTAGAGATTGGCCACAGTGGGGGGACACAGGTGAACCCATGGCCCAAGCATTTTTTTGTTTGTAGAAACCTTCATTGTATTTAAAATAGACAGTGATAAAGTAGAGGTCCAGCATGGCACCTCCATGGTCTGGGCTGAGGTTTGTTCTGTCACCTAAAGTGCTGTTTTGTAGCAGTCATTTCTTCACTACCGTGACAGCTTCTGTGGCTGGAATGCAGGTCTTCTGCTGCATGTAACTCCCCACTGGGGTCTGGCTGATTCCAAGCTGGGGGAAATTTCAAATTTAAATTATGCAACTGGAAAGACAGGAAACATGTTTGCTTATCAAAGCCTTGATCTGAAGGGGGAAAAAGGCAAGATGTGCCTTGCCAAAGCCCACCCAGAGCAATGAAGCCTTACCAATAGCGATTTGCATTCATGAACAGTAGCTGGAACCCCAGGAGGCCGTACAAGTAGGAGTGGTTGTTCCAAGTGGTTTTGTCCAGGAAGAAGATATACCAGTAGGGCAGCAGGAAGAGGAGGCAACTGAGTCGGTAAAAGCAGCCCAGCATGATGCCCACAGCACCTAAGGAAAGAGGCGAGGGAGGTGAGAGTGGTTGTCCCAAGGCCTTCAGGTGCTCAGGATCAACCAGACAAGTACCAGCACTTTCTTGTGAATACTTTTTTCTGCTTTATCTTTAACACAAACTGGAAACTCTTGGCTTTGTTTCCAGTAGGGCAAGATTATTTATGCAGCATTCAACTAATAGAGGAAAAACAAGCTTCATCTCCCCACCTCTTTATAGCTTTTGTACAAGAGTTTGGTATACAATAAAAAAACAATAAGTTAATTTACTGCCGCACTTGCATCCCAAGCAGAGGCAATGTCTAATCCAGCCTATAAGCGCTCCGCTCAAACCACTCTTTGAGTTAATCAAGGATTTTATTTATGCTAGGCTGTTACTCTCTTATGGCTGGCAGCAGATAAGATTTTATTTACTGCAGTTGTCTTCTCCCTCTGGCAAGCTGGAATTTCTGCTGCTCTTCTGGCCTTGGCTGTCCTTCAATGGGGCCATTCCAAAACAAGCTGTCTTTCTATGGGGCTACTCATGGAACCAGCAAATGTTCAACCGCCAGAGCTGTCTAAATTTTCTAGGGTTCTCTAATTACCTTCTTTTTCCCTTATACAGGGGTTTCCAACTGGGGGTACAAGACAATATTCCAGGGGGTGCAAAAACTTGGATTTTCAAAATTATAGTGTATATGCATAATTTGTTGCCGTTATTTCAAACTTTTGTAAGGGGTGCGAGAATATATCAAAAGCGTTCTAGGGGTGAGGGGTATAGAAAAGGTTGGGAACCGCTGCCCTTATAAAACTCCAGCTCCCTCCATCCCAAGCAATCTGCCTGTTTCACCTCTTCCCCAACCCCACCTTGTGAGAAACTCTGGGGGTTCAACATCTCTTCTTTGCTGCACTGCGTGCCATTTTCTCAGGCCTGGCTTTTCAGGCTCTGGGGGATCACACAGCGGGATGGCTGAGAGGGCTGGGTTGCAGCATTCCTCTCTGACCCTGGGCAGCAACATATATTGCAACAAGGCCCAGGAGGGAAAACAACACAAGTCAGGAAGCCAGAGAAAGTGGGCTCAGCTAGCACAACCCCAGTGGGCTATGGGTCCTCACCCAACAGCATCACTGTGTAGACAAGGTACATCCAGTCCAGGGGAAGTGGCTCCAGGAAGTTGAAGAGGGGGAAGCGACAAACTTGCAGCCCATCCAGGTATTTGTGATCCAGATAGCTCAAACCTCGCTCTTGGGGAATGTCCAAGGCCATCAGCAGACCTGAAACAGGAGCAGAAAAATGGGAGTCAGCAAGAGTAGCAGTCCAGGCTCTCTGTATCTTCCACACTGAGCCAGGAATTCACTAAACAGGGACTGGAATGATACTATCCCAAGCTGTAATCCTTGAGTGGCTGGAAGAGTTCTGGAGAAGAGCTACTAAGTGCATGATCACTGTTAATCAACTGGAATCATGTAATATAAGAAATGGAAGTGACCATAGAAATTCTCTAATCCAACCCCTGCCCAGTGCAACCATGCACAGAGGCTTGAGAGTGCACACACTGTCCATGTGATTTTCACCAATGCTGAAGGACTTATGGTATATATATCAATCTTTCCTATCATAAGGTCAGCTGGCAACCAATTTACTTACCACCCAGCTCTCATTTTGTTCATTTCCCAGAAGTCAAATAATACCACCCATCTGGTTTTTCATATTTTCTTATTCAAAATCACCAGGCCACTTTATGATCATAGCAGGAGCTATGATCTAGAACCCCCCATGTCACAGATCTGCTTTAACAGGGAGAGCCATGTCCCTACTCATTGCGAATCTAGAGCCCAGTATCAAGCTAAATTGATCATTTGCAAGCAGCAAGGCTGAGATTTAGTCTCAGGTTTCAGCCTCCAAACACCAGGGTAAGACCGCAGATGTGTAACTCAAAACCATCCCAAAGCAGGACTTAAATTTTTGGGTAGTCCACACTGGAGCAACCACAGCCAGGACTGCATAATTTGGCTGAAGCCACCTGTTCAGAAAGGAGCAGAAGCATTGCAGAACATCTACAACCTTCCCAAGCAGGCCAGAAGGACAGCATGGTGGAGGATACTGGATGCTGGTAGGAGGTATAATAGGACTGTGGAAGATATGCTCTAGGTGCTGATAATGGTCATCCACCAAGAATGGCCAATGCTATTTCTATGCCAGGCCCAGACAGAAATCTATTGGAAAGAATCCAGAAAATCCATTTCCTGTAGAGCTATCTCTCCAGAAATTTCTTCAAAAAGGGAGGATGTAAGGAAGTTAGCCATACATGGTAAAACTGGATGGAGAGGACCTCTTCTGCAGGGTGTGCACAGTTGCCTCCTTCAAGCCAGATGGTTACATTCTCCCCCCCCCCCCCCACTGGAATTAACCACCTCCCAAATCCAGCTGCATCCGCTATTCCAAGGATCTAGCACATAGGGATGGTGCCCTTTCCAAAAATGGCTGGATCCTCACAACATTATGAAATCAAAACCAAACTCCTGGTAGGCTGAGTGAATATTATGTTCCCTTCCATAGAAAATAGCACAAAACTTTTCATCTGTCACTAAGGATTTCAACTTTTTAGATCCAAACAATGTTTCCTCTGATTTCTGACATGACTTTTTTGGAAAGAAATTTTGGGCAGTTTTCCCCAAATCAAGTATAAATTTGAGTGCTACAAGTACAAGTGATTATCTTGACCCGTACCAACCTGGAAGCGGTCCGGGTCTGGATGGGGAGGAACAGGCTTCAACTCAACCCGAACAAGACTGAATGGCTGTACATACCGGCATCTCAGGAAATTCAGATTATTCCATCTCTTACTATTGGGGGTGAGTTACTACCCCCCGTAGATAAGGCTCGCGATTTGGGTGTCCTCTTAGATTCACAGCTCTCCTTAGAAGATCATATAGGAGCTGTGACTAGAGGGGCCTTCGACCAGGTTCGTCTGGTGCGCCAGTTGCGACCCTATCTGGACCTGGATGCCTTGCGTACAGTCACTCATGCACTTGTGACCTCTCGTTTAGACTACCGCAATGCTCTCTACATGGGGCTGCCCTTGAGGACCACTCAGAAGCTTCAGCTGGTACAGAATGCAGCTGCGCAAGTTCTTTTGGGGGTCTCCCGATATTCCCATGTTACACCTCTGCTCCGTGAGCTGCATTGGCTTCCAGTTGCCTTCCGAGTGAAATTCAAGGTGCTGGTGATGACATACAAAGCCCTACATGGCATGGGTCCGGATTACCTACGGGAGCACCTACAGAGAGGGCCTCCTCAGGGTACCACTGGTCAGAGAATGTCGGCTGGTGACCCCCAGGGGGACAGCATTCTCGGTGGGCGCACCAATCCTTTGGAACCGCTTACCGGCTGAACTACGGATGGCCCCCGACCTTCGCTCCTTCCGGCGTGATCTATTCGAACAAGCCGGCCTGGCCTGATGGGTTTGGGGTTTTAACATTATTTTAACTAACTTACCACATTGGGCACAATCATTTAATGTTAAATCTTGTATCCTGTATTCTTATTTTTATTGCCCTGTACACCGCCCTGAGTCCTTCGGGAGAAGGGCGGTATATAAATCAAATAAATAAATAAATAAATAAATAAATAAATAAATAAATAAATAAATAAATAAATTTCCCATTGTCCTGTGCGCTCCCACAGGGAGGGCCTCCTCAGAGTCCTGCCGGTCAGGGAATGCCGGCGGGCGATCCTCAAGGGGAGGGCGTTCTCTGTGGGCGCGCCTGCCCTCTGGAACCAGCTTCCTGTTGAGCTCCGGATGGCTCCCAACCTTTGCTCTTTTCGCCGCGACCTGAAGACTTGGTTATTTGAACTTGCCGGCCTGGACTGAGGGACTGCGGTTTTAGATTTTAAATTTTAAATTTTAGAACGTGTTTTATTGTTTAGGGCTACTTGGTTTAATTTATTTTAATTTTTGTATATTATGTGTTGTATATGGTGTTTTAATGCCCTGTACACCGCCCCGAGTCCTTTGGGAGAAGGGCGGTATATAAATCCAAACAATAAATAATAAATAATAATAAAATCAATTGCCGGTGGAACTCCGGATCGCCCCCGACCTTCGTTCGTTTTGCCGGGACCTGAAAACCTGGCTTTTTGAGTTAGCTGGCCTGGACTGAGTGGGTTTTAAGGCTTTTAAATTCTAATTTTAAATTTTGGGGCTATTGATTTAATTTTATTTTAATTTTTATATTGTATTGTTTTAATTTTGCCCTATAAACCGCTCTGAGTCCTTCGGGAAAAGGGTGGTATATAAATTGAATTAATAAATAATAAATAAATAAATAAATTGCCAATCCATATAATGTGTACTTCTTAAAAACCAGAAAGTGTAATAGTCATTTTTTTACTCCTGGCAACTGCTTTTTACAGTTTTCTTCTTCCTAAGGCCAGGAGGAATGACTGGCTCTGTGCATAAGGTGCAAGCAGAAGTCACAGTCTCCTAGGTTTTAGTCCAGCCCCTTCACCAAACTGGTTCTACACAGACATGCTTACAAATTGAAATATAAACTCAGTGGCCCCTGATAATTGATAAATGCAACCAATATTTTAAAATCATTTAACATTATTTGTTTTTGAGGGGGAATTTGATGTTAAAATGAACAAAAAGTTTTTAAAAGGAAAAAGAATTGTACAAAAATCATTTAGATAATTCCCTTTCAAGTGCACAGTTCTGTTGTGTGCATGTGCACATCTCAGGGTCCAAACAATATTCAAGCTCACTCTTCATCCAAAGCCTTGGCTAAACTTCCCAAGTTTATCCCACGTGAAAACTTGGTAAACAACTCCTTGAACCTTCTTCTAGAGAATTTATCTAACATTTTAATAAATCATAGGTAACAACTGTTGTATTGTAAGCACGCATTGCAAATAAACATTGTAACCAGAGTGGGATTAAAGAGCAGCTAAAAGTCATCTCATGCTTAGGGCTGAAGCTGGAGGTGAAGTCAGGGGTGCCAGGACAGGAGCCGAGGGTGGCTGACCTCCCTGGAACCCGCTGGCCCAGAGCCACTCCCAAAGGCCACTGGCCCCACAGCCACCCAGGCCTGCTGCTGCCTGACCAGGGCGGCCCTTCTGCCGCTGGATTCTCTAGGCCAGGCCCGGTTCTGGACAGAGCCGAACTCACCGAAGAGGAAGCGGAAGACCCCCAGCGCCGCGGGATCAGCCGGCCTGTTGAGCAAGCAGACCATCCGGGGCCAGCTGGCCAGGTCGGCGCACTCAAGGCCCAGGAGGCGCCTGGCCCACCCGGGGGGAGCCGGGACAGGGGCCTGGGCTCCTTTGGCCTCCCTCGGCCTCCGCGCCGGCGTCTCGGCTTCTGCAGAACCAGAGGGAAAAGAGGGCAAATGGGTCCTGGGGAAGGGGAAGACCCGTCCTGGGCCCCGGGCCTCTACGGCGGCGGTGCCCAACCTCTCCGCCTGTGCGGACCGGAGGGCGGGGAGGGGATGGTCCCCTGCCAGCCAGCGGGGGGTTGGGGGCCTCCGCGCTATCTTCAACCGCATCCCGGGGCGCGGAGGGTTTCCCGGGCAATGGAGAGCAGCTCCGTTCGGGAGCCCAAACCAAAGCGGACCCAGAGGAGCCCGGGCAGCGCGTGGAGCCCGGACTAACCAGCCGCAGTTGCCTGGTCCGCGCGATGCGGCTGCTCAAGCAAACTACGCGAAGCATCGCCGGCCGCCCCGGGGAATGTGGTGACTTGCGCGGCCCCCAAATGGTGATGCCGCGGCGACACAAAAGGGGGGGGCCGCGAACAGCCCCTCGCCGCGCCCCCGCCCAGCAGCCCTCCCGGCGCCCCCGGGCCGCCCGCGTGTTGGCGGCCCGGGCGTCCCCCGGGTCCCCCTCGACCTCCGGCGAGCGCAGCAGCGCGGCTCGTCTTCATCCCGGCGGCGGCGCGTCCTCGGTTCCCAGCGAAGCTCGGAGAGGAGCGACTCTGGCGAGGCCGCCGCCCAGCGGGCACTTCCGGCCGGAGGCGCAGCCAACGGACCCTGGACTTCCGCGCCCGGGAGGCCCCGACCGAGAAGGCGCTCCAGATTGAGCTCCGGGCGGAGGCCCCGCTCCGAGCCCGGCCAGGCGGTGAACGCGGCGCTCTCCGGGCCCTTGAAGGGCAGAGAGTGGCCCAGGGAGAGTCTGCCCGAGCAACCAGATCTCTGTAACTTTTTAACTGCAAAATAAAGGACTTTCTCGGGATGAATAGCAAAGGATTATTCGTGTCAACTTTGAATGAGCGTGGCTGGGGCCATTTTCCTTTCTCATTTTTAATTGACACACTCAGCACGGAGGGAGTGGGGTTGCAGGTGTTTCACTAGTCCAGAGGTAGGCAACTTTGGCTCTTTTATAACTGGTGGACTTCAACTCCCAGAATTCCTGAGCACAGCTGGCTCAGGAATTCTGGGAGTTGAAGTTCGAGTCATAAAAGAGCCAAGGTTGCCTACCCCTTAGCTCAGACATGTCAAACACAAGGCCGGGGGACCGGATCCGGCCCGCAAAGTAGTTTCATGTGGCCCACAAAGCCATCCTGGAAACAGTGAGGGAATGTCCCCTGTTGTGTACATAGTATTTGACAGCTTGGCACCTGGCAACAGCAGATGGCATCAGCATACGCTCTGATAGGCCGGCCAGCTTTTGGCGGGACATTTCAATGCAAACGATTGGTTAAGAGCTCACCAGCCAGAGTATTTAAAGGGTTAAAAGGGGCTGCAGGAGAGCGATGTGACTACCACAATAAAGCTGAGTTACTGAACCTCTGGCTGTCATCTGTTCCCTCGCAGTCCATCCCACGCTATCTAACAGTGGCGACGAAGGTGGGATTGATACTGCTATAACTGAGCTGAAGCACTAGCTGAGTCACTTGAGCTGAAGTGCTAGCTAAACCTCAGGAAAGGGGGAAAGAGAAAACTTTCTGAAAGTTCCTTCCCGTTTAAAGCAGTATCCTGGACTGGGACAGCATGACCCAAATCGGGCACATCCGTGAGTTCGATATCTGCTACCCTGGTCACTGGGAGTCGCACTTGGGGCAAGTTGAAGGCTACCTCCTAGTGAACCGAATAACGGAAGATCGGATGAAGGTGGTGGCTTTGTTGTGCCTCAGTGGTCTGGCTGTTTATGATGTGGCTGTCAGGTTATGTAACCCAGACCCTGTCACATCATTACCAGTCACTGACCTCGTCAACAAACTGAGCCAGCATTTCATGCCGAAGAAATCAGAAATTTTCTGGCAGCTACAGTTCATCCAGAGGAACCAGCTCCCCGGGGAGTCAGCAACCGACTTCGTAGCTGCGGTACGGCAAGCTGCTCGCATGTGCAGGTTCCCTGACCTGGAAGACCGTATTTGTGATCGAATCGTCTTCGGTCAGCGATGAGCATCTCCAACAGAAGATAGTCGCGAAGCCAACCCTGAGCCTGTCTGAAGTCATTAATGAAATAATGGCTCAGGAGGCTATCAACCACAAGAACTCACTCTGACCCAGCAACAACTCAAGTGGATCCATTCACCAGGAGAGTGTTGCGGACGGCGGAGACGACGAACCAGCAAATGAGGCAGAGATTGATGCCTTTCTCCAAAGGCTGGAGAATTTCAAAATCCGTCGCAACAACACCACAAACCAAAAGAAACCGGCAGTGGCCAACAAAAATCCAAGATACCCGAGCCACAGTTCCAGAGACATCAGCCTAAGCTGTGCCAGCTGTGGCAGCAGCCACGCAAGGGCATCCTGCCGTTTCTGCAGTGCAAAATGCCGTTCTTGCGGTAAAACCGGCCACATTTGAGCCGTCTGCCGAAACCGTGACCGCGACAACCTCAACGAACTTGACTCGTTGCCAGCAGGTACTAATAACCCGTTTTTCCCCGGCACTGAGCCCTCAGGGACCTGGGCACACACAGTTGTTGAAAATTTGGAAGTAGCATGCCAGTCTTCAATCCACTGCCTACTTAAGCCAAAGATCACAATTGAGGTCTGTTTGCAAGGAATTCCTTACCAAATGAAAGTTGATTCAGGCTCATCTGTCTCTTTAATCTCCTACGAGACATATTTAATGATCTGTGGTCAAAGCAGGCGGCGGATTCTGTTGGAACCAACCAAAATTAAATTAACTGATTTCCAATGCGCCCCAATTAAAATGAAGGGACAGGCCACAGTTTTAGTCAGTTATAAGGGGTTCCAGGGCTGCTTAAATGTGCTGGTAACAGAGGGCAAAAGAACTAATTTAGTGGGGCGGGTTGGTTTGAGGCCCTAGGCATTTGGCTGGGGGGAGTCAATAACATCCAGCCCAGTAACCTCGAATCTGTCTGCAATAAATTTGCAGACATATTCAAGGGCGACCTGGGAAAATACACGAGGACCCACCATTAAGTTAAAATTAAAACCAGAAGTCCTGCCAATTAGAATCAAGGCCAGGAGGGTTCCGTTCGCTCTCAAGCACAAAATTGAGAGCGAACTAGAAAAAATAGTTAAACAAGGGATCTTAGAACCCATGGAAGGGGGTGACTGGGAAACCCCCATTGTTGCCCCTCTCAAACCAAATTTGTGCGGATTATAAGGCCACAGTAAACCGGGCCAAATCCGCATGCTTACCTGGTCCCCTCAGTGAAACACGTCTTCTCAGCATTACAGTCCGGCGCCATCTTTGCAAAGTTAGATTTAGCACAGGCGTACCAGCAGATCCCAGTTGCCCGCGAAACAGCTGACATTCAAACGATCGTACACACAAAGGAGACTTCAGGGTGAACCACTTACAATTTGGCATCTCCGTAGCTACTGGAATATTCCAGGAAGTAATGGAAAGAACGCTCAAAGGTATTCCTGGAGTGTGTCCGTATTTTGATGATGTGTTAATTGCTGGAGAATCAGAGGCAGTTTTAGCTGACAGGCTGCAGGCTATGCTAAGTAGATTCCGTACTGCTGGCTTAAAATTGAAGAAAGAAAAATGCAGTATTGGAGTGACTTCCACAGAATTTTTAGGATTCAGGTTGGATGCACAAGGCATCCACCCCACCGACTCTAAGGTAAGAGCCATTAAGATGGCTCCAACCCCTAAAAACAAGGCAGAACTACAAGCTTTCCTTGGGTTAATTAACTTCTACCACTCATTTTTTGTTAGATGATTAGTGCCAGCCATGGCAGTTCCCCAAAAAGGTCATCAGATGGGAGCAAAGAGGCTTCTTTGCTTCCACTGATGAGCCAAGGGTCTCAGACCCGACAGCCCCATTGGCAAGAGAGTTTTATGGTCAGGGAGGGACCAAGACCCCCCATAAATACCTCTGCACGAGGGGCTGCTCTTTGTTCTAGCTTCTACTTCTAGTTCTAGCCTCTTAAGATTCTACTCCTAGCTTCTAGTTCTTCTTCTGTTTTAGTTATGTAATACTAGCTTGCTTTTATTTTATTTCTCTCACATGCAGGCATGAATGCTTTCATGCCAAGTATTTCTTTCTCTTTGATCTATCATTGAATAAAGCTAATATGATTGCATCTCTGCGTGATGCTTTTACTTGGAAGCACCTTTAACGATCCATCGTCCTCGTGAGATCACCTCACAAGTTGGTTGCAAGAGGATGGTTTAAAGGAACGCTTCCAAGCAAGTCCAACAATATGTCTGGAAGATCCAGCACTAATCCATTTATAACAGATGGCAGGACCTCTCCCATCGTGACCAGGAGTCATCGATCAAAGACGGCGTCCCTGCCTACATCCAAGCCTTCAGCCCCTGAAGCAATCTCCGCTGCAGGTGAGAGCACAGATGACCTCCATCCCGTCAGAGGATCCAGCAGAGCATCTGGGAGTTCACTGCATGCCTTTCTACCCCTGAACGCCACAGAGGAAAACTTAGAAGGCTTGCAGACTGCCCAAGACTGCTCAGATGCTGCAGAGACGGACCTGGCTGAAGCCAAACATCATGTGAGTAAGATGACACAACAGGAACGTGAAGAGCTGCTTGTAAAGCTACTTGCAACGAAAAAGAGGGGGACCGCAGCCCAGGAAGCCACGCAGGGAGCCTCTGGACACCTGGTGAGTCTTTCCCTAGTGACCACGAGGCCTCCAAATATGGCGCCCGCCACCCTTGGTGACCCCGGGACCCCAGGGCTTTGGCGCGAACCCCTCTGCCCAGGTGTGAGCTACAGCTTCCTGGGGCAAGCGGAAACAAGATGGCTCCGCCCACAGCACCCACATGGTCTGGCACAGGAAACAAGATGGCGGCCCCCAGTAACCCCACATGGTCTAACAAAGACAAGCCTCAATTAAGCCTGGAAAGCCAGCAATCCCTGGCATCCAGCCGAAATAGCATGCAATCCCTGGCATCCAGCCGAAATAGCATGCAATCCCTGGCATCCGGCCAAAGTAGCATGCAAATTCCTGGGTTCTCCCCACCACAAAGCCTAAAGTCCAATGATGACAATGAGATCTGCCCAGCCGATACTAATACTAATACAGAAGCAATTAAAACAGCCATCCAAGTCCTAACTACAGCCCTGGGGGCCAAACAGACATCAGGGGTGCCCAGCCCCCCTCCAAGGCCTCCTACCCTCTCCCCAGGGCCCAACTGCCGGGGGGGGTCCAGCCTGGAGCCTCCCAACAATCAACCCCCGCGGCCTCCCACCTTCTCTTCAGGTCTTCAGGACCAGTGATGGGTTTCTCAAGAAAAATCAGGCAATGCTGAAAATCCATGTGCTTGCAATTCTCAGAAGGAATCATTGCAGCAAATGCAAACCGGCAAATCTGGGCTCCGCCCCCCCAATGCCTCATGGGAAGAAGGGAAAAATCCTGAACAACGCCCTCCACCGGATCACATGGTTTCCGGGCACGCCCATTTGGAGTTACTAAATAATCAAGAAAAAATTCCCTCCTCGACCACTAGAGGGATCCCTTTCCCTTTGCCTTTTATGTCTATGGACACTTCTCAGATGTATGCTAATGGAACTGAGAGGGACTTCTTTCCAACAACAAATCTTCCGAGCGACTTTAAAAAGCTGCAACTTGGGGGGGGGGGGGAGAATTACAACAGTTGGAGTAGAGATATACAGGTATATCTCTTAAATAATGGGACTCTAGAAATGGTGCAGAAACCTCCTTCTCTCCCATGGGGACCACGAGAAGAGTGGCAACATCTCCAGGCTTACTTGACTCTGCTCAGTTCGCTGGATAATAACTTGTTCTCCAGCATTCCAGCAGGACTCAAAGCTGGTGAAGTTTGGCAGTTATTATACAATTTATTCAACAGCGATACCATTGGTTCCATCACCAGACATACAACTGAGCTTTATACAACCAGACTGAGGTTTGGTGCCAGCATGCCTGAACATCTTGCAAAATTAAAGGCACTCAGGGCAGAATTGATGTCCAGAAATTTCCCAGTAACTGATGCGAACATGGTCGCGGTCATTTTTGCTTCCCTGGACAGGAGTTGGAGCAATTTCATTGTTTCACTTGAAGCGGTCAGGAGGGAAGACATAAATCTGTCCTACCTCACAGGGAGACTCATCGAGGAAGATAGAAGGAGACGAGATGCAGGGGAATACGCCAGAGTCACCTCTCAGCAAGCCATAAGGGGGCGCCACAACTCAGAGCAAATTAATGCTCTACTTAAGTGTTTCATCTGTGGCTCTGAGGAGCACCTCAAAAAAGACTGCCCCCATCAACATCAAGCCCCTAAACGTGGTCCCAATCAAGTAAGGGGCAAGGGGCAAGGAAGGGGGCGTGGCAGGGGCAAAGGAAATTTTCTGCATACTTGTTCCCTCACCCCCACAACAAAGGCTGATAGCTCCACTGACTTATGGTTACTGGACTCTGGAGCTTCTTCTCACATTACTAATATGAGTCAAGGTTTTAAAAGGTTAAAGAAAATTAACTCATCTGTCAAAGTTGCAAATGGTGATAAGGCTTTAATTGTTGGCGAGGGCTTTGTTTCTGTACCTGGACTTGGAAAAGTTGAAGGTGTTTTGCATGCTCCCTCCATTGCCAACAACCTATTAAGCATTATCAAATTATGTGACGATGACAAAGTGGAAGTTTTATTTCGCAAGGGGGGAGGTCATGTCACCCGGAACCAGAGGGTCATTGGAAATATTGCCATCATAAATGGCTTACCATATTTTTCTCCCAAGCCACCACAGCCTGCCCCAAGGCTTTCCAAGGGCAGTGTGGGCAAGGAACCTGAATCTCAGCAGGCACCTACAGCACCACTCAAAGCAACTAGAGCCAAGAGGGTGTCAGTGGGGAAGCCGCTCCACGATAAGTGTGCACACTTATTACACAGAAGATTAGGTCATGCAAGCTTCCCTATAGTTAAAAAGATGGGAGAATTTGCTGAGGGAGTCCAGCTCAAGGATTGTGACATGTTTCTGGACTGTGCCATTTGCAAGAAAACAAAGAGGAAGGCTGCCCCTACCCCAAAGGTGTCACTGCGTAAGGCTCAGTACCCATACCAACTAGTACATGTTGATCTGGTTGGGCCTTTTACACCATCCCTAGGAAAGAAAAAGTATTTTCTCACTGCCGTTGATGATTTTTCACGATACGGCCACGTGTATACCCTCACAGAAAAATCCGAAGTCTTTGACGCCATAAAGTCACTGTACAACTTCGTAGAGACCCAGTGCAAGACCAAGATCGCACAATTGCAGAGCGATCGCGGGGCTGAGTTCATGTCTCAAAAGTTCCAGGACTGGGTAAGGCGTAAGTGTATCCGTAATTTTCTTACTGCACCATTCACCCCCTCGCAAAATGGTGTAGCTGAGAAAAGAAATGGAATTCTGCAAACCATGATGCGTAGTCTGATTGCAGACGCTAAAGTCGCAGAATCATACTGGGGGGAAGCAATCCACTACGCCAATTACACCTTAAACCGCACCTGGAACAGTGTTGTGAACCAGACCCCATATTTCCTGGTTCACGGTAGGAAACCAAATCTGGCACATTTGCGTGTGTTTGGTTCCTACGCATGGGTGCACATCCCCAAGCAGCTGCGGAAGAAGGGGAGATCTGTTTCCCAGAGACTAAGGTTCTTGGGCTATGCTCCTGGCTCCAAGGCCTATCGTTTCCTGGGAGAAGGGGGCAGGCCTGTGACTTCCCAATCTGCCTCTTTCGAAGAGGACTCCAATTGGACTCAGATCCACTCAAATGATCTGAGCCCATATGCCAACCGACCCAGCAAGGACACACCGACCACGACATCACCAGAGGCGACCACGTACCCTGCCACCGACGAAAGTGAGGAACAAGACGAAGATGCGTCCAGTCCCACGGAAGAAAAGAGTGGTGAGTGGCAGAAGGTAAGGAGGTCAAAGCGGTCCAACAAAGGGGTCCCGCCAAAGAGAATTGACATTGGCCACATCGCGTCTGTCAACAGCGTTGTGGTCACCCCAAAATCCTTCTCTGACATCCAGGAGCTGCCCATCGAAGAGCAGGAGAAAAGGCAGCTCACGATGGAGAAGGAGATGCAGAGCTTAAAGAAACTCAAAGTCTTCACCCCCCAGCAACCACCAAAGGAGAGGAAAGTCATTGGCACAAGGTGGGTTTACAAAGCCAAACCACTTGCCAATGGCCTCTACCTATATAAGGCCCGTTTGGTAGCCCAGGGCTTCGCTCAGCGCTATATGGAAGACTACGCCGAGACGTACTCTCCAACCGTCCACGCAGAGAGCGTCAAGGCCACCCTCGTGACTGCAGCCGCTCTGGGAGAAGAAGTCTTCCAATTCGACATCCAGACGGCTTACCTCCACGCCAACTTGGACCGGCAGATCTACGTGAGGGCTCCTCCTGGCTACCAGCAAGAAGGGGGACATACATGGTTGCTCCACAAAGGGTTATATGGTCTCAAGCAGTCAGGGAAATTATGGTATGACTGTCTTAGAAAGAGTTTAGAACGAGTTGGTTTCACTGCGTCCCATGCAGATGAATGTGTCTTCACACGCAACTCCAAGGGCACCACAGAACGGGTGTTAGTTTATGTGGACGACCTGTTATATGTGGGGCCTGACAAGGAAGGGTGTGATAAATTTGCCAAGGCCCTGGAAGAAAAGTTTACTCTGAAGTCTTTGGGGCGGGTTGACAAGTACTTGGGTGTGCATATTTTGACCACTAAGGGGGGGTTCGCTCTATCTCAAAAAGAAAAGATAGAGGAATTACTGGCCAAATGCAAAATGCCAGAATCTAATCCTACGCATAGCCCAATGCAAAGCGACTTTTACAACCACACCCATAAGGACAGTCCTGAGTTCACAGATAACACGCTTTACAGATCTGTGATTGGCTCCTTGCTATACATCAGCAATTGGAGCAGACCTGACACAGCTTTAGCTGTGAATCTATTGTCCAGGCACGTGGAACACCCAAAGGAATTCCACTGGACTGCTGTTAAAAGGGTGCTTAGATACCTTAAGGGCACAGCTGATGCCCTCCTCATGCTAGAACCAGAGAAGGGGAAGACAGCCCAGCTCTCCGCTTACTCAGACACAGACTGGGCTGGCGACACCAAAAGTAGACGGAGCACCTCTGGTTTCCTCATATTGCTAAATGGCTGTCCAATACATTGGCATGTTAGGCAGCAAAAATTTATTTCTTGCTCCACGGCCGAGGCTGAATATGCCAGCCTGTCAGACACGGCCAATGATTTGACTTGGTTCAATGAGCTGATAACAAGCATCTGGGCATCTCCTCCTCTGCCCATCCAAATTCTAGAGGACAACACGGCCACAATTGCAATCTCGGGCGCTTATGCAGTAGGATCTAGGTCTCGCCACATAGACATACGCTATAAAAATGTCAGGCAGCTTACCAAAAAGGGTTTCATTCATGTTGAGCACTGTAACACAGCTGACCAGATAGCTGATCTGTTCACCAAACCTGTTCCCATTGACCGGCACAACCTTCTGTGTAAGCGTTTGTGTTTGGCCTTCTGAATGTTTTTATGCATGTCCATGACACCTGCTCGCCCCTCACATACATTCACTGGTCCCTGTCATTGGCTGGCAAGAAGGGGAATTGTTAGATGATTAATGCCAGCCATGGCAGTTCCCCAGAAAGGTCATCAGATGGGAGCAAAGAGGCTTCTTTGCTTCCACTGATGAGCCAAGGGTCTCAGACCCGACAGCCCCATTGGCGAGAGAGTTTTATGGTCAGGGAGGGACCAAGACCCCCCATAAATACCTCTGCACGAGGGGCTGCTCTTTGTTCTAGCTTCTACTTCTAGTTCTAGCCTCTTAAGATTCTACTCCTAGCTTCTAGTTCTTCTTCTGTTTTAGTTATGTAATGCTAGCTTGCTTTTATTTTATTTCTCTCTCACATGCAGGCATGAATGCTTTCATGCCAAGTATTTCTTTCTCTTTGATCTATCATTGAATAAAGCTAATATGATTGCATCTCTGCGTGATGCTTTTACTTGGAAGCACCTTTAACGATCCATCGTCCTTGTGAGATCACCTCAAATTTTTGCCCCACAAGGCAACTATTGCAGAGCCATTACATAGATTACTGGACAAAAAAGCCCCTTGGAAATGGTCCATTATACATGACAAAAGTTTTAAGAGCCTTAAGCAACTGCTTTCCAGCAATTCAGCTGTAACTCATTTCGTTGAGGAAAAACCAATCTGCTTAGCATGTGATGCTTCACCTTATGGTGTGGGCGCAGTACTTAGTCATTTAGAAGGAAATGGAGAACAAAAGCCAATTGCTTTCTACTCCAGGATGCTCACAAAAGCTGAAAGGAACTATTGATTGATAAGGAGGCATTGGCCCTTGTTGCAGGCGTAAAAAAGCTCCATGACTACCTCTATGGTAGGGAATTCACCATCTTTACGGATCACAAGCCCCTGTTAGGCTTATTTACAACTGACAAAGCAACCCCACAAATCCTGTCTCCCAGGATTTTAAGGTGGTCCGTGTTCCTTTCTGCATATACATACAAATTGGTTTACAAACCGGGGAAGGAGATGGGCCACGCAGATTGTCTAAGTAGGTTGCCCCTAGCAGTGAGTGAGCCGGACCCTGCCCCAGCTAGTAATATTTTAGTCATCCAGGAACTTCCTGAGGGCCCTCTCCAAGCTAAAGACATAGCAGTCAGTACTGCTGCTGATAAAATCCTATGCAGGCTGTTAACTTGGGTAGCCTCTGGATGGCAGGAAAAGAGCCCAGGCAATGAGTTCCAGGCATATTTTACTAGGAGGCACGAACTGTCTTCCCATAAAGGCTGTCTGTTATGGGGTAGCAGGGTCGTGATTCCAGACAAATTGAGAAACAGAGTCCTGGAAGCCCTACACGAAGGGCACCCAGGCATTGTAAGGATGAAAGTGTTGGCACATAGCTATTTGTGGTGGCCAGTTCGACAAAGCAATAGAGGAACAGGTAGCAGGCTGCTACCAGTGCCAGAAATCTCAGCCAGAACAGCCTCGCTCCCCAGTTCATAAATGGGAGCCAACACACACACCTTGGTCAAGAATTCACATAGACTACGCAGGCCCCTTCCAGGGTCAGCTCTTTTTAGTGGTTGTGGACAGTTATTCTAAATGGTTGGAAGTGGTTCCAGTGACAAACATGACCACTGCCAAAACTGTGCAGGTGCTTAGGGGGCTCTTTGCTACACATGGTCTGCCGGATGTGATTGTATCTGACAATGGCCCACAATTTAAATCTGCTGATTTCCAGGCTTTCATCAGGGCCAACTTGATTAGGCACATCACATCTGCCCCCTTCCACCCAGTGACTAACGGCCTTACTGAACGAATGATAATAATGACTAAAGACGCCTTGAGACGCATCATTTCCGGTGATTGGCACCAAAGGTTGCCTCGATTCTTGCTAAGTCAACACTCCACACCGTCAACAGCCACTGGCAAGAGCCCCGCTGAACTGTGTTGGGGCCGGTGTCTCATTACAAAATTGGACAGACTGCACCCTGATTGAGTGGCTGCTGAGGTGGAGTAGCCCACTCCCGTCAGGGAGCTAAACATTGGTGACCAAGTATGGGCCAGGAACTATGCCTCTGGGGACTTCTGGGTGCAAGGGGTGGTAATTGATAAAACAGGACCATTATCTTACATTATAGAGGGGGAAGGGGGCCGCCAGTTTAGACGGCACATCGATCAGCTAAGGAAACGGGCCCAAGAAAACCGGCAATTTGAACAGGCCCAAGACTGCCAGTCAGCACCATTCCCCCCAGGCTCACCTACATCTTCAAGGGCCCCGGATGTGTACCTTCCAGCCTCTCAAACACTGGAGTGGCAAGAGACCTTTACAAACACTGAACCAGCTACTATAACATTGGACCAGGGTGGTCAACTTATTGACCCAGCCCTCAAGGACAGTGGGGGAGAAGAAGATCTAGACCTGACACCAGCCAGGGGAGCAGCCTATAAGACATAAGTGGCAATTAGATGGTGAACCAATTGAGCAGGTTAATACCTTTGTATATTTGGGAGTAACCTTTTCCAAGACTGGATCTTGGGCCTGTCACCATCAACGGAGTACATTTAGAGCAAAAGCCCGTTTGAATTTATTGCTCAAACTAAAGAACCATAGTTACCCAGGGTCCCTAGCTCCATTACTCAAGTTTTATAAGGCTAAGGTTACCACAATGCTCTTGTATGGAGCAGAAATTTGAGGTCTTTACTCAACCACAGTTTTAGAACAAACACAGTCCCAGCATTTGAGATGTATTTTGGGTGTAGATCAAAGAACACCTGCTGCAGCAGTTAGAGCTGAATTGGGAATTCATACAATTCAGGCATTATCTAAAATTAGAGCTTATAACTACTGGTGCAAAGTTAATGAAATGGAGACTGATAGACTCCCCAAATTATGCCTACTAGAGCAAATAAAACTACAATCACAAATCTTCTGGATCACCAAACTAACATATTTTGTAAGAAGCTGTGGCCTTCCTGTCTCTTGCGTAACAGGAGAACAATCTAAAAAAAGAGTTACCCAAAGAATTAAGGATATAGAAGCACAAACTGATATAGCTATCCTTGGTAAGGTGGGTAACTTGAAATGGCTGAGTAAATACAAAAGTACTTTTCAAGTGGACAGTTATTTGAAGTTACAACTCCCAAAACATCTTAGGAAGATATTTACGAGAGCGAGATTCAAACAGCTTGACACAATGGTCAGATATGGGAGATTTCATGCTATACCGTACAATGAGTGTCTCTGCATTTGCGGAGCGGCAGAGGTAGAGGACCTGGCTCACATCCTATTTGACTGTTGTCTGTATAAGAGGGTGAGAGACAGGTATCTTGGTCTATATACCAAACGAATGACCCATTGGGATCCCCATATCAAAATAACTTACGGTACCTTACGTCCGGTCAGAACTTGAAAATAACATTTAACGTAGCACAGTATTTAAACAAAATGATCCGGTTAAGATCTGCATATGTGGGACTGATTGGGGTAGATTGCAAGGGCAACTCCGAAATATAATGTTATCATATTTTATCCATATCTTAAATTATAGTACATTATTACAATTTCATTTTAGATTGTATTTTATTACTATTTCATCTTAAATTGTATTTTATTTTAATTCCATTTTAAATTGAATTTTATCAAATTCCATTTTAAATTGTATTTTATCAAATTCCATTTTGGATTGCTTTTATCAAGTTTTGGTTGCTGGAACTTTGCACTTTGATATGGCCCAAGGGCTAATCAATAAAGTTGTTGTTGGGGGGGGGGAATTGTTATGTATGTCTTTAGTCTTGGTTTCACTTTTGAAGTGCCAATACATTGTAAGAATAAACATATTCTTTGAGGAATTTGCATACCTTGGAGTTCTGCTTTATTTGTCTTTGTCGGAACCATGACATTAAACCAAGACTCATAAAACCTCATTTCTCATGGTGCTGGGCCCCGGTTCCTTACCCATTCACTTTTGGGAGACCGGTAAGGACCTGGTGAAAACTTGAGATGGAGGAGAAAGTTGAAATCGTTGCTAGCGGCAACGGAACTCAGGCTGTAGGAGCACAGGCTAGCCACCAAGGAGGAGTCACTTGGCAGGGGCTCAGCCGAAAACCAGGTTGATCCAACCTGGGAAGCTGGTACTGCAGGAAGGTGACCTCTTCCAAGCTGAGGCTGCCCCTCAGCCTAGGAGCACTTCTGTAACTGCTGGAGAGGAGCTTTTATTGCTGCTGTCCCAGGGTTCTTCATCTGCGGATGGAAAGAAAGAAAAGGGCTCGATGGGATGGGACGACTCTGGAGATTTCAGTCAGCAGTCCACAGCCCCTTGCTTGAACAGCTGAAGGAAAAGTTTGGCCGGCTGGAGGTAAAAGATATAATCCCTGTTGCCCAGGGGCCAAGGTGGGGGGAAAGATGCCAAAACCTATCCATTTCTTCCTCCCCCTCGCCAGAGTTCCAGCCCAGCTGCTGGAGCCCGTGCTGCTTCACCCATCCCCCCGCCAGCTGCGATTCTGAGCCTTGGGCCACAGCCAAGCCTGTTGCCACAGCCTCAGGATGCCAGTCCCAGAGCCTCACCAAGAGAAGTCCAGAGGGTGGTTCGGCCACGACCCCAGGACCAGCAGGTCGCCCAAACCCAGCAGCTGGCATGAGCAGCCCCACCAAGATTTGAGCCACCTCCCATCAGGCCCGCTTTCGATGGAGATCCCGAGAGACTGAACTTCTTCCTGAACCAGATGTGGGCTCACTGGATGGGGCTATGATGGTGAATGCAGTGGCAGCAAATTTAGAGGGAGAAGCAGCTGACTAGGTGACCAATCTCCATGATGAGGGTGCTCCTGAATTGAACATTAACCTATTCATGGAGCTACTGAGGTATCAGTTTGAGCCTGAGTCCCAGTGGCCAAGAAAGAAATCCACCACCTGAAGCAAAGAGGCTGTCCTGCAAAGGAGTATGTCTGTGTATTCAGGAGAGTTGCAAGCTGATTGGGGCAGTGGCCTGAATGGTCACTAATTGAGTACTTCAAACAGGGGCTTGATCGTGACTTTGCTTCAAGCCTGCATCATTTGAGGTTTCCCTAATCTACTACATGAATGGCATGGCAGTGGCGCTGGACATTGAACTGGATTGTCCCAAGAAGCCAAGTTTCACTGAACCCAAGCCACCGCGCATACATGGGAAACACCCTCTGCGGCCACCAGCGTCCCCCAAGCACCAATCCAGGCTCCTATCAAGTGCTATCGATGTGGTCAAATGGGCCACTGCACTGTAGAGTGCCTCGATCCTCACCCGCAACCTAGGAGTTTGCCAGTTGCTGCCATGAAACTGTGAAGAGCTCCCAGAGGGGCGGAGAGAGAACCAACTGGGCACATCAAGGCCTGGACGTCGAAGCCTCCCCTCCCACTCAATTTGAAGCCAAAACCAAAGTGGAGATGCAGCAGATGCTAGTGCCGTATGACAGCAACAATGAAGGCAAGGGAGACTCCATGGTGAGTTGACCCATCCCACCTTTTAACAGGCCCATAGTGCCCAAAACAGGCTCATATGGATTTGGGCATCCTAATAGACTCGGGGTGCTCTCAGTGCATAATCAATTTATCCACTGTGCTGAAACTGGGCATCCAAGCTAAGCTCTTGTCTCGCCCCATGGGGATTGAGCAGGCTCCCTCATTGGAAGTGCTCCTGCCACATACCTAACCAAACCCGTACGTTTAGAATTGTGTCGGCATTGAGAAATCATCCATTTTATGGTGGTTCTGGAGATGACTGAATTTTGGGGGTGATGTGGATGCCTCACATCTGGTAGGAGGAGTGAATGCACAAATTAAGATTTGGGATAGGACCATCCCCACCTGAGGCTGATAAAAACAAGACACTGGCCATCTGTGAAACTCATGGAGAGGCCCGTGATACTTTAAAGACTGTAGCCAAAAAGTTACTGGGGATTCAGCTTGTCCCTAATGAGTGCCAGGATTTGGCAGAAGTCTTCAATGACAAAGAATGTGACATCCTTCCCCCCACCGGGCTATGGACTGTGCTATTGAAATTCTGCCCAGTGCCAAACTCCCTAAACCAAGGATGTACTTGATGACACCCAGGGAGATGAAAGAACTGAGGGAGTACATTGATAAAAACTTAACTACGGGTTTCATTGAGCCAGCCAATCACCTGTGGACGCTCCCATGCTTTTTAAGGAAAAGGAAGATGGTTCCCTTAGATTATGGAAAACACATACTGTTAAGACCCATTCCAATCCCACATCTTAAGAAAGCAGAACCCTTGGAAACAATTTCTTCCAACAGGAACTTTTATTAAGAGTAGTTGATAGCAGGCATAATAGACAGGATCTGAGATTTTCTGTGCAGAGCGATAGATGAAAGCATCCCCAAACAAGACCCCACCACATAGTCTGCCTGCCCAGTATGGACAGCCAATCCCCAGATGTTAGGTCCATCATGCGAAAAGGGGAGATAACATCGGCCCATCTCCAGTTCACGCAGCAAAGGTCAGCGTCTTCTTCACACCTTCCGCTGAGCAAGTAAAAATAAGTCACTAAGGATACATTTCTTATTTCCTCCCTTATTCTAGCTGACAGTTTAGGGAGATAAAGCTCAGAGAGAGAGAGAGAGAAAATGCAGGAAGCAATTTGTTACATTGTAGTGGGTAGAGGAAGCAAAAGCAATAACCCCTCAGGCACATCCCCCCTCCCCCTTGGGAGTATGGCAGAACCCAGAGAAAGGTGAGATTTGATTTTGGGTTAGAAGGGATAGATAGAAATGAAATAGGAATGGGTTCTGACATCCTGCCCCCTTAAGAATAGGAGAGATCCACTGGTAGAGAAAACAAAACAGGTATAGAGGTTAGTCTGGTTTGTTGGGATATTCTGTATGAAACTTCTTTAGCAGTTAGGGTGCTCTGACGTGACGTTTGTGGACCCACTCATTCTATGAGGAGGGAAGGTGTTTCCATGCTACTAGGTATTGAGTTGCTCCATGATACTTCCTAGAATCTAGGATTTCTTTTATCTCAACGTGTTGTTCTCCTTCAACCATGATTGGAGGTGGTGGTGGGGGATTTTTGGCGGTAAGGGTGACTGTTGTTCTCGTTTCAGCAAACTGCAGTAAAAAAATTGGGTGTATTTGCCTGAGGTCCTTAGGTATGTCTAATTCTACTGTTACTGAGTTTATGATTCTTTTAATTTGAAAAGGTCCTATATATTTTGGACCAAGATAACTGGAATAACAGGCAAGTTTGGCCTTGGAGTACAAAATGAAGCAGGGCACAGGCTGATAGAATTTTATCAAGAATTTTATCACTTTTTTCCAACAACCCAAGAGACAGCTCTACACATGGACATCACCAGACGGTCAACACAGAAATCAGATTGACTATATGCTCTGCAGCCAAAGATGGAGAAGCTCTATACAGTCAGTAAAAACAAGACCAGGAGCTGACTGTGGCTCAGACCATGAGCTTCTCGTTGCAAAGTTTAGGCTTAAACTGAAGAAAGTAGGGAAAAGCACTAGGCCACTCAGGTATGAATTAAATCATATCCCTGTTGAATATACAGTAGAGGTGACAAATAGATTTAAGGAATTAGATCTCATAGACAGAGTGCCTGAAGAACTATGGACAGAGGTTGGCAACATTGTACAACAGGTAGCAACCAAAACCATCCCAAAGAAAAAGAAATGCAAGAAAGCAAAATGGCTGTCTGAGGAAGCTTTGCAAATAGCTGAGGGAAGGAGGGAAGCGAAAGGCAAGGGAGAAAAAGAAAGATACGTCCAATTGAATGCAGAATTCCAGAGAATAGTTAGAAGAGATAAGAATGCCTTCTTAAATGAACAGTGCAAAGAAATAGAAGAAAACAATAGAATAGGGAGGACCAGAGATCTTTTCAAGAAAATTGGAGAGATGAAGGGAAAGTTTAATGCAAAAATGGGCATGATAAAGGACCAAAATGGCAGGGACCTAACAGAGGCAGAAGAGATTAAGAAGAGGTGGCAAAATTACACAGAAGAATTATACAAGAATGAGCTTAACATCCCTGACAATCACAATCCTCGAGCCAGACAAATGTGAAGTGGGCCTTAGAAAAGCTGAGCAACAACAAAACTAGTGGAGGTGACAGTATTCCAGCTGAGCTATTCAAAATCTTAAAAGATGATGCAGTAAAAGTGCTACACTCAATTTGCCAGAAAATTTGGAAAACTCAACATTGGCCACAGGATTGGAAAAGATCAGTTTACATTCCAATTCCAAAGAAAGGCAGTGCCAAAGAATGTTCAAACTATCGCACCATTGCACTCATTTCTCATGCTAGTAAAGTTATGCTTAAAATCCTACAAGCTAGACTCCAGCAGTATGTGGATCGAGAACTACCAGAAGTACAGGCAGGATTTCGAAGAGGCAGAGGAACTAGAGATCAAACTGCCAACATACACTGGATCTTGGAAAAAGCTAGGGAGTTCCAGAAAAACATCTACTTCTGCTTCTTTGACTATGCTAAAGCCTTTGATTGTGTGGATCATAACAAACTGTGGCAAGTTCTTAAAGAGATGGGCATACAAGACCATCTTATTTGTCTCTTGAGAAACCTATATGTGGGCCAAGAAGCAACAGTGAGAACTGCACACGGAACCACTGATTGGTTCAAAATCGGGAAAGGAGTCCGGCAAGGCTGTATAGTGTCACTCTGCCTATTTAACTTATATGCAGAGCACATCATGAGAAAGGCAGGGCTAGATGAATCAAAAGTTGGAATTAAGATTGCCGGAAGAAATATCAACAACCTAAGATACGCAGATGATACCACTCTAATGGCAGAAAGTGAAGAACTAAAGAGCCTCTTGTTGCGGGTGAAGAAGGAGAGTGCAAAACCTGGGTTGAAACTTAACATTAAGAAAACCAAGATCATGGCATCCGGCCCTCTCAATTCCTGGCCAATAGATGGGGAAGAAATGGAGGTAGTGACAGATTTTATTTTCCTGGGCTCCAAGATCACTGCAGATGGGGACTGTAACCAAGAAATTAAAAGACGCTTGCTCCTTGGAAGAAAAGCCATGGCAAATCTAGACAGTATACTAAAAAGCAGAGACATCACCCTGTCAACAAAAGTGCGTATAGTCAAGGCTATGGTCTTCCCAGTTGCAATGTATGGCAGTGAAAGTTGGACCATAAAAAAGGCTGAGCACCAAAGAATTGAGGCCTTTGAACTATGGTGCTGGAGAAGACTCCTGCGAGTCCCTTGGACTGCCAGGCGATCAGACCGGTCAGTCCTAGAGGAGATCAACCCTGACTGCTCTTTAGAAGGCCAGATCCTGAAGCTAAAACTCAAATCCTTTGGCCACCTAATGAGAAGGAAGGACTCACTGGAGAAGAGCCTAATGCTGGGAAAGATAGAGGGCAAGAGAAGAAGGGGACGACAGAGAATGAGGTGACTGGATGGAGTCCCTGAAGCGGTAGGCGTGAGCTTAATTTGTTACAAATTTTTCTGGATGTGGTTGGAAAGAGGCTGTTTGGCGCAGGAAACCACTGCCACGAGGAACACAGTTCTAGGTCGGGTTTCGGAGCAGCTCCGGGTGGGGGCTCAGCACGGGGCATGGCAACTGCAAGGAGGGGAATCCCCACGGCATGTGGCTCCAAGCCGCAGGGACGGGGTGTGTGTGTGCAAAGGATGGACGGCGACGCCCTAGCAAGACACCGGCATCGCTCCCAGAGACAGCACCTTTGAGTTCTGGCACCTTTTTTTTTTTTTTTTAGAAAAAAAGCACTGATAACATGCTTAAACACTATTCAGATATCCAACACATGGAGGAAGGCTGGTGTGATAGCCATACTTAAACCAGGCAAGCACCATCAGAACTGAAAAGCCACCGTCCCCCATCCTTTTCCAGTCACTTTTTTCAAGCTATTTGAACCTTAAGACCATCTGCCTTAGGCAGAACCTTCGGGTACCGCACTGCTTGCTTCCCTCCATGTAGATGTAAGTCCATTTCAGATATCACACTTCAAAGTGGGCTGTCATCACTATGGCAACCACACTCAGCACTCTATGCCAAGTCAAATCAGGATGAACTACAGCATTAAACATTAATTTTTAAAAATCTGCAATTGTCCTGAGGTGAGGGCCCTGGCGCTGTGGCACAGACTTTGCTTGCTCCACCTTTCCTTCCCGGGAAGCCTGAGTGCGGGGACCCCCTCGCTGTCCAGGCGGCTTGGATCCCGCGGGATCCTTCCCGGGAGTCAGATAAGAATAGAACAGAGCTGGAAGGGACCTCGGGGGTCTTCTAGTCCAGCCCGCGAAGGGAGGCGTTTGCCGGAAGCCGGGGCGGAGGAGCGCAGCCGCTCCCGTTCGCTTCTGCTCGGCCCATTTGCGGCCTGGACTCGTCTCGGTCCATGGGACCCGGGCAGACGGGCCCTCTCTCGCCCGGGGAGGGCGGAACCGCGGTTGGATCCGCCCAAGGCTACCTGCAAGGAGGTGACGGGGCGGCCGGAGGAGGAAGTAGGACGTCCGGGGGCACCGCCGAGTATCGGGAAGTGGCCTACGACTCTCGAGGCTTGAACGGGACGCCACGACCATGGTAAGCCCCGTTCTCGGAGGGGCGGGGGGGAAGGGCGCTGCCCGGTCGGGCTGCCGGCGATCGCACCTGCCCCCGGGGTGAGGGTGGGGGGGCCGCGTCGCCATTAGGCCCGACGCGATGGGGGGGTCGCCGCCGGCTTGGGGGTGTCGGGGCCCGCTGACCGGGAGCGCGGAAGCCGGGCGCTTTCCAGCCGGGCGCTCCGGGGCGCACGGAAGGCCGCCTCGAGCCGGCCAGGGGCAGGGACGAGAAGGGCGGGGCGGGCCAGGTGGAGGCCTAGGTGGAGGAATCGGAGGGCTGCGTGCTTCGCGTCAGGATGGCTTCCGGAAAGAAGCTCCACCTAGGTTTGTGGGTGGGCCATCCCTGGAGTTTTTCAAAAATGGATTGGACGACCATTTGACTGGGGTGGTGTAAGAGATTCCTGCCTTGAGCACCTTAATTCACAAGTTGGACTAAAGGTCCAGGTCTCTTCCAGCCCAATGATTCTACGATCGTATGAATTGACCTCTTGGTCTGGTTTATAGTGGCATTGACCCCAGGATCTGTTTTATATAGAAGCAGTCATTCCATTAAATTTGGGAGAAATGCAGAACTGCTTTATCTTCCAGAGGATTTTTCTCCCCTCACTTGCTTAGCTCATATTCCATTCAGTAAGGGCTCCAGTGTAGACCCATTGTGATGGGGTTGTTCTGGTTCTGCCTGTATTGCTTGTCCTGCTGCTGGCTGCAGGGAGTTATTCTGTTGCTCCTGGGAGATTCCTGCCATACTTTTCATACCAGAAGACTGGTATCATTGCAGCTGCAACCTGGAGAAAACCTCTTTGTCTTCCATGTTCTGACCTTAGACACGGCATGACTGGTTCTGAAAAAGCTATCAGAGATACTCCATTTAATAACCACCTCAGTTTCAAGATGGGCTTCAGAACCTCTCCCCCCTCACAATTCTGGGCTACATTCAAAACAGGAATTTGAAATTAACTCTAGGCTAGAAGTCTGGATACAGAATTTATTGAGTATCTTGCATGACTTGGTTAAGAAAATAGAAGCAGCGCTCACTGTCTTAACTAGATCTTCATATTTCCAATAGATATTCCAGAATATGCCATTCAACCCCATATAAACTTGATGACCGTCAAGAGTTACAATACAGTTTAAAAGCTGAACCCCAAATTAGATCCTTCAGTCGATTTCTGGTTCCCCTCTCCCCCCCCAACAGGGTTACCAAGCTGCAATGTTGGGGACCACTGTGTTAAAGCACACTCGGTTTACAAATCTCACTTTCTAATCCCTTTCAGAAATCGCTCATTAACTACTGTTAATCTATTAGAGAACTTCAGAAAGACAGGTTTGAAAATCCTGAGTGAGTCTGCCTTCAATCCTGAATGAAAGAAAAGTTTAACAATAAGCTTAAACATTTAAAGAATCTAAAATAAACATCAAAAAGCTAAATAAAATGTTGATCCTAGAAAGCTCTAAACAGACTAAAAATCCAGATAAAGTTGGAATATTGAAACCTTTATAAAACTATTTTGAAATAAATTAAAAAGAAAAAACAACTTCGCATGGGAAATAGATTCTGGTTTTATATGTGTGTATGTATGCATGCATCTGTATGCATACATTAAGAAAACCAAGATCATGGCATCTGGCCCTCTCAATTCCTGGCAAATAGATGGGGAAGAAATGGAGGTAGT
This sequence comes from Vipera ursinii, assembly GCF_947247035.1. NCBI lineage: Eukaryota > Metazoa > Chordata > Lepidosauria > Squamata > Viperidae > Vipera > Vipera ursinii. Next base: position 1,303,797 of record NC_139519.1, on the reverse strand, counting down.
GACAGATTTTGTTTTCCTGGGCTCCAAGATCACTGCAGATGGGGACTGTAGCCAAGAAATTAAAAGACGCTTGCTCCTGGGAAGGAAAGCCATGGCAAATCTAGACAGCACACTAAAAAGCAGAGACATCACCCTGTCGACAAAAGTGCGTATAGTCAAGGCTATGGTCTTCCCAGTTGCAATGTATGGCAGTGAAAGTTGGACCATAAGAAAGGCTGAGCGCCAAAGAATTGAGGCCTTTGAACTGTGGTGCTGGAGAAGACTCCTGCGAGTCCCTTGGACTGCAAGGCGATCAAACCGGTCAGTCCTAGAGGAGATCAATCCTGACTGCTCTTTAGAAGGCCAGATCTTGAAGCTAAAACTCAAATACTTTGGCCACCTAATGAGAAAGAAGGATTCACTGGAGAAGAGCCTAATGCTGGGAAAGATCGAGGGCAATAGAAGAAGGGGACGACAGAGAATGAGGTGGCTGGATGGAGTCACTGAAGCAGTAGGCGTGAGCTTAAATGGACTCCAGAAGATAGTGGAAGACAGGAAGGCCTGGAGGAACGTTGCCCATAGGGTCGCGATGAGTCGGACACGACTTCGCAGCTAACAACAACATGCATGCATCTAATTATTTATATTAAATTTATATGCATTATTTACAAGCCATAAAAATACGGAATTTCATAATTTGAAAAACTGGACATCACAGGGAACTAAAGTTTTTAGATAGAGGAAAGATTTACAAGCCTATAAAAATGCAAAATGTTTTAACAGTGAAAATACAGAAGGAGAGTTTTGAAGAATGGAATCAGAAAACAGTAGCTACAATATCAATAACAATGTCTGCTTCTATGGCTAGGCTATGTCCATGAGATATTATTGAAGAAATTCCAGATATAGAACAAAGTTTAGTTAACAAATATCAAAAGTGGGTTTACAATTGATAGGCTAAGAGAATGGCTTAGAAAAGAAATCCAGTGATTCACTGAATCTGCAAAAGAAATTGCCTGGGGTTTTAAATTTTAAAAGGAAAATTCAAGAACCTTGAAGAACTTTATGTGATGGGACACAGAAGAAATGGAGAGAAATCAAATCCTGCAACAATATTTCAATGAACTAAAGATTACGATTGTTAGAGGTAAAAGAAAGGAATATAAAATTGGTTTATCTGATCAAGCTTAAAACAAGATATGTTACTTCTGAGTACCCTTTATGGATTTCTGCTGATACCAGGATTGAAAAGATGATGTTTTATGGATTTGTTTATAGATAAGAAATGGGATATGGGAATGAAGAGATAATTGTTGTAATGAAGATTGGAAGTCACTTCTTTGTTTATTTCTTCTCTCTTTATTATATTCTTACTTTTTTCTTTTTCTACCCTTTTCTTCTTTAAGTTTACTTTGTGTTATATTTTTCTATTTTAAGTAAAATTCTAATAAAAATTATGTATTAAAAAGAAACACAAAATGTTATTGTTTCTAACATGCTGAGCCTCTTCAGTTTAACACTGTCATCTATTGTGACCCAGGAAGCCACCCTTATCTGTCGCAGTGCCTTCCCTTTGGAATGAGACCCTCCTGGAATCCATCTCTCCCCCAGCCTGGAAGACCTGGCTTTGTCCCTCACTTTGCAAAAGTTTGGGAACCTGAAAGGAACTAAGGCAAAGACAGGAGAGCCAGATTGGGGCCTGGTCTGTGCAATGCAGGGGCATGACTGTCTATTGCAGCTGCGGCCACACCAGAGAGTAGGGCCCCTTCCCTACCCCACCTTCTCTGCCTACTTGATTTTAGGAAACTATGGGTCTCTGCATGAGATATTGTTCTGCTATGGTCTCTTTCTGGACAGGAGGCTGAACATGAAAGATTTTATGAAAAAAGATGAGAATTGTTGCATAAAGAAAGCTGTTTGTGGCGGTAGAGTAAGAACTGCTTCCAGTTATAATACAGGAAATAAGTCTAGTGTATCTATTTGAAATTGGGACAAAGGAAAGAGTAAGTTTGACAGTTGATTTCAGGTTTTTTTCATCTTGTTTTAAGGACCTGATTTTGAGAATTAGCTTGAAAACATCTGTGTGGAAATTTTGAACAGGTTCAGAAGCTGTATCATTACACTATGTTTAGGAATTGTAATATTTATTCAGCTCTTCCACAGTATTTTTCTGCCTCTTTGACAATGTCCATAATTCTCCATAGAATGATGTATGATAATACAAATTATTGTTGTGCTTTATTAAATATCTCTTATACTTTATTTATTTATTTATTTATTTTATTACATTTATATACCGCCCTTTCCCTGAGGACTCAGGGCGGTTGGTACACTGTACTTGGCACAGTGTGAACAGTGAATATTACTGCAGCACCAGTGGGATCTCATTAAACTGGTGAATGGTAAGCCAAGTGGTAGATACCATTTAAGAAAAGGTAGAGTGGTGCATATTGAAATAAAAAACCTGCACAGCTCTGAGAAAGGTAGATTCCACGCTAGGGATGATTGGGAACTGGAATGAAAATGAAAATAAACATGCTAATGTTACAATGCCACCTTTAGAACTGGAGGTAAGGAACAGGACAGAATAGAACAGAACAGAGCTGGAAGAGACCTTGGAGGTCTTCTAGTCCAGCCCCCTGGAAAGGCAAGCAAAATGATCAGGTCTCAAATATCTAAAGAAGCATCCTGTAGAAGATAGTTCAGAACTGTTGTAAGAGACAGGATGAGAAACACTAACTTTAATTCATGAAGTAAATGTTGGGCATCAGGAGAAAATCCTAATGATGAGAGCGTTCAAATAGAATAATCTGCCTTGAGATGGGATGGACTGTCCTCTGCTGGAGGTATTCAAATAGAGATGGGATGCCGTGTCAGGGATGCTGCGGTAGAAGATGCTTGCACTGAGCAAGGGACTTCCAAGCCCTCTTCCAATCCTTACCTTTTATGGTTCTTTGGTCTAGCGCTGCTGGCTGAGTTTTGGTCATGGATGCCTGAGGATGTGGCTGAGGTGTTCATTGCTTTGGGCTCTATTTGTATCGGTCTGGCTTATTACACCAAATAAAAGGGGAGATTCTAGCATTATTTCAAAGAGGCAGAAAGCAAGCCATTAAGATCAAGAGACTCAAATTGTACACCATTTGTCATTGTTTTTATTGTGGAAAAGATGTTTAGTAAATGCTTTCTGATCAGTATTCAAAGCAGGCAAAGGTATATTGGATCTAATGTGGACGCTGACCTTGTTCTTGTTGACTGCCTCTATTCACTACAATGTAATCCTTTATTTTGTTTATTGGGTCTGTATCCTGACCTGCTGGCTGAAATGTAACAACTTGTTTCCTGCTTTATTTCTCTCTCTGAACTCTATCTTTTAAACTGTCAGTTAAGAACAAAGGAGGAAATAAGGAATGTAAACTCAGTGCCTGGTTTATGTCTATGCTCTTGGAGGAAGGTGTGAAGAAGCCGCCGACCTCGCTGCGTGAGCTGGAGATGGGCTGATGTTATCTCCCCGGTTCCCACAACGGACTTAACACTTGGGGATTGGCCATCCCACATCAGGCAGTCAATCTATGGGGTGGGGTCTTGCTTGGGGATACTATAATCTACTGCACTGTGCGGGAAATTCAGCCTGTCTATTATGCCTGCTATCACCTACTTTTAATAAAAGTTCCTGTTTGGAAGAAATTGTTTCCAAGAGTTCTGCTTTCTTAAGATGTGGGTTTGAAGTGGGACCTGACAGCAGCAATGCTCAGTCACAATTGGCAGCCACGCACATGGGCCAGTGATGGTCGGTAACACATGTGGAATAATGATGGTCAATCTTAGGTAGTAAGAGGTTACAGGGGACGATAGTAGTCAGTCCCTGATGACAGCAACTTGTATATGATGATGGTAGCCAGTCCCTGGTAACAGCAGCTTGCATGGAACGATGCTGATCAGTCCCTGGTCACAGCAACTTACATGGATGATGGTAGTCAATCTCTTTCTGGAACTCGCAGGGATCTCCCTTCTCCCCTCTCCTCTCTCTGCCCTCACTCCATGTAATCTGTCCCCCTTTTACCTCCTTTTTACACTCCATGTAATCTGTCCCCTTTTTACCTCCTCCAGCTAATCCTACAGGAGCCTCTCTCTAACCTTTCCCTACTAAAAAGAAATACATTCAACCCAGTCAAACTCTTCCCTCGCCCTCCCTCTGGTTAACTTACTCCAACAAAGGAAAAGAAATACCCCCCCTCTCTCTCTCTCTCTCTCTCTCTGCCCCGTTTGCTCACAATGAAGCAAACAGAAAAAAGGACACAGAAAACTCCACTTTCTAACTCACCCTCTCTCTTCATGCGGCTTACTCTGAACAGGCAAACTCCTATCAAGTGCTCTCTATCTCTCTCTGCCCAGCTTGCTCACAATGAAGCAAAAGGAAAAAAGGAACACAGAAAACTCCACTTTCTCACTCACCCTCTCTCTTTACCCAACTTGCTCTGAACCAACAAACTCCAATCAGCCGCTCTTCCCTATTTTGAATGGTTTAGGTGCCATTCATTTCTTATCTGCCTGAATTTTATAAGCTTTCCTCACTTCATCTAAAGCTTTTCTAACCACAGACCAGGTGTTTTTCAGTTGTTTAATTCACTCTTTCAAAGAGGGGATGATAACTCAGGCATCAGGTTGAAACTTTGTCCTATTGCCCCTTGGAATGGTGGTGTAGCCGATACTGAATGCACTGCATTGTTGTAAGTGACTTCTGCGAAAGGCAACAGCTCAGTCCAGTTGTCTTGTTGGTAATTTATGAAGCATCTCAGGTATTATTCTAATACTGAGTTTGAACGTTCTGTTCCACCATTCGTTTGCAAATGATGACTAGATGACAGTTCTTGATTGGTATCAAGTACCAGAAAAGCTGTCCAGAACTCTGAGGTGAACCGGACCCCCTGTCTGATATAATGCGTTGTGGGGCCCCATGCAGCCAATATATATGTAATACAAATAATCTGGCTAAGGCTTTAGCAGTGGGAATCTTCTGGCATGGTATGAAGTGGACCTGTTTGGAGAATAGGTCTGTCTATCACAACCCAAATGATGGTGTTTCCTGCACTTTCTTGCAATTCTACTATAAAATCCATAGAGATCTCTCTCCAGGGTGCTGAAGGGCTGGCCACCACTTGTAATAATCCTGGCATTTTCCCTTGTCTCCACTTTGCTGCTGCGCAGATGGAGCGGCTTGCCACATAGCTTTCTTTTTTTTTAATTGAAAAGTTTTACAATACATTTTTTAAATAAAAAACCCTCCCTCCTCCCCCTCCCCTCTCCCCAACCCTCCCCTCCCCTCCCCCCTCCCCGACTTCCCAGAGCTGAATACAGGGTATAGACTTACAAATATAAGCTAAAATATGCTAACAACAAAAATAAAACATTAAATTCTATCACACTTTAACTCTCCATAGTCATAATTATATTACTAACAAATAACAAATAACTAATAATACATCATATAAAACCACTACTTATTCAAATGCTAAATGAAACTTTTTAGTCCCATATTTATTCTGAATATATTCAATCCATCTTCTCCATTCCACACTATATCTCTGTTGCGATTGTTCTTTCAAATATGCTGAAATCTTTGCCATTTCCGCCAAGTTAGAAACTTTCAAAGTCCACTCTTCTATAGTCGGCAGTTCCTCCTTCTTCCAATATTGCGCTACTAAGAGTCTTGCTACCGTGATTAGATTCAACATCAATTTAGTGTCTATAACAGTAAAGTCTGTAATAATACCCAACAAAAACAACTGCGGAGAAAACCTTATCTTTTTCTTAAATATCTTTTGCATATTCCAAGAAAATTTTAATCCAAAAAGCTTTGACTTTTTTACAAGTCCACCATATATGAAAATACGTTGCATCCTCACAACCACACCTCCAACATTTGGGCTGACAGTTTGGATACATACTTGCTAGTTTTTTAGGATCTAAATGCCACCTATAAAACATTTTATAAAAATTCTCTCTTAAATTTTGGGCCTGTGTAAATTTTACATTTCTAACCCAAATCTTTTCCCAAGTATCCATTGTTATAACCTCCTGAAAGTTCTGAGCCCACTTTATCATACAATCTTTAACAAGTTCCGTTTCTGAGTCAATTTCTATCAATGCATTATATATCCTTCTTATATGTGCTTGACCTTTTCTGATCCTCTTTCCATCTTGCCTGTAACTGCCCATACTGGAACCAAGTTTGTACAATCTTTTCTTCTTTTAAAATATTATATGGCTTTAATTGCCATACATTCCTTTCTATCCTTAAAATTTCCTTATATGTAGTCTCATCATGTTTAAATCCAACGTTTATATTTTCTATTGCATGTTTAGGTATTGTCCAAATTGATATCTTATAATTTAACTTATGTCTATATTTTTTCCATACTTGCAACAGAGCATACCTTAATATATGTATCTTAAACACATTATCCACCTTCTTATCATTCAATAAATATCCATGCCAACCAAATAACAAATCATAACCCTCAAGATTTAATAATCTCCCTTGTGTTAAATTAAACCAGTCACTTATCGATGATAAAGCAGCAGCCTCATAATATAATTTAAGATTAGGCATTTTAAGACCCCTTCTTTCACGCGTGTCTTGCATTATCTTAAATTTAACTAGTGGCTTTTTTCCTGCCCAAACAAATTTATTAATACCTTTTTGCCATTCCTCCAAATTTAAATCCTTTTTAAGTACAGGCATCATTTGAAACAAAAATAAAAATTTTGGCAAAACATTCATTTTCACTGCTGCAATTCTTCCCAATAAACATAATTGTAGTTTTTTCCAACTATCTAGCTCTTTTTCTGTTTTTACCCATAACAGTTCATAATTATTCTTGTATAACTTCACATTTGAAGCTGACAGATAAACCCCCCAATATTTAGTCTTTTTAACTATTTCAAATCCCGTTAACTCTTCTAAAACAACCTTTTGTTCTATAGTCATATTTTTAGATAATATTTTAGTTTTTTGTGTATTTATCTTAAATCCAGAAACTTTCCCATATAACATTATTATCTCTATCAACTCTACAACTGAGTAAGTCCGTTGACCTACTGTAATAACCAGGTCATCCGCAAACGCTCTCAGTCTATAATCCTGATCTCTTAATTTTATTTGAATCATGACTCGCATTTGCTATACTAGCACGGACTTGTTCGCCCTCAGGGGTGCCCCCCCTCCTGGGTGCGACCCACCTCTCTCTCCACTTCTCATCTTGATGAAAGGCCCGATTGTTGGGACCCCGAGAGATGGTTGGGCAGGGACAGGGGCTCCGGTACAAATTTAATAAGAGGCCCCTGGTCACTTTTTTAGTTAAATTTTTTGTGGGGCTAGGGAGGGGCGAGGGATCTTGTGGTTGGTTGGAAACGGGGGGGAATCTACCAACTGTTGTTCAGGCCAGATCAATCGATCACGTGGGGGGGAAGCTGGGGTTGGTTGCCTCCGGAGCTCTGGAGCGGGTCGTGGGATTACCTATTCCCACGCCGTTAGGGAATGGCAGCAGGTGCATGAACAGAGGGCCGTATCGACTTCTGGGAGTGCGTCTCTGCTATTTACAAGCGGTGAGGCGCTCCGACCCGCCGCTTTCGCCCTGAGGTTCCGGGAGCGAGGATGTGCAGCCACCTGAGCTCCGGCTGCTGTACTTGAATGCCAGGTCCATTGTTAATAAGGCTCCTCTCATCTGGGATCTGGTTGAGGGTGAGCATGCAGACCTGGCTTGCATCACGGAGACCTGGTTGGGCCCAGAGGGTGGTATCCCTCTGGTTGGTCTTTGCCCACCAGGTTTCCGGGTGCTGCACCGGGCCCGGGCTCAGGGTAGGGGTGGGGGAGTGGTGGTAGTTAGGGAGACCTTGTGTCCGCGGGAGGCCACCGTTCCCCAGATAGTTGGGTGTGAGTCCCTCCTCCTGAGATGTGGTCCTAGGGCACAGTTGGGCTTGCTGCTGGTGTACCTTTCACCTAGTCATGCAGCAGCAGCCCTGCCTGAGCTTCTCGATATCCTCTCGGGCCTGGTGATTGAGTTCCCCAAACTTATGGTTTTGGGTGACTTTAATCTACCATCCCTGGGAGGATCATCTGAGTTAGGTCGGGAGTTCATGGCTTCCATGACGCCATGGACCGACTCATGTGGCGGGCCACACCCTTGATTTGGTTTTTCTATCTGGACGGTGGTTAGATGATCTTGGTGGGGGTTCTCCAATTGTTTTGCCCCTGTCATGGACCGATCATCATCTCCTGCGACTGGTCTTCCGTTTTGCCACTCTCCACCGTGGGTGTGCTGGATGGTTCCGCCCCAGGCGCTTAATGTCCAGGTTTCAGGCAGTGCTGGGGTCCCCACCTGCCTCCTTTGCTCACAGCTCGGCTGATGCCTTAGTGGAAGCCTGGGAAAGGGCAGCCACGGAGGCAATTGACCGAGTTGTACCCTTGCGGCCCCTGACCCGGTGCAGATCCCAGCAGGCTCCATGGTTTTCAGCGGAGCTCCGGGAGATGAAGCGTTGGAGATGGGGCCTAGAGAGCTGTTGGAGATCCAGCCGGTCTGAATCCGACCGATTGCGACTAAGAACCTATATTAGTTCTTATCTCGCTGCGATGAGGGTGGCGAGGTCTAATCACTTCGCTACCCTCATCGCATCTGCAGATAACCGCCCGGCCGCCCTGTTTAGGGTGACCCGCTCCCTCCTTAATCAGGAGGTGAGGGAGGAACCCTTGCAGGGTTGTGCCGAGGAGTTTAGCCAACATATGTCAGACAAAATCGCTTGGATTCGGACCGGTTTGGACTCCGACTGGGCAGAGTCTGACGATAAGGACATGGGTGATCTTGTCAACATTATCTGGGAGGAGTTAGATCCTGTGACTCCGGAGGAAGTGGACAGGATTATGGGGAGGCTGAGCTCCACCACGTGTTTATTGGACCCGTGACCTTCCTGGCTGGTTTATGCAGCTCGGGAGGGGACACGAGGCTGGTTCCAGGCGGTTATATCTGCATCTTTGAGTGAGGGTAGTTTCCCCGCCATCTTGAAGGAGGCGGTGGTGAGACCTCTCCTCAAGAAGCCTGCCTTGGACCCAGCTGTGATAAACAACTTTCGTCCTGTGTCCAACCTTCGCTTTCTTGCGAAGGTTGTTGAGAGTGTGGTGGTGCATCAACTCCCTCTGGTTCTGGATGAAGTGGATTATCTAGACCCGTACCAATCGGGTTTCAGGCCCGGGTACAGCACAGAGGACGGCATTGGTCGCACTGGTGAATGATCTCTGGAGGGCTCGGGACAGGGGATATTCCTCTGTCCTAGTCCTATTAGACCTCTCAGCAGCTTTCGATACCATCGACCATGGTATCCTGCTGCGGCGTCTCAGGGGACTGGGAGTGGGAGGCACGGTTCTTCAGTGGTTCTCCTCTTATCTCCTGGGACCCTCACAGTTGGTGTTGGCAGGGGGGCAGAGGTCGACCTCGAGGTCTCTCGTTTGTGGAGTTCCTCAGGGGTAGGTCCTCTTGCCTCTCCTGTTCAACATCTATATGAAGCTGCTGGGTGAGATCATTCGTGGTTTTGGAGTTGGGTATCATCAGTATGCTGATGATACCCAGCTTTTTATTTCGACCCCAAACCACCCCAGTGATGCCCTCGACGTGATGTCCCATTGCCTGGAAGCGGTTCAGGTCTGGATGGGGAGGAACAGGCTTTGACTCAACCCTGACAAGACTGAGTGGCTGTGCGTTCCGGCATCCTGGGAAATTCAGAATATTCAATCTCTTTCTATGGGGGGTGAGTTATTACCCCCCATAGATAGTGCTCGCAACTTGGGAGTCCTCCTAGATTCACAGCTTTCTTTAGAAGATCATATATTAACTGTGACTAGGGGGGCCTTTGCCCAGGTTCTCCTGGTGCACCAGTTGCGGCCCTATCTAGACTGGGATGCCTTGTGTACGGTCACTCATGCACTCGTGACCTCTCAATTGGACTACTGCAACGCTCTCTACATGGGGCTGCCCTTGAGGACCACTCGGAGGCTCCAACTGGTGCAGAATGCAGCCACGAGAGTCGTGTTGGGAGTCTCCCGATATTCCCATATTACACCTTTGCTCCGTGAGCTGCATTGGCTTCCAGTTGTCTTCCGTGTGAGATTCAAGGTACTGGTAATGACCTTTAAAGCCCTACATGGCATGGGTCTGGAGTACCTTAGGGAGCACCTGCGGCCGGCATCAACTTCCCTCCGCCCAGTGCGCTCCTTCAGAGAGGGCCTCCTCAGGGTGCTACCGGTCAGAGAATGCCGTCTGGTGGCCCCCAGGGGGAGGTCCTTCTCTGTGGGTGCGCCGGATTTGTGGAACTGTTTACCGGTTGAGCTCCGGACAGCGCCCGACCTTCGCTCCTTCCGACGGGACCTTAAGACTTACTTGTTTGAACAAGCCGGCCTGGCCTGATGGGTTTTGGGGTTTTATTACTGTTTTTAATGTATTTTAATTTATTGTTTTAAGGTATTGGGCACTTTGTTTAATTTTTTCTTAATTTTTGTATTCTTGTATTAGTATTTATTGCCCTGTTCACTGCCCTGAGTCCTTTGGGAGAAGGGCGGTATACAAATAAAATTATTATTATTATTATTATTATTATTATTATCATTATTATTATTATTATTATTATTATTATTATTATTATCTCGTATTTTAATCAATAATATTTCCAATGTTAAAACAAACAGTAAGGGTGACAACGGACACCCCTGTCTTGTACCCTTTTCAATATTACATGTTTCTGTCAGACTACTATTGACTATTATACGAGCTGTTTGCTTCTGATATATTGCTCTAATAGGTTGTAAAAAAATTTCCCCAAACTCCATTTTGTCCAATACTTTCACCAAAAATTGCCAATCCAGTTGATCAAAAACTTTTTCAGCATCCAAAAAGATCAGCGCTGCAGAGACCTGATTATTTCTTTCCAAAAATTCCAATAAATCTACAATATGTCTCACATTATTCTTCATTTGTCTACCACTTATGAATCACTTGCTGTGATCACTATGAATCACTTCATTAATCTATTTGCTAAAATTTTTGCAAATATCTTACAATCAGTATTTAAAAGCGATATTGGTCTATAGTTTTTGGCTTGGGTAGCATCTTGATCTTCCTTCGGAATCAGCTAAATAAAAGCTGTTTTCCACGATGGAGGCACTTCTCCTCCCAATTGAATTGTCCTAAACAATTCTCTTAAAGGTTCCACCATTTCTGACTGTAAATTTTTATAGTAGACGGCAGTCAAACCGTCAGTTCCCGGTGCTTTATCCACCTTTAATTGCTTAATTGCTAAAAGAATTTCTTCATCATTTATCAATTGATTCATCTCTTCCCTTTGTTCTTCTGTAAGAACAGGAATGTTAGCTTCCTGCAAGTATCTATCTATATCTGTATCTTGAATCTTATCTCTAACATACAACTTAGAATAAAAATCAACAAAAGCCTTTTTAATAAGATTCTGCTGATACACCACTTTACCCTTGTACTCTATTCTATCTATATTACATGCCCTTTGTTTCTTCCTTAACAAGTAAGCTAACCACCTACCCTGTTTATTAGCGTTACAAAAAGTGTTATGTCTAGCATACCGTAAGTTAGTTGCCACTTGATCTGCCATCAACATATCAAACTGACCTCTTAGTAAAGTAATTACCTCTTTGATCTTCCCATCAGATGGATTCAAAATTAAAGCCTTTTCTTTTCTCTTAATTTCCTCCTCTAATTCTTTCCGCCTAAATTCCAATTTACGTCTATGTTTATTATTCAAATATATTAACACTCCTCTCATATAAGCTTTACTTGCATCCCAAACCATCTCAATAGGAGTACCTTTATGCATATTAATTTTAAAAAATTCTTTCATCCGTTTTTTATACTCTTCCACATTTTCCTGATATCTAAACAAATTTTCATTTAGTCTCCATTATCTTTTTCTATCTCCAACCATACTGGACTGTGATCAAATATAGTTCTTGGACATATCTTGATTTTCTTAATCCTAGAAAAAAAGTTATTAGTAATTAATACAAAATCAATCCTGGATAGAGATTGATGCCTATCAGAGAAAAAAGTAAAGTCTTTTTCTTGCAAGTTCCTTTCTCTCCAAACATCTCTCAATTCCAAGTCATCCTTCATCTCAAAAAATGATTTAGGCAGTCTAGCATGACTTGGCGTACTTCTAAAAAGGCCTCTTTTGTCCATTTGTACATCCAAAACGCCATTCCAGTCTCCCATAAGAATACAAGATTTGTAATCCCACTGAATAATCTTGCTGTGTAATAATTTATAAAATTCTCCTTGCTGTTAGTTAGGAGCATATAATCCAACCAGAAGTATTTTCTTGCCTTCTATTAATAGTTCAATTATAACATATCTTCCTTGTTTATCTGTTTCAATTAAACTAGCTGTTAAAGTATTCTTGACATAAATAACAACTCCATTTTTCTTGTCAGGAGCAGAAGCAATAAACTGTGTACCCAGCCTAAAGTTTATAAAATACTTTTGATCAGCTGCTCGAATATGCGTTTCCTGTAAGCAAATAACATCATTTTTAAATTGTTTTAGATATTGAAATACTTTCTTTCTTTTATGCGGAGAATTTAATCCATTAACATTCCAAGTTAGAAGATTTGTCGCCATCTTTTGCGACCTGAAGCTTTTGGAGCGCCTCTTCCAGAATCACCTGCGCTCTCTTCGGTTTCGCTCCTCCCACTGCTTCACTATAAGTAAGTTTTTGAGATGTAGTCATGGCTTTCTGTTGTTCTTGCTCTTGTCTCATTCATCTGGTTGCAGCCCGTGTCATTCTTTGATCTCTAACCTCTTCCATTGGTACTGGAATCTGATCCACTCCTGTAGTTTGCTGGGATTCTCCATCTTTCAGCTGAACAACTCCTTCAGCTCCTTGTGTACTCTCCCTTCGTGGCTGACGCTCTCCTTCGCCATTCCTCCTTTTAAATTCTGTGGATGGTGGGGAGCCTGCCTTCAAAATATTAGCATAAAAATCTCGTGCCTGTAAAACTGTGTTAAGATGATATCTTGTGCCTGCGTGCATCACCACCATGCCTACTGGGATCTCCCATCTAAACTGGATATCCCATTTCCTTAATTCTTCTGCCAAAAAAGCAAATTCTTTCCTTTTCCTTAAAATTCTTGGAGGAATCTCTTTCAGAATTAAAACTTCTTGCTCTGCAACTGTAAATTTTTTGTTGTAGAAGGCTTGAATAACCTCATTTCTAATTGCTCTCTTCGTAAAATAAACCACCACATCTCTAGGTAGCTTTCTTTGTCTTGCAATCCAAGAATTAACACAAAATATTTTATCTATATTCACCATAATATCTTCTGCAGAAAGCTCCAAAACCTGCTCAAGAGCCTGTGCCAATATTTCTTTCAAATTATCTAAGAATATATCTATGAGTGAAAGGGAAATGTTAATTAAACTAACAGGTTTTGAAATAGTAAAAAAGGTTAAGTATTTGGGAGTGTATATTGCAGCTTCAAATGCAAAATTATATAAGAATAATTATGAAACATTATGGTTGAAGATACAAAGGGATTTAAATAATTGGAAAAAATTACAATTATCTTTATTGGGAAGAATCGCAGTTGTTAAAATGAATGTTCTGCCGAAGTTTCTCTTTTTGTTTCAAATGATACCTATATTGAAAAAGGATGCCAACCTTGATGAATGGCAGAAGGGTATTAATAAATTTATTTGGGCGGGGAAAAAACTAAGAGTTAAATTTAAGATTTTACAAGATGCTAGGGAAAGAGGCGCCGAATTTGAAACTGTATTATGATGCTGTGGTCTTGACATGGGTTAGCGATTGGCTTAATTTAACTAATAAGAGAATACTTCACCTTGAGGGTTGGGATTTGGTATATGGATGGCATGCATATTTGCTTTATGATAAAAAGGTGGATATGGCTTTCAAATCTCATATTCTTAGAAGTGCCTTGTTGCGTGTCTGGAAAAAGTATTATTATAAGTTAAATTATAAAATACCGATTTGGAGAATTCCTGGACATGCGATAGAAGGTGTATCTATGGGAGTGAGTTTGGATATGTTTTCCTATAAGCAATTACTTAGATTGGAAGGGAATGATTGGCAACTTAAATCATTAGATGAGTTAAGACAAGAAAACATAAGTTACTCTTGGTTTCAATATACCCAATTGAAAGCTAGGTGGAAGTTGGATCAGAAGGTTGGCATCACAATTACAGATGAAAATTTAGTAAAACAAATTAGAGATTTAAATTGTGCACATATAAAGAGGATATATAACTTTTTTAATTGAATTGGACTCGGAAACGGAATTAGTTAAAGATTGTATGATAAAGTGGGCACAAAATATCCAGGAACCAATTCCGTTGGATACTTGGGAGGTAATTTGGGTTAGAAATGTTAAATTTACTCAGGCTCAAAATTTAAGAGAAAATTTTTATAAAATGTTTTATAGATGGCATCTGGATCCCAAAAAGTTGTCTAACATGTAATAGGGAAAGGTTTTTATGGTTAAGGAACCATTCGTCAGTTTCTAATGCTTGTCTAAACTCGATCCCTAATTCCCTGTTCAAAGGTGGGTTTTTCCTAAGGTTTTGCTTTGTGGTGGTCAGAGCTTCTACATGACTGCTTCCCAGCCTCAGTTTCTTTGCCTGAGCTCTTGTGGTTATAGGAGCCACTAATTGTTTTGGGAACATCAGGGATTTGATTATGTCGGACTTTATGCTATTGTATTGCGGCATCCACAACAAGGCATTGGCTAAAAAATTCTTGGCTCCAGGGATGTACTTAATTGTGATCAGTCCACATTTCCACATTCCCTTAAGGAAATGTCTCCACGTGAGCAGAGCCCACTGCATACACCTCCTTTTCCCACACTGCCCACCTCTGTTCCATTTCAGTGAGCTTTTTGGATGTGTTCATCACAACATCACCACTGTCTGCCTGAATGACAAATGGCTTCTCCGGGCCTGGGTATTTCAACACCTGCTCAGCTGAAAAAACTCTTTTTGATTTCTCAAACAGTGCTTGGCACTCAGTCCATTTCAATGGCTGACTGGGTTTCGGTTTTTCCACCCTTTTTGTTTTTAGTAGGTTTGTGATGGGGAGGGCAATTTGGGTGAAAGATGGAATAAACTGTCTAGAAATTTGTGAACCCAAAGAAGCTTTACAATTGCTTCCGTGTGCAAGGCGGCACCCACTCTAACACTGCCCGTACCTTCTCTGGGTCCATTTTTATCCCCTGGTGGGAAATCCAGTAACCCAATTAATCATTTTTTTTCCTTGTGGAACTCGCACTTTGATAGCTTGGCACAGAGGCATGCTGCACGTAGCTTGTTTAAAATTGCTCTGACCAAGAAGATGGATACAATCAATCCATCTTCTCCACTCCACAATATATCTCTGTTGCGACTGGTCTTTCAAATACGCTGAAATCTTTGCCATTTCCGCCAGGTTGGAAACTTTTAAAGTCCATTCTTCTATTGTCAGCAGTTCTTCCTTCTTCCAATATTGCCCTATTAAAAGTCTCGCTGCCGTAATTAAATTCAAGATCAACTTAGTGTCCACAACAGTAGTGTCCGTAATAATGCCCAGTAAAAACAGTTGCAGACAAAACTTTATCCTTTTCTTAAATATCTTTTGCATATTCCACCAAATTTTAATCCAAAAAGCTTTAACCTTTTTACAGGTCCACCATACATGAAAATACGTTGCATCTTCACCACCACACCTCCAACATTTGAGCTGGCAGTTCGGATACATACTTGCTAATTTTTTAGGATCTAAATGCCACCTATAAAACATCTTATAAAAATTCTCTCTTAAGTTTTGAGCTTGCGTAAATTTTACATTTCTCACCCAAATCTTTTCCCAGGTATCCATTGTAATGACCTTGAAAATTCTGAGCCCACTTTATCATACAGTCTTTAACAAGTTCAGTCTCTGAGTCAATTTCTATCAATGCAAGATATATCCTTTTAATATGTGCTTGGCCTTGATCTCTAATTTGCTTTACCAGATTTTCATCAGTCATTGAAAAACCAATTTTCTGGTCTTCTTTCCACCTGGCCTGTAATTGCCCATACTGAAACCAAGTTTGTACAATCTTTTCTTCTCTTAAAATATTATACGGCTTTAAATGCCATACATTCCTTTCCAAACTTAAAATTTCCTTGTATGTAGTCACATCATGTTTAAACCCAACACTTATATTTTCTATTGCGTGTTTCGGTATTGCCCATATAGGTATCTTATAATTTAACTTATGTCTATACTTTTTCCAAACTCGCAACAGAGCATGTCTTAAAATATGTACCTTGAACACATTATCCACCTTCTTATCATACAATAAATATGCATGCCAACCAAATAACAAATCATGACCTTCAAGATTTAATAATCTCACTTGTGTTAAATTAATCCAATCACTTATCGCTGACAAAGCAGCAGCTTCATAGTATAGTTTAAGATTAGGCATTTTAAGACCACCTCTCTCACGTGTATCCTGCATAATCTTAAATTTAACTCGTGGCCTTTTCCCTGCCCAGACAAATTTATTAATACCCTTTTGCCATTCCTCCAAATTTGAATCCTTTTTAAGAATAGGTATCACTTGAAATAAAAATAAAAATTTTGGCAAAACATTCATTTTCACTGCTGCAATTCTTCCCAATAAGGATAATTGTAGTTTTTTCCAACTATCCAATTCTTTTTGAACTTTTCCCCATAACTTTTCATAATTAATTTTATATAACTTTACATTTGAGGGTGACAAATATATCCCCAAATATTTAACCCTTTTAACAATTTCAAATCCTGTTAACTCTTCTAAAACAGCCTTTTGTGATACTGTCATATTCTTAGACAACATTTTAGTTTTTTGTATGTTAACCTTGAATCCAGAAACTTTCCCATATTGCATTATTATCTCCATCAGTTCTACAACTGAATCGTCAGGCTGAGTTACCGTAACAACCAGATTGTCTGCAAACGCCCTCAGTCTATAATCCTGATCTCTTATTTGAATTCCCCTAATTTTTTCTGAATCCCGTATTTTAATCAAAAATATCTCCAATGTTAATTGATCAAAGGCTTTTTCAGCATCCAAAAAGATCAACGCTGTAGGGATCTGATTGTTTCTTTCCAAAAATTCCAACAAATCAACTACATGCCTCACATTATTCTTCATTTGTCTGCCACTTATAAACCCAGTTTGGTCACCATGAATTACTTGTTGTAATACCCTCATTAATCTGTTAGCTAAAACCTTAGCCCTCAGTCTATAATCCTGATCTCTTATTTGAATTCCCCTAATTTTTTCCGAATCCCGTATTTTAATCAATAATATCTCCAATGTTAAAACAAATAATAAAGGTGAGAACGGGCACCCCTGCCTTGTACCCTTTTCAATGTTACATACTTCCGTCAAACTATTATTAACTATTATGCGGGCTGTTTGCTTTTGATATAATGCCCTAATTGGTTGTAAAAATTTATCCCCAAAGTTCATTTTATCTAATACTTTTAACAAAAATTGCCAATCCAATTGATCAAAGGCTTTTTCAGCATCCAAAAAGATCAACGCTGCAGGGATCTGATTGTTTCTTTCCAAAAATTCCAACAAATCAACTACATGCCTCACATTATTCTTCATTTGTCTACCACTTATAAACCCAGTTTGGTCACCATGAATTACTTGTTGTAATACCCTCATTAATCTGTTAGCTAAAACCTTAGCAAATATCTTGTAGTCCGTATTCAAAAGTGATATTGGCCTATATTTTTTTGCTTGGGTGACATCCTGGTCTTCCTTCGGAATCAAAGAAATAAAAGCAGTTTTCCAAGACGGGGGCACCCCTCCTCCCATTTGAATTGTCTGAAACAATTCCCTTAATGGCTTTACCATCTCTAACTGTAAATTTTTGTAATACACAGCAGTCAATCCATCCGTACCTGGCGCCTTACCCACTTTCAATTGTTTAATTGCTGAAAAAATTTCTTCCTCAGTTATCAATTGATTCATCTCTTCCTTTTGTTCTTGTGTAAGAACAGGAATATTAGCGTTCATCAAATATTCATCAATATCTGCCTCACTAATCTTATCTCTAGCATATAACTTAGAATAAAAATCAACAAAAGTTTTCTTAATAAGACTCTGCTGATACACTATCTTATCCTTATGTTCTATTCTATCTATATTAGAAGCCCTTTGCTTCTTCCTTAACAAATAAGCTAACCATCTACCTGGTTTATTAGCATTGCAAAAAGTATTATGTCTATGTCTAAGTTAGTTGCCACTTGATCAGCCATCAACTTGTCGAACTGTCCCCTTAATAAATTAATTACCTCTTTAATCTTCGCATCCGATGGGTTCAAAATTAAAGCCTTTTCTTTTTCCCTAATTTCATTCTCTAATTCCTTCCTCCTGAATTCCAGATTGCGTCTATATTTGTTATTCAGATATATTAATACACCTCTCATATAAGCTTTACTAGCATCCCAGACCATTTCAGTAGAAGTGCCTTTATACATATTAATTTAAAAAAAATCCTTCATCTGTTTTTTACATTCTTCCACATTTTCCTGATTTCTAAACAAATTCTCATTTAGACGCCAGGAACGCCTATCTCTATTATCATTTTCTATCTCTAACCAGACTGGACTATGATCAGACATAGTTCTTGGACAAATCTTAATCTTCTTAATCCTAGAAAAGAAATCATTAGTAATTAGGATAAAGTCAATCCTAGAAAAAGATTGATGTCTATCAGAAAAAAAAGTATAGTCCTTCTCTTGCAAATTTCTTTCTCTCCAAATATCTCGCAAATCCAAATCGTCCTTCATTTCAAAAAAAGATTTAGCCAGTTTAGCATGACTTGGAATACTTTAAAAAAAAAACCACTTGTCCATTTGTACATCCAAAACACTGTTCCAGTCCCCCATAAAAATAAAAGATTTATAATCCCACTGAGTAATCTTGCTGTGTAGTAAACTATAAGAGTCTGCTTGTTGTTGATTAGGAGCATATAATCCAACCAGAAGTGTTTTCTTGCCTTCTATTAACAGTTCAATTATAACATATCTTCCTTGTTTATCTGCTTCAATTAACTCCGCTGTCAAGGTATTCTTAACATAAACAACCACTCCATTTTTCTTATCCGTTGCAGAGGCAATAAATTGTGTACCCAGTCTTGAATTTAATAAGTACTTTTGATCCGTAACTCTAATATGTGTTTCTTGTAAACAAATAACATCATTCTTAAATTGTTTTAAATATTGAAAAACTTTCTTTCTCTTCTGTGGTGAGTTTAAGCCATTAACATTCCAGGTTAGAAACTTTGTCTCCATCCTTCGCAACCCGAAGCTTTTGGAGAACTTCTTCCAAAATCACCTGCACTCTCTTAGGTCGCGCTCCTCCCACAGCTTCACTATAAGTAAGTTTTGGAGGTGCCATCATGACTTTCTGCTGTTCTTGTACTTGCTCTCGTCTCATTCGTCTCGAAGCAGCACGCGTCATCCTCTGGTTTCTGGCCTCCTCCGATGATACTGAAATTTGATCCACTCCTGTAACTTTCTCATCTATCTGTGTTGTTCCTTCAGCACCTTGTAAATTCTCACTGCGTAGTTGAGGCTCTCCCTCTTCTTTGTAGATTCCAAAAGTGGTATGGGGACTGCTTTTTAAAACATTACTATAAAAATCACATGCCTGCAATACTGTAGTAAGACGATGTCTCATGCCTTCATGCATCACCACCATACCTCCCATCTGAACTTAATATCACGTTGTCTTAATTCTTATGCCAAAAAGGCAAATTCCTTCCTTCTCCTTAGGATTCTTGGAGGGATCTCTTTTAAAGTCAAAACTTCTTGCTCAGCAATTGCAAATTTAGTATTGTAAAAGGCTTGAATAACCTCATTTCTAATTGCTCTCTTTGTAAAATAAACCACCACATCTCTGGGTAATTTCCTTTGTCTTGCAATCCACGAATTAACACGGGAAATTTTGTCTATATCTTCCATAATTGCATCTGCTGGTCACCCCAACACACCTTCCAAAGCCTCGGAAACTATTTTCTTCAAATTTTCTTTAGAATCCTCTTTTAAGCCTCTAATTCTCACAGCAAACTCCATCTCATGGTACTGTACAAAGGTCAAGTCACTATCAATTTTATCCACCACATTTTCGGTCTCTGTCATTTTTGCATCTAATCTGATATTATTTTGGCTGAGATCTTCCACTCTCTCGTCCAAGCGCTCTATGCATATAGCCATGCCTTGAAATGCAAGTAAGATGTCTGCCCTTATTTCTGTTAAGTTCTCATCCATAAGCTCAACTAATTGTTGCGATTGCTTTTTCATAGCCTCTTGCAACACATCCTGCAAGTCTTTAACTGTAAAAGTTGGTACAGGTGCAGGTGCAGGTGCAGAGGGAGGGGGCATTAAAGCTTGTAACAAAGATTGCTGCACCAGAGAAGCCCCCGCGCTTCTGGGAACTTTAGAAGATTTGGCAGCCATTTTCACCCACTGTTGCCTGCTACGCACTTTCACTTTCAAACTCCACAAAGTCCATTGAGTTAAACATCATAAATTCACTTTCACCTGAATCTCCTGTATCGCTCTCCCTGCATCCAGGTTCTCTAGAGTTCTCTCTTGCTGGCAGGGACGGTTGCTGATGCCCTGCTCTGCTCCAAAAAGCCCGGAGCAGAGGCGCCCCGCAGTCCAGAGCAAACTCAGGCTTCGGGGGGGCTCAATCCTTCAGCCACCAGAACTTTAGCTCTGGCGGCCCCAGAGAGCTCTACCCCTACCTGAGCGCTCACCCCCTCCTCTTCTCCCGAGGAGCGGGCTTCCGAGCCATCAAAATGGCTGATCGGCACTGTTTTCGGCGGCTCTACAGAGCCGGCGGGGCTGACAGCCAGAATGGCTGCCTGCGGCAACGCCTTACCACCCAGAAGTCAAGAGCCCGTCTTTCTTCTCCCAGAATAGCACAGGGCTGGTTGTCTTCAGCCCTGCCAGCTGAATGAACCCCCGCACTAGATTTTTTTAAATGAATTTCTGCAGCTCCTTGAGCTCTCTAGGATTCATCGAATAGAGCTTGGGTTTGGGTAGTTTAGCTCCTGGCAGGATTTTGATGGCACAGTCAGTGGGCCAGTCGGGGGGACAGTTTGTCGGACCTTTCCTCACTGAATACTTTGGCCAGATCCCGGTATTCATTAAGTATGCTTTCTGATGGCCTGTTGCTTGCGACTGCCACCACCTCAGCCATTTCCCCCCTTCTTCTTTTTGGTACGCTGTCCTGTGTCACAGCTTTCCTTCCTCAGTTCTCCCGTTCTCCAATTTACTCTCAGATTCCAAGTTTTCAACATGTCATCCCCCAAATCAAGGGCCATTCCATGCCAGGGGCCACAATGAATGTTATAGTCTATGTGGTCCCCCATCATGAGTTCAATCAGCCAGGTGGCAAGGGTGGCTAAAATTCTTCCTGAGATGGAACTCATCTAATTGCCCAAAGGAAATGGGTTTTGTTAGCAAAGTGCTTCTTGCATTGTCCTCATCTTCTGGATCCCAAGCAGTCACATCTGGAGGGTCATCAACTACAGCCCATAGTCCTTCATTGCACAGCAGCAAGCAACACTTTGTCAACCATGTAACGTAGTTGGTCCCATCCAACCAACTTATCCAGGAGATGCCTGACAACTGTTCTTGTGCCATTTTTACACAAACTCAGCTATGATACTGTGTGTATCATATGATACTGTGTGTATACGTATCTGGGCCCATAACCAATGTTTGCAAAATGCTTCTTGAGTTATCAGGAACCTACACAGGCAAAAGCGTACTGAGAATAGTAAGAGTCACACAGTAACCACACAGATACACTGAGTTGTGATAAACAGAAAAATACTTTACTATTAGTTGTAAAAAACAAAAACACAATCCAAATAAACAGTCCAGGTCATACACAAATAACAACAGATAAGCAACAGCAACAGTCCAGGGAGTAACCAAAATACAATGTCTTCTTACTGGTCTGAAGGTCAAGTACACAGTTCCTATGGTTTAACACAGTAGTAAGCCAAAAAGGAAAAACAATGAGAGCAAAGAGAGAGAGAGAGAAGCCACGTTTCTAGCTCCCTCTTATGGCCGTTGGAAAAACTTACACACCCATTGGCCAATTAGCACCTTAAGGTTATATCATCATGGTTTATATATTTCCAACCCAACCAGGTAGGCTATAACCATATGCCTAGCATTCTCCCCTTGGGGTAGGATAATATATAACTTCTTATAATCATAGGCCAATCTTTTCACAACTAGCCTTGTGTTTAACAGCACTTTGGACCTTAGTGAAATGGTCTGCGATATTCATATCAGTTGAAAAATATTCTAGTTGTATTAGTTTGTCCTTGACACATTGTCTGACATTTAAGTAACGAAGATCTGTATGTTTGGATCTTGTTCTAATGGCAGCGTTAATTGCCATCTTTATTGCAGCTTGGTTGTCCTCATATACAATAAATGGATCCTTTACAGTTAATCTCATGTCCAACAATAACTGTTTGTACAGCAGCAATTCCGTACATAAAACCGATAAAGATGAAAATTTGGCTTCCATTGTAGACAGGCTTATGTGCTTCTGTCTGATGGATTTCCATCCAATTATAGAATCACCCAACATTATAGCCAACCCTGAAGTTGATTTTATCAGAGGCAAAACTTGCGTCTGCATAGGCTGTGAGAATTAACTCACGATTTGGCTCTAAATATAACGAGTAGTGAATAGACTGCTTCAAATATCTTAATACCCGTTTAGCTGCTTGCCAGTGTCTGACAGTCGGTTCATTATTGTATCTTGCTAATTGGTTGACATTGTAAGAAATGTCTGGTCTTGTCCAATTACTCAGATACATAAGACTACCTATTAAAGATTGGTATATAGTTTTATCAAAAACAGGACTTTCAATATTAATGTCCTTAAAATCCAGAGCCATCGGAGTCTTCGTTGGTTTAGAAAGCCCCGTGTTATATCTTTTTAACAACCGAGTTATTTTACTGGCTTGTGAAACCTTGAAACCTCTATTTGTCTTTACAATATCTAGCCCCAAATTGTGGCTTATTTCCCCTAGGTTTCTAATTGTAAATTTCTTTTGCAAACTTGAAATGATGTTTTCTGCTTCTTGCTCAGTTTTTGTTATTATTGCAATATCATCAGTAAACAGCAGAAGTAAAGACAATACTCCGTTATATTTTCTCCTAAACAAACATGGATCAGCATTACTGGCTACGAAACCTATCACATCCAACTCATTGACTATACACTTATTCCACTCAAAACCCAATTGTTTTAAGCCATAGAGGCTTTTCTTTAACTTCCAACAATCGTTTTCTATATCCTTGGTCACTCCTGGTGGTGTTCTTAAATAAATGGTGTGTTGTAATGGAGCATGTAGATATGCAGTTTCCACGTCTACATGATTTACTGTATATCGGTTTTTAGCCGCCCACACTAAAGCTGCTCTTAAAGTAGTTGCTCTCAGACTAGGTGCAAATACCTCATCATAGTCCTCGGTAGTTTGAGCAAAGCCTTGTGCTACTAATCGTGCCTTATGGGTAACAGTCCCATCTACACCCTTCTTTACCTTGTATGCAACCTATTGCATGCTCACCAGGTGGCAGTTTTGCTTTTTCATAGACCTTTAGATCCTGCAAAGACTTTAACTCCCTATCCATTGCAGCCTTCCATGCATTCTGTTCCTTTTCAGGATACATCCTAATTTCATCATAATTAGAAGGCTCTAAGTCAATTTGGCATATCACACTGGCCTCATAGTGATCAGGTGGACGTCTGTTGCGTATTGAACACCTAAGTTGTACAGGGCTTTGTATTGATGTCTCCTCTTCTTCCTCCTTTATCTCCCCTATCTTCATCTTTTACAGGTTCAGAAGATGTATTATCATTTCTAGTTATGTTATCAGAGGAGTTTTTAAATACAAGAGGATCAGTATTAACATTTGCTTGCTCTGGTCCAGGGGTAGGCAACCACGGCTCTTTTATGACTCATGGACTTCAACTCCCAGAATTCCTGAGCCAGCTGGCTCAGGAATTCTGGGAGTTGAAGTCCATGAGTCATAAAAGAGCCGAGGTTGCCTACCCCTGCTCTAGTCTATCCCAACCAATGTGCTCAAGGAATTTGGCACTTGTACTACAATGTATATTAGTGGTGCCTTGTTCCCAAAAACGATAAGATTTATGTTTGGATTCATATCCCACAAAGAACAATGGCCTTGCCCTATGCTGGCCTTTGCTCCTGAGTTGTGCAGGAATGTGAACCCATGCTGGGGTGCAAAACATGTGCAGGTAACCCAGGTCTGGTTCTCTGCCATGCCATAACGTGTATCGTATTTTACTGGTAGAAGAGTTCACCACATTGAGGACATGGTTTGCTCATTTTGCAGCCTCCCCCCATAGTCTATCTGTTAAGCCAGAATCTGTTAACATAGTCCTTATCATAGCTTGTAACGTTTGCCCACATCTCTCAACAAGTGCATTGTGTTGAGGCCTTTAAGGGGCTGAACGCTTGTGCTCAATGCCGGCTGATAGTAGCATATCTACAAAACGCTTGTTAGTGAATTCAGTGCCGTTATCAGTTATTATACACTGAACGTTTCGCTTTGTTTTTCTCTCTACAAACTTAAACCAGTTTGAAAAATGTTGGAACATGTCTGCCTTTGATTTAAGTAGGTAACAAAACCCATAATGAGAGTAATGGTCCATGATGCTTAGGACAAAATACGATCCCCCTAAACTAGGCTTCATGGGGCCGATAAGATCTGCAAATACAACTTCCAAAGGGACAGTGGTCTTGAAACCGTTTCACCTGTTTGCAGGAGTTACCTTGCTCTTTTTCTGATTACATGCATTGCAATTCAGGTACCTCTTACACGGCTTCAGTCTTATTCCTTTCACTAATTCAATAGTCCTACGTAGTACGGTAAAGTTCACATGCCCTAACCATCAATGAAGCAAATGTATGCACTCATCATGAGGCTTCTTGTTCTCACATATAGGGTTAGCATTAGTTGTATTAACCGGGTTGCTAGCGAGGACAAACAAACCATTTTTTAGGTTGGCAGTAACACAGGTTCCATTCTTCTCCGTTATACATTTCTGCTCCTTGAACGTCACCACAAACCCAGCCTTAACCAATGCCTTTACAGATAAAAGGTTAAATCGTAGTTTCGGCACATTCAGCATTGGTAAATGTTCGTCAATATATGGACAGTATGCATTACTTCACCAGAGGCCTTCATCCTCCAACCATTGGCCAGTGAAACATGTTGATTGCTGCATTTCATATGGACAAAACCCTCTTTGACTTTGGTGATACATTGAGAAGCCCCACTATCAACCACCCACAGATTGTTGTATATGGTTGTTGGTTCAGCAGAAACAGCCAAACCAATGTCCTTCTTTGTCTTCCTACTGCTATCCGCATTCTGTTTTCTACCCTTTCTACAGAACCTAGCTATATGCCCTTTAGCCCCACAAGAATAGCATTTCTTAACAGTATAAGCAGTAGTATATTGATGTTCCTCTTGTGGAGATGGCTGTCTCTGCTGGTCTCTGTCTTGCCTCCTTCTGGTCTCCTCCAGCAATCTTCCGGTTATCCCTGGCAGTGTCATCTCATCTTTGGACAGGACTTCCAAAGAAGATACGTATGCATCATAACTGTCGTCTAAGGAGGGCAGGATGATATAAACCTGATGCAGCTCTGAAAAAATCTTGCATAGTTGTCTTCATGAAGTTCAAATAGGCTAACATATCCCCATTCTTTTGAAGATGAGCCCTAAACAGTTTGTGTGTGAGGTATATGTGTGCGCCCACACTATCACGAACATAGATATGTCGCAAAGTGGCCCAACACCTAGCAGCAGACACCTCACCATGAATATGGCCAAGCTGCTGGTCATTCAGTGTTAGTCCAATTATGCATATTTCATTGTCACGGTTAAACTTGGCTATCTTCTGTGCATTGTCCTCATCTTCTGGATCCCAAGCAGTCACATCTGGAGGGTCACAACTACAGCCCATAGACCTTCCTTGCATAGCAGCAAGCAACACTTTGTCAACCATGTAACGTAGTTGGTCCCATCCAACCGACTTATCCAGGAGATGCCTGACAACTGTTCTTGTGCCATTTTTACACAAACTCAGCTATGATACTGTGTGTACTAATTCTCAGTACGTATCTGGGCCCATAACCAATGTTTGCAAAATGCTTCTTGAGTTATCAGGAACCTACACAGGCAAAAGCGTACTGAGAATAGTAAGAGTCACACAGTAACCACACAGATACACTGAGTTGTGATAAACAGAAAAATACTTTACTATTAGGTGTAAAAAAACAAAAACACAATCCAAATAAACAGTCCAGGTCATACACAAATAACAACAGATAAGCAACAGCAATAGTCCAGGGAGTATCCAAAATACAATGTCTTCTTACTGGTCTGAAGGTCAAGTACACAGTTCCTATGGTTTAACACAGTAGTAAGCCAAAAAGGAAAAACAATGAGAGCAAAGAGAGAGAGAGAGAAGCCACATTTCTAGCTCCCTCTTATGGCCGTTGGAAAAACTTACACACCCATTGGCCAATTAGCACCTTAAGGTTATAACATCATGGTTTATATATTTCCAACCCAACCAGGTAGGCTATAACCATATGCCTAACAGGTTTGTTCAGCCTCCTCACTGGAATCCCCAAATTCCCCACTAGGTTTGGACTGATTAGGCAGCAGGTGCAACCCAAGTCTATCAATGCTTTTAGGGCCACTTTCTCTTCCATCTCTGGGCTGAACATTTCTACGGGTCTGGTGAGGGGCACAATGGGTCTACTTACCAGCAGTTCGTCGTCCGAATTGCTGTCCAAGGTTTCTCCAGTGGAGATGGAGTTCCACCTCCCTATGGTTTGGAGGACTGGACCTCTGTGACTTCAGTGCCTCTTATGGCAGTCTCCCAGATTCACAGTGGTGGTTTTCCAAGTTTCTCCCTACGATGTGGTCTGCCCTCAGGATCGGTGCTTTCGAATGACACTTGGCTGCTTGATGGCCTTCTTTGCCACATCTGAAGCAGGTGGTCGAACGCAGGTTCACAGTCAGAGTCTTTTTCCCTTCTGAGGGGGAACGTCTCCATGTCCGGCCCATTCACTGTTGGCTGCGTGCTAGGTCAATTTCAGCCTCTTCCGCCATTATGTACCAGCAGTGGAGGCGTGCTGGATCCCCATAGGCAATGGAAGCCTGGTAGAGGTTGTCATTCAACCCATCCTTGAACAGGCTAATCAAGGTTTCCTCTGGCCAGTTGAGGCAGCCTGCTAGGTCTCTAAACTCCTACTGGCTGCATTGTGTGTGTTGTCTGCAAGTAAGAAGTCAAAGATAGCAATTAATTCTTACTGGCTGCGTGTGTTTACTGCAATCAAGTTTAAAGTTCAGTTAGAAAATGTGTTTTAATTCCTAAAATCTGCAATTTAAAGTCTGTAACATTTCTACAATCAAGTTTAAACAGTCAGGAAATGCAATCTGAATTCCTTCTCTCTGCATCCTACATGTGCATGTTGTTTACGAGCAAGGCAGAGGTAAAAAAAGGCTTCGGGATTGCATATCTGCAATAACATTCTGTGAACTCTTGTTTCAAAAGGCTAGTAAACATCTTATTGCCTCTCTGCCAGCTCTTGCCTGCAATTTAAAGTGACTTTAAATCCAAGTGAATTTCTGCTAAGATGTGCCTTGAATTGAAAGAAAGACTGTGTTGTAAGCTTGAGTTTGAATCTACTGTTGAAAAACAATTTGTTTCAGAACTAGCCTGCTAGTTAGCTGAGATCCTTTGCTTAAAAGCCATAAAGAACAAGGATGCAATTAATCGCCTTGGTAACCAGCTCTTCAGTGAAAGAGAACCCACCTTCGGAATGCAAGCTATGCAACAGCTTGTAAGCTTGGGTGTTATTAAACAGAGAGAGAGGCATTGATTGATAGCCAATGTTTTTTAGAGTTGAATTTTGCTCAAACAAAATTTTTGCCAGTTACAAATGAAATTTATGACTAGCCATACAAGCATCTTTACAGAGAATTTTGCTCAAACAAAAAAGTTTGCCAGTTAGCAAATTTTTTTTGCAATAAAGATTGCTGAGAAACAACAATAAGAGAGCCATTAAGCAATTAGTTGCCTAGTAACCAAACTCTTGGTTGCTGCTCAGTCAAAAGGGCCCCCACCCTTTGGAATGTGCCAGACAAAGGAGTCAGCTTGGATTTACACTAAGGCAGGCAGTGATCCCTGGTGGCCAAACTGAAAAGCTTAAACTGTCTGCAAATTTGAAACGCATGTGAAAGCTTGTATACAGAGAGAGACTGATTTGCACTTATAGCAAGCTATGCAAGCATTTTATTTGGATAAGCAAGTGATTTATCTTACTCTAGCTATAAACTAGGAACAAAGAGCAAATTAACCTTCGTCAGATACAGTTTTATAGCCTACGGTTGGTCCTCTTAATACAGACAGGAAGTCCCTTGAGAGTTCCAGACCGGCTCACGACTAGTGGTCATAAGAAGGAACATTTGCCTCACTTTGCATCCAAATTCAAGCTAGAGACAATAACAGACTTGCATCCAAACAGCAACCTCTAGTGGTCAAGTGCATCCCAGTGACTGCTCAGCAAGTAAAAGGCTTGTCCTCAGGCACGTGTAGAGTGCCCCCTAGTGGTCAAAGGGCAAACTTTCCTGAAGTCCCTAACCACGTAGAAGGTGTCCCTAGTGGCCAACAGGCAAACTTCCCCAAAATCTCTGACTGCACAGATGGTGCCCCCTGGTGGTCAAAGAGCAAAGTACAATGAATTTAGTCAAAAATATCTAGGAAATTTTCTGCATCTGTCTTAGCCATGGTGGAGTGTCTCATTGATCCAGAAGAGCTACTTCAACCAGACAACCCTGATTTGCACCAAGAAGTTCTAAGACCCAAGCGTATAATAAAACTAACCCAGATACTCAGAGAAAATTGTGAGGCAATTAAGGGTGAATTTTCTAGTAATCTGTCAGAGCTATAGGACAGAACCGCACACGCCATGACAATTTTGCTCAGTCTTGATGGTAATCCTGTTGTATTAAGAGAGACTATAGTTTGCCTATCTGCAGCTTATGAACATTACCAGCAGCTGTCTACAAAATACACAGGTTTTTTGAATGACTCTAATGTAGATGATTCCTCAGCAGAATTAACCAAAATTGAGGATCTGAACCTGCAAAGAGATCTCCTAGTGCAAGATGCAAAGAATAAGGCAAAAATCTGTATTGCAGACCTGCAGGAGACCAGATCCCATAGAACCACATCAACTAAAGTCACAGTACGCTCTGCTAGATCCTCTCGCTCCAGGGCTTCAACGATATATCACAAGCTACTAGAGGCCTGTGCGCTTGTAGAAGAAAAGAAGGTGCAAGCTT
The DNA here is from genome assembly GCF_947247035.1 of Vipera ursinii. Classification (NCBI taxonomy): domain Eukaryota; kingdom Metazoa; phylum Chordata; class Lepidosauria; order Squamata; family Viperidae; genus Vipera; species Vipera ursinii. The sequence goes on along the minus strand of NC_139519.1, from coordinate 1,274,279 downwards.
CCTTTGCCAGGAAGGAAGCTGAAATAGAAGCCCAGAGAAAAATGCGCCAAGCAGAGGAAGAAGCCCGCCAAGCAGAGGAAGAGACCCAAATGAAAATTCTGCAAATAAAAAAGGAACGAATGGCTGCTTTAGCAAAGCTGAAGTTCTACGAACCAACAGCAAAGAAAAACATCGATGTGGAGTGCTCCATCCCAACAGAAGTGAAGGATCCGATGGAACACACCAGTCAATATGTGTTAAAGTATAGTGTTTGCAACGATGCAGAGACATCTTCCACAATGCCTACAAACATCGCAGAGACCCCAGAACCGCAAGGGCCTGCAGTCCTTCAACACCGCAGCACAAGTGCATCTTCTGCACTTCCCACAAACATCATAGAGATCCCAGAACTGCAAGGGCCTACATCTCTTCATCAACACAACACAGGTGTGTCAGCTGTGCTCCCTCCAAACAGCACAGAAGCCTCGCGCCTGACAGAGCCTACATCTCTTCAACAACACAGCACAGGTGCATCAACTGTGCTTCCTACAGACAGCACAGAAATCCCAAGCCTGCAGAGGCCTGCACTTCTTCAACGCCCAGACACAGGTGCACCAACACCTCAAATTGCATCACCTCTTGTCAACGACAACGTAACTTCCAGCAATGATCAACGGTTGAATCAACAACCAGCACAAATTTTAGAGATTACACCACAGCTAAATGCTCCTGCAACATCATTCTATCCTGGTGTACCTGATCCTTATTCACCAGAGAACTCTCACACCCAAGAGGTTCCACAAGTTTCTTTGGCATCAAAGAGTGAGAGACCAGACCTTCCTGAGTACACCAAACACATGACTCGTCGAGAGCTCACCACCAATAGCCTCTCAAGGTTTGATGACTGTCCAGAAGACTTCAGATCCTGGAAAACAATCTTCAAAGCTGTTGTTGATGCTCTCAACCTTACCGCCAGAGAGGAACTCGACCTACTCTTTCCCTTTTCCCTATTCTCATATTTTTGCAGGTTTATAAATCATCATGCCTGGATGAACAATGATCCCAGCTTCCACCACCCTGAACCCAGTGTGGCTGCTCCATCATCATCATCAAGGTCCACCGGCAGACACACCTGGACAAGAAACGATCACAGTTTCAACAAGCCTCAATCCAGTGTGCCTACTGCATCATCATCATCAAGGTATGGTAACACAGCAGCTCAAGACTCACGTGGAGCTGCGTCTACAAGAAAGATGGACGTCTCACCTCCTGTACCATTCCCTCCTCTATGGAATGATTCAGGTGGTAGCAACTCACATCCTGTACCATCTCCTCCTAAATGGAGTGATTCAGGTGTTGGGGATGAATATGCTACAGGTGCTGTGCTTCATATGGCCATTTTGCTAAAAATTGTAAAGCCTTTGTCAAGTGCACAGAATGCAATAGCGACAAACACGATACAGCTACGCATCCTGATCCACTTCCAGGCAATCCACAGCAACCACCTGTATCCACCCTGCTTCAAATTATGGCGGGGAGCAACAAAGTCACGCTCCAGTCACCAACGTTTCACCTTTACCCTATCTTCAAGTTAGAGACCTTGTTCTGTTTAAGGACCAACTACCTCAAGAATCGAAGGGCACCAAAAACCTTCATCAGACCCATTACAGAATTCGTTCTGCTTTTACCTCTTGAAGACTGAACTCATTTTCCTTGTTGAAACCTGCCTTCAAGAAGAAAAGTGCCTTCAACCTGATCCAAGGCAATTGTTATTATTGCAATATATATGCATGTTCTTTTATATCTTTCAGGTCTTGAACACAACAAGCAAAACCTCAGCCTGAAATGGCAGATTTTATTGTTGCAATATGTATGCACGTTTATTTTTATATATCTCTCAGGTTTATGTTTATATGTATACATGTTTAATTTTTATATCTCTCAGAGTTTTATGTCTATACCTCAGGTTTATTACTTATATTTCTTAGGTGTTTTATGACAACAACAAACCACAAATGTGTATTTGCATTTGCATAACTACCGTTATGGGATTTATATGGTGGTATTATGAAATACCAGACGGGGAATGTGCTGCCACCACGTGGCTGTTTTGGGAAATTATAGTATGCTAATTGGGTCTACCAGCACCTTTCCCCTTTGTGATGTATTTCCTATCCTGCTCATGATGCTGTACTAGGATCCACCCCTTCTGGGTTGGACTTCCTCCTTCTCCTTGTTCCCTTCTGTTCCATCCTCCATTGTAACATCTGAACACAAGCCATGCGGACAGTAATCCTGTTACTGTCTTTTGACCTTAAAGTACCGTCCAGACTTCACCTGACCACACCTTCCCTGCTGTAACCTTCTTCTACATGCAAAATAAAGGTATTTCAGATGAACCAGGTGCTTTACGAGTTCACTGTCTGGAAAGAGCCATTAAATTATGACTAAATTCAGACCAGTGCAAGTGTCTTAACAAGGAATTAAATCACTAGCACAACGAGCTTTCGATCCAGAATAGGTACCTTTCTCTCTTTGCCTGAAACTTTGATAAAAGGCCATCTCGGTTATGGCATTCCAATATAGAGATAGCATGGGAAGGAGAAAGGAACGGAGTAGATAGGATCTTTCCCTTCCTTCTGCCTGCCAAAATCTTGTTCTTTTTCTCACCAGGAGGGAGGCAATGGAAGTGGCCCAGGGATGGCCAATGACCGGGTAAAGAACCTCCAGAATGAAGTTGAGGGTGTCAAGAACATCATGACACAGAATGTGGAGCGGATTCTAGCAAGGGGTGAGAACCTTGACCATCTGCGCAACAAGACGGAAGACCTGGAAGCAACGGTGGGCTTTCTTGTTGTGTGATAGGAATAAACATGCACCCAGGTTTCACTTCGAGGTCCAGGACAAGAGTGAGAGGGAACCATTAAACGTCTTCCCGAGTATAGGTCCAGCAGCCAGGAGTGAGAAAAGAACTAAAGACATTTCCATAAAGAGCAAAATGTTGATTATGTAACATAACCTTGTCTGTTTTGCTTTTTATACAATTGTTGACTCACAAAGTATCATGTATCAATAGGGAATGAGAGTGTTAAGACAAGCCAGATGAGGGAGGAAGGAAGTTACTTAAACCAAGTCAAAGGCAAGCCAGCATTCCTAGGCTTTGCTGTGCTGTTTGGGCTGCATTAGCTCATCTGGCTTGAGGGGAGGAGAAGCCATATGGATAGGAGAGGCATCCGTGATCAGCCTGGAACTGGTAAAGCCCTGAGGAGCCAGAAGAGCCCTTTGTCTTACTTGGGGCTAAAGTGCCTCTGGCATAAGCTATGTGGGGTTTGTGATAGAAGTTTGGCAATAAAAATAACCTAGAGGGAGAAGGGTGGGTTCTCCCTGCAGCTCAGATTAGCTCTGTGGAGAAATGAAAATTAGTTAATGAGCTGAAACCAAACATCTTTGTTCAATATGCAGAGAATCAGTTGACTGCCTCATCTCTGTGGCAACCTCTCAAGTACTGGAAAACAGCTATCGTATCTGTTTGTTAGGCTAAAGCTGGATGGAGTTCCCATTTGAACAAACTCACTATATTTGCACGCTATATTTAAGCTTCATTATTTAATTGAATCATTTTGTGGGTCCACATATTATATTGAAAAAGCCATATCTGCACAATATACTAAGACAGAGGTAATCAAGATTAGTATCTTGCATAAATGCAGGCAGTAGATCTTTAATTGACATGGTTGATTGTGTTGCATAAACAAAGACCCTGTTTTGCTTCTGAGATAATAAAAAATTGTTTTTAAAGATGGTAACAACTTCTTACAGCAGACTGATGTGCATGCTGAAGTCACCCTGCGTGCTCACCAAGAATGTAAAGGAGCACTTGCTTTGGTATTCTTTTTTCTCTGCACCTTCTAGTTTTATATTTTTTTTAGTTTGTATTTTTTTTACTCTGATAGTTGTAATTTTAATAAAATTGCAATTAAGAAAAAGTTTTGGTCAGTCAGAGTAGGCAATATATTTGCAACTGAAGCCTCCCCCCCACCCCCCACCCCCCGAGTTCAGGGAGGGAAGCTTCTCTTCACTCTTTGTAAGTTATGTGTATCTTTTTCTACAGTCAGAACACTTCAAGACAACCTCACAAAAGGTGGCCCGGAAGTACTGGTGGAAGAATATCAAGATGATTGCCATAATTTGTATCATTGCTCTCATCATCCTTATTCTCATCATCCTGCTTGCCACCGGCGTCATTCCGTCTTAAGTTTCTTTCCTACCACTGGACGTTTCCCAGTCATCATTCCCACATTTTTTTTAATTTTGCCCCCATCATCCCCTCCCTTAACAGCTGAAATTCGTAAGATCCTTTGCCAGATCAAGAGGCCCAGGTTGCCTCCCTGCAGGATCTGCCACTCTCCCCAATCTCCCTCCCATGTCAGGACCAAAAGCATCCCAGCTCCAGGAGTCGCACCCTGTCTTGGGTCTACGCAGGGTCCCTCAGCTGTACGTGTGAATGTAGCAAGATGAAGCAGAGACTGTTTCTGCTAGATGATCCCCACCCAGCAGAGCGCGCTAAAATTCTGATTCTGCCAGTGCCTCAGCTGCTTGCTTGGAGCAGAGCTCGACCTCCATGCCCGTTCTACACCTTGACCAAACATCTGGAATGGGCAGTGGAGATGCTGGGGAATGATCCCAACCTTATGTGCCACTCTGGGTATTCCTTCCCTTCCATGAAGCCTCATCCTCAGATCTCCTTGATTTGTGTGCCTTACATCATCCTGGATGGAGAAGAAGTGATTTACTGAAACTCACCTGGCAATATAAAGGAGAGATGTTTTTTGAAATACTGATTAAATGAAGGGTGCCCAGTTCAGGTTCTCTAAATTTTTATTTCTCTCGCTCGGGAAAGTTAGCTCCTCGAGATGCCAGTTCTGAGGTCCTGACTCCTCCAATTGGGACCCCTGAGAGGTGGCTCCTCTGATCAGCTTCATTCCCTTTAATCGGCATGTAGTTTTCTTTCCGCTACGGCCTTTCCAATCCAGTGCCTCTAATCTTTGAGAAATTTCTAGGAAATGTTTATTCACTTTTGCATTTGATTTACTAACTGCAATAAAAGTATTTATAAATCACTGGCTACTACACAGATATGTTTAGAAGAAACCTGCCTTGGTGACTCATTGGGTTCAGCTGCATTTCACACACACAATTGTAAATATTTTGCCACAGGCCACCTATTATTGAAAGTATCTAAGAATACTTAGCATCTAGATGGTGCCTCAGAATTTTCCACCTTAATAATCCACTTGCAAAGTAGGTTAGCAATTATCTGAAGGTAATAGCAATTATAAACACCTTTCTCTTAGACTATCACATGCCACAATCCTGCTAAATTGAGACAGTGTATCTTTGTTCTTTAATTGTGAAAACTTAAAAAGTATTGAAGGAGCATATTTTGGAAGCATGTTGCCTGGGATCCATAGTGCTCACTCTTCTGGTGGAGGTGCAGCATGGAAGCTGCATTGGAGGCATTTGTGGATGACACCAAGTTTGAGGAGAGCAACTTTCCTGGTGCTCGATCTTTCAGCCAGGGAAGCTTCCTCACTGCCTCTGTGAGACTGGAGTGAGGGACACAGGCCTTTAGCGGTTCACCTCCTTCCTCTGGCATGATTACAGTCAGTGCTGGAGGAGGAGACCTTCCCAAAAATTCCAAGGCTCTTTTTCCCTGCTTCTTTTTACATCTAAATGAAACCACTGGGGAAGGTAATCTCTCAACACGAGTCCCGCTATCAATATGCTGGTGATAACCTGTTCTAGATCTTGTCCCCAGGCCAAGCAGGTGATGCAGTGGAATTGCTGGAGGCCATCAGTGTCCAGATGGAGAAAAAAACTGAATCTCCCTCAAGATGGGTTGGCTGTGGATTTGTGCCCTAAACAATTCCAGGATAATTCTGTCTTTGACTCTAAACAAGGTTGTGTTCCCTCATTTGGCAATGGTAAACAATTTCAACTTCTTGATGGGCAGGTGACAGCTGTGGCCAGCAGGCCATTTGCACATTCTATCTTGTGTGCCAATTGCAACCCTGCTCACTTAGGAAGCCTTGCTCAGAGTCACTCACCCCTCAGTCACTGCCCCCCTGCACTGCTCTAATGCACTCTGTATGGGGCAGCCCTTTGAAAAGCATTCAGAAGCTGCAACTGGTACAAAATCTAGCAGCGCAGGCAATGATACGTGTATCTCAAACAGGCACCTGACAAGACTTCCTGCCCTGGGAAGAAATGCTTAATCCTTATCCAAGAATTATGACATTACTATAGATGTATACAGGTGAAACTCAAAAAATTAGAATATCGTGCAAAAGTTCATTTATTTCAGTAATGCAACTTAAAAGGGGAAACTAATAGACTCATTACATGCAAAGCAAGATAGTTCAAGCCGTGATTTGTCATAATTGTGATGATTATGGCGTACAGCTCATGAAAACCCCAAATCCACAATCTCAGAAAATTAGAATATTACATGAAATCAATAAAACAAGGAGTGTACATAGAACAATATCAGACCTCTGAAAAGTATAAGCATGCATATGTACTCAGTACTTGGTTTGGGCCCCTTTTGCAGCAATTACTGCCTCAATGCGGTGTGGCATGGAAGCTATCATCCTGTGGCACTGCTGAGGTGTTATGGAAGACCAGGATGCTTCAATAGCGGCCTTCAGCTCTTCTGCATTGTTCGGTCTCATGTCTCTCATCTTTCTCTTGGCAATGCCCCATAGATTCTCTATGGGGTTCAGGTCAGGCGAGTTTGCTGGCCAATCAAGCACAGTAATCCCACGGTCATTGAACCAGTTTTTGGTGCTTTTGGCAGTGTGGGCAGGTGCCAAGTCCTGCTGAAAAATGAAGTCAGCATCCCCATAAAGCTCGTCTGCAGAAGGAAGCATGAAGTGCTCCAAAATCTCCTGGTAGACGGCTGTGTTGACCCTGGACTTAATGAAGCACAGTGGACCAACACCAGCAGATGACACGGCTCCCCAAATCAACACAGACTGTGGAAACTTCACACTGGACTTCAAGCATCTTGCAGCGTGTGCCTCTCCATTCTTCCTCCAGACTCTGGGTCCTTGGTTTCCAAATGAGATGCAAAAGTTGCTCTCATCAGAAAAGAGGACTTTGGACCACTGAGCAACAGACCAGGTCTGTTTTTCTTTAGCCCAGGTAAGACGCTTCTGACGTTTGTTGTTCAGGAGAGGCTTGACAAGAGGAATATGACATTTGAAGCCCATGTCCAGGATCCGTCTGTGTGTGGTGGCTCTTGATGCACTGACTCCAGCCTCAGTCCACTCCTTGTGAAAGTCCCCAACACTTTTGAATGGCCTTTTCCTGACAATCCTCTCCAGGCTGCGCTCATCCCTGCTGCTTGTGCACCTTTTTCTTCCACTTTTCCCTTCCACATAACTTTCTATTAATGTGCTTTGATACAGCACTTTGGGAACATCCAGCTTCTTTTGCAATTACCTTTTGAGGCTTTCCCTCTTTATGCAGGGTGTCAATGATGGTTTTCTGCACAACTGTCAGGTCAGCAGTCTTCCCCATGATTGTGATTCCTACTGAACCAGACTGAGAGACCATTTAAAGGCTCAGGAACCCTTTGCAGGTGTTATGGCTTAATTAGCTGATTAGAGTGGGACACTTTGAGCCTAGAATATTGCACCTTTTCACAATATTCTAATTTTCTGAGATTGTGGATTTGGGATTTTCATGAGCTGTAAGCCATAATCATCACAATTATGACAAATCGCAGCTTGAACTATCTTGCTTTGCATATAATGAGTCTATCTCATATATTAGTTTCCCCTTTTAAGTTGCATTACTGAAATAAATGAACTTTTGCATGATATTCTAATTTTTCAAGTTTCACCTGTACTAGAGAGGACAGGAAGGCCTTGAGGAACGTTGTCCATAGGGTCGCGATGGGTCAGACACGACTTCAACAAGCAGAGGAAATAGATCCAATTTTTTGCTAATCAGTTAGCTAAGGGATGCAGGAAACATGCTACAGTAGTAATGGGGGCCTTTAACTACACTGACATCAACTGAGAGAAAAACTGCACCAAATAGGAAATCAAACAGGTTCCTGGTGAATCTGACTGACAACTTTGTCATTCAAGTTATAGGAGAAAACCTGAGGGTTATTATAGTGAATTAAATTAACACGATCAAACCCAACAGGTGTAAACCATGCCTGGCTTTGACTGCACCATCAAAGCCTGGTTTTTTTTTCACCATACCCTGGAGACACCCTTGATATGTGTGTGTGTGGTTGTATAACATCGTATGACCTGAAAAAGGGCTCTGCACGTATGCATTACCTGTAAAGGCTGAACTTTGTTCTTAGACAGAGGCAACCTGTGAATTGGGGGCCCCAAGAGGCGAAGGGCTGGGGGCATTCTGGCTGCCACTTTCTTCGGGGGGGGCACTAAGAAACCCTCAGTTGGGCAAAGGAAGCCCTGTGCCCACCTCAAAGATCAGGGCTGTGGTGGATTCATCAATAATTGACGATACTGTGCCCAACCTTTGTGAGATTAAAGTCACAGCCTGGCTGTGGGTCACTTGGAACTTTTAAGCCCCACTGGGAAATGTCCATGAAAGTTCTCAGTCTCCAGGCAGAGATGACAAAAACAAGAGATAAAAACATAGGAAGAACAGTTGCAGGAATTAGGTATGTCTGATTTCATGAAAAGAAGGACAGGGGGGACATGATAGCAGCGTTCCAATATCTGAGGGGCTGCCACAAAGAAGACTATTCTCCAAAGCACCTGAAGGCATCCAAGAGAGAAGCAAACTAGAACAATTTCCTGACAGTGAGAACAATTAACCAGTGGAAAGACCCTCCAGAAGTTGTGGGTGTTCCATCACTGGAGGCTTTCAAGGAGAGACTAGACAACCATCTGTATAGAATGGTATAAAGTCTCCTGCCTGAGCAGGGGGCTGGATTAGAAGACCTCCAAGTCCCTCCCAGCTCGATTCTCATTTTAATTCTTACTAACCAGGATGAAATGATAGAAGAGGTTGAAGTTGCAGGAACTTTGGGGAAGAGTGACCATGTTATACTGGAATTCAACAATGCAGACATAAGCAATAGAACAGACTGTAAGAGGGCTGATTTCAACAAATTTAGAGAGAGCTTTGGTAGAATTTCATGGATGAGCATTCTAAAGGGGAAAACTCAAGATGCTTGGGAAACTGAAAAATGAGATTATAAAAGCCCAATCCAGCACAATACTACAAAGAAAGAAAAATAAGAGAGCCCAAACGAAAGCAGCATGGTTGCATAAAGAACTCTGATAAACTGAGAGATTAATAAAGACAAGTATAAAAAATGGAAAGAGGGCCACATAACTAAATCAGAATATCAGCATATAGGCTGATTCTGCAAGGATAAAGTCAGGAAAGCTAAGGCTCAGAATGAACTAAGACTTGGAACAAATGCCAATAATAATAATAATAATAATAATAATAATAATAATAATAATAATAATAATAATAATAATAATAATAAATAAAAAAATAAATAAATAAAATAAATAAAGTTTCTTCCAACATATAAAAAAAGAAAAAATCATGGAAATGATTGGTCCGCTAATGGGAGAAGATGGAAAGGAGGTGATGGGTAGCAGAAAAAAAGCAGAACTGCTTAATTCATTCTTTGCATCAAAAAGGGGAAAAAAAACAGACCAACTTATTAAAAGCAGTACCCCAGAAGATAGAATAGGAACACAAGTCAAAATAGAACATATAGACTAATAGGGCTGGAATGGAGCTTGGAGGTCTTCTAGCCCAACCTCCTGCTTAAGGCAGAAGCCTGATGTCAAGGTTCCGTCTGGGCTTTTCAAGTGACTCTGAGGCATTGCTCACCTTAAAAGTCCTTTATTTAGCCTAATACACCAGCAAATGCTTGCTCAAAGGAAGCTGGAATCTGAAATCTCCGCCCCCTTGTACAATATATTAAACACAATTTTCCACCTTTCTAATTTTGTCATTAATCATATTCTCCAATTAATTTAAAGAATCAGCTTCCCTTCCGTTAGAAAACCGCCCCAAGGTCTCATCTTCTTTAATTTCATGGCCTTGAGCTACAATCCTCCTCCTCCCAGCCTTAACCCTGTCTCTTAAAGCAATACACAAGTTTAACATATGAAATGGCTGCTTCTTCATCTCTTGTCAAGCAAGAACAGCGTTAGCAGTGTTGACATCTTATATCATCCCAGTCAAATGGTTGTCCAATTTATTTTTGAAAACCTCCATGATGGAAAACCCACAACCCTGGGAAGCAAGCTATTCCATTGATCACTTGTTCTCACTGGCCAAAAGATTCTCATTTCTAGGCTGGATCCAATTTAATAAGCTTCCACCCATTACTTCTTGTCCTGCCCTCTGGTGCCTATTGACTTACTCAATTATGTCTTCCTAATTCTTCTCTTCAATAGGCTAAACATAGGCTCCCTCAATCATTTATCATACAATTTAACTTCCAGAGCCTTTATTGTTGTTGTTGCACTTCTTTGCACACTTTCTAGGGTCTCAACATCATTTTTATATTGTGGTAGCCAGAACTGAATGCAGTATTCTGAGTGTGGTCTCACCAATCTTGTATGAAGCGATCTTGATTCAATCCCTTTGTTGATGTAGCCCAGGAGTGCATTGGCTTATTTGGGCAGCTGAAGCGCATTTGCTGGCTCATACTTAAATGGTGGTTCATTAGGACATCTAGATCTCTCTCATAGCAACACAGACCAGTGTCTGCACTACATTGTGAGTAAAGGTTTTTTGGGGGAGGGGGTGGGAGCAGACCAGGGCAAGATGAGAGATGACAATTTCAGGGATCTTAAGAAGGTAGACAGGCCCAGACCTAACAGCTTGCTCCAAAGCTGTCCAGTTGCCTTTTTTCCTCTGTAGGTATCGTGTCTAAAGGGTTCCCAAAATCTCTATCCTGATGATGAGATGTGGGTGCAGCAAGAAAAGGAAGTGCCCAGATGCCACACCTCCCAACCGCACAGTCACTCCTCTAACAGAGCTCCCTCTGTTCAAAACACACATCCAGAAAAGACAGCTGGGTCCTCACCTCTTTGTTTTATTGCACACAGACCTCCATTTGCCCTGAGTAGCCACAGAGAGGATGTTGAAGGGGAGGCAAGTTGAGTCCCGCAGCAGAGCTGAACAGCATTTCCCAAAAGCATCTCCAGAGCTGGAACCTAGAGAAGGCCAGAAGGGCCTCCAGGCCACAATCTTGGGGATGAGTTTACTATGATGCAGACTTAACATGGCGCCCAGCCAAGGCAACTGCTAATCACTGCGGCTTGAGTGAACAGCTCTCTGCCAACCCTCCCCCTTCATTCAAGGACAACCCCAGAGAGGCGCTGCTCATAACAAGTTTTTGTTGCGCTTTGGGATGATTCTGCGAACGGTCCTGCGTTCAGAGATGTTCCGCTTCACTCTGGCCCCACCAACAGGAGGCCCATCCATGTTCAGGGATGGGCTGGAGTGGGACTTCTGCAAACTGGGGCAGTTCTCAACCACTGTTGTCAGCCGGGCTTCCCACTGGTCCAGATCATCTGTGCTGCAGCCAAGTTTCACCTCCAGGAGCTTCACGTATGTCTCATAGCGGCGTTTCTGCACAGGGCAAGAGGGGGTGAGAGCCAAGTAGCAGAATCTGGTTCCATGAGGGGAGGGGAGGAAATCGTGGGCAATCCTTCGCTAGAAATGCTGAACTAGACCATTTCCGGCAAAGCTCTCCTTGCCTTGGACCCATTCTTGGATACTATTTTGGGCACAGATTTTCCCCTTCCCCTTCTGCTTTCATATCCCACAAATAGGGACGCAGCCACATAAACAGAAAAATGGCCAGGGACAAGTAGTACTGCAGCGATATGGATCTGGCAACAACTTCCCCAGAAAAATGACGCAAGCAATTCTCAACAGTGCGGCGTGTTGGGGTGTGTGTGTTCCATTCAAACTCAATGAACCGTTACCTCCCACTGTAGGAAAGCAGTGCAAGGTGTCAGCAAAGATGGCCTTCCCCAAGAAAACAGAACAGAACAGCCCAGCCCAGTCACCTCCACTTCTCCCGGAAGAGCAAACTTTGCTCACCTCAAAGAGCAAGTACTCCTTTCTGAGCTGGTACTCCTCCAGATCCCTCCCACGGCCACGCTTCTCTGGAAGATTCCGTTGGAGCTCCAGCAGTTCGTGGGACGTCCTGTCCATACAGGCTTCATGGACCAGGTGCTGGTCTTCCTGCAGTGACACAAAAAGATTGCAGCCTTGCCTCAAGCCAGGTGCCCCAGTTCTCTCCCCCACCTAGATCGTCAAAGACATGGCTGCGCTGAGCTGTGCAACTGGAACTCCCGAGGACAGAGCCACACTTCCCCAAGGATCTGAGTTCGGGTCTGGCACCCCTTAGTGACTTCATCTAAACCACTCTGCAGAAGGACGTGGGATCTGACCATTCCATCCCCCAGTACTCAACTTACTATGGAATTCTTGCAGGGAGTAGTTGGCAAAATGGGTCTTATAAATTTCTTTTGGGAGCCTACTGCTGCGGGAAAGGGTGGGGCAGAGAACATGGCTGCCACAAGGTTGATGCGAGAAATCCATGAAATCATTTCTTCAGAAGTTCTAGAAAAGATAGAATTAAATTTTTGAATTTAGCCCAATTTTTGGGATTAACATAATAAACCCAGCCACAAATAGGTAAACCATCTCTCCAAAATGTTTAAAACTAGCCCAAATCAATATTTTGTATGAATGCATCTTCTGAATATATTCTGATTAAATACAGTGTTACATGAACACATCTCAACAATCAGAATCAATACATACTCCTATTTAGTTTGCCTGGGCTGCGCCCCGGCATCTCTCCTTTACATTTTTCTGTTATTTTGTTTCAAAATACCTTTGTTTCACATTTTTATTTTAGAGCCTTTTTAATTTTTTTACAATCTAGGTAAAGTAAAGGTAAAGGTTCCCCCGCACATGCGTGCTAGTCGTTTCCGACTCTAGGTGCTCATCTCCTTTTCAAAGCCAAAGAGCCAGCACTTGTCCAAGGACGCCTCCGTGGTCATGTGGCTGGCATGACTAGACGCCAAAGGCGCATGGAATGCTGTTACCTTCCCACCGTAGTGGTTCCTATTTTTCTACTTGCATTTTTACGTGCTTTCGAACTGCTAGGTTGGCAGAAGCTGGGACGAGTAACAGGCATTCACTCTGCTACGCAGCACTCAGGATTTGACCCGCCAAACTGCCAACCTTCTGATTGACAAGCTCAGCGTCCTAACCCACTGAGCCACTGTGTCCCTTTTACAATCTACATAACACAAAAAAATCTCTTCTCTGTAACCTTTAACTGGGCAAAACGGTGCATCATAAGGCAAAGGTAGCTAACTTACAGAATGATGGGATCTATAACTCCGGAGTAATTTTTTATTTATTTATTTTAATTCCATTTATATCCCGCCCTTCTCCAAAGACTCAGGGCGGCTTTACAAACTTAGCAGTAGCCTTCATTCTATGTATATGCCTGCTTATTAGGGCTTTCATACACCCCAAGCGGCATTATTACAAAGTCAGCTTATTGCCCCCAACAATCTGGGTCCTCATTTTACCTACCTCGGAAGGATGGAAGGCTAAGTCAACCTTGAGCCTGGTGGGATGCGAACCTGCACTAATTGCAGGCAGCTGGTGTTACTTAAGGAGGCATTAGCCCACTGCTCCACCAAGGCTCTGAAATTTGGGAGAGTTGTGGCTGCTTCAGCATTGCCAGATTGCTGCTGCTGCACTCCCATGATCCTCATGTTCAATGTTCCATGACCATTTTCCAACCATTTGGCAATTTGACCCTCCCTTCTCCAACTAGCAGCAGCCACTTGTCTTCAGGAAGGGAAGGGGGAAGAAAGAGGAGGAAAGAAAAGGGAGGGAGGGAGGGAGGAAGAAATGACGGAAGGAAGGAAGGAAGGGTTTCAAAGTTCACTTTCCAATAAGGAAATTCAGTGGGGAAGCTGACAGGAAACCAGAAGTTGCTTCCAATCCCACTGATTTATTTATCCATCTGTCATTGTTCAGATTCTGTTCAGGTGAAGAAATCTCTCTGAAGCGATGACATATGTTTCTGATTTACAATGTCCCTGACATTTTCCCACAAGTCAGTGGGAAAGCTTGGGGAGCTTCCAGGGTGAAAATTAATGGAGAACCTTGCGGAAAAGGTCACAAGTTACTCAGGTAAAATATCCCTAACCTGCACCTTTTCCATCTGTCCCTCTGCACTCGCACTGTGCCAGTCAGCCTTGACTCAGTTGGACACGGAGTGACTAAGTCGCTTTCCTAATTTTTCCCTCTCTCCCTGCCTCCCTCCACACAATGTGTCTCTGTGTGTGTACAGATAGATGAAAAATACAGATAGATGATAAATATAGATGATAATAGGTGGATAGATAGATATAGACTCCTCTTAGAGAAAGACTGCGATAGGTAAGATGGGTGACCTATAAAATTTATAAATAAATAAATAATAATACTTAAAATTTGGTGGTGGCGAAGAACCCAAGAGACATGCCCAGGGCCATACTAAGGAGACCCCTAAGAAGACAAGAAATCTAGAAAAGGTCTCTCATTTCTTATTTATAAATTATTTCCACTACTTTTCTGCAGTAGACATTTGGAATGATGGCAAGGGAGAGCTTCCTTAAGGCTTGTGGGAACTCACGGGGCTTGGAAGAGGAAGACGTGCCCATCTGCAGTCTGGAGCTGGAAGACATGTGGCCGCTTGGTGTATTTGCAGGCTTTTTCTGCCAGGGCATGAGGTATTCCAATGAATTCTTCTGAGCCTGACACCTCCAAATGCTGCTCATCCTGCATGGCAGCCAAAAACAAAACAAAACCCAGCATCCAGTCAGTCCTGGGAGGGACAGTTATATTAATGCGGCAAGAGGAGATGTCGGGGTGGTGGTGGAGGGGATGACATGCAGCCCCCCTCGACACCACCCACTCCCACGCTTGCCATTTCCCTCCAATTTACATCAATTGAGGCTAGTCCTGCCCTCTGCCTTCTCTATAACAGTCCTTTAGATCAATGTTTCTCAACCTTAGCAACTTTAAGACGTCTGGATTTCAACTCCCAGAAGTTCAGAAGTTGAAGTACAGACATCTTAAAGTTGCCAAGCTTGAGATACACTGTTTTAGATGATTTGGTCCTTCCATCATGCCTCCCCTTAAATATCTGTTCTAAACATATCCACTGTTTTCAACCAGTCATCTTAGAGCTTGGTTTTCTGCTTCTTCATCTTTCTACAAGAAAGACTGATCTGTCATTGTTCTTGAAAGGTAGGGACCAAATGTGATCTAATGCAGAATATAAAGGGAAAAGGGAAAATCTACTTCAAGTTCAGCTTGGCTCCTGGCGACTTCAGGTCCATATCGTTTTTCTGGCAACAAATGGAAATAGCCTGTCTTTGCCTTTTTCCAGAATGTCTTTTTTTCAATTGCTCCATCTAGCCTACCACCCTCTATCTTCTGATATTTTCCATCTCTCATGCACGCACTAATCCTCCTTAGCTTTCTGAGATCAGAAAGCTGTGCAACACAAAATAAAGCAGAAAACTACATCTTATGACTTAGATGCTACTTCTGTTAAAGGATGCAAATCAAAACGGCTAGCTTATATTCAATTAAATATCTATATCTATTTACAGGACTTACTGAACATTTACCAGGCTTAGTTCAGGTCAGAACCAACTTTCTCCCCTCCCGAAGAGCCTCAAGGACCCTGCGGTCATCCCCAGTCATTTGGTACCCATCCCGCTTTATGAGAACTCTCAACCAAGTACTCCTCGACTTACGACCACAATTGAGCCCAACATTTCTGTTGCTAAGTGAAACATTTGTTAAATGAATTTTGCCCCCATTTTACAACCTTTCTTGCCACAGTTGTTAAGTGAATCACTGCAGGTGTTAAGTTAGTAACACAGCTGTAAAAGTGAATCCGGCTTCCCCATTGACTTTGCTTGTCAGAAGGTCACAAAAGGGGATCATGTGACTTTGGCTCATAAGTATGAAACAGCTGCCAAGCATCTAAATTTTGATCCCATGATCATGGGGATACTGTAAAGGTCATAACTGTAAAAATAATCATGTCACATTTTTCACTGCCATTGTAAATTTGAACGGTCATTAAATGAACTGTTGTAAGTTGAGGACTACCTGTATACAGAAGCTTTAAGTAATATCCACTGTCTACACCCATTTATGTATCTTTAACTACTTGGAATTACAAGTCCCTCTTTTTATCCTTTGTTGTCTTGGAGAAGACTATCTTCCCGTTGCTTCAATTTTAACCAGCATTTCACCTTGTCTCTAAGCAGTGGGCCTGCTCTTCCTTCTGTTTCTCTCCAGCTCCCACTGTTTACTCTTGTACAGCCACAGAAACACTTCTCCAGCCTTAGCTTCCCCTGGATTTTGAAGCCTCTCTGAGGCTTTCCTCACATGCCAGAGAAGCTCTTCTGCTGTCTGTCTACAGCTCTTTTTAGACGTTCCCTGAGCCTCTTCACACAGAGCGCAGGCGTCTTCTGGGGTGGCTTTTGGCAGCCATGCCTTGAGGGAATTCCCCCAGGGGCTGCTTGTGAACCACTCCCCAGCACATACATTTGTGGCCTGATGTAGGACAGTCTGGAGCAGAAGGCTTGTCTGCCTGCCTGCCTGCCTGGTCCCTGTTACCTTGAGGAAGTACAGCACTGTCCCCTTCAGCACAGCATGGAAAGTCTTCCAGCCTCGCTTGCCCCAGGGAGCTGCAGGGAGGGAGGGAAGGGCGGTCAGTTGCTTTCCTCTCACCGGTTTGCCCTCCCCCTTCCTTCAGGTTGCAGCCAAGAGGGCTTGGCTGTTTGGATCTTGACCTTAGAGCGCCCTCGACCTGGTGCCAAGCAGCCAACGGGTGACCGCCTGCAGCTTCTGCGGGGGGTGGGGGTGGGAGTAGGTGGGCAAGAGAGCAAGGCCCAAAGCCATGAGAGATTTTGCCAGCCCCTCTTTCGCCTCTGCTAGTCCAGGGCCACAACTCGGCACTCACTTTTCTTGCCATCAGCCTCCGCGTGCACCTTTCGAGCAAGGAGGCCCTGCTGGTATATTTTTGCCCCGGGGTCCTGCCACACAGTCAGAAAAGGGTTGGTTTTCCTTTGGGTGTCTGCAGGACTCAGGGGTATCTTTGCATCCATTCTCTCTTCCTCATCCCTGTGGGGGGAAGGAAACAGAAATTTGGCACAGGCTGCACATAGGAAAAAAAACATGTGAAAGACTCCCTCGAGGAGCCTTTTCTGTCTGGGAACCAAACAGTGTGATTTTGGACGACTTAATTGTACTAAGGATCAAAAAAAAGAGGTTGGGAGAAAAATCTGTGTTCATGATGGAATGGAAGGAAATGCCGAGTCTTCACCTGCAGATGCCTTTCAAATTTACAGCCAGTCTGGCCTGGTGGTTAAGGTACCAGGCTAGGAAGCAGGCCACCGTGAGTTCTAGTTATGCCTTAGGCATGAAAGCCAGTTGGGTGTCTTTGGGCCAGTCCCTCTCACAGGTTGTTGTGGGGAAAATAGGAGAAGGAAGAAGATGTGTTGATTATGTTCACCACCTTGAGTTATTTGTAAAAATAGCAAAGGTGGGATAAAAATTAAATAAATAATAAAAATAAATTTAAGAAAGTATGAAAGACACCATTCGCAATTTGAAAAATCATGTTTTTCTGTCATGCCACTTGGGCTTTCCTCCTGCCCCCAGCTTTCAACATTCTGGGCAATCCTGAAATCTTAAAGCATCCTCTTCCCTGAGCAGGTAATGAACTTGGGAAATATTACTGGGCCTCCTCCTTTCCTGTGGCAGCACAGCACAATCCTGACGTAAATTTGAGGCACAATTTAGGCTTCCAGTAGGGGCAAACAAGCTCCTCTGCCCAAAGTTTAGTATTTGGAAACATTCCCTTCTCCTTGTCCTTCTTGACATCCACCCCTCCAGGCTTAATACTTAAAACAGTTACCCCAGAGTGACAGTTACCCACCCACACAGCTTATACAGAGCAACCCCACCCCATCTCCTTTATGAGGGAGACGGGTGGGGCTCCAGGGCTTTCATGCCTTCCCTCTTGGACCTCAGCCCTCCCTTCTCCTTCCTCAAAGCCCCACCCCCATGCTACCTTGCTTTTACTTACACAGCCCATTCCAGTTTCTCATGACGGATGGAGTTATACAATGCCTGGACAGATAGAAAAAAGCTGAGATGTAAGGTTTCTTCCCATGCTTCTAACCCCCACCCTTCAAACTAAGCTCTCCCTCCTGAACTGCCAATTTTGGGGTTCTGTTCTCAAAAGTACCGCCAATCCTTCCTCAGCTATTATCAGCTGTGAAGAAAAGCTGGGAGCCCAGAAGAGTCCGGGCACTGCATCTGGTTGGGGCCGGATCCAGCCGTTCAACTGACTTGGCTGATGTCTTCAGGGGCGTGAATTTAGGGAGAGCCTCTCCCCTTCCCTACGGCCAGACCCTTGATCTCACTAGTTCTTCATGCAGGACTAGTTGGGGGGTCAGCACTCTTCACATTGCCCTTCATGTGCCCCGTTTGTCCTCTGTTGGACAGTTGCAGAGGGCAAGTGCGGCTGTGTCCAAAAACCACAGCTGTCCTCACAGGCCACCTGCAGAAGGCACATGAAGTTAATTTTCCTATACGTAACAGCTGATGGGAGATTCTGCTGCCATTTTTAAGAAATAACCCTTCTGGTATCTTGTATTTTTTTATAAGCTGCCTTGTCAACAAAGGCAGTTGGGATATAGATTCTAACAAGGACTGAAACTTAGTGCCTGATTTTGGGGTGGGAGGGGGGAATGAGGAATAACTACCCCTTTTCCATGGCAACCCCTGCCCTAAGGAACACCTTTCCACCCTGAGGTTCAGCAGGCCTGGACCCTCCTAGGCCCCCTTAAAGCACTAAAGACCCAGCTTTCCCCCAAGTGCTGGGATAGGATGAGGGGACTGCCTGTTGGAAATTTCACTTGGCTGCTAAGGCTTTTGTTTGTTCATTCATTTTTTATGTTGATGGTTTTAATAGTTTTTATATATTTATGCTGTTTTAATTCTTGATTGGGAGCTACCTGGTGTTTGATATAAGATGGACAGCTATATAAATGTTTTATAAACAAACAAAGAAATGGTAGATTGTTAAAATTGTTTCACTGGCAGATTAAGAAAGTTGTTGAGACTCTAGACAGAGTTCAGAAAAAAGCAACAAGGATGATCAGGGGCTGGAGGCTAAAAGAAAAAATGAATGGCTGCAGGAATTGGGTATGATTAGTATAATGCCGTGGGTGGCAGGACAGTGGCATTCCAGTATTTGAGGGGCTGTCACAGAGAGGAGGGGGTCAACCTGTTCTCCAAAGAATCAATGAATGGAAACTAATCAAGGAGGGAAGCAACCTAGAACTAAGGAGAAATTTCCTGTCAGTGAGAACAGTGGAATGGCTTGCCTCTGTAAGTTGGGGGTGCTCCAATACTGGAGATTTTCAAGAGATGGACAGTTATTTGTCTGGAATGGTATAGGGCAGGGATCAGCAACCTGAAACAGTGAAAGAGCCACTCGGAACCAGTTCCCTCACAAAAGGAAAAACTGGGAGCCGCAAAAAATGTGTGCACATGTGCATACATGCGCGCATGCGCAAAACAGGGTTTGACTGAAGAGTGGAGCCAAGGCGAGATATGCACCTACCCTGCATATTTGATTGGTTGAACTTTTTTAGTCCCACTTTTTTTTTTGGACTGCACGTCAGAGGACTGGGAGCCGCAGGAGACGGCCGAAAGAGCCGTATGCGGCTCTGGAGCCGTGGGTTGCAGACTTGTGGTATAGGGTCTCCTGCTTGAGCAGGGGCTTGGACTATAGAAGACCTCCAAGGTCCCTTCCAACTCTGTTATTTTGTTATTCTGATTCACAGCACTAGAACAGCCAATAAATTGGATCAGAGAGCTGAACTACCATCTAACTGGCCTGCTTCCCCAGGTGTTTCCATGATAAGCCCAGAAAAAGGACGAAGCCACAACCTCTCCTGAAGTAGCCCTTGGCACGGCACTGCTGCCTCACAGGGAGCTGTCCAAACACACTCCTGTTCTGCTTGGCTGTGGTGTAGACAGCCACAATAGCAGTCTTGTGACATCTTCCTCAGGCTGGTGTGACATGTCCCAGCTGATGGCCATACTGTACCACTCTTTTCCTCAGGAAGAACATGGAATGGCTACATCCAAGCTGGACATACAAACCTGAACGTTGGCATTTGATTCTCTCCTTCCTCGGTGTCTGTAAATACAGTCTGTAATATGAACTCTGTAACCTCCAGGCAACAATAAGCTGAATTTGTCCCTGCCTTGTTCCGCTACAGGTGTGGAACATTCCCCACAAAAACAATTAGGACTATATGTATGTCTTCTGATACATTCAACCAGTTAGAGCCAGTTTGATCTAGTGGTTAAGACACCAGACTAGAAAGCAGGAGACCATGAATTCTAGTCTTGCCTTAGACATGAAAGTCAGCTGGGTAACTTTAGGCCAGTCACTCTCTCTTGGCCCAACCCACCTCACAGGGTTGTTGTTATGGGGAATGTAAGAGGAGGGAAGTGTGCTGGCTATGTTCACCACCTTGAGTTATTTGTAAAATAATAGACAGCATACAAATAAATAAATAGTAAAACCATGAGCACTTTTTCCTACCAACTGTGGGAACTGGCTGATTGTTCCCAGAGAATGGGAGCTGAGTACTAGTCCTTTCCTCTGGAGAGAGCATTTGATGAATAGTAATAGCAACAGCACTGAGACTTATATACTGCTTCATAGTGCTTTACAGCACTATCTGGGCAGTTTACAATCTCAGCATGTTGTCCCCAACAATTTTGGTCCTCATTTTACTGACCTTAGAAAGATGGAAGGCTGAGTCAACCTCGAGCTCTGTCTGGATCGAATGCCAGGCTGTGAGCAGTTTGCCTGCAATCCTGCATTCTAACCACTGAGCCCCCAGGGTCAGCACTGCATCAGGGGCGCTACTGCTACATGAGGTGGATTGCTGAATTAGAGCGCCAAGGCTTTCTCTCCATTGGCCATACTGGCTAGAAGTGAGGTTTGACACCTTCTGGGCTACAGGCATCCCTTTCATTGTCTGCATAGAACAGACATGTCAAACACAAGGCCCGGGGGCCAGATCCGGCCCGCGAAGTGGTTTCATGCGGCCCGCGAAGCCATCCTGGAAACAGTGAGGCAACATCCCCCACTGCCTTGGCCCTGGCCCAGAGACCCCCCTTCTGCCAGAGACCCTCAGATCTGTCCCACTCCTGCCCAGGCCCCCATAGGCACCCTTGATGCGAACGATGTAGAGCTGGCCATGCCCACCCAGTAGGCCATATGCACTCTAGCCACGCTCACCCAGTAGGCCACACCCACCCAGGCCACACCGACCCGGCCCCCTGAGGGCAACCGGAATGCTTTTGCGGCCCTCAATGAAATTGAGTTTGACACCCCTGGCATAGAAGGAAGCTACACATACCTTTAGCAGTTCTTTGGGGAAGTCCTTGCCATCATTTAAGCCTGTGAGATTCACAACAAAGTCCTGACAGCTCATGCTACGGCCAATATTCTGATTCCAGAAGCATGTTGATAAGAGAGACAAAGAGAACTGAAGATGTTGCGCTGTCCATATTGCACATCTAAACAAGAACTATCATATCAACCCTATTCTATGGGTACCACATATCCTTTCCCACAAATAGTTTTTCTTTGTTCATACACCATAAAAGGCTGAAGTGAGTGAAGGTGAGCCAAGATTCCTTCCTCTGAGAGAGTCTCCTTACCTGCCCATGCAAGTCGGTATTGAGGAGCATCATGGCACAGGTGAGTGTATGCACAGCATCTGCAGAAAAAAGGATGTTGAAGAGAGATGTGAGAGATTCCATAAGCTTCTCCCACAACTAATTTGAAATGTCAGCAAAACAAGGAATTTGACCCTTCATTAAAAAAGGCCAGAGAAAATGAACTGAATCTTAAGATTTGCCATCAACATTCAGTTGTTCTGTTCTCTACTAGATGAACTGGAAGTGGTGGTTTCCTTCTTTTCTCAAACGGACATTTTGTAGTATTCTTAAGTATCACATCTTGAGATGAAAATAGAATAGAATAGAGTTGAATATTCTTATTGACCAAGTGTGACTGGACACACAAGGAATTTGTCTCCAATGCATAAGCTCTCAGTATATATACAAGCAACAAAGTAATAAATCATCAATGATAAGATTCAGTCATAAGATACAACGAACAAGTGGTAGTCATAAGATACCAATAGTAGATACCAATAGAAAAGATGAGAGGGATAATAGTAATGCAGTCCTACTACATGATTAGATATCCTTAGGCATAAGACAGTGCTGTGGGAATTATGTGTTTAGCAGTGATGGCATAAAGAAAAAAATGTCTTTTCATTCCTGCAGTCTGCTTTTAGAAGACTTTATAATTTCTCCATGATGGTGGATACCAAGAATGCCACTGCTTTTATTCTTCTTCCACTTATTTTTAATCCAGGTAGTCTCTTCAGCACTACCAACTTTTTTCACTTTTATTTCTGAGTGGGACTGTACTTTTTTTTAACATACAATGTAAATTTCTATTTCCTGTTAAGGTTAAACATGTTCTATTCTTTTGCTCTTATTCAATCATAGCACGTATCTCACCTGTCACCATTATTCCTATAAAATCCTATTTTTACCACTAAAAATCACTAAAGCTCAGAGGATAGAATGTAAACAATTGGATCATAAGCTTTGATTCAGAACATAATAAAATGTAAAGTCTTTGTAGCAAATATGATTTAATAGGTATAATGGAAACTTTGTGGGACAGCTCCTATTATTGGAATGTAGCTATAGAAGGAGAAAATGTCTGTTTGAAAAAAAACAGAAAATGTTTGAAAAATGAGTTGGCATGTTTTGCAAAGAGCAAGAGCTGTCAGAGAAACATTAGCTGTGTTTATGACAAAGGGACTACTTTGGTAGACCTAAGGATTGCCATGGATACAGTGTGTTGACTTCAATGAAGCATCTGACCAGGTCTCTTGTATCCTTGTGGATAAAATGGACAATTATGGCCTAGATTACTCTGCAGTCCAGGGAACAAGCCGTCAATCAAACAACCAGCAGCACAAGGTTGTTCAGAAGTGGTTCTGTTTTGCTCTGAGCGGGGCGGCCTAGGGCTCTGTTGCCAGGTGCTGTTCAACAGCTGCAGAAATGATGTAGGGGATGAAAGGGATTTCACAAATTTAGAGATGACACCAACTAAGAGGGGAGAATCACAATTCAAAATAAATAATAAATAAAATAAATAATTTTATTTGTATACCGCCCTTCTCCCGAAGGACTCAGGGCGGTGAACAGGGCAAACATATAAAACTACAAAATACAAAAATTAAAAAGGAACTAAACAAGATGTGCAAGTTAACAATAGATTAAAATACATTTAAAAGAACAATAAAATCCAAACCCCATCCCCCATCAGGCCAGGCCGGCTTGTTCGAACAAATAAGTCTTCAGATCGCGCCGGAAGGAGCGAAGGTTGGGCGCCATCCGGAGCTCAACCAGCAAACGGTTCCACAATTCCGGCGCGCCCACAGAGAAGGACCTCCCCCTGGGGGCCACCAGACGACATACTCTGACCGGTGGCACCCTAAGGAGGCCCCCTCTGTGGGAACACACAGGGCGGAGGGAAGTTGACGCCGGCAGCAGGTGATCCCTAAGGTACTCCGGACCCATGCCATGTAGGGCCTTGAAAACCATTACCAGAATCTTGAATCTTACCCGGAAGACAACTGGTAACCAATGCAGCTCACGGAGCAGAGATGTAACATGGGAGTATCGGGAAACTCCCAATACAACTCTCGCGGCTGCATTCTGTACCAGTTGGAGCCTCCGAGTGGTCCTCAAGGGCAGCCCATGTAGAGAGCGTTGCAGTAGTCTAAACGAGAGGTCACGAGCGCATGAGTGACCGTACGTAGGGCATCCCAGTCTAGATAGGGCTGCAACTGGCGCACCAGGCGAACCTGGGCGAAGGCCCCCCTAGTCACAGCTACTATGTGATCTTCTAAAGAGAGCTGTGAGTCTAGGAGGACTCCCAAGTTGCGAGCCCTATCTACGGGGGGTAATAGCTCACCCCCCCCATAGAAAGAGATGGAATATTCTGAATATCTCGAGATGCCGATACGCACAGCCACTCAGTCTTGTCGGGGTTGAGTCGAAGCCTGTTCCTCCCCATCCAGACCCGAACCGCCTCCAGGCAACGGGACATCACGTCGAGGGCATCACTGGAGTGGTTTGGGGTCGAAATAAAAAGCTCCAAAACCACGAATGATCTCTCCCAGCGGTTTCATGTAGATGTTGAACAGGAGAGGTGAGAGGACCGACCCCTGAGGAACTCCACAAGCGAGAGGCCTCGAGGTCGACCTCTGCCCTCCTCCCAACACTGACTGCAAACGTCCCAGGAGATAGGAGGAGAACCACTGAAGAACCGTGCCTCCCACTCCCAATCCCCTGAGACGCCGCAGCAGGATACCATGGTCGATGGTATCGAAAGCCGCTGAGAGGTCTAATAGGACTAGGACAGAGGAATACCCCCTGTCCCGAGCCCTCCAGAGATCATTCACCAGAGCGACCAATGCCGTCTCTGTGCTGTACCCGGGCCTGAAACCCGATTGGTACGGGTCTAGATAATCCACTTCATCCAGAACCAGAGGGAGCTGATGCACCACCACACTCTCAACAACCTTCGCAAGAAAGCGAAGGTTGGAGACAGGACGAAAGTTGTTTAACACAGCTGGGTCCAAGGCAGGCTTCTTGAGGAGAGGTCTCACCACCGCCTCCTTCAAGACGGCGGGGAAACTACCCTCACTCAGAGATGCAGATATAACCGCCTGGAACCAGCCTCGTGTCCCCTCCCAGGCCGCATAAACCAGCCAGGAAGGGGACGGATCCAATAAACATGTGGTGGAGCTCAGCCTCCCCATAATCCTGCCCACTTCCTCTGGAGTCACAGGATCGAACTCATCCCAGATAACATCGACAAGACCACCCATGTCCCAATCGTCAGACTCTGCCCAGTCGGAGTCCAAACCGGTCCGAATCCAAGCGATTTTGTCTGACAGATGTTGACTAAATTCCTCGGCACGACCCTGCAAGGGTTCCTCCCTCACCTCCTGATTAAGGAGGGAGCGGGTCACCCTAAACAGGGCGGCCGGGCGATTATCTGCGGATGCGATAAGGGTAGCGAAGTGATTAGACCTCGCCACCCTTATCGCTGCGAGATAAGACCTAATACAGGTTCTTAGTCGCAATCGGTCAGATTCGGATCGGCTGGACCTCCAACAGCCCTCTAGGCCCCGTCTCCGACGCTTCATCTCCCGAAGCTCCGCGGAAAACCATGGAGCCTGCTGGGATCTGCACCGGGTCAGGGGCCGCAAGGGTACAACTCGGTCAAGTGCCTCCGTGGCTGCCCTTTCCCAGGCTTCCGCTAAGGCATCCGCCGAGCTGTGAGCGAAGGAGGCAGGTGGGGACCCCAGCGCTGCCTGGAACCTCTCAGGGTCCATTAAGCGCCTGGGGCGGAACCATCTAGTTGGCTCAACACACCCACGGCAGGGAGTGGCAAAACGGAAGACCAGCCGCAGGAGATGATGATCGGTCCATGACAGGGGCATAACAATTGGGGAGCCCCCACCAAGATCATCTAACCACCGTCCAGATAGAAAAACCAAATCCAGGGTGTGGCCTCCCACATGAGTCGGTCCATGAATTACTTGCGTCAGGTCCATGGCCGTCATGGAAGCCATGAACTCCCGAGCTAACTCAGATGATAACCTAGAAAAGTTTGAGTGCATAGGATGTTTAATTGTAAAAAGTGCAAATCTTGAATCTGGACAGGAAAAAAGCAAATGTATAGGGATATGTTCAGGGCAACTGTCTTAATGGCCATGCATTTGAGTAGGATCATAGGCAAATGTGTGCTTTGCACCAACATAGAGAATAACTGTTCTATTATACTATTTTATAATAATACTACTAACTGTTCTATCATACTATTTTATACTAGTGCATCTAGGCACTGTACTTTAAAAAGGAAGCAGAGATGCTAAAATGGGCTCAGAAGACAGCTATCAGGCTGATAAAGAGATCTGGAAACTGAGCCTTGTGAGGAATTTTTAAAACAGACCTTTAATTTACAGAAGAGAAAGGAGCATATGATAGCAATCTGCAACCTTTTTTTTCTTGGAACCAAAAACATAGCAAGGAACACAGCAAGATTGAAATTGAAAGAAACAAGATTCAGAGTGAATAAGAGGAAAGATTTACTAGTAACAGCTGTTGTCAGTGGAACAGGGCTACCTGTCAGGCATAGATTGGTGGACTTCCATGCTAAGCATATACTTGAAGTATACAACTACAAGGTCCCTTTCAATCCATACAGTCTATGATTCTAGAATGATCACACTCTGCAGGCTTTCATTTATTCTATGCTGTCAAGTGGATGTTGACTTGTAGCAACCACATAGATAAGTTTTTCTCCAGAAGAAACTCGCCCTAATTTGGTGCTTCATGTCTTCCAACAGTGTTCCCATCACCACTGTAACTGAGTCCACCCCCCTTGCTGCTAGTCAACCTCTTCTTCCCCTTCCTTCCCCCTTTCCCAGCATTAAGCTTTCCCCAGAGGTTTAGGACTTTGCATAATATGTCCAAAATGGGATAACTTAAGCCTGATCATTTGTGCCTCAGGAAGGAACTCTGAGTTGATATGGATTCGGGCACCATCTCTATTTGTCTTCTTACAAGGCTCCGTTTTAAATGCCCTGCTCTCTTCAACTATCTTCTCACTTGTTGCAATTCTTCAAGATTATTATTAGCCTGTATTTATTATTTATTTATTATTTATTAATTTAATTTATATACCGCCCTTCTCCCGAAGGACTCAGGGCGGTGAACAAGGCAATACATAAAAACTAGATACAAAAATTAAAAATTATTAAAAAGTAATTAAACAATGCCCATAATAAATTAATACAGATTAAAAATTGAAGTCCATTTATAAAAATCCCACCCCGTCCCATCAGGCCAGGCCAGCTTGTTTAAAGAGATGGGTTTTAAGATCGCGCCGGAAGGAGTGAAGATTGGGCGCCATCCGGAGCTCGACCGGAAGATGGTTCCATAAATCCGGTGTATTTGCATGTATGGTTGTTCTTAAGCAGTAACAAAAGATGTAACAAGTATTGCAAGTCTCAAGTGCAGACTCTAGTCTGTTTATTTTCACTTTTCCTTCTTAAGATAGCATCAGTGCATAGATTTATATTTCCTCTTTTTATGAGCTTTTCACTAGACTAGCCAGTACAATCTAGGGGAATTTTTCAAAGATTCCCCTGGAACCCCCCCACAAGCCACAGTCTAGATAGCTTTTTCCTGTCTGCTGTCCCTACAGTAGAACATTGTGCTTATTATCTTCCTTCTGCACAGTGTCAGAGCACATAGCACAAAGCAGTCAATAAATGAGCAGAGCCCCCTCCCGTCCAGCTCCCCCCAAAATCCCCACTGTCTCATTGCCTGTGGAGAGCAAGTTCCTGGCTCGTGTCGTAGGATAGCCTCCAAACAGGAATTGTAGTCAAATGCTTGGAGCCACCAGACAAAAAAGTCTCTCATAAAATGGGTTAAATGCCCACCTCTGTGACAGGATGGGCTAGGAAGAACTCAAAGAACTAAAAGGGATAAACTCCCCTAGTAGTTTCTATTTTAAAACAGGGTTCTGGCAGTGCTAACCCATGATGAAAAAGCTGCTGAAGATAAGCAAATATATAAGCACATTGGAAATGGTCACAATGTCCTTTCTCCCTCTTCCTTCCCCTACCTATTCCAATTTCCACTCCATCAAAAAAGATATCAAGACACGAGTGGATTCTCTTTTTGCCCAGAAAATGATAGTGGAAAAAACAAAATTAAGGATGTTTTTAAATCCAAAAATAATTAATTAAATATTTATTAATGGGCATAAAAACATTTTTCAAAGAAAAAAAATAGAGTAATGCAAAATATGAACTGATGGCACATTCCTTTAAATCGCTGTGTGGAAAAATCGTCCCTATCCACTGGATTCCTCTGCCCAGTGGACCATCCAGCCTCCCCCAAGAACATTATATATGCGACTAATAACGTCCCTGGTTTTAAGGGAAGGAAATAAAAGTGGGTGTAAATGGACCACAAGAAAAATGCTTTGAATAAACTCAAAGCAATGAAAAATAGGACTTCCAGGTAGGAGGAAGAAATGGGAAAAAGCGTTCAAGAGAAATTTCAGTTGCCAAAGAGGTAAAACTGTAAGCCCCAAGAGAAGACACTAATCTGGCTACCCCAAATTCCAGGAGATGGAAATCATTTGCCGAAAAGGAGTATTTGTTGGTTGCCTGAAACCATACAACTACAGATGGTAAAAGAAGCCCAGAAAACCTACAACATGCTCAAAGGGAAATAAAGAGAACTGGTCTGCCAGCTGCCCAAGGAAAATGACAATAATATAATGACAGATAAGTTATCCAGTTCCTGTTTTGAGCCTGGGTTCTCTGATTCAGTTGGAAAACAATGATCCCACCCCCATCCCGATTTTGGGGCTAAAATAAAAGCAAGGTAAGCACAAGAGCACTTGCTGCCCAAACCAAAGCTTATGCACTGCAAGGCTTGGACTGACAGTCTCACCTGGACTAAGAGAGGCCTCAGGATTGCAGCAGTGGTAGCGCCGAGAGAAATGCATCAGGATCCGCTCCCGCTCCTGAGTCTCCCCAGTGAGCAGAAAGGACTTCAAGAAAGACCTGCCAAAAGAAAGGTCTGTGAAGCACAGAAGAGCAGGGAAGGTGCCTGGAATGCTTCTTTTCCCCAGGATTAGCAAACAGCAGCAGCAGCAGCAGGAGGCCTGGGAAAGAAGCATCCTCAGGGCTTCCAATGTCACCCATTTGGCATGGGGACAATACAAGGAGGCTGAGGCAGCTGAAGGCACTTCTACCTTCACAATGGAACTTCTCAGCCAGCTCCCTTTAGTATGCCAAGGACTGAGGTGACTTGAGACACAGCCGCCTCTGCTCAAAGCTTTCAAGGATTTTCCTTGCATCCAGGTCCCTTCCCACAGCTGAAGGAAGGTCTCCAAATCAAGCAGGCCTTGACTAGTAGCAGAGCTGCAGGAAGAGGCCACTTGATCTTTTCTTCCCATATCATCTTATTTTCCTCTTCCCATTTTTCATTGTTACTCCCCACATAGTCCAGCCATTCCCCAAGTTAGCTCTTGGCCTCCTGGATTTATTTATTTATTTTATTAGATTTATATACCGCCCTTTTCGGAAGGACTCAGGGCGGTTTACAGGGCATTTTAAAATCACATCAATATAAAATACAAAGTTAAAAGAGAATTAAAAGATTAAATTATCCCTGAAAATAAAACCCCAGTTAAAATTCTCAGCCTGGGCCAGAGAGCTCAAAGAGCCAAGTCTTCAGGTCCCGGTGGAATGAACGCAGGTCAGGGGCAGTCCTGAGCTCCACGGGCAGCTGGTTCCAGAGGGCAGGCGCACCCACAGAAAAGGCCCTCCCCCTGGGTGTTATGTTAGGAGGGAAGGGCACCCTCCCTCCTAATCAGGAAGGGCAGGAAATTTGGCCATGAACTATGAAGTTTCACTTCCCTTCTTGAAAATGGAAAGGCAGCCCAAGGCAAGGAGTACATTACCTTAGGGCTTGATCCAGAGTTTGCGCAGAGAAGTGGAAGAAGGAAAGGTAGGCCTCAGCTACCATCTGGCTGAAGGTATTGCTGTGGACAAATGTACAGGAACAGCTCAGAAAACCCCAAGCCCTCTGAGAGAACCTCTCATTCTCCTCCTAGGGGTTCTTCACACTTGCCTGGCTCCTAAAGCCCACCTCCTGGGCTCCAGGTCCTATGGCCATGCAAAAGTCCAAGCAAAAAGAGAGAAAGTGCTACTGCCATCCCCATCAGCCCCTTTGGCCCTTGCTTTTACTGTTTCTTCCTAATATTTCCCTCAGCTGGACTCCTGCTGACCAAAGCGTCTCTCCTTTGTATTTGCTTCAGGACCACAAGATTCTGCTGCTTGGGCTGCCTCAGAGGATGGCAGTGTTTACTTTGCACCTGCTCAAAATGCCCTCCATACTTGGCTATCAGTCAGCAGAGGGCCCTGTTTTCTAGAACACTGGCCTGGAAATGCGTTAGCTTCTTTGTTCGGGTGATGAAAGAACTTAAAACTCAGCATGGTGTGTGTGTGTGTGTGTGTGTGTGTGTGTGTGCGCGCGCGTGTGTGTGTACGCACGTGTGCGCGCGCACATACTGTGCAAGTAATTAAAGTGACAAACATTCAAATCCCCAAACGGAAGGAGGTGTGTAACTGAAGACTTTCAAGGCCATCTTACTTCTTCTGGAGAAAAGCAGCCACCTGAGATTTCTTGAACCCGTCCAGATGGTAGAGGCGAGCTGCCAGCCTGTGTGCTGCGGCCAGGTCTCCAGAGGTGCTGTTTGCAAGGAGCAGGGTGCCATTCGGTTCTGCTGTGACCTTGGCAGGCAGAATCTCCCCGGTTCTGCTGAACTCCCCTCCAAGTTCTTCACGACAGCTGCAGAGAGTGGAGAGACAGACAAAAAGACTTGGACTCTTGTCACAGCTCAAGAGAATAAATGCTGACACAAATGTAGCCATCCTGAGGCAACAAGGCAAGCAAACTCTCTTGTGGCTGCAGGACAAAAGCCACAATCATTTCAAAGCAGCCTCCAGATACTTGCTGGGTTGCCTCTTGGCTCAAGCCCACCTCAGCAGGAGGATGCTGTGTGTAGTGAGCAGACCAGAAAGGCCAATGGTCCCAAGAGATGTAAAACAAAGCATCCTTACTATAACATTGGCTCTTCCTCTCTGTCTTTTGACCTCCCATCGCTTGGCATAGCTGGCAACTCCACCATCTTGAGTCTTTCTACTGAGCTCACCAGCTTCCGCTCTATACCACAAAGTGGGATGGAGTGCACATCTGCTCCGGTGACGTCTTTCTGTAGAGAGGAAGTTCTTTCGGGCTCCTCTAACCATGTGCAGGAAGATGAAGGGTGGCCACGGAATGATCCTTGTAGCTCAAACCTCTCTTGCTGCAGATTCTCTTCTGCAGCAGGACCTGAGAGGACCTGGAAGCTGGAGGGAACACAGCAACTCTTCCCTGGAGATACAGGCTTAGGAGGGGGACTGCTCTCCGTGGTCTCTTGCAGCAAAGCAGACATCAAAGTGCTGGAGGCAGAAAACAACAGGCCTTCTGCTGGCAAATACGCAGGCAGGTCTGCATCTGGACCAGAGGGACAAGGCAGTTACAAGGCAGTTTCCTTTCCTTGCAAGATCACAGTGCAGCTTAGAAAGCTCTGTGATGGGCAGTGCATTCCCTGATGCTCTTAAAAAGATCACTGCAAGACTTACCTGGAGTAATGATTTCCAGAACATCTCCTTTGAATGGATCCAGAACACAGCCCTCAGCCTGGAAGATAAATTTTGGTAGTCACAAAAGGCTGAGGCAGCTGACAACATGAAAAGCTGCTGACCCCTCTGCGCCCTGCCTTCAGGAGTGGATTTTCAAGCATTTCCCAAGCTGTGGAAAGAACAATCGCTGTACATCAACAGTAGGGGACAGAAACAAAACCAGCGCGGCCTGGTGCAAATGGATTTGTAGATTGTTCGGATGCTGTTTTGTTGAAGGCAAGGACCTGGTTTTGTGGAAAGTTTATCTATGCCATTTACCAGGTAAATGGTATATTCAAGCAGCTACTTCTAGTTTGCTGTCTCCAGGTCTCAAGATTTCCAAGACAAGGGATAAAATAACTGGTGGTTAATATAAGGATACCCCAAACATTGACCTACATCTGCATGCAGCATTAGCAGCTAAGCAAAACAAGAGGGTTGTCAGAACCCATTCCTATTTCATTTCTATCCCTTCTGACCCAAATCAAACCTCAACTTTCCCTGGGTTCTGCCATACTCCCAAAGGGGAGGGGGGATGTGCCTCAGTGGGTTTATTGCCTCTGCTTCCTCTATCACTACAATGTAACCTTTTGATTTCCTTTATTGCCTGTCCTCTATCTGCTACAATGTAACATTTTGCTTTCCTGCTTATCTCTCTCTCTCTGAACTTTCTCTCCCTAAACTGTCAGCTCGAACAAGGGAGGGAACAAGGAATGTAACCTCCGTGCCTGGTTTATTTCTACGCTCTCAGAGGAAGGTGTGAAGCCGCTGACCATCCTGGTGTGAACTGAAGACAGGCCACTGTTATCTCCCCTTTTCCCATGATGGACCTAACACCTGGGGATCGGTTGTCCCACACTGGCCAGATGGACTATGGGATGGGGTCTTGCTTGGGGATACCTTAACCTATTGCTCTGCATGGGAAATCTCAGATCCTGTCTATTATCCTGCTATCAACTACTCTTAATAAAAGTTCCTGTTGGAAGAAATCGCTTCCAAGAGTTCTGCTTAAGATGTGGGGTTGAAGTGGGTCCTGACAAGGGTTTTGGTTTGGACAAGAAAGTCTCTTGCAGGTCCAGTGATGTCATCCTGGCCCTGAAAGAGGTGCTGGGCAGCTGGTGGAATGCATTCTTTTGTTGGAGAGGACTGGACCTAAATAGGAATTAAAACTCCAACTAAGTTTATGTAAAGCAAACACGGTAGATGTATGCTCATGAGTCTATTACAGAACAGAACAGAAGCTGGGAGGGTGTTTCTTGTCCTGCCTTCAGGTGCTTTGGAGAATAGCTTGACTCCCTCTTCTTTGGGGCAGCCCCTGAGATATTGGAACACTGCTATCATATCACCCCTAGTTCTTTTCTTCATTAATCTAGACATACCCAATTCCACCAACCATTCCTTATGTTTTAGCCTCCAGTCCCCTAATCATCTTTGTCGCTCTTCTCTGTACTCTTTCTAGTCTCAACATCTTTTTTACATTGTGGTGACCAAAACTGGATGCAGTATTCCAAGTGTGGCTTTACCAAGGCATTGTAAAGTGGTATTAATATTTCACATGATCTTGATTGTATCCCTCTGTTAATGCAGCCTAGCACTGTGTTGACTTTTGTGGAAGCTGCAGCACATTACTGACTCATATTTAAGTAACTGTCAGTTACTACTATTGAGCAAGTTACAACCTGTATTATACCCGTGCATTTTTCTTGCCTAAATGTAGAATCTTACTTTTTCACCATTGAATTTCATTTTGTTAGATAGCACCCAATATTCAAGTCTATCAAAATCCTTCTGTATCTTAAGCCTATGTTCTGGAGTGTTGGCTATTCCTGCCAGCTTGGTGTCATCTGCAAATTTGATGAGTTCCCCATCTATCCCCTCATCCAAATCATTGATGAAGATGTTGAAGAGTACTGGGCCCAGAACAGAACCCTGGGGCACTCCACCACACACTTCCCTCCATGTAGATGCAGTTCCATTGAGGACCACACACTGAGTATGGCCGGTCAGCTGTACATAGAAGCATATGCACTGAGAGCTTCTGTACTAGAGACAAATTCCTTGTGTACTGAATCACTCTTGACCAAATCAAGTTCAGTTCAGTTCAGTTCAAGCCCCTCTTACCTTTGAATTCTCTTCCAAAGAGCATGTGGTTTCAAGATCTCTTTCTGTGATTATCAATGGAGACAAGGAACGATAATGGGGCACATAACTTGGAAAAGAACAGGTGGATGTGTCCTCATTAGCATCTGGATCACATACAGAAAAATAATTCCTGGCCACAGGGCTTATTGCCACAATGGCCTGGGAAAACAAGTCACCATTATGGTTCCCAGAGTCCACATCACTTTTAAGATTTTTCTTGTAATTCTCAGTGTAACTTTCCCTTTCTGATTGTGTCCATGGAACTTGTCCTTCAAAAGTTCTGGTTAATTGAGGACTTTCCTGAAAGAGTGGGTTATTGAAAAATAAATATTCAACCTCCTCCTCATCTTCCTCGTCACTTTCTTCCTCCTCCTGTCTCTCTAAATTCTCTTCTGGCTCCTCCCCACTATCACTTTCAAGGAGTAAATGTTCATTGACGGTAGTAGCTGTGTCCAGGGACATGACTGTCACCGGTATGTTTTTAGAACTCACACTGTGAGTCTGCAGAGATTCTTTCTGCTTATCTAACTCCTCTTGAAGATCTAAGACACACATCTGAGCTTGTAGAATACCAGCCCAAAAAACAGATTGGGTAGCATCACTATTACATTTATCCTGAGTTTTCAAATTTTTTATCAGCTCAAGAGGCTGTCCAAATGTCTCAAAGTCCAAGCTTTCTGAAACAGGGTGGTCCAGTTCAGGGTGCAATACTTCAAAATTATTCTGCATTAACACTGGAATGGAATTTTCAGAGGGTGTTTCAGTTCTGCAGTGAACACCCTCCAACCTATCCTGTACAAGACACAAAGAAGGAGGGGTAATAGCATTTTCAGCCTGGCAAGTTTCAGAAAATGCAAGCAGATCCCAAGTCTGTTTTAAGCACCCTCCAGGGTCAGAGTTCGCTTCTGTTGTTCTGTCTTCAGAGGCCATATCCATCAGGTCTGAGGTACTGGAGCATTCAGGGCATTCCATTCTAGCATCTACCATGAAAACTTGCACAGAAGCAACTACGGTTCCAGTCTGATTTTCAATGGGCTAAGAAACTGGGCATTTTAAAAGTAATCTCCATGGTTCTCTTGTTTGGCCTGCAAAAGAGAAAGTAGAAATATATGTTCTGGTTATAACACTTGCTCCAAATGAATAGTTTCACAGTCGGCGTCTTACATTCTATAATGAGAAGCAATATAAAATATTTTAAATATATAAATAATTAAACAGATCAATTACAAAAGAAGCCAAAAGATGCCAAATATTAGCTGCTGGAAACACAGTTCTTCATGCCAGTATAAACTCCTGCAGATGCCATCAAAGGAGTTGCTAGTCCTCAGTGTTTTGCACATCAAGATTTAGGATATTATAACAAATATAATACATATTGATATATATGAATCTATGAACTAAGAATTGAAGCCTTTGAACTATGGTGCTGGAGAAGACTCCTGCGAATCCCTTGGACTGCAAGGCGATCAAACCGGTCAGTCCTAGAGGAGATCAACCCTGACTGCTCTTTAGAAGGCCAGATCCTGAAGTGGAAACTCAAATACTTTGGCCACCTAATGAGAAGGAAGGACTCACTGGAGAAGAGCCTAATGCTGGGAAAGGTTGAAGGCAAGAGAAGAAGGGGACGACAGAGAATGAGGTGGCTGGACGGAGTCACTGAAGCAGTGGGCATGAGCCTAAATGGACTCCAGAAGATGGTAGAAGAGAGGAAAGCCTGGAGGAACGTTGTCCATGGGGTCGCGATGGGTCGGACATGACTTCACAACTAACAACAATGAACTAAGAAAGGGAAAGGGAAAAGAAGGGAAACAAGTGGCTATTAAAGAGCCATGGAGTGTATTTTTTGAACTAGGGCAAGCCAAACAAGAAAAAACAGATTGTTCACTCTTCTGTATATTCAAATTGAACTGCTGTCTTTTTCAGCTACTGCAAAAAACAGTAGTAAAGCAAAATTGTTATGCACATTTATCAATCCCAAAGATGATTTTTCAGAAGGCAACTGGACTTTCTTTTTATTTGAAGATGTTTCCATTCTCATCTAAGAAGCTTCTTCAGCTATGTCTTCAAAGAGAAATAAGAAAGTCCAGTTGCCTCATGAAAAAGCTTCTTTGGGACAACTATGACGTGGATGACTGAGAATCTCCAGATATTTATTTTTTGAATTTATATAATCGTCCATCTGACAAGATGTGACCTTGCCCCACAACAGACAAAGCAATAGAGATGGGAAATGAACAGAACTTTAACAATATTCAGAATATGCCTTAAAATATAGTCAGCCACGTTATTTAAAATGTATTTATTTTATTTATTTACTTCCATCTTCTGCATATCACTGGCTTTACTTGAACTCTCAGAATATAGTGGTTTTGCAAAAGAAGCCTGTAAAATTTTCCCTAATTGTAGGACAAATTTTAAACAATGATACAGCAGCATCTTCCTCCTTTAGTTCTCCCAATCGCTGTTGGACAAAGAGGGGACACCTCCCCTCACAGACCAACTTCAGTCATTGAAAGAGTGCAACCCACCTAAGCTTTGGCTGGGGCCTTCTGAGACAAGCAGGGAGGGGACTTTTCCTCTGTTGTCAGACAGAAACTCTGCCCAGCAGTGAAGGAGACACAAAGAAAGGCTGCCCCATGTTCTAGATGACAATGTCACCACAAACAGAAAGACACAAGCCCTGGTTTGGTTGGAATCCATAGGAGCTGGTTGTTCCTCATCAGGCAGTGCTTACGAGAGAGATCACCAACCTCCAGCTCATCAGTGTGACCCACCAGGCCTGTGGGGCTTAGGAAAAAGCCCTTCATTATCACTATTAAACTGCTCCCTTGGCAGTTTTGCCAGTACGCCTCTTCTCCCAGTAAGGATGGTACCCAGGAACTCCCAGCCATTGCCAATTTGGCATCCACACACCTTCCCTGTGTTGGAATCCCCTCAGGTCATCCAAACCTGCAACACAGAGAGAGACTCAATTTGGCCTCTGGGGAGGAGTGA
Source organism: Vipera ursinii (assembly GCF_947247035.1). Taxonomy (NCBI): domain Eukaryota; kingdom Metazoa; phylum Chordata; class Lepidosauria; order Squamata; family Viperidae; genus Vipera; species Vipera ursinii. The sequence continues at coordinate 1,237,581 of NC_139519.1, read as the reverse complement.
CATCCAGTCTGGCTGTCATAGGGATTCCCTGCTGACCAAGAGAAACTACGGCTGCCTCAGAGCCAAGTTAAGGCTGTTCTTATAGCACAGCATAATGGAGGAGGGTCCAAACTCTATGCAAAATCTTATGATGCAGTATCTCTACTACCTCAGCCTTGACAGCATCAGCTCTTCATCTACCGGTAGCTATTCTTACTTTTTGCAAGGAGTGAATGTTGAGGATAATTACAAATTTTAAGAAAGATTGTTTTTTAATTAAGTGCTTCAGTGGATGAAATTATTATAGGGTAAACAGGTTCAAAAGAAAATCAACTGGTTTTGAGCAACCTGGGGCAAAGAGTCAATGGGAAGTGTGAGGGGTGATAGAACTAGGAAATTGTTCTTCCGGAGTTTGCATTCTACTCATTCTAACTGGGCAGGCATAACAGCTAATTTATTTTACCACAGACTGCAACATTCCAGCAAATCTCCCAAATGATTTTAATCCTTCCCTTAAAACAGCCGCCCAGGCCCGAGATTTGAATGGCCTCTAGTCCAGCTTCCTCGGGAGCGGCAAGGAAGAAATCCCCGGAGAAGCGTCCGCAGCGCCGCCGCCTCCGGGAGGGAACGCATGTCGTGAGCGGAAGGGCCGGCCCGGGGCTTGCGAAGGCCGCCCTTCGGGTCATTTAGCTTCCCCAAACCCACTTCTGCCTACTCCTTTGGGCGCGCGATTTCCCCGGGGAAGCCCGGGGATCGGGTGCCTTTCAAAAGAGCCGCTTCCGTCTCAGGGGCTGCGAAGTGGTGGACCTGCTTCCTTCTCTCTTTAGGAGCCACGTCCAGGCCCGCCCTTCACTTTTCCCCAAGAAAACGCGGACGGGCCCCTTCCTCCCCACCGCCCGAGGGGCCCGCAGCCTCCCCGGCCGGGGCCATGGCTTCGCGAGCGCCGGAGCCCAGGCAGAGCCCAGGGCCCGGGAGCGCTGCCCGGTCGGGATAGGAGCGCGGAGGCTCTGCCGGCCAGCCCGGCCCTCGGCGCCCCTGGGAGGCGCTGGCTCCGCAGGCTCCGGGAAGCCGCTTCCGCGAGGCCGGCCCAGCGGAGGCGCGGCTCTTCCCTCCGGAGGGGTCGCTGGGCGCTTCCGCCGGGGGGGAAGGGGCGGGCGGAGCCGCTCCGCCTCGGGAAAGCCCACCCGGGCGGCCCCGGCCCCCACTTACCTCCGCGGGCCCTGCTTCGCCGCGACCGGCCGGCCGGCAGCATTTCCGGCCTGCGCGCCGCCCGAGCACAAGGCCCGCCTCGCCCAGGAAGCCGGGCCCGCAGCCGCGCTCCTCTGCCCCGAGCCCGGCCGGGCCCCGCGACGCCTCCCGGGCCGGGCCCCCCGCCGGGAAGCCGACTGGTGACCGCGGGGGACCCCGCGATCCCCGCCGGGGCCGGTGACGGCTCCTCCCCCGGCTCCCCCTGGCGTTGCGAAGGGGCCCCGGCCTGAGGCGGCTCCGGGAGGGCCCTGGAAGGTCACGACTCTGGCTGCCGGCTCGGAGTTTGGGCCGGGCTCAGTTCAGCGTTTCCCCTCCCGGTGCTCGCCCTGCCTCGGAGCAGGCACAACATTGGGGAGCCTCCCGAGAGATGCCAGGGTCAGGGGCCCCCGCCGCTCCCCCCACAGCCCCAGGGGAGCCGAGCTGATTGCCAAACCCCAGAGGGGGGGTACCAAACCCCGGGGGGTAGGTTTTCCATTGGAGGTGCAGGGCGGAGGAGGGGGGAATGGGGGCTCCCTGACTTGCAGTGCTGGGAGAGAGTGACCGTTGCCCCCCCCCCCCTGTTAGGAGTGCTACACAGGCAGCATTGGGACCCAACTTCATTGTTGGGCTGGGCACACTCTTCCATCTCAGCTTTGCTTTCGCTGGGGCTCCTGTCCTTGGCTTTCAGCTGTCTACGCTCCAGAGTTGGTCCTCTGAGAAAGGACTGCGGAGGCATCTGGCTGGGCTTCCAGAGCCCCAACCCTTCCAGAGGCTTTTTTTCCACGCTCCTCCTTATTGTACTTACCTCCTGTCAGACCTTTCATCCTTTCATCTTGCCGAGGCCTGAACAACGATCCCTAGGGAATCAGTGCTGCTTCCCAAGAGCCCCTGGTGAGAATGGGACAGATCCTGCTTGGTCTTTTGCTATTTTTACATGATTTTGCAAGACAACCTGACTCAAGGCCACTAACTCTGTGACACCGACCTCTCTTTGAAAAGCATTCAAACAAAGGAGTAGAGAAGGTTTTCTGTCTTGCAAAATGCTGTGCAATTGAAGAAGTGTTGCTTTGCCTCCTGCACATGCTACAGTGCTGCTGTCTCAACCGGAACTTACAGCTCTTGTGAGAGCAGCAAACCGCACAGGCCGCGGCTACTGCCTCTCCGAGCTACTTTTAAACGAAGGCCACCAAGCAGAGAGAAGCAGGAAGCCCAAGCAGAACTAGTCTCAGACTGCAAGGTAGGGGAAGTAGGATGAGGACCAGGTCCCCTCATTTACAGCAATTTCCGTCCACTAATACAAGAAAAACTAAGTCAGTGCGTATTTGGAAGAGCTGCTTCAAAATACATTGAATCGTAGCACCTCCTTAAAGTGTGAAGCTAAAAGAAAAGCAATTTTAAAGTGAGCAGCTGCACTCATTGTTGCATGCTTTAAAGTATCACTTCCAAATCTTTTCCAAAGTGCATCTAACTTTTACTGAGCAAGCAGTGAACAAAGTCTAAAATGATTCAGTAAAAATTGACATAAAAATGATTTTTCTATTCCTCTCTGAACAGAACAGAACAAAACAGAACAACAGAGTTGGAAGGTTTTCTTGTCCAAACCTTACTCAAGTAAGGACCCTATATCATTTCAGACAAATGGCTGCCCAGTCTCTTAATATTGTTTTTAGATGACTTCTGGCAGGAACAGATGGTGGCAGTGTATCAATCCTTACTCTTCTTGACCTCTCAGTGGTATTTGATACCACTGCTGATGGTATCCTTCTGACTTGGTTGCAGGATAGGCAACATGGTGCTGTCCTGGTTTTCCAGCCATGGTCCCTACTATGTGGGGTGCCTCGGAGTTTGGTTGCCTCCTCTCCTATTTTATATCTACATGAAGCCCTAGGTGAGCTGATCTGACAGTTTGGAATGAGGTTCTATCAATATGTGCAGATCTACATGCCTGCTGGTTGAAGCCATAGATCTCCTGTCCCCATGTCAGGAGAATATAGGGGCCTGAATAGGGCACAAGGAGAGGAGAGGAGAGGAGAGGAGAGGCAAACAAATACTTACTAACAGAGAAGAAATGATGAGGGGTTTGAAGTTGTGGAAACTTTAGGAAAGAGTGACCCTGTCATATTGGAATTCAATATATTGCAGACACAAGCAATAGAACATAATCAAGCCAGTGACTTTAAAAGAGCTGATTTCAACAAAGTCAAGAGAGTTTGGGAAGGACTCCATGGTTGAAAATCTTAAAGGAGAAAACTACTCAAGAAGCTTGGGAAACTAAATATGGTTATAAATGCCCAGTCCAGCACAACACCACTGAAAAAGAAAATTAAGAAGTATAAAAGTATAAAAAAATGAAATGAAAAAAATGAAAAGAGGGAGACATAACTAAGGCAGAATGCCAGCATATAGCCCAAAGATAAGGTCAGGAAAACTAAGGCTCAGAATTTATTTTATTATTTTTATTTTAATTCCATTTATATCCCGCCCTTCTCCGAAGACTGAAGACTGAGGGCGGCTTACAAGCTTAGCAGTAGCCTTCATTCTATGTATATGCCTGCTTATTAGGGCTTTCACACACACCCCAAGTGGCATTATTACAAAGTCAGCTTAATTGCCAACAATCTGGGTCCTCATTTTACCTACCTCGGAATGGTGGAAGGCTGAGTCAACCTTGAGCCTGGTGGGATGCGAATCTGCACTAATTGCAGGCAGCAAATGAATGAACTAAGACTTGCAGCAAATATCAATAATAATAATAAAAGTTTCTTTTAATATATAAAAACAAGAAAAAAATCAAGGAAACAATTGGTCCACTAATAGGAGAAGAAGGGAAGGAAGTGACGGGCAGTAGGGGGAAAGCAGAGCTGCTTAACTCTTTCTTTGCATCTGTCTACACACAAAAATAAAAAATAGCCCAACGTACCAAAAACAGTACTGTTGGGTCAGGTACAGCTCGGTATATACATGCCAGAGAAAGGTGATGGTCTAACCCTTCTCTGAAAATATGAATTATAGATTGCTCAGACCATCTCTCTACCCGACTTGCCATCTTTCGAAACTCCCGCACATACTCCAGGGCAGGCCGGCCAGCTTGCTTTATCTTGTGGATTTCTTCTTCCACTTTTAGGGCAATGGATGGGTCCTCAAATCTTTCCCTCAGCCCTAGGAGGAAAAGGTGGGGGTCCTCCAATTCAGGGGCCTGCTCGTTATATATATTGTTCAACCATTCAGATGCTTCTCCCTCTAGGCTGGACGCAGTCACATTGACCATTGTACCCAGGTCCGGGTAAGAGTGACCCCAGCGATTCAAGTGAGAGCGAACTTGGTTGAGGAAAAAAAACAGTTTCTCTGGGTCCCCATCGAAGGTTGCTCTGAAGGGTGGGCTCATCATTGGTTGCTGGGGGCCCCATTGTTGCTGGCCCCACCCTGATTGTTGGTTAACTGGTTGCAGGGGCCCTCACTGCTGTTGTGTTTCCAGTTGCTGCTGGCCCTACTCTGGTTGCTGATTTAATGGCTGCCAGGGCCCCCACTGCTGCTGCCCCCACTGGTCCTGCTGTACGTTCAGGGGTTACACGTTTGGGTCCTGCTGCTGCCACCCTTGCTGTTGTCCTCCCACCAGCTCCTAATCTCCAGGCTTCTGCACCACCCCCAGCTGTTGCAAGGCTTCTATTAGCTGGGGCAAGCTCAGAGGTTGTTGGCTTTTCACTTGTGGGGGCTTCCCAACCTCCCATTGCTGCAGAGGCCTCAGGCTGGGGTCCTCTGCCTCTATGAGTCTGGAGAGCTTGGAAGGGGACTCCTGGGGCTGGCAGGCAGTCTGATCTGCAGACAGGATTTTCCACTCACCCAGATTCTCAGTGGCTGATGATCTGGCATCTCTCCCCCATTCTGCTTTTGGGGCCTCTTGTAGCAGTTGGCTTCCGTAGTCTCCACTGGAGTGGTTCCAGCCTGACGACCAGACAAGCTCAATTATTTGCTGAGGTTTGGAGATCGGCCCAAATTCATCTTCCCACAGAAAACTTATTTCCTCTTCAGAAGTTTCGCCAGTAGCCAGGCTTTCCCTTTCCAACCTGAGGATTCTTCCCTGAATCTTTGCCAGCTTCTCTCTTACTGGAGATAGCCACGGGGGTTCAGGACCCCGCTTTGGAAGAAAGTAGATTCTGGCATGATGTTGTGGTTCCGATAAATGAGACAATTCAAACAAATTGCAGGCATATTATTTATCTAAAAGGTCTTAGTAATGAAACGAAAGATCAGCACTCATGGAGGGATGCCAGAATCTGAAATCTCCTCCCCCCAAACCCTTCATAACACACACACAATCCCCGCCCTTATCTACACATCATAAATCACATTATCCAATTAGTTTTACATATGAAGTTACACTTCCCCTTCTGTGCAGGGCTTAATCTTATCTTCTCAAGATAGCTGTTGAAGTTTCCCTCTCTTCAAGATTCAAAGCGAAGCAGTTTAAACAAAAGGCTGTCTCCTATACTGTAAGTGCAAAAACATGTCAATGTTAGCAGCATTGACAGCATGTGCGAAACCATTCCCTCCCCTGCAGCTGCCACCATTGCCATTCTGTGGAGCCAGAAAAGTTGGGGACTGCTGGTTTAGTTTATTGTCATTCAAACTATAGACTGGATAATTTTAAATTATGAAAAAGGAAAAAAAAACACCAGTGTGGAATATTCTGAGAAGTGTTACCTGTTATATTTTAAAGGCAGGAAAACACAGTTGATATAAAACGTATTTATTTCAAATACTTTTTTCTCCTTTTGAAGGAAAACATTTGCAACCAATGTTTTCCAATGTCCAAAGACAAGCGTTTGAGGATACAATTAATTTTGTCACCTAGCTCTAAAAGAATGGAGTCAAAAATACTAGAATGTTAGTGTGAAGCTGATTAGAAAAAGATACCTATATGATTTGGGAAATTAATCAGAAAAAATCAGGAAGAATAGATTTATTGGAAATATGTTTATTTTCTTGCTAAAACATACTTGCAAATACTCAAACAAGGAAGATGCTAGGCGGTGGCTGAAAATGTCCCTTCAAAGCATTAGGGGAGGTCACAAGCATCAGAGGTCAAGAAAACAGAACAGATCCTATTGTCCAGCTGCATCATGCCACAGTCCTCTATTTTTTATGGACAAAACAGAAATCAGGAGGAATATGCTGGTTGGGCCTTCTGAAAAACTGCATGAATGAGGAAGGAGGGCTGCATGGAAAAACTACAAGCTTTGTTTGGAAGCACCCCCTGCCAAAAATAATCCCAAAGCCTGAATTATGTAGAACAATGGAAATATAAATGCATTTGGGCAATCCAACTGGCTTGATCTTTTGCTCCCCAGTTTTAATTACACCTATATACCACTGGTACATGGCTGTAGGTTTTCCTAGGAAATTGTCATTTTCTGAATCTTCTTAGCCACTGTCAAGGGACTAGAGGGAGGGATTGGGGGAGAAAGAGAGCTGCAATGGCATAATTAGGATTGGTGCCACTGTGAACACCTTCAATCCTTTTCCTCCCCTCCCCCCGCCCTTTCTATCCACCTTGCTACATCTATAACTTATATGGTACTAGTTCCAGAGAACTATAGTATTAGAAAACTAAAACTTGAAATCAGTTAATATATCAATCTGAGCTGCTAATTTCTGGGGTAGCATGATCAATAAGCCAAGGAATTCCTGTAAATTGCTGACTAGAGAGAGGCCACTTAGGAATAATCCAGTTCCTTTCCTCCCCCTCCACCACAATCAAAAGACTAAGGAACACCAACACTAGCAGGACAGATGGGAGCGAAGCTGTGCAGCAGTTGCAATATCTGTTAAACACGCCCTCACAAATAGTACTCTTGGTCCCCTGCAGAGAGTCCATCTCTACCTTAGGTCTGTTCTGATGCAGTCTCTGAAGCTCACTCATCACTGCTCATCTATCCAAGTTTTGGTGAGGCATGCCAGTCTCTCATCCCAGTTCGAATCATGGATGAAGACAGATTTATCATAGGCAGAGCTGGCATTTAAGAGTATCAGCAGAGATGGAGGTACACCTGGATCTTAAGACAAGGTGATGAGTTAGAAAAGGATTCCTTTGCTGCATCCCTCTGCTATCACAGCCTTGACTCTCCCCTCTTCCTCCCCGCCACCCCCCCTCCCAATTCGACAGGATGAGGATATGTCACAGGCTGCAGCAGACTTCTGAATAACATGTTGGGGATTCACATTCCAAAACTATGTGGAGCTAAGACAAAATAATTTTTTTATTTAATGCATATTTTGAAATAATCAGAATTAAATGTAGTCAATAGTTACTTTAAATGTATTTAAATTTCTGGCATATTTTGCACTCGTAGCTTTTGAGATCTGCAGCTAACTTTGTGGCTGCTAGCTGCAAAACCTGCATGTCTGAATCCACAAAGTGAGCTGTGAATATCAGCTAACTGTAGAAACACTGCATCTCTTTCCTGCTGCTTTGTTCTGAAAAGCCCCCCTGCAAGAAATGCTTAGAGAAAGGGTAGCTGTGAGACTCTGCACTTCAGGAGTGGGCTTTGTCCTGTGAAGGGAGGTGTGGAGGCCAGCTAAGATTCAGGCTGAAAATAAAAGTCCACCAGATGAGAAGATCCTGGATTCTTTATCAGCCCAAGGGGTTCGTTGTCTTTGGAAGAAGTGCAGAGGAACCAGCCTGGGTTGGCAGCTGACTCAAAACGCCATATTCCATCTTTATTAGACATGAAGAAGGTGAAGCGTGTGGAGGCTTCTTTATCTTTGCCCAGGTCTGTGATGTTGATGTTCTGAGGAGAAGAAAGAGGTTTTCAGGGAAGGGAACAGCCTCACAGAGAGGGGGATTCTTGGAGGCCTCTGTGTTGAGAAGGGGCCAGGAAGCTCTCCTCCTGCAGCCTGCTCAGCTGAAAAGTCGCCACGAAGGGGGCTTCCGATAGCAAAGACAAGGGACGCTACTGATGGTGAAGGAACCCTAAGCTACCATACGTGTTTACCTGAGGAGAGCATAACATGGATTCTTCTGAATGAGAGGGATTACAGGGTAACCAGGATCACAGTTGTGGAGCCGAGAGCATAACCATTTCCACACAATTTCCCATTGCTTTCTTGAAGCTCAGTCCTTGAGAAACTACTAAAGTCCTCAGGAGAAACTTGACTAGAAACTGAAGAAAAAAATGATGATGCGTGCTTTTATGTGTGTGGAAATACTGCTTTTTTAATATAATAATTACTTAAGTTTTATGAATACCATTTAATTTATGGAGGAACTTACATAATAGTGATTGACCAGGTATTTAAATGAGGGGCATGATTAGTTTCGTGCATAAAATTTATGTGCTTTCTAATCTTAGTTTTCTGAAAAACAACTGTTTTCCCCAAAATGAAAGAATTGCAAATTGACAATTATCATGCCTCTGGAGATTCCAGTTATGAATGAAGGACCTAAAAAGTGGCACAGCGGGACAACCTTGCCCCACCAGCGGGAACTGCTGAGCAGGAGCTGCAGTGAGTCAAAATGAGTGACGTCAGGCTCAAACTCCTGTAGAGGCAGAGCAGGGAGGTGGTTCTTAAGAAAAGGGGGCCTTTGAGGTGGGAAATCCCGCCAGGGAGTCTGGGTCCTCTTAAGCCCCACCCGTTGCAGCAGAAGTCTTAGCCCAGGGCACCCCAACCTTTCTGACTTTGTGGACTGGCAGGGGGGGGGAGAGGAAATGATGCTGTGCACACATGCAGTGTGTGGTGGGCACTTGCACGTGAGGCTCCATTTGTGCAAGTGATGGGTGGGCAAATGGAGCTTCTTGTGTGCGCAAGTGCCTGCCGCTTGCACAAATGCAGCTGTGCATGCTCGCCTGCCACTTGTGCGGCCTGGTTCCAAACAGGCCCAAGCCCAGTGCAGGACACAGTCTGGGGACCCCTGTCTTGGGTCCACAGCCTCCTCCCTCCCACCAGCCATCTGACACCTCCATTGAGTCTCCTCTGTGGGTTTCTGTCTGTATGAATGTATGAGAGAAATGAACAAAATAAAAAAAAGAGTGTCTCTATCTCCCCGAGTCCATCTTGAAGAAAAGTGGTGCCATCTGTTTCACTTTGAAAGTAGCTGCAAATTAGGAGAAGAAAAGGAGAAGCTCCCTCCCCCCACAAAAAAATGGGATGGGTTGAGGGTACAAACTGGCCTGCACTGCTCCTTTACACATGCCATGGGTCATGCAATGCTCTGATCCACAACCTGGTTACCTGGCTGTAATCTTTGCTAGGAGAGGCTTCCATACAAACACATCACTTGTCTAAACCAGGGCTTTTCAACCTTTTCACCCATTGTACCACTTTTAGGATATGGCAACATCCGAGTACCACCAGTCGCCTAGCAAGGTGTCAAAAACTTGATGACCAAAAAAAGGGGAAAAAAGTCATGAAGTACAGGTAGTCCTCGACTTACAACAGTTTGCTTAGTGACTGTTTGAAGTTACAATGGCACTGAAGAAAGTGCCCCCCAAGCCACAACCGAGCAAGACACCTGCCTGCTTGCCCAGCGGCGCTCTTCCTCCTGTCTGAGGTTTTCATTGTTGTGAACATTTTTGTTGAGGATTGGCAGCAGGGGTGGTGTGTGTGTGTGTGTGTTTAGTTTTTGTTCCCCCTATCTGCTGGGTGGTTGCAGCAGGTTTTGGTCACTTCACATGACCCTGGGACACTGTGACCATCATAAATATGAATCAGTTGCCAAGCATCTGAATGTAAATCACAAGGCCCTGGAGATGCTCTAACATTCCAGCTGATCGGCGCTTCTTCTGGGCGCAGCAGAAGCGCCAGTTTCAGTGCCCAGCCTGGCGCTGATCCTGGCGCTTCCGCTGAGCCCTGACAGCCCTGCAGCTCCAGCCTTCTCTCGCTCAGGCTTGTGCGGTGCTGCCACCAGTTCAGCTCATTCCCCTCCCCCACTACCACTTTTCTAGGATGGTCATGTACCACCTGCCAGGTGCCAATGTACCACAGGTGGTACCCATACCACTGGTTGAAAAGCCCTGGTCTAAATGATGTTGCAATATCTGTCCCTCCCCTCCCCCCACGTGTGTACACACAGAGAGGTCTGTTGTCCAATCACTGTGTGTAGGAAGTACCAAGTAGTAGCTCAGATAAAGGTGGTCTCGGGCAAGGTCAGACCATTGCTTCTCACCTCCAACTGCAGCTCAGGCGGGGACCCAGGAGAGCAGGCCAGGCAGCTCTTTCCACCCTGAATGCTCAGGATGATGGGGAAGTTCTCTTGGCCAAAGGCCCGGTTATGGACCCAAAAAATCTTTTCTGGAAGGGAGAAAAAGAAAGCAGGAGAGACTGGACAGCCTGAAAAAAAATCCAGCTTTGTTTGTGTATTTCCTTCATCCACTGAGCGTTTTATTTTATGGATTGATTTAGTTAAGTGCTTCATCCCTCCAGACAGAAATTTCCTTCCCTCATCAGTTTATTTTTTGAACAATCTTGCAAGATGAATTATGTTTGGGAGCCATTCAGGAATCCCCGTGGCTGAACTTCTCTGTTCCCATGAAAAATGCCATGAATATCTCAGTCTCAATCCCATGAAAAAACTGTGCTCACGTTCTCCAGAGCAATAGAAGACGATTGGGGAGGAACTGAGGAACTGATATGAAATGTCTGAATGACATTCTTCATTCGATGCTATTTATTTGAAAGGAATAGAAGCCACCTTGAAAAGAAGTTGCCCACAGCCACTGCAAAATGAGATGGGGTGCTCCCCACAACTGCCCCTGGACTGCAGCTCTTTCCTCCCCAGGATTGCTTAAGAGTCTTGCAATGTACTTTAATGTGATTAAAGTACTGAAACAGTGTTGCCAAACCCTGCATATACTGTAGTTCCATGCATACCTAACTAAATCAAGGTAGTTATTTCTTTCTCATCCTTTCTATTTTCCCAAGATTCAAATGCTTTTTTCTGCAATGGATGGCATTCTCCTTCCCCTTCTCTGAGTCAAACCAACATTTTTTCACAAGTGGGGAGGAAACCTGGAGGAACTTTTTTATAAATAAGATCTGGAATAAAGAATCCACACTAGGGGTCTAGCCACAGCAAAGTTGGGGAAATGGGGTGACAGCTGTTGGGGGTGAAAAAGAAATGAGACACTGTAAAAGCCAAAATGAAAATGAAAGTGCTCCCCCCTTCCCATCAGCTGGGGTAGCAAGGAAGCCAGGCGGAAGAAAACTAGCATCTCAGCCATTGAAAAGTATAACTTCTACCATCGTTTTCTTTTTGAAAAAAATTCTAACATCTCACAATAAATAACCTATTTGTGTTTGTCTATTTGAATCAAGCAGATACAGTGAGAATAGAATAGAATAGAATAGAATAGAATAGAATAGAATAGAATAGAATAGAATAGAATAGAATAGAATAATAGAATAGAATAGAATAGAATAGAAGTTGGAAGGGACCTTGGAGGTCTTCTAGTCCAGCCCCCTGCTCAAGCAGGAGAACCTATATCAAACTGGTGGATGTCCAGTCTTTTCTTAAAAAACTCCAGTGATGGAGCGCCCAGGATTTCTGGGGGTAAGCTGTTCCACTGGTTGATTGTCCTCACTGTCTGGACGTTTCTTCTTAATTCCAGGTTGCTTCTCTCTTTGATCAGTTTCCAACCATTGTTTCTCATCTTTCCCTCTGATGCTTTGGTGAACAACCTGGCTCCCTCTGCCTTGTGGCAGCCCCTCAGATACTGGAACACTGCTATCATGTCTCCCCTATTTCTTCTTTTCCTTAGACTAGCCAGACCCAAAAGAAAAAGAGCAAGCTACAAATGTGTGCAAACCATCCCACCTCACCATAAAAAACCTCTAAGTTGCCAGGGAACTCCTCCAGCCTCTTAAGGGCTTGAACACCCAAGGGTGGTTTTAGGAGGAAAGCCTGCAAAGAATCTAGGGTGCAGAGGTGATTTCTTATCCCTCCTCAATGCAGTTTAAGGAAAAACTCACCTTCCAGTGCAGAGTTGGGGGCTTGCAAGTATCCAGCTATTAGTTCATTGTTCTGAAGGTAGAGGGATTTCTGGTTTACATCCCACAGTCTAAAATGTCAAGATTTGTGTTTTAAAAGAAAAGTCCTACTGTTTTCTCTCTTCAGCAATAAATCTGTATGTTGGTTCTTGTGGGGAAAATAGGAGGAGGAAGGTGTACCAGGTATATTTGCTATCTTGAATCATTTATAAAAATAACAAAGGTGGGATAAAAATAAATAAAAAATATTATACAGCAGGTAGGCCCAAATGCTTCTTGTTGATTTAAGAGCTGTCTGATTTTTTACAGTATGAGCTGTTGTTCATCCACTCTCAACTCCTGCCTTTGCCTATTCGCTCAAATCTCCTTTGGGCAGGAAAACTAAAGCAAAGTCCTCATATTCATAATGGGAAAAAAGCCATACTGAACTCTACCTTTATATGCCACTCACTCCATTTGTAGTTTTTGGTAGCTTACAAAACCTAAAATCAATACAATTCTAAACTATTAAATAAACACCAGAAAAACACTGGTCCAAAAAGCAGACCTATGCCTTAAGTCCCTTCTCTAAAGCTTCCCTTCCAGTGGCAAATCCTTTTATAACACAGGCTTCACCATGGTGCTACCAATTGGTGCTATAGTAAATGTATTCATAGTGGGACCTACAATTTGAGTCTCACAAACAATCTCAAAATGGTGGGGCAGAATATTCTGGTAATGTCATGACAGCTTAGAGGAGGAACATCAGTTCATCTCTCCTTCTAAAGGAAGCAAGATTTTTGGCCAGAAGAAAGTTGTTTCCATCCATTCAGAGATTCTTTAGGTCAGAGTCCGTCTTTGTCTCAAGAGGATGGGGGCACCCGGTTTTTAGTGAAATGAGCAAACAGGTGCTTAGTGGGACTCAGTCCCCTTCTCTGTGGGGCTTCAGGTCCCTTCCTAGAGGGAGGAGAATGGGGAGAGGCCTCTCTGAGGCTGGTGAGCTCTAAGATGTGGAAGGCTCTCCGTGGCCTCCCTCTTTGCCCCTTGCCCAAGTGGCTCCCCCAGGAGCACAGGACACTTACCGTGACTTGAAGATGGCTCCCTGAGCCCAGGCCTCCTTCCTGGCTGCACACAGAACAGAAAGCAGGAAAAGGACAGCTTTATTTGTTGAAAACCAGCCAGACTCCATTGTGTCCAACAAATTGATCATCTCTGCTGGCTTAGCCCGGCTGACTTTTTTTATACAGTCCATGACAACCACATAACTGGAATGTACGTTATTGCCAGACATGATAGTTCTGTAACAAAACCTGCTTAATTTCCAACAGCTTTTGTGCGTGTTGCAATTCATGTTGCAACTTTGGTTGCTGAAATTAAACTTCCCCAAAGTAATAGAACGGGTTCCCATTGCTATACACAAACGGGAACTGAAACCACAGCACATAAATGAAAGTATAGATTCAACTTGAAGTTGTATTCATAACAAAGAATATAGATATTAAAAAACTGTATTCAAAATAAACTAAGATGGGAGGTGCAGCCAGGAACTCTTATTACCAAATAATACAGAGTTCTCAAATAGTCTCTCCTTTAAAAAGTCATTAACTTTTCTTTTCATCCTTTTATTACAAAGATTTTCCCTTTCCAAAAAGTAAATGTTATCAGAACACAGCAAGCATCTTGTCTGACTGCATGGCCTACACAAGCCACGAATTATCACCTTCCAAGGGCACCACCATACCTGGCTGAGCCAGCTGCTCCTCTCCTTGTGAGTTGCCCATGGCTTCCCCTTATTTCAGCTTCAGCTGGAACCTCTGAAGGGTTTCACCCAACAAGCTATGGAACAGCCGGAACTATCTGAAAAGGCGTGACCAAATCTCCATGATTTGGGTTTTAAAATGTAGATCTTGACTGCTCTTTTATAAGGATGGCTCTCTTAAATTTGGTGCAAATTTTAAATACTTTGTTATAATAGATTGTTCTTATTTCATTGGCTATTTTTGTTGAACATTAGCTTTTGATTCAATTCCAATAACAGGATTACTTTATATGTAGTGATTTAATGTTGTTTTGAAAATTCTTGTTCAATTTTACAATAAATGTTTCTTTCTAGTTCTTTTTTCATTTGTTCTTCATGGTTGTTTTATTAAGTATCTATTGAAATTAAATTAAAAAATTTAAAAGTGTAGTCTAGTCTGAGAATATTCTTTTGTCATGGTTCCGATAGATGAAACCCATCAAAAGAGCTTCAAGGCAAGAATTCTTCCTTAAAGAACATTTTATTCAGGAAACAAAGTATCAGCACTAGATGTTGAACCCAAAACTAGTTTCCCTTCCCCCCCCTGAATACAAAGTAACAAATTCCAATTCCCTCCCCCACCCCCAAGCAGTCATAAATCACGTTCTCCAATTATCCTGAAACAAGGGCTTTCTCCCCAGTTCCTCAGCCCACCAAAACATCATCAATTCATCCTTGGGTTCCCACAAAGCAGCGTTTATTATTATTATCAGCTGAGCTCAGCATTCATCCCAACCCCCCCTTCTGCACCTGACCTCTAAATAGAAGGAAAAGCAGGTTAAAAGCAAAAAGAGAAAATGGCTGCAATTTTCATCAGTTGTCAGAGCGGGAACATCCAATGTTTACAGTGTTGACATCCGCCCCCCCCATACAAAAACAATATGTCGATGCTGCTAACATCGAATGTTATTGCTTGACAAGAGATGAAGAAGCAGCCATTTCATATGTTAAACTTGTGTATTGCTTTAAGAGATAGGGTTAAGGCTGGGAGGAGGGAGGAGGAGGATTGTAGCTCAAGGCCATGAAATTAAAGAAGATGAGACCTTGGCAGGTTTTCTAATGGAAGGGAAACGGATTCTTCAAATTAATTGGAGAATATGATTAATGACAAAATTAGAAAGGTGGAGAATTGTATTTTAATATATTGTGCAAGGGGCGGAGATTTCAGATTCCAGCTTCCTTCGAGCAAGCATTTGCCGGTGTATTAGGCTAATAAAGGACTTTTAAGGTAAACAATGCCTCAGAGTCACTTGAAAAGCCCATACATAGGAACCTTGACATCATTATTCCTGCAATTCAAACAAAATCATAAGCTAGGGGTTGCCTCTTGGTTTATTTGGGTGTTTATCATAGAATTTATTAATGAGCCTGTCAGCTTTTACATCACTAAATTTACCCATGGCTTCAGATAATCGATATCCTTTCCACTGCACTAAGTACTGTAACTTTCCCTTGAAAAGTAATAATAATAATAATAATAATAATAATAATAATAATAATAATAATAATAATAATAATAATAAGAAGAAGAAGAAGAAGAAGAAGAAGAAGAAGAAGAAGAAGAAGAAGAAGAAGAAGAAGAAGAAGTTGGAAGGGACCTTGGAGGTCATCTAGTCCAACTCCCTGCTCACGCAGGAAATCCTATACCATTTCAGACAAATGGCTGGCCAGTCTCTTCTTAAAAACTTCCAGTGTTGGAGCATTCACCACTTCTGGAGGCAGGTTGTTCCACTGGTTAGTTGTTCTAACTGTCAGGAAGTTTCTCCTTAGTTCTAGGTTGCTTCTCTCCTTGACTAGTTTCCATCACCCAGATACTTTGGTCCCAACTAGGCAACTCGTAGATATTTTGTGGATACATAAACTTTTTCCCCAACCTGGAATGACCTTTGGGGAGCCCTCTTTTTATCCGCTTGTTTTTTATATGTCTTGGAAGCCTTTTTCAGAGCGATTTTCATTTTGTTCCAAACCTCCTCCCACCCCTTCACCCATTGGTCAAGCATTTGGGAAGAAGAGGGTCCCTGAGGATATTCAGGTATTGGGTTGAATTCTTTTCCTGTGGCAATTTTAAAAGGAATAAAACCGGTGCTGCTGTGAACAGAGTTATTGTAAGCCACCTCTGCAAAAGGGAGGAGGTCAGTCTAGTTCCACGTAGCATCTGAGTTTTTGCCCTAGCATTTATTTATTATTTATTAATTTGGTTTATATACCGCCCTATACCCGAAGGACTCAGGGCGGTTTACAGGGCAGTATATAAAAACAATACAATATAAAATTAAAATAATATAAAATTAAATATAGCCCCAAAAAGTCAAAATCATAATTTAGAATCATTAAAACCCCTCAGTCCAGGCCAGATAGCTCAAAGAGCCAGGTTTTTAGGTCCCGACAAAACGAACGAAGGTCGGGGGCAGTCCGGAGTTCCGTTGGCAGTTGATTCCATAGGGCAGGCGCACCCACAGAGAACATTCTCCCCCTGGGGATCACCCGCCGGCAATCCTTGACCGGCGGTACCCTGAGGAGGCCCTCCTTGTGGGAGCGCACAGAACGATGGGAAATTGACACTGGCAGCAGGTGCTCCCTCAGATAATCCGGGCCCATGCCATTTAGGGCTTTATAGGTCATCGCCAGCACCTTGAATCTCACTCGGAGGGCAACTGGAAGCCAATGCAGCTCGCGAAGAAGAGGTGTTACACAGGAGTATTGGGAGACTCCCATCACAACTCATGCGGCTGCATTCTGCACCAGCTGAAGCCTCCGAGTGGTCCTCAAGGGCTCCATGTAGAGAGCATTGCAGTAGTCTAGCCGGGAGGTCACGAGCACATGGGTGACTGTGCATTGGGCATCTTGGTCCAGATAGGGCTGCAACTGGCGCACCAGGCGAACCTGGGCAAAAGCCCCCCTGGCCACGGCTCCTATATGATCTTCCAAACTGAGCCGTGAATCCAGGAGGACGCCCAAGTTGCAAGCCCTACCAACAGGGGGTAACACGTCACCCCCCATAGTTAATTATGGAAAAGGTTGGTTAGTCCGAGATGCCGGTATGGCTACTCAGTCTTGGCAGGATTGAGACGAAGCCTGTTTCTCCCCATCCAAACCTGGACCGCCTCCAGGCAACGGGACATCACATCGAGGGCATCACTGGGTTGGTTTGGGGCAGAAAGAAAAAGCCCTGAAACCATGAATGAGCTCACCCAGCGGCTTCATATAGATGTTGAACAAGAGGGGAGAGAGGACCGACCCCTGAGGAACTCCACAAACGAGAGACCTCGGGGCGGACCTCTGCCCTCCCGTCAACACTCACTGCAAGCAGCCCAGGAGGTAGGAGGAGAACGACTGTAAAACAGTGCCCCCCACTCCCAACCCCCTGAGATGCCACAGTAGGATACCCTGGTCGATGGTATCAAAAGCCGCTGAGAGGTCTAATAGGACTAGGACAGAGGAACATCCCCTGTCTCGAGCCCACCAGAGATCATTCACCAGTGCGACCAATACCGTCAGTTTCCTCCAGGAACAGAGGGAGCTGATGCGCCACCACGCTCTCAACAACCTTCGCAAGAAAGCGAAGGTTGGAGACCGGACGATAGTTGTTCAAAATAGCCAGGTCCAGGGCAGGCTTCTTGAGGAGGGGCCTCACCACTGCCTCCTTCAAGGCGGCAGGGAAGGTGCCCCCCATCAAAGAAGCAGTTATTACTGCCTGGAACCAGCCTTGTGTCTCCTCCCGGGCTGCATATACCAGCCAGGAGGGGCACGGGTCCCATGAACACGTGGTGGAACTCAGTCTCCTCATGATCCTGTCCACCTCATCTGGGGTCACAGGATCGAATTCACTCCAGGTAACATTCTCAAGACCGCTCGATTCCTCCCCGCCAGTCTGCCCAGTCAGAATCCAAACCGGCCAGAATCTGAGCGATTTTGTCCGCCAGATGATAGCTAAACTCCTCGCTCCGTCCCAGCAAGGGCTCCTCCCTTATCTCCTGATTAAGGAGGGAGTGAGTCACCCTAAATAGGGTGGCCGGCTGATTATCTGCGGACGCGATGAGGGCAGTGAAGTAATTAGACTTCTCTGTCCTCATCGCCGCGAGATAAGACCTCGTAAAGGTTCTTAACCACAATCAGTCAGATTCAGACCGGCTGGATCTCCAACAGCTCTCTAGACCCCGTCTCTGGCACTTCATCTCCTGGAGCTCCACAGAAAACCATGGAGCCCACCGGTATCTGCGCCGGGTCAGGGGTCGCAAGGGTACAACACGGTCAAGCGCCTCGGTGGCAGCCCTTTCCCAGGCATCCACCAAGGCGTCGGCCGGGCTGTGAGTAAGGGGGATAGGTATAGACCCAAGCACTATCTGGAACTGTTCCAGATCCATTAGGCGCCTGGGGCAGAACCACCTGGTCGGTTCCGCAGCCCAGCAGAGGGGGGTGGCATAGCAGAAGACCAACCACAGGAGGTGATGATTGGACCATGACAGGGGGAGAATAGTTGGCGAGCCCCCTCCCAGATCATCAAACCACTGCCCAGATAAGAAAACTAGGTTGAGAGTGTGTCCCCCCCATGAGTCGGACCCTGAATTACTTGGGTCAGGTCCATGGCCATCATGGAGGCCAAGAACCCCCGGGCAAACTCAGACAACCCTCCCAGAGAAGGCAGGTTAAAGTTGCCCAGAACTATAAGTCTGGGAAACTCAACCATCAACCCTGAGAGGGCGTTGAGAAGCTCGGGTAGGGCCATTGCCACACAGCTGGGCACCAGGTATGTTAGCAACAAGCCCAACTGAGCCCCAGGGCCAAACCTCAGGAGGAGGTACTCACTCCCGCCTATCTCTATGACAGTGGTCTCCCGCGGACATAAGGTCTCCCATATAACTACCGCCACCCCACCGCCCCTGCCCTGAGCCCACGGCCAATGTAACACACAGAAACCTGGAGGGCAAAGCTCAGTCAGAGGGACACCTCCCTCTGAGCCCAACCAGGTTTCTGTAATGCATGCCAGGTCTGTGCGTTCCTCCTCGATCAAATTGCGGACAAGGGGAGCCTTGTTCACTACGGATCTGGCATTAAAGTACACCAGCCTGAGCTCAGGGGCCTGATCCCCCTCACCCTCAGATAAATGGGTACCAACCGGAGGGTTGGAGCACACCACCGCTTGAAGACAGCCGGGGCGCAAACCCAGGTGTTGATATGGCCCTCCGTGTAACCGCCTGCTGCCGTTCCCAATCATCATGGGGATTTGAAACCTCATCCCATTGCCAAGAAAACCAGAAGACCCCAACCCCAACCCCATCTCACCGGGAACCATCTCAGGCCCAGACTGACAACCGGTTGATGGGGGACACCCCAATTCCCTCCCATTGAGTTCACTTTTTCAGCTGCCCCATTTGTAGATGGGTGAAAAGCCGCCAACAGTCCTTGCGACAGGCCAATTAACTTGAGGAAACCCCTCCAAAACCTGGCCATAAATTGCACCCCTCTGTCTGAGATTATCCATTTTGGCGCATCGTGCAGTCTGTAAATGTGCTTAAGAAACATTTTAGTCAGTTTCTAGGCTGACGGGAGTCCTTTGCAGGCAATGAAATGAGCCTGCTTCGAAAAAAGATCAATTACAGTCTAAATCACCATATTTCCTCTACTTTCAGTTAATTCAACTATAAAATCCATAGCAATTTCTTCCCATGGCTGGAAAGGGTCCACAACTGGTTGCAATAGTCCAGGGGGCTTTCCCGGAATTCTCTTCATGGTGGCACACACAGCACAGTTTTTGATGTAGTTCTCTATGTCCTGTTTCAAACCTGGCCACCAAAATTGTCGATGAACCAGATGCAGTGTTTTCAGCCAAAGTGCCCAGCTTGTTACACATCATGACTGTGCTTGAGAGCGTTGAGGCTTCCCCACTTTGTAAGCCAATCCGTCCCTGCATGTCAAGGAGGTTTGATTGTCTTTGAACCACCAATCATTGAGGAGTTCTTGTTTAATTTTCTCGTCCCAGGGTCATCTGGGTGTGGGACTCTTCGTGGCATTAGCTGAGATGCAGCTTGCAGAGTAGATATGATCGCTTCATTGAACTCTTCACACTGGCATTTGTACTAAGGGAATCTGGATAGAGCGTCAGCTAAAAAATTTAACCACTTTAACAACTGTGGGAAAAAAGGTCGTAAAATGGGGCAAAACTCACTTAACAATGGTCTCACTTAGCAACAGAAATTTTGGGCTCAATTGTGGTCATATAGACTACCTATATTGGCAAAATAACTTCAGTTTTACACAGAAAAAAACCCAGATGCATAAAAGTAGGTCATGTTTGGACTATCTCATGGGTTGTTCAACCATCACAGAAGTCTCTATACTGGGATCTACTCTTCAAATCTATGCAAGTTACCTCTTGCAGGATCCGGGCCGGGCTGGCCGGGTGCCTCTGCTCACCCACTGTCGCCAGCGCTCGGCCCAGGAGTCTGCGCGCCAGAGCAGCCCAGCAGAGGAGTCGGAGCGGCTCCACTGCTGGGGACGTGCCTCGGCCGGGGCGTCGCAGCATCCGGGTCGGGCTGGCTGGGCACTTCCACTCGCCCACTTTCTCACCCTTGGCAGCGCCTGGCCCAGGAGCCCGCACACCAGAGGAGCCAGCAGAGGAGCCAGAGTGGCTCTGCTGTTGGGGGCGTGCCTCAGCTGGGGCGTCGCAGGATCCGGGCCAGGCACCTCCGCTCACCCATGACACGCCTACCAGGGGCTCCTGCTGGTCCACACTCCAGCAGGCAGAGCTTAGCGTCATGCCGTGTCCCGTCTATGCCCAGCGCTGCTGCGGGTCACACTCAGGATAAGGAATGGTACCATGGAGTGGCCGCCGGGTCAACTCCAGCCTGACCTGCCACCGCAGGCCAAGCTGCCGGGCCGACTGCTGGTCTTCTTCCAGTACCTGCACATGCAGCTGGCCGGCGGCACGCCCTGGGGCTTCACCCGCAGGGCAGGCTGGAGCACGTCAAGCCCCTCTTCATCTCCAAGGTGAGTCTGTGGTGCAGTCTCCCCAGGGAGCGCAGGCTGCACGGCTCCGTGCGCTGGGAAGTCAGGAGCCAGCTGCAGCTGTTTCTCTGGCTGCCTCGAGTCCGCTTTCCTGCCCGGGCGCCTCTCCCCCTCGCCGGCTGGGGGTTGCTTGCCCTCCCCCACCTTGCTGCCTCCTGCTCGGGCACAACTTCCCTGAGTTTCTGGGCTAGGCGACGCTCCGCAGCTCTGAGGAGACCCCAGCGCTCTGCGGCGAGTGAGAAGGGGTGGTGGAGCAGGGCAAGGGGAGACCTGCCAGGCAGGGAAGAGGCAGGCCTGGGGAACCCAGAGACTGTCCGCCCCCACCCGCACAGAAAGTAGAAAAAGGTCCCACTCACCTTTCCAGTCTCTTCCTCCACTGACTCCACGTGCAGTCCAAAGAAGCAAAGAAGTTTGTGGGCAGTCCCACAAACCAAAGAAGTTCAATCAATCAATTCAAACTTCAAGAGGTTTTTTTTGTGTGAGCAGTTTGAATTGATTGATTTTTTTTAGTCCCACTTTTTTTTTGGAACTGGGAGGAGGCTGCCTGGGAGCCGCAGGAGACAGCTCTAGCCAATGAGCTGTTGAGGGGCTAATGAGCTGCAAATGTTGCTGGGCTCCACCAGCCCACGTGCACTTGCCTCCTACTGAGCAAGTGCTCAGCCGGGCCAGTGCCAAGGTGGTGGGGGCCGGACCTTTGTAATTTCCAGAAGAGGTGTGCAGGCTGGATTCAATCATTTGGCGGGCCGTTTCTGGCCCGCGGGCCTTGTGTTTGACATGTCTGCAATAGATGAAACCATTTAAAAGAACTTCAAGGAAAAAATTTCTTCCTTAAAGATACATTTTATTAGGAAACAAAATATCAGCATTTACGTAGGTGAACCCAAGACTAAAAATCCCCTTGCACTGGTTACAAAGTTACTATTGCAATTCCCTCCCCAGATTGCTGTCATAAATTACATTCACCAATTGTTGCAAAACACGGGCTCTCCTCACAGCTTTCCAGCCCGCCAAATTGTTATCAGCACTGACCTTGATTCTCAAACCAGGGGGGCCTTTGCACAGGTTTGCCTGGTGTGCCAGTTGCGCCCGTTTTTGGGCAGAAATGCCCTATGCACGGACACCCATGCCCTTGTCACTTCTTGCCTGGATTACTGCAATGCTCTCTACATGGGGCTCCCCTTGAGGTGCACCCAGAGGCTTCAACTGGTGCAAAATGCGGCCGTGCGGGTGCTTATGGGACTATCTCGTTACTCCCATGTTACACCACTCCTGCGCAAGCTGCATTGGCTTCCAGTTGCCCTCCGGGTGCGATTCAAGGTGCTGGTAATTACCTTTAAAGCCCTACATGGCTTAGGCCCAGGCTACTTGCAAGACCACCTGCTGCCATTGTCAACCTCCCATCGCCCGGTTCGCTCCCACAGAGTCGGCCTCCTCAGGGTGCCGTTGGCCAGGCAATGTCGGCTGGCGACCTCCAGGGGGAGAGCCTTCTCTGTGGGCCCACTGACCCTCTGGAATGAACTGCCTCCAGAGCTGCGACGGCCCCTGACCTTCGATCCTTCCGCCGTGACCTGAAGACATGGTTGTTCCAACAAGCGGGCCTGGACTGATCATGGCTTTTAAATTTGGTTTTTATCGGTTTAAATTGTCCTTTATTTCCTTATTTATTGTTTAATTTTTTTTAATCTTTGTATTCTATGTTTTTTAATTTTTTATTGTTGTGAGCCGCCCTGAGTCCTTAGGGAGAAGGGTGGCATATAAATTTAATAAATAATAATAACAATAACAATAATAATAAACATATGAATTGTTTTGGCTAACTGAGAACTACACATCCCCCACCCCTCCTCCTCCATCTAAAATCTCTAAACTAAAAGGTGGCAACGAAGACAAACTGAAAATGGCTTCAGTTCAGTTTGTGACAGTGTTGACACCCCTCTTCTTTGTGGCAGCCTCTCAAATATGGAATACTGTTATCATGTCACCCTATTTCTTCTTTTCTTTAGCCAAACCCAAGTCCTGCAGCCGTCCTTCATATCTTTTAGTCTTTTCCCAAGGTCTCAACATCTTTATTGTAGTATGGTGACCAAAATTGGTTGCAGGTTTCCAGGGGTGGTTTCACTAGGATTTTATAAAGCAGTACTAATACTTCATGTGATCTTGATTCCATGCCTTTGTTTATGCAACCCAGGATTGTATTAGCTTTTTTGGCTGCTGCTGCACATTGCTGGCTCATAATCAAGTGATCATCCACTAGGACTCCAAGGTCCCTCTCACAGTTACTGTTTTTGAGCCAGATCTCACCTAATCTGTACTTATATCTTTGATTTTTCCTGCCTAAATGTAAAATTTTGCTTTTATCCACATTAAACTCATTTTGTTGTATAGGGACCCATTGTTGCAGTTTGTCAAGATCTTTTTGAATCCTGAGCTTGTCTTCTGGGGTGTTGGCTATTCCTGCCAGTTTAGTCTCATCTGCAAATTTGATGGGTTCTCCTTCAATTCCCTCATCTAAGTCTTAGACAAGACCAGCCACTTGTCAGGCAGATGAGGCTGCCATAGCTTTCCTGCTTAGTTTCACAACTGAAAGTATTCCATCCAATCAGAGGCTTCACCATGACTACTACCATTTCCACCACACCATGAAGGCATCCTAGGTGACCCCAGCCTTGCAATGGCCCCTAGAAGCTCCAGGCAAACAGGAGAGCCCACGGGAAAGTAGAACTGCTTAATTCTTTCTTTGCATCTGTCTATACAAAAGGAAAAAACCCAGTCCAATCTATCAAAAGCAGTTGTAATGGTTCCGATAGATGAGACCAGTAAAAATAAGAACTCTGAGACATTTGCTTTCCTCAAAGAACATATTTAATGGCTACATAGTATTGGCATGAACAAACGTGAAACCAAGACTGAAAGTTCCCCCCCCCAAGGTTACAGTGTAACAAGTTGAACTTCCCACTTCTTTAATATGTCATAAATCACAATCCCCAATTAAATACTTTGGTGGGGTTTCTAACGGAAGCTCCAGCCCACCAAAACTCATGTAGCTTGACCTTGGTTCTCACAGGAAAGTTATTGTTATGACTAAACTAGAAGAATACATCTCCCCTTTCCCATTGCTGTGGCAACCAAAAACGAAGTGAAGATGGCTGCAGACAGAATAGTTTGAAGGTTAACAGTCGGATCCCCTAAAGAAGAGAGAAATCCTGTAGGTAGAAGAGAAGTTAGAGTCAGGAATCATCCCTAGGCTTATTCGGATGTTTATCATAAAATTTATGTATAAATCTATCACCTTTTACATCAGTACTTGTAACCCAGGTGGCCTCTGATAGTGGGTAACCTTTTCACTGCACCAGATATTGTAACTTTCCCTTGTATAACTTTGAATCAAGGATTCATTTTATTTCATAATGAGTTTCTCCCTCCATGACATGGGGACCAGGTGCCTGCTTTGGAGGGGGTCACAATGAAGACTCTCTAAGCCAAAAATGTACTCCATGACCCCATGGGAGCAAGAACAAAAGTTCATAAACAAAAATCTGGAGAGGGGATTTATCCAACCGGCGAAATCACGGGCCCTGTATTATTTCATGAAAAGAAAGATGGGTCTCTTCATCTCTGCATAGATTACAGATCTCTCAACGCAGTGAGAGTAACCTCTACTGCCTTCTTTTGATGAAAGACATGCAAGCACACTTATTGAAAGGAAAAATCTTTTTGAAACTGGACATAAGGGAGGCATATTATAGGATCAGGATTAAAGAAGGGGATGAATGGAAAACAGCATTCAACTGCCCCTTATGGTGTTACCAATTCAAGGTTTTTACCTTTTGGACTTCAAGGAGCCCCTGCAGTGTACATGCAGTTAATAAACGATGTGCTCTGGGAGTACCTATATAAACAAGTGCTTGTGTAAGGACCCACTTCAATCTATATCTTAAGAAAACAGAACTCTTGGAAATGGTTTCTTCCAACAGGAATTTTTATTAAGAGAAATTGACTGAAGGCATGCTAGACAGGATCTGCGTATCCCCCTGCCCACTATTCAATGTTTTAAAGTATTCCCAAGTAGCCGCCCACCCACAGCTCTTCCGGCAATTCAAACCGGCAGATTTCTAGGTGTTAACTTTAGGAAAAATAACATCAGTCTGGCTCTGTTGGCACGATCATTCAATCCTCTTATTGCCCAGATTCCAAGTGTTGCATCTTTCTCCCTCCCCTTTTCCCTCACTGTCAGTAAAGAGAAGAGCTTCAGAGATGCATGGGATGAAAGGCAGATGGCTACATTGTTATGGTTAGCAGACCCGAAGTGAATCAACAAAAGGTTTCTTTGTATTGTATACAGGAAGTGGAAGTAGTAAAACCCCCATGCATACCCCTTCCCCTTTTTTAGTATGACAGAATCCAGGAGATAGTAAGGATTGTTTTTTAAATCAGAGAAGACAGATAGAAATGAAATCTAACTGGATTCTGACATCTTGTTTACCTGAACGATATCTTGATATTCACCAAAACGAAAGAGGAGCATGTAAAGTTAGTCAGAGCAGTACTGAAAAAACCGCGGGTAGCCCACTTGTATGCCAAATTATCCAAGTGTAAATTTCATAAAGAAAAAATTGACTACCAGGGGTATCGCATCTCACCAAGCAGCATACAGATGGATCCTGAGAAGGTCTGGGCTGTCCTAGAGTGGGCCCCACCCCACCCCACCCCAGGAAACAATTGCAAAGTTTTCTTGGATTTGCTAATTTTCACCACCAATTCATTCCCCCCTTCACACAAATTACATTGCCCATTACTAACTTGCTAAAGACGAAAGGGGAGGGGAAACCAAAGTCCAGTCAACCTTTAAAATGGACGATAGAGTGTCAAACTGCATTTGAAAGATTGAAAAGACTGTTTTCCGTGGAACCAGTCTTAAGACACCCTGATACTAATAAGCTGTTCATGATCAAAGCTGATGTTAGTGATGTGGCCACGGGGACAGTGCTAATGCAGAAGAACGAGGATGGGAAACTGCAGCCCTGCACATATACATCAAGGAAACTTACAGAGACACAGCAAAGCTGGGCAGTTTGGGAGAAGGAGGCTTATGCCATCCGATGGACTCTCCTAACCTGGCATTTTTTGGAAGGGAACAAAATCCCCTTCCAGGTATGGACCGTCCACAAGAACCTTGAAGCCCTAACAATACCCCAAAATCTGACACCTAAACAGGCAAGGTGGTCTCAGCATTTCCACCGGTTTAACTTCACCCTAAAACATTTGCTAGGAGGAAAGAACTTCCTTGCAAATGCACTGTCTAGATTGCCACAATACAACAGCAACAAGGCAGAAATAACAGACCCGCTCATGCCATCAAAACAGCTAGCAGAGCAAGCCACCACCTGAGTACAAGCTAAAATCCAGAAGCCTCTAACAAGCCAAGCTGGGATTGAATTCAAAAGAGAGACTGACAAATGGTTCCTAAGCCACAAGAACCTGTGCACAATAACTGATGGACTACCATGGGTAGGAGGGTAACTATACATCCCCAAAAGCCAGAGACTGATTTTTATGCAGCTTTGTCATGACTCAAAATCAGCTGGACATTTCAGGTTTGTAAAAACTCTACACCTAGTTAAACAGCAGTTTTGGTGGCCATTGATAAAAATGTACATTGAAAGCTATGTGACTAGTTGCCCAATATGTGCTGCAGCTAAGAGGAGACAGGGGAGGACCCCAGGCTTGTTGTAAACAGTAGCAACCCATCAGCACCTTGGAAAGAAATTTCTATGGACTTTATTGTGGAGTTACCAGAAAGTGGGGGAAACACCGTCATTTGGGTTGTGACAGATTTATTTTCTAAGCAAGTGCATTTTATCCCATGTCCAAAAATCCCCAATGCAGAGACACTAGCAAAATTATACGTTCAGCATATTTATCGGCTTCATGGGGCTCCACAACAAATCATATCAGATAGGGAAATGCAATTCATGTCAGAGTTTTGGAAAGCATTCCTAGGACAATTGGGGACCACTCAGGGGCTGTCATCTAGTCATCATATACAAATGAATGGTGGGACTGAATGTTCAAACTCAGTACTGGGACAGTACTTAAGATGCTTCATTAATTACCAGCAAGACAACTGGACCAAACTACTCTTGTTTGCAGAGGTTGCTTATAACAACACAGTACATTCCAGCACAGGCTACACTCCTTTCCAAATTGCAAAGGGACAGAGTTTCAACCCAATGCCTGAATTACCCTCTACCAAACCAACCATCCCTTCCCTGAAGTAATGGGTTGCACAATTACAAAACACCTGGCCGGTTGTAAGAAGGGCTTCAGACAAAGCTAGGGAAGCTTATAACTTCCAGGCAGATAAAAAATGAAGTGAACCCGAAACGTTTCAAGTGAGGGAGAAAGTGTATCTGTCCATAAAATACCTAAAATCCCTGCAGCCCTCAAAGAAGCTAGGGCCAAAATTTGTGGGACCTTTCCCCATTAAAAGAATAATCCTGTTGCAGTAGAATTGGAGCTCCCAAAGACGCTTTCACTGCAGTCTTCTAAAATGTGAGCTGCAATCACCCTTAAGACCAGCTGCAGCTCTTCCCCCTCCTCCAATCATGGTAGAAGTTGAACATTTTGAAATCAAGGAGATTCTAAATTCTAGGAAACATCATGGTTCCACCCAACACCTGGTAGCATGGAAACACTGCCTCCTTCCCAGAATGAATGGGTTCAGAAACGTCAAGTTAGAGCCCCTAGATTGCTTAGTATGTTTCATGCTACATATTCAGATAAAGCAGACTAATATTTGTCTCTATCTCTCTTTATCTTTCTACAGGTGGATCTTTCTTTTTTTAAGGGGGGGGTGGCATGTCAGAACCCATTTCCTCTTGGGGTTGTTGGTCCTGTCCTTTTCTGATTTCTCTCTGTGGGTTCTGTCATTCTCCTGAGGGGAAGGCCCTTTGGGATACCTTATTTCTCCTTTTGCTTAGCTACAATGTATCCTCTCTGTCTTTTCTGTCTGCTTGCTCTTTGAACTGTTTTCCCTTGATTCAACCTGGGATGAGAAAGTAATGTGCCTCTGGCCATCTGGCCTATCTCTTGCTGTGGAAGAGAAAGGTGCGAAGATCCAACAACATCTTCACAGGCATGGGAACAGACTCTATTATCAGCCCTATTCCCACAGCAAACTTAACATCTGGGGATTGGCACTATTGGGGTGGGGTTTGCTTGAGTAGCATCTGAATGGGAAACCCTCAGATCCTGCCTTCCATGCCTGCTATCAGCTTCTTCTAATAAAAGTCCTTTTGGAAGGAAAGTGTTCCAAGAGTCCTGCTTTCTTGAGATGAGGTTTTGAAGCAGGTCCTTACGCACAGTCCATATTACTGTATTTCCTCTATGTTCAGGTAATTCCACAATAAAATTCATGGCAATCTTTTCCCAGGGTTGGGAAGGATCTGCTAGTAGCTGCAATAATCCAGGGGGCTTACCTGGACGTTTTTTCATTATTGCACAAGTTGCCCAGCTTTTTAACATCTTTCTTTAGCCCCAGCCACCAAAACTGCCATCATATTAAATGTAAAGTCTTTAGGTATCCAAAGTGGCCTGCTTGTTTGCTTATAGCAACTGCGTTGAAGGGCCTGAACTCTAAGGGTTTCAGATAGATAAAGTGTTGACTCCTTCCAAGCCAACCCGTCCCAGTATGGTTTTACTTGCCAGGAACCAGGAATCGTTTTTTTAATTCCTCTTTTAGCCTCTTCATTAATGGGCTGTTTCAGTTGACTTCACTTGTGATGGGCCCCCTGTAGTTACTTAGATTGACTTTGGTTGCAGAATGATGGAGTTTACCATCTCCACTCGACAGCTTTTTTACTGGGGCAGTCTGGACAGGATGTCAGCTAGGAATTTTTTCCTCCCGGGATGTATTTTAATGTGAAGTTGAAATGGTTAAAATACTGTGCCCACCAAACTTGTTTAGGAGATAACTTACAGGGGTTTTCAGTGCTTCTTGTGATCAGTCCATACTTCAAAAGCCAAAACGCTCCCTTCAAGGAAATGACGCGATGCGAGCAGAGCCCATCTCACCGTGAAAGCTTCTTTCTCCCAGACTGCCATCTTCGTTCAATGTCTGTTAACTTTTTGGAAGTTTGGCGCAGGGCTGCAAATCCCCATTCTTGTTCTTTTGCAAAAGAACAGCCCCTATAGCCACATTGCTGACATCAGCTTGAATGATGAATTGTTTTTCAGGATTGGGATGTTTGAGAATGGGTTCTGCTGCAAACAGTCTCTTTAAGTTCTCAAAAGCAGTCTGGCATTCTACGGACCATGGTAAGGGCTGACAGGGTCACGGCTTCCCCCCATTTTCCCCCTTTTTTAACAGTTCAGTAATTGGCAAATCAATCTCAGCAAAGGAGGGGATGAATTGCCGGTAGAAGTTTGTGAATCCCAAAAAACTCTGGAGTTGCTTACGGGTACAAGGGGGCTGACATTCTAATACAGCTTTCATTTTAGCCGGATCCATCTCAATAGCTTCACTGGAAATCCTATATCCTAGGTAATCCAGGCATGTCTGATGGAACTCACATTTTGAGAGCTTAACATAAAGTTTAGTGCTCAGCAGTTTCCTGAGCATTTCACATACTAATATGACACATTCCGCCATGGTCTCTGTGTAGATGAGGATGTCAAGGTAAACTAAAACCTCCTTAATTAATCAACCACCTTGATTAATCAATTGCATGAACACAGCAGGAGCCCCCTGCAGACCAAAAGGCGTAACATTGAACTGGAAACTCCCCAAGGGGCTGTTAACAGCCATTTTCTACTCATCTCCTTCCTTGATTCTTACTTGGTAATACTGTATGCCTCTCTTAGGTGTAACTTGGTAAAAACTTTTCTTTTTGCCAAATGGGCTAACATGTCCTTCATCAAGGGGAGGGGGTACATACTCTCCATACTGACACAGTTTAACCTTTTATAGTCGACGCACAATCTCATCAACCCATCTTTTTTTTCTTTAAACAGCACTGGGGCAGCTACTCGGGATTTTTCCGGCTGGATGAATTCTCTGGCTAAGTTCTTATCGATGTATGTTCTTAGTTCTTTCAGTTATTGAGGGGTCACCAAATACATTTTTGGCTTAGGTAATTTGGCTGCCAGTAAAATCTCAATGGCACAGTCAGTGGTTCGGGGGGGGGTAGGATATCAGATTCCACCTTGCTAAATGCTTCTGCTACGTCTGTATATTCACTTGGGATGGTTGGTTCTCCTGGCAAAGAACTCACAGTGGATTTCGAGGTCTCCAGGGGTTGCCCTTAGCTCTCAACTGGGTTACTGATTGGGGTGGGAGGTGAAGGTCCCATTGCTAATCGTAAAGTCCTGACTCCGTTCTCCCACCAGAACGGAGCACCATTTGTCAAGCCGAGTCAACTGCTTCTGTCATTTTTGGGTTCACCATAAAATGGATTAGCTCCCAATGCTCCCCTATCTTTAGGCGCACTAGTTCAGATAAGTGGGTGGCCAGGCTCCTCCTATGAGAGATCCATCCGCCTGCTTGAACCTCATGGGTAGAGGCAGTAATTTTGCCCTAATGTACAGTTTTAGTACAGTAGGGAGATTGATCAAACATTGGGTACATCCCGAATCAACTAAAATGTTCAAATCCATTTAAGCCCCTGATTTTGGCACCAGTAGTTTGGCCGAAAGGGCAAAATGAGTGATAGAATGACTCACCATCAGGTTTGTCTTCCCTGGCGTCATTGCTGTCATATGGATCGGGTGCGGACAGGCATTCCGCCAGTTCCTCTTGTTTCTCCTGGGGAGAAGTGACTTGTACGACTTGCCCCTGGCTGACTCAATTTGAGTTTTCTCACACAGGCCAAAGTGTCTTTGGCTTCGTGGGAGCTGTGGTCGCACTTTTTGGTAGAGGGAAAGGAACCGGGCAGTCTACAGCTCGATGCCCAAGTTACCGACACCTGAAGCACTTGATTTGAGATCCAGTAGAAGCTCTAATGGATCCACTCGCTGTGGCAGGTGGTAGGCATTGCGACGGTGGGCATTGGTCAGAGTCCTGAAACAGCAGACTTGTGGTAATGGGTCAGTTTGATGTCCAAATTCATAGCCAAAGAGTACCAATCATGGAGTTGATCAGGATTCCCCCTGCAGATGCATGTCTGAAACAGACTGTGATCCAAGCCTGCTTTGAAGTAGTGGATCCATGACTGTTCAGGCCACTGTCTGATCCATCCTGCCACTCTTCAAAACTCTCTTATGTACTCTCTTGCAGGCTGACCCCTCTGCTTCACATCATGGATGTCCTTCTCAGCTTGTACAACCTGGGATTCAGCTTCAAATCTGGCTCTCAGCCCATGTGTGAATTGATCGAAATTCCATAGCTGTGGTGCCTGCTCCTCATGTAAGGGATCCATCCACTCCATGGCCTCCCCTTCCAAATCTGGGGCTATGGAATCAATCATTTCAGCTTTGTCTAAATAAGTCTGGTTGTAACGATTTACATGAGACCACACCTGGTTCAGGAAAATAGACATTTTCTCAGAGTCTCAATTGAAAGTGGGTTTGAGGGGAGGTGGATCTGCAGGACGGCAATCCCAGAGAGCCTGCAGTAAGCCAGGCAACTGGGGTTGTGGTTGCTGAAATCCCGCTCTATGGAAGACCATTGGTGGTGCGCCTGGACTGGCAGGACGCCGATGGCGGTGATCTGGACTGGCTGGGTGCCACCAGCATTCGGGACTGGTGTGCTACCAATAGTGGTCAGGGCTAGCAGAACGACGGCACCAGTCTGGGCTAGTGGGGTGTCGGCATTGATCAGAGCTGGTAGAACACTGGTAATAATTGGGACTAACCTGTCGTTGAGGTCAGTTCGGATTGACATGGTGTTGGTAATGGTCAGGGCTCCACCAGTGCACTGGGCTTGATGTTAGGTCAGGCTTCGGCAGTGGGGAGGCAGCCTGTTCCACCACTATGGGACTGGGACTTCGCTGGGGTGGCAGATGCTCACGGGACCACCTGTCTTCTTGCCCACTTGAGATCACTTGGCATATGGCCTGTCTTCCTTCACCCGTGTCCAGCCTGTCAAATTTATCCCTCAGACATTCCACAGAGTACCTGTGGATTGCAGTTAGATATTTCCACTCTTCGGACTCGTCCCAAGTGGCCGGTCATTTTGCTTTCATCGGTACAGGTGATTGGAAACCCTGCAATGAGATCAATGGGAACTTGACCCCTGCAGCTTTCAGCGTGTTCTTAAGCAATAGGGCAACATCTTATTGCCAGGTCCCCCCGAGGAAGATCGCTTCATCCCTCTGAGTCAGCTTCTCCAATGGGATATCATGGGCTTTTGGTCTCGCTCCGGCTGCCAGGACCACACCCTTCACCAAAGTAGCAACCTGCATCCCATCTGCTGCCACCGTTTCGAGGCTTGAGATTGATCCCCCTTTCTTTTCCATCTCTGCATCTTCCCTCTTTGTCGTCCTCCCGAGATTTGGATAGGCGCCTGGGGCTCAGAATCCATGGGTTAGTGAATTTTGGAGTCTTGGTTTAATGTCATGGTTCTGACAGATGAGACCAGTAGAAATAAAAAGTCTTGAGGCATATGCATTCCTCAAAGAACACATTCAA
Source organism: Vipera ursinii (assembly GCF_947247035.1). Classification (NCBI taxonomy): domain Eukaryota; kingdom Metazoa; phylum Chordata; class Lepidosauria; order Squamata; family Viperidae; genus Vipera; species Vipera ursinii. The sequence continues at coordinate 1,204,985 of NC_139519.1, read as the reverse complement.
TGGCTACATAGTATTGGCACGAACAAAAGTGAAACCAAGACTGAAAGTTCCCCCCAGGAAGCTCCAGCCTGCCAAAACTCATGTAGCTTGACCTTCATTCCCACAGGTAAGTTATGGCTATGACTGAACTAGAAGAATACATCTCCCCCCTCTCATTGCTGTGGCAACCAAAAACAAAGTGAAGATGGCTGCAGACAGAATCGTTTGAAAGTTGACAGCAGTACTATAAAAGACATATTAAGAATACAAGTCAAAATAGGCTAGAAAATACCTATTCATTCTAGATGAGTTCAAATCCCCAGAACCAGATGGGTTACATGCCAGAGTTCTGAAGGAACTGGCAGATGTGATCTCAGAACCATTGAACCATATCTTTGAAATATCCTGGAGCACTATGGAACTACCAGAGGACTGGAAATTGTGGTTCCCAATTTCAAAAAGGGGAAAAATTCAGGAAATTAGAGAGTAATCCTCCTGACATCAATACCTGGAAAGAACCTGGAAAAGATCATCAAGTGATGGACCTAGAACACCCAGCAATAAGCAAAGCTAATATTAGAAACCAACATGGTTTGTTAAAAAAAGATCATGCCAGAGAAATCTTATTGCATTCTTTGATAAAGTGATTAAATTAGTGGAGCAGTGAAATGCTGTGAACATATCCACTTCAACTGCAGTAAGGCATTTGCAAATGTATACAGCTTACTTTTTGTAAGAATTACATCTACGTGAAGGGAAGCATGCAGTGAGATACCCCAAGGTTCTGTCTTAGGCCAGTACTCTCCAACATCTTCATCAACAATTTAGATGACGGAATAGAAGGGGAACTCATCAAATTTGTAGATGACACCATGCAGGTGTTGGTAGCCATCACTTTAAAAGAAGAGCTCAAGAGCCAGAAGAACCTTGACAGACTTGAACACTTGATCTTATTCAACAAAATGAAATCCAACAGTGAGAAATGTTGTCCAAAAATTGGTTCAGCCTGGCATAGAAGCCAATCAGAGGCAGACACAAGAGATGAACTTTTGCAAAACTTTTATTGAAGCACTTCAGCAAAAGGGTCCCAGTCCAATTTGGGGGCTGACACCCTGAATAACAGCATAGCATGATCTTTTATACAGTTGGTTTCCAGAAATGACAAATTACATTTCACAAAGCTTGTTTGGAGTTCTACCTTGCTTTTAGTCTACGGAGTTGTCCCTTGGTTAAAGCTTTACGTGTCCTTTTGTCTCTACTTATGATTTCTGCTGCTTATTTTGTTACCAACTTTGTAACTTCGTAATTCTGAGTATCTGTTGTTACATTTCCTTCATTTCGATTGACATGTTGCACATGCATTCTTCTAAGTTTTTATTCCTTCCTAGGATTGCTTCTTAATGGGGGATCCATTAAAGTAAGGTCTTCCATTTAGGCAAGAAAAACCAAATGCAAAAGTATAGAATATGTGGTACATGGCTCAAAGCAGTAACTCTGACATGGATCTAGGTGTCCTAGTGAACACCAACTTAAGTAAGAGCCAGCCATGTGCTGCAGTTACCAAAAAAGCCAATGCAGTCCTAGTGTGTATCAATAGACAGATAGTATCAAGATCACATGAAGTACTGGTACTGCCTCATTCTTCACTTGGAATACCATGTCCAGTTTTGGTCTCTGTGAAATAAAAAAGAGATTGAGTCTCTAGAAAGTGTGCAGAGAACAGCACAAAAATGGTTATGGAACAAAAATGGTTATGGGACTGGAGACTATAGCATATGAAGAATAGTTGCAGGACTAGGAGTGACATAATAGAAGTTTTCCAATATTTCAGGGGCCGCCACAGAGAAGAGGGGGTCAACCTATTCTCTAAGTCTAAAGCACCTGAGGGCAGGACAAGAAGTAACAAACATAGCTCCAATCTAAAACTAAGGAGAAATTTCCTAGCAGTGTGAACAATTAATCAGGGTTCAGCTTGCCTTCAGAAGTTGTGGTGCTCCATCAATAGAGGCTTTTAAGAAGAGACTGGACAGCGCCATGTGTGAAATGGAACAGAGTCTTCTGCTCGAGGAGGGGACTGGGTTTGGAGACCTCCAAGGTCCCTTCCAACTCTTGTTATTCTGTATTTTGACTAGATCACAGGTCGGCAACCCATGGCTCTGGAGCTGTGTGTGGCTCTTTCAGCCTTTTCCTGCGGCTCCCAGCCTCCTCTGCCATTTGCAGAGAGAGAGAGACACAGAGAGAGGCACTTGTGCTTTCCTTCTCTCTCTCTCTCTCCATGTGGACTTGCCCCTTGCAGGGCTCCTGATTGGCCCTGTGCCTGGGGGCCCCACCAGGAATTCCCTTTCCTGGCCTGGCCCTGTCTGAGGTGCATGTGGCCGGGCAGCCCTGGGATCCCCCCTGGGAGTGGCCCGCTGGAACCTCTGCTGAGCGGGCTAGCCCTCCCACAAGCCACGGCCCCAAGGGAGCAGAGCCCCTGTGATCCCCAGTCAGTGAGCTGATCGTGCCTCTTTGTCTTTGTCTGTCTCTCTCTAAGCACGATCGCAAGCTGGGCTGTGTGCACAGACTCTCAGGCCCCCTTCCGGGACACCATCCCCAGAAGTTCCCTTCCTGGCTGGGCCAGGGGCTACCCAAAAAGACTGAAGTAGCGGCGTCAGGGTTGGCAGGTAGGGCGCCAGCAGGAGTCAAATCAGGTGGGAGTCGCATCATCTCAGCTCTTGCCAGCAGCTAGTTTGGATAGAGAATTTGGGGAGGGGAGATGCTGTTTTCCTCCTGGGAAGGCAGAAGAGGGGGAGTTTTCCCAGCCAGCCAGCCAGCCAGCCAGCCAGCCAGCCAGCCCTCCCCTTCCTGATTTTATGCCACATTAAAAAAAACCCTAAGCCTGGCACCGCACAAAGTTTGCACCTTGACACTCTCGCAGCCCCCTTGATTGCCCCTCTCGCAATTGCACTGAAGCTTCGCAATGGCGCTCAAGAGTAATGGGGAAGGGCTGGGCTCAGGGAGGGAGGAGGGGAGAGCTTAATAGGGGCAGGAGGGGGCACTCAGCCACCCTTCTGGCTGCTGTGCCTGGGCTGCTACCCTCTTTGCGGCAGCGGCATTGCCTTCCATGCTGGTCCCATCGCAAGCTAGGCGCACCCCCACATGCTCACGGGAAGGATGGGAAAAAGGGGGTGGGCTGTGCCAATGTCGGGGTGGGGGAGGAGGTTGGGGGAGAAAGAGTCAGAATCCAAGATGCTCAGATCTGGGTGGGCTCCCAGCAAGTGCGCGCTGAAGAAGTGATGGAAGAAGGAAGAGAAATAGCGGGTGGGGGGGAAGCGCCCTGTTTCATCATCTTCTGGCGCAAACTCTGTGGAGAGAGAGAGAGAGAGAGAGAGAGAGAGAGAGAGAGAAGGGCAAGTGCCTCTTTCTCTCTCTCACACACACAAAACACAGAGTGGGGGAAGAGGACTGGCAGACCAAGGGCAAAAAAAGAGAGGGAGGGAGAGAGAGAGAGGGAGGGAGGGAAAGAGGGAGAGAAAATATGAGTATATGTGGTTGTCCTTACTGGACTTTTAGTAAAGAACGTTTAATGAAAACTGATTTTTTTTAAATTAAGAGGTGAAATATAGGGATAAATATTTAAACATGATAGATAAGCTACTAAAATTGTTTTCACCTGTTGGAATGAAGGAAAAAGGGTTTTTTCCCCTCTTTCTCCGGCATAAAAAAATGTTTTCTTTATAGTTCACTGATTTCATAAAAGCAACACACTATAGTTTTTTTACACATAGCATAAAGGTAAAAAAGATACACACAGCGTTATCTTTCAAAAGGCTTTTGCGGCTCCCAGTGTTTTCTTTTCAGTGGGAAACGGGTCCAAGTGGCTCTTTGAGCGTTTTAGGTTGCCTACCCGTGGACTAGATGTTCAACCCCATAGCAAGTCAGGGCCGGAGTTTCCGCGCAGGTATCACCATCTCTCGGCCTCCGCCTCCCCGAAGAAGCCGAGGAAGGGCCAACTGCCGCCCGAGGCCAGGCAGGCTGCGGAGGGCGCCACGTGACGGGGGGCGCATGCGCGGGCGGGCGGCCATGGCTGCCGGGAGGTTCGTGGCGCTGCTGGTCGCGCTGCTCTTGGCCGGCCGCGCCGCGCGGGCGCTCTACTTCCACATCGGGGAGACGGAGAAGCGTTGCTTCATCGAGGAGATCCCGGACGAGACCATGGTCATCGGTGCGGGGGTCTGGCGGGGGGCCGAGGGGGCCGGGCGCGCCCTCCCGCCGGCTGACCGCCCCCTCTCCTCCTCTTCCCCCAGGCAACTACAGGACGCAGCTGTGGGACAAGCAGGCCGAGGCCTTCCTGCCCTCCACGCCGGGGCTAGGCATGTTCGTGGAGGTCCGGGACCCGGACGCCAAGGTGAGGCGGCCCCTGCCCCGGCCGGGGGGCTGGGTGGGGGAGTGGCCCCGCGGCGCTGACCCCCTCCGCCCCGCAGGTGATCCTCTCGCGGCAGTACGGCTCGGAGGGCCGCTTCACCTTCACCTCGCACACGCCCGGCGAGCACCAGATCTGCCTGCACTCCAATTCCACCCGCCTGGCGCTCTTCGCCGGAGGGAAGCTGGTAAGCGGGCGGGCGGGGAAGCCACACACACTCCCCGCGCCCCTCTCCTGCCCCGGCGGCCCCGCCCCAACGCGCTGTGTCTCTGGTGCAGCGGGTGCATCTGGACATCCAGGTGGGCGAGCACGCCAATAACTACCCAGAGATTGCTGCCAAGGACAAGCTGACGGAGCTGCAGCTGCGAGCCAGGCAGTTGCTGGACCAGGTGGAGCAGATCCAGAAGGAGCAGAACTACCAAAGGGTGAGCCTGCCAGCCCCTCCCCCCAGGCTGGCTCCCGGCCACGGGGTGAGCCAAGAGGGGGGCTTTCCTGCTTTGATGGAAATGACAGGTACATTGCCAGTCACTGCAGCCCTAATTTCCCTCCAAGATAAAGAGTGGCCAAACTGACATTAGACATCCTGTGGATGGCATTGGAAAAATAATGTTTTGATGCCAGAACAGCTAAGGCTGTCAAGCTTGTGTCACTTTTGGACACAACAGGAAAGATGTCATGACGTGATTACCCCAGGGAAATCGGAAAGGTCCTTAGAAGTTGTGTTGTTCTTGAGCCAGAAGAAAGTGGTTGCTGTGTAGTGTTTTAAGCTATTATTGATGGAGGTGGATGAAAAAGCCCACAGTATTTTACTTTGGGTAAACTTGCTGGCTTTCTGCATGGAACAAGATAGGCAAGGTGGTGCAAGATGCTTTGAATGCAAAACTGGAAAGGTTCTGCATCTCAATTAGTCCTTGGACAGGTGGATGGCAACAGTGAATGAAGTGTGACAGGAAGAGTTGGGCTAGGCGTGTTCTGATACTGGCCGCTGTGTTTTCTTTGCAGTTCCGAGAGGAGAGGTTCCGCATGACCAGTGAGAGCACCAACCAGCGGGTGCTGTGGTGGTCCATTGCGCAGACAGTCATCCTTATCCTTACGGGCATTTGGCAAATGAGGCACCTCAAGAGTTTCTTTGAAGCCAAAAAACTGGTTTAATGTCTTCAGCATCACATAGGTCATTATTCATCAATGCCCTGTTGTTACTTTCCATTGAAGAAATCTTGATTTTAAGTTAAGTACTAAACTGAGAAAGAAGCACAGCAGGCAATGCCCATGCCTAATTATATAAATCCACGAAAACATCTCAAACGTTACCATATTTTTGTGCTTTGAAGCATGTGAAGCTAGCGGTGAGTAAGGATAGCTTTCCTCGGTTGTCAAGCTTCCTGGAACATTCCAAGAAGCTGCTTTACAAAAGACTGAAAGGATTCCCTCCATTACTTTTGTAGTAGCTGCAGTTTGCCTAAAAGCTCTTCTAAAGGCCCCCATAACTCTAGGAACTATTCAACAGAATGCAATCAGAGGGAAAAATAAATGTACATCAGAACTGTCTAGCACGCCTTCCTTGTTCAAATATTGTTTGAAATATTGTTTAGCATTTCAGTGGTTGTCAGGCATCCAGGGGATCGAAGGATTTCTTGCAGTGTTTTCAATTCTTAGTAGTTCTCTGTTTTCTAAGCACAGAATTGTCTTGGCTGGGGAGTCAATGCAAATGAGGGAGTAGTAGAAGTTGCCTCCAGGTTTGTTGTAAATGTTGAATAAAGAAGCCCCTTAAATTTGTAAATAGTTTGACTTAAGAGTTGCTATCAGATGGAGATATTCCTTGAAGAGCACAGAAAGGGTTTTCTCCATCAGGTGGTGTTACCTCTTCTTACCAGCCTTTCTGCAATTTGGAAATAGAACCTGTAAATAATCCAGCTACAGAACAACCCTGTTGCAGTTTGGCAGCAGAATTGGACCTCTGAAGTAGCAGGACTGAAAATGGGCATTTTTTTCCTTCTCTGTTTGCATGGGCAAATTTGTCTTGAGGCCCGTTTGTTACAGTTTTGGATTAAAATAAAGCTTTTTTGAAAGAGGCTTTATATGTTGGTGGGAAAAGTAGATAAAAGCAAGTATGAAAACTTGCTGAATTGTAAACGTCCACAAATTTTTAACAGCAAAAAGGCCAAAAAATCCATTTAGCCACTTCCACAAGAAATGCTAGGATCCATACCCAAGGGTTTCTTGCTTCACAGGTAATCTTTAACTTACAACTGTTCGTTTAGTGACCAAAATTGCACCGGCCTTGAAAAACGTGATCTATCATTTTTCACATGGCCATTACAGCATCTCTATGATCACATGATCAGAATTTGGATGCTTGGCAACTGACTCATATTTATGAGGGTCACAGAAACAATGGTTCAAAACTGATCAAAGAGAAGCGACCTGGAATTAAGGAGAAACTTCCTAACAGGACAGTTAACCAGTGGAACAGCTTGCCTCCAGAAATTGTGGGCGCTTCGTCACTGGAGAGTTTTAAGAAGAGACTGGACAGTTGCTTGTTTGAAGTGGTATAGGTTCTCCTGCTTGAGCAGGGGGCTGGACTAGAAGACCTCCAAGGTCCCTTCCAGCTGTATTCTATTCCTATTCTATTCTTTTGCAGTGTCCCAGGGTCATGTAATCACCTGATGTGCAAAATTCATTTAACAACCATGTAACTTAACTCATGATTCACTTAACTACTGGCAAGAAGTTGTAAAATGGAGCAAAACTCACTTAACAGCTGTCTTGCTTAGGGGTAAATTGTAAATTGACCACCTGTATATAAAAATACGTAGCCCCCTTCTCCTATCACAGTGTTGTACCCCATACAGCCAGATCCTTGGAATTGTGTTGTGCTCTGAAATACCTCGGTGCTGTCAGCTTGAGCCTGATTCCTACTTTGGGTAATGCAACGTGTACAAGAAAACAACCAAGTTTTCAGCATACCAAGGAAGGCTTGCTTTAACTCTGAGCTACAAATATGCCCCTTTATTGGGCTCTGAAATCCATCACAAGCCATCAACTGGCCGCCTGCGTTGGTTTGTGTCGGCCGGAAAGCCCCGCTTGGTCAACGTAAATGAGCGCAGGCGGGTCCCGGCGCCCGCGGCCTCGTCTCTATCCGCGGGATCGCCCGGGCAGAGGGAGGGCTGCTGCCGGCAGCCTCGGCCCCCGCCATAGGCCGGACCTGTCCGTCACCGCAGGGGGCTCCGGGTTTCCGGAGGGTGAGCCGCTGGCGGCAAATAAAGGCCGGCCGGCCGGCCCTGGAAAAGGGGCGGCAAAGCTGCCCGCACCAGCGGAAGGCTCAGAGAGCAGGCCGCCCGACCTTCGCCTTCTCCCAAGCCCCGGGAGAGGGAGCCGCTGCGGGGCGGGCCGCCTTCGGGACCGGACAACGCTTCTCGGTCGAGGGGCGGAGGCGCTTTCGGGGCCTCCGGAGGGGCTGCCGTGTCGCCCGCCCACCGTCAGAGGGTGCTGTGGCAGTACCGGGGCGCTCTGCTTGTGCGGCTCTCTGGTCGCACCCGACGACCCCACTGCCGCTTCCGGCGCGCGCGGGCGCAACGAGAGCATGGCGGCGGCGGAGGAGCGGAGCTTTGCCCAGATGGGGCTGGACGCGCGGATCTTGCAGGCAGGCCGGGCGGCCGGGCGGGCGAATGGGCGGCCGGGCGGGATGGCGGCGGCCCCGCTGGGCGCTGGTGCTGACGGGGGCGCTTGCTGCGTGTTCCCGCAGGCGGTGGCCGAGCTGGGCTGGGCCGCACCGACCCCGATCCAGGAGAAGGCGGTCCCGCTGGCGCTGGAGGGCAAGGACCTGCTGGCGCGAGCCAGGACGGGCTCCGGGAAGACGGGCGCCTACGCCCTGCCGCTGCTGCAGCGCTTGCTGGCCGCCAAAGCGGTGAGTGCGCCGCGGCCTTCAGCGCTCCGGGGGCGCGGGGAGGGGGTACCGCCGGGCTCGCCTGACGGGCTGCTCCCTTCTAGTCGGCGCTGGTGGCGGAGCAGGCGGTGCGGGGCCTGGTGCTGGTGCCCACCAGGGAGCTGGCGCGGCAGGCGCTGCGGATGCTTCAGCGGCTGGCCGCCTACTGCGCTCGGGACGTGCGCGCCGTGGACCTCGCCGGCCCGGAGGACCCGGCCGTCCAGAGGTGAGCAGAGCGCGAGCTCGGGCTTTGCGGACTGGCGCGGAGAGGAAAGGGTTTGGCATCCAGCTCCATGTGCGCGAGCGGCCGGCAGCCACGCGAATGAAGCTGCCCGCCCGGTCCCCACAGGAAGAGAGACATTAAGCTGCTTAACACAATTCACCTTGCTTTGTGTGTTTTCTGGTACTTAAAGGAAGCCGTATTATCCACACGTAGTCGCAATAGAGAACCAACCCATGAGGGTTCAGCCAAGGGATTTGCTAGTTCCTTTTCAGTCTTACGATACAATTGTCCAGGACATTTAAGTGAAACATAGAATCCATTTGGTGTGATGGTTAAAGGCACCAGGCTAGAAGCTAAGGGACCTTGAGTCCTGCCTTGGCTACAAAGCCAGCTGGGTGATTTTGTGCAGTCCTTGCCTCTTAGCCTTAAGAAGAAGGCAACAGCAAACCATTTCAAAAATACTCCACCAAAACTACAGGGACTTGTCCGGGCAGTCATCAGGGGATGAGACTGATTTGGAGGCACAGAAAAGATACCAGTCTCAAACCTCAGTCCTGCTCCTTCATCTAGCTTTTCACAATTTCATGGTTAAACATATTGAAAAAAGAGTAACTGCCTTTTCTTTGTTACCTGATAGCATTTTGGTTCTTCACTGAGCGGCTAATGTACTGATAAAAAACTGGTCATATCTAAAATTTTCTTCCCTGGCACCTACTTCTGTTCTTGTGTATGTTCTTTAATGGTGAGGAAGTTATCGTTTCATTTTATATATATAATTAGTAGTTAGGCAGCCCCAACACTTACGGGTTTTTTTCTGTTCTTACACCCAATAGCTCAAGCTATTTTTGGAAACCCAATTTTAGTTTGTATCCAAAACAAAACTTAAATGGGCCGAAACATGTGTCTCATTTGAACCCCAAACCAGCAGTTTAGCGCTTATGTTTTCTAATGTGAGAATGAATTAGAGGCGCATGATCCACTTGCCCTTTCTCAGCCCAGTTTCCTGGGAAGTACCACTGGCCCTGTTAGCCTGCAGTACTGCATTCTAACCACTGCACCACCAAGAGACAGACCCTTGTTATCTGTCCCTCTGCAGCTCTGAAATGGCAAAGGATTGCCATTTCTCTCTGCCACTACTGGACTTCTAGGGCCCTGGATTGTTCTGTATATTTTCTGTTTTGTGGCCATAATAGAAGACTTCCTTCTTTTCTGCATTAAAGAAATTTTAAGATAAAGATTGCTTTATTTGAAGCCTACTTAACAGAAATAGTTAAAAAAAGGTTGCATGCTGTACCTATGATTGGACAATTAATTATGGCAAACTCAAGCAGATGTACAAGTTTGAAGTATGATCTGTCATTTAATCATTCAAAGTTATGTGGACTTTTAAAGTAGCTTACAACCTTTCTTTGAAGTTACAACTGCCAGTGCCTCCTGGTAGTCGCTTGATCGCATTTTGGATGCTTGGCAAGCAGCTTGTGTTCATGACCAGTTGCAGCATTCTGTGGTCATGTGACTGTGATTTCCAATGTTTTTTGCCATTTTCCAGTAGAAAAATGTAAAAGCCACCCACTGGATATGCTGGCTTCATTTAATGTTCAGGTGATTTCCTTAACCTCCACACTGATTCACTTTAGTCAAAAAAATCAAGGCCAGATGCATTTCCTCAACTTATGACTAACAATTTATGATCAAAATTCCAGGATGCATTGTGGTCTGCCTCATAAAAATAATAACACTTAGACATATACTGCTTCACAGTCCTTTGCATCACTCTCTAAGCAGCTTATAAAGTAAGCATTTTACCCCCAACAATCTGGGTCCTCATTTTACCGACCTTGGAAAACTGGAAGGCTGAGTGAACCTTGAGCTGGTGAGGATCAAACCCCTGGCAGTCAGCAGAATTAGCCTGCAGTACTGCATTCTAACCACTGCACCACCATGGCTCATAATAACAATAATAATAGAAATGAGATATAAATTGAAAGCAATCCACCCAACCAAAAATCAGATTCAGAAGTAGAAAGTTAAATTTGAACATGTATCACTTTTGAAAAACAAACAATGAACCTTAATATGGTTTCGATTGATCACATAATTGTGATTAATGTTTAAATATTTTGGGGATCAACAAAATTATCGAATAAAATGTCATCAGGTAATGACTTATCCAAAGAAGGAACAATAATTTCATTTTTGCTCTCTACATGGGTAATTTGAATCTAAAGGCAAAATTACGTAGAAAAATATAGTTAATTTGTAATACTTCAAATATACATTCTTCATTTTTCTCTATATTTTTTATTCATTGTATTTATTATGTGGACTCTCTGTGTGTGTGTGTGTGTGTGTGTGTGTGTGTTTGTGTATCTGTCATCTCACCATACAGTAAGTAAATTAAGTTTAGTTTGCATTTTACTATTATAATCACAATTCTTAATAAAATCTTAGAGGAAAGAGTTCCCATCTGCATGATGCCGCTGGCTTTGAGTGTCCCCAGCACTCTTTCAAAGGGATATGCCTGTGATTTCTCCAGCACTTGGTCTTTACCCTCCAGTCTTTTGTCTTGCAGACCCCTCTTGATGGAGAAACCAGATGTGGTGATAGGAACACCATCACGGGTTTTGGCACATCTACAAATGCAAAACTTGAGACTGCAGAATTCATTAGAAATTTTGGTGATAGATGAAGCTGACTTGCTTTTTTCATTTGGCTTTGAGGAAGACTTGAAGAATCTCCTCTGGTGAGTTCTGAATCTGAAGTGCTGTGATTCTGTGGTTCAGCATAATTTCTATTCAGAACTTTAATTACAATGGTAAAAACTAATACAAACAGAGAGAAAGAGAATAGGAAAAAATAATAAAGAGTATAAGAGAAAATGAAAGAATTGATTTCTCTTTATCCCATCACGTAGTTTTCTTCAAAGGTTTTAACATGCCACCTTTGTAAGTCCAATATGAAAAACATTTCCAGGTGATTCTCTTGGTTTATCCTTTTTCATTTTTAAAACTTCAGACACTTTCTTTTGTATATCCAGTAAAGTGTTCTTTCCTAAATCATTTTTTTGATTCGTCATTTGTAGTTCCACTTTCAGTACTTTTTCCAGACAGATAAAATTTGTTCCACATCTGTCCTTCCTTCATTAATATCCTTTGGACATGTTCTATCCATAGAAGCAGACATCATCATTAATGATACAGTCATGGCTGAAATTGTTGGCACCCCAGAAATTTTTCCAGAAAATCAAGTATTTCTCACAGAAAAGTATTGCAGGAACACATGTTTTGCTATACACAGGTTTATTCCCTTTGTGTGTATTGGAACACAACAAAAAAAGGGAGGAAAAAAAGCAAATTGGATGTCAAACATAACTCCAAAAATGGGCTGGACAAAATTATTGGCACCCTTTCAAAATTGTGGATAAACAAGATTGTTTCAAGCATGTGATGCTCCTTTAAACTCACCTGGGGCAAGTAACAGGTGTGGGCAATATAAAAATCACACCTGAAAGCAGATAAAAAGGAGAGAAGTTCACTTAGTCTTTGCATTGTGTGTCTGTGTGTGCCACAGTAAGCATGGACAACGGAAAGAGAACTGAGGACTTGAGAACCAAAATTGTGGACAAATATCAACAATCTCAAGGTTACAAGTCCATCTCCAGAGATCTAGATTTGCCTTTGTCCACAGTGCGCAACATTATCAAGAAGTTTGCAACCCATGGCACTTTAGCTAATCTCTCTGGTTGTGGACGGGAGAGAAAAATTGATGAAAGGTTGCAACGCAGGATAGTCCGGATGGTGGATAAGCAGCCCCAAACAAGTTCCAAAGGAATGCAAGCTGTCCTGCAGGCTCAGGGAGCATCAGTGTCAGCGCGAACTATCTGTCGACATTTAAATGAAATGAAACGCTATGGCAGGAGACCCAGGAGGACCCCACTGCTGACACAGAGACATAAAAGAGCAAGATTACAGTTTGCCAAAATGTACTTGAGTAAGCCAAAATCCTTCTGGGAAAACGTCTTGTGGACAGATGAGACCAAGATAGAGAGAGCTTTTTGGTAAAGCACATCATTCTACTGTTTACCGAAAACGGAATGAGGCCTACAAAGAAAAGAACACAGTACCTACAGTGAAATATGGTGGAGGTTCAATGATGTTTTGGGGTTGTTTTGCTGCCTCTGACACTGGGTGCCTTGAATGTGTGCAAGGCATCATGAAATCTGAGGATTACCAAAGGATTTTGGGTCACACTGTAGAGCCCAGTGTCAGAAAGCTGGGTTTGCGTCTGAGATCTTGGGTCTTCCAGCAGGACAATGACCCCAAACATACGTCAAAAATCACCCAGAAATGGATGGCAAGAAAGCGCTGGAGAGTTCTGAAGTGGCCAGCAATGAGTCCAGATCTGAATCCCATTGAACACCTGTGGAGAGATCTTAAAATTGCTGTTGGGAAAAGGCGCCCTTCCAATAAGAGAGACCTGGAGCAGTTTGCAAAGGAAGAGTGGTCCAAAATTCCGGGCGAGAGGTGTAAGAAGCTTATTGATGGTTATAGGAAGCGACTGATTTCAGTTATTTTTTCAAAAGGGTGTGCAACCAAATATTAAGTTAAGGGTGCCAATAATTTTGTCCAGCCCATTTTTGGAGTTTTGTTTGACATTATGTCCAAATTGCTTTTTTCCTCCCTTTTTTTGTTGTGTTCCAATACACACAAAGGGAATAAACCTGTGTATAGCAAAACCTGTGTTCCTGCAATACTTTTCTGTGAGAAATACTTGATTTTCTGGAAAAATTTCTGGGGTGCCAACGATTTCGGCCATGACTGTATTAATCATTATTAATGTAATTACTAATTTCTGGCTCATTTTTCAGAGGTCTCCTTTAATGTTTCCAGTATTATAATGCTTTTTGTCATTTTGTAAGCCCAAATATGAACAGACACTATGAACAGGTTTATGTTTTCTTTCCTTCTTCTTAGAGTTTTTAGTCCCCTCTACCATCCAGTTTCTAAAATCATAAAGTAACATCTTTGTTATGACTTTGTAGTAGCTAGGATAGCCACAATAAATCTGTGTCCCATGAGGAGCAATTTATTTTTTATAGTTAATTCCAAAATCTTATTTAGTTTTTTTGCTATTTATTTCAAATTCTTTAACTTCTTATGCTTAAAATTAAATTTTCGTTTATGCAGAGCTGAAGATAAAACTCATTTGATGATTATTTTAAACGTCATTCCGAAAGTCTCTAATAGCTTTAAGATGGTTTCGTACACTGATTAGAAAGTGAGGTTTACAAACTTGGTCTCCTTTAAAAGGACCCACTGCGGTTGTGAGCAATGTGGCAGATTCCTTGTCTCCCAGTGTTCAAACCTTTGGAAAACTGCTGTCCTATAGTGAGGAGCAGCTGTCTGGAGCACATGTGGGCAATCTCCTGCCCTCTTTTTATCTGTAAGGTTTCCTAGGAACTGGTCTGCTTCCCAGTTCCTTGGTCTTTACCACAGATCTTGGTTCTGCTTTTGCAGAGAAGTCTTCAGTTCATCATACTTGCCCTGAAACTTCCAAAAGTCTGTGGTTCTGATTTAGAAGATTCAGAAGAACACTGGATGGATTTAGGCATGTTCAAGTTTCCATCAATACTGTTGTTTGTATTTATTTAGCTCACAGCTTGGGGCCTCGGTACTAAAAGCTGGATTTATTTAAAACATTATGGGGACAAAAAAATTAAATATGGTTATTGGTTGTGATAATTTTCAAATGATCAACTTTTAATAGGCTGGTTGGAAGGCAACACTCAGCTTTAATTTACTCCCTGCCTAATTTTGTTGCTTGCATTACAAAGAGGGGATTGTACTCAATTCTTGTTGGGGTTTTTTGGAGGAATTCTTGAAGTATAACGGTAGAACAGGAGATATTTTATTTTGACTTTGAAGCATTTGAAACATTTATTTCAAACCTGGAATGTTTTGATCTCAAAAAACGTAGCATATTGTTATTGGGGAAAAGGTGGAGAAATAGCTCCATTGTGATAACATTAAGGCTTTTATGTGATTTATTATTTTATGCAAGAATAGTTGCACTAAACTATTCTGCGGCCATTGTCTCAGAGGCATTTCATTCTCTTCTGTGGGTGGGGCATGGCGCGCTTTGGGTTTGATCTGCCAACCCATTCATTCGTATAGCTGATGCGGTCTTGTTTCTCTGCAGCCATTTGCCCAAGATCTACCAGACCTTCATCATGTCAGCTACCTTCAATGAGGACGTGCAGACACTGAAGGAGCTGGTGCTGCACAACGCTGTAAGGAATGGGTTGGCTTGGTACTTGCCTGACTTAACAGGTGTTGTACTGCAGTTTGCCAGCCTTGAGTTGGGTTTGGCTTTTGCCCAGCTGTGGTGGCATGGAGCCTGGAAGAAGCCACCTGCTGCGTTCTTGTGGTTGTCTAATAAGCAGATGTTCATGCTTCTCTTATGCAGGTGACTCTCAGGCTGCAAGAATCACCATTGCCAGATAGCTCCCAGCTGAGCCAGTTCCAGATCCAGTGCGAGACCGAAGAGGACAAATTCTTGCTCCTCTATGCCCTCCTAAAGCTTTCCCTGGTGCGGGGAAAAGTTCTCCTCTTTGTCCGCAGGATTGACCGCTGCTACCGCCTCAAACTTTTCCTGGAGCAGTTTGGGATCGCTGCCTGTGTCCTCAATTCAGAGCTCCCCGCTCAGTCCCGGTGAGCCTCCACAGATGAGTTTGGGGTTGGGTGAGGAAAGGCTGCTGGCAGAAATGGCCGATATTTGCTGGATAGGGTGCAGCTGTGTTCCCAGGAAATACCCTGCTTGCTCACTCCGCTTCGGATGCTTCTGGATTGAAAGGATTGCCCAGCCATAAGATGTTGCCCGGAGGACGCTTGAATGTGTTAACAGAAGCATTCTTCGGTTTAGGGTTAGAGGACTTCATGACAGCACGACAGAACACAATGAATGTTGCTAGTTTCTGGGCAAGATCTGTTTAGCTTGTATTTTATATTTTACATTTTGTGTCATATAGTATGCCTTATTTTAGTTGTGATGCTTCTGACATGAATAAACAAACAGCCATGCTTCCAGCTGCTGGGAAGTGGGGAGGCTTGATGATCTCAGGGATTTGGAAAGAACCCACTAATCCTAACCCACAAAGTTCCTGGTCTAATAATCTACCAGATTCCACATCATCAGCCAGTTCAATCGGGGCATCTACAGTTACATCATTGCGACAGACGAGCAGGACCTGGCAGAACCAGAGGGGACCAGCAGGAAAAGGAAGAAGGGCACCAAAGGAGAAAAGTGAGTTTTGCTCCCCTCGGAATTCTTCACATTCTTCATATGCAAGTGTGGATTCAAGAGGCCTCAGGTTTTCCTCTTTGTCTTGATAGCCAGGCCATAGTAGCCTCCTTGGACTTCGTCTCCATCTGTCTTTCTGCTTTGCCTTTCAGGGGCAAAGATCAGGAATACGGGGTCTCCCGAGGCATCGATTTCCACAATGTGTCCGCGGTCTTCAACTTTGATTTCCCTCCCTCCTTTGAATCCTACATCCACCGAGCAGGCAGGTCAGTGGCAGCAGCGTTCATCTTTTGCAGAAATGTGGCAATGCAGGAATGCCCAGCTCCTCTCAAGGCTCTGGCCTAGTGTGCCAAACGTGTGCAGTTTTAGTAATGAATCTGGCACGAAACTTGGCTTCTGGGTTACTTTGAAAAGGCACATTCTGTTGCTTTTGGAACCTGTTGAGGTTTTTTTTAACGTGGAGCGGAGAATGCTTCCATGTTCCACACAACTCTGTTTCCTTAGAAGCATTTCTCTGCCCACTTCCCACTAAGATCTTGCCATGTACTTTCCCCAGGATGATAAATAATCCAGCAAGAACTCATATTCCTTGTTCTGGGTATAGGTTTCTGGTTTTATTTGAAAAATCAAAAAAATCTGCTTCTGCTTAACACAGGTTTACCATAGATCTGTTTTGCTCTTCCTATAACTAAAATGTGGGTGTAATGCAGCTTTTCAAATTCTCCTGAGTATTTGAACCTCAGAGAGAGAGGAGGACTAGATGCACCCAGATCTTAATTGTCTTTGAAGAGGATTAAACAGCCAAAAATTGCAAATAAGGTGAAAACTTCTGAAATCCCCAAAGGTTTACTTGGGAACAAAGTAAGCGCAAGTGCTGTGCTTGAAGTTGCACAGGCAGACCAGGTGCTGGTGCTCTCAAGGAAGTTCAGCTGCTCTCCTGCCTGTTTTTTGACCAGAGGCAGCTGCCATCCTAGCCTCCCTCTTGCAACTCACCCGTCATTTCCTGAGGCACAAGGGTTCCTCTTGCTGTTTTTTGAAGCCCTTGTTTGCCCAGGGTGTTGGTGTGTCAGCTGTTG
Source organism: Vipera ursinii (assembly GCF_947247035.1). Taxonomy (NCBI): domain Eukaryota; kingdom Metazoa; phylum Chordata; class Lepidosauria; order Squamata; family Viperidae; genus Vipera; species Vipera ursinii. Next base: position 1,188,084 of record NC_139519.1, on the reverse strand, counting down.
ACTCTCTTTTGCAGGACAGCTCGTGTTCACAACCCAGGCACCGTCCTGACCTTTGTCTTGCCCTCTGAGAGGCTTCTGCTTGCCAAGATTGAAGAGGTGCTTACGGCCGGTGGGTGAGGGAAGAGCTTGGGGGACAGGGAAGAGGGTGGGTGTCCCCCAAGGCTCTGGAGAAATCAGCCAGAGCACTGAGGGCCAGGTCTCTTGGTGTCTTCCTCCCTGGCCAGCTTTGGGGTCACAGTGTGTTGTGAGCGATGCATGCCTTTCCCCCAGACCCATTTCTTTGTTTGGTCCCTTAGAGAGCGCAAGCAAGTACACCTTGACACCCTACCAGTTCCAGATGGGGGAGATCGAAGGACTCCGCTACCGCTGTCAGGTAATAACAGTTATGCATGGAGGAGACCAACATGGGTCCTCGGGAAAGACATGGCTGCATTGAAAACCAGCTGCTGTTCTCACCTACATAATTGTAAGCAAGAGCTGCATTGCCATTGCTGTCTCCTGGGGAAAAACGGAAGCTGGGGCATTTGCTGAGAATCGTGAGCATTGAATCTTTGCCATCAGGGTTCCAAGAGAAACTTTCTGGAAAAGAAAGTTATTTTCTGTAGCAAGTGGCTATGATGAAGCATTGGAGGGAATCCAGGCCAAATATAGTAGAACAGAGAGACACGATAGAACATTCCAGAGGCCTTTATGCAGAGTCTGAGCAAAATCAGTGGTTGGTTTAGGGCAGGGATAGGCAACTTTGGCTCTTTTATGACTTGTGGACTTCAACTCCCAGAATTCCTGAAACACAAGTCATAAAAGAGCCAAGGTTGCCTACCCCTGGTTTAAGGCATGAAGCAAGCACTGCATTATTAAGCCTCTAGCACTTTCTCTCCCTCCTCTCCTCTCCTTCCTCCCCCCCCACCGCCCTCAGGATGCCATGCGGTCAGTCACCAAGCAGGCTATCAAAGAAGCTCAACTCCGTGAAATCAAAGAAGAATTGCTCAACTCAGAGAAGCTCAAGGTATCCTGTTTGGGATAGAGAAGCTGGCCCCAATCCTCCCTGCTCCCTTCTCCTTCCCAGTAGTCGCATCTGTCCAGTTCTGTGCTTGATGGAGGCTGATCAGCCCATTGGCTTTTTCTCTCAGACATACTTTGAAGACAATCCTCGGGATCTGAATTTGCTGCGCCATGACAAGCCCCTTCACCCGGCAATTGTTAAGCCTCACCTGCGCAATGTCCCAGAATACTTGGGTAGGCATCTCCCTCCCCTGTTGGGAGGGAAAGAAAAGATCTCCCCGCATTTAGGAAAGACTTGGCACTTCCCCTCTTTCTAGTATATATGTGTGTTTCTCTTTTTAAGTGGGTTTTTCACCTTTGGGATTTTTGATAGAAGTATTCACTGGGTTCCCAAGGATGTTGAAGCCCATTGGTGTGATGTGCAGGGTCTGAACAAAATGGGGTGGGGAGGTCTGCCTTTCTGGAATCTGACAGGCTGTTCCTCTTGTAGTGCCTCACGGTCTCCGGCCAGCAGTTCCACCTCTCACTGGGAAACGCAAGCGTCGGAAATGCTCGGCCTTCACTAGCCAGGTGGGTGTTCTTCTCTGCTAACACACACCCCCCCATTCCCAGGAGAGCAACTCCACGGGCTGAGCCTGGTAGCTCAGGGCTTGGCCGGAGCTCTCTCAGCCATGTGCCTCAGGTTGTCCTGAGGGGGCTAATGCCACGACCCCCTTTGCAGAGCCAGAGGAACCCCTTGCACAGTTTCAAGAACACCAAGAAGAAATCGCGGACCTAGGCAAAGCTCAAATAAGCCTCTGAAGACCTTGGTTCCTACCAGCTGCAGAACGAGTGGAAGTTATCAAGAGTCTGGTTTTCATTTCCCAGATGTCAGAAGTGCAATAAAACCACCCTCTCCTGTTTTCATTTTTTTTAAGAGTCACTTGGCTCCTCTTGCTAAATAAATTCCAGTTGGCTCAGTTTACACTTGCCAAGACAAAAGACCATGTGACGAGTAGCTCATGCTAATTTCTGACTTCTACTGTGTTAAATGCTCTTGTGTGTGTGGAATTTAAAGGAGCAGACAAGTGGGGAAGGGGATCCCACAAACAGCTCAGTCTCATGACAAGCAGCACCTTGAATTGCTCAGGGAAGCACATTGGGAACCAGTACAGTTCATGGAGCAAAGGCGTATACTATCTTCACATAAATAGATCTACATGCGTGGGATTGCGTGTATGACCCAAGGCAAGATAACTGAAACCGCTGGTCAGGGCCTGTTGCCATAAAAAGTCCTGTTCCCCTCAGCAGGCTGAAGCAGCCGACCCCAGGGCACCTTGCCAACCAGTGGGCTGAGATGCAGCTGGTGGACTCTTGCCCGGGCTGGTGGCCTTATCAGGCGTCAAGGCCAGGACAGGATTGTAAACCTTGAAGAAGCAGGATAAGAGGCTCAGGGTGTTCCCTTGTGTGGCCTGGTCTGATGTGACGTTGCACAGCAGGGATCAGGAGGGCAAGCAGGGTTGCAGAAAGGGCCCACCCTTGGAGTGGCTGGCTGTGTTGTCCCCCATTTTCGTACAGCCCCAAATTTCACCTAGAAAGGAGGGGGGATTTCCCCTTTTTATTAAAGGGCCAGAGCTATGGCAATTTTTGTGCGATATTTCAGAGGGGAGGAGGAAGGTGTCCTAAGGAAAAGGCAGGGGGCAGAGGGCAGGAGTTCCTTGGCTTTGGGCAGATGCTCTGTCAGGAAGGCAGATGGCCAAAGGCCGTTCTGTGCAGCTTTGTGTCCTTGGAGAGAAGGGGATAGGTTTAGGTTTATTCAATTTCTATACCGCCCTTCTCCCAAGGGACTCAGGGCGGTTAACAGGGCATATATAAAGGGCCTTCTTCACCAGAAGATCACTTCTAGATTTTGTGCTTGGGATGAAAAAAAGTGAAACTCTGGTTGTGCTGATTAGAGAGATTTGTTATTATAGAAATGGATAGTGTGTACTAATGTGTAAATGTAAAAAGTTGAGGCTGTAATGTTGCTATCTTATGTGCTAAAAAGAGCCACATTTTCTTTTTTCCTTCTAGTTTCCCATTATTTTTATTTTCCTTTGTGTTTTATATTTTGATAAAAATTTGAAGCATGAAAAAGGAAGGCAAATGGCAAGGCTTGGCATGTGAGGGAAAAGGACCATTGAAGACCCTGAGTCTGGCCTTTGCTCAGCCCAGGAATCCAAATTAAAGTAGGATCCCGGACAAGTGGCTGTCTGGCCTCCCTTTGAAACGACAGCCTCGCAGCTGATCAGATATCCAAGGAGTGTCAAACCTTTTGCTGAAAAGTGACAGGTGGAAGCCATTTGATGTTCCCTGTTTAAATAGGTGTAGCAGCTATGCTTGCTCCGAACAGGTCCTGTCGAAAATAACCTGTGAAATCCAATTCTGCAGAAGTGAGCAATGTTGGTTGGAGCCAGTCTGGGTTGGGTCTTTTCTTTATTCAGTGACAGAATTCCATTCATTTGGGGGAGCTTTTAGATGCTTCCCTTCTTAACATTCTTGCATATCCACTTTATGGTGTTTTTCCCCTTGGCCTGAAGCCCAAGCAAATAATTGTCTTTCAGTTCCTCCATTTCAAATTCTTAGAGCCTGTTGTTATTTCAGTGGTTTTGTTGATAATGATTCAAAACTCCCATTTTCTTTGGCAATAGAATGATGTGGCTTTGTCGAGATAGTTGGCTTTCGCCCATCATTTTCAATGGAAGAGTATGCACCACAAGATCAAACAAAGCTGGGCTCCTTTGTTTTTACCTTTCAGTCTCACAATGGCCTTGAACGTGCATCCCTGTCCTTATCTCACTGTTCTTTTTGTGTTGTGTTTTTGACCATGACCGTTGCTCCATTGCCCTTCGCTGCCCCAACCCTCCCTCCCTTCTGCACCGCCTAATAGAATAGGGCCCGACTGAGGCTTTCCCCTCTCCTCTTGCTTCCTTCAGCTGTTGGGGCTGCTTGACTTGGTGAAAGCCAAGCCATTTCCCCCGTTTCTAAAGCTTCTGCACCAAGGCTATAAAAGCCAAATAAAAGGTTCCCTTGAACTTGACATTATATTATTTGGATGCAGCCCAGGGGTGCTTTGGGGGTTTGGGCAGTTGCATTGCAGTGCTGGCCTGAGTTGTACCTCTAATCCACCAAGACACCTTGAACCATCAAGTTCGTTTTTGCATTTGCTAAATTTCTACAGGAGTTGCAACTTTCCACCAAGTGCTCTGCTCATGTCATGGAGGAAACTACAGAGGCAAAAATGACTGTTAAGAATGTGTAAGATTGCAGATATATAGATGAGCAATTTCTTTTTAAAAAGAAATAGGCAGGTACTCTCTGGGACTTGTAAAAGAACTTTGTGCCCTTTTCCAACACAGTATTATGCCTTGGGAATGGATTTCACTTCTTGTTTCAATTCTATTCATCAGGCCGAAAAAGCTCCAATTGAAAGATTGATAATGAGGCAGTCTCAGCCCTTGCTTATGCTATGATAAGGTGGACCCAGTATATGAGGAAGCCTGGGTGTACGTTTATAGACTTCAGGTATCTGGCAGTAGGGTTAAGGCAACTGCCCCCATCGATCCCTTCTTTCGGTCAAAACAATGCTTGCTGCTTAGGCACACCTCAGATTCCCAGCTGGGTCAAAGCCAACATCCCAAATAAGCCGGGGGTGGGGGGGAGTAGGTGGGGACTAACCCAGCATAGAAAGAACCCCAATGTTATCTCCAGGTAAATGATAAACCAGGATATGGCGCTGGTGCTGCCTGATTGGTGTGTGGTATCTGGAAAGTGGATGAAGAGTGAGCGTGCACCTTGGCGCTCCCTTTTCTCTGAGGAGCCCTGCCGGCAGCCCAGACTTGCCAGGATGCTGCAGATGGTCCTGTTTGCCTTAGTGGTGCTCAGCGCCAGTCTGGACTTGATGACTGAGGTCAGTGAGCAGTGATGATGGCAGCAGTGGAGGCTATGGGTTGGAGGGATTTAGTAGCAAGGTATGCTTTTGAAAGACCTGGTGCCCCCAACTATAAGGCCCCCCAACTATAAGGCCCTCCCTCAGTCCTTTGAAGGGAGGGGCACATCAATCGGGCTCAATTTATCTGCAAAGTACCACTTCCTGCTTAAGGCTTCCCTAAACTGATACATCAGTAGTTTTGGGCAACTGGAGATTTGTACACACAAAAAGTTTAAGATAATAATCTTTAAGTTCATTCAACAGGAGATTGTCCCATGATTGTCCAGTCATAGACAAGCTGTTCCAAGTTATGAGGCCAGCCTTTCACGGTCCATTTCAAGTAGACGGCAGGCTAAAGTCTCAGTAAGCCAGAGCCATACTGGAAACTGGCCTTCTGGGATGAAGAAGCAAAGGCTGGCGTGATTCTTCCCGTTTCTGGGAACAAAGACCAGTAAAACAAGGTTTTCAGCTTTGCTCCTGCCACAGAAGATGAATGGCATCTTCTGGAAAGGGCACGGCTGGCTGGCAGCCTGGGTGGGAATAGGGGATAACTACTAGTCATGTTCTCCAAGTGGATATGTGGCCACCATCCTCTGCTTTTCCTTTAAAGTAGGAGAGGGCAAACTATTGTCTGCCAGCGGCTGCACTTAATATGGGGGGGGGAAGAGAATTTGGTGGCAAACCTGAGGAAAATTGTTTTTCAGATGTTACATTTCTATTTAAGGCTAATCCCACAGTTTTCATATAGTTGCGAAATGAGTATACAAATTTAATTAATATTTTCACCTCAAAATGCCAGGAAATCAGTTTTAAGTCATCATATTTAAAGATGGTTCCAAGGACAACAAAAAGAGGATTTGGGAGGCTGCATCCAACCCCGGGCTGTGGTTTGCCCATCCCTCCTTAAGAACCTAATGCAATATGGAAAGGGCTCCATTTTCTGATTCTTTCTTAGTTGTGAGAAGAAAAAGGCGAAATAAAACATTGAAGATCTGGGGGAGAGGGAAATGAAAGACAGCAACCCCTGATTCTAAGACTTACCAAAAAAATCTAGCAGTTAATGTTCCATGTGCTCCATTCTTTAATTTTTGAACTTCTGAAGAGGAAGAAGCCCTGCTTGCTAAGGGGAAAAGGTCCTTGCTTTGATCCCAGGCTGGTCATATCTGCAGTCCTATCTTCTGTTCCTTTTGCAACCTATTGGGGCAGAGGGACCTCTCCTTGGCCCCTCCCAGCTGCGCAAATATGCCCCCCTCGACAGCCATGGGAGTAACGAGTTTTCCCTGCCTCTCTGGGGTCTCTGCTTTCTAGGCTGCTGCTTTGACCGAAATCCATCAGGCAGGATACTGCGCCACCTATGGCGACTGTGGTAAGAATCCTGAAGCTGGGCCCGGGCTCATCGAGCGCACGGTGCCCTGCCTTTCCAACACCCCAGCCCGGCTGCTCCATGGGCCCCACCTTGACCTCCTGAAGAAGATCTGCCCGATGCTGTTCAAGGGAGCCACCAGCACCTACGCCTGCTGCTCGCAAGAGCAGTTACGCTCCATGGAGATCAGCTTTTCGCTGACCCGGGCCATTCTGTCTCGCTGCCCAGCCTGCACGGAGAACTTTTCCAACATCCACTGCCAAAACATCTGCAGCCCAGACCAGAGCCTGTTCATCAACGTCACCCGGTACTTCAATCACACCATCTTGAACGTTCCGGTGAAGGGCGTGCTGGAGTTTCAGTGTTACTACAACCAGCAGTTTGCTGAGGGAGTCTTTCAGTCATGCCAGGGAGTCAGGATGCCAGCCACTGGAGATTATGTCACGAGTGCCATGTGTGGCAAGTACGGGGCAGCTGCATGCAACACTCAGCGATGGTTAGATTTCCAAGGTGATACAAGCAATGGGTTGGCCCCCATGGCCATCTCCTTCCAGCTGAAACCAGGGGACTGGGCAACTGAGGAGAGAAAGATTTTGCCACTCAATGAAACAGTCTGGAAATGCAGTGAGGCTGTAAATAATAGCACAAAGTGCTCCTGCTCGGACTGTGAACAGTCGTGTCCGGCCATCCAGCTTCCTCCTTCTGAATATCAGCCCTTCAAAGTGGGGAGCATGGATGGAGTCCTGTTTGTTTGTGTTCTTCTCTTTGGTGTTGTTGCATTATCATTTATGGCCTTGCTGCTATGGCAAAGGCATCCCTCATCTGAGAAGCAAAAGGGACACAACAGAGAGGATGTCATGACTAAGTTGACTGCCTCTGAGAAGGTGAGTCAGGCCATGTATGATTTCTTAGTTGAGGCCTTCAGCAGTTGGGGCACATGGGTAGCCTCTAATCCCATCAAAGTCATGATCATTTCTCTAGCCATTGTGGCAGGACTTTCTAGTGGAATGATCTGGATGCAACTCACCACGGACCCTCTGGAGCTCTGGGCCTTTCCTGACAGCCAGGCCCGGCAGGAAAAAGCACTCTACGAGAAGCACTTTGGACCCTTCTTCCGGACCAACCAAATCATCCTGACAGCCAAGAACCGCTCAAGCCACATTTATGATTCTCTTTTTTGGGGCAAAAAGAACTTTAGTGGGGTCCTCTCTAAAGAGGTGCTATTGGACCTGATGAACTTGCAGATCAAACTGCAGGACTTGAAGATCTGGTCTGAAAAGCATCATCAGAACATCACCTTGCAGGACATTTGCTATGCACCTCTGAATCCCCAGAATGCCAGTCTCTCGGACTGCTGTGTTAACAGCCTTTTGCAGTTCTTCCAGAACAATCACACCCTCCTGGACATGAAAGCCAATCAGACTGTGGGGAAGAAGAATGGCACAGTTGACTGGAGAGACCACTTCCTTTACTGCATCCAGTGAGTGTGCATTTGGGAAGCCTCCTTCTATGTGTGAGGGGGGTGAATTTGTTTCAGGGTAGCAGGTGGAAGGAAATGCTGGTGCCATGTTTTGGTGACATTGTTTCCTTTTCATTGCCATCCATTCATTCGTCTTCTCCGCCCATCTCTGAATTGGCACAAGAATGTCAGTTTAAAGTTGCTGTCTTCTATGCCAGTCCTGCTGCTGCCTCTTGTGCGCCAGCAACCGGCCTTGTCTGCTTTGGGAGTGTGCCCCTTGCCTTCCTTGGCCCTATGTCGTTCCAGGCGTGGCACCAGGATAGGGATGGGCTGGACTTTTTTAAACTGGGTGGCTGCCCCTCCACCCACCTGCTCTTGGCACCTCCGAAGCTAGCCTAAATTGAATGGAACAGATGAGTGGCCCACCCTTGGTTGGGTCCTGGTGATTGGGAAGCAGGACTGAAGGTGACAGGCTGCTGCCCACTTTTTGGGGGGACTTTGCAACTGACAGTATGGGGAGCCTGACCAATAAGCACAGACACTGGCTGGTCCTGCCTCTTCTACCCCCCTCCGCTTCCTTGTTTAAAGCCTGCAGAGTCATTGCAGGTGTTCCATGTAAGGTGTTTTCTTGGTTAATGGGGCTGTTGGGCTGTTCTTTCTCCCACATCTGCAAGGGAAAGCTCTTCCCTTCTCCCACCACACCCCCATCTTACAACGTGTGTTCTTCTCTTCTTTGCTCTTATCTTAGCTCTCCAGCCTCTTTTCAAGATATCACGGAGCTCAAGCTGAGCTGTATGGCAGACTATGGAGCCCCTGTGTTCCCCTTCCTGGCTGTAGGTGGTTACTCAGGTAGGAGAGCCTACTCCCTCCCAGGTGCTAAGTCCAGACAGCAGTGGCCATCTCTCTCACGTCATTCCCAATGTTTAGTCAGGGGAAGAGAGTGAGGTCAGCTGGAATGGAATCATTGATAAACTCAGTGAACCAGCTGTGGCAGGAAGGTCCATGTCATCATCGGGCTCTGGCAGTGGATTTCCTTGAGCTGGCATTGCTTTCTAGTTATTTTTCTGTTTCTTGAGGTCTCAGCTGTGCCTTCTTTAGATTTGAATTAAGAAATCTATAACTGCTGAAATACATATAAAGATGTGCTTTGACATTTCTCAGTTCAGGATTATCTTCAAAATCTTTGCACATAAGCTAAAGTCACATCTTTGCTAAAAAGAGAAACCATAAGATAAGGCATAAGGAGATTTGGGAGCATCTTCTTGTCCAGAATTTCCTGGGACTTTGGCCAAAAAACTCTTGGTGAGATCTTTGAGCCAATGTAATATGGAAGAGGATTAAAAAATGAGGACCTGCATGGACCTCTACCTGAGCATCGTTTGTTGTGTTTATTGCATTCATGCCCTTTCTTCCCATTGAAAGTTCCCCACCTTTCATTCACAAATCATCATCCAAGGAATTCAGTGAACTCTTGACAGAGGAAGATTTCTTCCTCCCCCATCTCAGCCTTATGGTATTGTATTTTAATTGTAGTCTATCAATTTCCTGATAGATGGTTGTACCTCAGGTTGAAATGGTTCTCTTGGCATGCTGGCCCCAGGATATTTGCTTAATTGAACTGCTACTGATGGGGAAAGGAAGGGGATATTCTGTTGGATAGATTCTACCTCATCATAGTTTTCCTCCAATAATGAAGTTTAGCTAAAATTTTATTTGGCATCATATAGTGCTTTCCGGATGTATTTTTAAACCCATAGGATTGTTATGAGATATATAGAATATGAATATATTTCTAAGTGTGAGGAGGTTGCTGGCTTTCAAGCCTCATTTTTCCAGAAATATTAATTTTCCAGAAGAATGATAGTCCTCTAAGGATAATAGTGGTAATGATTTTTATTTTATTTCTCCACAATTGATCTATCAGTGAGGTGTTTGAAAGGTATAGAATAAGGGTCCCCAAACTCTTCAGCTCATTGACCCCATAATGGTGGTTCAGATTGTTCATTGATCCCTAAATGTTTATTATATGTAAATAATGTAATGAATAATACTTAAACTGATAGTATTACAACTAATAATAGTAATAGGATGCAACAAAATAGAAGATAAAGAACTGGAGAAAATCACAAAATACAAAGACCTGCAAATAGAACAATGGTGGCAAAAGAAAGTAAAGTAGCATCAATAGTCATAGGCCCCTTGGGTGCTTTCCCAAAACATCTGGAGCAACCATTGGCATTGACAAAAATCATTCTCAATCAATTGCAACTTTACTCAGAACAGCCTATATCCTGCAGCTATACCCTTTATACCTGGGGTGTCAAAATGCTGGCCTGCGGGCCAGTTGCATCGTGCAGAGGCTGCGCCCACCCCAGCTCCATCAATGCAAAAAAAGTTGCAATATGTCAAAACAACATGACACAGTGAGTTTGACACCCGTGCTTTATACCATCTAACAATATCTGCCTATCCCAGGTCCTTCAGAAGGTCTCAGTAGCTGGATAAAAATGCTAAGTTCAATTGCAATATCTGACTATCTACACGGCCAGCCATGACATCCTAGGTTCTTGGGAAAAACTTGATGTGTATGAAGACCAACATCAGCTAAAGAACTGGCAGCTAGTATACATAATAATATCACCACCCATCAGCCTTCGGGGATCAATACTGATGATTTTGGAGAACCGTGGTGTAGAAAGAAGCAGGGTCATGCAGAGAAAGCTCACTTTTTAACTAGAAGAGCTCTAACTGGGATTCTTCTGTTTTGTATTCCCCACTCCCTAAAATCTGGGTGACTGGCCAACGAATGAGGCATGGGAAAGGGGTGGGATGAAGTTAGAAGGAAAGGCCCAAGTCTAATGGCACATGGGAAGGTCCTTGGGACACAAGAGGAAAAGATGCGGCCAAGGGAACATCAGCAAGAAGAGGAGGAGCCCCCTGACCTTAGTTGGCAGAAAAAGGAACTTAGGAACGACCCTAACTCTCAAGGATCAGACTGAGAAAAGAGAAGGTGGGAGATCTGTACTTTCAGACTTGCAAAGTTTGTTAATGTAACTTTACAGTAAAGTAGAATTAGCTCATCGGGTTGCGTTTCCCATCTGGTTGACCTGGGAGAAGTGGGACAAAGCCCTCCCATCCTGCCACTGTTATGGTAGGTCCCAGATGGCACTGCAGGACTAGTTTGCCAAGGTGCAGCGATGCTCAATTGCAGGAGTGGTGCAACTGGTATCTATCTATTTTTCAGAATGCACTAACACAGTTGTGAGAAAGAACCCACTGGCCATCTGCCTATGGAGATATGAAACAGCAGCAATGGGAGAAAAAATGATTAAAAATATGCTTTTCTAGAAAGTATATGTGTAGAAAGAAAGGACCACTCATACCCAGTTGGAGAATTTTATCACAATGAATTTGCAATGAATCTCGGGTTCTTACAGAAAAGTCAGTGCAGTATAAGTGCCACAGGTTATTAGCAGCAGAGACAGAGAAAAGATTTATCAGCAGTTCAGAAAGAAATCTTAATGTTTAAGATTTAGAGCAAAACAAATTTGACTGTGAGAATGCCGCAACAGTCGAGGTGTGAGAGATGGTCATTCAGCCACTGTTTTCAGTGCCTTTGTTGGCTTCAGTTGGTCACTGAATGAATAGTTGTAAATCAAGGACTACCTGCAACTGCAGTCTAGTCTTTGACTTACAACAGTTTATTTGATGACCATTCAAAGTTACAAGAGAGGTGAAGGGGGTGACTTTATAACCATTTTTCACACTTATGACCATCTCCATGGTCACATGGTCAAGGTTGAGACACTTGGCGGCTGACTCAGGTTTATGGCAGTTGTGGCATCCTGGGGTCGTGTGGTCCCCTTTAGCGATCTTCTGACAAGCAAAGTCAATGGGGAGGCCAGATTCACTTAACGACCATGTTATTAACATAACACCTGCAGTGATTCCCTTAACAACTGTAGCAAGAAAAATTGTAAAATGGGGCAAAAACCACATAACGAAGGTCTCACTCAGCAACATAAATTTTGGACTCAGTTGTGGGGTCGTAAGTCGAGGACTCCCTGTACAAGAGGCTGAAGATTTTTCTTGGCAACAACAGCTTTGCCCCCAGAGATTGTGGGTGCTCCATCCCTGGAAGTTTTCAAGAAGAGGCTGGACAAGATGGAATAGGCTCTCCGGCTCAAGTGGGGGGGCTGGACTAGAGGTCCAAGGTCCCTTCCAGCTCTATTCTATTCTTATTCTAAAGGTAAAGGTAAAGGTTCCCCCGCACATGCGTGCTAGTCTTTTCCGACTCTAGGGGCCGGTGCTCATCTCCGTTTCAAAGCCGAAGAGCTAGCGCTTGTCTGAGGATGTCTCCGTGGTAATTTGGCCAGCATGACTAGACGCCAAAGGTGCACGGAACGCTGTTACCTTCCCACCATAGTGGTCCCTATTTTTCTACTTGCATTTTTACGTGCTTTCGAACTGCTAGGTGGGCAGAAGCTGGGACGAGTAACAGGCACTCACTCTGTTATGCGGCACTCGAGATTTGACCTGTCAAACTGCCAACCATCTGATCGACAAGCTCAGCGTCCTAACCCACTGAGCCACCGCGTCCCTTGTATTCTTATTCTTACATTGTTAAAAAAATATGAAAACTGGACAGGATGGGAAGCAGAAACAGATGGCAACGCAGCAGCTGGTCAAACAGAAAAAAAAGGAATGCTTGTCAGTGTATTTCATTGCATTTGGGCAGGGAGGAAAATAAGGAAAAGCAGAAATAGAGACAGTGGCTTTAAAGTTTTCACATGGATCACACAACGACTGTTGTTTTCTGTGACAAGGTGTGACGTTTGTGGTCCATCACTAATTCTGAGCTTAACCACTAATAAGGGCTGTGAGGTCTTTTTGTGTGAATTAGAATCCTGAAAGGCTGAAAAGTAGCTTTTTTAGAATCAGGGCTAAAGTAGAGTTTGCAACTTATTCTGATGAGAAATGGGAGTCCAGAATAATCTGGTCCATGTATTTCCCACCAGCCATTTTCTAACAGGACCAGCTAGAACCCAGGGCCCAATCTGGGCCTCTTTGGGCTTCCTCTTGGGGGTGGGTGGGGCCCTTGTCCTCACTGGCCTGGGGACTCCATTGGAAGCATTCGTTGTAATGAGAAGGTGCGTCTGCCTCTCCGGCATTTGGTGACTTTTCTCTATGCTTGGCAGGGTTGGAGTACTCCGAAGCAGAAGCTCTCATCCTCACCTTCTCCTTGAACAACTTTCTCTCCAGTGACCCACGTTCTGACTTTGTGCTGTTGTGGGAGAAGCATTTCCTAAAGGTGGTACAGGAATTTCAGAAAAATCACACCGAGACATATGCCATCGCCTACATGGCAGAGGTAATGAGTGCCACTGTCCCTCTCCTGCTTGGTAGTCTGAATCCAGCTGTAGGGATTCAGACTGGATTTTCAGCCCTGGGAAGCCAGTAAGGGAGACCGGGGCGAAAAGTGTCTCAGTGCTGGCACAATTCCAGGTTCTGAATACAGTAGAATTCCTTGGGAAAGGCACATATATTATCTATGGTTTTATTTGAACCATTGATGTAGCTGCCCACCTTATGACCACCTCTGGGCAGTTCCCAATCAAAAATAAACAGCATAAAATCCATAATAAAATGATAAAACTACTCACATTAGAAACTGTTACTTAGCTGCATTTTAGGAGGTCCTGAAGGCTCCCTCTACGCTTTTAAAATGACCCGTGCCTGTTGCACACATGGTGATGCTGGGACAAATGTCAACAGAACCTCCAGTTACCTACCTGCCTCCACCTTTTGTCATGCGTGGGGAAAGCTGCTTTCAGCAATCAAACCAACTTCCTGGCTCCCAGAGAGGCAGCAGAAGCAGAAAAAGCTCTTCGGGCAAATGTATTTCAGTGATACATCATAATTTGACCGTCTTTGATATGGGTCTTGGTGGGCCCAGTCTTTCCCACACTGAGGGGACAAAAAGAAAAAGTCCTCTGGCTCAGGGGTCCCCAATCCCTGAACCACAGCCTAGTACTAGGCCACAGCCCATTCACAATTGGGCTGCACAAGTGAGTGTGCGTGCACAGCTCCATTTGCATGAGCAGTCATAACCCCTCCCACACACGCACACACAGGCTGGTCTGCAAAGCCGGAAAGGTTGGGGACCACTGCTCTTGCTAGCTTAAGATTTTGCTCCACCCTGAGTTGTGCAAGCAAAAGATTATTTCAAAGTCTGTCACTGGATTTTAAGAAAGATGTTCTGGTTTCCTTTTCAGAGTGTTCAAATAAAAGCTAATTATGTAGATGGAGTTATTGCAATCAAGATTTGCTTTGGAGGGTTGGTGTGTCTCTTTGAATCAGCCTTGACTTCTGGCAACTGCCACAGTTTCCAGGGCAAGATTTTCTTCCTGGAATAGAGGAAAGGTCTAGCCCAGAGACATGCAGCTGGCTGCTTCTGCCTTAGGCAGGACTAGAACTCACAGCCTTCTGGTCTGCCATGTCAACTGGCTCTCCAAGTTATACTGGAAGAGAACAAACCATTTTTAACAAGGATTTTTTAAGTTTCTTTAGGATTTTTATGGTTGTTGGAAACAGAGTAATAAGAAAAATATTATTTTGACTTGCCCTCTACTGCACTAGGAGCAAGTCAAGAGTGCAGGATGTTTTCTGCAGTTTGAAAGTTCACATTTCTGAGCCCCGACCATCCCTTGGGGGGATTGGAGAACTGGCCCTAGTCAAGCCCTCCTGCCCCAGGTTTTCCTTTGTGGCAAGTCCCACATGTGACTTACAGCCCCTGGCTCCACCTGGCAGCCTGTTCAGGTTTGCAGATTCTGCATACCACCCCCACCCCCAACCAGCTTGCCAGCCCTGGTCGACAGTCAAGAGTACTGGCCTGTCGCTTTCAAATGACCACTGAGATGCTCAGGTTTTTAACTGAACATGCAGAAATTTACCAAATTGAAGGCACAGCACAGCTTTTCCCATGGAAGAAGGAAATTGCTCTCCCTTCACCCCCTGTCTGTCTGCTCCTGCTCCACTAGGCTAGCCGGGCACTTGCTGGAGAAAGGAAAGCTGCCAAAGCTGGACTCCAAGAGCATGAAGACTCCTTTTATACCCCCCCACTCCTGCCAAGGCCTTCTTGTGGATCCCAAGTGCGAGTGGGTGGGGTTCCTTGCACTCCAAAGCCAGCCTCGGTGGTCTGTTGCCTGCTGATGTTCCTTGGCAGCCCCTTTGATTCCTCCTTATCCCTTTTAATGGGGATCTTCCTGAGATTCCTGGCATTTGTCTTCTCTGCTTGATTCATTTTTAGGCTATGGCCACAGTTGTTTCTTTTTCAACCTTCGTAGAACACGGAATAATAGCATTAGAAGGGACCTCGGAGGTGTTCTAGTCCAACCCCCTGCTCGAGCAGAAGACCCATTACTATTGCAGACAAATGGTTATCCAGTCTCTTTTTGAAAACCTCCAGTGACTTCTGACAGCAAGCTGTTCCATCGGTTAATTGTTCAGTTAGGAAATTTCTTTAGTTTTAGGTTGCTTCTCTCCTTGATTAGTTTCCATCCGTTGCTTCTTGTCTTTCCTTCCTAGTGAGACAAGTAGGGGGAGAAGCTTTGGGCTGCCGCTTCTCCAGGTGCCAAGAAGTTTTGTCCCCCCCCTTTCCAGAGGGCATTGAATGGCAATACCTGAAAACATATAAAGTGGCAGTTTAGGCTGCCCAATACAGGTGGCTTCTTCTGTTAGCCCCCAATAAACTGTAGAGCTTGGGGTCAACCATTTCCCCACAGAGAGAAGCGGTAGCAATGTCCTCGGAGCTTATTTGGGAAATCAGTATAGCTTAAGCTGTCTGGATCCAGGACCATATTTAGCCTTGGCTTAATAGCTCTGTGCTAAGAGAACAAGAAAGACCTGGCCAGTTCTTGCTAGTTGGCATCCAAGAATTTCAGGGAGGTCATTTTGATGCCAGCTCATCAAATCCCCCATCTTCTTTCTGGGGTACTTTTGCCAACAAAGATTGGAAGAATGCAGGCATTTTAATTTTAGAAGTTTGTTACTTACTCTTTTTGTGGACAAAGCAACAGAAACAAAATGAAGTTCATTTAAACAACTCTTTTTAGTTTTTCACACAGAATATTTAAGTTGGTATCTTTGAACTCATTTTCTAGGTTTTCAAAATACATAAATGAACCAAATAGATTGTTTTTGCAGAGCAAACACATCATAAAAAATTAAATAAGGCTCAGAACTAGCCAAGGTTAGCAGATTGCAAGAATGTAACCCCAGCCTGATACTAACCTAAAGAAATAGTTATGGGAAGCCTGCTTTGAAATACTGTTTCTTTGATTGTGCAGATAATTTTGTTGACATTAAAGATTCCCTTCCATTTGCAGTTGATTTTCATTTATTCAGAACCAACCAAGAATGATAAGAAAAGCTAAAAGTGGATGTGTAAAGTTACAAATGCTGAGCTAACTTGGTCTATTGCTATCTGATTTTCCCACTGGAGCCAATTCAACTTTCCTTCTGTTCCCACAACTGCAGCGCTCTCTCGAGGATGAAGTGAGCAGAACCACGTGGGAAGACCTCCCCATCTTTGCTGTCAGCTATCTGGTGATCTTCATATACATCACGGTGGCCCTCGGAGAATACTCCAGCTGCAGGAAAATCTTGGTAGGATGGAAAGACAGAAAGACAGGCATGTGTGCGCGCACACACACACACACACACACTGGATCCTGCTATTTCTAAATGATTTGATTAAGGAGACAGCTGTTGCCTCTGCCTCAGTTGCCTCCATTTGTTGTTAGCTGTCCCATTTCAGTGTGATTTCCATCCAGCACAATTCTGGGGGTACAAACAATTGACTGGGCCAGAGTTCACAATTCTCCTGGGGCTGGTTTCCTCTGACTGTAATGGAATGTGTGTGGATGACCTGTGGGGAAGAGAAAGGAAAGAGATGCTGTCCATGGAACAATCAGCAAGCGACGGAGGAACCCCCAGTGGCTTAACAGCCAGAGGAAGAAACCCGCCTAATGGATCAAGTGGCTAAAAGTGGAGGCAGGAAGTCTTTCAGACTTGCAAGATTCTGTTAAAGTAGCCTTAGGATAAAGCAGAATTCGCCTATCTAGTCGGTTTCCTGTCTAATTTACCCAGGCAGGCTGAAAAGGGGTTTCTTCCTGACCCCAAAGGAGGGGAGGTTTCGGCTCGTGTGTTGCTCCCCCAGTCTGTGGGGACCCCTCGGGGATTTCCCTCCTTAATGCCCACTTATGCCCTTCGGGCCATTTGGGGGAGGAAAAGGTGGGCCTGTATCTCTGCTGGGCTGTGGCTTTCCCTCACCCTCTTCTTTTCAGGTGGACGCCAAGGTGACTCTTGCTCTGGGAGGCATCGTGGTGGTGCTGGGGGCTGTGCTGTCGTCTTTGGGCTTCTACAGCTTTGTAGGGCTGCCCTCGTCCCTCATCATTATTGAAGTGGTGCCCTTTCTGGTGTTGGCAGTTGGTGCTGATAATATCTTCATCTTTGTGTTGGGACACCAGGTGCGAGTGCCTCCCCATCCCCCAAGATGGGGGGCTTGTCCAAAACAAGCCAAAGCTCCCGTTTTGAATTGGGGTGTGGAGGAGAAATGGAGCAATGGAAATGGACCACTCTTGTTGGACCAGACTGAATCTGGGTATGTGTTGCCCAGCTGAGGCTGGAGTGGCCGCTCAGGCAGTCTTTCTCACCCCCCCTCCCCTGCCATTGCAGCAATCCCAGCCAGCGCCTGGGGAGACCCCAGAGCAGCACCTTGGTCGCACTTTGGGCAAGGTTGCCCCCAGCATGCTCCTGTGCAGCCTCTCTGAAGTCATCTGCTTCTTCCTGGGTGAGTGAAGCTGAAGGCAGCTCAGGCAGCTCTCCCACATCCTGGCCCAGAGATTCTATTTCCCCTGGATAGCTGATGACCCCCTGGCAGCCTTGACTGGCTTTTGGGGGGGAGACCTTGCAGGCAAAGTGGATGGAGCATTGGGAGGATGCTCTCTGTGACACGTGAATGCCATTCTTAAAAATGTGTATTTCAGTATATTAGGTTTAACTCAGGAAATAGGGTACTATTATAGGCTGAAAAAAATCAATAGCCAAATTACGCAAAACTAGCCAGACTGAAGATAAGTTGTTGTTGTTGTTGTCAGCTGCTAAGTTGTGTCCACCTCTTTGCAACCCCAAAGACATGCCAGGCCCTCCTGTGTCCTAGAGTCTGTCCAAGTTCATGCTCATTGCATTGAAGATAACTAAGTAAAACTAAATGTCCTGAACGCTGGGGCCTCCTCATCTGACCTGAGCCCCACATGTGATCCCTTCCATTGTATCGCTTTCTCTGGCTTTCCAGGGGCCCTGACTCCCATGCCTGCGGTCCAGACTTTTGCCCTCTCCGCAGCCCTGGCAGTCTTCTTCGTCTTCCTGCTCCAGATGTCACTCTTTGTGGCGTTGATGTCCCTCGATATCCGCAGACAGAAGGTCAGGCCGGTTGCAGGGCATAAGGGGTGGGCTGAGCTGCTCCTGGGGGCGTCTTTACTGCAGAGCCAGCCATGAGCTCTCCGTCCCTCTGCCCACAGGCCTCTCGGGCTGATCTCTGCTGCTGCCTCCACCTGGCTGAGTGTGACCCCATGAAGCCATATGAGGGGCTCCTCCGCACATTCATGCGCAAGATCTACACGCCAGCCTTGCTCGGCAGCAGCATAGTCCGGGCTCTGGTGGTGAGTGCCCTGCCTGGGCGGGATGGCTTGGAAGGGGGTCGAGGGGTATGAGCAGAACAGGGAGCCACCTCCCAGCTTTCCTTCTGGCACTTTCTCCCATCTCTAGGTGCTGCTCTTCGCCCTGGTTTTCTGTGCTGGCATCTACCTGACGTTCCACATTGATGTGGGTTTGGAGCAAGAACTGGCAGTACCCCAGGTGAGCAGAGGACAGTGGCCGATCCAGCAGCAGGAGAGGCTCGGTTCACCCCTGCCCTTGTCTGAGGCCTGTCCTGAGAAAATCTGCCTTCCTTCTCAATTATTTTAAGCACCAATACCTGGGATGGTTTATGGCTGATGCAGAAAGTTAAGTGAGAAATGAATGAAGCCATACATCTTATTCTAAGCAAACCAACCAACTCACCAGTTAAACATAGAATTTCAGTGCATTTTTACATTAATCTTCCTTCTACCATTTGTTCAGGCAGTAGAACAGTCAGCTAAACTCTCTCCTGACTGATGGAGAAAAAGGAAGCCATTCCACGAAATGGCATTCTCTGACCAATCCTGCATTTCTGGAAAATGTTCAGAAAGGCAAATGATGTGGCCAAGGGGTGGCTAAACTTTTCCTTTCTTTTCTTTGCTGTTTCAGGACTCCTACATGCTGCAGTTCTTCCAGTTTTTCAACCAATATTTTATGGTGGGCGCCCCAACTTTCTTTGTTGCCACTGGTGGCTACAACTACTCCACGGTGCCTGGAATGAACGGCATCTGTTCCAGTTCTGGGTGTAATAATAACTCCATGATGCAGAAGATCCAAATGGCCACCAAGTTCCCCGAGAAGTAAGCCACTTTGAAGCTGCTTTCAACTCAAAATTAAACTTTTTGTATTATGCTTGCCTTCCCTCTACTAAAAAATACACTTTGTTTTCAATTTTCCATATGAAAGATACTAATAGTGTTTGAAGCCAAAGTAACAGCATGGCTACCTTATGGCTTTTAAACATGTGCCTGTAAGGACAAGAGCTGTAGAAAGCTGCTCAGTCACATTTGTGATTGCCCAGCATGTCCCAGACTCAACACTTTGGCTGAGACTGGAGTGGCATCGATTAAAACTCAGGCATCAAAAGCACCTCAGATGTTTAAGGCTGGCTAAGGCTTCTGTCGAGGCTGCCCTTCCCTCAGTCCTGACCTCAGTTATCTTTGTGCTTTCAGGTACTTTCTGGCCATTCCTGCTTCTTCCTGGGTAGATGACTTCATTGACTGGTTGAACCCCTTATCCCAATGTTGCCGCATTTACAGTTTTGGCCCTGACAAGGGCAAGTTCTGTCCCTCAACCATCAGTAAGGAACTCTGCATGGGGAGAGGCGGGAACTGGCAGGATTGGACAAACCAAAAGTTGACCTCATCTCAGGGCAGGTGGCAAAATGTGTGGGGGGCTCTGGGCAATGTCCAAGAGTTTGTCTCCTTTTGGTAGACTCCTTTTCCTGCTCTCTCACCAAATGCATGGGCAGCTTGCAAGGCACCCTCCGGCCAAACCCAGAAGAGTTCAACAAATTTCTGCCCTGGTTCCTCCATGACATACCCAACCTCAATTGTCCCAAGGGGTGAGTGCCACAAACATGGCTTGCGTGTCTGTTTCCATTTGGCACCATTTGCCCATGCAGTCCAGAGGAACATCAGCCTTCCTGTCGCATTCATCCCTTCCTCCCTCTACAGGGGCCGTGGAGCTTATGACACATCGGTGCGGCTGGGTTCTGATGGGCAGATCTTGGGTGAGTAGACCACATCGAAGGAAGGCACTATCAATGTGGGCCAGCAGCAAATAGTCCTGAGTTTTATGTCATCCTGCCTAATTTTGGAGGTGGGACTGTGATTTCTGGAGGAAGACTGGGGTGGGGATGGAACAACACTTCTCTTGTCCCCAACAGCTTCCCGGTTCATGGCCTACCACACACCCCTGAGGAACTCTCAGCAGCACACGGCAGCGCTGAAGGCGATGCGGCAGCTGGCAGCTAATATTACGGCTACTTTGAGGGAAGTCCCCGGCACTGATCCAAACTTCCAGGTCTTCCCATACACGTAGGTTGCAGGAAGGAGAAACCTGGCAGAATGGGGAGGGATGCAGCTGAGGAAGGAAAGGACTGCAGTGCCCCTCGCCATGGGGCAAGAAGGATCCAGAAGCCATCTACTCTTAAGCTGCCTTAAGAGGGCTACCTGTCCCAGCTGTGAAATCGTGATTGGGCTTGGTTTTTGCTTGGAAGAGTCCAAAGCTGATCCTCTACTGACATGAACCAGCAAATGGGCATGGCTGATGAGCAAAGGCCCTGAGGCTTAGTGGCCCTGAGTTGCCAAATGGCAGAGAGCCATAGTCAAGGCCTTGGAGAAGGAATGCTGGAGACTGGACTTTGGGCAAATCGCTCTTTCTCTCTTAGTCCAATCCACCTCGCAGGGTTGTCATTGTGAGGAAAATAGGAGGAGAAAGGAGTATTAGGTATGTTCGCTGCCTTGAGTTCTTGATAAAAATAATAAAGTCATGATATAAACAAAGGCAAGTAAATAAAATAATATTGATACTTTGTGTAGAGCCTGTTTCCTGACCTGGCCAACCTCAAAGGACTGACCTCAATGCACTGTTTTGCATGGAAGTTCATAAGAACCATGCAGGTTGAGATAAGAGATAATCCAGCTGAGGATGACAGACACACAACATCTGGACAATTTCAGTCCCTTCCTTTGAGGTATATTGACACTCTGAGATAGCAGTTCAGACAGAAAAGTTGAGGTCAGTAAGAACAGTCTTGAAAAAGAAAAGATACTGCAAAGGAGAGCAGTCAATGCAAGAGGGGCCTGGAGAGAGGATCAAAGAATATGAGGAAAGCTGAAGTGTAGAGAAGACTGTGGGGATGTATAACAACTCTCCAAGGTCCCTGAAGGGCTGTCATGCAGAGGGTTGTCAAAATTATTCCAAAAGATAACAAGAAACAATAGGTTTAAATTATAAGGAAGTAGATTTGTTCAACACTGGGAAAAAGTTTGGAAAACGTACAAGGAAGAGCAACTAAGATGATTAAAGGCCTTGAAACTAAAGCACATGAAGAATGGTTGCAGGATTTGCGAATGGCCAGTCTAAAGAAAAGAAGGACTAAGGGGGACATGATAGCAGAATTCCAGTAAGGAGGGGGTCAATTCATTTTCCAAAGCACCAGAAGGCAAGACAAGAAACAAGGAATGGAAACTGACCAAAGAAAAAAGCAACCTGGAATTAAGGAGAAACTTCATAACAGTGAGGACAATTAACCAGTGGAACAGCTTGCCTTCAGACATGGGCACTTCATGACTTGAGGTTTTTAAGAAGAGATTGGTCAGCCACTTGTCTGAAAAGATATTGGGACTTCTTTTTGAGCAGGGGGATGGACTAGAAGATCTCCAGGGTCCCTTCCAGCTCTATCCTGATTCTGATTCTGATGTTGAACCAAAGGAAACAGCCTTGAAAATTGTTAGACTTTCCTTCCCTGGGGTGTTTAAGTAGAGACAGGATAACTATCTGTCAAGGACACTATAAATATTGTGGTTGAACTGGGTAGGGGTTAAACTAGATGATCTCTAATCTCCCTTCTCAGGGAGGGTGGTGGGCTTTTCCACGAACCACTTCTCTTTCCACAGAATCACCTATGTGTTTTATGAGCAGTACCTGACTATCACCACCGTTGGCATCATCAACTTGGCCCTGTGCCTGGTGCCCACCTTTGCAGTCTGTTACATCCTGCTGGGCCTGGACCTGCGCTCAGCCTTCATTAATCTGCTTACCATCATCATGATTATTGTGGACACTGTGGGTGCCATGAATCTTTGGGGAATCTCCTACAATGCCGTCTCCCTCATCAACTTGGTCACAGTAAGCCCATCTCTCCTGGCTGTGTGCGGGGGGGGGGGGGGAGGGAACAGGCACCAACGGCATGCTGGGACCAGTCTTGCCAGATGTGCCTAGCTTTGAAAATAAGCAGCCTGCACTGGTTGTGCTTAGTACTTTTCTGGAGTATCCTCTTCCAGGGTTCTCACTGGAGATTTCTGGAGGCGTGCAGAGGGAGAAATCGACCTCACAAAAATGAGATGAGAATAGAAGCAGCATCAGTGTTTCCCCAAACGTATGAAATCCGTAGAATGGCGCCTTTTAAAAACTCACTCTAGGAACTGTTTTTATTTTCTATGGAAGCTTTTTGTCTGGGATCCCTTTCAGTGCAGGAAAGGCAGCACTCAAATCGATGCGTGATTTTTGACTTTTTTGTTGTCTCAGAGCTGCAAAGAGGCAGAACTTCACTTTTCTTACACTCTGCAAAGATTCCACTTCTCTGTCTTCAAGGATGTTCCCTTATCTGCAGCTGCTGGGAGATCTTAAGCAGCTCCTGCTAAGCCAATTCCAGGCCTGTTTGGTTTCCTCAGTCACAGTCTTTCACACAGAGGGTGAAATAGTTAGGTTTTCCTTTCATATTATTTTTTTACTTTTACCCTAAACTTACTGCACCTCTTCTTTTGTCTTGGTACCTCTCTGCTCTGCACAATGTTGCCCCTTTGGG
Source organism: Vipera ursinii (assembly GCF_947247035.1). Taxonomy (NCBI): domain Eukaryota; kingdom Metazoa; phylum Chordata; class Lepidosauria; order Squamata; family Viperidae; genus Vipera; species Vipera ursinii. Next base: position 1,165,034 of record NC_139519.1, on the reverse strand, counting down.
CTTTTCCAACCTCTAGCCTTGACTTTTGTGTGTACCTTTGCTGCCAAAATGTCAGAAATAGGACAAGAGTAAGAGGATTGAAAGGAATGTTGTGGTCTTCTAGTGTACAACTTCTGCTCAGGCAGGAGACCCTACACCAGGGGTAGGCAACCTGGCTCTGTTATGACTCATGGACTTCAACTCCCAGAATTCCTGAGTCAGCTGCTGACTCAGGAATTCTGGGAGTTGAAGTCCATGAGTCATAAAAGAGCCGAGGTTGCCTACCCCTGCCCTATACCATTCCAGGCAAATGAATATCCAATCTTTTTTAAAAAGCCTCCAGCAATGGGGCACCCACAACTTCTGGAGGCAAACTGTTTCATTGGTTAATTGTTCTGTTGGAAAATTTTCCCTTAATTCTAGGTTGAATCTCTCTTTGATAAGCTTCCATCCACCACTTTTTTTGTCCTGCCATCACGTGACTAGGAGAATAGGCTGAAGCACTCGTCTCTGTGGCAGCCCATCAAATATTGGAAGATTGCTAACATGTCACATTTAGTCCTTCTCTTCATTAGACTAGATATACCAGTTCCTGCAATTGTTCATCATATAATTCATCATCTAGTCCCCTAATCATCTTTGTTGCAGCCTCTGCACTCTTTTCAGCTACTCAACATCTTTTTTGTATTATGGTGACCAAAACTGGACATGGTATTCCAAGTGTGGTCTTACCAGTGCAGCAAAAAGTCATACTAATACTTCATGTGCTTTTGATACTATCCATCTGTAGATGCAACCAAGGACTGGATTGGCTTTTTTGGCAGCTGCAGCACATAGCTGGCTCCTACTTAAGTGGTGATTCACTAGGAGTCCTAGATCTGTCTCAGAGTTATTGTTGAGCCAGGCATTCCTTTCCACCCTCTGCTTCAACTTATCAAGTGAACGGGAACCCACCATTTCTGTAGAGTTAGATTTATTTCTCTGAAGAAGCTTTTTCCAAACATTCAGTCAGAATTTGCATTCTGAAGCTGGAAAGAAATAAAATTCCGATAGCAGAATCCCTGATCCTTTTTGTCTCTTCTCCCACAAAAAGGATTGGCAATACTCTTGCATGGGTAAACAACAATGGCATATGCAACAGATGTTCTTTCATTACTAATTGCTCCACTCTCCTGCAGGCAGTGGGCATCTCTGTGGAATTTGTCTCCCACATCACCCACTCATTTGCTATCAGCAAACAACCTACCAAACTAGAACGTTCCCGAGAAGCCACAATCAACATGGGAAGTGCGGTAAGGAGAAGGAGGCAAAAATGGGGCTAAATAAGCTGGGGTGGAGGGATGTGTGTGCCACAAATGGCACGTATTGTGGGCACTGGGATTGGAGATAGCAGCTCCGATAGCTGTTGCTTCTGGGCATCTCCAGGGACTCTGAGGCTCTGAGCCCAGTTGGTCTCTTGCCTGCAGTTCACTGGCTACATTGCTTAGGCTTCAGAAGCTGCCAAGTGCAGCTTTCCCAAAGGAGCAGCTATTTTCCGATTGCCTGGTTGGCCTTAGCTGTGCATGACCACTTCTCACTTCTCAAGTTTGCAGCCATGGGGTCAGCTGTTGCTCCCATTACCTGTGGTGCTGGTGGGTGATCTCAAGTCTGCCAATCCAATGTTCTCCAGGGCAAAGGAATTTCTTCCCTTGAGATTCCTAGGAGCAGCCCTGATCCCCACCAGTCTGAGTGCCCTTCCCCTTCTTGTAGGTGTTTGCTGGTGTGGCAATGACCAACTTGCCAGGCATTCTGGTCCTGGCATTTGCCAAGGCTCAAGTGATCCAACTCTTCTTCTTCCGCCTGAACCTCATCATCACACTCCTAGGAACACTGCACGGCCTGGTGTTTCTGCCTGTCATCCTCAGCTACTTTGGTATGTTTCTCTTCCTTGTTCCCCAGATCCTGTGGCTTCTCTGCCCTATAAAAGCAAAGGAGGCTCTCCACACTCCATGAATTGCCTCTGCAGACTTGTTGAAAGGGTCTGTCTGTTGTCCTGGTCTTCCATTTGGAACTTTCCTCCTGGCTCAAAAACCAGAAGTAGGAAACATGCTATAGGTGTGGTTGCATTTCACATTACAGTAAAAAACAGAAATGCCTCCTAGTCAATGGCTCTGTGTGTGTATGTGTATGTTCGTGTGCGTGTGTGCGTGCATGCATGCTGAAGAATGGGGTGTGGCACAGGGAGGGCTTCTTCCCTGAAGGAAGGCTGGAGGGGACCAGAATCCAAAAGGCTGCCCTGAACCTATCCTGGAAAGGAAATGGCCCTTTGCCAAGGGCTTCCTCTGACAAACTGCTCCTAGGATTAGGTATTATTTTATCAGCAGCATTCCGCCTCCTTGTAGCGCTTTCATTATTTGGTGCCTGTGACTCTCTAGCAAATGAGGAGAAAGACATAATATATTTTTGTTCAAGAGCTGTAAACTATAATGGGCTGTGCAAATAACCTTGAGGAAGGGAAAATCTGCAGGATGTAATGTGAGAAAACAGCTCACATTTGACCCTCCTCTTTAGGTTAAAGGCAGGGAGGAGGGAGGGAGGGGGGAGGCACATTTCAGAGTTGCAGGATTCTGTTGGTGCAATAGAAGCAGTTCTAGTTCTAGTTCTAGATGATGTCCGTCTGGTGTCTGTCAAAGAGCTGACAGAAATGCTGCTGAAGAGGACAGGTGGGAGGCTGCTGCTCAACTGGCCTTGATCTCACCTGTGCAGCTTCAATCTGATTGTGGGCATTAATAAAACACAGGAGCTCCGAGCCCTACAGAGAGATGAGACGTCATCCCACTCGGGTGCATCCTTCTGTGCTCCATCCTGACTCCCCTGCTCTCTTCTCAGGGCCTTCGGTCTGTCAAGCAAGGCCAGAGCTGCAGCCAAGAATGAACACCCCATCCGTCCCTGAAGCTCCTGACATCGACCAGACCTCTGCATCACAGCCTGCTACAGCCCCAAGTTGTGACCTGGGCAAAGCTGGCCTCTAGAAGCCTCCACATCGGTCTGCAGGAGAGAAGCTTTGGCAAGAGGCCAGCCCCGTCGGCAGCCAGCCTGAGCAGAGTGGAACAGCAGCAGTGAGGGGAGGCCAAGGCCTTCCTGCTTTCAATTGCAGCATGCAAGGAGCTAGTTTCACATATCACGTTGGGCCATTAGATAACTTATCTGTGGCTTAGAATGCTGTGTTATCCTAGCCAATTGTGTGACTTCCATCAACAAATCCTGGATAAAGGCAAGTTAGTGAGTTAGTTACAGCTGGCCGCGAGTACACACATTGTGCTAAGCCATGGTTTAACAATAGATTACTTAATAAAACTACTAATAGATTACTTAATAAAACTACAACTCATTGGGTTCACATGACATGCTAAACCATGTCTCTGTGTGTGCATGTGTGTGTGTATGAGGTACTATCAGGTAAGATTCCTGATGGATGTCTTGTAGCTTTCTTGGCAAAATCTTTGGAAGCTGCTTGCCCCGAGAGGCCAGCCCAGCCACCCAGCTGGCTTCATGCCCAAGTCTCAGCCCTTTAAGGTGGACCACATTAGGAAACCAGGGCCCGTTAGTCAGCACAAGATTATTGTAAAGAAGAATCTTCCTTTTGTAACAGAATCTTGTAACACTGAATGTTGCAAGATTCCCTTTAGGGGGAGGAGGATATGAAGTAGGGAAGGATCTGTCTAAAATAGTTTTCCATTTTTGCCCCAAGTCAGGTCTCTTTTATCTGACCAACACCTTGGCAGCAGCTTTTCCTCCTGCCACTAAAAAGCAGGAGGAGAACTCACAGTCTCCTGATTCTAGCCTGGTGCCTTGACCACTACACCAAACTGGCTCTCAAGCCAAATTTTGCTGACTATATCCAAACCAAGAGGGGCTTGCCAAGGAAACTGTGATACATGTGTATATCTAGCAGCTGATGCCCCAAAATAAGACCCTTCAGAATCTTCTGTCTGTATCTGTTCAACACTGCATGAATTTGGTTTCCATCTAGAATGGGGGAACCTCGTCTGAAATCCTAATCAAGAGAGAGCAGGCAAACAATCTGGGCCTGGCAACCAAACTGAACAGATAATTCTCTGTCCAAAAAAGTCTCTACCGGGGACAGTTGTGGACACCTGGTTGATGCTCAGTTCTTCAGTGCTGGATTTTTGTTTTGTTTTGTCACCCTGAGTTCCATAAACAACAGTCAGGACAATTCCCAGGTTAAAAATGAGATGTGTTCTCAAGTGTGTGTCAAAACCCACATTCTAAGGGATCTCTTTTCTTTCTTTAACTCACTCTATTCTCTTTACATTTCTGGGTTCTGCCATACTCCTGGAGGAAGAGCATTGCAGGTTATTACCTTGGTTTCCTCTATTGCTACATTGTAACACTTTGCTGTTTCTGCATAGTTCCTCTGTGAACTATCTTACCCCTTGATGTCAGCTAGAAAGAGGGGGGAGAAGAAAGGAATGTGCCTCCGGCAACTGGGTTATCTCTGCGTTGGCAAGGGAAGGTGTGAAGAGCTGACAAAACATTGCTGCAACCCTGAGACAGCCTGGTGTTATCTTCTCTTTCCCACAATGGAATAAACACCTGGGGATTGGCCCATTTGAACTGACCAGATGAACTATAGGGTGGGGTTCACTTGGAACACTTTTAACCTATTGATCTGAGCGGGAAACCCTCAGATCCTGTCTATTAGGCCTGCTATCAGCTTCTCCTAATAAAAGTTTCTTTTGGAAGAAACTGCTTCCATGAGTTCTGCTTTCTTAGGATGAGGTTTTGAAATGGGCCCTGACAGTGTGCCTTAAATCAATTTTCAATCTTAAGTTGGAACCTGTACTTATGAAAACTGCTGAAAACAGTCTATAAATTAAAAACACACAGCTTCAGCAGTTCATGAAAACCTTGCCTGGCTTCAATGTGTGTTGACTCGAAGACACAGAATACTATCTGGCATTTTTACTAATAGGCAGTCCATTTATAAGTACAAGTTGTCGATAAGACAGATGTTCTTAACCCAGAGACTGCCTGTATAATAAATATTCCCTAAATTAAACTGTAGCTTTCTTGAGAGGAATTTTTGATCTTACTGATAAAACTGGAAGAAAAGAACTTTTAAATCAAAACCTGATCACTGTCACTGAAGTTACTTCCCCTCCTGTATCAGGATCAGCTTCTAGTTCAGACATGTGAAACACAAGGCCCGGGGGCCAGATTCGGCCCGCGAAGTGGTTTCATGTGGCCCCCGAAGCCATCCTGGAAACAGTGAGGGAACAGTCCCCACTGCCCTGGCCCAGAGACCCTCCTTCTGCCAGAGACCCCCAGATCTGTCCCACTCCTGCCCAGGCCCCCATAGGCACCCTTGATGCCAATGATGTAGAGCTGGCCATGCCCACCCAGTAGGCCCTACGCATTCCAAGCTGCGCCCACCCAGTAGGCCGCGCCCACCCTGGCCATACCCACCAGGCCCCCCGAGGGCAACCACAATGCTGATGTGGCCCTCAATGAAATTGAGTTTGACACCCCTGTTCTAGTTTAATCCATTGATCATGTAGGCTGCTTTAAAATCTAGCTGACTCTTCTCAGTAGTGTTAAATACTTCTGGATTAATTGGAGCTTCCAGGTTCTCTCATGGAACATTTTGCTAGTTCTATACAGTATAGCAATCAGGGCTTGAGTTACCATCACCAAGGCATCTTAGTTAAGAGTAGTCAAGTATCCAAGTATTTTAACTAATATAATAAAAATATATAAACAAAATTTGTCAAGTGTCAGCCCCACTAGGCAGACCAGCCCCAGAAAGCAATTCTACGGGAAGGTAACATGGGCCATAAAACAGAACCCTGGAAGTTTGATGATGCTGGAACTCCTCCTTCTCGCTACAGTTTGGTGAATTAAGGTGCTGTCTGCCCAAGCCAATTCCACATCTGATCTGAATTATCTGGACTTAAAATGTTTTACCCCTTGTTACTATGGCAATAGAGTTGGCTTATCTCCATCATGTTCCTCTTCCTCACCAAACCATATGGGGCTCGGGAGCAGAGGGCGGGACACCACACGTGGAGATGGGAAGGGGGCGAGGTTTTACGCAGGCTCAGCCGGATGCTGGTCTGCCGGGGGAGGGTGGGGCCGATAACCCTCAGTGTTAAAAAGCGCGTTGGGACGACTGGCTCCCAACGCTGACTTTGTAACTGCTTGGAACTTCTGAAGTAAAGAGATCCTTGCCGTCAACCGTGCCATGTTGTCATTGTCTTGTTTCCAGCGTGGACGGCTTTGACACCTTTAACACAACCCAGTCCCTAATCCAAGCCAAGGCAGAGGCATGGTAATACAGCTCCCAATGTGGGAGCTCCAGTCCTCCCCTTGTTTTGTGCTCCTGCAGCATTCTTCTTTTAATATACGGCTTTCGATTATTCCATATGAATCTACCAACTATCTGTTGTAGTTTTTTAAAAAATTTCTTATCTAGTTTTGCAGGAGTAGTTTGGAATAGGTATAACCACTTTGGCAAAATATGAGTCTTAATCACTGCTATTCATCCTAGGATTGAGAGTTGAATGTTTTTCCAGCTGTCTAATTTCTTCTCCATCTCAGTCATCAATTTTTGATAATTTAATTCCTTTATAGATGGACACCTTGAAGATAGCCAGATACCTAAATATTTAACTTTTTTAACTATTTGGATCCCCATCACCTCTTGTAATTGTACCTTGGATTCAGTTCCAATATTCTTTACCAAAAATTTAGTTTTATCTCGATTAATCTTTAAACCTGCTACTTCTCCAAAGCCACTAATTTCCTCCAATAATTTAGGGCCTGATTCCAATGGGTCTTCCAAAATAAAAACTAAGTCATCAGCAAAAGCTTGAAGCTTATATTGCTGATCATTTATTTTTAATCCTTTAATATTATTATTTTGCCTAATTATAATCAATAGTGGCTCTAAAGTCAGAATAAACAGTAGAGGTGAAAGGGGGCATCCCTGTCTCGTACCTTTTTGTATATCAATTTTCCCAGTCATTTCACCATTGAATAATACTCGGGCAGATTGCGTAGTATAAATTGTTTGTATAGCTCTTACAAAATTTGGTCCAAATCCCATTTTAATCATCTGACATGTTAGGCATATGGTGTTAGCCTACAATGTTGGGTTGAAAATATATTAACCATAATGCTATGTCTTTAAGAAGTTAATTGGCCAATGGGTGTGTAAGTGTTCTCATGGCCATAAGAGGAAGCTAGGAACGTAGTTTCTTTCTCTCTCTGAATTCACTGCTCTCTACTGTTACTGTTTTTGCTCTGCTGTTGGTTTACTACTGTTGTAACCTAAACTGTGTATTGACCTCTGGACCGGTAAGAAGATTTTGTAGCTTGGACTGTTGCTATTGTTTATAACCTGGACTGTTTATTTTTGACTGTGCATTTTTGTTCTTACACCACCTCAAAAGTAAACTACTTTTTGTTTTTAGAACTCAGTGTATTTCTGTGTGTGACTTTTACTACTCTCAGTACCCTTCCTTGTCTGTGCAACTCTTTGGTAGCACAAGGAGACCTCTGCACATCAAATTCCTTAACACTGGTTATGGGCCCAGGCCTGTACTGAGAGTTAGTACACACAGTATTCCTAGCTGAGTTTGTGTTAGTTTTTTGGTGTAAAATGGCACAAGAACTGTTGTCAGGCATCTCCTGGATATCCCGGTTGGATGGGACAAACTATGTTTCCTGGTCCACGAAATGCTGCTTGCTTTTGCGCAAGGAAGGACTATGGACTGTTGTAAATAACCCACCTGATACTACTGCTTGGGATCCAGATGACGAAGAGGATGCAAAGAAGTTAGACAACTTTAAACGTAGCAATGAGAAAGCTCTTTGCATTATTGGACTAACACTGAATGACCAGCAGCTTGTCCATATTCGTGGTGAGGAGTCTGCTGCTAGGTGTTGGGGCGTTTTGCGAAGGCTTTATGTTCGAGACAGTGTGGGTGCACATATACACCTTACACGTAAGCTGTTTAGGGCTCGTCTGCAGAAGAATGGAGATATGCTGACCCATTTAAATTACATGAAGGCAACTTTTCAAGAGCTTCATGAAAAGGAGCTGATTTTTTCAGAGTTGCATCAGGTCTACATTATTTTGTCATCTTTGGATGAGAGTTATGATGAGTATGTTTCTTCTTTGGAAGTCCTGACCAGAGAGGAACTGACATTGACTAACATTACTGGGAGACTGCTGGAAGAGTCCAGAAGGAGGCGTGACAGAGACCAGCTGAGAGAGACACAGCTACAAGAGGAGCAACCATTTACCACTGCTTACAACGTCAAGAAATGTTATTCTTGTGGGGCTAGAGGGCATATAGCCAAATTCTATAGGAAGGGTAAAAAACAGAATGTAAATAGCAGTGGAAAGGCAAAGAAGGGCATTGGTTTGGCTATTTCTGGTGAATCAACATCCAGAAATAATGAATTGTGGGTTGTTGATAGTGGGGCTTCACAATGCATTACTAAAGTGAAGGATAGGTTTGTTAATATGAAAAACAGCAACCAATATGTTTCACTAGCCAACGGTTGGAGGATGAAGGCCTCTGGTGAAGGTAATTCCTATTGTCCATGCATTGATGAACCTGTTTATATACCTAAACTAAGATTCAACCTGTTATCTGTAAGGGAATTGGTTAAAGTTGGGTTTGTGGTAACATTCAGAGGGGAGCAATGCACTATTGAGAGGAATGGAACCTGTGTAACTGCTAATTTGAAAAATGGTTTATTCTTTCTCACAAGTAACCAGATTAGTACAGTTAAAGCTAACTCAATATGTGAGAACAAGAAGCCACATGATGAATGTATACATTTATTGCATAGGCGATTAGGGCATGTAAACTTTAACTCACTATGTAAAACAGTTGAGTTAGTAGGAATTAAACTGAAGCCATGTAGTAAGTATTTGAATTGCAATGCCTGTAATCAGGAAAAGAGCAAGGCAACTCCTGCAAACAGGATAAACAGCTTCAAAACAACTGTACCTTTGGAAGTTGTGTTTACTGATTTAATTGGACCCATGAAACCAAGTTTAGGAGGGTCATGTTATATTTTAAGTATATTGGACCACTACTCTCGTTATGGTTTTTGTTATCTGCTTAAGTCAAAGGCAGACACTTTCCAACAATTTGCAAACTGGCTGAAGTTTGTGGAGAGAAAAACAAAGAGAAAGGTTCAGTGCATAATTACTGATAATGGTACTGAATTTACAAATAAACGCTTTGTTGATATGTTAGAATCTGCTGGCATTGAGCATAAACGTTCAGCTCCTTATAGGCCTCAACATAATGCATTTGTTGAGAGACGTGGGCAAACATTACAAGCCATGATGAGAACCATGTTAAGAGATTCAGGCTTAACAGATAGACTGTGGGGGGAGGCAGCAAAATGTGCAAACCATGTTCTGAATTTAGTTGTTAATACTTCTACTGGTAAAATACCATATACAATATGGCATGGTAGAAGACCAAACCTTGATTACCTGCACACGTTTGGCACCCCAGCTTGGGTACACATTCCTGCACAACTCAGGAGTAAAGGCCAACATAGGGCTAGGCAATTATACTTTATAGGTTATGAAGCTAACCATAGATCCTATCGTTTCTGGGAACGAGGCACAACTAATGTATATAACAGTGCGTGTGCAAAATTCCTTGAGCACGTTGGTTGGGATAGGTTAGAGCAAGGAACTGTTAATACTGATCCTCTAGTGTTTGAGGACTCCTCTGATAATATAACTAGTAATAATAATACATCTCCTGTAAATATAAAAGATGAAAAGGAGATAGGGGAGATAAAAGAGGAATCAGAGGAAGGAAAGGAGTCAGAAATTCAAAACCCTGTAATTCCTTGGCGTTCAACGCGTATCAGACGTCCACCTGATCGCTATGAAGCAAGTATAGTATGTCAAGTTAGTGTAGAACCTTCTAACTATGATGAGATCAGGATGTATCCTGAAAAGGAACAGGTATCATGGAAAGCTGCAATAAAAATGGCTAACAATGCTGCAGTAAGAACAAGATCTAAATATACTGATCTTCGTTATTTAAATGTCAGACAATGTGTCAAAGATAAATTAATACAGCTAGAGTATTGTTCATCTGATGTAAATATTGCAGACCATTTTACGAAGGTACAAAGTGCTGTGAAACACAATGCTAATTGTGAAAGAATGTGCATAAGATTGTAAGAGTTATATATTATTCTACCCAAAGGGGAGAATGTTAGGCATATGGTGTTAGCCTACAATGTTGGGTTGAAAATATATTAACCATAATGCTATGTCTTTAAGAAGTTAATTGGCCAATGGGTGTGTAAGTGTTCTCATGGCCATAAGAGGAAGCTAGGAACGTAGTTTCTTTCTCTCTCTGAATTCACTGCTCTCTACTGTTACTGTTTTTGCTCTGCTGTTGGTTTACTACTGTTGTAACCTAAACTGTGTATTGACCTCTGGACCGGTAAGAAGATTTTGTAGCTTGGACTGTTGCTATTGTTTATGACCTGGACTGTTTATTTTTGACTGTGCATTTTTGTTCTTACACCACCTCAAAAGTAAACTACTTTTACTACTCTCAGTACCCTTCCTTGTCTGTGCAACTCTTTGGTAGCACAAGGAGACCTCTGCACATCAAATTCCTTAACATGACATATTAAAAATTCCCAACTAACCATGTCAAATGCTTTCTGAGCGTCAAGAAACATCATTGCCAACTGTTTGCTAGGGTGCATCTCATAATATTCCAACGTATTCATCACTATTCTCAAATTATCTCTTATTTGCCGATTTGGAAGAAACCCATTCTGATCTGGATGTATAAATTCTCTTAAGAAAACTTTAAGCCTGCCCTCCAGAATTGAGGAGAAAATTTTATAATCTGCATTCAATAGCGAAATGGGTCTATAATTTTTATCCAAGGTACGATCTGAATCTTCCTTTGGGATCAAAGATATATAAGCCTCTGTCCATGACTGGGGTATTTTCCCTTCACTCAAAACCTCATTAAATAAATCTTTTAAATGGCCACTAAACATTTCCAACATCTCTTTATATAATTCCGCCGGGAGTCCATCCGTTCCCGGGGTTTTCCTATTCGATTGTTTCTTAATTGCCTCCTTTATTTCCCCTTCTGAGATCTCTGAATTCAAAATTTGTTTTACATTCTCAGGAACCTCCTGTAAATCCACCGTTTCTAAGTAACTTCCAATCCTTTCTTCTAAAATTGGGTCTTTCTTATACAATGCAGTAAAAAATTCCTGAATCACCTTTTTCTTTTGATCATTTGATCCCACCATATTTCCCATCCCATCCTGTAACCATTCTATTTTTCTCGCGATTGCTCGCTTCCTAAGCCTATTGTTGTTGTTAGCTGCGAAGTCGTGTCCGACCCATCGTGACCCTATGGACAACATTCCTCCAGGCCTTCCTGTCCTCTACCATCTTCTGGAGTCCATTTAAGCTCACACCTACTGCTTCAGTGATTCCATCCAGCCACCTCATTCTCTGTCGTCCCCTTCTTCTATTGCCCTCGATCTTTCCCAGCATTAGGCTCTTCTCCAGTGAGTCCTTCCTTCTCATTAGGTGGCCAAAGGATTTGAGTTTTAGCTTCAGGATCTGGCCTTCTAAAGAGCAGTCAGGATTGATCTCCTCTAGGACTGACCGGTTTGATCGCCTTGCAGTCCAAGGGACTCGCAGGAGTCTTCTCCAGCACCATAGTTCAAAGGCCTCAATTCTTTGGCGCTCAGCCTTTCTTATGGTCCAACTTTCACTGCCATACATTGCTACTGGGAAGACCATAGCCTTGACTATACGTACTTTTGTTGACAGGGTGATGTCTCTGCTTTTTAGTGTGCTGTCTAGATTTGCCATGGCTTTCCTCCCAAGGAGCAAGCGTCTTTTAATTTCTTGGCTACAGTCCCCATCTGCAGTGATCTTGGAACCCAGGAAAATAAAATCTGTCACTACCTCCATTTCTTCCCCATCTATTTGCCAGGAATTGAGAGGGCCAGATGCCATGATCTTGGTTTTCTTAATGTTAAGTTTCAACCCAAGTTTTGCACTCTCCTTCTTCACCCGCAACAAGAGGCTCTTTAGTTCTTCTTCACTTTCTGCCATTAGAGTGGTATCATCCTAAGCCTATAGGACAACCATTTTCCAGCCTTGTTGGCATGTTAAAAAAAAATTGTTTATTCCTTTGAATTTTCTCTGCTAATTTATGTTGATCCAGGAGGGAAATCTCGTGTCGCGTAATATCTTTTCTCTCCCTCGCTATTACTGAGGATGGGTCTTTCTGAAGAGCCTCCTCGGCCTTTGTCAACATTCCCATCAACTCCAATCTCTTAACCCTCTCTTTCTTCCACTTATATGCCGAATACTTAATTGCTATCCCTCGAATCACTGCTTTCGCAGTTTCCCATATAATTTGAATTGGTGTATCTTCCCTTCTGTTCTCCTCAAAAAAGTATCCCATTTCCTGGTTCAACAAGTTTTTGAATTGTTCTTCTTTTAAAAGAGCTGCTCTCGTTGTCCATCTATACCTCTTCTTTTCTCCTTTCCAAACCAAAACTAACGGGCTGTGATCTGCCCAGTCATTAGTCGTAATCTCTATTTCCCTAACCATCTCTTTCAATTCATGGGATGCCCATATCATATCAATTCGGGTCCATGTTTGATGCCTGGGAGAGAAATAAGTATATTGCCTCTCTTCCCTGTGAAAATCTCACCATATATCACATATACCTAATTCCTCCCTCACTTGATCCCATACCTTAGGCAATGTTCTTTTTACCCCTTTAAGTAAACATTGCTCCGGGGTATAGTCTTTATCAACATCTACTATTGCATTGAAGTCTCCTACGATGCATATATGCTCGTATTCTAACCCTGCTATTACTTTATATAAACCTTGAAAAAAGGCACACTGATTACAATTTGGTGCATACACATTTACCAATAAGATCATCTTCTGAGCCAATCGAAGTTCTACCATCACTACTCTACCTTCTGTATCTGAATACACCCAGTGGGCCTCAATATTTCGCTGGACGTAAATCACTACTCCCCTTTTCTTTTGTTCTGCCAAGGACACAAAAACTTCCCCCAATTTTGGACACGCTAGTACATTCTGTTGACTTTTAATGATATGGACTTCCTGGATACAAATTATATCATATTTTAATTTACAAAGTTTGGACCAAGTTTTTTTCCCTCTTAGTAGGAGCATTAAGACCGTTAATATTGACAGAAAAAAGGCGAACCTCTTCCTGAATGTCACTGCTTCGCTGTATTCTTTATTTTTTTTGCTAACCGTGTCTGCCTGAGCCTCCCAATTCCCCAGCATCTTCCTTATCTATACTCTTCTTTTCTTTTAATTCTCCACTTCTCCCCTTGGAATCCAATTGAACTTCTTCCTGGCTTTTGCCTTCTAACTCCTCCTCACTCTCCTGATTGAACTGAGATTCAAAAAATACATGGGCATCCTGTAAGTTATCAATACGATATCTCTTGTCCTGCCACATAAAAGCCAATCCTTCTGGAATCAGCCATCGGTAGCGAATGTCAAATTTCCTAAACTGACTTGTTAGGAAATCATATTTTTTCCTCTGATTTCTCACTCTTCTTGGTAGCTGCTTAAGAATAATTACTGATCTTCCTTTAAAGGATATAGTCTTCTCTCTTGCTTTCCTTAGGACCTGCTCCCGCACTGATGTTTTATTCAGTCGGACATGTATCTCTCTCGGGAGTTTGTTTTGACGTGCATAACTAGTGTAAACCCGAAATACGTCATCTATATCCCTCAATATCTCTTGTGGGTTCACCTCAAGCACTCCAGCCAAAATCTCTGTCACAATAGTTTCCAACTGCTCCTCTTCAATAGTGTCACAATAGTTTCCAACTGCTCCTCTTCAATGTTTTGTAAATGTAGGAAGAAGGCAGATTTATCTAATTCAAGGGCAATTATTTCATCCTCCAGGCGTTTATTAGCTATCACCAGCCGGTGTTCCATACTTTCCACTTTTACATCTGTCTTATCCATTCTCGTTTCTACCACCTGGATCCGTTCCTCTTGACTCACTACCATTGCCTGCATTTCCTGGAGCTTCGTATGTATACTCCTTATTTCTCCCTTTAAACCTTCCATCTGGTTACCCATCTCAGCCTTCATTTCCCTCTTTAACTCCTCAAATCCTATAGCTGTAGTCTCCTGATTTTTCAACATTAAGTCTTGACGTGACTTAAACATATCCTGAACTCCCTGTATAGATAAAGCGTCTTTATTCCCTGTCACTGTCTCATCCGGAAATTTGCGAGCTGTCAGGGGTGCAGTTGACGGGGATTGTGTGGGCACAGGCACTATGGTCTTCTTCTTGGCAAAAGTTGTTATGGTCACCATTTCTGTTATTCTTTGGTGCTCTTCCAAAATAGCCTACACTTACTCAATCTCCAAGACTCCTCCCCAAGCACCTCGTACTCTCAATATTATCCTAATCACCCAATTTCTTCTCTAAGTTTATTAAAGTAGGGGTTAAATATGTTGTTATTATATAAGGCATAAAAAGAAAAATATAGAGAGAATATAGTAAATAGGCCCTATCAATGGCAAAAAAGAAAGGAAATAAGTAATAATATGAATAAGCCAATATTCAAAAAGGGGGGATGTAACCCAGTTCAGTATATTTAAATTCCTTATTCTTCAAGGGAGCGTGGCAGTCCAATTCAGTTCAGTTCAGTTCCTCTTCTCTTCTCTGCTGACAAATGTTACGATGTTAAACCTCCAAAAAAGAAGCAGAAAGAAAAAACCCGATGCCAGAGCAAATAGAAAAGGAGGTCTCCAGGCTGTTATGCATTAACGAATTAACAAATCACCATCCAGATCCCAGATATTTCAAAAGGAGAAAAAAAACACTTATCAAAATTTTTAAAAAGAGTCTGTCCATCGAAGAAGAACACCAAAGAAGTAACTGGAATCCTCAAATCAGCCTGTGAGTCACTCTAAGGCGGCTATTGTTAAAAGCCTGTATTGTTGTCTGCCGCTTTAATCAATTAAGGCTGGATAATACTTCATGCTGCTCACCTCTCAAACGATCAACAAACGAAGGGGGGGATTCTCATTCTCTTTTGATATTCACTCTTAACTCTGCCTGGAATGTCAGTAGCTTCCTTCTAAATTGCTGAGTCACAGCTCCAGGGCAGCCATTCTTCAGGTGCCTTCAATACCGGCACCACGAGAGGATTTCTCACTGTTAAGCAGGGATTTTGCAAGTTCCCTGCAATTGCCAAGCGTCCTCTCTTCTTCGCCTGCTGATCCCCAGCTGGCGATGGCTATGTAGAGCCGCACAGTATCGGGAAAACAAACTGCGATCCGAAGAGATGTTCCAGCTTGTCTGCTGTGACCTCAGCCCCAGAAGTCCCTGTTTTTACAGACTCTCAAGCTGATGCCCCAGTAGTAACCTCTGCTCATAGGGATCAGGCTGATTATGAGAGATTTGGTGCTAGACCTAAGGCTTCACTAGGGAAGGAAGTGAGCTATTATCCTCCAAGCCCTGAGCAAACTGTGCAGGAGAAGGCTTTGCAAAGTTATTATGAACAAATTGCAGTTTTTGAGCAGGAGCTGCTAAATACAAAGTTGTGTGCAGCATGGTATGAAAAGCATGGGAAAGCCTCTGCTGGCATTCAGTTGTCAGAATCGGTCATTTTGCCTCCCTCTTCACAAGCAAAGCCACACCCACAAGGGATCACCATTTTGCCTTCTTCCTCAAAGACAGAGGCACGCCCACAGTGGAATCTTGTGTCAGAGGAATGGGAGCCTGACTGCCTTCTGTGTCAAATGACACATGAGGATACAATGGTGCCTGAATCCAATGTTATAGCACCATCTGCTGGTGAATCTGTTTTACAAGATGCATTTCAAAGAATGCAGAATGCATTTTCACAGATGTCCCTTCAGCAGGCATCACTCCAAGCTACCACGCCTCCTCATTCATTGGGAGCTTCAGCTAGAATGCCTATTAAGCCTGCTACTATTAAAGTTCCTGTCTCAGATGGAGCACAGCAGCCTTCGCCCCAAGTGCAGCCTCCACTGGTTCCTCAAATACACAGGCCAGTGCTAACTGCAGGCCAACTTACTGTAGCAGCTCAAGCACCAGCACCTTCTGCTGGCCAGGGTGGCATTGCAGCTCAAGTACAGCCACCCCCAGCACCAGTACCTGTAGCAGCTTCAATGCAACTGCCGCAGGCCCTGGCTCAGGCACCACTGGTGCCCCCTGCTGGCTACGTCCGGATGGCACAGCCTGCACAACCTGTGCCTCCTGCAGGCCAAGTCCCAGTTGCACAACCTGCACAGCCAGTACCCCAATTGCATGTTCCTCAACAGGCACCCTCTATTGTACCACTGGCTGGTGATTCAAAACTGAAGCGGTCAGGACAGAATTACAGGGCATGGGTCAGTGAAGTTGGACTTTTGCTTCGTAGAGAAGGTACCCATGTGATGGTGTTTAATCCTCCTGCCCAGCCATGGCCTCCTGACATATGGGACTTGAATAATAGAGCATGCACAACATTATTGATGTCAATGGACTCTGAATTGCAGCTCACATTTTCACAAGATGCAACTGCCCAACAAATTTGGGCCCAATTAGAAGCATGTTACCGGCCTACATCCATTGAGTCTACCTGTTTGCTTTTGTCTGAGTTCCATGGTTCTAGATTAAAACCTGGTGAGCATATTGGAGAATACTTAACTAAAATGAAAGGAATACGAAAAGAACTGGGTGAAAAAGGCTATCCTATTGATGACTTTCAAATGATCAGCATTATCATTAACTCTTTGAATTATGAATGGAAAGATGCTATTTCCAAGATTAATCAAGTGCCTATTGCTCAACACACAGTGGATCATGTATGCAGAATTTTAACCGAAGAAGAGGCACTTAAGCAAGCTGTGCCACATTTAAGGGAACCACCTGCATCGAAGGCTCCAGTGAGGCGTCCCTTCTGTGGAAGAGCCTATGTTCCAAGGATGCCAAGATGCTACATCTGCAATCATGTGGGACATGCCACCCGGGATTGTCCCCAACGGTTCCCAGCGTCCGCCATGTACCAGCCCAAAGGAACAGATTCCAGTGGACGCAGAGGTAGAGGCAGACGACAAGGTCATGGTCGTGGTCCCAGGCGTGATCCTCAAGCTCCACTTGCCACATTGGTTGTAACCAACGATCCACAGACTCAACCAGAGTACGACAGATGCCTACTTTGGACAGCGTTACATGTTACCTACAGAAAAGAGCTTTACACAGAGATGCATGAGCCTGAACCTGAACTTCGTGAACTGTACTCTTTTTCAAATCATCCTGTTCAGGTCATGGGAAAAGGAACTGTCTACATTGAAGAGCTTGGTGCATTCATTCCCAATGTTTACTACGTACCATCAGCTAATAGTAGTTTGCTTAGTCAGAGTCACTTGTCTAGGGTATCGAAATTCCAGGTCCATCATCTCGAAAAAGCAAGTTATGTAGTTAAAGATGGAGATATTGTTGCTGAAACAATGTTGATTGGTGGTGTTTATTATATAAAGCCAAAGTCTAAGCTGCAAGAGCAGGCAAGTATACCAGTTCCAAAAAGGGAGAGCACAGGCCCAGTGAGAGATGTCCCAGAGAGAGATCCTGTTGCTACTCCAAAGGCTCCTAAAGCCAATAAAAGGACAAATAAGACACAGGTTGCTCACAGCAAGCCTGAGGTTCCTAATAAAAATGGTAATGTTGAGAATTCACTAACAGGTAAAACTTTGCATTCCAGGTGTATCCATAAGTGGCATAGAAGATTGGGTCATGCCAGTTTCCGTGTTCTGAAGAAGATGCCAGAGTTCACAAGAGGTTTGGATCTAAAGGGGTGTAAGGTGTTCTTGGACTGTGCTGTCTGCAAGAAAGCCAAATCTAAAGCAGCAGCAATTCCAAAACGCGCTACATGCCTGTCAACACGCATTTTTGATTTGGTACACACTGCCATAGTGGGTCCTTTTGCACCAACAATTGGTGGTAAAAGATATTTCTTGACAATTGTTGATAATTACTCTAGATATGGTTATGTATTTCCTATGAGAGAAAAATCTGAGACCTTTCAGATCTTTAAAGACTTTGCCAATCTTGCCTATACCCAATTCGAAGTCAGCATTGCCAGAATTCAGAGTGATCGTGGTGCTGAATTCATGTCTCAGCGTTTCCAGGACTGGATGAGCAAGAATGGGATACTACACCAGACCTCAGCTCCTTACACTCCGGCTCAAAATGGAGTGGCAGAACACAGAAATGGAGTTCTGCAAACCATGATGCGTTGCCTTCTTGAAGATGCTAACCTCAGTCTTCCACACTGGGGTGAAGCTATCAAATATGCTAACCATATCATCAACCGTACTTGGAGTAGTGTGATAAATCAGACCCCTTATTTCATGTTATATGGACATAAGCCTGACCTCTCACGTCTCCATATTTTTGTTCCTATGCTATGGTCAATATTCCTTTAGCCCAAAGAAAGAAAGGGGGTCCTGCAGCAAAAAGGATGAGATTTATGGGCATTGATGATAATTCAAAATGGAGCAAATACATGGACTCTCATCACGTCGTAGTCATTTCACAATCTGCTATTTTTGAGGAAGATGCTGACTGGTCCAGGATTCATTCTAACGATCCTGGAGTTTATTTTCATAGAGATGATGCTGCTGATGCCACACAGCCTGATGCACAGGCGAATGTTCCTTCCACGAGTTCTTCTCAACCCATTGTTCTGTCTTCGCAAGCCACCGATGTTGCCGCTGGCGACGATGATGAAGATGATGAAACGGAAGAAGAATGGACGGTTGTTCCGAGACGTTCCAAGAGGACCACAAAGGGAATTCCTCCAAAGCGATATTCGTGGCAAGTAACGAAAGCACCTTTACCTTTGATTTGTAATGTTACACTTCCTCCTGAGACGTTCACACAAATCAAACATCTTCCTGAATCAGAGGAAGATAAATGGTTTGAGGCAATGCAGGCTGAAATGGACAGTCTAAAGAAACTTCAGGTGTTTACGCCTGCAAGTTCTCCAGCAAACAAGAAAGTCATTGGCACTCGATGGGTCTACAGAATTAAAAAGAAGCCAAATGGTGAGTCGTTGTACAAGGCCAGACTTGTAGCCCAGGGTTTCGCTCAACGTTATCCTGAGGACTATACAAACACCTATTCACCCACAGTGCAGACTGAGAGTGTGAAAATTGCCTTAGCCACTGCAACTATCCTTGGTCTAGACGTTTTCCAGTTTGATGTTGAAACAGCTGATCTACATGCTGATCTTGATGAAGAGATTTATTTTTATTTATTTATGTCAAAGGTCCTCCAGGTTTCCGACAGCAAGAAGGGGATACTTGGTTTCTACACAAAAGTCTTTATGGTCTGAAACAGTCTGGTTTAATGTGGTACTTATGTCTTTCTGACAAACTAAATTCAATGGGCTTTATTAAGTCCGAAACAGATGAATGCATGTTTACAAAAAGATCTGATAATATCGGCATCTCGGGTTAACTCTGGTTCCACCTTTAACAATGGGGGGTGAGGTGTTACCCCCCGTTGATAGGGCTCACAACTTGGGCATCCTCCTTGACTCCCGGTTCAATTTTGAAGACCATATAGGAGCCGTGACCAGGGGGGCTTTTGCCCAGGTTCACCTGGTGCGCCAGTTGCGACCCTACCTGGACCGAGATGCCCTACGCACAGTCACTCATGCACTCGTGACCTCCCGTTTAGACTACTGCAACGCTCTCTACATGGGGCTGCCCTTGAGGACCACTCGGAGGCTTCAGCTGGTGCAGAATGCAGCCGCGCAAGTTGTGATGGGGGTTTCCCGATACTCCCATGTAACACCTCTACTCCACGAGCTGCATTGGCTTCTGGTTGCCCTCCGGGTGAGATTCAAGGTGCTGGTAATGACCTATAGAGCCCTAAATGGCTTGGGTCCGGGATATCTGAGGGAACACCTGCTGCCAGCATCAAGTTCCCTTTGTCCAGTGTGCTCCCACAGGGAGGGTCTTCTCAGGGTGCCGCCGGTAAAAGATTGCTGGCGGGTAACACCCAGGGGGAGAGCCTTCTCAGTGGGTGTGCCTGCCCTCTGGAACCAGCTGCCCGTGGAGCTGAGGACTGCCCCCGACCTCCGTTCATTCCGCCGGGACCTGAAGACCTGGCTCTTCGAGCTCTCTGGCCCAGGCTGAGAATTTTAATTCTAATTTTAATTGGGGGTTTTTACTTTTTCAGGGACTGTTATAATCTTTTTAATTGTTTTTAATTTTTGTATTTCTTGTTTTAATTACCCTGTTAACCGCCCTGAGTCCTTTGGCAAAGGGCGGTATACAAATCCAATAAAATAAATAAATAAATAAATAATAGGTATGAGATAATTCTTGTTTATGTTGATGATATTGTTTATATTGGTCCAAATAAGCAGATGAGTTAATTTTTTGCTAAAGCTTTACAACAGTTTTTCACATTGAGGTCTTTAGGACATATTAACACTTATTTAGGTGTTCAAGTTACCAAAACTCAGAAGGGGTTCAGTCTTACACAGGAAGATAAGATTGAACAACTATTGCATCACTGCAACATGAAGGATGCTAAACCTGTGAGTATACCCATGCAAACCGACTTTCACAACTTGACACATGAACCAAGTCCTGAGTTCGAGGATCAAGCACTTTATCGCTCAGTCATTGGGTCACTGCTATATATTAGTAGTTGGACTAGACCTGACATTGCACTTAGTGTTAATCTCCTATCACGACACATAGGCAAGGCAAAACAGTTTCATTGGACATGTGTAAAGAAATTATTGAGGTATCTAAAACACACCAAAGACATGAAGTTATTGTTAGAACCCACACATACTGACTATGCAGAGTTATGTTGTTATGCAGATTCAGATTGGGCAAGTGATAAGAAATCACATAAAAGCACTTCAGGTTATATGATGTTTTTGAATGGATGTGCTGTTTACTGGCAGGTTATATTATTCTAAGATGGCAGCGCCTGGAATGGCTGCGGCTGCATTGGCTCTTGAAGGTGAATAGTTTTGGGAGGGATAGTAAGGGCTATAGGCCACATGATCAGGAAGATTTTAACGTGTTTGAGCAACATAGTGGAACTAAGGTAACATACGACCGACAATCTTTGCTGGCCTAGCGAGTTTCTAGTTGTTTTGGAACTGTTGGTGAGACCGTTAAAAGTTGTTAGCGCTGTTTGAATTTGTTCTGCCAGCAGCAAGATCTGACTGCTGGCCCAGTGATGGATTCTACTGCAAATCAGGGCTGTTTACAGAGGAGACAGAGGAGGAGAGGACCTGGAGCTTATGGAGTGAAGGAACTGGATGAGGCTGTCGGCAGGCCCAGAGGAAGAGAGAGGAGCTTTTGGAGGAGTTGGTGGCGGCGGCAGCAGCGTGCTCCAGGGGCGAAAAGAAGCAAGGCCTCTTTAAGGAAAGGGTGGAAGAGTCAGGATCAGAAAAAGGAAAGAAGGCGAGGTTGTCAGAATACAAGCGAATTTGAGGGCTAATCCACATGGAGCCCCATTTCCATCTGTCCTGTTTGCCATCGTTCACTCCCTAGAGACTAAAATGGACAATGTGAAATTTGAGCGGGCCCCGAACAAGGAGTATATATCGGAGGTGGTGACCCTTTGAGAGCTGTATGCAACGAAATTTCATTTTGATGTATGCCAATTGATGTACATTCAAAGTGACAATAAAGTTATCATCATCATGTGCGTAAACAGAATTTTGTTTCTACAGAAGCTGAGTATGCTTGTGTTTCAGATGCATGTAATTCTCTAACGTGGTTTGATGCCTTAGTCACAGATATCTGGACACCTCCGATTCGACCAATCACTGTGATGGAGGACAACGAATCTGTGTTTATATATCTGAGAATAGCTTTACAGGTTCCAGGTCTAGACACATTGACATCCGTTACCAAAACATAAGACAAGCAGTTAAACAAGGTTTTGTCAAATTGCAGTATGTACCTACACATGACCAAATTGCTGATATGCTGAACAAGCCACTTCCTACAGCCCAACACGAGTATCTGCGCAAGAAGATGTGCCTTATCTGATTTTCTGCTTCGCTGACAAAAGGGGATGTCACTGCGTGTTTTTTTAGTTTTGCCAGCTTCGCTCATTCCTAAGTGTACATCTCTGCACCTGTGTATTATCTTATCATGTAACCATAGTGACTCCAGCTATGTCCAGCCAATGTTTTGGTTTTAAACAGTTTTGTGCGCAGGCCTAGAAAAGTTTCCCACAGTTACTTTTACTTTGTTCTTCTGCCTGATGAGAGAATGTAGTCAGTCTAGGTCTTTTATTTTCTCATTAAACAAATTTTACTATAGACTATGCCTTGGATTTCTTTTCTTTGATATTGACCATGCAAATGAACCACGGTCCATGCACCTCTGGTCGGACTGTTAATTGTTCCGCGACAGGGCGGGCCTCTGCTTAAGGAGGAGCCGGCAAATGTGCTGAGCTGCCAAGGAGCCAGCGCGGTCCCGAGCTGCGTGGACGGAGGGAGAGCATCGAGATGGTCGTGGGAGTTGATGGCGCTTCTCGATGCTGCTGGGTGAGGTCCCGCTTCGAAGGCCGCGTCCGGTGCCGATGACCCCAACGGGGAAAAAGAGGCCCTTAGAAAGAGCGCAGAGGATGCCAGAGAGGGAGCGAGGGGCCCGGTGCGCCTTCCCGGACTTGAAGGGCTCCCGCAGGGCGGAGGGGGCTCCGCCTGAGCTCCCCGAAGGGCAGGACGGGATGCAGCGGTTCCACCGGAGGGAAATCCAACCTGGAAATGAGGAGGGATTTCCCGACAGCGGAAACCATCCGCGGCTCAACGGGCTTCCCGGACTCGCGGCGCCACCGTCGCTGGAGGGCTTTGAAGGAGACCCGGGCGGACGCCCGTCTACAATGGCGCGGGGTCCCCGGCTTGGGCGCCAGAGGAGCTCCGGGGTCCCTCCCGGCTCGGTTCTGATTTCGAGCATTCGAGTCCGGCGCTCCCTCCGGGCGAGCGGGATCCGCCCAGCACGGGAAAGCGCGGCGCCCCCTGCGGGCCAAGGACCAGACCGGCGGCGGAGGCGAAGCGCGCCCCCTGGCGGCCGGGGGGAGCGGCGCAGCTGGCGGCACTTCCGGCGGAGGCTCCCATGGCGGCGGCGGCGGGGCGGCGGGGCGCGGAGGCGAGCGGGGGCGGCGGGAGGGGGGGCAGGAGGGGGCTCCGCTGGGGGGGGTGCTCCGCGCGTGCCCGCCCCTGACCGCGCTCTCTCTCTGCAGGCCTCTGCGCGGGTCCTGAGGGGCGCCTGGGGGCTACTGGGCGTCAGGCGCGGGTTCCGGAGCAGCGCCGCCTCGGAGAAGGTAGGGGCCGCGGGGTGTTTCGCGGAAGGCTGAGCGGGGGGCGCGGAAGGCCGCCTCGCCCACGCGCCCCGCTTTCCCTTGCAGTGCCACGCGGCCCGCGTCCGCCCTCGGAAGGGGAACCAGCCGGTGTCGTACGAAGAGGCCCACCCGCCCCACCACATCGCCCACCGCAAGGGCTGGCTCTCCCTGCACACCGGTGAGCGCCAGGCGGGGGGAGGGGGGGTCGATGCCCCGGAAGACCCTGTGGACCCCAGGCGCGAACCCAGGGCCCTCGGGGGCGGTTGCGGCCGCGCAAACGGCCATCGGGGCTCCCTCCGTCTGGTCTCTTTCCCCCCCCCCATCCCCAATAAAATAATCCCCGGCTTTTCCCGCCCGGCTTCCCTCTCATTAGCCCCCTTTCCTTAGATCCCCCTTCACCTAGCAGCAGTCTTCAGTGGGGGGAGGGGCTGGGAAGGGGGGCACCTTTGGGCTGCAGGTGCTCCCACCCCTCCCACGTTTTATGGAGCCCAGAGGATGCTGGGAAAAGCAGGGCTGCCGTCTGGAGGTCAGAATGCCTGTTCAGAAGCTCTAAAAATAAAACCTTAATGTTTCACATTAAATGGTAGCTGCAGCAAGTCTTTGCGATTAAATGTCTGAAGACGGGCTGCGCGAGGCCATTTTCTGGGTCTGGTCAGTTGGAGCGACAGTGTGATACAGAGCACCCCTCTCGCATCAC
Source organism: Vipera ursinii (assembly GCF_947247035.1). Taxonomy (NCBI): domain Eukaryota; kingdom Metazoa; phylum Chordata; class Lepidosauria; order Squamata; family Viperidae; genus Vipera; species Vipera ursinii. Next base: position 1,140,898 of record NC_139519.1, on the reverse strand, counting down.
AAGAAGAATAAACTTGGCTCTTGCTTCCTTGGTTTGTCCTGCAGGTAACCTGAATGGTGAGACTGACGCAGCTGAGCGCACGGTGGAGGATGTTTTCATTCGCAAGTTCCTCTTTGGCACCTTTCATGGCTGTTTGGCTGATGAGATTGTGCTGAAGCGTAGGGCCAACACTTTGATAATCTGTGCCATTCTAATGCAGAATCTCCCACCACATAAGATTTACTTTCTGGTTGGCTACACAGAGGTGCTGCTTTCCTTTTTCTACAAGTGTCCTGTTAAGATGGAGGTGCAGACCATATCTGAGAAGATAATTTACAAATGCCTCTAATCCTGGTTTAGTTTATTGTAGAAAGATGATCCTGACTCCTGCCTGGTTGATATTGATCCTCCAAACCCAGTGGGTTTTTTGCTGCTTTTCTCCTTGCATAGACTGGTGTTTTCCAGCCATTGACTTCTCCTCCAGAAACTGGAAATAGATGGAAGCACCCAGAGAAAGGAGAAATCTTGTTGATTATTAGAAATGAGTTGCTGAAATGCAAACAAAGAATATTTGTCCCTATTTATGACTCTTCCCAGTTCTTTGTCTCTTTAGCAGTAGAATCTTGGCCTGCACCACTCTGTAGCAATGGAAAATCATTTCTCTTTGCTTCACTCAATGGGGTGCTCCATATAGCTACAGAGCCTGCAGGTTGTCATGCCAGGGCAAGTGGGGATGGGTGAGCTTCTGCTGAACAGAAGGTGAAAGAGCTGGACTATGGCTGTTCCATTGCTTCCCTCACTGTTTTCTTTCTTCACAGACTGCAGGGTAAAAGCTTCAGGATAGGAAGGAACCTAGCCTGTAAAGAGCAGGCTTGTAGGGCAGAGTGAAGACAGACAAAATGGCACCAAAGGTCATGCTAGATTCTTTTCAGGACAAGTGCAGAATTTAACCCTATAAGGAGCTATTCAGACAACCAGTGCAGAATGGCCTGGAGTAGTAGAAATGGAATGACAATCTGAGAGGTCCCTTAGGGGAAAAATAGGCCAAAAATCCATATGTAGCACTCTGGAAAAAATTCTTGCTTTTGTTCTGGGAAAGAGAATCTGTTCAGTGTACTTCCCTTTAGTTACAGCTTGGAGATAAAATATTCACACATTGGGAAGTTGTAAAATGGGATGAACAATTTCCTGGCAGTCCATATGTATGTGTAGCCTGGCCATGACTAGAAGCACAGCTTGAACTTCAAGGTGATTTTCTGTGTAGTGAGAGTCTAGGAAAACATGATTTCCCCTCACAAGTCGTGTTTCCTTCACGTTGTAATAGTTAACAGGGCTGAGTAATTGCTAAAATTCATGATGGTGCTATCCAAGTGTCATAGCCGTTTCATTTTGTGCTAAAAACAATGTGACCAGCTGGATTTTGCCTGATCTCAAAAAAAGCTCCAAAGAGCCAATCCTGGTTAACACTTGGATTGGAAACCACCAAGAAAATCTCAGGACTGTAAACCACACTGGAATTGGGCTAAGAGGGAAGCACCAAATCTCTCTTCCTGGACTTGTTTAAAAATTGAGCTTGACTTGAAGGAGATTTGGCTTTTTTATAGAAGATAAATAGATCATGAAAGGATGTCTTTCCAGGAACTCTTCTTTCTGTTTGAAGTACTTCTACTGCTAGGTGTGTGTGTGTGTGTGTCAGCTGAGCTCGAATTCTGGAAACCTTGGGGAAATGACCATGAAAGTAGTTTTGCTTTCCTGAGTACCACTCCCCGCAACTGAAAGCTGGTTGGCAAAAGAGCTATACCCCTTGGCCACCACTTCCACCTTGTGCTCTGCACAAGTTCTGTACCCACTGACAAGGCCGGGGCCAAGAGGACTTGTGATAGTACCCATGAATTGTTACTAGGACAGGAAGGGAAGAGTCCAAATGGGGGAGGCTCTGTTTTTGCCAGCACAAGCTCCTTCAGATTGGAATGTCGTCCTGTTTGAGGTCGGCCCAGCGTTATCCTGCCATTTCCTTTCTTCCTGGAAATAATGATGGGCAGGGAGGTTTCATGTAATTGTAAAGTGGAGGTTCACCACTGTGAATTGAAACATGAATTCATTGAAAGCACTCCTCAGGAGTGTGTACTTAGCTGAATTACTGAATTGACCTATCTGGGGGTTTGCACAAGGTTGCCACCATTTTTTTTATCCAAAGTGAATGGTAATCCATTTTAGCACGTACCACTTTGCTGAGTCAGCATTCATGGATGCAGCGGATGTCATTCAATATAAAGGAACTCTGTAAGATCATCCTGTGACATAGGATGTTGCAAGCAATGCTCACAAGGAAAGGTTATGGCTGCAGACAGGCCATTTCCAGGCAGAGATTTCTGATGAGCTGCAGTAAAGAGGGGCCACTCAGAACTCTTCTGTTGCTTTGAACTCTGCTTTATAAGACAGGGCATGGGGTTCCTGGCACTGTCAACTGTACAAAACTAATGATGCAAGCAGAGAAACACACATGGCCAAGCTCCAGCTTCCTGATGGTTTTAACTTTGCCCTTCAGAAAGGAGTCCAAAGCTCAGAAGCCCCCAGGAAGCTAAGCTGGCAATAGGAGCGAATACTCCTGGGCTTAGCCCTGATTGTATTTTTGTTTCCCTTGGCCATACTTCTTTCCATCAGGTGTGAACCGGTTGGGATAAAATGACAATACAATGTGTGGCCAAGAAGGCCAGATTCAGTTACATGTTGTGTCATGAGCAGAAGATTGAAATTGGCTGCTGAAATTCTGTAATGTAATCCTTGCAGCTGAGTGGCCCTCTGTTCTTCTGGCCCTCTGTTTTCCCACCCTGGCTGTCCTGTTTCATAAACTGCCACTGAAGAGGCCCAGTTGTTTTCCTAGCTGGTGGTGTCTGGAGCACTTCCTAGTGAGTGCACTGTTTACTTTGTTGGTTTATGGCTAAACATTGTGTTTAGAACCGTTTTACCGATGACATCCATGGAAGTAACTCGGTGTTAGACACAGGGCCAGAGACAACTTTATTTTTAAATCCCAGTACAGAAGAGCAAATAGCCAAAGACATGCACTGGCGGCAGCATTGGTGACCTATTCATTTTCTCTTCCTTGACACAAACCATAACCTTAATGCACACCTCAGTTTCTCTTTTCTATCTGAACTTCTGTTTGGCTCCCTTCCAGGAAGATTTTTTTTTAGACTTAATTTTGTTTTAGGTGCTTACCAATTTATATGTTTCGTTATGCTGTCCTGTCCAGGCCACTCAACACAAAGATATAGGGAACCTAGAGTGGGAGCTGTATGCACCTCCCAGGGCAGGCTGTTCCAAAGGGTGGGCAGCCTTCAGTTGAAGTGAGTGGCACACCCATTCTGCCCCATTCTGTCAGGCAGAAGCAACTGGAGGCAGGCAGTCCCTCATATACCAGGACCTATGCACAAAGAGCTTTATAGGTGATACCAACACTTTGAATTGCCCTGGGAAGCAGCTTGTGTAGCAGTGATATAGGCATAATGAGGTGTGCCCATTGTTGCTTGCACTGTTGCATTTTGAATCAGCTGTCACTTCCTGATGGTCTTCAAGGGCAGCCCCACGTAGAGGGCATTGCAATAGTCCAACCGTGAAGTTTTGCACCTTCCAATATATTTTTATCCACTACTAGATGACAGTTTTGTAGCATAAGACCTGCCCCCTGTGGAACATAGATGCTTGCAACCAGTGTGCAACCAGTGGATGGGACGTTTTCTCCCCAAATAAATACATTTTTGGTCCTTCAGCAACTGATATAACTGCCTACCAATAATATTGGAATCTTATACTGTCACTTAGTTCAGATGACAGGTTGGGTTCTGCTTACCGAAGGCATTACAATAGGGTGCATTGCTACAAGATGCTAAACGATTTACTATGTGATAAAATGGATTCACACAATTATTAAACTGACATTCATTAGGTCTGTATCCCATTTCTTTCCACAAGCACTCCCTAGGCTAGTGTATGTGACCCTTTATTTCTCCCAGTGACCATCTAAGTTGAGCTAAGTGAACGACTACCTTAAAGACTGTGCTTGAACCTACATTTCCTTGGTTCTAATCCAACAGTTTAATTGCTATACCACATTTTAAGCTTAATATTTTGTGTGAACCAGGCCCCTTTTTCAGCAGAATGATATATCTTCCAGGTCAATTTCCTCAAGTCCTCAGTATCAGTTGAAGATTCACAAATAGAAAATCATTCTAATCATCCTAGCCGTTTCATGTTTACTTCAAAATTTGTACGTCCCAATATGTGCAGAAAGGATTAAAAACAGTGTGCTTTCCCCCGCTATTATAGCACATTGCATTGCCATAATGCTTACTTTTTCATTATTGCAAAATTGGGAGGTGTTTCAGGTCCCTGTCTGACACTTAGGGAAAAATCACTAAAGCTGGTATATTTACAATTGAGCATTTACAAAAAATGGTGTCTTCTCAGCAATAATTGGTAGGACTTGCTGCAACTTAAAATAGGTAATGTAGGTAATGCAATCATATGACCACATTTTTTTCCATAATCAACTTGCCAGAACACTTGACATCTGAGTTCAGTAATTTTGCATAGCTAATCTAATAAAGATTGTCTTACTGGGTTTAGGGACTGTGTGGGTGATATAAAAATTCCATAGAATAATAAATAATAAATGCTCAATTTATGTATATTAGCATATCTAATGGGAAATATGACACACATCTGTACCTATATATAAATAAATTGACGAAGAAGCAGCAACTCCAGACCTTTTGACGGAGTGGCAAGTGCCTCTTTCCCTCACCTGCAGCTTGTGCTGCTTTAGGGTTATTTTACATACCCGAATGCTCAAATGTTCCACACAGATTGACAAACTCTACAGGGGTTAAGGTGGAGAATTGGGTGTCCCTTGTGTCAGAGATCACCCGACTGGTGGAACATTGACTCGAGAGCTGCAATTTGTTCCTGTCTTCCCAGAGTTGGTTGTTAATGGCAGTTCTGGACTTCTGCCTTGCCCTCCAAGCGTAGATCCCATCTTTGGAATCCGCTCCCTTCTGAGCACAAAATGGACTGGTGACGCAGCTTTCAACAACCAGTTCAGTGCAGGAAAGGCAGCAGATTCAGTCTTGCCATTTGGCAGCAAGGGATAGCCCTGTCCTCTGAACTCAAAGTCACAGGTGCTGCCTGCCAGGTGGTTGCAGTCAAGCTAACCCTGGCACAACCCTGGATGGGCAGGGATGGGATTCTGATTCAGATATCTAAGTCAGGCTTTTGAGGCTGTTGAATCCCTCCTCAAATCCCTCTTCCCCAGCAGTGCAGAGCACTTATTTATGATAGTGGCTTCCAATTTTCATACAGGTTGTGGCCTGTGGGCCCTGTTAGGTGGCAACACTGGACTGATCTAGGAAAACTAAGCAGAGCAGGGCTTGGCTGAATTGGCTGAGCAATATGAGAGTCCTTGGCTTAGCAACCATTTGAACTGATGATGGAAGCCCCAAAAGGATATTTAGACAGGTTCAAAGTTCCGAAGGCTGCCCTCCCTCATCACATAATTGCATTTTAGGCCCTTGGAAAATGGCTCACATTTATGGCCATTGGCAGCATCCTGCATATGATCATGATTTATATAATCTTTGCTGAAAACTGGCATTTGCTTCAAGTTTCTGGCAAAAAATGTCATTGTGTACAATGGGGTCAATTAAGGACCACTGTGCTCAATGACTTCCACGAAAAAGGTGGTAAAATTGGGTGCGGTCATGTGTTGATCTGCAAATCAACTGGCTCAACTTAAAACCATAATTCAATTACGGTCATAATTCAAGCAATATATGTAAAGTAGACAGGAACCTGAAAAAACTTTCCAGACATGGGCAGGGTAACCACTTAAATACTGTGGCAAAGAAGAAAAACCATCTGAATATAATGATGGAGAACCAAGAATCCTGCTTGAGACAAAAAAACCTTTAACTCTGTAACCTCATTAGGGCGTTTTCTGAGCAGATGGGTGAGAAATCAAGAGAGCCGAGCAGTCAATGTGGGAATGTAAAAGGTTTAAGCCACTGGATTTGTATAGGAAAAAAGTAACAATTCAATGAAGTTGGTGAAATAGATTGTTCAGAATTATTTTCCATTATTACATGGAGGCCAATAAAGTGCCTAGCACAGCAGGATTGTAGCACTGCATGCACTGCTGTTCTTTCGTCATGGACTATCACATTACCCCAGGTTTGCTTAACCTCAGGAAATAGCAGGATCAGGTGTCCTCAGACCATTAACTTGGCAGTAGAAATGATTTAAAGTACATTTCCCCCCTCTGATATGTGTAAATGTATACAGCTGGGTGCCAATATTCAGCCAGTAAAAACGCTCAGGGTCTATTTAAATATGGTGCCTGGTAGACAAATGGATTCTGCATGAGGAGGTAGAGCAGCTTTTTGCCCCTAGGCCTGGACAGGGCCCAGGCTCTGCCCCCTCAGCATTTCAGCAGCCCCTGGAGCTTCTCTTAGCTTCTCTTGCAACTGGAGTGAGCGAGGGGGACAGCAGAGTCACGGCACTCTGCTGCCCCACTTCGAACGCATCTGGCTGCCAGCTGAGGGGAAACTTTCAGAGCAGAAGAGAAAAGACGAAGCATAAAGATAGACCCAAATGATTGAAGGGAAAAATAAAATTCTGAAGTTGAAAGGAATCACAAGGATTGTCTAGTTCAATCTGTGGTAAGAAAAGCAATTTAGCCATCTTCAAGAGATGGCTGTTAGGTGATTTCTTAAACATCCAGGGACAGAGAGTCTGTAATCTCCATAGGTAGACTATTGTCAGGTGAGGAGCCTGGATAGAGTTTAAAAGCACTGAGTTTTTTCCATGTCACGTATTCATAAGAAGCTGATCTACTAACAGGCCGAGGCAAATCAGCACCAGATAAGTCAACAGACTTCAAGAGAGGGCTAGATTAGGTCTCTTACGGGGGTGGGGTGGGGTGGGGGGAAGAAACCAATGATGCATTTGACCCTGCCCTTGGGCTCAGCCTAGTGGTGTCCTACATCTATTTTCCTTTTGTACAGCTCTTAAAAGGTTTCCCCTTTTGAGTTGTGTCGGACTCATCTCCATTTCTTAGCTGAGGGAGGCAGCATTGTCCAAAGACACATCTGTGGTCATGTGGCCAGCATGACTATACCCGAGGCACATGGAACGGGTAGATGTACAACTGGCTTACCACACCAAAAGTCAGCATTAATACCTCTACACTGAATTAGATTTCATAAGGATGGGATTTCATGATACTGAGGCCTGTATTATTCAACATTTTTCAAAGAATTACTGGGATAGAGCCATGGTGGCATAGGGATTAGAATGCAGCACTTCAGGCTAACTCACTGCTCAATCCAGGAGCTCGATTCTGAGTGGCTCAAGGTTAACTCCATCCTTCTGAGGTTGGTAAAATGAGGACCCAGATTGTTGCGGACAATATGCTGACTATAAACCGCTTAGAGAGGGTTCTAAAGGTATATAAGTCTAAGTGCAATTGATATTGCTATAGTAGAATTGATGAGCTGCCCATCAGATTTACAGATTATACAAAATTAGGAGACTTGTTCAATATCTAGGATGACCAAAATAGATTGCAATCTGGACAGGGTGAAATGTAAAGCATTATGTTTAGAGAGGTAACACATAAGGCATATATATAAGATGGGGGATTCTGCTTTGAAATACTAGATTTGAGAAGAACTTGGATGTAGTCATGCAAACTGAATACAAGTCAGGATTGTGAGATGGCTGCAGTTCTTGGCTGCCTTTGAGGAAGCAGTGCATTAATACATGTGAAGTTCCCCTCTACACTGAGGGGGGGCACACCTGGAGTCCTATGTACGATTCTGGGCACATTTGCAGAATGATATTGGCAGTCAGAACAAGTTCAGAGGAGAGCAAGAGATGATAAAGGAATTAGGAATGTTCAGTTTGGAGAAGAGAGGAAATAAAGGAGACAAATCAGCGTTCATACACATAAAATAATGCCCTAAGGAAGGCATTAAGACAAAAAATGGATTTGTAGCCACTGTATCTAGATGGCAAGATTTGTACAAGGGGTGCAGTGGCCTAGCACATGGTCCCCAATCCCCGGTCCGTGGACCGGTACTGGCGCGTGGCATGCCAGCAACCAATCTGCACAAACAAGCAAAGCCCCATCCGCGAGATGCGGGCAGCACACAAAACCACATACCCTCCAGTCCATGGAAAAACCTCTCTCCACAGAACCAGTCCCTGGTTGGAGACTTCTGGTCTAGCAGTTAAGATACTGGGCTTGTCAATTGGAAGTTCGGCAGTTCCAGACCTGACTACTATGTGACAGGGTGAGCTCCCCATTCTTGGCCCAACTCCTGCCCATCTAGCAGTTTGAGAGCATGCAAATGTGATTAGATAAATAGGCACCACTTCGGTGGAAAGGTAGCCCCACTGTAGTGCCATCAAAAACATGTTAATGGTGAGAAGCTCACATGGAACTCTATTACTTCTTGTCCTGCCTTCAGTTGCTTTGGAGAGTAAATTGAGGCCCTCCTCTGTGTGATAGCCCCTCAGATATTAGAAGACTGCTTGTCAGGACCCACCCCAATCCACGTCTTAGGAAGACAAAAACTCTTGGAGTCAGTTCTAGTCCAAAAGGAATCTTTACTAGGACATGTTTGGTTGTGGGAACACAAGACAGGACTTTGTATTGTTTTAGAAATTGAAATTTTGTAAAGGGTACCTGGTTCAACCCCCCTTCCCTCAACCCCATTTGGTCAGCCCCCATCCTTCTACTTCGTGTCATCCCTTTCGTGGAAAAAAAAAAGGAACTTCGAGTCTTTATGGTTATTGCCTTCTTCCTCTCCAGAATTAAAAGAAGACACAAGCCAGATGCCTTCTTCCCTAACCCTTTCTTTTGATCCCCCCTGTTCAAAAGGTTTCCTTGGTCTTTGAAATAACCTAAGGCAGGCTGAATCCACATGTGCTCCTCCTTCCTTGGGAGATGGAAGAATCCATAAGGGGGGGGGGGGAGATAATGTTTTAAACATACATTTATGAATGTGATATAAATGGATTCTGACACTGCTACTATGTCATCTGTACCCAGTTAAAATGTTACTTAAAATACACAATGTTTCGCAGTAGCGACTGGAGCCCTCCTAGGTTGGAGCTGCAAGGGAAAAGAAATAATAATAGAACTGCAGTATAGCAAGTTCAAAAACCCAAGGTTCATCAAACCAGAAAAAACTTATAGAATAGAATAGGACCTTGGAGGTCTTCTAGTCCAGTCCCCTTCTCAAGTAGGAGATCCTACACCCTACAGTTCTGCAACCATTCATCATATCTTTTAGCCTCCACCCCCTAATCATTTTGTTGTTCTTCTCTGCACTCTTTCTAGATTCTCAACATCTATTTTTGTATCATGTTGACTAAAACTGGACACAGTATTCCAAATGTGGCCTTACCAAAGCAGTATAAAGCAGTGCTACTTTACATGAACTTGATACTATCCCTCTGTTGACATAGCCTAGAACTGCATTGGCTTTTTTGGCAACTGCAGCATATTGCTGGCTTATAGTTAAGTAGTTTCCATTGGAACACCCAGATCCTTCTTACACTACCAGGTACCATCTATTCTATACTGGTGCATTTGGTTTTTCTTGCCTAAGGTGTTGAGACTTTAGTTTTCTCACCTTTTAATTGCACTTTGCTGAAGTCTGTCAAGTGTTAGTTATTTCTCCCAGTTTGGGGTCATCTGGAAATTTGATGAGTTCCTCTTCTATCGCCTCAATCTAAATCATTTATAAAAATATCGAAGAGAACTGGGCCTAGGGACCTCCACTACATGCTTTCCTCCATTAGGTGTAGTCCTAGCAGTTCTTAGCTTGTTCAGTCTTCTATGATGCATTTAGTATTGGCCTGGGGACCTGACATTAAAATTGACCAGAAGAACCTTTTCCAGGTCCTTACAGATGTGCATTATCCCTGCTGTGTAGATTTTAATATCTGCTACTCATCTTTCTATTACCTTTTTAAAATAAAGATAGAATAGGGTTTGAGTGCTTCAGCTTTCTTTTAATCATCCATTAATCAACTTGAAGAAACTCTTATTGCTGGATTATGCCTTTTATCTGTCTTGCTGGTTCTGTCTCTACTTTTGACTTCATTCCTGTATTTCTGAACTGAAGCTTTGTAACTTCCTTTGTCATTTCACCTTTCTTCCATATGCAATAAATGAGCCAGTCTTTAGTGAGTCTCAGCTCCTTCCCACACTGGTTCTTTGTGAGATGGGCAGATAAAAGGGGAATACAACCAGAAACATTGACAACCAGGTCAACATTTATTAGGACTGCATTGTCTTTTTTGGCAGCTACAACTCACTGTTGACTTAAATGGTGATCCACAGGACACCTAGATCCCTCTGTTACTACTGTTCAGCCAGGTGCCACCTACGCTGTATCTGTGCATTTGGTTGTGCAGGACATTACATTTCTCACTACTGTACTGCATCTTGTTGGATAAGGCTCAGCACTTATGCAAGTCTTTCAAGATCCTTCTATCTTCCAGTGCTAGCAATTCCACCCAGCTTTGTATCATCAAAATGTCATTGTCATATTAGCAACTCAAGCAACTGAAAAGTACTCAAGTTAGTGCTGCAGATAGAACTTTACTCTGAGATAGGTTTTGGTAACTTGAATATCAAGTATGTTTAAGAGTAAGAAAATGGAGCCTTACTTCTTATTTCTTTCCCTACTTCCAAGGGTTAGATTACTGAACTTCAAACATGGCCCAAACAGCTCTGGAACTGCTCTCAGCTCCTATTGCAATACTAAGTTTTATATGCTGGCTTGTAAAGGATAAGGTCATTTCATAATAAATATTCCCCATAATCACAGTTAACAGACCTTGAGAATGGAGCAGAATCAAACCAAACACTTCATGCTTTAGACAAAGACTCTTTTGTTAATCTTTGGTGGACCACCTTTGCCCAGCCTAGTGTGCCAGTCTAATAACTTCTTCTTGCAGACCTGTGCCTAGAGAATACATGGAGGCATTTGGTAGACCAGGGCAGCTCCACAGAACTACATGGACCAATCTGGATCTAGCAACAGGGAGGAGGGAGGACCTTCTGTTGTGTTTCAGCCTCTAGATATGTGCATGGCATCATGGGGTGGCGGACAGGATTCCCTTGAATTAAATTAGACTTTGTGACTTCATGGACAGGTACATGCAGGTTTCTTGAATAGAAATGTGATTACAGTTGCTTTCTTTGGGATCTATCATTTGCTTTCCTAACTTACAAATGGGCAAGACTTCTATGTGCCCAGATGGCAACCAGGCCATATCTGGGCCATAATAAACAATCATTGCTTCACTTCTGATTCAGTTCCAATTTTTTCTTTATTAGTCTCAGACCAAATACATAATTTAATTTTAAACTACAGAAACACCAGAAAAACACTAATATATAACTTAAAGAACAAAAGAAACCTTGAGTCAATTAACCAGGCAAAAATATATCCCTTGGCTTTTGTAAACCTCAGCTATCGGAAGAAACTTGGCAACGTTTGCTTTACTTTGTAGAATGCAAAAATTACAAATGAAAGACCAACAAAAACTCCTGCAGCTCGAAAGTTAAGACAAAACGTATAGGCTGCCGCGTCGCGAAGTGATCTGGGTTGGACGCAGGGAACGGGAGCCGCGGCGCTCGGCCAGGGAGGGGGGATCTCGAGACCACCCAGACCCAAATTCTGGGCTTCAGTCTCCGAAGTAGATGGGCTGGCGGGCCGCCGAAGGGCCGCCTGAGCTCGCCCCCCCCCCCGGGCGACTCCAGGGGCTCGGGAGAGGCCGACGCTGTCCCGGCCGAAGGAGCCGTGCCTGCAGGCCGCCGAAGTCCAGGGAACCTTTTCCCCTTCAGGGCGGCTTCGGCCCGCGCCACCCCCTTGCCAGGCAGGGCTCCCGGGGAGCGACCGCATCCTCTCCCCGCGGACCCGCCGCGCTGCCCGGGCAAGAAGAGCGGCCTCGCCCCCGCGCCATTCCGCCCGGAGCCGCCCCCGCGCCGTCAGCCGCAGACGGGGCGGGGCGCGCGGCATCACGTGGGCCAGAGCTATAAGAAGGGCACCCGAGCGCGCCAGAACAAGCCGGCGAGCTGCGGAGGGGGAAGGCGGCTGGGTGGGCGGAGGCGAGGCGTGCACGAGGCCGGCCGGGCAGCGATCAGCGGGGCGCCCTTCGCGGCGCGTCTGGCTCCGGCGCGGGGTCCTTGCCGGGAAGGCATCTTGCGGCTGCCCGCGAGGCCTGCCTGACGCTCGGCTTTCCATTTGCAGGCGGAGCGGCGGCCGGGCGCGGCGCCATGGCGGGGGTGTGGGGGAGTCCGCGGAGCCGGTCCGCTGCGCTTCTCTGGTAGCAGCGGCCGGGCGGCCCTCGGCTGCATGGCGTCGGCCGTGCCCACGGCCCTGGCGGTGGGCCTGGCCACGGAAACGGCGGGGGCGGCGGGCCCGCTGGGCGCCTTCCTGTGGATGCTGGTGCTGGGCTTCGCCATCGCCTTCGTGCTGGCCTTCTCGGTGGGCGCCAACGATGTGGCCAACTCCTTCGGGACGGCGGTGGGCTCGGGCGTGGTGAGCCTGCGGCGGGCCTGCGTGCTGGCCTCGGTCTTCGAGACGGCGGGCTCGGTGCTGCTGGGTGCCCGGGTCAGCGAGACCATCCAGAGAGGGCTGATCGACGTGGGGCTCTACACCGCCGCTCCGGAGCTGCTCATGGCCGGCTCGGTCAGCGCCATGTTCGGTGAGCGGCGGGCCCGTCGTCGTCGGGGAGGGAGGGGAGGGCGGCGAGGGGGCCGGAGCGGCGGGAAGGCCGGCTCTGCTGACGCCCTTTCCCGGCAGGCTCGGCCGTGTGGCAGCTGGCCGCCTCCTTCATGCGGCTGCCCATCTCCGGCACCCACTGCATCGTCGGGGCGACCATCGGTTTCTCGTTGGTGGCCAAAGGACAGGAAGGAGTCAAGTGGTCCGAGCTGCTGAAAGTCGGTAAGCGGGAAGGGAGCGGGTCGGCTCGGGGGGGGGAGGACATCTGGCGCCTTTGCCTTCCGTAACGGCGCTGCTCCGGCTGCTTCTGCTCCCCGCAGTGCTGTCCTGGTTCATCTCCCCGCTTCTCTCCGGCGTCATGTCCGCCCTCCTGTTCTTCATGGTCCGGACGTTTATCCTGAACAAGGTAGGTCGGGGGCCTGCAAAAGCGGGCCGCTTCATCCCCGCCGCGCCTGCCGTGGGCAGATAAGGCCTAATCTCGGCTCTCAGCGGTCGGGAAGGGAGCACGTGGACGGCCCCGGAGAAAGACGGCCGGCCTGGGTATCCGGTGGGCGGCAGCCCCAGGAGGCCCTTTGGCAGAGGGGGGGAGAGGGCATTAGCGCTGACAACTTGGCCTGCACGTGTGCATGTGGTCAGGATAGGTGCTGTCTAATGGGAGTCTGGAGGGTAGAAAAATGGTAAAACGCCCCAATAACATTCTCAACTAGTTAGTTGTTCCTTGTGCTCTGCCTGAATTTATTTATTATTTATTAATTTAATTTATATACCGCCCTTCTCCCGGAGGACTCAGGGCGGTGAACAGGGCAATACGTAAAAACTAGATACAAAAATTAAAAATTATTAAAACGTGATTAAACAATGCCCATAATAAATTAATACAGATTAAAAATTGAAGTTCATTTATAAAAATCCCACCCCGTCCCATCAGGCCAGGCCAGCTTGTTTAAAGAGATGGGTTTTAAGATCGCGCCGGAAGGAGCGGAGATCGGGCGCCATCCGGAGCTCGACCGGAAGATGGTTCCATAAATCCGGCGCACCCACAGAGAACGCTCTCCCCCTGGGGGCCACCAGTCGGCATTCTTTGACCGGTGGCACCCTGAGGAGGCCCTCTCTGTGGGAGTGTACTGGGCGGAGGGAAGTTGACGCCGGCTGCAGGTGCTCCCCAAGGTATTCCGGACCCATGCCATGAAGGGCTTTGTAGGTCATTACTGACACCTTGAACCTCACCCGGAAGACAACTGGTAGCCAATGCAGCTCGCGGAGCAAAGGTGTGACATGGGAGTATCGGGAAACTCCCAATACAACTCTCGCGGCTGCATTCTGTACCAGTTGGAGCCTCCGAGTGGTCTTCAAGGGTAGCCCCATGTAGAGAGTGTTGCAGTAATCAAGACGAGAGGTCACGAGTGCATGAGTGACCGTACGTAAGGCATCCCGGTCTAGATAGGGCCGCAACTGGCGCACCAGGCGAACCTGGGCGAAGGCCCCCCTAGTCACAGCTACTATATGGTCTTCTAAGGAGAGCTGTGAATCTAGGAGGACTCCCAAGTTGCGAGCCCTGTCTACAGGAGGTAATAACTCACCCCCCATAGTGAGGGGTGGGATATCCTGAATATCCCGAGATGCCGGTACGCACAGCCACTCAGTCTTGTCAGGGTTGAGTCGAAGCCTGTTCCTCCCCATCCAGACCCGGACCGCCTCCAGGCACGTCGAGGGCATCACTGGGGTGGTTTGGGGTCGAAATGAAAAGTTGGGTATCATCAGCATACTGATGATACCCAACTCCAAAACCACGAATGATCTCACCCAGCGGTTTCATGTAGATGTTGAACAGGAGAGGCGAGAGGACCGACCCCTGAGGGACTCCACAAACGAGAGGCCTCGCGGTCGACCTCTGCCCCCCTGCCAACACCGACTGCGAGCGTCCCAGGAGATAGGAGGAGAACCACTGAAGAACCGTGCCTCCCACTCCCAATCCCCTGAGACGCCGCAGCAGGATACCATGGTCGATGGTATCGAAAGCCGCTGAGAGGTCTAATAGGACTAGGACAGAGGAATATCCCCTGTCCCGAGCCCTCCAGAGATCATTCACCAGCGCGACCAATGCCTTCTCCGTGCTGTACCCGGGCCTGAAGCCCGATTGGTATGGGTCTAGATAATCCGCTTCATCCAGGACCAGAGGGAGCTGATGCGCCACCACACTCTCAACAACCTTCGCAAGAAAGCGAAGGTTGGAGACCGGACGAAAGTTATTCAACACAGCCGGGTCCAAGGCAGGCTTCTTGAGGAGAGGTCTTACCACCGCCTCTTTCAAGGCGGCGGGAAAACTACCCTCACTCAAAGAGGCAGATATAACCGCCTGGAACCAGCCTCGTGTCCCCTCCCGGGCTGCATAAACCAGCTAGGAAGGGCACGGGTCCAATAAACATGTGGTGGAGCTCAGCCTCCCCATAATCCTGTCCACTTCCTCCGGAGTTACAGGATCAAACTCCTCCCAGGTAACATTGACAAGTTAGTGAAGTTAGTGAAGGACAGCCTACTACTGCTTCTTTTGGTAACTGGTTTCCCAGTTGTCAAGGTTTTGAGTATAGGGAAGTTTTTCCTTAGTACAGTTTACAACGTCAGTTGAGCCCAAAATTTCTGTTAAGTGAGACATTGAGTTTTGCCCCATTTTATGACCTTTTTGCCACAGTTGAATCACTGCAGTGAATCTGGCTTCTCCATTGATTTTGCTTGTCAGAAGGTCACAAAAGATAATCACATGATCATGGGATACTGCAACCATCCTAAGTATGAGTTAACCACCTGAATTTTGATCACATGATCATGGGAATACTGCAACACTTGTAAATGTGAAAAATGGTTTTACTTTTTTCAATGATGTAACTTTGAACGGTCACTAAATGAACTGTACAGGACTACCTGTATTGATTTTTTTAAAACTTTAAAGTATCCTGCACTGAGAGAAGGTCATGGTCGCTACCTGGCTTCTCTTTATAACACCACCACCCCACTCCCCCCCGCAACAATAAACCTCCTGGTCCTCTGATGGCTTTCTGGGAAGACCACAGAAAGTGTGGGTGGGTTGGGATGGGAGAGGCTGAAAAAGCTACAGAAGCCTCAAGTGTTTTCTGCCACAACTGCAAAACTATGAAATTTATAGTTCTGAAGTTGATCAATTAATAGCATTTTTTTTAGAAGATTCAAAGATAGTAAATATTTCCTTTTTCTTCCCTGTAGGTGGCAAGGTTAGCGTTGGTTTTTTAAAATATGTCATGTTTTTGCATTGTATTTAGAGAAAATTTCTGGATATGTTGATAGTAATGGATGTCATAAAATATATTTTTTGTAGACAGATCCTGTTCCAAATGGATTACGTGCATTGCCCATTTTCTATGCTTGCACAATTGGGATCAATCTCTTCTCAGTCATGTATAGTGGTAAGTAAGTAAAGTAAGTAAGTAAAGCTTCAAATATTGAGGTTTAATTTTATAATCCTTTATAAGCTTCTTAATCAAACACAGAATTTTACCCCTTTTGCTTTTCAGGACCGAACTCTTCTAGAAGGCAACTGGTCTGGGCCATTACAGAAGGCTGCAGGCTAGCATACGATGAGTTCAACCTTAGCTAGTTATCCTGTCCAAGAGGCCTGTTCACTCTGTAAATTACTAGAGTCCTTTCTTCTTAATCCACACAGGAGCGACTATTTCTGACTTGCTGCTGGTGTTCCACAACCCCCCCTCAGTTGCCTGCAGACTCTGATCTGACCTCTCCCTTTCCTTCTCATGCTGTCTTCTGCTGAAACTCAGGATTCTAGTTGCTGCTTAACCAGAACATTTCCCACATTCTTCTAATCAAATTCCTACCAGCTAGGAGGCTCTGGGTGGATTTTTCACTCTGGCTCTCCATGCCTTGAATATTAGATTCCAAAGAATGTTCCTGTTTTCCCCTTGTCCATGACGTGCTGGCAACAATTGCATGGAAGAAGAATGTCATATTTCTATGCTGGAACCTTCTGAATCTCTTGAAATAATAAACTGGGTTTTGGTGGGAGAAAGAAGTTGGATTTAGCATTTTTGCTATAAACCAGGGAGATGTCATATTTACAAGGGCATTTCTGCTGGAATGCAGCCTGGTGCAACAGGTCTAAACTGCAGGTAGTTGAATTAACTTTTAAGTGCCTGAAACTGCCTTTTCCCTTTGGTGCTTACATTGTGCTAGAGCGATCCTTTTGTGTGTTACTTGAAATGTATATATGAATAATGAGTAAGATACCTCAGCCATAACCATAACCATCTCACCTGGAATTTATTCCCAAGATCCTCTTACCAACCTAATTTTTCTAATCTTGCAAAAATATTCCTATTTATTACTTATTTTGGATGCTGCTTTGACTGATTATAGATGCTACCCTGACTGATTGGAAAATAATCAGTTATACCAAATTTGTGGATCCCAGGTTTTGCCTCAGATAGGCTATCTGTTACTGGCATATTAGCTTTCTCCAAGAAAATAAGTGATAAAATGAATAAAACATTCTTGTATGGGAGAGCATTGAAGTAGTTGGCAAAATGTGAGCAAGGGAAGAAAGTAAGGCCAGAGTGAAGCTGATTTAATAAGGATCAGTAAAATATCTACGTTTCTTTTCCCCGGAATTGCCATTTCTACGAGACACCATAGTTTTATTTATTAATGACTGCATTCACACATTAATCTGGGCAAAAATGGATCTGGGTATATTTTCGTTCAATGTATGGTAGAAACAATAAGTCCTAGGTAATTCTGTGAACCAGAATGCAATGTAAGGCAAAATAGCGTATTATCTTGGGCTTGGCATGTAAGATGAACATTGCAATTGTATTAACTTGGGTTTAACAGACTTCCACAGTGAGGGACACCAAATGGCAAACATGCAATGGACTAAGCATATAGGTGCTTTGGTTATGTAAAAGTCATGTCATCCTGTAGTAATTTACTGTAACATGTAAAAAGGAGGTGAAAGGTATTAACATCGAAAGGAATGGGGCTGCATTATCCTTACTAATTACGAGCATATGAAACTACATTTATTCTTGTATTAGAAGAGGCTCTTGCTACTGTGTTTCAAGATATGTTATTTTATTTCCTAGTGCTGGGCTTTGACAAAATTCCCCTCTGGGGCATCATCCTTATTTCTTTGGGGAGTGCTATTTTGTGTGCTCTCATCGTCTGGTTTTTTATCTGTCCAAGAATGAAGAAGAAAATTGAACGTAAGTAGATAAAATGTAATTGAATTTGAGGGTGATGGTGTTGAATAGTTGAGTATTTAAATGTTATGCTTTTAGACCAGCTGTCCCCAAACTTTTTGAAACCAGGGACTGGTTTTGTGGAAAACAATTTTTCCCACGGGAGGGGAAGAATGGTTTCATGTGCTACCTAGATCCATGCATGTGCAGATAAAGCTTCACTCATTTGCGTGAACTGGGTTCCTCACAGGCCATGGACTGAGGACCCCTGTTTTAGATGACTGTCTAAACAGTTGAATTTAAATGTAAACCATTTGATATAAATGATGCTATGTTCATGTATGCTGCAAGTTGTTTTTAGTGCCAGGTAACTTTACATAGTTAAAGCAAAGTCCAGAGTGTGTGTTGAACACAGCCTGGGCAGTTCCAGTGTAATCTCAACTAATCAATTGCAAAAGTGGGAAGGATGCTTTCAATGCTATACTGATAGCAGTTCTGTGCTTGCTGGGGACAGGGTCACTCAGACTGCAGAGTTTATGCCTAAGATCCCCACAGCTGAATGTTGTTGGCATCTCTGTTGTAATAGCTGTCATAAAAGTGAAATAGTTGGTGCCTTTCCAATGTGAAATCTTGGAGTTTCTAGAGCCATGCACATTACGTTTTTAGCTCTAGCAAACAATTTCCTTTTTCTTATTCCAACCCGTTCCTTTGGAATGAATTTCCGTTTGGAATACCAAAGCATGCTTGGAAATACAAGATGGAAGTTATTTTCTCATCCTAAAATATTAAGCAATCTGCAGAACCTTGTGACTCAGGCCGCATGGCTATATCTGGCACAGGACAATACATAAAACTATTGCATATAACCTTATGGTGGGAAGGAGGAGTTAACGTAGTTTTTGGGTATTATGGAGTGTGAATTGTCATACCCCTTGTGATTTGCAGATCTTTGCTACTTGGTTAAACTTTGGATACTGGCCTTGGAATTAGTTGGTTTTCTTAGTTGCAACTTGCTTATTTCTGCAGAAGAGATAAAGACCAGCCCTTCTGAGAGCCCATTAATGAGGAAAAAGAACAGTTTGAAAGAACAAGATGAAATTAAGACTACAGAAAACAGTATTGCTGATGAAGAAGAGAGAAGCAACGTAGTTGATACTGTGCCTCACAAAGCAGCTCTTGAGGAAAGAGCCGTCTCTTTCAACTTGGGAGACTTGGAGGAGATTCCGGAACGGGAGAAGATGAAGGAAACAGTCATTGACAGTGGTGAGTAGAGGTGACTAGTAAGTGCTGGGGTAGGCTTAGTGGAGCTCTGCTAATGATTTAGAGAATAAGCACTTGGTAGTTATGTAGCAGCTTATATGCTGTTGAAGTCAGACTGCCTACTTTATGTCTGCAGGAGCCATGCAGCTTCCCAATGGGTGTCTTGTTCAGTTGAACCATATGGTGAGCAACCAGATAGGTTCCAGTGGACATTATCACACTGTGCATAAAGATTCTGGGCTGTATAAGGAGCTCCTTCATAAACTCCACCTGGCCAAAGTGGGGGACTGCATGGGAGATTCTGGAGATAAGCCTCTGCGGCGCAACAACAGCTATACCTCTTACACAATGGCAATCTGCGGCATGCCTCTGGATTCTTTCCGAGTCAGGGAAACCGAATCCAAGGGAGCAGAGGAGATAGAGAAGTTGACGTGGCCAGGAATAGATTCCAAGAAGAGGATCCGCATGGACAGCTACACCAGCTACTGTAATGCTGTGGCAGATGCTGCCCACCCCACCGATGTGGATTTGCAGCAAGTGGAGATGGGGGCTGTTAATATGAAGGATAGCAGTTGCTCTCTGGATGATTGGCATGACCAGGACAAGCCGGAAGTGTCTCTGCTCTTTCAGTTCCTGCAGATCTTGACTGCCTGCTTTGGCTCTTTCGCTCATGGAGGAAACGATGTGAGGTAAGTGGCTGGCTTGGTCTGGTTGACCTGAAGTAATTAATTCTTGTTACTTTATGCACAAGAATAAAGTTGCTGTTGGGGCAGAGTTGACCTTTGGCAGGTTACTCCTGTCCATTTATTGAGATAAAAATATTACCCAGGTTGATGGCGGGGGCTGTTTTTTTCTTTTGCCGCTTTAGATGTATTTGAGATGGTTGATTGACCTGATGTGTTTTCTCGGCAGCAATGCTATCGGTCCTCTTGTTGCCCTGTACCTGGTGTATCAAACGGGCAAAGTGTCTTCCAATGTAGCCACTCCTATTTGGCTCTTGCTCTACGGAGGTGTTGGGATATGCACTGGCCTGTGGATCTGGGGAAGAAGAGTCATTCAGACCATGGGCAAGGACCTCACTCCCATTACACCTTCCAGGTAGGAGTCATTCATGCACAATAATGTCATAGCCTGGGGAGCTGGGCTGGAACTGAGTGGGATGATGTGAGGGCCTCATGAGTTTGAAACTCAAGGATCCTTTGGAACTTTTTTTTTATTGAAAAGTTTTAAAATACAGTTTTCCTTTAAAAAACCCCCCTTCCCCCTCCCTCCTCCCCTCCCTACCTCCCCCCTATCTCCCCCCCTCCCCCTCTCCCTCCTCCCTCCCCTGCCTCCTCCCCCCCCCCCCCCGACTTCCCAGAGCAAAATACAAGGTATATATCTAAAAAGCAATCATAAACAATCATATACTAACAATTATAAACTCTAAAATCCATCACTCTCTAGCTTATATAGAGTAAACCAATCCTTAATAATACTAAATATGTATAAAGAACTAAAATAAAAGAAAACTAGCGTCATTCCCATCTATGTTCTTCCACAATTCACTATTTCCTAAACAAATTCTCATTTACACATCACAAGCACCTATCCCTATTAACCTCTCTAGCCAAAATAGGCTATAATAGATAGTTCTTACACAAATTAACCCGCATTAACCCACAAAACTTTCTTCCTCTTCCTCTGTAGTAAATTGTCCATTAATTCCAAATTGAAGATTCTGACCATACATATCATCCCAAAACTCTTAAAAACACAACTACCACTTGACTGTAAGTATGTTGTGGAAGTTCCATAGATTTCTACTGGTCTTATTTTTTTATCTTTTTTGAGCGTTTTAAGGCAGCACGCGTCACCCTCTGTTCTCTAGGATCATCCAAAAGAGTTGCAGCTTGATCTCCTCCTGTACCATTCTCGTCTATCTGTCCATCTTCATCCTCTTGATGTTCTCCTTCTCCAGATCCCTCTGCAGCTTCCAAAAGTGTTGATGGGGTTGCTTTCAAAACATTGTTGTAAAAATCATGCGCTTGCTTCACAGTACCCAAACAGTACCTTTTGCCTTCATACATGAAGCTCAACCCAGCTGGGATCTCCCATCTGAACCTTATATCTCTTTGCTTGAGCTCTTGCACAAGAAATATAAAGTCCTTCCTTCTCTTTAAAATCTTTGGAGGAATTTCTTTTAGAACCAAAACTTCTTGACCAGCAATCACAACTTTAGTATCATAGGCAGCTTGTATAACTTCATCTCTAATTTCCCTTTTTACAAAATAAACCACCACATCTCTAGGCAACTTTCTCTGTTTAGCAATCCACGAGTTCACACGAAACACTTTGTCCATGCCTTGTTTTATTTCAGATGCTGGATGGTTCAATACCACCTCAAAAGCCTCAGAAACCAGCTGCTTTAAATCTTCCTTAATATTCTCTTTTAGGCCTCTAATTCTAACAGCAAACTGCATCTGGTAAAATTGAGCCAGACTCAGTTCGCTATCCATTTTGTCTTTTAAATCTTCAATTTCCAATACTTTTGCTTCTAATATAGCATTCTTTTGAGTCAGATCTTCCACTTTGTCATCCAGCACCTCCACACATTTAGCTACTTTATGCACTGAGGACAAAATGTCTACCTTCATCTCTCTGAATTTCTGTTCCATCCTTTCTTCCATTCTCTGCTCCAATTTCTCCAATTTCTCCTCCATCTGTACAAATTTAACACCCATTGACTCCAAAATTAACTGGGTATGTTTTTCAAGATCCTTCAATGTCAATACATCGGGAGAATGCAACGCCTGCAGTAATGATTGTTGTTGCACTGGAGAATTTCCAGCACTCCGAAAAGTTCTAGGGGGAGGTTTAGCCGCCATCTTTTACTTACAATTGTGACGCACTTTCACTTTAAGTTTTAAGCAAAGTCCATCAAGCTCGAGAGTAAAATAAAATAATCCTCTTCATCTCTTCATCTTTCCCTCTTGTACTGCTCTGCCTGCTCTTTTCCTTTCATAGTCTCTCCTTCAAGCAGGGATGGTCGCAGACGCCTGGCTCTGCTCCATGAAGTCCGGAGCAGAGACGCTAGCCAGCTGGGAGCAGCCCAGGCTACGGGGGAGTTCAATCCTTCAGCCGCCCAAGCTCCAAGCTCAGGCGGCCCCGGAGAACTCGACCCCTACCTGGGGGCTCACCCCCTCCTCTTCTCCCGAGGAGGGGGCTTCAAATTCACCCGAACAGCTGATCGGCGCTGTTTCGGGCGAAAAATCACACAGCTGAGCCGCGGGCAGCCCGGGAAGGCTGTCTCCGGCGCCGCGGAGCCACCGGAAGTCCCGGTCCTTTGGAACTTTTAATAAACATTTTTTCCTAATCCCATTGAATTTTCTGTCCTTGCCTGATTTCTATATTGATTGCAATTTTCTTTTCTGCAGTGGCTTTAGCATTGAGCTGGCATCTGCTTTGACTGTAGTCATTGCGTCAAATATTGGTTTGCCTATCAGCACAACTCACTGTAAAGTAAGTAAAAAAGGACCTCTGTAAAATGAATGTTAACGTGATTGATTGCTGGCAGCCATCCTGTTAAGGCCTGTGATTCTTCTACACTCATCTCTGACTTTTCTCTGGAAAGCTCGGAACCTCACTCCAGTTTCATTCTAATACTTGGCTTGAAGGAGAATAATTCTTGATTTTCCAAGTCAACTGTCCACCCTTTATATTGGCCTTTATATTAGACTATATGTTCTTTGGACTTCATTGCAAGGGTTGTACCGTGTTTCCCCAAAAGTAAGGCCTACAGCAACAATAAGCCCTAGCTTGATTTTGGGGGATGGGCCTAATATAAGCCCTATCCCAAAAATAAGCCCTTGTTTGGGGGCTAGGGCAGGGTTGTGGAGCTGCCCCACCTGCCCCGCACCCACTCACCTCTCAGCCAGGCCTCTCCTCACCAGCTCACTTCTTCTGAGGCCTCTTCTGCAGCCAGGCCTGCATTTCTTAGTCACAGGACTTTCCAGAAGGCCTTTGCAGCTAAAGAACCAAGCTATGGATTCAATCCATAGCTCGGTTCTGCGTGACCTCAGCAGCCGAGGACTGAGCTATGGGTTGAATTCATAGCTTGGTACTCTGCTACGTAGGCCTTCTGGAAAGGCCTGACTGCAAAGTGCAGGCCTGAATGCAGAAGTGGATTGGCTGGGTGGGGCTGTCAGTGCTGGAGGTGAGGTGAGGCCTATTCTGAAAATAAGATCATCTGCCTCTTTTGGAGGGGAAAAAAATAAGACCGGGTCTTATTTTGGGGGAAACAAAGTACAAGCTTTGAGTCCAGGGAAAATATGTGGGAACTTATGAATGGCATTTAGTTCCAACTGGGCAGAGTGCTGCTTCATTAAGTTCTACTTTTATCTCTTCCAGGTAGGATCAGTGGTATCTGTAGGCTGGCTGCGCTCGAGGAAAGCTGTTGATTGGCGTCTGTTCCGCAATATTTTCATGGCCTGGTTTGTTACTGTCCCCATTTCTGGAGTCATCAGTGCAGCCATCATGGCTCTATTCAAGTACCCTATCCTGGGAGTGTGAAACAGGTGTGCTGAGCACCTGGTAGCTTTGCTGCACAAGTATCTGTGTTTTCTCGCCAAGTGGCTGAAACAGTGTTAGGGTGGCTCCACCAATTGCAAAAAGGACAGAGTGTGTTATTTGTGCTGTATCTGCTTTTATGCACAACCTCTTCCTTGAAACTAGAAAAGAGCTAGGTCTACAAGTCGTGTCTATATTTCTAAACTTTTTTTATCTGGCTTTAACTTCATATTTAATGTCAGAGGTATCATTCTTGTTTTGCAAGCTAAACAAACTAGTGAGCACAATGAGGAGAATGTAAGCTAGCAGAAAATTGTGGTGAATACCACTTTTATAAATAAAACTTTTTAAATAAAAAACCGCTCTGGGATAAATGTATGGGTGGGGCAATGATGACTTTATAATAGTTGTGTCATTGATATAATGTGCTTGCAGTAGCAGTACCCAAAATAGTTAAGATTACAAAAATTGAATTAGTTTTAAAAAAAATCTGTATACAATTAAAAGGCCTGTTACAAAGCAGAGAGGTTTGGTTAATAAGCCTTCCTTATTCGTTTCTGAAAGAATTGTAAGGTTCTTGTTTGGGGGAACAAGTAATTTCTAAAGTCCTTTGCTAAGTGTGTGTGAGAGAGTGAGAGATACAGTATCTTATTTAATACTTTTTTGGTACCTGGAATAATTCTTGGAACATTCAGATGAATAAATATTTAACAAACCTTGCAGGAACTGTGTTTGAAAAGTTCTGTATTATATATATTGTACAGTTCTAAGAATGAAATTAAATATTTCTGCCCTGTTAAAAGCCATTGGAATTTTCATTTAACCTTCAGGATATTGTTGCCTCCTCCAAGAACTAATTTCTTTTAAGACTAATTTCTTTTAACTCATGATTCCGATTAATGAGACAGTTCAACATTCAGGCATTGCTTTATCTAAAAAGTCTATAATAATGAAATGAAGCATCGGCACTCATGGATGGATGCCAGAATCTGAATTCTCCCCTTGACCCCCACATCATACAGAATTTCCCTCCCTTATTTACATGTCATGAATCACATTTACCAATTCAACACACGAAGTTTCACACGTCATGAATCACATTTACCAGTTAATTCAACTCACTTCCCTTCTGAAGCAGCTCCCTTATTTTGTCAAAACATCCGGGTTGCATTTCTCCTGCAGTTAAAGCAAAAGGCTGCCTCTCATATTGTCAGTGCAAAAATACGTCAATGTACTGCCCCCCCTTACAAAAAGGACAGATCCTGTAATGTAAATAAAACACAAATTTGGGGCTGGCTTTTGGTTTGTTGGGGTGTTTCTCATAAAACTTTTTGATAAAGAGTGGTCAGCTTTCACATCGGTACACTTCACCCAAATGGCTTCAGACAATGGGTATATCTTCCATTGTACTAGATACTGCAATTTTCCCTTAAAGATTCTAGAGTCAAGAATACGTTTCACTACATAAAATGGGTCTGACCCGCTGCTACAAGGGGTCCAGGTGCCTTCTTAGGGGGAGGTCTTAAAGTGGAGGCCCGAAAAGGTTTCAGTAAGCTACAGTGGAAAACCGGGTGAATTTTCCCCAAAAGTCTGGGGAGTTTCAATTTTACTGTGACCGGAAGGGCCTCAAGAATTTCAGTCCCAATTTCTTGCTGGGTAATTTGAGATGTATTTAGTTGACATAAACCTTTCCCCCCACTTGGAATGTTCTTTGGGGAGCCCTCTTTTTATCAGCTTGTTTTTTAATAAGTCTCAGAAGTCTTTTTTAACGCCATTTTCATGTTTCTCCAAACCTCTTCCCACCCCCTCACCCTCAAGTGTCTGGGAAGCAGAGGGCACCTGAGGCATGGGGCTGAACTCTTCCTGTGGCTACTCTTAAAGGCGTGTTGCCAGTGCTGCTATGAACAGAATTATTGTAGGCCACCTCGGCGAAAGGAAGTCAGTTCAGCATGGGGCTGAACTCTTCCTGTGGCTACTCTTAAAGGCGTGTTGCCAGTGCTGCTATGAACAGAATTATTGTAGGCCACCTCGGCGAAAGGAAGTCAGTTCAGCATGGGGCTGAACTCTTCCTGCGGCTACTCTTAAAGGCGTGTTGCCAGTGCTGCTATGAACAGAATTATTGTAGGCCACCTCGGTGAAAGGAAGTCAGTCCAGATTGTTGGTAGGAAACAGCATCTGAGGTATTACTCCACCATTTTGTTAGCGGATTCTGCAGCCCCATTGGTAGCTGGATGAAAAGCAGATGATAAGGTTTGAGATGATCCAATTAGTTTAAGGAAATTCCTCCAAAATTTCGCTGTGAGCTACACTACTCTATCTGAAATTATTTGCTTAGGGGCGCCATGCAGTCGGTAGATATGTTTCAGGAACAATTTAGTCATTGGGCAGATGGGAGTCCTTTACAGGTGATAAAGTGAGCCTGCATCGAAAACGGGTCTATCACAGTCCAGATGACAGTATTTCCTCTACTTTTGGGTAGGTCTACAATAAAGTAGAGCCTTGGTGGAGCAGTGGGCTAACGCCTCCTTAAGCTGCCTGCAATTAGTGCAGGTTCGCATCCCACCAGGCTCAAGGTTGACTCAGCCTTCCATCCTTCCGAGGTAGGTAAAATGACCCAGATTGTTGGGAGCAATAAGCTGACTTTGTAATAATGCCACTGGGGGGGGGGGCGAAAGCCCTAATAAGCAGGCATATGCATAGAATGAAGGCTATTGCTAAGCACATTGATTTGTGCTTTAAATTATAAGCCGCCCTGAGTCTTTGGAGAAGGGCGGGATATAAATGAATTGACGGTAGAAGCTGGCAAACCCTAGGAAGCTCTGGAGCTGTTTGCGAGTCTCTGGGGACTGCCATTCAATTATAGCTTTCACTTTGGCTGGGTCTATTTCGATGCCCTCGTCGGAAATTCTATAGCCAAGATAATCTAATTGGGTTTGGTGAAATTTGCATTTTGACAATTTGACAAAGTTTGGCATTCAATAGTTTCTTTAACACATCTTTGACCAGTCTTATATACAGGGAGTGCAGAATTATTAGGCAAATGAGTATTTTGACCACATCATCCTCTTTATGCATGTTGTCTTACTCCAAGCTGTATAGGCTCGAAAGCCTACTACCAATTAAGCATATTAGGTGATGTGCATCTCTGTAATGAGAAGGGGTGTGGTCTAATGACATCAACACCCTGTATCAGGTGTGCATAATTATTAGGCAACTTCCTTTCCTTTGGCAAAATGGGTCAAAAGAAGGACTTGACAGGCTCAGAAAAGTCAAAAATAGTGAGATATCTTGCAGAGGGATGCAGCACTCTTAAAATTGCAAAGCTTCTGAAGCGTGATCATCGAACAATCAAGCGTTTCATTCAAAATAGTCAACAGGGTCGCAAGAAGCGTGTGGAGAAACCAAGGCGCAAAATAACTGCCCATGAACTGAGAAAAGTCAAGCGTGCAGCTGCCAAGATGCCACTTGCCACCAGTTTGGCCATATTTCAGAGCTGCAACATCACTGGAGTGCCCAAAAGCACAAGGTGTGCAATACTCAGAGACATGGCCAAGGTAAGAAAGGCTGAAAGACGACCACCACTGAACAAGACACACAAGCTGAAACGTCAAGACTGGGCCAAGAAATATCTCAAGACTGATTTTTCTAAGGTTTTATGGACTGATGAAATGAGAGTGAGTCTTGATGGGCCAGATGGATGGGCCCGTGGCTGGATTGGTAAAGGGCAGAGAGCTCCAGTCCGACTCAGACGCCAGCAAGGTGGAGGTGGAGTACTGGTTTGGGCTGGTATCATCAAAGATGAGCTTGTGGGGCCTTTTCGGGTTGAGGATGGAGTCAAGCTCAACTCCCAGTCCTACTGCCAGTTTCTGGAAGACACCTTCTTCAAGCAGTGGTACAGGAAGAAGTCTGCATCCTTCAAGAAAAACATGATTTTCATGCAGGACAATGCTCCATCACACGCGTCCAAGTACTCCACAGCGTGGCTGGCAAGAAAGGGTATAAAAGAAGGAAATCTAATGACATGGCCTCCTTGTTCACCTGATCTGAACCCCATTGAGAACCTGTGGTCCATCATCAAATGTGAGATTTACAAGGAGGGAAAACAGTACACCTCTCTGAACAGTGTCTGGGAGGCTGTGGTTCCTGCTGCACGCAATGTTGATGGTGAACAGATCAAAAAACTGACAGAATCCATGGATGGCAGGCTTTTGAGTGTCCTTGCAAAGAAAGGTGGCTATATTGGTCACTGATTTGTTTTTGTTATGTTTTTGAATGTCAGAAATGTATATTTGTGAATGTTGAGATGTTATATTGGTTTCACTGGTAAAAATAAATAATTGAAATGGGTGTATATTTGTTTTTTGTTAAGTTGCCTAATAATTATGCACAGTAATAGTCACCTGCACACACAGATATCCCCCTAAAATAGCTATAACTAAAAACAAACTAAAAACTACTTCCAAAAATATTCAGCTTTGATATTAATGAGTTTTTTGGGTTCATTGAGAACATGGTTGTTGTTCAATAATAAAATTAATCCTCAAAAATACAACTTGCCTAATAATTCTGCACTCCCTGTATTCGTACTATATATCAGGATGTCATCAAGATACACCAGAACCCCTTTGTATAAATGATTGTGTAGGACCTCAACTGCATAAATACGGCTGGGACCCCCTGCAGTCCAAATGACATGACTTTGAACTGGTAGCTTCCCAAGGGGTAGTTGAAGGCAGTTTTCCGCTCATCCCCCTCCTTTTTTTTTACCCAGTAATATGGGTAAAAGTCTAACTTGGTGAAGATGCTTCCCTTCGCCAGGTGTGTTAGTAAGTCTTTCAGGAGGGGGAGAGGGTATTTATTTTCACACTCACACCATTAAGACCTTTATAGTCTACACAGACCCCTTCATGGATTACTGCCTTGTCGTGGCGAAGGGGCTTGTGTAATTCAATGAAGCTATGAGCTATGCCGTGCAGGGCCACCCAAGACGGAAAGGTCATAGCAGAGAGTTCTGACAAAACGTGATCCACTGGAGAAGGAAATGGCAAACCACTCCAGTATCTTTGCCATGAAAACCCTATGGACAGTACCAAAAGGCAAAACGATATGACGCTGGAAGATGAGCCCCTCAGGTCGGAAGGCGTCCAATATGCTACTGGGGAAGAGCAGAGGGCTAGTACTAGTAGCGCCAGAAAGAATGAAGCGACTGTGCCAAAGCCGAAAGGACGCTCAGCTGTGGATAAAATAATAATAATAATAATTTTATTTATATACCGCCCTTCTCCCGAAGGACTCAGGGTGGTGAACAGGGCTAATATATAAAAAATACAAAAATACAAAAGTTAAAAGAAAATTAAACATATGCCCGACTAAAAACAGTAAATACAAATATTAAAAATGACCATAAAACCCAACCCATCCCCCATCAGGCCAGGCCGGCTTGTTCAAATAAGAGTGTCTTCAGATCGCGACAGAAGGAGCGAAGGTCGGGCGCCATCCGGAGCTCAACCGGCAGCCGATTCCATAGCTCCGGGGCACCCACAGAGAAGGACCTCCCCCTGGGGGCCACCAATCGACATTCTCTGATCGGTGGCACCCTGAGGAGGCCCTCTCTGTGGGAGCGCACAGGGCGGAGGGAAGTTGATGCCGGCAGCAGGTGCTCCCTAAGGTACTCCGGACCCATGCCATGTAGGGCCTTAAACACCATTACCAGTACCTTGAATCTCACCCAGAAGACAACTGGTAACCAATGCAGCTCACGGAGCAGAGGTGTAACATGGGAGTATCGGGAGACTCCCAACACAACTCTCGCGGCTGCATTCTGTACCATTTGGAGCCTCCGAGTGGTCCTCAAGGGCAGCCCCATGTAGAGAGCGTTGCAGTAGTCCAGACGAGAGGTCACGAGCGCGTGAGTGAATAAAGCATCCCGGTCTAGATAGGGCCGCAACTGGCGCACCAGGCGAACCTGGGCGAAGGCCCCCCTAGTCACAGCTACTATATGGTCTTCCAAAGTGAGCCGTGAATCTAGAAGGACTCCCAAGTTGCGAGCCCTATCTACGGGGGATATGTCTGGTGGTGAAAGGAAAGTCCGATGCTGTAAAGATTTTTTCTCCATAGGAACCTGGAATGTAAGATCCATGAATCAAGGAAAGCTGGACGTGGTCAAAAAAGAGATGACAAGACTAAACATCAGGTATACTACTGCGGGCAAGAATCCCTCAGAAGAAATGGAGTAGCCTTCATAGTCAATAAAAAAGTAGGAAAAGCAATACTGGGATACAATCCTCAAAATGACAGAATGATCTCAGTTCGAATCCAAGGCAAACCATTCAATATCACAGTAGTCCAAGTCTATGCCCCAACCACCAGTGCTGAAGAGGATGAAATTGACCGGTTCTATGAAGCTCTACAGCACCTTATAGAACTAACACCAAAAAATGATGTCCTTATCATCATGGGGGATTGGAATGCTAAAGTAGGAAGCCAAAAGATAACTGGAATAACAGGCAAGTTTGGCCTTGGAGTACAAAATGAAGCAGGGCACAGGCTGATAGAATGTTTTCAAGAGAATACGATGGTCATAGCAAACACTCTTTTCCAACAACCCAAGAGACGGCTTTACACATGGAAATCACCAGACGGTCAAGACAGAAATCAGATTGACTATATGCTCTGCAGCCAAAGATGGAGAAGCTCTATACAGTCAGTAAAAACAAGACCAGGAGCTGACTGTGGCTCAGACCATGAGCTTCTCATTGCAAAGTTTAGGCTTAAACTGAAGAAAGTAGGGGAAAGCACTAGGCCACTCAGGTATGAATTAAATCATATCCCTGTTGAATATACAGTAGAGGTAACAAATAGATTTAAGGAATTAGATCTGATAGACAGAGTGCCTGAAGAACTATGGACAGAGGTTCGCAACATTGTACAACAGGTAGCAACCAAAACCATCCCAAAGAAAAAGAAATGCAAGAAAGCAAAATGGCTGTCTGAGGAAGCTTTGCAAATAGCTGAGGAAAGGAGGGAAGCGAAAGGCAAGGGAGAAAAAGAAAGATATGCCCAATTAAATGCAAAATTCCAAAGAATAGCTAGAAGAGATAAGAATGCCTTCTTAAATGAACAATGCAAAGAAATAGAAGAAAACAATAGAATAGGGAGGACCAGAGATCTTTTCAAGAAAATTGGAGAGATGAAAGGAACGTTTAATGCAAAAATGGGCATGATAAAGGACCAAAATGGCAGGGACCTAACAGAGGCAGAAGAGATTAAGAAGAGGTGGCAAAATTACACAAAAGAACTATACAAGAATGAGCTTAACGTCCCTGACAATCACAATGAGGTGGTCACTGACCTTGAGCCAGACATCCTAGAATGTGAAGTGAAGTGGGCCTTAGAAAAGATGAGCAACAACAAAGCTAGTGGAGGTGACAGTATTCCAGCTGAGCTATTCAAAATCTTAAAAGACGATGCAGTAAAAGTACTACACTCAATTTGTCAGCAAATTTGGAAAACCCAACAGTGGCCACAGGATTGGAAAAGATCAGTTTACATTCCAATTCCAAAGACAGGCAGTGCCAAAGAATGTTCAAACTATCGCACCATTGCACTCATTTCTCATGCTAGTAACGTTATGATTAAAATTCTACAAGCTAGACTCCAGCAGTATGTGGATCGAGAACTACCAGAAGTACAGGCAGGATTTCGAAGAGGCAGAGGAACAAGAGATCAAATTGCTAACATATGCTGGATCATGGAGAAAGCTAGAGAGTTCCAGAAAAACATCTACTTCTGCTTCATTGACTATGCTAAAGCCTTTGATTGTGTGGATCATAAACTGTGGCAAGTCCTTAAAGAGATGGGCATACCAGACCATCTTATTTGTCTCTTGAGAAACCTATAAGAAGCAACGGTGAGAACTGGACACGGAACCACTGATTGGTTCAAAATTGGGAAAGGAGTCCGGCAAGGCTGTATACTGTCACCTTGCCTATTTAACTTATATGCAGAGCACATCATGAGAAAGGCAGGGCTAGATGAATCAAAAGTTGGAATTAAGATTGCCGGAAGAAACATCAACAACCTAAGATATGCAGATGATACCACTCTAATGGCAGAAAGTGAAGAGGAACTGAAGAGTCTCTTATTGCGAGTGAAGAAGGAGAGTGCAAAAGTTGGGTTGAAACTAAACATTAAGAAAACCAAGATCATGGCATCCGGCCCTCTCAATTCCTGGCAAATAGATGGGGAAGAAATGGAGGTAGTGACAGATTTTATTTTCCTGGGCTCCAAGATCACTGCAGATGGGGACTGTAGCCAAGAAATTAAAAGACGCTTGCTCCTTGGGAGGAAAGCCATGGCAAATCTAGACAGCACACTAAAAAGCAGAAACATTACCCTGTCAACAAAAGTGCGTATAGTCAAGGCTATGGTCTTCCCAATTGCAATGTGCAGCTGTGAAAGTTGGACCATAAGAAAGGCTAAGCGCCAAAGAATTGAGGCCTTTGAACTGTGGTGCTGGAGAAGACTCCTGTGAGTCCCTTGGACTGCAAGGCGATCAAACCGGTCAGTCCTAGAGGAGATCAACCCTGACTGCTCTTTAGAAGGCCAGATCGTGAAGCTAAAACTCAAATACTTTGGCCACCTAATGAGAAGGAAGGATTCACTGGAGAAGAGCCTAATGCTGGGAATGATTGAGGGCAATAGAAGAAGGGGACGACAGAGAATGAGGTGGCTGGATGGAGTCACTGAAGCAGTAGGTGTGAGCTTAAATGGACTCCAGAAGATGGTAGAGGACAGGAAGGCCTGGAGGAACATTGTCCATAGTGTCGTGATGGGTCGGACATGACTTCGCAACTAACAACAACAAAGTCTACACAGAGACGAAGAGACCCATCTTTTTTCTCTTGGAACAACACGGGCTCGCTCCCACAGTAGACTTGGTCCGTTCAATGAATCCCCTCACCATTTCAAGGGGGGATATAGCGTACTTTCTTGGTCGTGGAAATTTGGCCCCTGGCAACAGTTCAATGGAACAATCATTGGGCTGGTGTGGGGGCAAGATATTGTATTTTTTTCTCACTAAATGCCTCCGCTAGGTCCCAGTACTCTCTGGGGATGAGCAGCTCGCCTGGTGGCCGTGAGGCTGCCATGTGCGGTCGCTCATTGGATGGGCTAAAATCCCCTGTAACATCTGTTGAATCAACAGGGGGATTGGGCCCTGTGGGTAATCTCACAGTTCTGATTCCTTTCTCCCACCAGATAAACGGCTTCCATTTGTCCAACCAGGATAATCCTAGAATCACAGCCTCAGTCATTTTTTGAGCCACCAGGAAGCGAATAAATTCCAAGTGCTCACCTATTTCTAGGCGTAGGGGCTCCGTTAATTGCATGACTAAAGTCCCTCCTATCAGAGCCATCGGCTTGCTCGAACCTCACAGGTTTGGAGAGTAGTTTTGCTCGTATGCCCAGTTTCATGGCAAATGGCAAGCTAATGATGCATCGGGAGCATCCAGAATCAATTAGCACCTTTAAATCTACCTGCATACCCGAGTTAGGGATTATGAGCTTGGCAGGTAACGAGAAAGGTGGGACATGTCAGCTTACCATCGGGTCGTTCTCTCTGTCATTGCTGTCGAAAGAGGGTAGAACGGGGGTGGATCCAGCCTGAGTTCTGGCGTCCTCCTGTGTGGGGGATGTGACCTGGGCAGCAGGTTTCTGCACCATCTGGTTGGACTTCTCTCCAGTTAGCCGCTGTGCAGGTTTCTTTTTCACTACTGGTCCTGGTCTGTTCTGCTGTTTTGGGAAGGGGACCGGGCATTTTGCTGCCCGATGACCCTGCTGTCTGCATTGGAAACACTTAATTGCCTGGCCTACAGGTGGCCTGGGTCTTTCAGCCATCACAGTAGCTGGAGATTTTCGTGGGGTTGATTGCAATTTGGGTTGTTCTGACCTTGGCTCGGCTTCAGGTAGGAGAGGCTTCTTAGAGCGGGTGAGCTGAACATCTAATTTCACCACTGCCTGGTACCATTCATGCAGCTGGTCAGGCACAGCTCGGTAGATACATGCCTGAGAAAGGTGGTCGTCTAACCGTTCTCTGAAAAGATGAATTATGGATTGCTCAGGCCATCTGTCGAAACTCCCACACATACTCCAGGGCAGGCCAGCCAGCTTGTTTTATCTTGTGGATTTGTTCTTCTGCTTTGAGGGCAATGGATGGGTCCTCAAATCTTTCCCTCAGCCCTAGAAGGAAAAGGTAGGGGTCCTCCAAGTCAGGTCCTTGCTCGTTATATAAATTGTTCAACCATTTGGATGCTTCTCCCTCTAGGCTGGACGCAATCACATTGACCATAGCACCCGAATCCGGGTAGAGATGGGCCCAGTGATTCAAATGAGAGCATACTTGGTTGTGGAAGAAAATCAGTTTCTCTGGGTCCCCATCGAAGGTTGCTCTGAAGGGTGGGCTCATCATTGGTTGCTGGGGCCCCCATTGCTGCTGGCCCCACCCTGGTTGTTGGTTAAATGGTTGCTGGGTCCCCCACTGCTGTTGTGTTTCCAGTTGCTGCTGGCCTTGCTCTGGTTGTTGATTTAACGGCTGCCAGGGCCCCCACTGCTGCTGCCCCCACTGGTCCTGCTGTATGTTCAGGTTTGCACATTCGGGCCCTGCTGCTGCGACCCTTGCTGCTGTTGTCCTCCCACCAGCTTCTGATCTCCAGGCTTCTGCACCACCCCCAGCTGTTGCAATACTAGCTGGGGCAAGCTCAGAGGTTGTTGGCCTTTCATTTGTGGGGGTTCCCCAGCCTCTCATTGCTTCAGAGGCCCCAGGTTGGGGTCCTCTGTCTCTGTGGGTCTGGAGGACCTGGCAGGGGACAGACAGGATTTTCCACTCACCCAAATTTTCAGTTGCAGATGGTCTGGCAGCTCTCCACCATTCTGCTTTTGGAGGCTCCAGCAGTGCAGTCTCAAGGAACCACTGGAGTGGTTCCAGCCTGACGACCAGCTGATCTCTGCTAACTGCTTGGGTTCTGCCCCCATATGGGAGTCCTGCAAAAACTCATCTTCCCACATTCATGCTCTGAGCTGTCAGCAGCTGCCAGGTCACCGTCTCCAAGCCGATTCTCTTTTTCCATGATAAATTCTCCCCTGAATCTTTGCCAGCTTCTCTCAAGGCTAGAGACAGCGGCAGATTCTGGCATGATGTCATGGTTCCGATTAATGAGACAGTTCAAACAACATTCAGGCATTGCTTTATCTAAAAAGTCTATAATAATGAAACAAAGCATTGGCACTCATGGATGGATGCCAGAATCTGAATTCTCCCCTTGACCCCCACATCATACAGAATTTCCTTCCCTTATTTACATGTCATGAATCACATTTACCAATTAATTTAACACACGAAGTTTCACTTCCTTTCTGAAGTGGCTCCCTTATCTTGTCAAAACATCCGGGTTGCATTTCTCCTGCGTTTTAGTGATTCAAAACCCAACAGTTAAAGCAAAAGGCTGCTCACTCACCCTTCCTTACTTGCTGCTCCACTTGCTGTTCCTCTGAAAACAGGACGGTCTGCCCCTTTTATACTTTTTCTTCTCTCCGCCCTCCTCCTTTTCCGGGTGCACCGGAAGCTCCAATTAGCATGTTGCCACAGATCCTGGGGATTCTGGCAAGCTCTGCAGCTCCAGCTAGTATTACCATCTACAGGTCTGTGCGGCTCTGTTTTGACTCGTTCCCTTCCCCACTATAATTAGCTAGGCTGGGCTCGCGTACCACTGGACTAAACCACTTAGGGCTGTAGAGCACCGTGAAGTACTACTACTACTACTATAAGTCTAAGTGCTATTGCTGTTGTTATGGAAAGTTTGAATTTTCAGTATTTTTGAATAAATACAACCTTCAAAGCAATATGATCTCCACACACAAGCTCTTAAGACTACATAAGAACCCAATTAATCAAGTAAAAATCATTTTTCGATTGAGGAAAATGATCCAAAGGTATAAAAAGGTAAAGGTTCACCCGCACATGCGTGCTAGTCATTTCCAACTCTAGGGGCCGGTGGTCATCTCCGTTTCAAAGCCAAAGAGCCAGCGCTTGTCCGAGGACGTCTCTGTGGTCATGTGGCCGGCATGACTAGCCGCCAAAGGCACACGGAACGCTGTTACCTTCCCACTGTAGTGGTCCCTATTTTTCTACTTACATTTTTACGTGCTTTCGAACTGCTAGGTTGGCAGAAGCTGGGACAAGTAACAGGCGCTCACTCTGCTATGCGGCACTCGGGATTCGACGTGCCAAACTGCTGACCTTCTGATCGACAAGCTCAGCGTCCTAACCCACCGTGTCCCTAAGGTATAATTTGTGGCAAAAGTATGTGAACCTTTGCTTTCAGCAACTGGTGTGCCCCTTGAGGCAGCAATTATTGTTGTTAATTGTGAAGTCGTGTCCAACCCATCGCAACCCCATGGACAACGCTTCTCCAGGCTTTCCTGTTCTCTACAATCTTCTGGAGTCCATTTAGGCTCACACCCACTTCTTCAGTGACTCCATCCAGCCACCTTTCTCTGTTGTCCCGTTCTTCTATTGCCCTCAATCTTTCCCAGCATTAGGCTCTTCTCCAGTGAGTCCTTCCTTCTCATTAGGTGGCCAAAGTATTTGAGTTTCAACTTCAGGATCTGGCCTTCTAAAGAGCAGTCAGGGTTGATCTCCTCTAGGACTGACCGGTTTGATCGTCTTGCAGTCCAAGGGACTCGCAGGAGTCTTCTCCAGCACCACAGTTCAAAGGCCTCAATTCTTTGGCGCTTAGCCTTTCTTATGGTCCAACTTTCACAGCTGCACATTGCAATTGGGAAGACCATAGCCTTGACTATATGCACTTTTGTTGGCAGGGTGATTTCTCTGCTTTTTAGTGTGCTGTCTAGATTTGTCATGGCTTTCCTCCCCAGGAGCAAGCATCTTTTAATTTCTTGGCTGCAGTGCCCATCTGCGGTGATCTTGGAGCCCAGGAAAATAAAATCTGTCACTATCTCCATCTTCCCCATCTATTTGCCAGGAATTGAGAGGGCTGGATGCCATGATCTTGGTTTTCTTAATGTTTAGTTTCAACCTAACTTTTGCACTCTCTCTCTTCACCTGCAACAAGAGGCTCTTTAGTTCTTCACTTTCTGCCATTAGAGTGGTATCATCTGCATATCTTAGGTTGTTGATATTTCTCCTGGAAATCTTAATTCCAACTTTTGATTCATCTAGCCCTGCCTTTCACATGTGCTCTGCATATACGTTAAACAGGCAGGGTGATAGTATACAGCCTTGCCAGACTTCTTTCCCAATTGTGAACCAATTTAATCTCTTGTTCCTCTGCCTCTTCAAAATCCTGCTTGTACTTCTGGTAGTTCTCGATCCACATACTGCTGGAGTCTAGCTTGTAGAATTTTAAGCATAACTTTACTAGCATGAGAAATGAGTGCAATGGTGCGATAGTTTGAACATTCTTTGGCACTGCCTTTCTTTGGAATTGGAATGTAAACTGATCTTTTCCAATCCTGTGGCCACTGTTGAGTTTTCCAAATTTGCTGGCAAATTGAGTGTAGCACTTTTACTGCATCGTCTGGAATACAGTCACCTCCACTAGCTTTGTTGTTGCTCATCTTTTCTAAGGCCCACTTCACTTCACATTCTAGGATGTCTGGCTCAAGGTCAGTGACCACCTCATTGTGATTATCAGGGATGTTAAGCTCATTCTTATATAGTTCTTCTGTGTAATTTTGCCACCTCTTCTTAATCTCTTCTGCCTCTGTTAGGTCCCTGCCATTTTGGTCCTTTATCATGCCCATTTTTGCATTAAACGTTCCCTTCATCTCTCCAATTTTCTTGAAAAGATCTCTGCTCCTCCCTATTCTATTGTTTTCTTCTATTTCTTTGCATTGTTCATTTAAGAAGGCATTCTTATCTTTTCTAGCTATTCTCTGGCATTCTGCATTCAATTGGGCGTATCTTTCTTTTTCTCCCTTGCCTTTCGCTTCCCTCCTTTCCTCAGCTATTTGCAAAGCTTCCTCAGACAGCCATTTTGCTTTCTTGCATTTCTTTTTCTTTGGGATGGTTTTGGTTGCTACCTGTTGTACAATGTTGGGAATGTCCATAGTTCTTCAGGCACTCTGTCTATCAGATCTAATTCCTTAAATCTATTTGTCTCCTCTACTGTATATTCAACAGGGATATGATTTAATTCATACCTGAGTGGCCTGGTGCTTTCCCCTATTTTTCTACAGTTTAAGCCTAAACTTTGCAATGAGAAGCTCATGGTCTGAGCCACAGTCAGCTCCTGGTCTTGTTTTTACTGACTGTATAGAGCTTCTCCATCTTTGGCTGCAGAGCATATAGTCAATCTGATTTCTGTGTTGACCGTCTGGTGATGTCCATATGTAGAGCTGTCTCTTGGGATTTTGGAAAAGAGTGTTTGCTATGACCATCGTATTCTCTTGACAAAATTCTATCAGCCTGTGCCATGCTTCATTTTGTACTCCAAGGCCAAACTTGCCTGTTATTCCGCTTATCTTTTGGCTTCGTACTTTAGCATTCCAATCCCCCATGATGATAAGGACATCATTTTTTGGTGTTAATTCTATAAGGTGCTGTAGGGCTTCATAGAACCGGTCAATTTCATCCTCTTCAGCACTGGTGGTTGGGGCATAGACTTGGACTACTGTGATATTGAATGGTTTGCCTTGGATTCGAACTGAGATCATTCTGTCATTTTGAGGATTGTATCCCAGTATTGCTTTTCCTACTTTTTTTATTGACTATGAAGTCTACTCCATTTTGTCGGAGGGATTCTTGCCTGCAGTAGTATACCTGATGGTCATCTGAATTAAATTCACCCATTCCTGTCCATTTTAGTTCGCTGATACCTAAGATGTCGATGTTCAGTCTTGTCATCTCTTTTTTGACCACGTCCAGCTTTCCTTGATTCATGGATCTTACATTCCAGGTTCCTATGGAGAAAAAATCTTTACAGCATCGGACTTTTATTTCACCACCAGATACATCCACAACTGAGCGTCCTTTTTGGCTTTGGCCCAGTTGCTTCATTCTTTCTGGCGCTACTAGTACTAGCCCTCTGCTCTTCCTCAGTAGCATATTGTACACCTTCCAACCTGAGGGGCTCATCTTCCAGCATCATATTGTTTTGCCTTTTGGTACTGTTCATAGGGTTTTCATGGCAAAGATACTGGAGCGTGACAAGAAAGGTTATAAAATAGGGCAAACCTCACTTAACAAATGTCTCGCTTAGCAATGGAAATGTTGGGCTGAACTTGGTCATAAGTCAAGGTCTACCTGTACTAGCTTTTCCAGTATGAAGTTCTCAGGAACATTTAGTGCCTTACTTGCACAAATGGAGCTTTGGGCGCACGCGAGTGCCTGTTGCTCATGCAAATGGAGTTGTGCGCATGACTTGCTGCTTGCAAGTCTTCCCCTGGTCTGCAAAGCCAGAAAGGTTGGGGACCCCTGTGGTCTACCCATTTCTTTCAGGCTTGTCTGAAAGCTGCAGCCCAACTATGTTCTGCTCCACTTTATTGTGAAAGGGAAGATTGGAGATCAGAAAATTGTCCAAAATTGTTGGATCCATTGCTTCCCTCCCAGACTAAGTGGCCAAATTAACAATCACACAGTCCTGTTTATTTCTTAGAAGTCACAGAAACAAATACTTCCAAGTATTTGTTGAGACAACAGGACATCACCACAGCAGTTTTATACTTAGAATATTCTTTACAGTAACTCGATATTCCAGCATCATTTTAAACAGAGTTGCTGACTGATTATCTAAATAATGACATTTTACAATACTTATTGCAATGGTGTAAGCCTTGGCATGTGCTTACATGTGCTCAGATCAATGGTTTTGGCAGGTCACAACACTTTCTGGGCACACCAGTACAAAATTGTCAGTTATTAGCAGCAATGAGAATAAAGTTCACAAAAGATTTTAAAAATCTTTTCCAAAGATTTTGGAAGTTGAATCTGCTTAAATGTAAATTAAAAAATAATAATTGAAATATCAAAAAATATCAAAAGGAGTTGATGAAACTCCTTTTTCTAGAAACCATGATTATTAAATATTTTAATATTTCTCATTGGAAGGGTTAGCATAATTAATTATAATCAGATGCGGTAGTTGTCTAATTTAGACAAAACCATGACTCTGAAGAGGTTTGGATGTGCCAATTGCAGTAATGGCATGTAGGGAATGCTGGAGAAAGACAAATTGTGCTGTATATTGTGACGGCTGTGCCCTAGGCAGAGCAGTGTGTGTGTGTGTGGTCTCAAGAGAGTGTGTGAGTGTATATTAGGGGTTGAGGAAGGGACATAACTATGCAAAGAGAATAAATCATTCTGACCTTCTGTTCTTGGGAAATCTTTAGCAAGGACAATATATTGAGCAGCCTTTCTCTGTTTTCACAAAAGATATCATAAATCCTGATAGATTGCAGAAAAATCCTCAGAATTTCAACATGGTCACCAGCTTCTTGGGTTAGGAATGAAGTTTCCAGTTTGCCAGCAGTTCTCTGGATCAGAATGACCCCTGTCCTGTGATTGATCAGTTGGTCCTCCCAGGCTTCTGACCTGGAACTCTGGAATGGGATGTTCTTTCCATCTATTCCATGAACTGGATGTTCCACCCTTCTCTCGTATTCAGGTTCTGTCCATCCATTGCCCTCATACTTTGGGGGTTCGTTTGGGCTAGCAATACTGATTAGCTATTTTGTTTGGGAGAGTTAGCAGGCCATTGAAGAAGCCAGGCCATCTGTCAGGACCCACTTCAATCCCACATCTTAAGAAAGCAGAATTCTTGGAAGCAATTTCTTCCAAGAAAGAGTAGTTGATAGTAGGCATAATAGACAAGATCTGAGATTTCCTGCACAGAGCGATAGATTAAAGTATCCTCAAACAAGACCCCAAAAGGGGAGATAACATTGGCTCGTCTCAAGTTCACACAGCGATGGTCAGTAGCTTCTTCACACAGGAAGAGCGTAGAAATAAACCAGGCACTGAGGTTACATTCCTTATTTCCTCCTTTGTTCTAGCTGACAGTTTAGGGAGATAAGTTCAGAGAGAGAGAGAGATAAGGCAGGAACGAAATTGTTACATTGCAGCTGGAAGAGGACACAGGCAATAAATGAAGCAAAAGGTTACATTGTAGCAAATAGAGGAAGCAAAGGCACATCCCCCCTCCCCCTTGGGAGTATGGCAGAATCCAGGGAAAGGTGAGATTTGATTTGGGTCAGAGGGGATAGATAAAAATGAAATAGGAATGGGTTCTGACACCATCCAAGAACATGGCTTTGCTTCCTATGCTTACTCAGAGAAGGAGGATCTGAATGGTTTACACTCATGCAAGATAAGTCTGACTAGTGTAAACATGTAGTTAATTGAAAGTTTATTTTCACTATTATGTATTTAAATACATAATAAATATTATATAGAAGATATTTAATATAGATTTTCTACATTTCTATTAAATGAAATAATTCTGAATATTTATACATTCTCAATATTATAAGCTTATGATGCATACCTTTTCTTCATAAAGTTCCTCTTGCCTTTTTCTTGTTTAGGGAGTGGGTGTGGAATGTGTAGTCCCTGATGCTACAGGGACTATTTATGTTGCTGGGAAACACAAACTCAGGTGGGGGACCTAAAGTCTCTTGTTCTCTAAGTCAGAGGTCCCAAACCATTTGAACATCAGGGACCGGTTCTGTGGAGAGGTATTTCTGCGGACAGGAGGGGGCGTGGTTTCATGTACTGCTTGCATCCCACAGATGGGGCTTTGCTTGTTTGCATGGACTGGTTTCTGGCATGCCACAGATCGGTGCTGGCCCATGGACTGGGGACCGCTGCTCTAAGTCCACCATAAATAACTGGGTTTATGTGCCATCAAATCATTGTTGACTCTTAGGAACAAGAGTTGACTCTTAGGAACAATAGTTCCAGAAGGAACTATTACTAACCTGGTTCTTCAGTTCTCACAACGATGAACTCATTGCCACTGTTCTCCTCTGGTTTGTGTTCTCTAGAGAATTGTCTTTGATCAATTCTCAGGGACTCCATGGTAGCACATGACTATGGCTACTTGCAGAAAAGGAGCTTCATGTGTATGTGAGAGTGCCTGCTGCTTGTGCAAATAGAGCCTCTCTATGCTCTTGTACTGATGTCACCTGATGCTGACAAGGTTGACAGCTGTTTTCCAGGCAGGTCACGGACATCCCTCTGATGAGTAATCCTCTGAGAGATGCTTATTAGAGCATGTAGCCAAAGAGAAAGATCCTGTGCAGAGGGATCCCTCTGCAGATGGAAGAGAGTTCCATTGGAAGCCACGGGCAGGTCTGTGCCAGGAGGGAAGTAAGCAGACAAAATAGCTGTGAGTTGAGGAGGGAAGAGAGCTGCAAGCCTCCAACCTTTGATTAAAGTCAGAAAGGAGAATTTTCCAAGTAAACTGGTATATAGTTAACATTTACTCCAAAAGAATAGGAAAAGGTTAGAATTAATTTATTATTAAACTTAGAAGTTTAAGAAGTTTAGCTAAAAAGTAAGTTTTTGAATGTATTTTTTATCTTTGTAAAAATCAGTTTATAAAATTTTCTTTATGACTTCTAATAGCAGATCAAGATGATAAAGCATCTTAAAAGAATTTTCTCATGTTCAGAGTAAATTTAATGTTCTTCCATTTAAATTTCCATTGTTGCATCTCTATCACTGTATTCAAATTCTGCATCCATTTGATCATGTCTTTACTTAATCTGTACTTTGACTTCTTCAAATGTCCCACGTTATGAATTGAATATTTTATTTAGCCAAGTGTGAGATGGGCACAAGGAATTTGTGTTGTGGCCCCAACCCCCGTGCCTGTCCTAACCGAGGAAGAGGACTCTGAGGATGACGGGGAGGAACTGGCAAGGCCTCCCTCTCCGGGACCCTCCGCTCTGGCAAGGCCTCTGTCTCCATCTGAAGGCCGAGAGGAGCAGCCTGGGAGCCAGGCTGGGACGGAGCTCGAGCAGCTGCAGCAAATAGAGTCTAGTGAAGATGACTCATGGCTAGACCCTCAAGAAAGATGCAGGGCCAAGCGTTTGCAGCAACGTAGGATGAGTAGGAGGGCCAGGGAGTAGCTGAGTCATTGAGCCACACCCCACAAGGTACAAAAGGGCGTGTGGCTGCTCTCAGAACTTTGTGACAAACAATTAATTCACCACAGCTTCTGGTCACGTCTGTCGTCTCTACCTATGTGAACCCTGGTCTGGATTTTGTGACTACGCTTCTTCATCTCTGCTTTTGGGTTTTTTTGTCTGGACTTTCTTGGAATTACTTGTTGGCAATTATATCAGCGAACGTTTGAGATAACTAGCTTATTTTGGCTGACTGTGGGTAGCTTGCTGCCAAGACTTTATCAGACAGCAATTATATTGTAGTATAAAGAATTAACCCTTTTGTTTCGTACCTGCTTGTACGGCTGTTTGTACCTTGAGGGAGGGGGAACAGAACAATTTGTCTCCCTTGCAGAAGCTCAGTGTACATGCAATAGAATAACGATAACCCATAATTATACTAATAAGATGGGATAGTAAAGAAGGATAAGACAGATAGTTCTCAACTTTCAACCGTTCAGTTATAAAGGCACTGAAAAAAGTGACTTATGACCATTTTTCAGTTACGACCTTTGCAGCATCCCCTTAAACAAGTGATCAAAAGGACTTCCGGGTGGCAAGGCTTTGTCGATGGCGGTCATTTTTGACCGTCAGCCCCGTTGTTCCGTTCAAATCACGAAAACAGCGACTATCAGCTGTCTCACAGTTTGGAAATCCCCCCTTTGGGAGAAGAGAGGGGGGTGAGTATTCAGGTAGAGGTAGAGCTCCCCTAGATCCCCAGAATGATTAGTCTGGGGAGCGAAGGGCGAGAGCTCCCTCGGAGCCTGAATTTAACTCTGGACTCGGGGACTCCTCTGTTTTAAGGCTTTAAAACAGAGCAAGACACTGCAACCATCCTTGCACTCAATATTGTACTTTGGATTACTCGGATTCAGGCAGAGCTGAGCAGGAGAATATTGAAACAGCAAGTATATGATCTTTAACTCTGGTTTAACTTAAAAGAAGGGGAGGAAGATGGCGCTGGAATAAATTTTTTGGAGAAAGCGCAAAGAACAAAAGAAGGAAAATAAAAGATCAAGGAGGAAAACAGAAAGTGGATTTTTAAAGTTGTAAAAGACTGTTAAAAACATTTGAAGTTGGCTTAAAAGAGATTTAAAAGATTTGGATATTTAACAGTGAAGCAACAAAGTTGCAATTTGGGCGGAAAAGTGAAAGTGAGAAACGAAAGTTAATTGGATGTTACAATGGCTTCCAAACCTCCTAGATATACTGTCTCTAAAAGTGCGGGGGCATCACCAGTTCAACAATCTGGACTTCAGACATTGATGCCATCCCCTGCAGCACCTACACTCACATTAACATTAAAAGATTTACAACATGCTTTAAAACTTCAATCTGAGC
The DNA here is from genome assembly GCF_947247035.1 of Vipera ursinii. Classification (NCBI taxonomy): domain Eukaryota; kingdom Metazoa; phylum Chordata; class Lepidosauria; order Squamata; family Viperidae; genus Vipera; species Vipera ursinii. The sequence continues at coordinate 1,096,560 of NC_139519.1, read as the reverse complement.
AAATGGCAGAGCTTATTAATGAGAAAAATAAGGAAATACGAGAGGATATTTTGCTGGTATTTCAGAGACTGACAGTTTGTATTGAGAGTTTGGATGAACGTGTGGAAGAAGTTAATCAAAATAATTTGCTATTGGAGGCTAAAATGTGTGAAGCCGAGAATAAAATGGATAAAATTGATGATGAGGTGGTAATGATACAATATAGAGACATGGAGTTTGCCTTGAGGATAAGAGGTCTGAAAGAAAATCCAGAAAAAAATTTGCAAGAGATATTGGCAAAAGCTGTGGCGCCTATTCTGGGTTGGCGAGTTGAAGATTTTATATTGGAAATAGATAAAATATTTTGTGTCAACTCCTGGATTGCTAGGCAAAGAAAACTACCAAGACATGTGGTTGTTTATTTTACAGAGAACGATCAGAAAGGCGATTATTCAAGCTTTTTATAATAACAGATTTAAAGTGGCTGATCAAGAGGTTTTAATTTTGAAAGAAATTCCAACAAGAATTTTAAGAAAAAGGAAAGAGTTTGTTTTCCTGACAGATGAATTAAAAAAACGACAGATCCAGTTTAGATGGGAGATACCAACTGGGATAGTGGTGAATTATGCTGGTACAAGATATCGTCTTAATACAGTTCTGAAGGCATGAGACTTTTATTGTGATATACTGAAAGCAGACTCACTGCCATCCCCAGAATCTGAAAGAGGGAAGGAAGAAGGAGCGCAACACATGCAATCGGAAGGTATACAGCGAGATGAAGAAATCACCTCACTGATTCCAAAAGAAGTACAGCAAACTCTGGAAACTGCGCAGCCCTTGGTCTCATTAGAAGAATTAAAGGCTCCGACAGTGACACGGGCTGCAACCAGACAAAAGGCACAACAACAACAGAAATAGTATTCTACAATTATAACTTAAGAATCTACTAATAGTGAAGTAGTGGGGGGAGCGAGATCAAGATGCAAATGCTTGAGGATTAGCAAGACACGCTCCGAAAGCTTCAAGTTGTAAAAGATGGTAACAAAGTTTCTAATATGAAATGTTAATGGTTTAAATTCATCGCAAAAGAGAACTCTTATATAATAAAATAGTTCAATGGGATTATAAATTGTGTATTTTAATGGGAGATTGGAACGGAGTGCTGGATAAACAGAAAGATTAAAAAAGGACCTTTTAAAAATACTCCAATCATGCAAGATTGCCTAAATCCTTTTTTGATATGAAAGATGGGATGTGATTTATATGGCTGGCATGTTTTATTGTATGATAAAAAGGTGGATAATGTTTTTATAGAAAATCTAAGTTTGGGATTTAAATATGATGTGATTACATATAAAGGTATTCTTAGACTGGAACCCAGAATATTCAGGAGTTAATAACGATGGATACCTGGAAAAAAAATGGGTTAGAAATGTAAAACTTATTCAGGCACAAAATTTATGAGAGAATTTTTATAAAATGTTTTATAGATGGTATTTAGATCTTAAAAAAATTGTATGTATTTAAATTATCAGTCTAAATGTTGGAGATGTGGTTGCAAAGATGCAATGTACTATCATATATGGTGGACTTGTTGGGTATTATTACTGATTGTACTGTTATAGAAACTAAATTGATGTTGAATTTAATAATGGCACCAAGACTTTTGGTTTCGCAATACTGGAAGAAGGAGGAACTGCCTACTATAGAAGAGTGGACTTTAAAAGTTTCAAACTTGGCAGAAATGGTAACAATTTTAGCATATTTGAAAGAGCAATCGCAACAGAGATATATTTTGGAATGGAGAAGATGGATCAATTATATTTAGAATTTATATGGGACTAAAAAAATTCATTTAATATATGAATATTAGAATTATAAGATGTATTATTATTTAGTTATGTTTAAGTGGAGTTAAAGTGTGATAGGATTTAAAGTGTATTTATAGTTGGTTAGCATATTTTAGCTTAAGTTTGTTAGAGGCAATAACCTGTATTCAGCTCTGGGTAGTCAGGGTGGGGGAGGGGGAGGGAAGGAGTTTATGTTTAAAATGTACTGTAAAACTTTTCAATAAAAAAAACAAGTGGTCAAAATTCATATACTTGGCAACTGGTTTATAGTTATGACAGGTACTGTGTCCCAAGGTCATGTGATCACATTTTCTACTTTCCAACAAGCAAAGTCAATGGGGAAGCCAGATTCACTTAAAAACCGAATTACTAACTTATCAGCTGCAGGGATTCACTTAACAACTGAGGCAAGAAAGGTTGTAAAATTGGGCAAAACTCACTTAACATAAATTTTGAGATCAGTTGTGATTGTAAATGTAGGACTACCTGTAGTAATACTACAGCCATACAACATGGGTAAATTTACTGAGAATAAAACACAGTAGTGCTCACCAGAGTGATGGCATGAGGGGAAAAAAGTCCGTGTTCTGTGGCTTCTGCATGCAATGCCCTGTAACAGATGCAAAAGGCAAACAGAGAAACTGGAACAGTGGGAAATAAGAGGCTCAAAAGAATTTGCCTTCGTTATATTCATTATCACATCTTGCAACATTAAGCAAATATCTTCACGCTTGTCATGAAAATGTATAGGTGAGAAAGGAAAAATGACGGATCTCCCCTCCTGGGGTAGGAGGGCATGGAGATGCCTCGAGCCCCTCTAATCCAGAAGACGCCAAGCCCTCCAAAGCTCCTGCTCGCCCAGCGCCCCTCTCTCGTCACCAGCGACTCCAAAGAGCCAGACGGACCAGCCTCGCCGCCTCCCTCCCCTTCGGCCCTGGTCCCGGAGCAGCGGCGGCCTTGCCGTCGAGGCGCGGCTGCAGCGCCGCCCGGAGCTCGGCCAGGGTCAGGCCGGGGCCGGGGCGATGACTAGCGGGCAGCCTGTGCGGGCTGGCCAGGGAGGGGCCCTCGGGCTGGGCAGGGCCGGGAGCCTCTCCCCCGGCCAGGGGACGCAGCGGGCAGTCGTAGCCGAGGCTTCTCCTCGCCGCCACCGCCGCGGAGATGGGCAGCGTCCCCCTTGAGGCCCCATGGGCCACGGAGTCTCTCTTCCCGGCCGCCCCCGAGCCCCGCGGCCCCGTCAAGCGGGACTACCACCACCGGTGAGGGCGGGGGGGGGAAGGCGCCGGGCGGTGGGCGAAGGCAGAAGCCGGAAGGGCACCGGGCGCGCTCCCTCCTTCGCCGGCCGCCGCACCCCGCGACCCCCGGCACCTTCTGCGCTGCGACGGTGTTGTCGAGCGAAAGCGCCTCTGCCTCGTAGGCCGGGGAGCAGCCCCCTGCCGCAGAAGCGGGGGTCCCGCGGGTCTGCCCAGCGCTGCCGTCTCGGGAGGCCGCGGCGTTGGACGGGCAGCGCGGCGAGGCTCGGCCCGGAGGCCGTCGAAGCGGACGAGCGCAGCTGGGAGAGGCCACGGAGGGAGCGGGCGGGGGCGACGGCTTTGCCAGCGAGCCCCTCCATTCGCCTCCGAAGCAGGCGGCGCCCGGCTGGGGTCCTGGAGGGGCTCGCTGGGAAAGCCGCTCGGGACCGCCTTTTCTCAGGAGTCTCCCCCGGCTAAGCCCTGAAGGCCGACCGATCTCCTGGCCCCCGTGTGGTGGGGGGGTGGGCGTCCCGGATCTGCCGAGGAAAAAGTCCTTGTTGAGAAGACGCCGCCGTTGAGGAAGGAAGGAGACGCCTCTGCGGGACTGCCCAGCCTGCCCTAACCCTAACCCCCCCAGCAAAGTCGCCTCGAAGCGGAAGGGTGCCGAGGCAGTCACCACTTATTCATTTGGCCCCACTTAGCCAATTCTTAATTAAAATGCGTGGAATGCCACGCCCTTCCTTATTCAGCAATGAATAAGGTTGTGAGTTCATTATGGGATGTAGGTGCTCCATCCCTGGAGATGTTTTCAGAAGAGAACCATTGTTGGAAATGGTAGAGGGTCTCTTGCTTGTGCAGGGGTTGGACTAGAAGTCCTCCAAGGTCCCTTCCAACCCTATTATCCTGTTTTGTGAATAAGCATTGGAATAAGGTCTGTTTCTATTACATACTTCTCCTTGGAAAAATGTCAGAATCCAGTGTGGTTGTAAGATTGTAAGAACATACATATAGGATTTTATGAATGGGATATAAATGGATTTTGACATTGGCTCTATATGTACTGATAGGCAGATTCTGATCTCATTTTTGTCTCCTGTTGAAAGGGCCAGAAATGGAGGGGATTTCACTTAACCCATTATCGCTGTTAGTTCGTGCCCTGGGCCAGTTACTATTGCTACTCTTGTGGAACTTCCTTAAGGGAGAGGAACCAGTTTGGATGGTTTGCCTCCTGTTGTTTGGGGATTCTCCTGGATTTCTGATGAGGAAATTCTGTTCAGGTAGTAAGCCAGGTGCCTTTTTCTGGGTCTGACTGGGAATGGCACCTTGGTTTACTGAGGGAAATGAAATGCCAGAAACAACACGTGGAGCAGCTTTGGAAGACGTCTCCAAGTGAATCTGGCTGAGCATGTATACATGTCCATGTTTGGGTCTACACCATGTCAATGTGTGTGTGTGTGAATTATCCTGTTGTTAGCTGCGAAGTCATGTCCGACCCATCGCAACCCTATGGACAATGTTCCTCCAGGCCTTCCTGTCCTCTACCATCTTCTGGAGTCTATTTAATCTCACGCCTACTGCTTCAGTGACTCCATCCAGCCACCTCATTCTCTGTCGTCCCCTTCTTTTATTGCCCTCAATCTTTCCCAGCATTAGGCTCTTCTCCAGTGAATCCTTCCTTCTCATTAGGTGGCCAAAGTATTTGAGTTTTAGCTTCACGATCTGGCCTTCTAAAGAGCAGTCAGGGTTGATCTCCTCTAGGACTGACCGGTTTGATCGCCTTGCAGTCCAAGGGACTCTCAGGAGTCTTCTCCAGCACCAGACTTCAAAGGCCTCAATTCTTTGGCGCTCAACCTTTTTTATGGTCCAACTTTCACTGCCATACATTGCAGTTGGGAAGACCATAGCCTTGACTATATGCACTTTTGTTGACAGGGTGATGTTTCTGCTTTTTAGTGTGCTGTCTAGATTTGCCAGAAGTAAGCATCTTTTAATTTCTTGGCTACAGTCCCCATCTGCAGGATTACTATCTTGGAGCCCAGGAAAATAAAATCTGTCACTACCTCCATTTCTTCCCCATCTATTTGCCAGGGAATTGAGAGGGCCGGATGCCATGATCTTGATTTTCTTAATGTTAAGTTTCAACCCAAGTTTTGCACTCTCCTTCACCCGCAACAAGAGGCTCTTTAGTTCTGTTTCACTTTCTGCCATTAGAGTGGTATCATCTGCATATCTTAGGTTGTTGATATTTCTTCCAGCAATCTTAATTCCAACTTTTGATTCACCTAGCCCTGCCTTTCACATGATGTGCTCTGCATATATGTTAAACAGGCAGGGTGATAGTATACAGCCTTGCCAGACTTCTTTCCCAATTTTGAACCAATCAGTGGTTCCGTGTCCAGTTCTCACTGTTGCTTCTTGGCCCACATATAGGTTTCTCAAGAGACAAATAAGATGGTCTGGTACACCCATCTCTTTAAGAACTTACTGCAGTTTGTTATGATCCACACAATCAAAGGCTTTAGCATAGTCAATGAAGCAGAAGTAGATGTTTTTCTGGAACTCTCTAGCTTTCTCCATGATCCAGCGTATGTTGGCTATTTGATCTCTAGTTCCTCTGCCTCTTCGAAATCCTGCCTGTACTTCTGGTAGTTCTCGATCCACATACTGCTTGTAGGATTTTAAGCATAACTTTACTAGCATGTGAAATGAGTACAATGGTGCCATGGTTTGAACATTCTTTGGCACTGCCTTTCTTTGGAATTGGAATGTAAACTGATCTTTTCCAATCCTGTGGCCACTGTTGAGTTTTCCAAATTTGCTGGCAAATTGAGTGTAGCACTTTTACTGCATCGTCTTTTAAAATTTTGAATAGCTCAGCTGGAATACTGTGACCTCCACTAGCTTTGTTGTTGCTCAGCTTTTCTAAGGCCCACTTCACTTCACATTCTAGGATGTCTGGCTCGAGGTCAGTGACCACCTCGTTGTGATTATCAGGACATTAAGCTCTTATAGTTCTTCTTCTGTGTGATTTTGCCACCTCTTCTTAATCTCCTGCCTCTGTTAGGTCCCTGCCATTTTGGTCCATTATCCTGCCCATTTTTGCATTAAATGTTCCCTTCATCTCTCCAATTTTCTTGAAAAGATCTCTGGTCCTCCCTATTCTATTGTTTTCTTCTATTTCTTTGCACTGTTCATTCAAGAAGGCATTCTTATCACCTCTAGCTATTCTCTGGAATTCTGCATTCAATTGGGCGTATCTTTCTTTTTCTCCCTTGCCTTTCGCTTCCCTCCTTTCCTCAGCTATTTGCAAAGCTTCCTCAGACAGCCATTTTGCTTTCTTGCATTTCTTTTTCTTTGGGATGGTTTTGGTTGCTACCTGTTGTACAATGTTGCGAACCTCTGTCCATAGTTCTTCAGGTACTCCGTCTATCAGATCTAGTTCCTTAAATCTATTTGTCACCTCTACTATTGAACAGGGATATAATTTAATTCATACCTGAGTGGCTTAGTGCTTTCCCCTACTTTCTTCAGCTTAAGCCTAAACTTTGCAATGAGAAGCTCATGGTCTGAGCCACAGTCAGCTCCTGGTCTTGTTTTTACTGACTGTATAGAGCTTCTCCATCTTTGGCTGCAGAGCATATAGTCAATCTGATTTATGTGTTGACTGTCTGGTGATGTCCATGTGTAGAGCCGTCTCTTGGGTTGTTGGAAAAGAGTGTTTGCTATGACCATCGTATTCTCTTGAGAAAATTCTATCAGCCTGTGCCCTGCTTCATTTTGTACTCCAAGGCCAAACTTGCCTGTTATTCCGCTTATCTTTTGCCTTCCTACTTTAGCATTCCAAACCCCCATGATGATAAGGACATCATTTTTTGGTGTTAGTTCTATAAGATGCTGTAGGGCTTCATAGAACCGGTCAATTTCATCCTCTTCAGCACCAGTGGTTGGGGCAAAAACCTGGACTACTGTGATATTGAATGGTTTGCCTTGGATTCGAACTGAGATCATTCTGTCATTTTGAGGATTGTATCCCAGTATTGCTTTTCCTACTTTTTTATTGACTATGAAGGCTACTCCATTTCTTCTGAGGGATTCTTGCCCGCAGTAGTATACCTGATGGTCATCTGAATTAAATTCACCCATTCCTGTCCATTTTAGTTCGCTGATACCTAAGATGTCGATGTTCAGTCTTGTCATCTCTTTTTTGACCACATCCAGCTTTCCTTGATTCATGCATCTTACATTCCAGGTTCCTATGGAGAAAAATCTTTACAGCATCGGACTTTCCTTTCACCACCAGACACATCCACAGCTGAGTGTCCTTTCGGCTTTGGGCCAGTCGCTTCATTCTTCAATCTTTCTGGCGCTACTACTCTTCCCCAGTAGCATATTGGACGCCTTCCGACCTGAAGGGCTCATCTTCCAGCATCATATCGTTTTGCCTTTTGGTACTGTTCATATGGTTTTCATGGCAAAGATACTGGAGTGGGTTGCCATTTCCTTCTCCAGTGGATCATGTGTTGTCAGAACTCTCTGCTATGACCTTTCCGCCTTGGGTGGCCCTGCACGGCATAGCTCATAGCTTCATTGAATTATGCAAGCCCCTTCATCATGACAAAGTAGTAATCCATGAAGGGGGAATTATCCCTACCTCTCCCTTATTTTATTGGATGACTGCCATCTAGCAGTCTTACGAATGAATTAGCTTTATAATTTCCTACATGGTTGCTGTGACAGTTTGTGCAAAATTTTGCAAATAGAGTTGCTTAAAATCACTGTAGGGTGGACTTTTCCACATGGACCATCCTTATTGGTGACTGAAACATTTCCTCCTCCTCCTCCTCCTCCTCCTCCTCCTCTTCCTCCTCCTCTTCCTCCAGGGAGTCCCTTGGGATGAGCTTTCTGAGGGAGCAAAGGGGCTTCCTTAGAAAGGGAGCAAAGTGGTTCCCTTCTGCTACCTGCTGGCTGGACCCCTGCATTTCCTTAGCTTATACTGGAAACGGGTCAGGATTTTGCATCTGGGAAATTGTGAATGCCTCATTGTGGGAAGGGGAACTTTTGGCAGCCTTAAAAGAATTGTGACGCAACCCCTCATGAAGAGAGCATTGATAGACCCCCTAATTTGTTTTCAAACTTCTCTTTTTAGGGCACATTGTTAAGATGGTGGTGGGCCAGTTTCATAGCAACCTATCTGGACTCCTTTCAGATAAAACTGAGGCCTGTTTTGGAATGAAGATAGCGTTGTTTCCTCTCTTGGGTGACCTGCATTGTGACATGGATGGGGAAAATAGCCCTCTCCTGGTTTTATTAGATCTATTGACAACTTTGGTATTATTGATCATCTTTGGACTGTCTGTGAGGGTTGGAGTCATAGGTGTTATTTTACAATGGAGGAATCAATTTGAACTGCTCATTCCATATTGGGCAGTTCCACTGAGTGTTGGTGGGGGAGGCCCGTTACTTCTGAGTTGCCACAGAGGAGAGAGGTCATCCAATGGTTCTTGGTACTGCATCATCAATGTGCTAGTAATACTCAATTGTACATCATCAATGGGCTATTAAGGGAGATGTTTTTGACATCGTTTAGCAGTTCCTAGAGATTGTCAGGGTCTGGATGGAATTGGACTGCAGTTGATTCCTGGATATATCAGGTTCCTGTACTACACTTCAAGAAGTAGGTTCACAATTTGGGTGTTTCTGATTAATGTTTTTTGTTGGCTCAGCAGATGGAAGTTACAGCCAACAAAGGCTATGCCCATTTTGGCAGGTGTGCCAGTTGCAACCTTACCTGAGGAAGAAGGACCCGACTGCAGTAATGTCCTTATAACCAGCAAGTTCAAGTACTGTAATGTGCAGACTACAGTTCTTGGGGGTTGTTCTTAAAGAGTATTTGAGAACCATGATTGGTCCAAAATGCAGCAGGCCACATCTTTACAGACTCCTGTGTACACAGGTGCAAGAACACCATGGGAATGGGCTAAAACAAGGGCATACAAGGTCAAGAATAAACAGAGGGTCTGAGACATTTTCCATGACTTATATGGCAGGATTCTGCTTCTGGCTGTTGGGCGTTGCTCCCTCTGTTATTGAACTCTTAACACACTGAGTAGCCATGTGGAAAAAAAATGAGAAAATGAAGATAGTGGCGAGGAATGAGACAATGGAATATCCTACAACTGTATCTGAACATACTTTTAGCTGAGGAAACAGTTCAATGCAATTACAGGTTCCACTAGGAAATGTAGGAACAATTGACTCTGAAAGCATTGATAACATGGATGCTATATCTAGCCATGGTTTGTTTGCTCATCCTGAAAGTCCACTCTGGCTCTTCTCTCCTGCCCCACCTACCAGCATAGCCACTCCACACCCCCCCCACAATCTGCATTGTTTTCTTTGTAGATCAGGCCTTGACCTAGGAGGGAAGGCTGTAGAGTGCCAGGAGGGGCGGGGTGGTGGTGGTAATAGCAACCTGGGTGAGCAAAGAAAGGACTGACAGGCAGTTTGCAACTATTGACACATTACATGAAGCAACGTCCTGTTAAAGAGGATTGCAGACAATGATGAAATGCTCTGACACAGAGGCTGAAGTCCAGGACCTTCCCGTTCTCTTCAGCAGGTGAACAGACTTTGCTGGAAGAGGTCAGGCATCCACCAGTAGAGAAAGCTGTTGGTGCTCCAATGGCAGCTGGCAACGGTCCTTCAAGCAGTTGGACATTTTCCATCAGAAAACCTCTTTGGGGAGCCAGACAGGCTCTGCAACCCCTGGTGGTTGAACAGGCTCAGTGAGCAGATGGAATCCAAAGTGACCCTTGGAAGGGTGGAAAAGGGCTCCAAGAAATGTTCGTACAGGGTGGTACTGATGAATGATTGGCTGCACAGGAATCCGGAGCAAGCTTAGGGGCTGCTGAGGCCATGCCATAGACAGCAGCCAATTCCTAAGGGGTAGCTTGACCAGAGAAAGTTCATTCAAGGCAGATTCTGTCCTCTGCCATGCCGGTGCAGTTAGTAGAGCTCTCTAGCTGGCAATCTGAAACCCTAATGCAACACAAAGACTGGAACACAGGCTCTTTGAAGGAAACACCCAGACTTGAGAGAAAAGCAGCCGCTGGGTTGTGTAAGAAAGACCATGACACCCACTTCTGAAAGCTTCCACACAAGTCTCTGGTGGCCTCCAAAGAAATTCCCACTAGTGGCTTGGGCAGTTCTCTTGGGAGTTTGTTTGGGTTCTTTTCTAGGCTGCTTCATGTGGCTTCTGCCTTTGGAACTGCTGCTGATGGCCAGAAGACTAGGCCTGGGTCAATATGTTTTGCAAAACTCTGGCTACATCTTCTCTCTCTCTCTCTCTCTCTCTCTCTCTCTCTCTCTCTCTCTCTCTCTCTCTCTCTCTCTCTCTCTCTCTCTCTCTTAAAAAAGAGAGACACAGAAGACCTAGAGGAAGTTTAAGGGGTTTTGGCAAATATACATGAAATCTCAGGTCTGACAAGAGGAAGGTTGGCATTAAACCATTTCTGAGTGTTCCCAATGGAATATTTGTGTTGCCCATTTCAGTTGAAAGGTTCAGCTGGACTTTTTCTAAGTTTGCTTGATTTTTCCAAGCCGAGTATCAGGCAAATGTAGGTGCTCATTGTAAAGAGTGTGAGACTTTGATTATAGCTAGACCAGTTCACAGCATCTCATCTCTTGCTATCCTGTCTCCTTCCCAGGATCTTTGTGAACCGGAGCTTGGCACTGGAGAAGATAAAATGCTTTGGTTTTGATATGGACTACACCCTTGCAAGTAAGAGGCCTGGAATGCTGAATTGCTGGAGTGCATGTGGTTGCGGAGGGATGGGGTGATAACCAGCTGCAGGTTTCCTTGCATTTGGGGCACTTTTTTGCTGAGATGTTGCCCAACATCTTGTGGTCTGTTATTAAATTGCATGCATGTCTCCTGATTCGACCCATCAGGGCCAATATGTTCTTGGGATGAGAAGAGAAGGTCTGTACTGAAGCTAACTCAAGAGTACTCAGTCTTTGGGAACTAGCAGGGGGGGAGGGAGAGTTGCCCATTCACAAAATAAGTGACATGGAGGACATCTATCAGTCTGAAATATTACCTGCCCCCCTCCAGCAAGTGGGTCCCTTTTGTCTTTTGCCTCCCACCCCCATCCAGAATCACCACTCTCCTCTCAGTCAGTCATGGCTGCCTTAGCCTACAACTGATGATGATGGCATTTTGTTAATTACTTTTAGTGAGAATAAAATGTATTTGTGTGATAATAAAAATCCTTACAGGAAACCCATACAGATGGATACAGGATTCTAGCTAGTTACAGGATAGAAAATCAGGGTAAGAAAACTCAGCCCACCAGCCATGATGGCTAAATTGGAGTTTTTAATTCAGGAAATTGCTGGGACCTTTGGCAGCTCTGGTGGGCTGCTTTGATCTCATTCCAACTGAGCATTACCAGGTTGCTTGTGTTATTCTGCATTCATGACCAGTTCACCATTTCACAAATAGATTTCAATATTTGTGCTGTTTTGAACCCCACTTTTCAATTTTTGAGATGACCATGAGAGCAAGCACAAAGCTCAGTTAGAAACTGTTGGTCTTTTACATTTTCTACTTTTCCTTTGGGCTTTGTGATAAAAAGATGAACCAGGAATGGTAGGGGACTCTGCTCTTTTCTGCTGCAGTGTACAAATCTCCAGACTATGAAGAACTGACCTTTGAGCTGTTGCTGGAGCGACTGGTGTCTATTGGATACCCTCACGAAATTCTGGGCTATAAGTACGATCCTGCCTTCCCTACCAGGTAACAAAATACCCAGTTATTTAATCCTTCCAGTTGCTGTTGGAGACTTTGATGCTGGACATGAATTGTGGGAGGGAGGAAACCCAGTAATCTTTTCTTTTCATTCTTCAGGGGGCTGATCTTTGATGCCCAATATGGGAACTTGCTAAAGGTGGATTCCCATGGCAATCTGTTGGTGTGTGCACATGGCTTCCATTTCCTCAAGGGGTAGGATTCTCATCCCTCCTTTGTTGCTATGGGGTTCATCTTCTGGTTCTCTCCTGAGACAACTGTAGTACAAAATGACAGAAAATATTATAGAATAGAAATAGAAATTTAGAAATAGATATAGAAATAGAATAGAAGATAGAATAACCTTGAGAGCCTTGGTGGAGCAGTGGGCTAATGCCTCCTTAAGTAACACCAGCTGCCTGCAATCAGTGCAGGTTCGAGTCCCACCAGGCTCAAGGTTGACTCAGCCTCCCATCCTTCCGAGGTAGGTAAAATGAGGACCCAGATTGTTGGGGGCAATTAAGCTGACTTTGTAATAATGCCGCTTGGGGGGGGTGTATGAAAGCCCTAATAAGCAGGCATATACATAGAATGAAGGCTACTGCTAACCTTGTAAGCCGCCCTGAGTCTTCGGAGAAGGGCGGGATATAAATGGAATTAAAAATAAAAAAATAAAAAAAAATAACAGAGTTGAAAGGGAACTTGGAGGTCTGCTCAGGCAGGAAACCCTATACCAGGGGTAGGCAACCTTGGCTCTTTTATGACTCGTGGACTTCAACTCCCAGAATTCCTCTGCTTTATACCATTTCAGACAAATGGTTATCCAATCTCTTCTTAAAAACTTCTAGTGTTGGAGCATTCACAGCTTCTAGAAGCAAGTTGTTCCACTGGTTAATTGTTCTGTCAGGAAATTTCCTCTTAGTTCTAGGTTGCTTCAATCCTTGATTAGTTTCCATCCATTGCTTTTTGTCTTGCCTTCAGTTGCTTTGGAGAACAGGTTGACACCCTCTCGTTTGTGGCAACCCCTGAGATATTGGACCACTGCTATGGTGTCACCCCTAATTCTTCTTTTCATTAAACATACTCAATTCCAGCAACCGTTCTTTATATCCTTTAGCCTGCAGTCCCCTGATCATTTTTGTTGCTCCATTTGCATTGCCCCCTTCTTTTCCTGAAGGAAATCCTTGAAGGAGAGCTATTCCAAGGCCTCGTTGAAATTCCAGAAGATTTTGAGTCTCTCCTGCCTCTTTCCATTTCTGACTGCCAGAAACCCAGCCTGGAGCTCAAGAGCAAAGGCCCTGGGTCCCTACTAATGAGCAAAGATGCAGCCTGGATTTGGGGCAGTCACCCCTACAAGAGAGCAGGTCTCATGGGGAACCGAAAAGAGGTTTTCTGGATGGTTGGGAGTTCATTTCATACTTTCAACAAGACCGGTAGCTTGGGACAAAAGTCTTAGTAATGTTTGCCTTCAGTACAACTACATCTCTATCTCAGTGCTGATTTTTTCTGTTTTTAGGAGTGAAATCTGGAATTATTACCCAAACAAATTCATTCAGAGAGACGACATGAAACGTTTTCATAGTCTGAATACTTTGTTTAATTTAACAGATATTTACAAAGGGAGAGTTGGGAAGAGGGGTCAACCTCAGGCCAGGGCACTGCTTGTCCCAAAGGAGGGTTTAATCTGGCTGTTCCTGGGTTGGGAGGAATTCTGGGCACAGCCACCTGTTAATTTCTGTGGAAGTGGAGTGCAAATAAAGCACCAAGTTTCCACTGTTTCCTATAGCCGGTAAGTATAAAATGTAGCTTTTTCTCCCTAAATTCAGCTCTCCAAGCATTCAAAGATTGCTTCAAGTTGGATGCTTTGTTCTAAACGTAAAACAAATTGCAAAATTTGACAAACTTTCTTCAGAGTGGCAACTGTTTTGGACCACAGCTAGAATGTTGAAAGGAAGAATAAAGGGAAAGAACTTGGAAGCAAGTGCAGATTGTACTCCTTGCTCCAACACACCCCTTGAACCCTGGATTGCTACTCTATCACCAAGAGCCTTGGTGGAGCAGTGGGCTAATGCCTCCTTAAGTAACACCAGCTGCCTGCAATTAGTGCAGGTTCGCATCCCACCAGGCTCAAGGTTGACTCAGCCTTCCATCCTTCCAAGGTAGGTAAAATGAGGACCCAGATTGTTGGGGGCAATAAGCTGACTTTGTAATAATGCCACTTGGGGGGGGTCCGAAAGCCCTAATAAGCAGGCATATACATAGAATGAAGGCTACTGCTAAGGTTGTAAGCCGCCCTGAGTCTTTGGAGAAGGGCGGGATATAAATGGAATTAAAATAAAATAAATAAAATATCTTGGGGCTTCCTCTAGTGATGTTCCTGAAATTGGGGACAAGGTTTTCTGCATAGGATTGACAAGGAAGTGAGGGGTAACTGCTGAAAAATTTATTAGAGCAATAGTACTATTCCTTGTGTAGGGCAGTGGTCCCCAACCTTTCTGGTTTTAAGGACTGTGGGGAGGAGGGGGCAAGAAAATGGTTCTGTGTGAGCAGCAGGTGCATGCACTTGTAGCTCCATTTGTGTGGATCTTCACATACAGAAACAAACAAATGCCCTCCACTCACACAGATGGAGCTGCATGTGTGTACTTGCCTGCTGCTTGCCCAGCCCTGTTGCAAACCATCCACAGCACAGTACTGAGCCACAACCTGGCGGTTGGGGACTCCTGGTCTACACATTTTCTTTCTAAAGCATTTTGTATATACAGTGGTACCTAGGTACTCATCGTTAGTTGGTTCTGGGAGGTGCAATGAGTACCAGAAATGATAAGTACTAAACAATTTTTTCTCATAAGGAATAATGTAGTCACAAGACAACCGAAACTGACAAGTTGTAGCTTGTTGTGATTCAGGGTCAGCCTGTGGGTTCGGCAGTTGGGTCGGACGATTCAGAGGAGGAGGAGGGGGGTGTTGGAGAGCTTGCTGAGGATAGTATTGAGGCTCCACAGAGCCCTCAGCCAGGCCCCTCCCATCTGGTTACGACGCAGACCCAGCTGTGTGAGCCTGACAGTGTGGATGAAGATGACCTGCCCTGTTTAAGGACGCCCGACGCAGGAGGCAGTCAAGCAGGAGTAAACAGAGGAAGGCAATGGGGCACCTTGGAAGGAGGCAGAGAGAAGCCACGCCCTGAACTGTTTAAAAGGGGAATGTGTGGGAGGGCTGGTTTGCTGAAGGCAACCGTTTGAATAGCTCCTGTTTCATGGTTCGTGTCTTGTTTTGCTCTGTTTGCTTTTGTGTCCATAAATTTGGCAGGCTTAGTTCCAGCCTCTTGCCTGGAGGGGTTGTCCCTGCCTTATCTGCAGGGCCGGTAGTAGGCTGGTACAGAACATAGCTTGGGCATTGGGTACTAAACAAACAATGAACATTGTGACAAAATTTTTGCACCAATGCGTTGAGTTCCAAATTTGATGAGTTTCAAAGCAGTTGAGCAGTTGAGCCACTGTACTACTGTATTTTAAACCATTTTCCTGTGACTTAACTTTGGCTAAGTTTATATAACTTAATTAGCTGAGCCAGTTTAAGATCCAGCAGCTGCATTTGCACAATACACGAACCTTGTTTTAACATTGGTTAGGTTTTTTTTTGTGATTTAGCATGTGGCACAAATCCAGACCTTGAGGTCCATGAGGAAATGGATTCCTTTGATGAGCAAGTGAAGATGTTTGGCAAGTGCAATCTTTGTACTCATGGTGTGGTGCAAACAATTTCCCAAGCATGGCACCTTGCAGGCTAAAGTTGACTACTTCTGGTTTAAGTTGAGCTGCCAGAGCCAGATGGATTTTCCAGGCAGTGCCAGCCCGAAGTGGGCCTCCCCCATGGCCTAGAGGGGGCTTCCGCTCACCCTTTTCTCCCTCCCCACAGAAACCTACCTCTTGGCCTGTCTCGTGGACTTCTTCAACAACTGCTCCAGATACATGAAGTAAGCCTTGTGGCTGAAGCCCTTGGGTGGTCTAACCTGGCCTCATCTGGGTGGAGGGTGCGGCCCGGGGTTTTAGAGCCTTCTGGGATGCCAACCCCAGTGTGACAAGGGGCAGAGGCTGGGAACTCTGTTCCAGTTTGCAAGTTTGCTTTTGTTCCTGGGCTCTCCCTGCTGTGTGGAATCATGGCTGATCTCACCTTGGACTTGTTCCTCTTTCACTCTCAGTTATGAGACTGGCTACAGGCAGGGCAACCTCTTCATGTCCTTCCGCAGTATGTTCCAGGATGTCCGAGAGGCCATGGATCATGTTCACCTTTCAGTAAGCAGAAGAGTGGGGAGGAGGAGGAGGAGGCATGGATGCGGCAAAGCGCTTTGGATAGACCAAGATATTTCCTTGCATTATTTATTGTAGTGAGCCAAATGTAAGAGCCTGCTTGGTCTAGTGGTTGAGATGTTGGATCAGGAGTGGGGAATGATGTGAGCTGGGTGATTTTGAGCCAGCCCCTCTCACTAGGAAGAAAAAGGCCATGCAAATCACTTTAAAGAATGATGCCGAAAAAGTGCAGTGTTCCAGGAGTCAAGAGAGACTCAAAGCCACTAAAAACCAAACCAAAATTCACCACCTAGTCATGTCTTAACATTTGCAGTTCCAAGGCAGCTTAAAAATAACTTCAAAATACATTGATAAAGTCATATTAACTATTGGTAGTAAAATCTTGGATATGAGGGAAGAGTTAGAACTTTGGGCCTGCCTTGATCTACTGGATCACTTTCAAGCTGCCATGGGCATTCAAGAGACCCACAATTGCTTGGCCTGGGTAGTGACATTGAGCTCATGTGGCCTCCTCATCTATTGCTCTCCTAGGGCTGCCTCAAGGAGAAAATGCTGAAGGACCTGGAGAAGTATGTGGTAAAAGATGTAAGTGAGCTTACATCTTGGCTTGGAGAGAGAGTTGTTGCAGAAGAGGCCCCTTTTCAGCCCCTGAAATCCTATCTTGATAAGCCTTCTCTTGAAGACACTCGGAATGCTGCTGCAGGCAGGCTCTGAACTGCCAGGCTCTGAACTGCAGCTTGTTTCCATTTTCTTTCGTACAGCCCCATATTCCTCTTCTGCTGAGTCGCATGAAGGATGCAGGGAAAATGTTTCTTGCCACCAACAGTGACTACAACTATACAGATGTAAGTCGGGCCTTCCAAGAGTAGGTGAGGTGGGACCTGCTGTCCTCCATGCTTACCTCAAGAAATGGTGGTAGTGCCAAACTGACCATTTGGCTGGCTGACCCTGCAACTGCTCATGGACCCAGATAGTTTGGAGGGAGGAGGTCAGTGGCAGGGAGATGCATGGAAGAGACCCTGATGGCTTTGCATCCTGCTTTATCAACCTGGGTTGATTTTTCACTGCAGAAGAGAGTAGCACTGGGCTTATCTCTTTCCAGGCAATCATGACATACTTACTTGACTTCAGTGAAGAAAACATGGTAAGTCAATCGGTGAGTTGGTGAGATGTTTCAGGCCCAGGTGGCCATTAGCAGCATCTGGGTGGGTCAAGTCATGTGGATTGCAGCAAGGTAGTTGGGCTGGGGTTATAGGCCTTCCTGTCAGACAGTAAGGAATGTTGGGGCTGCCCTTCCTTTCATGTCTCCTGTATTTGTCTCCATGGGAAACAATCCCATGTACTTTAGTGATGTAAATTGTCAGACAGCTTGCAGTGTAAGGTAGCACTTATTAAAGTCCATATAACCTCCCTGTAACTGAGGAGGGAGAGAAAGACATGTATGCAGTCATTGTGAGCTGTGACTAATAGGAAACCTTCAGGACTTTCCAGTATGCCAAGTAGCCTAATTTGTTCCTTTTCCAACAGCAGGATAAATCCCAGCATCGACCATGGCGCTCTTACTTTGATCTGATTGTTGTCGACACTTGCAAGCCCCTCTTTTTTGCTGAGGGAACTGTTTTGCTGCAAGTCAACACAGTACGTGTTGGTCAGGGCCAAAAGCAGGGAGGATAGCAGAGAAGAGTGGGGCAGGATCCAGGAGGAACTTCATGAAAACAGGGAAGGGTTCATTGTCATCTTGCCCAAATGGGCCAAGATCAGGGGAGATCCATAAGAGGTGATTGTGTACAATAGTGAGACTTATTCAGCTAATGATCATAATGGATCAATGGGCAACAAAATCTCACCAACACTTAGCAAGATTTGTTCTGCTTCTGCTTACTCCCAGATTACATATAGGTGTTCCTGATTATAGGACCTTATGGCATCTACCTGCATAGTGTGTGAAGCTCTTTTCTAGCCTTGGTTTTTGCTTATCTGGCTGATTGTACTCCTTTCATTTTGGATCTGACCCAAAAAGGCTTTGGGTGCTGCAGAGTGAGCCCCACATGACTCTCCACAGATATTGGTCAGACTAATACATGTTTGAGGAAGTGCATCCTGTTGCAACATAGCAAGAAGCAATTTCAGCTGTTGGATGCAGAGCATCAGTCCATTCCCTCTTTCTCCTTGAAAAGCGTGTTCCTATGCCACCTTTTGGCCATGGATTACAGGGGGGAAAGCACACCTTTGTTTTGGATATTCTGCAATCTTCTTCCCGTGGGTTGCATTGCTCAGCTAATCTTGAAGCTCCAAGTTTATAAGAAGGTAGAAATTCTTAAAACTGACTACACAACGGGTTCCCTTCTTTGTGCCACTCAGTGTAAAATGAAAGTCAGACAAATCCAAACTGGTTTTGCATGTATCACCAAATCATAAACTTTCTAATAATACTGAGGAATTATGACATTAGATGATTAGAAATTATAGTAGATAATATAAAAATGAAATTTAGATTGAAAGTTAGAGTTTTAATATAAATTGATATGTATACCTGTTGTAAAAGAAAGTTGAGAGTCATTTCTTTGTATTTCTCTTATTTTTGCACTTTGACTTTGCTTATCTTTTTCTGCCTCATCTTTTTTCTGTCATGTATTAGTTCTTGTTAGTTTTTACCTCTTTATTTTAAAATCTAATAAAGTTATTTTAAAAAATACCAAGGAGTTGGGTGATTAGCCAGATATTACTTAAGGCTCAGAAAGTTTAAAGAGGCTGTAACTTGCTTTGAAGCTTAGTGATCTTTACCAGAAGAAAGGCAGAAGCAGAACCATACAGGTTCAGGGTTTTAATGCCATGAGCTGGTCCAAATATTAAGACCAGGGGCTCAGTGCAGGGTGACAATCTATCTTAGAGTGACAAAGAGATACTCTGGAATTGGAGAGTTGGAGATGCTGGTTATTTTGCTCAGCCCTCCTAGACTGGTATTTGCTTGGGATGTTCCCTCTGCCAAAATCTAGTCCTCATTACTTGAATATTGCTTGCTCAGGCTAATTGGTCTATTTGGGGTCCTTGGTGCTCTTGGAACTTGGTTGTTTTCTTGCAGATGTTTCATTACGCAAACTAGGTAACATTATTAGTGCTAGTTTGTCTCTTGAAGCTGCCACAGGTTCCTGGTTGACGTTGGTAGTTCTTCAGGCTGATAGTTCAGAGGATCCAGATGAGACCATTATATCTGTAGATTCACACTTCAGAGACCTCATACAGATCATGGTGGCACTCAGGCAGTTCATTGAGAGCCTGCCCATCCATGCTGACTGCTCCTACCAATAGAGTGTATGGTAGTATGCAGGCTGAAGCCAAGAAAGCAAACTAACACACTAAAAGCATCCTTATGGGGACAGAATTGAATTTTTGAAAGGAAAGGTGACCTTTTGAAGAATTAGAATGGTAGACACAACAGGTGAGCAAACTTTCCTTCACTGCACACATTGAGTTAGGATGCCTATAAACAAATAGATGTGGATTAGTTTAAAATCAGTCAGCTCCTCTCTTTGGCTGTGGAACGTTGCTTTGACAGACCCAAAACTTGTGCTACCATTGTGGATAACATGCCTGCTTCACAGGAAGTGGCTTTTAAGAACCAGTTCTCACCCAAAGCATTATTAAGCCTTTTATTTATGGAGCCTTTTGTTGATGAAGCGGTAACTGTTACAGATCTGGTTGTTGGGCAGTGAGTTGCTCCCAGCTTCCAAAAATTCAGAAGTCCAAGCAGCTGAAGATTAAGTGGAATCCAAACATGTAGAGAATAACAGAATAACAGAGTTGGAAGGGACCTTGTGAGGGCTCTATTGGCATCTTCTAGCTTACTCTCTGATGATACTTGATAAGCTTTGATAAGCCTTGATGATACTTGATAAGCCTTGATAATTTATTTCAGGGGTTGATTGTAGCCAGTTTATTTATCATCTTATGCCTCATATCACCTATGCCTCATATCACCTACTGTGTTCTGTAATGGAAGGGGTTACAATAATGTTTCAGCTTCAGGTATGGGCTGCACATCCCATTGTTCTTTAGAATAATAATAATAATAGAAGAATAGAATAGAGTTGGAAGGGATCTTGGAGGTCATCTAGTCCAGCCCCCTGGTCAAGCAGGAGAACCTATACTATCTCAGACAAGTGACTAGCCTTTTCTTAAAAATCTCCAGTGAGATTTCTCTGGGCAAGCTATTCCACTGATTGATTGTCCTCGCTTTCAGGAAGTTTCTCCTTAATTCCAGGTTGCTTCTCTCTTTGATCAATTTCCAACCATTGTTTCTTGTCCTGCCCTCTGGTGCTTTGGACCCCCCTCTTCTTAGTGGCAGCCCCTCAAGTACTGGAACACTGCTATCATATCTCCCCTATGTCTTCTTTTCTTTAGACTAGCCAGACCCAAGTCCTGCAGCGGTTCTTCGTATGTTTTGGTCTCCAGGCCTTTGATCATATTAGTTGCTCTTCCCTGAATTTTTTTTCAAACTCTCAACATCTTTTTTGTGGTATGGTGACCAAAATTGGCTGCAGTATTCCTGCTGTGATCTTTTGTTGTTGTTAGCTGCGAAGTCATGTCCGACCCATCGCGACCCTATGGACAACATTCCTCCAGGCCTTCCTGTCCTCTACCATCTTCTGGAGTCCATTTAAGCTCACGCCTACTGCTTCAGTGACTCCATCCAGCCACCTCATTTTCTGTCGTCCCCTTCTTCTATTGCCCTCGATCTTTCCCAGCATTAGGCTTTTCTCCAGTGAGTCCTTCCTTCTCATTAGGTGGCCAAAGTTTTAGCTTCAGGATCTAGCCTTCTAAAGAACAGTCAGGATTGATCTCCTCTAGGACTGACCGGTTTGATCGCCTTGCAGTCCAAGGGTCTTCTCCAGCACCATAGTTCAAAGGCCTCAATTCTTTGGCGCTCAGCCTTTCTTATGGTCCAACTTTCACTGCCATACATTTTATAAAGCGGCAATAATACTTCATGTGATCTTGATTCTATGCCTCTGTTTATACAACCCAGGACTGTATTAGCTTTTTTGGCTGCTGCTGCACATGACTGGCTCATGGTCAAGACCTTCTGTACTACACCAAGGTCCCTGTCACAGTTGTTGTTTTTGAGCCAGGTCTCGCCCAGTCTGTATTTGTGCCTTTGATTCTTCCTGCCTAAATGTAACACTTTGCTTTTCTCCACAATGAAACTCATTTTGTTGGACAGGGCCCATTGTTCAAGTTTGTCAAGATCTTTTTGGATCCTGAGTTTGTCTTCTGGGGTGTTTGGTGTCATCTGTTAGTTTGATGAGTTCCCCTTCAATTCCCTCATCTAAGTCATTTATGAAGATATTGAAGAGTACTGGGCCTAAGACAGAACCTTGTGGTATTCCACTGCTTACTTCTCTCCATGTGGATGTAGTGCTATTGAGGACTACTCACTGAGTATGGTTTGCCAGCTAGCTACAGATCCATCTGGTGGCCATGTTGTCTACTCCACCTTTTTCTAGCTTGCCTAGGAGTAGGTTGTGCTCTACCTTATCAAATGCCTTACTGGTCTAGGTATACTATGTTCACAGTATTTCGCTGGTCTATTAGTTTAGTCACTTTATCGAAGAATGAAATAACATTGGTTTGGCATGATCTCTTTTTAATAAACCCATGCTGGCTACTAGTTACAACTTTGCTTCTAGTCATTTGCAGATCTGTTTTTTTATTATCTTTTCCAGGATCTTCCCAGGTATTGATGTTAGACTGATTGGTCTGTAGTTTCCTGGGTCTTCTCCAGTCTGGGATGTAATAATTTGTTGGTCTAGTCAGTGGCTATATATATAAATAGACTCTTCCTCAGAACCCAACTTGACTTTGCTTCTTCAAGAAGACAGGACGTAGGTTATCTTGGAGTAAAGCAGATACTTGTATGGACAGTCATTTGCTCTTATTTTGCTTGTTCCCCCACTGTGAGAATTGCTTACTGTGGAAAAAACAGACTACAAAGGTCAGGTTGCAGAGGGAAAAATGGGAACAGATGAACAAGGATGATAACTAGAAGGAGCTGGAGGGAAGGAGATCCTGCTGGGTGTTGAGCTTCCCAGCCTGTTCATAAACCTGTGGGTTGGAGGGGTTGTCTGTGCACAGTGCTGCATGTGTTTGGTTACTCTAAGTATACCCCCATCTTTGTGTGCAGGATACAGGAAAGCTGCGAATTGGGACCTACAGAGGACCACATCAGCACTGTGCTGTCTACTCTGGAGGTAAAGTTGCCTGGGTATCCCTTTGGGCCTGCCACCTTTCTGATAACCGTTCCCCTTGCGTACCTCGGAAAATGCTTCTCATTGCAGGTGGATAAATAAGACGTCTTTTGCCTCCCCATGGCAAGGTGGGGTAAAAAACACAATTCTTCAGTCTCCATGGGCTTGGAGGACTGGCAGCAAAGTAGCTGTTCTTGCCGTTTATCACCTGTGAGAACTGGCAACCAGACCAGTTTCCATTCCTTCTGCTGTTGGGTGGGCAGACGTGGCAACAATGGCTTTCGGGCACAACCATTGCCAAAAGGTGACTGGGTGGCCAATAGAAGAGGGCCCTTGGAACGAATGATTGCTCTACGTAGGTCTGTGCTGACAGAAGAGGAAAAGCCCCTCCTTTGAAGTGAAACAAGCAAGCGCCAGAGATGGTCTGGAGGGTGGTGGACAAGGCCATGTGTTCCTATTGTCAACAAATGATTACGGTCAGGGGTGTCTTCTCCCAGGGCAAGCAGGGCACATAAATAAGCTGTGGGACTTATGAAATTGTGGATGTGGAGGAAGGGCAGTTGCACTGGTGCTCTGACAACATCTCAAAGGCTTTCAGCACATCTACCATTCGCTCTTCTAATCATTCTGACTGCTGGAGAGGGTATGCCAGTAATTCTGGAACTTTGGGATGTGTTGTGCTCCTGGGAAATTGTCCTCAAGGCTTCGGCTGCCTCGTAAGACTTTATTCTGTCCCTTCTGCTACTAAATATCTATCTGAAGATAGAAGGTAGTGGAGTGCTGGAGTGAATTGCCCCCAATATGCCAATATTAGTACATTGCTTGAAGGTGAAAATTGAAAATTAATCCACACAATACAGTATGGAATTGTTATTTTCTGCACAAAATCTGGGTTGGGAACCTGAAAAGGATAAACAGAGCCATCCAACCTTTTTGCATACAATATACTGTAAATGTCAAGTTTCTGACATATGGGCTTTTCAAGTGACTCTGAGGCATTGTTCCCCTTCATGGATTACTGCCTTGTCGTGGCGAAGGGGCTTGCGTAATTCAATGAAGCTATGAGTTATGCCGTGCAGGGCCACCCAAGACAGACAGGTCATAGCAGAGAGTTCTGACAAAACGTGATCCACTGGAGAAGGAAATGGCAACCCACTCCAGTATCTTTGCCATGAAAACCCTATGGACAGTACCAAAAGGCAAAACGATATGACGCTGGAAGATGAGCCCCTCAGGTCGGAAGGCGTCCAATATGCTACTGGGGAAGAGCAGAGGGCTAGTACTAGTAGCGCCAGAAAGAATGAAGCGACTGGGCCAAAGCCGAAAGGACGCTCAGCTGTGGATATGTCTGGTGGTGAAAGGAAAGTCCGATGCTATAAAGATTTTTTCTCCATAGGAACCTGGAATGTAAGATCCATGAATCAAGGCAAGCTGGACGTGGTCAAACAAGAGATGACAAGACTGAACATCGACATCTTAGGTATCAGCGAACTAAAATGGACAGGAATGGGTGAATTTAATTCAGATGACCATCAGGTATACTACTGCGGGCAAGAATCCCTCAGAAGAAATGGAGTAGCCTTCATAGTCAATAAAAGAGTAGGAAAAGCAATACTGGGATACAATCCTCAAAATGACAGAATGATCTCAGTTCGAATCCAAGGCAAACCATTCAATATCACAGTAGTCCAAGTCTATGCCCCAACCACCGGTGCTGAAGAGGATGAAATTGACCAGTTCTATGAAGCCCTACAGCACCTTATAGAACTAACACCAAAAAATGATGTCCTTATCATCATGGGGGATTGGAATGCTAAAGTAGGAAGCCAAAAGATAACCGGAATAACAGGCAAGTTTGGCCTTGGAGTACAAAATGAAGCAGGGCACAGGCTGATAGAATTTTGTCAAGGGAATACGATGGTCATAGCAAACACTCTTTTCCAACAACCCAAGAGACGGCTCTACACATGGACATCACCAGACGGTCAACACAGAAATCAGATTGACTATATGCTCTGCAGCCAAAGATGGAGAAGCTCTATACAGTCAGTAAAAACAAGACCAGGAGCTGACTGTGGCTCAGACCATGAGCTTCTTGTTGCAAAGTTTAGGCTTAAACTGAAGAAAGTAGGGAAAAGCACCAGGCCAGTCAGGTATGAATTAAATCATATCCCCGTTGAATATACAGTAGAGGTGACAAATAGATTTAAGGAATTAGATCTGATAGACAGGGTGCCTGAAGAACTATGGACAGAGGTTCGCAACATTGTACAAGAGGTGGCAACCAAAACCATCCCAAAGAAAAAGAAATGCAAGAAAGCAAAATGCCTGTCTGAGGAAGCTTTGCAAATAGCTGAGGAAAGGAGGGAAGCAAAAGGCAAGGGAGAAAAAGAAAGATACGCCCAATTGAATGCAGAATTCCAGAGAATAGCTAGAAGAGATAAGAATGCCTTCTTAAATGAACAGTGCAAAGAAATAGAAGAAAACAATAGAATAGGGAGGACCAGAGATCTTTTCAAGAAAATTGGAGAGATGAAAGGAATGTTTCATGCAAAAATGGGCATGATAAAGGACCAAAATGGCAGGGACCTAACAGAGGCAGAAGAGATTAAGAAGAGATGGCAAAATTACACAGAAGAACTATACAAGAATGAGCTTAACGTCCCTGACAATCACAATGAGGTGGTCACTGACCTCGAGCCAGACATCCTAGAAGTGAAGTGGGCCTTAGAAAAGCTGAGCAACAACAAAGCTACTGGAGGTGACAGTATTCCAGCTGAGCTATTCAAAATCTTAAAAGACGATGCAGTAAAAGTGCTACACTCAATTTGCCAGCAAATTTGGAAAACTCAACAGTGGCCACAGGATTGGAAAAGATCAGTTTACATTCCAATTCCAAAGAAAGGCAGTGCCAAAGAATGTTCAAACCATGGCACCATTGCACTCATTTCTCATGCTAGTAAAGTTATGCTTAAAATCCTACAAGCTAGACTCCAGCAGTATGTGGATCGAGAACTACCAGAAGTACAGGCAGGATTTCGAAGAGGCAGAGGAACTAGAGTTCAAATAGCCAACATACGCTGGATCATGGAGAAAGCTAGAGAGTTCCAGAAAAACATCTACTTCTGCTTCATTGACTATGCTAAAGCCTTTGATTGTGTGGATCATAACAAACTGTGGCAAGTTCTTAAAGAGATGGGAGTACCAGAACATCTTATTTGTCTCTTGAGAAACCTATATGCGGGCCAAGAAGCAACAGTGAGAACTGGACACGGAACCACTGATTGGTTCCAAATTGGGAAAGGTGTCCGGCAAGGCTGTATACTGTCGCCTTGCCTATTTAACTTATATGCAGAGCACATCATGAGAAAGGCAGGGCTAGAGGAGTCAAAAGTTGGAATTAAGATTGCTGGAAGAAATATCAACAACCTAAGATATGCAGATGATACCACTCTAATGGCAGAAAGTGAAGAGGAACTGAAGAGTCTCTTATTGCGAGTGAAGAAGGAGAGTGCAAAAGTTGGGTTGAAACTAAACATTAAGAAAACCAAGATCATGGCATCCGGCCCTCTCAATTCCTGGCAAATAGATGGGGGTAGTGACAGATTTTATTTTCCTGGGCTCCAAGATCACTGCAGATGGGGACTGTAGCCAAGAAATTAAAAGACGCTTGCTCCTCGGGAGGAAAGCCATGGCAAATCTAGACAGCACACTAAAAAGCAGACACATCACCCTGTCAACAAAAGTGCGTATAGTCAAGGCTATGGTCTTCCCAGTTGCAATGTATGGCAGTGAAAGTTGGACCATAAGAAAGGCTGAGCGCAAAAGAATCGAGGCCTTTGAACTCTGGTGCTGGAGAAGACTCCTGCGAGTCCCTTGGACTGCAAGGCGATCAAACCGGTCAGTCCTAGAGGAGATCAACCCTGACTGCTCTTTAGAAGACCAGATCCTGAAGCTAAAACTCAAATACTTTGGCCACCTAATGAGGAGGAAGGACTCACTGGAGAAGGGCCTAATGCTGGGAAAGATTGGGGGCAAGAGAAGAAGGGGACGACAGAGAATGAGGTGGCTGGATGGAGTCACTGAAGGAGTAGGCATGAGCTTAAATGGACTCCAGAAGATGGTAGAGGACAGGAAAGCCTGGAGGAACATTGTCCATAGGGTCGCGATGGGTCGGACACGACTTCGCAACTAACAACGAGGCATTGTTTACCTTAAAAGTCCTTTATTAGCCTAATACACCGGCAAATGCTTGCTCGAAGGAAGCTGGAATCCTGAAATCTCTGCCCCTTGCACAATATATTAAAACACAATTCTCCACCTTTCTAATTTTGTCATTAATCATATTCTCCAATTAATTTAAAGAATCAGCTTCCCTTCTGTTAGAAGAACCGCCAAAGTCTTATCTTCTTTAGAGAGACAAATGGCCATCCCACCAATTTTAAACTAAAACAATACACAAGTTTAACATATGGAATAGCTACTTCTTCGTCTCATGTCAAGCAATAACATTCGATCTTAGCAGCGTTGACATTAAAATTATCAATCACATTCCTCCCCCCAATCTTGGGAGGCTTAAGGAGTAAAATATGGATATCAAACTTCAGAAATGCATCACAAACATTTTGCTCCTCATTTCTGCCTGCCTTCAAAGGAAAAAAAAATCACACCCCTGATAATTGGTGATATGATATTTGGCTGCCCAGATCATGGGTTGCTAACTAGTGACCCCTGATTGAGCTCCTACACTCTTTTTTGACCCCTTAGAGCTTACTCTAACCACAACTAAGAATTCAAGGTGTTTACTACTTTGAGGTAGGAACCTAAGAACAGTAGAACAAACTCTATCACTGGCCAAAGAATTCAGCCCCTGCCCCACAGCTGCAGAATCCCATCTTCCCCAAATTTGCATCATGTGCAGAACCATCATTAAACATGCCTTCTCCTTCCCTAGCAGCTGCAAACATGGGCCTGGAGCTGTCTGTGGCCACTAAATGATGTTGACCTAGATCTTCAGCTACTGGTGGGGCAACCCTGACACTTACTGGCTCATCTCATAGTCATCATGAACCTCCCCCAATTATTAAAATGTGCAGATGAGGCTGTTTGATGGACTCTTGAGGAGAGCCATTTTGGTGATACATAGAGGATATCTTTTCCTCTCATTTAATTCCCACAGGGAAAACGGGTGTGCTCATTTCCACTTTCAAAAAGTGTGGCTAATAGTTAAATTCCCCCATAATTAATATATGTGAGAATGAAACATGTTTCCCGTTTCTAGGCTCCTCAGACATGATATGTGACCTCTTGGGCATGAAGGGCAAGGAGATTCTTTACATTGGTGATCATATCTTTGGAGATATTCTCAAATCTAAGAAGAAGCAAGGATGGCGCACATTCCTGGTGGTCCCAGAAGTGGCTAAGGAGCTGCAAGTGTGGACTGAGAAGAGTGGTGAGGTTTCATCTGCCTGTGGGGATAGAGATGCCCCAGGTGAGGGCCTCTTGCTGGAACTTAGAAGGAGCACCACCTGTGGTTCAGTCACCTTCCATCCCATGGTCTGATCTCTCCCTGGCTAGAAGCTGCACCCATTTCAGAGGTCTTTCAAAGAGCCATGTTGCCCTCAGTCCCTGGGACCTGCTCTGTCTGGTTTTTCCATCCTTTTTGGACAATCAGCTAAATCAAGTGCTGCCATTTTCTCTTTACAGAACTCTTTGAGGAGTTGCGGAGTCTGGATGTGCTTTTGGCTGAACTGTACCAGTGAGTAAGACCTTTTTGATCCATTAGCATTTTGCCTGGATTGTAAGGGATGTTTTTCACAGCCACATTGATATGGCCAGTCATAAACTCGGCTGCCCTACCCAGCTTGGCCCGAACCTCTTCAGAAGTGAGGCGAGCAGTTGGTGCTGTCCTTACAGTTTCAATACAGAATCATTTAAGGGAAGTGATTGGTGGATTGTCCTGGCTGTTTTCGCTCCACTCAAAATCACCTGCTGCCTGGCAAAACAGTCATTCTGCTTAATATGTGGGTGGATCTAGAGAACAGAACAGAATAGAATAGCAGAGTGGGAAGTGATGTTGGAGGCCTTCTAATCCAACCTCCTGCACAAGCAAGAGACTCTATAGAAATCTGGACAAATGGCTGTCCAATCTCTTCTTTAAAAACCTCCAATAAGGAAGCACCCACAACTTTTGGTGGCAAGCTGTTCCACTGGTTAATTGTTCACATTGTTAGGAAAATTCTTCTTAGTTGTAGATTGCTTCCCTCCTTGATTAGTTTCTATCCATTGTTTCTTGTTCTACCTTCTGGTGCTTTGGAAAATAGTTTGGCTCCCTTGTCTTTATAGGAGCCCCTTAAATATTGGAACGCTGCTATCATGTCACCCCTGTTCCTTCTTTGCACTAGACTAGACATACTCAGTTCCTGCAACTCAGTGTGAGCAAGGGAAGGCTTCTGGCTCAGACTTCCTTGTCTTTTCCAGGCACTTGGACAGTGGAAGCAGTGAATGCCCAGACATCGGCTCCATCAAGAAGCGGATCCAGGTCTCATCCCTCTCCCTTGTCCCTGTGTTCTTTGGGTTCTTAATCCTGCATGGCAGGTCTTGTATCCAGGCTTAGTTCATTCCTTGCTCTTCATGGAGCACTGGTGGTACCCCTGCCTTCCAGAGAAAGAACTACAGAAAATTCCCAAAGAAAGGTGGAACAAAGTACAGGGCAGCCTCAAGAGGGAACTGGCTGCAGGGAGAGCAGTTGGTGGGGAATTCGGCGGGAGGGGAGCAGCCTCTCCCAGGAAAGAGGGAGGCCTGGGCAGCACCCTGCGAATGCCCCCCCCACTGATGGCAGCTCCTGTGGTATCTGGGAGTCTGGAGAGAATTTCTTTCACCTCTGCTTTCTTGGCATGGAAATCTACAATTAAAGGACAGGAAAGGCCTGACAGCCCAACTTTCAGTGGGTGTTTGCTTATGTTGTTCTGGTGATCCACCAATGTTATAGAAGTCATAGAATAACAGAATTGGAAGAGACCTCGGAGGTCTTCTAGTCCAATCCCCTGCACAAGCAGGAACCCTATACTATTCAGATAAATGGCTGTCCAGTCTGGTTATAATTTTCTAAAAAAAATCCAACTCTGTAAAAATCAGGCTGATGGCTGCTAGAGCGCAACTTTTCTCTTGCAGAAAGTCACCCATGAGATGGACATGTGTTATGGGAAGATGGGAAGTCTCTTCCACTGTGGCTCCCATGAGACCCTCTTTGCCAATCAGCTGATGCGCTATGCAGACCTCTATGCTGCTTCCTTCGTGAACTTCCTCTATTATCCTTTCAGCTACCTTTTCCGGGCACCAGCGGCTCTGGTATGTGGGCAAAATCAAGAGGTGGGGAAAGGAAATGGGGTGCAGGGGTTCTGTGAACTGACCTAGAGGACGGCCTTTTTTCCAGCAGCTCCCTGCTGCTTCTCGTGGAAGGGGCTTTGGCTGCTTCCGTTGGCACCTGAATAGGAATCCTCTTCACTCTCTATTTCATTTCGATCTGTTCCCTATCAGTTGCCCCATGAATCAACCGTGGAGCATATTAAAATGGAGACCACCGAGATGGACTCTCTTTCAGGGCAATTTATGCACCAGCTCAGGCAGCAGGTGAGTAGACTTAGGCCAGAGTCATTTGGTCTTTCTTCCCTGCTTCTTCTGTTGGCAGCTTGGCAGCTCCCGTTTTGCCTTTCCCTCAGTTCTTGAAGATGACTTTATCGACTTTATAGAAAAGGCCCTGTGCCTCTGTGCTACTCCTGCCCTTGCCAGGAACAGGAGGTGAGAAGGAGCAGGTCCAAGCTCTTAGCCAGGGAGATGCCACTGACCTAGTCAGGGTTCCATATTGGCGCTCAGGAAGACCACGTGTAGAGCAAAGCTGGCATAAGAGATACTTTTGGGGTAAAAATAAAACAAAAATGGCATCATGTACTGAAATCTGGTCTTTCTCAGCCATTCAGCTATGGGAAATTTAAGCGATTAACAGTCGAGGATACTGCAAAAATAGACTTAACTGCTGTGCAACAAAAGTCAGAGCAGTCTCTCACTAGGAAATATTTTTAGATATGCTGAAACGTTATGATTCCCCAGAGTACTGGTGTCACAGATTCATGTTAGTGTGTGATAGCTAACAATTGAGTGTTGCACTCTGATCCCGTTAAAACCTTTGGGTGGTCTTCAAAGACAGCCTCATATAGAGCACATTTCAGGAGTTCGGGTCTAGTGGAGTCCCCACACTGTGTCCCTGTGTAAGGACACAATGCCCAAGAGCTAAAACCAGGTTTTTTTTGTCATAGAATGCTCAGAACAGAGTTCTGGCACCTTTTTTGGATGGAACCTTGTAGGCAAGGCGGGTTTATTTTTATTTTATTTATTTTATTTTATTTGACTTATATACCACCCTATTCCCATAGGACTCAGGGTGGTTTACAGGGCAATTAAAACCATACAATACAAAAGTTAAAATAAATTTAAAACAATTAATTAAATTTAAAGCCCAAAAGTTAAAAATTAAAACTTTAACACCCAGTTAAAAACCCCTCAGTCTAGGCCAGACAGGTCAAAGAGCCAAGTTTTTAGGTCCCAGCAAAATGAGCAGAGGTTGGAGGCAGTCCTGAGTTCCATAGGAAGTTGGTTCCAAAGGGCAGGCACATCCACAGAGAAGGCCCTCCCTCTGGGAGTCACCCGCCGGCAATCCTTCACCGGCGGTACCCTAAGAAGGCCCTCCCTGTGGGAGCGCACAGGACAATGGGGAGTTGATGCCGGCAGCACCTTGAATCTCACTCGGAGGGCAACTGGAAGCCAATGCAGCTCGCGGAGAAGAGGTGTTACACGGGAGTATCGAGGGACTCCCATCACAACTCGTGCAGCTGCATTCTGTACCAGCTGAAGCCTCCGAGTGGTCCTCAAGGGCAGCCCCATGTAGAGAGCGTTGCAGTAGTCTAGGCGGGAGGTCACGAGCGCATGGGTGACTGTGCGTAGGGCATCTCAGTCCAAATAGGGCCGCAACTGGCGCACCAGGCAAACCTGGGCAAAAGCCCCCCCTGGCTTCAAAACTGAGTCGTGAATCCAGGAGGACGCCCAAGTTGCGAGCCCTATCAACGGGGAGTAACACCTCACCCCCCATCATTAGTGATGGAACAAACTGGTTAACCCGAAATGCCGGTATTCACAGCCACTCAGTCTTGGCAGGATTGAGACGAAGCCTGTTTCTCCCCATCCAAACCCGGACCACCTCCAGGCAATGGGACATCACGTCGAGGGCATCACTGGGTTGGTTCGGGGTGGAAAGAAAAAGTTGAGTATCATCGGCATACTGATGATACCCCACCCTGAAACCACGAATGAGCTCACCCAGCGGCTTCATATAGATGTTGAACAAGAGGGGAGAGAGGACCGACCTCTGAGGAACTCCACAAACGAGAGATCTCGAGGCTGACCTCTGCCCTCCTGTCAACACTGACTGCGAACGGCCCAGGAGATAGGAGGAGAACCACTGTAAAACAGTGCCTCCCACTCCCAGCCCCCTGAGACATCGCAGTAGGATACCATGGTCGATGGTATCAAAAGCCGCTGAGAGGTCTAATAGGACTAGGACGGAGGAACTTCCCCTGTCCCGAGCCCGCCAGAGATCATTCACCAGCGCGACCAATGCCATCTCCGTGCTGTACCCGGGCCTGAAACCCGATTGGTACAGGTCTAGATAATCAGTTTCCTCCAGGAACAGAGGAAGCTGATGCGCCACCACACTCTCAATAACCTTCGCTAAAAAGGAGACCAGATGATAGTTATTCAAAATCGCCGAGTCCAGGACAGGCTTCTTGAGAAGGGGCCTCACCACCGCCTCCTTCAAGGCGGCGGGGAATACACCCTCCCTCAAAGAAGCAGTTATTACTGCTTGGAACCAGCCTCGTGTCTCCTCCCGGGCCGCATAAACCAGCCAGGAGGGGCACGGGTCCAATAAACAGGTGGTGGAGCTCAGTCTCCTCATGATCCTGTCCACGTCATCAGGGGAAACAGGATCGAACTCAGTCCAGATAACATGCTCAAGACCGCTCGATTCCTCCACGCCAGACTCTGCCCAGTCAGAGTCCAAACCGGCCCAGATCTGAGCGATTTTGTCCGCCAGATGATGACTAAACTCCTCAGCCCACCCCTGTAAAGGCTCCTCCCTCATCTCCTGATTAAGGAGAGAGCGAGTCACCCTAAACATCTGCGGACGCAATGAGGACAGCGAAGTAGTTAGACTTCGCCATCCTCATTGCCGCAAGGTAAGACCTTGTAAAGGTTCTTAGTCGCAATCGGTCAGATTCAGACCGGGTGGACCTCCAGCCGCTCTCTAGACCCCGCCTCCGATGCTTCATCTCCCGGAGCTCCACAGAAAACCATGGGGCCCAACGGGATCTGTGCCGGGTCAGGGGTCGCAAGGGTACAACACGGTCGAGTGCCTCGGTGGCTGCCCTTTCCCAGGCATCCACCGGGCTGTGAGTGAGGGAGATAGGTAAAGACCCAAGCGCCATCTGGAACCATTCCGGGTCCATTAGGTGCCTGGGGCAGAACCACCTGGTAAGCTCCACAGCCCAGCGGCAGGGGGTGGCATAGCGGAAGACCAGCTGCAGGAGATAATGATCGGACCATGACAGGGGGACAATAGTTGGCAAACCGCCTCCCAGATCATCCAGCCATTGTCCAGATAAGAAAACCAGGTTGAGAGTGTGCCCCCCCCATGAATTGGGCCCTGAATTACTTGGGTCATGTCCATGGCCGTCATGGAAGCCATGAACTCCTGAGCTAACTCTGATGACCCTCCCAGGGAAGGCAGGTTGAAGTCACCCAGAACTATGAGAGGATGTCGAGCAGCCCGGGCAGGGCCGTTGCCACACAGCTGGGCACCAAGTATGTTAGCAACAGGCCCAACTGAGCCTGAGGGCCGCACCTCAGGAGGAGGGACTCACTCCCGCCTATCTGCACAACGGTGGTCTCCCGCGGACATAGGGTCTCCCGTATAAACACCGCCACCCCACCACCCTTACCCTGAGCCCGTGGCCGGTGTAGCACACAGAAACCTGGAGGGCATAACTCAGTCAGAGGGACCCCTCCCTCCGAGCCCAGCCAGGTTTCCGTAATGCATGCCAGATCCGCGTGTTCCGCCTCGATAAATCCCGGACGAGGGGAGCCTTGTTAACAATGGATCTGGCATTAAAATACACTAGCCTGAGCTCAGGGGCCTGATCCCCCTCACCCCCAGACAAAAGGGTGCCAACCGGAGGGTTGGAGCACGCCACCGCTCAAAGACAGCGGGGGCGCAATCCCAGATGTTGATATGGCCCTCCGTGCAAGACACCTGCTGCCATTCCCAATCGTTGTGGGGATTTGCAACCCCACCCCAGTACTAAAGGAACCAGAAGCCCCAAACCCCAACCCCATCCCACCGGAGACCATCACAGGCCCAGACTGACAGCCGGTTGATATACACCCCAATTTCCTCCCAACCCTACCCTTCCCCCCCTCCCCAACCCTTTAAAATAACCGGCTAAAGGCTTCCGGTGGCTGCGCGGCGCCAGAGACAGCCTTCCCGGGCTGCCCGTGGCTCAGCTGAGTTATTTTCGCCCGAAACAGCGCCGATCAGCTGTTCGGGCGAATTTGAAGCCCCCTCCTCGGGAGAAGAGGAGGGGGTGAGCCCCCAGGTAGGGGTCGAGTTCTCCGGAGCCGCCTGAGCTTGTGGCTTGGGCGGCTGAAGGATTGAACTCCCCCGTAGCCTGGGCTGCTCCCAGCTGGCCAGCGCCTCTGCTCCTGATTTCTTGGAGCAGAGCCAGGCGTCTGCGACCACCCCTGCCTGAAGGAATGACTATGGATTAAAGGAGCAGGCAGAGCGGTACAAGAGGAAAAGGTGAAGAGGATTATTATATTTTACTCTCCAGCTTGATGGACTTTTTTGGATTTTAAATCTGAAGTGAAAGTGCGTCACAATTGGTAAAAGATGGCGGCTAAACCACCCTCTAAAACTCTTCGGAGTGCTGGAACTTCTCCGGTGCAACAATCATTACTGCAGGCGCTGCATCCTCCGGATGTATTGACATCAAAGGACTTACAAGATGCTCTTGAAAAACACACCCAGGTAATTTTGGAATCAATTAATGATAGATTTGCACAGATGGAGGAGAAATTGGAGAAATTGGAGGAGAGAATGGAGGAGAGGATGGAACAGAAGTTCAGAGTGATGAAGGTAGACATCTTGTCTTCAGTGTATAAAGTGGCTGGATGTGTGGAAGAATTGGAGGAAAAGCTAGAAGATTTGACTCAAAAGAATGCTATATTAGAAGCAAAAGTATTGGAGAATGAAGACAAAATGGATAAGGAACTGAGTCTTGCTGAATATTACCAGATGCAGTTTGCCATTAGAATTAGAGGCTTAAAGGAGAATATTAAGGAAGATCTAAAGCAGCTGGTTTCTGAGGCTTTCGAAGTAGTATTGAAACAGCCAGCATCTGAAATAAAAGGAGGCATGGATAAAGTGTTTCGTGTGAATTCATGGATTGGTAGACAGAGAAAGTTGCCTAGAGATGTGGTGGTATATTTTGCAAAAAGGGAAATTAGAGATGAAGTTATACGAGCTGCTTATGATACTAAAGTTGTGATTGCTAATCAAGAAGTTTTGGTTCTAAAAGAAATTCCTCCAAAGATTTTAAGGAGAAGGAAGGATTTTACATTTCTTGTGCAAGAGCTCAAGCAAAGAGATATAAGGTTCAGATGGGAGATCCCAGTTGGGTTGATGGTGACGCACGAAGGTAAAAGGTACCGTCTGGTTACTGTGATGCAAGTGCGTGATTTCTACAATAATGTTTTAAAAGCAACGCCATTAACACTTCTGGAAGCTGAAAAGGGATCTGGAGAAGGAGTGCATCAAGAGGCCGAAGATGGTCAGATAGAAGACAACGGTGTTGGAGGAGATCAAGATACAACTTCGTCGGATGATCCTATAGAACAGAGGGTGACGCGTGCTGCTGCAAAACGATCTAAAAAGAGAAAATAGCAGGATTTGCAGAAGTCTATGGATTTTTTACAACGTATTTATAGTCAAGTAATGGGAGGTGGGAAAAGATTTGGGTGTAGACGCAATATATTTTTATATGTGGTGGTTTTCTGGAAAGGGTGAGGTTTTTTGGATTAAAGTTTGGTGGAATATACAGAAGATTCTTAAATGGAGGTTAAAATTTTGTTTGCAATCTTTTTTTTTTGTTTGGAATAATTATAGATGTGGCACTGGAAGAGGAACTGCCGATTACAGAAGAGTTGACTTTAAAGTTTTCTGATTTGGTTGAGGTGGCGAAGATTTTGGTTAATTTGAAAGATTATCTGTAAGAACGTTATATCATGGAATGGACAAAATGGATGGAGTCTATTTAGGATAAGTATAGGGTTAAGAAGTATTATGTAGTATTTGAATAACTCTTTTTTCCTTTTTTTCTTTTTCTTTTTTTCTTTCTATCTTGGGGTTTTTTTCTTTTTTTTTGTTGTTTTTAATATATATTTAATATTATTAAGGTTTGTTTTATCCTATATAAGCTAGAGAGTGCTTCTTTTTCTATCTTAGTTTTTTATATATATTTAATATTGCTAAGGTTTGTTTTATCCTATATAAGCTAGAGAGTGATGGATTTTAGAATTTATAGTTGTTAGTATATGGTTGTTTATGTTTGCTTTTTTTTATATATATACCTTGTATTTAGCTCTGGGAAGTCGGGGGGGGAGGGGGGGAGGAGGGAGGGGGGGAGGGGGGGAGGTAGGGGGGGGAGGAGGGAGGGGGAAGGGGGGTTTTTTAAAGGAAAATTGTATCTTAAAACTTTTCAATAAAAAAAAATAAAAAAAAATAACCGGCTAAAAACATACCAGGGGCCTCTTAATACATTTCCACCAGAGGCCCCTGTATAAGCCCAACCACCTCTCAGGGTCCCAACAATTGGGCCCGTCCTTAAGGGAAGTAAAGGACATAGCGGCAGGTTGTACCCAGGAGGGAGAAACCCCCCTGAGAGCATACAAATCAGAACTTGACTAATGCAGATGGGTTGTATGACATGTATGAGTTCCGGCACCTTTTTCTTTTACAAAAAATGCACGCGCTAAAACCCTTGTTGAACTCAGCAAAAGATTGCTGGGCCCAGTCTGCTGGGACTCTGGAGGGGTTGGTGCCATGAGGCTGTCTTCCGAGAGACAGAGAATTGGCAGAATCAGCTGAGATTGCAATGCCTTTCAAAGAAGAATCTGAATTTTGAAGTCTTCTGGGTTTGGGATGGGTTATAAAAACTAGCAAAAATAATAAATAAATCTTGTCAATCATTGTCAGGTTACTGACTCTTGAGTTAAAAGGACAGGTCATATTTGTCCTATGACTAGGAGACCTTCTAAGTTGTATCCATCCCACTATGATTCTCAAGGAAAATCTAAATGGGACAGATGTGGGATCTGTTTCTCTTTGAAATGAAACCTTGGCCACCTCCACAGCCCTGCCCAGGCACGACCTGTGGAGCCCCTGATTTTGTCTTCTCAGCAAAAGGCAGGTATTGCTGGTAATACTAAGTGACTGTGATATTGTGTTTTACAGGTGCCTCACTTAGTGAGAGTAACTCTAATCTCAATTGCCATCATCTGTGGGTTGTTATGTATTTATTACAATGAGGCTTTAATACCCACATAAGCCAAAGAGAGTGCTGTGTCCTCTCTCTGAAATGAAATTTCCTACATACCACCAGAGGCATTCTTTAATTTAGTTTAGTTTAGTTTAGTTTTATTGGATTTCTATACCGCCCTTCTCCCTAGGGACTCAGGGCGGTTCACAGGGCATATATAAATAGGTATACAAAAATTAAAAGAGAATTAAACCATGCCCAATTAAAATACAGCAATAAAAATAATAAAACCAATTAGAAAACCCATATTCCCCTTCAGGCCAGACCAGCTAACTCGAACAAGTGGGTCTTCAACCCGCGACGGAAGGATCGGAGGTCCGATGCCATCCGGAGCTCAACCGGCAGTTGGTTCCATAGTGCCGGGGCACCCACAGAGAAGGCCCTCCCCCTGGGGGCCACCAGTCGACATTCCCTGACTGGAGGCACCCTGAGGAGGCCCTCTCTGTGGGGACGCACAGGGCGGAGGGGAGTTGACGCCGGCAGCAGGTGGTCCTCGAGGTATCTCGGACCCATGCCATGTAAGGACTTAAAGATCATAACCAAGACCTTGAACCTCACCCGGAAGACAACTGGTAACCAATGCAGCTCTCGGAGCAAAGGTGTAACATGTGAGTACCGGGAAACTCCCAAGACAACTCTCGCGGCCGCATTCTGTACCAGTTGGAGCCTCCGAGTGGTCTTCAAGGGAAGCCCCATGTAGAGAGCATTACAGTAGTCTAGGCGAGAGGTCACGAGCGCATGAGTGACTGTACACAGGGCATCCCGGTCCAGATAGGGCCGCAACTGGCGCACCAGGCGAACCTGGGCGAAAGCCCCCCTAGTCACGGCTACTATATGATCTTCCAGGGTAAGTCGTGAATCTAGGAGGACTCCCAAGTTGCTAGGGGTTCTTAGAAATTTACAGAAAACTTTGTAACTATATTTCGTACTCTGACTTTCATTTATAGATGGAATGATTTACTTGGAGTCAAGATAAATCGCAGCGATACAATTAAAATCATTTCACATGCAATACATTCTTAGCCTTTGAGCTCCCAGAATCCAATTGATGGATGCTTCCACAATTTAATTATCTCTTCTTCCAAAGATGTATATTTTCTTCTAAAGAGCTTAGGAAAGAGACACCCAATGGCAAATGCAGGAAAGAGTACTCCTGCCCTTGCTTTTCCCAGGCAAAAGCAGCCATGTTCTCCATCTCTCCAGTTAGACCTTTCCCTTAAATGGGCAGAAATTCTTAGTTGTATTTGGTTACCAGGGAGACAGGTGGATTCTCTGGGTGGGTGGGGAAAGGCAGAATTCAAATCACTGTAAGATTGCTGCACAGACCATTGGGGAAAGAAAACAATAGCAATAGCACTTGGACCTATATACTGCTTCACAGTATTCTACAGCCCTCTCTAAGAGGTTTACAGAATCAGCCTATGGCCCCCCAGCAATCTAAGTCCTCATTTTACCAACCTCGGAAGGATGAAGGCTGAGTCAACCTTGAGTTGGTGAGAATTGAACTGCTTAACTGCAGGCAGCCAGCAGTTACCAGAGGTAGCCTGCAGTGCTGCATTCTAACCGTTGTGTCATCACGGCTGTGTCTTCTGCTATATCAATTCCATCATCGTGGTTGAACCCCCAACTCTGCACTTCCAGAGCCATCACCCTGCCCAAATAAATACACTTATGTGACCTCTCCTTGAACAAAATGATTTCATTGGGGTTGGAGTGGCTAAGAAAGAAGTTTTCGTATTTATATTTTATTCTATATCTCAGAAAAAAATAACATCTGAAATACTTCTTTTAATTTAAGGCAGCAACTCTTATTTTGGTTTCACATTTATTTTTATCAAGAGATGCTCTTTGTAGGTTTATAGCAGCTACTCTAGAAAATCCCAGATTGGCTGCTGGTTGGAATGATTTCTGGGCAGTGATTGTGCAGTTGTTGCCACACAAGCACCAGCACCCCTAAATTTGCAAGTGCTTTAAATCTGTGCCTCACAGGCATCAGGGACCACAGTTAGACACCCCCAGCTTAAAGCACTTGTGATAGAGATTTGTTGGGCCTTTGAGGGCATCCAGATTCACTCATCCGAGGGTTTCTCACTGGATGGATGGAGAATTCTGGGAGTTGAAGTCTGAACTTGCTGAGGTTGAGAAACGTTGCTTTAAAACATGGCACCATGGTGAAATTCCCCTGAGTTGCAGAAAAATGTGACTGTAAAACTTTGAACATCAGTGATGTTTTTCCTGTGTGGTCCTGTTTTTTCTTTTTCTTTTTTTCTTTTCTAATGTCAATAAATTCACTAATTTCAGAAACCACAGAGAAATTAATTCACTGCATTTTGCTTACAGTATAACTCTTACATTTGGCTCCTTGTTTTAATTAGAGGCTGTCTGCTTAGATAGAATTCTATCATGTCCCTTCTAGGAGAATATTAATATTAATATTGGAGAAGGATATAAATGTTTTAACTCTCCTTTCTATATTTTTCTATCAGGATTTCTATATCTTTTAAAATCTGTATTTCTGTTAGTACTATTTTTTCTTTTCTTTATTTTATTTTTATTTTTAATCCTATTTATATCCCGCCCTTCTCCGAAGACTCAGGGCAGCTTACAATCTAAGAAGCACAAATCAATGTGCTTAGCAATAGCCTTCATTCTATGTATATGCCTGCTTATTAGGGCTTTCAGCCCGCCCCCCCGCGGCATTTTTACAAAGTCAGCTTATTGCCCCAACAATCTGGGTCCTCATTTTACCTACCTCGGAAGGATGGAAGGCTGAGTCAACCTTGAGCCTGGTGGGACTCGAACCTGCACTAATTGCAGGCAGCTGGTGTTACTCAAGGAGGCATAGGGGAAATAAATAGACGTTCTTCTTCTAAGCACCCTAAAACACCCACAAAATAACATACAGTATTATAAAATATACAATATCATACAATTGGATATAATATCTGTAGGAGGTGGAAACTCTTATGTCTGAGGGATGAAATTTAACTCATCTACCAACATGAGGGGGTCTTGGTTTGCCTAGATGATATCCTTATCCTCACTGAGACCAAAGAGGAACATATCAACTTAGTCAGAGCAGTCCTAAAAAAGTTGCAGGCTGCCCACTTATATGCTAAACCAGGGGTCGGCAACCTAAAAAAGAAAAAGAGCCACTGGGAACCGGTTCCATCACAAATTAAAAAAAGAGGGAGCCGTGTGCGTGTGTCCATGCACGCGCATGCGCAAAAAGGTTTTTTGCGCATGCGCGGACGCACGCGGCTGCCATTTTTAAAAAAATGAGATGGAACCGGTTCCCGGTTGCCCGATGGCGATGGCCCGTCTGCAAAGCTGCCGCTTTCGGCAGCTTTGCAGACGGGCCGTGGCAGCTTCCTCAAAGAGCGGCGCCCCTGCCCATTCCGAGAGGTGCGCGCGCACCTCTCCGAACGACCGGAGTTGCGCGCGCACCTCCCCAAACCTTTGGAGAGGTGCGCGCGTACCTCCGCGCGAATGGGCAGCGGTGCCGCTCTTTCAGGAAGCCCGCCGCGGCCCGTCTGTGAAGCTGCCGAAAGCGGCAGCTTAGCAGACGGGCCGCGGCAGCTTCCGCAAAGAGCGGCGCCCCTGCCCATTCCGGTGCCGCTCTTTCAGGAAGCTGCCGAGCAGCGCCGCTGCCCCTTCGCACGGAGGTACGCGCGCACCTCCCCAAAGGTTTGGGGAGGTGCGCGCGCAACTCCGGTCGTTCGGAGAGGTG
Organism: Vipera ursinii; assembly: GCF_947247035.1. Lineage (NCBI taxonomy): Eukaryota > Metazoa > Chordata > Lepidosauria > Squamata > Viperidae > Vipera > Vipera ursinii. The sequence goes on along the minus strand of NC_139519.1, from coordinate 1,055,724 downwards.
CGCGCGCACCTCTCAGAATGGGCAGCGGTGCCGCTCTTTCAGGAAGCCCACCGCGGCCCGTCTGTGAAGCTGCCGAAAGCGGCAGCTTAGCAGACGCGCCGCGGCAGCTTCCTCAAAGAGCGGCGCCCCTGCCCATTCCGAGAGGTGCGCGCGCACCTCTCCGAACGACCGGAGTTGCGCGCGCACCTCCCCAAACCTTTGGGGAGGTGCGCGCGTACCTCCGTGCGAAGGGGCAGCGGCGCCGCTCGGCAGCTTCCTGAAAGAGCGGCACCGCTGCCCGTTCGCGCGGAGGTACGCGCGCACCTCCGGTCGTTCGGAGAGGTGCGCGCGCACCTCGGAATGGGCAGGGGAGCCGCTCTTTGCGGAAGCTGCCGCAGCCCGTCTGCTAAGCTGCCGCTTTCGGCAGCTTCACAGACGGGCCGCGGCGGGCTTCCTGAAAGAGCGGCACCGCTGCCCATTCGCGCGGAGGTACACGCGCACCTCCGGTCGTTCAGAGAGGTGCGCGCGCACCTCTCAGAACGGGCAGGGGCGCCGCTCTTTGAGGAAGCTGCCGCGGCCCGTCTGCTAAGCTGCTGCTTTCGGCAGCTTCACAGACGGGCCGCGGCGGGCTTCCTGAAAGAGCGGCACCGCTGCCCATTCGCGCGGAGGTACGCGCGCACCTCTCCAAAGGTTTGGGGAGGTGCGTGCGCACCTCCGCCCATTCGGGGAGGTGCGCGTGCACCTCTCCAAACGGGCGGTGCCACTCTCCATTTTGAGAGGTGCGCGCGCACCACTGCCCGTTGGAAGAGGTGCACGCGCACCGGGCGGCTGGGAGCCGCAAGAGACGGCTCAAAGAGCCGCATGCGGCTCCGGAGCCGCAGGTTGCCGACCTGTGTGCTAAACTATTGAAATGTTAATTCCACCAGGAAAGAATAGACTATCTGGGGTATCACATATCCCCAGAGGGCATCGAAATGGACCCTGGGAAAGTCAGGGCAGTATTAGAATGGGCACCCCTCCCCCCGCACACGGAAGCAATTGCAAAGTTTCCTGGGATTTGCAAATTTCTATCACCAATTCATCCCTTCATTTGCCCAAATAGCCCTACACCTCACAGACTTGTTGAAAACAAAGGGGGGGGTCCCCAGTGAAACTCAGCCAGCCTCTGAAGTGGATGTGGCGGTGGGAGCCATATTATTACAGGAAAATGATGAGGAAACTCACGGAGACAGAACAACGTTGGCCCACGTGGGAAAAAGAGGCATATTCGGTGAGATGGGCTTTACCACTTGTGCCTGAACAACAACTGGCAGCACCAGTCACCACCAGGGCTCAAATAAAAATGAAGCCAAAGGTGGAGAGCCAAACTGGAATAGAATTCCGAAAGTCTTTGGAAAGTGATGAATGGTTCCAGAAAAATAGACATGTGTGCACAATTAAAGATGGACTACCCTGGGTGGGTGAGACGTTATACATACCTGCCACCCAGAGGATCAATTTCATGCAACTATGCCATGATACAAAATCAGCAGGGCATTTTGGGTTTGTAAAAACCTTACACTTAACTAAAAGGCAATTTTGGTGGCCATCTATGGCTGTCTATGGCTGTCAAATTTGTGCGATGGCCAAGAGGCTGCAAGGGAAATCACCAGGACTGTTACAACCAGTGGCGAACCCCTCAGCCCCAGAAATAGCCATGGATTTTATAGTGGAATTACCAGAAAGCAACGGGAACACGATAGTCTGGACTGTCACAGATCTGTTTTCTAAACAAGTGCATTTCATACCTTGCCAAAAGATCCCTACCGCAAAAGCTTAGCTTTTCATACAGCATATTTACAGATTGCATGGGGCACCACAACACGTCATATCTGATAGAGGGGTGCAATTTACGTCAGCATTTTGGAAAGAATTTTTATCCCTTTTAGGAACCACCTAAGGACTGACATCTAGTCATCACTCTCAATCGAACGGTCAATGTGAAAAGTCTAACTCAGTGCTTGAGCAATATTTAAGATGCTTTATTAATTTCCAGCAAACTGGACGGACTTACTGCCTTTCGCAGAAGTGGCATATAATAATGCAGTCCACTCCAGCACAGGTTTCACTCCTTTTCAAGTAGCTACTGGTCAAAGTTTCAACCCCATGCCAGAACTAACCCCAACCGAACCGGTAATTCCCAAACTGAAGGAATGGATTGCTCAATTACAGAACATCTGGCCAATCGTTAGGAAAGCTTTAGATGAAGCTAGACAAGCATACAAGACACAGGCGGACAAAAAAGGAGTCGATCCCATACCATTCAGGGCGGGAGAGATGGTATATTTATCCACAAAATACCTTAAATCACTACAACCCTGTAAAAAACTCGGACCAAAATATATTGGACCTTTTCCAATTAAAAGAATCATAAACCCAGTAACTGTTGAATAAGGAGTACCTAAAAATCTTAGACAAATACACCCAATTTTTCACTGCAGTTTACTAAAAAGAGAACAACAGTCACCCCTACAAACAACCCCCACCACCACCACCTCCCATCATTGTGGAAGGAGAACAACACTTTGAGGTGAAGGAAATCCTAGATTCCAGGAAACACCATGGAGCAATTCAGTATCTAGTACAGACATATCAAACACAAGGCCCGGGGGCCGGATCCAGCCTGCAAAGTGGTTTCATTTGGCTTGCGAAGCCATACTGGAAACAATGAGGGAACGGCCGCCACTGCCTTGGCCCTGGCCCAGAGACCCTCCTTCTGCCAGAGACCCTCAGATCTGTCCCACTCCTGCCCAGGCCCCCATAGGCACCCTTGATGCGAATGATGTAGAGCTGGCCATGCCCACCCAGTAGGTCATACGCACTCTAGCCATGCCCACCCAGTAGGCCACGCCCACCCTGGCCATACCCACCTAGCCCCTTGAGGGCAACTGCAATGCTGATATGGCTCTCAAGGAAATTGAGTTTGATACCCCTGATCTAGTAGCTTGGAAACACCTCCCCTCCTCAGAAAATGAATGGGTCAATAAACACCACGTTAAAGCACCAAAGTTGCTTAAGAGGTTTCATACAGAATATCCAAACAAACCGGGCTAACATTTATGTTTTATTTCCTCTACAGATGGACCTATCTTTCTTTTAAGGGGAGCAGATTGTCAGAAACCATTTATATCCCAAAATCCTACATCCCCCACTGGAGAAGAGGTTAATTGGCCATCCTTATCCATTTGTTGCAAGGGTGTTTATTTCAGCCTGCCTGGAGGCCGTCATTAGACCAGGGGAAGAACCTTTGAACTGAGAAGAACAAAGAAAGGGAGGGGGGAGAGATCTGGTTTGTATCTCCGATTAGAATCTGAAAGGGAGGAAGGAAATGTCGTAAAGGCATGGAAGATCCCTCTTTCCTTGGAAGGTTTTGACACCTGAACCTTAATTGATCCGGGACTGACCAAATGGACTGAGGGGAGGGGGTTCACTCGGGGACACTTTAAAAGTATCAATCTGTAACACAGTTTTCAGATCCTGTCTAGATTTTCCACTGATAATCATGTTTTAGTAAAAAGTTCCTTTTTGGACAATTCTGTCTCCAAGAGTTCTTTCCTAGGAGGGCCATTAGATCTGCAAAAAAGGGGCTGGGGGGTTCTTTTGGTAGGAGTTGTTCTGCGCTTCTCACTTTAAGTTCTTCAAACCGTTCTGCTAAATTGTCAATTGATTGGGTTTGGGCTGCAGACGGATATTTCCACTCACTCAAGTCTTCAATCTCAGCTGGCCTGGCTGTTCCCCACCGGTCTGGGGAATACAATGTGCAGGATTGTCTTTGTTGTCATCCCACCTCCTCTGCCTTTCAAGCCCTTGGGAATGGCAAGGCTGCTCTGAGGCACCTGGAGTCTCCGCTGGGCTAGCTCCCAGCTGGGAGGATTGCTGAAACTCTTTCCCTGCTGGCTTCTTCGCTGGCCCTTCCCCCACTGGGGTGGCTGCTGGTGCCGAGGAGCTGGCTTCAGGCAATTTCTCTTCCTCCATTTTTTTTTATTGAAAAGTTTTAAAATGCATTTTATCTTTAACAATCCCCTCTCCCCCTCCCCTACCTATCCCTCCCTACCCCTCCCCCCCTTTCCCCCCTCCCCCCCCGACTTCCCAGAGCTAAGTACAGGGTATAAAAACAAAGAACAATCATAAACATCCATATGCTACCAACAATAAATTCTTAAATCTATCACTCTCTAGCTCATATAAGATAACTACAAACAATACTAATATTTCATATAGAAAAAAAAAGAAAATAGAAAGGAAGACTTATTCAAATGCTAAATGAAACTTTTTAGTCCCATATTTCTTCTGGATATATTCAATCCATTTTTTCCACTCCATAATATAGCGTTCTTGCGAATGATCTTTCAAATAAGCCGAGATCTTTGCCATTTCTGCCAGGTCAGAAACCTTTAAAGTCCATTCCTCTATAGTCGGCAGTTCCTCCTTCTTCCAATATTGACCTATTAAAAGTCTTGCTGCTGTAATTAAATTCAACATCAACTTAGTGTCCACAACAGTAGCTTCTGTAATTATACCCAACAAAAAGAATTGCGGACAAAACTTTATCTTTTGCTTGAAGATCTTCTGCATATTCCACCAAATTTTTATCCAAAAAGCCTTAACCTTTCTACAAGTCCACCATATGTGAAAATATGTTGCATCTTCACCACCACACCTCCAGCATTTTGGCTGATAGTTCGGATACATACTTGCAAGCTTTTTAGGATCTAAATGCCATCTATAAAACATTTTATAAAAGTTCTCTCTTAAGTTTTGAGCTTGTGTAAATTTTACGTTCCTCACCCAGATCTTTTCCCACGTGTCCATTGTAATAACTTCTTGGATGTTCTGGGCCCATTTTATCATACAATCTTTAACAAGTTCTGTTTCTGAGTCAATTTCTATCAATGCAAGATATATCCGTTTGATATGTGCTGGACCCTGATTTCTAATTTGCTTTATCAAATTTTCATCAGTCATTGCAAAACCAGTTTTCTGATCTTCTTTCCACCTGGCCCGTGACTGAGTATATTGAAACCAGGTTTGAACAATCTTCTCATCTCGCAAGAGATTATACGATTTTAAACACCATACACTTCTTTCCAAGCTTAAAATCTCCTTATACGTGGTCACGTCATGTTTGAATCCAACATTTATGTTTTCTATTGCGTGTTTTGGAATTGCCCACAATGGCATCTTACAGTCTAACTTGTGTCTATACTTCTTCCAAACTCTCAACAATGCCTGTCTTAAAATATGCACTTTAAACACATTATCTACCTTCTTATCATACAACAAATATGTATGCCAGCCAAATAACAAGTCGTGGCCCTCAAGATTTAATAATCTCTCTTGTGTCAAATTAATCCAATCACTTATCCCTGCTAACGCAGCAGCTTCATAGTATAATTTAAGATTGGGCATTTTAAGACCACCTCTTTCACGAGTATCCTGCATAATCTTAAGTTTAACTTGTGGCCTTTTCCCTGCCCAAACAAATTTATTGATACCCCGTTGCCATTCTTCCAAATTAGAATCTTTCTTAAGAACCGGTACATATTTGACAAAAACACCCCCAAATATTTGACCCTTTTAGCAATCTCAAATCCAGTTAATCCTTCTAAAAGGGCCATTTGCGATACTGTCATATTTTTGGCCAGAATTTTAGTTTTTTGTACATTAATCCAGAAACCCTCCCATATTGCATTATTATCACCATCAGGTCCACAACAGAGTTTTCTGGCTGGGTCACTGTAACAACCAGATCGTCTGCAAACGCCCTCAGTCTATAATCCTGATCTCTAATTTGTATACCCTTAATTCTTTCCGAACTCCGTATTTTTACTAGTAATATCTCCAATGTTAACACAAATAGTAAAGGCGATAACGGACACCCTTGCCTTGTGCCCTTCTCAATATTACATGCTTCAGTCAAACTATTGTTAACTATTATTCGGGCAGTTTGTTTTTGATACAATGCCCTAATTGGTTGCAAAAATTTATCCCCAAAATTCATTTTATCTAAAACTTTCATCAAAAATTGCCAATTCAATTGATCAAAAGCTTTTTCAGCATCTAAAAAAATTAGCGCCGCAGGGATCTGGTTGTTCCTTTCCAAAAACTCTAACACATCAACTATATGCCTCACATTATTTTTCATTTGCCTACCACTAATAAACCCAGTTTGATCCCCATGAATCACCTGTTGCAGAACCCTCATCAATCTGTTAGCCAACACCTTAGCAAATATCTTATAATCTGTATTTAAAAGTGATATCCCCTTCATGGATTACTGCCTTGTCGTGGCGAAGGGGCTTGCGTAATTCAATGAAGCTATGAGCTATGCCGTGCAGGGCCACCCAAGACGGACAGGTCATAGCAGAGAGTTCTGACAAAACGTGATCCACTGGAGAAGGAAATGGCAACCCACTCCAGTATCTTTGCCATGAAAACCCTATGGACAGTACCAAAAGGCAAAACGATATGACGCTGGAAGATGAGCCCCTCAGGTCGGAAGGCGTCCAATATGCTACTGGGGAAGAGCAGAGGGCTAGTACTAGTAGCGCCAGAAAGAATGAAGCGACTGGGCCAAAGCCGAAAGGACGCTCAGCTGTGGATGTGTCTGGTGGTGAAAGGAAAGTCCGATGATGTAAAGATTTTTTCTCCATAGGAACCTGGAATGTAAGATCCATGAATCAAGGAAAGCTGGATGTGGTCAAACAAGAGATGACAAGACTGAACATCGACATCTTAGGTATCAGCGAACTAAAATGGACAGGAATGGGTGAATTTAATTCAGATGACCATCAGATATACTACTGCGGACAAGAATCCCTCAGAAGAAATGGAGTAGCCTTCATAGTCAATAAAAGAGTAGGAAAAGCAATACTGGGATACAATCCTCAAAATGACAGAATGATCTCAGTTCGAATCCAAGGCAAACCATTCAATATCACAGTAGTCCAAGTCTATGCCCAAACCACCAGTGCTGAAGAGGATGAAATTGACCGGTTCTACGAAGCCCTACAGCACCTTATAGAACTAACACCAAAAAATGATGTCCTTATCATCATGGGGGATTGGAATGCTAAAGTAGGAAGCCAAAGGATAACTGGAATAACAGGCAAGTTTGGCCTTGGAGTACAAAATGAAACAGGGCACAGGCTGATAGAATTTTGTCAAGAGAATACGATGGTCATAGCAAACACTCTTTTCCAACAACCCAAGAGACGGCTCTACACATGGACATCACCAGACGGTCAACACAGAAATCAGATTGACTATATGCTCTGCAGCCAAAGATGGAGAAGCTCTATACAGTCAGTAAAAACAAGACCAGGAGCTGACTGTGGCTCAGACCATGAGCTTCTCCTTGCAAAGTTTAGGCTTAAACTGAAGAAAGTAGGGAAAAGCACTAGGCCACTCAGGTATGAATTAAATCATATCCCTGTTGAATATACAGTAGAGGTGAAAAATAGATTTAAGGAATTAGATCTGATAGACAGAGTGCCTGAAGAATTATGGATGGAGGTTCGTGACATTGTACAACAGGTGGCAACCAAAACCATCCCAAAGAAAAAGAAATGCAAGAAAGCAAAATGGCTGTCTGAGGAAGCTTTGCAAATAGCTGAGGAAAGGAGGGAAGCGAAAGGCAAGGGAGAAAAACATAGATATGCCCAATTGAATGCAGAATTCCAGAGAATAGCTAGAAGAGATAAGAATGCCTTCTTAAATGAACAGTGCAAAGAAATAGAAGAAAACAATAGAATAGGGAGGACCAGAGATCTTTTCAAGAAAATTGGAGAGATGAAGGGAACGTTTCATGCAAAAATGGGCACGATAAAGGACCAAAATGGCAGGGACCTAACAGAGGCAGAAGAGATTAAGAAGAGGTGGCAAAATTACACAGAAGAACTATACAAGAATGAGCTTAACGTCCCTGATAATCACAATGAGGTGGTCACTGACCTCGAGCCAGACATCCTAGAATGTGAAGTGAAGTGGGCCTTAGAAAAGCTGAGCAACAACAAAGCTAGTGGAGGTGACAGTATTCCAGCTGAGCTATTCAAAATCTTAAAAGACGATGCAGTAAAAGTGCTACACTCAATTTGCCAGCAAATTTGGAAAACTCAACAGTGGCCACAGGATTGGAAAAGATCAGTTTACATTCCAATTCCAAAGAAAGGCAGTGCCAAAGAATGTTCAAACTATCGCACCATTGCACTCATTTCTCATGCTAGTAAAGTCATGCTTAAAATCCTACAAGCTAGACTTCAGCAGTATGTGGATCGAGAACTACCAGAAGTACAGGCAGGATTTCGAAGAGGCAGAGGAACTAGAGATCAAATTGCTAACATACGCTGGATCATGGAGAAAGCTAGGGAGTTCCAGAAAAACATCTACTTCTGCTTCATTGACTATGCTAAAGCCTTTGATTGTGTGGATCATAACAAACTGTGGCAAGTTCTTAAAGAGATGGGAGTACCAGACCATCTTATTTGTCTCTTGAGAAACCTATATGCGGGTCAAGAAGCAACAGTGAGAACTGGACACGGAACCACTGATTGGTTCAAAATTGGGAAAGGAGTCCGGCAAGGCTGTATACTGTCGCCCTGCCTATTTAACTTATATGCAGAGCACATCATGAGAAAGGCAGGGCTAGATGAATCAAAAGTTGGAATTAAGATTGCCGGAAGAAATATCAACAACCTAAGATACGCAGATGATACCACTCTAATGGCAGAAAGTGAAGAAGAACTAAAGAGCCTCTTGTTGCAGGTGAAGAAGGAGAGTGCAAAACTTGGGTTGAAACTTAACATTAAGAAAACCAAGATCATGGCATCTGGCCCTCTCAATTCCTGGCAAATAGATGGGGAAGAAATGGAAGTAGTGACAGATTTTATTTTCCTGGGCTCCAAGATCACTGCAGATGGGCACTGTAGCCAAGAAATTAAAAGACGCTTGCTCCTTGGGAGGAAAGCCATGGCAAATCTAGACAGCACACTAAAAAGCAGAGACATCACCCTGTCAACAAAAGTGCGTATAGTCAAGGCTATGGTCTTCCCAGTTGCAATGTATGGCAGTGAAAGTTGGACCATAAGAAAGGCTGAGCGCCAAAGAATTGAGGCCTTTGAACTCTGGTGCTGGAGAAGACTCCTGCGAGTCCCTTGGACTGCAAGGCGATCAAACCGGTCAGTCCTAGAGGAGATCAATCCTGACTGCTCTTTAGAAGGCCAGATCCTGAAGCTGAAACTCAAATACTTTGGCCACCTAATGAGAAGGAAGGACTCACTGGAGAAGAGCCTAATGCTGGGAAAGATCGAGGGCAATAGAAGAAGGGGACGACAGAGAATGAGGTGGCTGGATGGAGTCACTGAAGCAGTAGGCGTGAGCTTAAATGGACTCCAGAAGATGGTAGAGGACAGGAAGGCCTGGAGGAATGTTGTCCATAGGGTCGCGATGGGTCGGACACGACTTCGCAGCTAACAACAAAAAAGTGATATCGGTCTATAGTTTTTAACTTGAGTGGCATCTTGATCTTCCTTCGGAATCAAAGAGATAAAAGCAGTTCTCCAAGATGGAGGCACCTTTCCCCCTCTCTGAATTGTCTGGAACAGTTCCTTTAACGGCTTTATCAACTCCATTTGTAAATTTTTGTAGTAAACTGCAGTCAAACCATCCGTACCTGGCGCTTTATCCAACTTCAATTCCTTAATTGCTATGAGAATTTCTTCTTCTGTTATCAACTGGTTAATCTCCTCTTTTTGTGCTTGCGTAAGAACCGGGATGCTAGCATTCTCCAAATATACATCAATGTCTTTTTCATTAATCTTCTCCTTAGCATATAATTTAGAATAAAAATCCACAAAGGCTTCCTTAATAAGATCCTGTTGAAACACAACCTTTCCCTTATGTTCAATTTTATCTATATTAGAAGCCCTTTGCTTTTTCCTTAGTCTATAAGCTAGCCATCTACCTGACTTATTAGCATTGCAAAAAGTATTATGCCTAGCAAACCGCAAGTTGGTTGCCACTTGGTCAGCCATCAATTTATCAAATTGTCCTCTTAATAGCTTAATAACCTCCTTAGTCTTCACATCCAATGAATTCAAAATTAAGACCTTTTCTTTTTCCCTAATTTCATTCTCCAATTCTTTCCTTCTGGCTTCCAAAGTACGTCTGTATTTATTATTCATATATATCAACACCCCTCTCATGTAGGCCTTGCTAGCATCCCAAACCATGTCCATAGAGGTATCCTTATTCATATTAATTTCAAAAAAATCCTTCATCCGCTGTTTACATTCTTCCACATTTCTCTGATTTCTAAACAAATTCTCATTTACGCGCCACGAGCGCCTAGCCCTATTGTCCTTATTGATCTCTAACCAAACTGGACTATGGTCCGAAATAGTTCTTGCACAAATCTTTACCTTCTTAATCCTAGAAAAAAAATCATTAGTCAGCAAAATAAAATCAATCCTAGAAAAAGATTGATGTCTGTCAGAAAAAAAAGTATAAATATAAATGGATATAAATGGAATTAAAATAATAAAAATAAATAAAAAATAATCCTTTTCATGTAGGTGTATGTCACGCCAAATATCTCGCAATTCCAAGTCATCCTTCATTTCAAAAAAAGATTTAGGCAATCTGGCATGGCTCGGAGCACACTTAAAAGAACCAGCCTTGTCCATCTGAACATCCAAAACTCCATTCCAATCCCCCATAAAAATAAACGATTTGTAATCCAATTGAGTAAGCTTTGTATGAAGTGAATCAAAAAAATCAGCTTGTTGTTGATTAGGAGCATACAGTCCAACTAAAAGCGTTTTTTTACCTTCTAACAACAAATCTATCATGACATATCTTCCTTGCTTATCTGCTTCAATTAGTTCCGCTGTTAGAGTACTTTTAACATAGACAACCACTCCATTTTTCTTATTCATCGCAGAAGCAACAAATTGCGTGCCCAACCTTGAGTTCGATAAATACTTTTGGTCCCCCTAATATGCGTTTCTTGCAAACATATAACATCAATCTTAAATTGTTTTAAATATTGAAAAACTTTCTTTCTCGGGACTTCCGGTGGCTCCGCGGCGACGGAGACAGCCTTCCCGGGCTGCCCGCGGCTCAGCTGTTGTTTTTTTGCCCGAAACAGCGCCGATCAGCTGTTCGGGTGAATTTGAAGCCCCCTCCTCGGGAGAAGAGGAGGGGGCGAGCTCCCAGGTAGGGGTAGAGTTCTCCAGGGCCGCCTGAGCTTATGGCTTGGGCGGCTGAAGGATTGAACTCCCCCGTAGCCTGGGCTGCTCCCAGCTGGCCGGCGCCTCTGCTCCTGATTCTTGGAGCAGAGCCAGGCGTCTGCGACCACCCCTGCCTGAAGGAATGACTATGGATTAAAGGAGCAGGCAGAGCGATACAAGAGGAGAAGGTGAAGAGGATTATTATCTTTTACTCTCCAGCTTGATGGACTTTTTTGGATTATAAATCTGAAGTGAAAGTGCGTCACATTTGGTAAAAGATGGCGGCTAAACCACCCCCTAAAACTCTTCGTAGTGCTGGAACTTCTCCTGTACAACAATCATTACTGCAGGCGCTGCATCCTCCTGATGTATTGACATCAAAGGACTTACAAGAAGCTCTTGAAAAACACACCCAGGTAATTTTGGAATCAATTAATGATAGATTTGTACAGATGGAGGAGAAATTGGAGAAATTGGAGGAGAGAATGGAGGAGAGGATGGAACAGAAGTTCAGAGTGATGAAGGCAGACATCTTGTCTTCAGTGTGTAAAGTGGCTCGCTGTGTGGAAGAATTGGAGGAAAAGCTAGAAGATTTGACTCAAAAGAATGCTATATTAGAAGCAAAAGTATTGGAGAATGAAGATAAAGTGGAAAAGGAACTGAGTCTTGCTCAATTTTACCAGATGCAGTTTGCCATTAGAGTTAGAGGCTTAAAGGAGAATACCAAGGAAGATCTAAAGCAGCTGGTTTCTGAGGCTTTTGAAGTAGTGTTGAAACAGCCAGCATCTGAAATAAAAGGAGGCATGGATAAAGTGTTTCGTGTGAATTCATGGATTGCTAGACAGAGAAAGTTGCCTAGAGATGTGGTGGTATATTTTGCAAAAAGGGAAACTAGAGATGAAGTTATACGAGCTGCTTATGATACTAAAGTTGTGATTGCTAATCAAGAAGTTTTGGTCTTAAAAGAAATTCCTCCAAAGATTTTAAGGAGAAGGAAGGATTTTACATTTCTTGTGCAAGAGCTCAAGCAACGAGATATAAGGTTTAGATGGGAGATCCCAGTTGGGTTGATGGTGACGCACGAAGGTAAAAGGTACCGTCTGGTTACTGTGATGCAAGCGCGTGATTTCTATAATGTTCTAAATGCAACGCCATTAACATTTCTGGAAGCTGAAAAGGGATCTGGAGAAGGAGTGCATCAAGAGGTCGAAGGTGGTCAGATAGAAGACAACGGTGTTGGAGGAGATCAAGATACAACTTCGTCGGATGATTCTGTTCTGAACCAGCCCTCTTCTGGCCTTGTAGTAAGGCAAACCCCTATTCAGAAAGAAGAGACTGGAGAGCGTCCAAGGCTAAAAGGCATCTGCCAAGATTTAATTACGCAGTTAACAAAAACACAAGAGCTTGTCTTCTCAAGCGGAAAAGTTGCTTTCAGCAACCAGCCCCTCCCCAAACACTCCTTTTATAGAGAGCTCAGGGCGTGGTCTCCCTGTGCCTCCTCCCGAGGAGTCCCACAGCCTTTCTTTGTTTGTTCCTGCTCGACTGCCTCCTGCGTCAGACGTCCTTGAACAGGGCCAGCTGTGGGTCATCTTCCTCCGCACTCTCGGGCTCACGCAGCTGAGAAGAGGTCCCCGGCTGAGGGCTCTGCAAAGCCTGCAAACCATCATCAGCCGGTTCGTTTCCCTCCTCCCCCTCATCTGAGTCATCCGATACATCGGAGACGGCTGTCGGACCCACAGGCTGGCCCTGAGTCACAACACTATCCCGCACCGCAGGGCCCTTCCCCCGGGTCTGCCGATCCGGATGCGGTCGGGATGGGAACTGTTCGTGAAAAGCAGTCACCAACGCAGGGGCATGAACGGCGGTCGCGTCTTCCCATGTGAAGTCCTCCGGCCCGTACCCTTTCCACTCGATCAGGTACTGGAAGCGACCTTTCAGCCAGCGGGAATCCCTGATGCTGGCGACCTCGTACTCGGGGGTGCTGCCTCCATCACGAGGTCCTGATGGGGGAGGTTCCGCTTGGCGAAGTGGACAAGCCGGTTGTTCGGGGACCAACAAGGACCGATGGAAGACGGGGTGCACGCGCAGGGAACGTGGCAGAGTTAAACGATAGGCGACCGGGTTGATGACGGCCTCGACTGGGAACGGTCCAAGGTAACGGTGGTCCAGCTTCCTCGCCGGCCGAGTGGATGGTAGGTTCCTGGTGGACAGCCAGACCCGATCCCCCACCGATAATGGAGGCGTATCCCTTCTCGACCGATCGGCGAACCTCTTGTAGTCGGCCTTGGCCTTCTCCAGCTGCCGACGCACCAACCGATGGATCGCCTGTAATTCCGCCATGAATTCGTTCGCTGCCGGCTCCGGTGAGTCCACGGGAGAAAGGGGGAAAAACCTGGGGTGATAACCCACGTTGGCCAAGAACGGTGTCATCTGCGTGGAGGTGTGCTGCGAGTTGTTAAAGGCAAACTCGGCTATGGCCAAATAGTCCACCCAATTGTCCTGCTGCAGGTTAACATAGCAGCGCAGATACTGCTCTAAGATGCCGATGACCTTCTCGGTACCCCCGTCGGTCTGAGGATGATGCGCGGACGAGAGGCAAACCTTAATGTCCAACGCCCGCATCAACTCCTGCCAGAAGCGGGCTGTAAACTGGGCCCCCCTATCGGAGACGACCCTATCGGGAAGGCCGTGCAGCCAGAACACCTGTTGGATGAACATGCGACTAGTGGCGCGAGCTGACGGTAAGCCGCGACAGGGGATGAAGTGCGCCATCTTGGTCAACATGTCCACCACCACAAACACTGTCGTGAAGCCGGAGGATGGGAGTAGGTCCGTCAGAAAGTCCATGGACACAGCCCCCCAGGGTCTCTTGGGCGTTGGCAAAGGCTGCAGTAAACCAGGCGGGGCCCCTGTCGCTGACTTGGCCTGCCTGCAAGGAATGCAGGAGGTGACATAAGACTGGACATCGTGTCGGACTCGGGGCCACCAGAAAGTACGGGAGACCAAGTTCAGAGTCTTGAACAGGCCAAAATGCCCCGCAGCCGGGTTATCATGACACTGGCTGAGGACGAGTCCCCTGAGTGGCCCTCCACGCAGGTCCAGTTTCGTGAAGATCTTAGCCTCCCGGAGTCGATCCAAGAGCTCGGGGATGAGGGGCAGCGGGTAGCGGTTACGCACCGTGATGGCGTTGAGTTTCCGGTAGTCACAGCAAAGCCGTAACTCGCCCGACTTCTTTTTGACGAAGAGCACGGGCGCAGACACTGGCGAGGACGAGGGCCGGATGAAACCACGAGCCAAATTCTTTGTCAGGAAGTCCCGCAATGCAGCCAACTCGGGCTCCGACATGGAGTACAAACGCCCCACTGGGAGAGGCGCATCAGGGACTAGGTCAATGGAGCAGTCGTAGGGCCTGTGCGGGGGTAATTGGTCCGCCTCTGACTCGCTGAACACGTCAGCAAAGTCGGACAGTTCGGGAGGCAAGGAAACCCCTGGGGAACCCTCCACCTGGCCGGCACAGATATGGCGGGTGTGGTCCATGCACTGCAAACTTGGGAAGGTGACCAAGTTCTGAGACCAATAGATCTGTGGATCATGCACCCGGAGCCACGCCAGACCCAAGACCACGGGGAAGTGCAGATCCGAAGTGACGTAGAACTGAATGGCCTCCACATGGGTACTGATGGCCATACACACGGGTTGTGTGGCGGCCGTAATAGGCCCGGACAGGAGCACTCGACCATCGATGGTCTCCACAAGCATGGGCAGATCCACTGGACACTGGGGAACAGCCCATTTGGCCACAAAGGCCGAATCCATAAAGTTAGTGGTAGCCCCAGAGTCAATTAAGGCATGGACCGGAATCCCCTCTGGCTTGCCAGGAAGGATCAGACGTGCCTCCAGAATCAAATGCCGTGGAGGTTCACAGGCACCGTCGGAACGGCGTCGCTCGGCGTGGTCGTTGTGGGTCGCCCGATCTTTCACACCGTCTAGATCGGGCTCGGGCCGTTTCCCGACAGCAAAGCAGGGGACTTTCTCGGGGCAGGCTTGGTCACTGACGCCCGCTGACGCTTCTTCGGGCAAGAAGCAGCCAAATGTCCAGGGTCCCCACAGTAAAAACACAACCCCTCTGATCGTCGTCTGTCCATTTCCGTCACTGATAGACGGGACCTGGCGGCACCCAGCTCCATTGGCTCCTCCCTCTGGACTGGGGGCACACGCTCAACAGGAGCGGCAGGGGTCTGTGGGGTGGCACGGCGACTCTTTCGCTGCTGCAGCCGGGCATCGATCCGCAGACAAAGATGGATCAGCCCATTCAGGTCTGAGGGAATGTCCACGCGGGCCAGCTCATCCAACATCTCCTCTGACAAGCCATCCTGAAAGGCATCCACGAGCGCAGCCTCATTCCAGGCGGAATCCTGGCTAAGCAGCCGGAAATCACTGATATAGGCCTGTAGAGGGCGCTGACCCTGCCTCAAAGCTTTCAGGCGTTGGGTGGCAGTCTGCGCCTTAATCGGGTCCTCGTAGATGAGGCGCATATGGTCACAAAACCCCCCAAAGTTATCCAACAAAGGGCTAGGCTGTGCCAACAGAGGCGTGCCCCAACGAGCTGCATCTCCCGACAGAAGGCTCAACACGAATCCCACCTTATCTCGGTCAGTGGGGAAATCAGCTGCTCTCACGCTGATAAAAAGCTGGCATTGTCCCAAAAAGGCAGGAAACAGTTCTGGAGTACCAGCAAATTTATCCGGCATAGCTATCTGACATTTCCTCCTGGGTGGGGGTGCAGCATGTACCTGAGCTTGCAGTTGAGCCACCTGGGCTGCCAGCAAAGTGAGTTGCTGGGTGAGCTGGGCATTCTCGGCAAGAAGCTGCTCCATCGTAGTAATAAGGGGTGGGTGGCTGAAAGCAAACTGTTCTGAACCAGCCCTCTTCTGGCCTTGTAGTAAGGCAAACCCCTATTCAGAAAGAAGAGACTGGAGAGCGTCCAAGGCTAAAAGGCATCTGCCAAGATTTAATTACGCAGTTAACAAAAACACAAGAGCTTGTCTTCTCAAGCGGAAAAGTTGCTTTCAGCAACCAGCCCCTCCCCAAACACTCCTTTTATAGAGAGCTCAGGGCGTGGTCTCCCTGTGCCTCCTCCCGAGGAGTCCCACAGCCTTTCTTTGTTTGTTCCTGCTCGACTGCCTCCTGCGTCGGACGTCCTTGAACAGGGCCAGCTGTGGGTCATCTTCCTCCGCACTCTCGGGCTCACGCAGCTGAGAAGAGGTCCCCGGCTGAGGGCTCTGCAAAGCCTGCAAACCATCATCAGCCAGTTCGTTTCCCTCCTCCCCCTCATCTGAGTCATCCGATACATCGGAGCCGGCTGTCGGACCCACAGGCTGGCCCTGAGTCACAACAGATTCTATAGAACAGAGGGTGACGCGTGCTGCTGCAAAACGATCTAAGAAGAGAAAATAGCAGGATTTGCAGAAGTCTATGGAATTTCTAAGACGTATTCATAGCCAAGTATGGGAGGTGGGAAAAGATTTGGGTGTAGACGCAATATATTTTTTAGATGTGGTGGTTTTGTGGAAAGGGTGAGTTTTTTTGGAGTAAAGTTTGGTGGAATATATAGAAGATTTCCAAATGGAGGTTAAAGTTTTGCTCGCAATCTTTTTTATTGTTTGGAATAATTATAGATGTGGTACTGGAAGAGGAACGGCCGATTACAGAAGAGTGGACTTTAAAGTTTTCTGATTTGGTTGAGGTGGCGAAGATTTTGGTTAATTTGAAAGATTATTTGTAAGAACGTTATATCATGGAATGGACAAAATGGATGGAGTCTATTTAGGATAAGTATAGGGTTGAGAAGTATTATATAGTATTTGAATAACTCTTTTTTCCCTTTTTTTCTGTTTTTTTTCTTTCTATTTTGGGTTTTTTTTCTTGTTTTTAATGTATATTTAATATTATTAAGGTTTGTTTTATCCTATATAAGCTAGAAAGTGTTTCTTTTTTATCTTAGTTTTTTATATATATTTAATATTGCTAAGGTTTGTTTTATCTTATATAAGCTAGAGAGTGATGGATTTTAGAATTTATAGTTGTTAGTACATGGTTGCTTATGTTTGCCTTTCTTTTTTTCTTTTTATATATATACCTTGTATTCAGCTCTGGGAAGTCGGGGGGGGAGGGGGGGAGGGGGGGAGGCAGGGGGGGGAGGAGGGAGGGAGGGAGGGGGGGAGGTAGGGGGGGAGGAGGGAGGGGGAAGGGGGGTTTTTTTTAAAGGAAAATTGTATTTTAAAACTTTTCAATAAAAAAAAACTTTCTTTCTCTTCTGTGGTGAGTTTAATCCATTAACATTCCAGGTTAGAAACTTAGTCACCATGCGTGGCATCCCGAAGCTTTTGGAGCACATCTTTAATAGCCCCTATATTTTCTTTGGGCCGCGCTCCTCCCACAGCTTCGCTGTAAGTACGCTTTGAGAGCTCCATAAACCTCTGCTGGTCTTGCTCTTGTACTTGTCTTGCTCGTTTTACAGCGGCACGTGTCAACCTCTGCTCTCCAGCAGCAGCCGATGAAGCTGTTAGATCCCCTCCAGCACCATTCTCCTCTGTCTGTCCATCTTCAGCCTCTTGAGGTTTTCCCTCTCCAGATCCCTTTGCAGCTTCCAGGAGTGATAGAGGAGTTGCTTTTAAAACATCATTGTAGAAATCACGCGCCTGAGTCACAGTAACCAGACGGTATCTTTTACCTTCGTGCATCACCACCAATCCAACTGGAATCTCCCATCTAAACTTAATATCACATTGCTTAAGTTCCTGTACAAGAAATGCAAAATCCTTCCTTCTCCTTAAAATCTTTGGAGGAATTTCTTTTAGAACCAGAACTTCTTGCTCAGCAACCACAACTTTAGTATCATAAGCAGCTTGAATAACTTCATCTCTAGTTGCTCTCTTTGTAAAATAGACCACCACATCTCTAGGTAACTTCCTCTGCCTTGCAATCCATGAATTTACACGAAAAACTTTATCCATGCATCCCTCTATTTCAGATGCTGGCTGGCCCAATACTGCTTCCAAAGCCTCAGAAATCAGCTGCTTTAGGTCTTCTTTAGGATTCTCTTTTAAACCCCTGATTCTAATAGCATACTGCATCTGATGATACTGAACAAGGCTTAATTCTCCGTCCATTTTATCCCTTAAATTTTCATTCTCCAATACCTTTACTTCCAATATAGTGTTCTTTTGACTAAGATCCTCCATTTTTTCTTCCAAACATTGCACACATTCAGCCACGCTTTCCACTGTAGACAAGATGTCTACCCTCATTGCACTAAATCTCTCGTTAAACTTCTCTTCCATCCTCTCCTCCAATTTCTCCTCCAACTTTGCCATCTTATCATCCAGCATTTCTGACATTACCTGGGATTGCTTTGCAAAGGCATCTTGTAAGTCCTTAAGCGTTGATGCCACAGGAGGTGCAGGAGGAAGCAAAGCTTGCAACGATGTCTGTTGCACCAGGGAAGTTCCCGCACTCCGAAGAACTTTAGAGGAAGATTTAGCCGCCATCTTTCCTCACTTTCACTTGTTGCGCACTTTCACTTTAAGTTTATAAAGTCCATTAAGCTAGGGAGTAAGAATAAAAATCCTCTTCACCTCGACCTCCTGTACCGTAAAAGGAGCACCTTTTACTCCAAAGTCTTTCCTTCTGGCAGGGGTGGTCGCAAACGCCTGGCTCTGCTCCAAAAATCCCAGAGCAGAGACGCTAAGCAGCTGGGAGCAACCCAGGCTACGGGGGAGTTCAATCCTTCAGCCGCCCAAGCTTTCAGCTCAGGCGGCCCCGGAGAACTCAACCCCTACCTGGGGCCTCACCCCCTCCTCTTCTCCCGAGGAGGGGGCTTCAAATCCACCTAAACAGCTGATCGGTGCTGTTTTAGGTGGAAAAAACTCAGCTGTGAAGTGGATAGCCCGAAATGGCTATCTTCGGTGCCATGCCGCCACCGGAAGTCCCCAATTTCTCTTCCTCCATTGTGGGATCTTCCCCAATTCTTTGCCAGACTGCCTCCTAAACTTGGAGACAGCAACAGCAGGTCGGGACTCCCTAATTAGTTTAAAAAGTAGGTAGATTCCAGCTTGATGTCAAGTTTCCGACGTATGGGCTTTTCAAGAGACTCTGAGGCATTGTTCACTTTAAAAGCTTTATTCAGCCTAATACACCAGCAAATGCTTGCTCGAAGGAAGCTGGAATCTGAAATCTCCACCCCTTGCACAATATATTAAAACATAATTCTCCACCTTTCTAATTTTGTCATTAATCAACATCAACTTTATTGATTAGCCCTAGGGCCATATCAAAGTGCAAAGTTCCAGCAACAAACCGTGTCATTAGTCATATTCTCCAATTAATTTAAAGAATCAGTTTCCCTTCTGTTAGAAAACCCCCCAAGGTCTTATCTTCTTTAATTTCAGATAGCCTTGAAGGTACAATCCTCCTCTTCCCCCTCCCAACCTTAAACTCAATCTCTTAAAGCAATACACCCCTTGCACAATATATTAAATCATAATTCTCCACCTTTCTAATTTTGTCATTAATCATATTCTCCAATTAAATTAAAGAATCAGTTTCCCTTCTGTTAGAAAACCCCCCAAGGTCTTATCTTCTTTAATTTCAGATAGCCTTTAAGGTACAATCCTCCTCTTCCCCCCTCCCAACCTTAAGCTCAATCTCTTAAACAATACACGTTTAACATATGAAATGGCTAATTCTTCATCTCTTGTCAAACAATAACATTAGCAGTCCAACTTTCTTGTTAGTCGATGACCCCATCTCAGCTCGGCTGGGCTGCAACCAGTAGCAGTACTCAGTGTTATGTGCTGGCATAAAAGAAAGTCTGCCAGGCGATGATTCCAGCCCCCAGTTGTTAGTCTTTTAAGAGACTCATGGATCTCACCATCCATTCAGCTTGGGTGTTGGAAGCTGGACGGAGTGGGGCTGAAGTGATGTGTCTAGTCACGTGGGCTTTAAGGAAAGACTGGAACTCTGCTGCCATGAATTGTGCCCCATTGTCTGACACAATGATGTCTGGCAGGCTGTGTGTACCAAAAGACCTGCGCAATTCCTGGATGGTCCTGGCAGTAGTCATAGATTGGACAGGCACTTCCCCTAGCCATTTTGAATAGCTGTCAACAATGAGGAATACCTGTCCCTGAAATAGTCCTGCAAAGTCGATATGCACGCAAGACCATGGAGTTTGTGTGGTCTCCCAACGGTGCAGTGGTGCTTGAGGCATTTCTGGCCGGGTTTCATGGCAGACCCTACAGCTCCTTACTTGACCCTCAATGTCTTTAACCAAAGCTGGCTACCACAAGTAGCTTCGTGCAAGTACCTTCATTCTGATGATGCCAGGATGCCCCTCATGCAGACATTCTAATACTCTGGCTCGCATTGTGGGCGGAACAATCACCCTGCTTCCCCACAATATGCAACCCTTGTGGGCTGACAGCTCATCCTTTTTGTTGGCATAACTCTGGACTTGGCCTGTTTTCTGGCCACCCCCTCAACACTCAGTCGAAAACGCGACTGAGTGTTTTGTCAGTGGCAGTTTCAGCGGCCACATTCCCACATGTACGGGCATTTCAGGAAGATCCTGGATTGCCAGGATGCGAGCTTCTGGGTCTGGGTCTGAGTGCATCAGCATGGCCCATTTCCTTGCCAGGTTTGTGGACTAGCCTGTATGAATAGGCAGCCATAAAAATTGACTATCGCAGCATCCTTGGTGTTAGGATCTGTGGAGTCTGCTTGTCTGCTGTAAAGAGGCCAAGCAATGGCTGGTGATCAGTGAAAATGGTGAAGGGTCGCCCGGATAAGAAGTCATGGAATTTTTTAAATTCCTGCTACAATAGCGAGGGCTTCCTTGTCTATCTGTGCATAATTTCTCTCTGCTGCAGATAATGTTCTAGAGTAATAAGCTATAGGAGCTTCATGGCCATCTGCCATTTTATGGCTTAGAACTGCTCCGATGCCATCACATGCTAAAATCACAGGCAGTTTCTCATTAAAATGTGCTAACACAAAGTTTATATGATAGCAGTGATTTGACTGCTCTGAATGCTTTATCATGGGTGCTTATCCACACCCAGGGTGCTTTTTTGTCTAGAAGATGATGGAGTGGCTCAGCCAATGCCAGCAGAAATGTGTGGCAGAAATGAGTGATAAAAATTTAAAAGTCCCAGGAATGCCTAGGTCTTGGGGCTTGTATCTTTTAGCTTAGCTTTTGATGGGTGGATTCTAGCAGAATCTATCTGAAATCCCAAGAACTTCAGTAGAGTCCACTCCAATCTGACAATTTTCTTTCTTTAACTTCAACCCTGCTTCACGAAATCATTGAAGCACTGATCTCAGGTGATCTGCCGCAGATTCACCTGCAATCAGAACATCATCAAAATAGGGGCAGATTCCTGGTATATTTTTAAGTATCTGTTCCATAACACTGTTCTGTTCCAGCCTACAAGCGGCCCTGTTTGAATGTCAGGGACAACCCCTTTTTTCTTCTTATAGTCAACAGGCTGGAAAAACCCAACCAAATTTATTTACAAAGAAATCAAAAGTTCAAACAAGAGTTAAACCAAAAGTTCAAACAAGAGTTAAACAGGAATAACAGACCAGGACTCTAGCAGAATATCTTCAAACAGTTGCCTTCAGCAAACAGCACCTCCCACACCTTTCCCTTTTATCAGCAGTCCCAAGGCGTGGCTTCTCATTGCCTTCTACTCCTCTCACTGAATTGCCTCATTGACTTTCTCTGTTCTGCTTTGCTGGATTGCCTCCTGCTTCTAGCATCCCTGAATAGATCCAGCTGTGAATCCTCTACGTTGTGCTCACATGGCTGAGTCTGATGAGGAACATGATGGGAGGGACCAGTCTGAGAGTCCTACAGTGCATCAGAGCCTCCCTCTGACACCAAAGGTTCTCCAAACCCCTCCTCCTCCTCCTCTTCAGAATCATTAGACTCAGCTGCCAGTACCACAGGCTGACGCTGAATCATAACAAACACCAAAGGTCAACACTTACCCCAAACTGCAGGCAATGAACTCTGAATACCCCTCTGTGGGTGATTATTGTCTGTGCCTCAGCTGTGGCATCGTCAACTGGCAGCTGTTGGTAGGCTTGTGCAAGGTCGAGTTTGGTGAACAAGCGACCTCTTTGAAGTGATGTGAGAATGTGACTAACCACTGGCACTGGGTAAGCATGTTGCTGTAGTGCCTTGTTGATTGTACACTTGTAGTCTCCACAGATATGGACTTCCCCATTGGACTTCACTGGGGTCACTATGGAAGTCTCCCACAGCGTGCTGTCCACTGGTTGGGGCACTCCCTGTTGCACTAATTTGTCTAATTCTGCATCAATTTTTGGTTTTAGCGCAAACGGCACTGCACGGTTTTATCCTGATTGGCATGACAGCCGGATCAAGATGAAGGGATATGGCTGCCCCTTTATATTGTCCTAAGTTAGGACTGAACACATCAGCATACTCTTGGCATACTGCTGCCAGGTCAGCTGTTTGAGTGCGATTTATGCCAGTTTGATGCCCAGGGCCTCGAACCAGTCTAATGCTCTTAGACTTGTACATTGTCCTTCAACGACCACAACCTTGGGGGGGGGGCCTCAAACCCTTTGAACCTGACTCTCATGGTGGCTTCACTTTTCACCGCAATGCAGCAATTTTGAAAATCTGTCAGAACAAGGCTTGACAGTTTGAGTTGAACTCGCTTCTTGCCTTGTCTTCAGATGTAACTGAAAGTCTTGTACGAAGTGATAGACTGAGCTGACACTGTGTCGAGCTCCATGGATCAAGGAACCCCTTGTATTTTGACTTGAAGTCTCAGCTTCTCTTTAATAGGGCGTTGGGCTCCCATCCGCAGAATGCTTCTCCTCCCAGAACAGTATCTGACCCTGTTCTGCCCCAGGGCCCATATACCTTTCTGCTGGGCATCTGCAGTCTGAGCATCTCTCTGGCAACCTCTACAGACTCTGCTTCCCACAGGCACGGCACACTGCTGTGCGAAACCTGCACTCAGTCCTTTTGTGTTGGCCCCCACAGCTTGCGCAACTTTGAGGACTAGTTACTTGTGCTGTAGGACGATGTCGTCTAATGGTTTCCCTCTGCAACCGGTTGATCTCATCATCCTCTACCGCATCTTCCAGCTCAATGGACTCTTGGTGCATGGCCACCTGGCTGGGGGGTGTCTTTTGAGGCCGTAGAGCCTTCATCGCTCCACTGACGGCCTCATCTGCCATGATCTCCTTCAAGGCATCTTGGAAGGACAGCTTTTCCATGGCAAATAGGTAAATCTCTATTCATCAGCCTGCATCCTCCAGGTCAGGAAAATTGCAATGGAATGATGCTTGCCGGAGTGCGGCCACGAATTCAGCTACCGATTCCCCTGCCTTTTGCTCTCTCTGTTCGAAGGCATGACGCCAAGCGATTATGGACAGCTTGGGTTCAAAATGTTCTTTCAATCTTTTTTTTAAAATTCAGCATACATTACTGATTTGATGCTGGCTGGCGCCACCAAATTTTCTGCAATGTCATATGTGGCCATGCAGAGCAGGGTCGCCGCTTTCAACCCATCCTCTCCGACCTGGTTGGCCTGCAAGTAGGTGTCCACCCTGCAGACGTAGGAGCTCCATTGTTCTGGGTGGGAGACGTCGAACTCATTGAGTCTGCCCACCTTTGCCATGGTGGTTTAGTGGTGAGGTCTTGGACACTGCCTCTCTTGCTATGAAGGAAATGAACTGCCTAGATCCTGGGGATGGATCCCTCAGAACAATGTGCCTCCAGTTTGGCTTACTGGCAGACAGAGTTGGGATGTGGTCCTGCCAGAGCTCTGATGCCTGAGCTAAAAGCCTGTGACTTCAATTCTAATAGGCATCACTCCTTCGGCAAGATTCCACCTTCGTCACCACTGTTGCATAGTGGGTTCTTGAAGGCATTGACCAGACCAATCTAATGCAACATGGTTTATTGTAAGAATAACAGAACTGAACTCAACCAACAAGACTGACAGATGCCACCACTAGGTGACGACTAATCATATTTAAAGCTGGTTTTCCCGCTCAAATATAAACTTCAGTTTCCCTCCAAAACAATTGGAGACACTTTTAAACAAAAACACATTAACGGACAATATTAATGCCTGTCAGAAGCCTTGGCAGCCCGTCCAGAAAGATACAAGAGAGACTGTAGAATGGTGTGTCTGCTCTGGGTGAGATTCTTCTGATCTCTGTTAAGAAAATATTTTGTTCTCCCTTAATACTGGATTTGGATGAGAGTGGGATTAAAAAAGAAAGACTTTAAAGACTTTAAATCTTCCACCTCTGGACATGGCAGCGATTAGGCTGTGAAGTTATCAACAGGTTGGAAATATGAAGAAATATGAAGAAAGATCTATTATTCCTCTTTAAGTAAAACTATAATGGAGAGGAGGGACTAATTAATTGGACTGTATTTTTGCTTTAACAATGTGTGGAATAAGAAGGTGAACAATTCTAGACTCTATAAGGGGAAAGTTTAAAACTTCTCATTTAAAGGAGGTAATGAAGGCTAAAATACAGGAAAATAGAACAAGTCCGCCATCTATTGGTCCTTACTGGCAGAGAAAGACAATAAGAAGTAAAAGTGGCTGACCTTGAACATGAAATGTCGCTTGGAGTAGAAGCTGTAAATAATTAACTTTGGCACTTGCAACTTGTTTAGTCTGGAAAGCTGGAAGAGAGAGTGGAAGTAGTATGATTGTGTAAACCTAACAGCTTTCTGGCTTTAATAGATAAAAAACTCTCTAGCAGGTTGAAATTGATAAACAGTAGGAATTTATTTTCAGCTTGAAAAGAAGAATACCCTTGCCAGACTCTAATGGATTATAAGTGATTTTTGATGTGATACCTGTTGAAGAGGGAGAGAAAAAGAGACTAGAACTATCATAGAGAAACTCTTGGATTATTTTGTGAAAGACTACTGGGGATACAGCTGGGCCATTTGTGGATTATAAATAAATTTTGATATAATATTCTTTAAAGAAGAAGAGAAGAAGAGTTGAAGATGGTTCATGAAGGACACTTTGGTCTACTTCATAAAAGATATTTAGTGACATAGCTGAGACCTTGTGGTCTACAAAGAATTTCATATAGTATTCTTACATAATATTATTATAAGAAGAGAAGTGTGTAGAACTATAATTAATAGAACTTTTGCATTAATATATTGTAGGTTCTTTGGACAGAGGTTGTAATAAGAGTGAAAAAGGGATTTGGTAGTGAGATTGTGGACATACGGAAGTTATTGAACTCATTGAATTTATTGGGTGTGAGACTGTTGAATAGTTGGGAGATGGTTGGTTATTTTATTTTAATACTTAAAGATGAAGAAAACTGTGTCAGTCCCCTCAGCAGCAGCAGCTTCGAGCCTGGCCAGTCAAAGATCCTTGGATAGTATGTTGCAGTAGGAAAGAATAAGCGCGATGCAAGCGGAAACAAAAATGATGTTCCAATCGATTCAGGAATCAATAGCTAAGGTAAGAATACAAAAAGTGAATGCAAAGTAGAAAATATTCAACAAATAACAAATAATGACTAAAAATGAAGAAAGAATGAAGAAGATGAAAAATCAGACCAAACTGAGAAATTGGACCAGAGATTGACTCAGACTGATAAGAGTCTTGAGGAAACAGTAATTTCCTTAGAAATGGGAAAGGCTGACTTCTTCCTGAAATTTCAAAATATAGAAGAGGAGAAAGGGGAAGATCTTGCTGACAAAATGGGAGGGCTGCTGGCAGAAGTGTTGGACGTGACTAAAGAGAAGGCATTATCTGAGATGGATGAAATTTTTAGAGTTCACACAGGTTATGAAAGAAGGAACAAACTCCCCAGAGAAGTTCATGTTAGATTTTTTAAAAAGACGACCAGAATGGAAATAAAAAGGGAAGCCAATGGTCTACAAAGAGAAAGAAATAGTTATTTTAAAAAAGATACCTAGAAGAATGAAAGACATAAGAACACAATATCAATTACTGGGAAGAAAACTGATTAAATATGATATAAATTTTAGATGGTTGATACCTGAAGGATTATTGATGACCTGGCACGAGAAAAGATACAGGCTAGATTCAATAGACAAGGCAATGGAATTTTATGACCATCACTTTGGTAGGGAGGAAGAAAAAGAGCAAAGAGAGAAAATGGATGATAAGGGACAAGGAGAAGTTATTGGAGAGGAAATTTTACAGTTAAAAGAAAGTGAAGCAGAACAGAAAGAAAGGGCAGAGTGGGAAGGGACCCATGCAAAGGAACACAGAGAAATAAGAACTACTAGGACGACTTTTCACTTATTTATAAGTGAAATGATGGAAGAAGAAATCACCTTAGTATCAGTGACTGTTAATGGACTGAATTCCACAAAAAGGGGAAAAAACTTCAATAAATTAAAAAAAATTAAATTTAGATTTGATTTGTCTTCAAGAAGTACATATTAAAGATGAACAATACTGTATAAGCTACTGGAAAGCCCCCAAACTGGGAAATTATATGCTTCTTTAGCACAACAAGGGATGCAGTGGTTCAGTGGGTTAGGATGCTGAGCTTGTCGATCAGAAGGTCGGCAATCCCGAGTGCCGCATAACAGAGTGAGCACCTGTTACTCGTCCCAGCTTCTGCCAACCTAGCAGTTCGAAAGCACGTAAAAATGCAAGTAGAAAAATAGGGACCACTACGGTGGGAAGGTAACAGCGTTCCGTGTGCCTTTGGCGTCTAGTCATGCCGGCCACATGACCACGGAGACGTCCTCGGACAAGCACTGGCTCTTTGGCTTTGAAACGGAGATGAGCACCGGCCTCTAGAGTTGGAAACGACTAGTATGCATGTGCGGGGGAACCTTTACCTTTACCTTTTTAGCACAACAAAAAAAAGATGGGTGGCTCTATATATTAAAGAAACAATAAAAATTTTGATGGTGGAAGCAATAATAAATTATAAACAGACACTATTAATAGTAATATATTCACCAAATAGTAATCAAGTGGTCCTTTGCTAACAATTACACAAGAAAATTTTAGAAATGGAATATGACAATATTTGTATCGTGGGAGACTTCAATGCAATTGTTGATGTAAAATTGGAGTATAAAAGTAGTAAAATAAATAAAAAAACTAGGAGAACCTTACCAAAGACTTTTTTTTAAATGGTGGAAGAAATAGGAATACAAGATGTATGGAGAGAATTAAAACCTGAGAAAAAACAGTATACCTTCTATTCTAATAGGCACAAACCGTGGTCGAGAATTGACATGATATGGATATCATTGGGGCTACAAGAAAATGTACAGGAAACTGGAGCCAAATTCCTGGGCAGACCATAATGCAAAAAAAGTTAAATGGAAAGGACAAATAAGAAAACCAAGATGGACATTAAAGCAGTCAATATTAAAAGATAAGGAGAATAAAAATGAAGAAATGTCCTTACAGAATGCATGGGACACTGCCAAAGCCAAGCAAAAACAAAAAGGGTTGGAAGAAGAATATAAAAGATTAGAACTAGAGTTACAGAGAGAACAGCAAAAATCAAATCTTAAAAATCAAATGGGATTAGTAAAACATAAACTAAATTTATTAGTGAAAGAGGAATTGGCACAAAAAATTAAGTAGCAAAACAGATTTTTTTTGAAAATGCAAATAAGCCGGGAAGATGGCTTGCTTACAGACTTAAAAAAGAGAAAGAAAAAAAGCTGATAACAAAGATTGAGAGATGAGGTTGGTATTATTCAATACCAAAATGAAACTAAGAAAAAAATAATAAAGGAATTCTGTGAAAAATTATATAGCCGAGAGAAAATACCAGAAGGTAAAATAAAACAATACTTGGAAAAAGCTAAATTACCAAAAGTGCCTGAAGATGTGAAGACCATGTTGAATGAAAGAATAACAATGATGGTGCTAACAGAAGCAATTAGGAGACAACTGACTGGATGAACTATTGGGGTGGGGTTTGCTTGTTGCTCTTTTAATCTATTGACCTGAGTGAGAAACCCTCAGATCCTGCTTTCTATGCCTGCTGTCAGCTTCTCCTAATAAAAGTTCCCTTTGGAATGGAAATATTCCAAGACTCCTGCTTTCTTGGGATAAGGTTTTGAAGTGGGTCCTTACAATTAGATACATATGGGAGCATTGAAAGGTGTGCTCTGGATGAATTTGTTGCTGGTTAAGAAGCAACTGAGGTAGCAAATCCTCCTTCAGGGATTTCTTGCTTTGGTTTCAGCCCTTTTGTTTCTCTGGAAGAACTTTCAATTCTCGCATCAATGCAACTGCTGTGAAGGCTTTTTTATTATTCTGGGCTTCGGTTGATCAATCGTGGTTTACATATGTGTTCATTTCCTTCCTTCCTCAGCAAGGAAAGGGTGCTAATTTGATCTGGGCAGTAGCAGCAGTTGGTGCTATTAGCAGCTGCTGGGGTTATTTCTCATAAGCTTTTTCAGAGCAAAGCTGGACAAATGTGGCATCCACCTTTGGCGAATAAGCTTCTGGAAATAGAAATTAAACCTGTAGAGTGTAGAAGTTGTGCTACCCTGCTAAGCTTCCTCCGGAGAACAGCTGCATTGCCAGCCCCTTGTTTGTGGCAAAGCACTTCATGCTAAGATGTAGCAATGTGGCTGCTGAAAATTGTACATCAGCTGTTGACCCACCATCCTTACTAATTAAGAAAAACCTCTGGAGATTTTTTTTAAAAATTAAAGATTATGAAAAAGAAAAGAAAGGCAAACAACAATGGAGGAAAATAGAGAAAAACATGAAGGGAATAAACAAGGGACTTAGAAGCTTCATAGAATAAGATTAGAGTTTAGTCTATTGGTGTAGTCACCAGGCTAGAAATCAGGAGACGGTGAGTTCTAGTCCTGCCTCAGGCATGAAAGCCAGGTGGGGAACTTTGGGTTGGTCCCTATCTCTCAGCGCAGCCCTCCTCACAGGGTTGAGGAAGGAGTACAGATATGTTCGCCACCTTGAGTTATTTATAAAAATAATAAAGGAGAGTAAACTAGTTGATTTTAAGTAAATAAATATATAATTATTTTGAAAAGAAAGAAATCAGAGGTAAAATCCTATCAATATATAAATATTAAAAGTAGTGGTTATAAAAAAGATAATAAAATTCTACCCAAGCTATCAAAGAAGACCTATTCTGATTTAATCTGTATTTTTGAGTTAGAATATTAAGAAATTATGTTTATTAACACCCCAAGTTTTGATATGGTACAAGCAAAAATATACAATACAATCCAAAAATGTTTTCCAAATTCTCTTTTATGTCAGATTTATTTTTGACATATTCTTGACATATTCTTGATATATTCTATTGAGGCGAAGTAGTGGTCAAGACACTCGGTTTTTGGCTGGAAAGCCGACAGTGCAGGTTTGAGACCTGAGCTCCATGTGATGGGTGCACTCCTATTCTTGCCCAGCTCCTGCCAACCTAGCAGTTCGAAACCAAGTGTCAATCAATTAATCAATCAGAATAGAGCTGGAAGGGACCTTGGAAGTCTTCTAGTCCAACCTCCTGTTCAAGCAGGTGACCCCATACCATTTCAGACAAATGGATATCCAGTCTCTTCTTAAAAACCTCCAATAATGAAGCATCTACAACATCTGAGGGCAAGCTGTTCCACTGATTAACTATCCTCACTGTGAGGAAGTTTCTCCTTAATTCCAGGTTGCTTCTCTCCTTGATTAGTTTCCATCCATTGTTTCTTGTCTTGCTTTCTGGTGCTTTTCAAAATAATTTGACCCCTCTTCTTTGTGGCAGTCCATGAAATATTGGAATACTTCTATCATGTCACACCTAGTCCTTCTTTTCTCTAGAGTAGCCGTACTCATTTTCTTCTTTGTGGCAGTCCATGAAATATTGGAATACTTCTATCATGTCACACCTAGTCCTTCTTTTCTCTAGAGTAGCCGTACTCATTCTAAGTATGTTTTAGTCTCCAGGCCCTTAATTATTAGCTGCACTTCTCTGCACTTTTTCCAAAATTCAAACATCTTTTTTGTAATATGGTGACCAAAACTGGATGCAGTATTCCAGATGTAGCCTTACTAAGGCTTTATAAACAGTTGTCAGATTCCAGTTATATTTCATTTCTATCTATCTTCCCTGATTTAAAAAACCAATTATTACTGTTTCCTGGATTCTGTCATACTAAAAAAGGGGAGGAGGTATGCATGGGGTTTTTACTACTTTCACTTCCTTTATACAATACAAAGTAACCTTTTGTTGATTCACTTCAGGTCTGCTAACCATAACAATGTAGCCATCTGTCTTTCATCCCATGCATCTCTGAAGCTCTTCTCCAGGGGTGTCAAACTCAATTTCATTGAGGGCCGCATCAGCATTGCGGTTGCCCTCAAGAGGCCGGGTGGGCGTGGCCAGGGTGGGCGTGGCCTACTGGGTGGGCGTGGATAGAGTGTGTATGGCCTACTGGGTGGGCGTGGCCAGCTCTACATTGTCCACATCAAGGGTGCCTATGGGGGCCTGGGCAGGCGTGGGACAGATCTGAGGGTCTCTGGCAGAAGGAGGGTCTCTGGGCCAGGGCCAAGGCAGTGGGGGCCGTTCCCTCACTGTTTCCAGGATGGCTTTGCGGGCCACATGAAACCACTTCGCGGGCCAAATCCAGCCCCCGGGCCTTGTGTTTGACATGTTTGCTCTTCTCTTTACCAACAGAGGGGGAAAGGGGTGGGGGAAAGATGCAACACTAAGCTTGTAAGCCGCCCTGAGTCTTCGGAGAAGGGCGGGATATAAATGGAATTAAAAAAAAAAAAAAAAACACTTGGAGCAGGGGCAATAAGAGAATTGGATGATCGTGCTGAGGGAGCCGGACTGATGTTATCTGTACTGAAGTAACACCTAGCAATCTGCCAGTTTGGATCAGCCGGAAGAACTGCGGGTGGGGTGGGGGCTGCTTGGGAACACTTTAAAACATTGAATGGTGGGGAGAGTTCCCCAGATCCTGTCTAGCATGCCTGCAATCAATTCTCTTAATAAAGACTCCTGTTGGAAGAAACTGCTTCCAAGAGTTCTGTTTTCTTAAGATGTAGATTGAAGTGGGTCGTTACACAGTACTAATACTTCATGTGATTTTGATTCTATGTCTCTATACAATCAAGGATTGTATTAGCTTTTTGAGCTGCTACCGCACACTGCTAGCTCATGTTTAAGTGATCGTCAACTACGACTCCAAGGTGCCTTTCACAGTTACTGTTTTTGAGCCAGGTTTCACCTAATCTGTACTTGTACCTTTGGTTTTTCTTGCCTAAGTGTAAAACCTTGGTTTTCTCCACATTAAATTTCATTTTGCTGAATAGGGCCCATTGTTCAAGTCTGTCAAGATCCATTTGGATCCTGTCCATGTAAATGCAAGTAGATAAATAGGTACCACCTTGGTGGGAATGTAACAGCGCTCTATGATGTCATGTTGACCACATGACTATGGAAATGTTTTTGGACTATGCTGTGCAGCCATGTTGGGACATCTGCTCTGTGTGTCCTTGAGATGGAGGTATTATCTCACAAGAGCCGATGGATACTTGGATTCCATTCCACCCCCATCTCTTTTACTGTCAAACAGTGAATGAAATAAATGTAGGTGAAAGTGTGAGTCAATCTTGACATGCTGACCCCCCAGACCTGAAACAACACCTCCCTCTCCTCCAACAGAATGGCAGACACAAAGGTGGATCTGACATGCAGCCCCCCTGAACAGTGACATTAGTCCTGCAGAAAAGAACAAAACAAATTGGGAGAGAAAATGTTAGAAGAAAAAAATCATTTGGGTTTGTCAGGGTATTGGGTATGAAAGCATTTGTCTTAGAATAGAATAGACCTGGAAGGGACCTTGGAGAACCTATACTATCTCAGACAAGTGACTGTCTATTCTCTTCTTAAAAATCTCCAGTGATGCCCATGTTTTCTGGTGGCAAGCTGTTCCATTGGTTAATTGTCCTCACTGTTAGGAAGTTTCTCCTTAATTCCAGGTTGCTTCTCTCTTTGATCAGTTTCCAACCAATTCCAATTTAATAAGCTTAGAAGCCCTAACACGGCGGTTTTAGGTTCCGTGTGCTTTTTGTCAGCTTGCTTTTTGTACAAGTCATGAGCCTCCTCCAGAGATCTCCCAAAGATGCTTTTTCATGAGGCAGCTGGACTTTTTTGTTTTTCTTTTGTTTTGCTTCCCATCCCAGAAGCTTCTTCAGCTCTGACTGGATGGTAGGGAATGGAAAGATTTATACTCCTGTAGATAGCTGTTCATTTGCATTCTTTTAGCGAGTCATTAAAGCTATCTGGAGGCTTATCTTTCTCTCCAGGATCACCTGAGTAGTGGAAATAGGTGTGATGACCGAGGGCATGGCACTGAGGCAACACAGTCAGCTGGCAGTTCAAACCACCCTTTATTTCTCCAAATGTTCCCCAAATGCTCCCACGTTTCTGGCAAGTTCCAGAACAAGTCACAACACACACACACCTTCAGCAGCTTCTGGCTGCAAGTAGGTTCAAAGGTTTTTACTCTCTCAGGCAGGAAAAGTGTGTGCATGGAACAAGCAATCCTCTTTCAGGTTTTGACACACACAGTGGCTAGAATAGAACAGTAATTTACTGCCCAGCACCAACCCCCAGGAAGGCACCAACTCCCTTGAAGCCAAAGACGCTAATGAAGAAGGTGAAGATGAAATCGTGAGCAGCACAGAGAGTGAAGGGGATGGAACTCTGACGAAAGAGAAGCCACCAATGATCCTCTCCAACAGCAAGAGTGAGGGAGAGTGAGGGAGAGTGATGGTGAGTGGACCTATCAACCACCTTGAAGTTAGGTTAGACATCAGGAGTGAGGGGGATGGTAAAGGCCCTCATAGACTCAGGCAGCACTCGTTGCCTAATTAGTCAAGCTGCAGTGGAGAGGCTAGGATTAGATATGAGGAAGCTCAAGAAACCTGTGAAGTTTGAATAGGATAATGGCATGCTGATAGGGGGCTTCCCATTTGATGGAACTGGTGCAGCTAGAATTGGGGGAACCACCAAGAGACTATTCGCTTTATGGTCACCCCAAACATGGTAGAGGACATGATCCTGGGCCTGGCTTGGTTAGCCAAGTGGGGGCCCCAGATCTATTGGGAGAAAGCCTCTAAATGTATGGTTATGAGGAAGAAGGCCCTGTGCCCTCTGGAAATGGAGACAAAGTAGCCTGAGAGGGAGGGGGCGTGAAAAAAAACCCCTGAGTCCAGCAAGGGAGCATTGGAGGAGGGAAGGAGCTGCAATCCATCCCGAGGGAGTACCAAGACCTCATGGAGGCATTAGTGAGAGAGAATGCAATGTCCTACCCCCTCACTGCCCCACAGATAGTGCTATCGAGATCCTGCCCATGGCAAAACCACCTAAACTGAAAATGTACTCCATGACTCTGAAGGAGATGAAGGGGCTGAGGGAGTACATTGATAAGAATTTAGCAAGAGGGTTTATCCAAGTGGTGAAATCCTGAGCAGCAGCACCAGTACTATTGAAGGAAAAGAAAGATGGGTTGCTGAGATTATGCGTGGATTTCCATGGGGTTAACAGTGTGTGTGTGTGTGTGTGTGTGTGTGTGTGTGTGTGTGTGTGGAGAACATGTACCCCCTCCCTCTCATGAAGGACATGCTAGGACATTTAGCCAAAGGGAAAATATTCATGAAATTAGAATATTGAGGTAGGCATACTACTGAGTGAGAATTAAGGAAGGTGATGAGTGGAAGAAAGCCTTCAACTACCAATTCAAAGTGATGCCATTTGGACTACAAGAGGCTCCTGCTGTGTTCATGCAACTCATAAATGAGATGCTACATGAGCATCTTATAAGGGGGTTCTAGTGTATCTGGTGACATCCTCATTTACATTGAAACCATGGATAAGCACGTGAAGCTCATATGACAGGTGCTGAAAAAGCTTTTGGATGCTAAGCTGTATGCTAAACTGTCAAATGCAAGTCACAAATCTAAACTGGACTACTTGGACTACCTTGTGTCATACAAGGGGATAGAAGTGGATCTGGGGAAGGTGAGGTCCATTTTGGAGTGGCAAGGCACTCACCCGCAAGCGGCTGCAAAGTTTCCTGGGGTTTGCAAATTTTTACAGGCAATTCATCCCCTCTTTTTCCACAATTGCCTTACCAATCATTGAGTTGTTAAACACTGGAAAAGGGGGAGGGAGAAGCCCCAGCCGAATCAGCCTTTGAACTAGCAGCATTTGAAAAGTTAAAGGGGCTCTTCACCGCTGAACCAGTGCTGAGACACCCAAATCCCGAAGAGCCTTTTGTGATCCAGGCAGATGCCAGCGATGTGGCTGTAGGAGCCGTCCTCCTCCAATGTAATGGGAAGGAAAACTTATAGCTTTGCGCATACATATCTTGCAAACTTAATGAGACAGAACGACGATGGGCTCTGTGGGAGAAAGAGGATTTTGTGATATGGTGGATGCTACTAACTTGGAGGCAGTTCCTGGAAGGAAGCAACCCCCTTTGAAATGTGCACTGATCATAAAAACTTAGAAACCCTGAAAACCCTCTGCAAACTTTCACCTAAACAAATCACATGGATGCAGTATTTCAAGAGATTTGATTTTGAACATTCCAGGAGGGAACAACTTCCTGGCTGATGCCCTGTCCCAATACAAAAGCACTCAGCAGGAAGTGGTGAGTTCGTCATTCCCGATAGGCAACAAGTGGTGCAAATGACAACCAGATGGCAGGGGAAGAGGAGGAGCTCACCCCCCACTGATGCATTTGCCCAGCAGCTGAAGTAAGAGCTGCAAACCAATGCACAGTTTGTGGCTCATTAGAAAGAACAAATTATGAGGGAGGGACTGGCATGGAAGGGAGGAACAAATTGTATGTCTGAGACCCCCTGTGACTGCAAGTCCTGCAATGCAGGCAGGCCACTGGATTCCTGAAGACACTGCATCTCGCCAATCATCAGTTCTGGTAGCCAAAGATGAAGAAAGACACTGATTTGGGGAGCTGTGCTGTTTGTGCGGCCAGCAAAAGATTACCACGGAAGAGTCTGGGGCTGCTGCAGCAAGTGGCTGATCCGACCAGACCCTGGGAAAAGATAGCAATGGACTTTATAGTGGAACTACCGGAGAGCAGGGGGACCACAGTGATTTGGTCTGTGATAGACCTGTTTTCCAAGAAAGCCGACTTCATTGTCTGTGCTGGACTCCCCTCAGCCCAGAAACTAGTGAACCATCTACTGACTACATGGGGTGCATAAGCACATAATTTCAGATTGCGGGGTGTGTGTGTCCAGTTTACTGCTAAGTTCTGGAAAGAGTTTGTAAGGATGATTAGGTCCTCCCAGAAGCTCACTTCTGCTTTCCACCTGAGTACGAATATGTCAACTATCAGCAAACGAATTGGACAGAGCTGTTGCTATTTGTGAGGCGGCATATAACAACACAGTGCACATTGAATGGATGTATTTATTTAATTTGCAGAAGTCTTAACCCGGCAATGGAATTCCTTTTGTAGTAGCCTTTGCTAAAACAGAAAGTGTAGATCGTGCTCATCACTTTCCTATACAGGTAGTCCTTGACTTATGACTGGTCACTTAATGGTTGTTAGACATTATGACAACCTCCCATCCAAAGCTACTTATGACCCAGTTTCAAAGTTACGACCACTGTATAGGATGAATGGAAATTTACCTAAGTTTTATTAGATTATTAATACATATTAGAGGGTTTATAAGCTATGGATTAACTTTAGCCAACCTTAACCATTGTGCTTTTGCCTGCTAGAAGCAATATTTATTTAATGCACCCCAGTAAGAGCTAAAGAGGTCAACTGCAGACACTCTGTAGGCTGACCACAAATGTCCCCTTCATAGAACAGCTGGCAGGTTGTGGTGCTAATGTTTGACAAGACACCTTGCAAGAGGCCCCATCACTTGAATAAAGGAAGGTGAGGGGATGGTTTACTTAATCAGTGGTTAGGGGCATTGGACAAGGGTCCAGAGCCAAGCAGAGTTTATTGTTAGCATACTAAAAACATGCCCAGAGATAGGTGACTTTTGTGATAGTGAAAGAGGATTAACTAATTAATATAGTATGGGATGGTTTTGCTTTGCGCCTGTGTGTGACTGTCATGTAACTTCATAACCAATCTATTCTACTTTTTTCCTGTGGTAAATTGTATGAAATAAATCAGTGAAATGATTGCCTCCAGAAGCTGTGGGTTCTCCTTCACTGGAGGCTTTAAGAAGAGACTGGACAGCCATTTGTCCAGAATGGTATAGGGTCTCCTGCTTCAGCAGGGGGCTGGACTAGAAGACCTCCAAGGCCCCTTCCAACTCTGAAGTTCTGTAATCTTGTGATGGAGTTGCTTGTCCTGACTTGGCAGAGCAGCCCTGCAGACCTTGCCAGCAAGCAAGAGGGTAAAAAGAAGGAAATATAAAAAGAAGGAAAATATAACCTTGTCAAAAAGAAGGGTTCTGTAGTGCCATCTTCCTGGCTCTGTGCCTGAGATGTGAAAATGGGAAATTAACCTCATAGGGGCCAAATTTGACATATTCTATTTTTATTCTTAAAAAATAAGAAAAGGTAAACAAACATTCCTTCATGAAAAATCATAGATAGCATCTGAATGTCCAACAGCAAAATATACAAGGGAATACCTACTGCAGTGGATGGGCCAGTCTGTTTTTTATGTCATGCACCAGCTCTCTGGAAGACATTCAAGAAAGGCTTACAAGGAACAGACACAGAAAGTGGCACAAAAAACGTCGCTGGGGTTATTTCTCCTGATTCTCCCAAGGTGCTTCCTCAACCTCCTGGCCAGAAAGGAGTTTGGTTGCACCTTGAAAGTTCTTTTGATCCAGCAATGTCCCTGAGAGACAGCCATGTGGGTGATGAAAGGAGGCCTTGGGGTGGTGGTACCAGCAAAGTCAACCTGCTGGTCAAAATCCAGTTAACCATCTGGATTTTTGCCTGACTTTCCTGGCTTGGCTTGATCTGAGCCAACGCTGAGGTCCAGGGGAGCCCCCATTCCCATTTGAGCTGCATTGTTCCTTTCCAGGAAAGAGCTTCTTTTTTTGCAATTTAGTCTTGATGTTTTTGAATAGATATACAATTAATTAAGAGCGTTCTGTGTGCCTGTGGCTACATGACCACAGACATCTTCGGACAAGCACTGGCTCTTTGGCTTTGAAACAGAGATGAGCACTGGCCCCTAGAGTCGGAAATAACTAGCACACATGTGTGGGGGAACCTTTACCTTTACCTTACAATTAATTAATAGCTAATTAATTAATTAGTGGTATAGGGTCTCCTGCTTGAGCAGGGGGTTGGACTAGAAAACCTCCAAGGTCCCTTCCACCTTTGTTATTTGGATCGTATTCTGATTTTTATTTTGAGGCTTTTATTTTAAGATGGGAGTCAAGTGGCATACATATATGATAAACAAGAAAGAATAAAGGTTTGGAATTTATGCATTACATTATCACATGTTTTAATTGTCTTTTACTTGTATTTACATTTCCTTATATAGGGTGCAATCTGGTACTTCTGTGTGCCCAGAGCGGGCACCTAAAGAGGCCAGGAAAAAGCTTTGACAAGGCGGAGAGCAGATCAAATCCCCTTTTGCCTTGAGCCAGACCCCGGACCTCTCTTCCCCACACATTTGCCCCAATAGGGAACATTTCATTCCAAAGGGCTCAGTCAGCGACCAAGAATGATCTCCTCCTCCTCCTCCTCCCCATCTGCCCTTCTCAGGAGTTGCTCCAAAGACAGCTGGCTCCAGAGGGAAACCTCCTCCTGGGAGACGGAAGGGGCCATTTGTTCAAGTGGAACCCGAGAACAGGAGCAGCCGGTGGGCTCTCAGCAACTGTTCTCCATTGAAGAAGAGAAGAGACAAGGAGGCATGCAAGTCCTCTGTCCTTGGTCCAAACTGCCCTTTCCACAGCACACCCAGGGCCTGGCCTTGGCTCCTCAGTCTCTTGGGCAGTCAGGGGGGTAGGAGCTGCTCTCCTCCCAATGGGCTCTTTAGCTGCCAAGTTCCTCCTGCCCACCATCAGCAGCCTTGCCTTCCTCCCCACCATCAGCATTGCAGCCCAAAGGCAGTTTCACATGGAGGCCATGGTCTACTTCTTCACCATGTTCTTCATCTTGGTAAGTCCTCCTTCCCACTAAAACTTTTGAATAAGAATTCTCATTCATAAAAAAGAGAGAGGGTGGCTTTGTATTCTTGCATGAAAATAGTATAAGTAATGTCGGTGTGCTTTTCTTTCTTTTTCCCATAACATATTTGGTTAGACCCCACCCCCACCCCAATTGCAATGCATGTCTGAGGCTTGTTCTTTTTGCTGTAACAGACTAAGATTGTTAAATTCTGGAGACAATGATATATTATGAACCAAGTCCCAGTTTAACCAGGGATCTTTGCCTTTCGGATCCTGAAAAAAACAAGTTGTTTAACAGCTTGAAAAAAAATCCTTTACACACAAGAAGAGAAACAGAATGCCAAGGATAGTTTTCAAAGAAAATGTTGGTGCCAGCAGAAACAACCAAGTGTTGCAGGACTTTCATGGGCAAGGTTTCAGGTTCTTGTGGAAAACATTCTATCTCCCTCCCTCCCTCCCTCCTCTATTGCTCTACAGCATATCAGTTACAGCTCTCTTCCAAGACAGTAATTTGCGCATCTGATAGAAATGGAAGGAAATACTTGTGGTTCCTGCATAGCGCTGACCACTTTTTCAGCATCTATACATCTATACTTTTTATCCAATGAATCTTTGTTGTTTATCTGAGTGGATGCCAATCAAAACACCAAGCTGTTTATTTCTGAACAATGCCTATGGTGCAGTGTGCCTAATTAAAGTATTAAAAAAGTCAGGACAGGCAAGGAGCCAGAGGTCCATCAAGTCTGGCATGGTTTAACATTTTTGTTTCGGGTCATTTCAGAGAACTGGTTTCAACTTTTAATGACATAAGTTGCGAAGAATCTTAAAACTTACTTCTGTCCTCTGAGACTATAGCCTTTGTCCACAGATGATTGGGATTTTTTCTGCAATGACACCAGCCCACTGGAATATCCTGACAAAGTAAAGGGGGAGGGTTAATTGTCTTTCAAACAAGAGGATTCTGTTGCAGCTTTTTAAAATTACAATTTTTACCATAGAAATCCTGGAAATAAACAAGCAACTGTTTCTCAACAGGTCTGCCATGCCTGTGAAGGCCCTGGGCTAATCTTCCTTTGTTTCATGAAGTATGATCTGCTGCAATACTTTAGCATTTTTGGAACCACATTATCCATGTGGGTCTCACTGATAGGTAAGCAAGAATGGCTGCTTCTTTTGAGTATATGTCTGGGGGGGGGAGCATTAAGGAAATCTGAAGAGGGGAATAATCAAAACTGCATAGGAAATCTTTGAACCTTATAATCTCTCAGCTTTTCAATATCTAGCATTAAGAAAAAGTGCTCCAAGACCCCCTCCTAATAAAAATGGCTACTAGAGAAGTCCATGTCCCCCTTATTCTGGATCCAAAGCCATTGTGCATTAATTAATCTCTTGATAAGACCTCTATGGTCTAGATAAGCAGATTTCCTTAACATTAACAGCTCTCTCCAGATAGTTTGAACTCGTGGAAACACCCTTTATCATATAGAAATACCTTTATTGCATATAGAGTAAGATGACTTGTACAGCATTTCCAAGATATTTCCAAGGTATCTCCAAGGTATCTCCAAGGTCAGAAAATGGTAATATTCCCAGCGACTGCATATCTGCTGTTGTCACATGTTAGCTGGACAATGCAGGATGGGATTCTCTCCAGAGACAAAGGAGGAGGAAGTCCATCCCAGAAAGGGGAGGGAAGAGGAAATACATCATAGGGTGGGAGGGTCTGACTGCCCACATTGTAGTTTCTCCAAAACAGCCATGTGGTGGCAGCACACTCCCCGTCTGGTATTACATAATACCACCATATAAACCATATAACGGTAGTTATACAAATGCAAATACATG
Organism: Vipera ursinii; assembly: GCF_947247035.1. Taxonomy (NCBI): domain Eukaryota; kingdom Metazoa; phylum Chordata; class Lepidosauria; order Squamata; family Viperidae; genus Vipera; species Vipera ursinii. The sequence goes on along the minus strand of NC_139519.1, from coordinate 1,015,427 downwards.
TTTGTAGTTTGCTAGTTGTCATAAATACCTCAGAGATATAAGTAATAAACCTGAGATAGACATAAAAACCTGAGAAATATAAAATAAACATGCATACATATGAGGCATAAAACCTGATAATTATAAAAATCAACATGAGATATATGAGGTATAAAACCTGAGAAATATAAGATATAACATGCATACATATTGCAATAATAAAAACTGCCATTTCAGGCTGAGGTTTTGCTTGTTGTGTTCAAGACCTGAAAGATATAAAAGAACATGCTTACATATTGCAATAATAACAATTGCCATTTCAGGCCTCAATAGTCTGGATCAAGTTGAAGGCACTTTTCTTCTTGAAGGCAGGATTCAACAAGGAAAGGCGACAAGTTCAGTCTTCAAGGGCAAAAGCAGGACAAGTTCTGTGATGGTCTGATGAAAGTTTTTGGTGCCCTTCGATTCTTAAGGTCGTTGGTCCTTAAACAGAACAAGGTCTCTAACTTGAAGATAGGGTAAAGATGAAACATTGGTGACTGGAGCGTGACTTTGTTGCTCCCCGCCATGCTGCTCCCTGCCATAATTTGAAGCAGGGTTGGATACAGGTGGTTGCTCTGGATTGCCTGGAAGTGGATCAGGATGCGTAGCTGTATCGTGTTTGTCGCTATCACATTCTGTGCACTTGAGAAAGGCTTTACAATTTTTAACAAAATGACCACCTGTAGTATATTCCAAGTTTTATTCTTTCTGCTCTTGTATAGTCATTGCTCTAAGCTGGTGACATTTTCTAAGAGGGTGAGGCAGTTTGTGAATAGGACAGTGATGATTGGGATCTTTATCCCCACCACCTGAATCGCTCCATTTAGGAGGAGATGGTACAGGAGGTGAAATGCTACCACCTGAATCACTCCATTGAGGCGGAGATTATTCGTCTTTCTTGTAGACACAGCTCCACGTGAGTCTTTGTGTTGAGCTGCTGTGTTAACATACCTTGGTGATGGTGCAGGCACACTGGATTCAGGGTAGTTGAAGCTGGGGTCATTGTTCGTCCAGGCATGGTGACTGATGAACCTGAAAAAATATGAGAATGGGGGAAAGAAAAGGAGTAGAATGAGTTCCTCTCTGATGTTGAAGTTGAGATCAGCAATAGCAGGTTTGAAGGTTGCTTTGACCTTCTGGATGGTCATTAAACTTTGAGGGGCTAGAGTTGAGAAGCTCCTGTCGAATCATGTACCTGGCATGGTCAGAACGATCTGACCCCTCACTCCTTGATGCCAAAGAAACTTGTTGGGCCCCTTGGGTATGGAGGTTCTCTGGTGAATAAGGATGAGGTGCACCAGGATAGAGTGATGTTGTAAAGGCATTCAGCTGCGGTTTATTCTCTAAAGCTTGTGCTGGCTGTCGATTCAACCATTGATCATTGCTAAAAATTATGTTGTCATCAGCAAGAGGTGATGCAGTTTGAAGTGTTGGCGCACCTGCTTCTGGGTGTTGAAGAGGTGCAGGCTTTTGCAGGCTTGGGGTCTGTGTGCTGTCTGTAGGAAGCACAGCTGACGCACCTGCTTCTGGGCATTGAAGAGGTGCTGGCCTTGGCAGGCTTGGGGCTTCTGTGCTGTCTGTAGGAAGCACAGCTGACGCACCCGCATGTTGGCATGGAGAAGGTGTAGGCCTTGGCAGGTGCGGTACTTCTATGCTGTCCGTAGGAAGCACGGCTGATGCACCTGTGCTGTGTTGTTGAAGAGGTGTAGGCCCTTGTAGTTCTGTGGTCTCTGAGTGGTGAGTGAAAAGTGCAGAGAATGCACTTGTGTTGTGGTGCTGAAGGAGTACAGGCCTTTGCAGTTCTGGGGTCTCTGTGGTATTTGTAGGCAGTGTAGAAGATGGCTCTGCATTGTTGCAAACATTATGCTTTAGCATGTATTGGCTGGTGCATTCCATCGGATCTTCCACTACTATAGGGATGGAACACTCCACATCAGTGTTTTTCTTTGCTGCTTGTTCATAGACCTTCAGCTTTGCCAGGGCAGCTGCTCATTCCTTTTCTATTTGCAGAATTTTCATTCGGGCTTCCTCCTTTGCTTGACGGGCTTTTCTCTGGGCTTCTATTTCAGCTTCCTTCCTGACAAAAGAAGCAAGTGCATCCTTTTCTTCTACAAGCGCACAGGCCTCTAGTAGCTTGTGATATATCGTTGAAGCCCTGGAGCAAGAGGATCTAGCAGAGCGTACTGTGACTTTAGTTGATGTGGTTCAGCAATACAGATTTTTGCCTTATTCTTTGCATCTTGCACTAGGAGATCTCTTTGCTGGTTTAGTTCATCAATTTCCATGGCTAGGACAGGTACAGAAAACTTCCTAGTTATTTTTGACTAAATTCATTGAACTTTGCTCTTTGACCACCAGGGGGTGCCTTCTGTGTGGTCAGAGACTTCGGAAAGTTCACCTGTTGGCCACTAGGGGCACCCTTCTGCGTGGTTAGGGACTTAAGGAAAGTTCACCCTTTGACCACTAGGGGGCACTCTATACGTGCCTGAGGACAAGCCTTTACTTGCTGAGCAGCCACTGGGGTGCTGCTTGTGTAGGTGAGTACTTCAACGAAGTTCACCCCTTGACCACTTGAGGTCGCTGTTTGAATGCAAGCCTGTTATTGTCTCTAGCTTGAATTTGGACGCAAAGTGAGGCAAATAGTTCCTTCTTATGACCACTAGTCGTGAGCCGGTCTGGAACTCTCGAGGGACTTCCTGTCCGTATTAAGAGTATCAACCATAGGCTGTAAATTGTGTCTGACGAAGGTTAATTTGCTCTTTGTTCCTAGTTTATAGCTAGAGTACGATAAATCACTTGCTTATTCATATAAAATGCTTGCATAGCTTGCCATAAGTGTGAATCAAAGTCTCTCTCTATATACAAGCTTTCACATGCGTTTCAAATTTGCAGACCATTTAAGCATTTCAGTTTGGCCACCAGGGTTCGCTGCCTGCCTTAGCATAAATTCAAGCTGGCCTTTTGTCTCCTGGATTCCAAGAGTGGGGGTCTCTTTGACTGAGCAGCAACCAAGATCTAGGTTACCAGGGCAACTAATTGCTTTATTGCTCCTTATGGCTGCAGCAATCTTCAGGACAAAGAGAGCTTAGCAAACTAGCAGGCATAGCTCTGAAACAGATTGTTTTTCAACAGTAAATCTCTGAATTTACTCAATTTAGGTGAGAGGCAATGTTTTCTTTTGGAGAAGACAGGAAATTCTAAATCTTGCATTTGAGGCACTTAGTAAAAGTTCATTAGCATTTACAGCCACTCTAAAACTTGCTGGCAGAGAAGCAGTAAGATTTTAACTGGTCTTTTTTGCTGGTCTCAACAGGGAGACAGAAAGAAACAAGAGTTCACAGGATTTTAAATGCAGGCATGCACTCTTAACTGAGCTTTAGTTGCAGAGAATCACACACACTTTAGAAGCAGACAGAAGGAATTCAAATTACATTTTTAACTGTTTTAAACTTGATTGTAGAAAGCATACACATATATTAATTGCAGACAGAAAGGAATTAAAACACATCTTCTGACTATGCTTGATTGCAGAAATTTGCAGACAACAGGAGCTGGGAATATTACCATTTTCTGACTATTCTGGATCCAAAGCCATTGTGCATTAATTAATCTCTTGATAAGACCGCTATGGTCTAGATAAGCAGATTTCCTTAACATTAACAGCTCTCTTCAGATAGTTTGAACTCGTGGAAACACCCTTTATCATATAGAAATACCTTTATTGCATGTAGAGTAAGATGACGTTTGTACAGCATTTCCAAGATATTTCCAAGGTATCTCCAAGGTCAGAAAATGGTAATATTCCCAGCGACTGCACATCTGCTGTTGTCACATGTTAGCTGGACAATGCAGGATGGGATTTTCTCCAGAGACAAAGGAGGAGGAAGTCCATCCCAGAAAGGGGAGGGAAGAGGAAATACATCATAGGGTAGGAGGGTCTGACTGCCCACATTGTAATTTCTCCAAAACAGCCACGTGGTGGCAGCACACCCCTTTTTTGTCACATACATTTTTCCTCACATGCACAGTCTCTACCCTAGAGCCATGTTGGTGCACACAACATGCTTTTACTTTCTGTAAAAAAAGACAGCAGCAAGACAGAGCAGGATGTGCACTGTAATTAGAAAGCCAAGAAAAAGCTCAAGGAAAATGTAAGTAACCTTCTAAGACAAAATTCAGTGATATAACTGGACAAAGCATTGAAGAAACAAAGGAATAAAGTAAAACACCTGTCTGATCTTGACGAACATAAATCACCAGGATCCAACAGACTACATCCCAGAGTTTTGAAGGAGCTGGCAGAACCATTGCACCATATCTTTCAAAAATCCTGGACCACTGGGAAAGTACTGAGGATTGGGAAAGGGCTTCCCAATCAAGAAAGATTAAAAAATGGACCCAGGAAACTACAAACCAATCAGTTTAACCTCAATACCTGGGAAGAGCCTAGAAAAGATAATAAAAAAACAGATCTGCGAATAACTAGAAGCAAAAAAAGTTATAATCAGTAGTCAACCCAGGTTTGTTAAAAACAGATCATGCCAAACCAATTTTATTTCATTCTTTGATAAAGTGACTAAACTAGTAGACCAGCAAAATGCTGCGGATATAGTATACTTAGACTTCAGTAAGGCATTTGATACTCCTTGGTAAGCTAAAAAAAAGATGGAATAAACAACATCGCCACCAGATGGATCTGTAGCTGGCTGGCAAACCGTACTCAACGTGTAGTCCTCAATGGCACCACATCCACATGGAGAGGAGTAAGGAGTGGGGTACCACAAGGTTCTGTCCTAGGCCTAGTACTCTTCAACATCTTCATAAATGACCTAGATGAGCAAATAGAAGGGGAACTTATCAAATTTGCAAATGACACTAAACTGGCAGGAACAGCCCATACCCTCTTTGATAGGCTCAAGATCCAGAGGGATCTTGACAGACTTGAACACTGGGCCCAATCTAAGAAAATGAAATTCGGCGTAGAGAAAAGTAAGGTCTTATACTTAGTCAAGAAAAACCAAATTTACACATATAGATTGGGTGAAACCAGGCTTACTAGCAGCAACTGGGAGAGGGATCTTGAAGTCTTAGTGGACAATCAATTAAATATGAGCTAACAGTGTGACGCAGCAGTCAAAAAAGCCAACACAATCCTAAATTGCAGTAATAGAGAGATTCAATCAAGATCATGTGAGGGATTAATACCACTTTATAAAACTCTAGTAAGACCACACCTAGAATACTGCACACTACAAAAAAGATGTTGAGAATCTAGAAAAAGTGCAGAGAAGAGCAACAAAGATGATTAGGGGGCTGGAGTCTAAAACATATGAAAAATGGTTACAGGCATGGCTAGTCTAGTGAAGAGGACCAGGGGAGGACCAGGGGAGACATGATAGCAGTGTTCCAATATTTGAGGGGGCGTCACAGAGAGGAGGAGGGGGGCGTCAACCTATTTTCCAAATCACCCAAAGGCCAGGCAAGAAATAACGGATGGAAACTAATCAAGAAGAGATTCAACTTGGAAATAAGGAGAAATTTCCTGACAGTGAGAACAATCAACCAATGGAACAGACTGCCTTCAGATGTTGTTGGTACTTCATCACTGGAGGCTTACAAGAAGAGACTGGACTGCCATCTGTCAGAAATGGTGTAGGGACTCCTGCGTGGGCAGAGGGTTGGACTAGATGACCTACAAGGTCCCTTCCAACTCTGTTATTCTATTCTATTCTATTCTATTCTATTCTATTCTATTCTATTCTATTCTATTCTAAAACAAAACAGTTCAATGGTCAAATCAAAGTGCAGAAAATTGCAGCTGATCAAGATAGGAAACAATGTAGGAAGAGATTTAAAAAAGAGATGGGTCCCAGAAGGAATGGGGCATAGTTGAAATCTTAGGAATTAATGTTACTGGATTGATTCAGTCTCAGCTGCCAGCATTTATGTCCACAAGGTTCTTTATTCACCCGGTTCAGGATTCAACTGAGCAAAGCCTCAACTGCAGGAAAAGTATTCTCCATAGGGTTTCCAGTGTGAGGGTCTAAAGCCAATTAAAAGCAGTGACTTGTTAATGTTGATTCACCTAGAGTCCTTCTGTCTGCCTTGCCCCAACTTTCAGAAGGACCTGAAATTCCATTAGGTTGCTGCATTACAACAGGGCTTTTCAACCGGTAGTACGCATACCACCAGTGGTAGTTTGGCACATGGCAGGTGTCACATGACCCTCCTAGACAAGTGTAGCAGGGGAGGGGAATGAGCTGAAGTGACCCAAGCCTGAGGTAGAGGCAGCTGAAGCTGAAGGACTGTCTGGCTTGGCAGAAGACCCAAGAGCGCCAGCAGGGCTCCAGCTGATTGGCTTCAGTTGATTTGCACTTCCGTCCCTGGAGGTGAATTGAAAAGAAAAGGAGGACGAAGGAGAGGAGAGGCTATAAAAGGAGGTCGAGGTCAGTGACCACCTCATTGTGATTATCAGGGACGTTAAGCTCATTCTTGTATAGTTCTTCTGTGTAATTTTGCCACCTCTTCTTAATCTCTTCTGCCTCTGTTAGGTCCCTGCCATTTTGGTCCTTTATCATGCCCATTTTTGCATTAAACGTTCCCTTCATCTCTCCAATTTTCTTGAAAAGATCTCTGGTTCTCCCTATTCTATTGTTGTCAAGGTAAAAAGCACCTTTGTAGAGGGCGAAGGACCGTGCTTCAGAGAATGCATGATGTGCATGCAGGAAGGCAATAAAAACACAACACATAATCTTACTAAATACCTTTTACTTACAAAACTATAAAAACCAAATATATATTATAAAGAGAGCTAGCTGACTACATCCTAACGTAATAGACAGTAACAGCAAAGTGAATAAAACAATGAAGATAAACACTGTGAGAACCTTTTCTAGACATGCGCACTAAACAGACTGAAACCATAACATAACTAGTCATATGGGATTCACTATGGTTACCAGATAAGTTATCACAACAGGTGCAGAGAGCAGGGGAAATGTACAGTTAGAAATGAACTTTCTGACGAACAAAAAAAACGTGCAGTGACATTCCCCTTCTTTCATCAGCAAAGTGAAGACTCAAGTAAGGCACATCTTGTCACGCAGATACTCATGCTGGGCTGTAGGAAGTGGTTTGTTCAGCATATCAGCAATTTGATCACGTGTAGGCACATACTGTAATGTCACAAAACCTTGTTTAACCAGTTGCCTTATGTTTTGATATCGGATGTCAATGTGTCTGGACCTTGAACCTGTAAAACGTGTTTCAGAAATATAAACCACAGATTCATTATCTTCCATCACTGTGATCGGTCGAATCGGATGTGTCCAGATATCTGTGACTAAAGCATCAAACCAGGTTAAAGAATTGCATGCATCAGACACACAAGCATACTCAGCTTCTGTAGAGGAACAAGAAACAAAATTCTGTTTACGCACATGCCAGTAAACAGGACATCCATTTAAGAACATCATGTAACCTGATGTACTTTTCTGTGATTTCTTATCACTCGCCCAATCTGAATCTGCATAACAACATAACTCTGCATAGTGAGTATGTGTTGGTTCCAACAACAACTTCATGTCTTTGGTGTGTTTTAGATACCGCAATAACTTTTTAACACATGTCCAATGAAACTGTTTTGCCTTGCCTACGTGTCGTGATAACAGATTAACACTAAGTGCAATGTCGGGTCTAGTCCAACTACTAATATACAGCAACGACCCAATGAGCGATATAGTGTTTGATCTTCGAACTCAGGACTTGGTTCATGTGCCAAAACGTGAAAGTCAGTTTGCATGGGTATACTCACAGGCTTAGCGTCCTCCATGTTGCAGTGATGTAACAGTTGTTCAATCTTCTCTTCTTGTGTGAGACTAAACCCCTTCTGAGTTTTGGCAATTTGAACACCTAAATAAGTGTAAATACATCCTAAAGACTTCAATGTGAAAAACTTTTGTAAAGCTTTAGCAAAAACCTCACTCATCTGCTTATTTGGACCAATATAAACAATATCATCGACATAAACAAGAATTATCTCATACCTATTACCGGATCTTTTAGTAAACACGCATTCATCTGTTTCGGACTTAATAAAGCCCATTGAATTTAGTTTGTCAGAAAGACATAAATACCACATTAAACCAGACTGTTTCAGACCATAAAGACTTTTGTGTAGAAACCAGGTATCCCCTTCTTGCTGTCTGAAACCTGGAGGACCTTTCACGTAGATGTCCTCGTCAAGATCAGCGTGTAGATAAGCCGTTTCAATGTCGAACTGGAAAACTTCCAGGCCAAGGATAGTTGCAGTGGCTAATGCAATTTTCACACTTTCAGTCCGCACTGTGGGTGAGTATGTATTTGTATAGTCCTCAGGATAACGTTGAGCGAAACCCTGGGCTACCAGTCTGGCCTTGTACAACGACTCACCATTCGGCTTCTTTTTGATCCTGTAGACCCATCGAGTACCAATAACTTTCTTGTTTGCTGGAGGGCTTGCAGGCGTAAACACTTGGAGTTTCTTTAGACTGTCCATTTCAGCCTGCATTGCCTCAAACCATTTATCTTGCTCTGATTCAGGAAGATGTTTGATCTGTGTGAACTTCTCAGGTGGAAGTGTAACATTACAAATCAAAGGTACAGGTGTTTTTGTTACTTGCCACGAATACCGTTTTGGAGGGATTCCCTTTGTGGTCCTCTTGGAATGTCTTGGGCCAACCGTCCATTCTTCTTCCGTGTCGTCCTCGTCTTCATCATTGTCGCCAGCAGCAACATCGGCGGCTTGCGAAGACGGAACAGTAGGTTGAGAAGAACTCGTGGAAGGAACATTATCCTGTGAATCTTGATCATCAGGTTGCGTGGCATCAGCAACATCATCTCTAGGAAAATAAACTCCAGGATCGTTAGAATGAATCCTGGACCAGTCAGCATCTTCCTCAAAAGTAGCAGATTGTGAAACCACAATAACATGATGAGAGTCAATGTATTTGCTCCATTTTGAATTATCATCAATGCCCATAAATCTCATCCTTTTTGCTGCAGGACCCCCTTTCTTTCTTTGGGCTAAAGGAATATTGACCATAGCATAGGAACCAAATACATGGAGATGTGAGAGATCAGGCTTATATCCATACAACATGAAATAAGGGGTCTGATTTATCACACTACTCCAAGTACGGTTGATGATATGGTTAGCATATTTGATAGCTTCACCCCAGTATGGAAGACTGAGGTTAGCATCTTCAAGAAGGCAACGCATCATGGTTTGCAGAACTCCATTTCTTTCATAGGATATCCATATCCATATCTAGAATATTTATCAACGATTGTCAAGAAATATCTTTTACCACCAAGTGTTGGTGCAAAAGGACCAACTATGTCAGTGTGTAGCAAATCAAAAATGCGTGCTGACAGGCGTGTAGCGCGTTTTGGAATTGCTGCTGCTTTGGATTTGGCTTTCTTGCAGACAGCACAGTCCAAAAACACCTTACACCCCTTTAGATCCAAACCTCTTGCGAACTCTGGCATCTTCTTCAGAACACGGAAACTGGCATGACCCAATCTTCTGTGTCACTTATGGATACACCTGGAATGCAAAGGTTTACCTGTTAGTGAATTCTCAACATTAGCATTTTTATTAGGAACCCCAGGCTTGCTGTGAGCAACCTGTGTGTTTTTTGTATTTTTATTATTATTAGGAACCTTTGGAGTAGCAACAGGATCTCTCTCTGGGACGTCTCTCTCTGGGCCTGTGCTTTTTGGAACGTGTATACTTGCCTGCTCTTGCTGCTTAGACTTTGGTTTTAAATAATACACACCACCAATCAACATGGTTTCAGCAACAATATCTCCGTCCTTGACTATATAACTTTCTTTTTCAAGATGGTGGACCTGAAAATGAGAAAACCTAGACAAATGACTCTGACTAAGCAAATTACTACTGGCAGACGGAACATAGTAAACATTTGGAATGAGAGCACCGAGCTCTTCAATATAAACAGTTCCTTTTCCCATGACCTGAACAGGATGATTAGAAAAAGAGTAAAGTTCACGAAGTTCAGGTTCAGGCTCGTGCATCTCTGTGTAAAGCTCTTTTCTGTAGGTAACATGCTGCTCCGCTGTCCAAAGTCCAAAGAAGTCGTCTGTCGTACTCTGGTTGAGGCTGTGGATCGTTGGTCACAACCAATGTGACAAGTGGAGCTTGTGGATCACGCTTGGAACCACGACCACGACCTTGTCGTCCGCTTCTACCTCTGCCTCCTCTGGAATCTGTTCCTCTGGGCTGGTATGTGACGGGCGCTGGAACTCGTTGGGGACAATCCCGGGTGGCATGTCCCACACGATTGCAGATGTAGCATCTTGGCATCCTTGGAACGTAGGTCCTTCCACGGAAGGCACGCCTCGCTGAAGCTCTTGATGGAGGTGGTTCCCTTAAATGTGGCGCAGCTTGCATGAGTGCCTCTTCTATGGCTAAAATTCTGCATACATGATCCACTGTGCGTTGAGCAATAGGCACTTGATCTTGGAAATAGCATCTTTCCACTCATGATTCAAAGAATTGATGATAATGCTGATCATTTGAAAATCATCAATAGGATAGCCTTTTTCACCCAGTTGTTTTCTAATACCTTTCATTTTAGTCAAATGTGCTCCAATATGTTCACCAGGTTTTAATCTGGAACCATGGAACTCAGACAAAAGTAAACATGTAGACTCAATTGATGTAGGCCGATAACATGTCTCTAACTGAGTCCAAATTTGTTGGGCAGTTGCATCTTGTGAAAACGTGAGCTGCAATTCAGTGTCCATGGACATCAATAATGTTGTGCATGCTCTATTATCCAAGTCCCATATGTCAGGAGTCCATGGCCAGGCAGGAGGATTAAACACCATCAAGTGAGTACCTTCTCTGCGTAGCAAAAGTCCAACCTCACTGACCCATGCCCTGTAATTCTGTCCTGACTTCTTTAATTTTGAATCACCAGCCAGTGGTACAATGGAAGGTGTTTGATGAGGAATATACAATTGAGGCACTGGCTGTGCAGGTTGTGCAATCCGACCATAACCTGCAGGGGGCACCAGTGGCGTCTGTGCCTGGACATGCGGCAGTTGCATTGAAGCTGCCGGTAGTCTTGGTGCTGGCTGTGACTGTCTTTGAGCTGCTATTCCACCCTGGCCAGCAGGAGGCGCTGGCGCTGGGGGTGGTGCATTAGCATAACCTGCAGATGACACTGGCCTTCGCATATAAGAACCCGGTGGCAATTGCATGTGGAGTTCCTCAGGGGTCGGTTCTCTCGCCTCTCCTGTTCAACATCTATATGAGGCCGCTGGGCGAGATCATTCGTGGTTTTGGGGTGGGATATCATCAGTACGCTGATGATACCCAACTTTTTCTTTCCACCCCGAACCAACCCAGTGATGCCCTCTCCATGATGTCCCGGTGCCTGGAGGCGGTTCAGGTCTGGATGGGGAGAAACAGGCTTCGTCTCAATCCCGCCAAGACTGAGTGGCTGTGCATATCGGCATCTCGGGTTAACCAAGTTATTCCATCCTTAATGATGGGGGGTGAGGTGTTACCCCCCGTCGATAGGGCTCGCAACTTGGGCGTCCTCCTGGATTCACGGCTCAATTTCGAAGACCATATAGGAGCCGTGACCAGGGGGGCTTTTGCTCAGGTTCGCCTGGTGCGCCAGTTGCGTCCCTATCTGGACCCAGACGCCCTACGCACAGTTACTCACACGCTTGTGACCTCCCGTCTGGACTACTGTAACACTCTCTACATGGGGCTGCCCTTGAAGACCACTCGGAGGCTTCAACTGGTGCAGAATGCGGCCGCGCGAGTTGTAATGGGGGTTTCCCGATACTCCCATGTAACACCTCTACTCCGTGAGCTGCATTGGCTTCCGGTTGCCCTCCGGGTGAAATTCAAGGTGCTGGTTATCACCTATAAAGCCCTACATGGCCTGGGTCCGGGATATCTGAGGGAACACCTGCTGCCAGCATCAAACGCCCTTCGCCCAGTGCGCTCCCACAGGGAGGGTCTGCTCAGGGTCCCGCCGGTAAGAGATTGCCGGCGGGTGACACCCAGGGATAGGGCCTTCTCGGTGGGAGCGCCTGCCCTCTGGAACCAGCTGCCGGTGGAGCTGAGAACTGCCCCCGACCTCCGATCATTCCGCCGGGGCCTGAAGACCTGGCTCTTCGAGCTCTTGAGCCCAGACTGAGGAGAAATTTTTAATTTGGGGTTCTTTTTAATTGAGTACAGGGTCAATTTAATATTTTTAATTTGGTTCTTAATTTTTGTATTTTGGATTTTTAATTCCCTGTAAACCGCCCTGAGTCCTCAGGGAATAGGGCGGTATATAAATATAACTAACTAAATAAATAAATATGGCTGTGTTCTGCCAGGTAGAGGGACTTGCATAGAAGCAATATTAACAGGAGAAGCAACAGTAACAGGAATCCTAGCACCATCAGGGACTGGAGCCTCAGATAACGGCAGAAATCTTGTATCTCTGAGCAAAGATTCCTCCATGGACAGTTGCAAGAGTGAGAGCTCCAATTCATGTCTTAATGCAGCTTCACCAGTAGATGGTGCTATAACATTTGCTTCAGGCATCACTGTGGCTCTGTATGGCCTTTGGGACAGCCCATAATCATGTGACATAGGAGCCTCCGGTTCCCATTCGTCTTGCATGACACTCAATGATGGGCGTGTCTTTGGCTTTGGGAAAGAAGGAGGCAATATGGCTTCTCCTTGTGGGTGTGGCAATATGGCCGGTTCATGCTCATAATTCCTCTCATATTGCTGAACCATTGACACATATTCCTTTGCCTGCTGCAAACGCCTTTCAAAAACCCCAATTTGTTCACAGTAGCCTTGCATAGCCCTATCTCGCATAGTTTGCCTGGGGCTTGAAGGAGCAGAAGGAATTTCCTTCGGCTGAAATTTAGGTTTCACTCCAAGCCTTTGAAATTCATCTTGAGCCGCTGGAGTGTGAACATTTTCAAAAACAGCTGCCAGGGAGCTTGGAAAAGTAGAAAAAGGAGTGACTGACCTTGCATTGTCGACAGGAGCAGGTGCGTCTTCTCCAAGGCGTGTGGCTGAAGCTATCGGAGTTCTTAAAGTTGAAGGGAGATGCCCCACAGAGAGACTCCTTTTCAGCCGTGGCTTCCTTCCTGACATGTTTCAGCAGTTAATCACCGCTGCCTCGCTAGCACTAACTAACTGATAACAGCCGCAGAAACATGCATCTCTAAAAACATAAATCAAACCATCCTCGATACCAAAATGTCAAGGTAAAAAGCACCTTTGTAGAGGGTGAAGGACCGTGCTTCAGAGAATGCATGATGTGCATGCAGGAAGGCAATAAAAACACGACGCATAATCTTACTAAATACCTTTTACTTACAAAACTATAAAAACCAAATATATATTATAAAGAGAGCTAGCTGACTACATCCTAACGTAACAGACAGTAACAGCAAAGTGAATAAAACAATGAAGATAAACACTGTGAGAACCTTTTCTAGACATGCGCACTAAACAGACTGAAACCATAACATAACTAGTCATATGGGATTCACTATGGTTACCAGATAAGTTATCACAACAGGTGCAGAGAGCAGGGGAAATGTACAGTTAGAAATGAACTTTCTGACGAACAAAAAAAAACGTGCAGTGACAATTGTTTTCTTCTATTTCTTTGCACTGTTCATTTAAGAAGGCATTCTTATCTTTTCTAGCTATTCTCTGGAATTCTGCATTCAATTGGGCGTATCTTTCTTTTTCTCCCTTGCCTTTCGCTTCCCTCCTTTCCTCAGCTATTTGCAAAGCTTCCTCAGACAGCCATTTTGCTTTCTTGCATTTCTTTTTCTTTGTGATGATTTTGGATGTACAATGTTGTACAATGTTGTGAACCTCTGTCCATAGTTCTTCAGGCACTCTGTCTATCAGATCTAATTCCTTAAATCTATTTGTCACCTCTACTGTATATTCAACAGGGATATGATTTAATTCATACCTGAGTGGCCTAGTGTTTTCCCCTACTTTCTTCAGTTTAAGCCTAAACTTTGCAATGAGAAGCTCATGGTCTGAGCCACAGTCAGCTCCTGGTCTTGTTTTTACTGACTGTATAGAGCTTCTCCATCTTTGGCTGCAGAGCACATTGTCAATCTGATTTCTGTGTTGACCGTCTGGTGATGTCCATGTGTAGAGCCGTCTCTTGGGTTGTTGGAAAAGAGTGTTTGCTATGACCATCATATTCTCTTGACAAAATTCTATCAACCTGTGCTTCATTTTGTACTCCAAGGCCAAACTTGCCTGTTATTCCAGTTATCTTTTGGCTTCCTACTTTAGCATTCCAATCCTCCATGATGATAAGGACATCATTTTTTGGTGTTAGTTCTATAAGGTGCTATAGGGCTTCATAGAACCGGTCAATTTCATCCTCTTCAGCACCGGTGGTTGGGGCATAGACTTGGACTACTGTAATATTGAATGGTTTGCCTTGGATTCGAACTGAGATCATTCTGTCATTTTGAGGATTGTATCCCAGTATTGAAGGGACGCAGTGGCTCAGTGGGTTAGGACGCTGAGCTTGTCAATCAGAAGGTCGGCATTTTGGCGGGTCGAATCCCAAGTGCCGCGTAACAGAGTGAGCGCCTGTTACTTGTCCCAGCTTCTGGCAACCTAGCAGTTCGAAAGCACGTAAAAAATGCAAGTAGAAAAATAGGGACCACTACGGTGGGAAGGTAACAGCATTCCGTGCGCCTTTGGCGTGTAATCATGCCGGCCACATGACCACGGAGACGTCCTCGGACAAACGCTGGCTCTTCGGCTTTGAAACGGAGATGAGCCCCCAGAGTCGGAAACGACTAGCATGCATGTGCGGGGGAACCTTTACCTTACCTTTACCTTTTCCTACTGTTCTATTGACTATGAAGGCTACTCCATTTCTTTTGAGGGATTCTTGCCCGCAATAGTATACCTGATGGTCATCTGAATTAAATTCACCCATTCCTGTCCATTTTAGTTCGCTGATACCTAAGATGTCGATGTTCAGTCTTGTCATCTCTTGTTTGACCACGTCCAGCTTTCCTTGATTCATGGATCTTACATTCCAGGTTCCTATGGAGAAAAAATCTTTCCAGCATCGGACTTTCCTTTCACCACCAGACACATCCACATCTGAGCGTCCTTTCAGCTTTGGCCCAGTCGCTTCATTCTTTCTGGCGCTACAAGTACTAGTCCTCTGCTCTTCCCCAGTAGCATATTGGACGCCTTCCAACCTGAGGGGCTCATCTTCCAGCGTCTTATCGTTTTGCCTTTTGGTACTGTCCATAGGGTTTTCATGGCAAAGATACTGGAGTGGGTTGCCATTTCCTTCTCCAGTGGATCACGTTTTGTCAGAACTCTCTGCTATGACCTGTCTGTCTTGGGTGGCCCTGCACGGCATAGCTCATAGCTTCATTGAATTACACAAACCCCTTCGCCACAACAAGGCAGTAATCCATGAAGGGGATATTATAAACTAGCCATTTCTATAACAACAAATGAATCTAATCAGTAAAATCCAAAATTCTACCCCCCATTTTTTTTAGTCATCAGGTTTTTGACACCTTGCTAAGCACTGCTGCTAATCAAATATTATCATGTTCTAAAAGTGGTACAATATGTGAAAAGGTTGAAAAGCCCTGCACTACAATACACAACATCCAGAGCAATTACCACTTTTTTTACAACAAACTCACCACTTGTTGTTTGCATGTACACTGAGAACCTCTGCACTGGAGACAAATTCCTTGGGTGTCCAATCACACTTGTCCAATAAAGAATATTCCTATATTCCTATTAAGTGTTGGATTTCCAACATCTATACCTGAATAAAAATAAAAAGACTACAATCTTAAATGTATTTAGAAAATGAATGGGACTGATTTCTTTACGAACACTTGAAGACAACATTAAGGGCTTCCCAAAGTTTCTATCCACCATAGACATTGATTTATATTCACAATTCTTTTATCATTGACCTTTCCAAAACTACCAACACTCTCAATGATTCTGGGTGCCCTATGCATTTAAAGTAAAAGAAACTGAAAATGAAGGGATAGAGAGGAAGCTCATCAAATTTGCAGATGACACCACCCTGACGGGAATAGCCAATGCTTTAGAAGATAGACTCAAGATCCAGAAAGATCTTGACAGACTTGTGAAAATAGTTTTTCTTAGGGAAGGAAACTGGGTATGTCTAGTATAATGAAGAGAAGGACTAGGGATGGCATGATAGCAGTATTCCAGTACTTGAGGGGCTGCCACAAAGAAGTGGGGTTGACCATTTCCAAAAGCACCTGAGGGCAGGCAAAGAAGCAAAGGATGGAAAATTATCAAAGAGAGATCCAACCTAGGAGGGATTTTCTGACAATAAGAACAATTAACCAGTGGAATTGCTTCCCTCCAGAAGTTGGAGCGAAAAACCAACACTGTTGGTTTTTAAGATGAGACTGGACAGCCATTTGTCTGAAATGGTATGGAATCTCCTGCTTGAGCATGGGGTTGGACTAGAAAACCTCCAAGGTCCCTTTCAACCCTCTTATTTTGTACAGTGGGGGGAAAAAGATGCCAGACCACAAAAAAATTGAAGAGACACAACTACCCCTCAGATGGAATGTCCTTATCTGTAAGCCAAAGCCAGGACTTGAGTCAGGTCTTCAAGGTCCATCTAAAGGGGAGCGGAGTTGGGGCTGTTCAGACCTCTGGGTGCGCTGTTCCAAAGAAAAGGTGTCAACCATTTCGCATATTCAAGAAAAGAAAGTCCCAGCTGTTGTGTATTTACATGTTATTAATGTTAACATAATATTAATTGAATACAGGGCTGAGGTAAAAGCTGCGGCAGCTTTTGACAGCTGTCAAAAGCTGCCGGACAGAACCACGCAGGCGCCGCCGTCTGACAGCTCTCGGCTGTCAGAATCACCTGGCAACCGCACGTGCTACCGATGACAGCTCCGAGCTGTCAAAACCCAGCCGGCTCGGATTGGCGAAGCAGACGGCACGGGAAACCGGCTCAGCCCTGATTGGTCGATATGTTGACAGCTGCGAGTATAAATAAGAGCGCTGTTCTGCTGTTCCTTGCCTGGTTCTTAATAAAAGTTAAGTTGCTTAACTTTGCTGTCTCGCCTGCTCTCTTCTCTAAAGCACTGGCGACGAAGGTGGGATGCCTGCTTGCATAGCTGAAGTCACCGCCTAAGGGGAGAAGAGATTTTTCCCCTTAGCCTGAGCTAGTCACTCGCTGAAGTCACTTGGAAGCCTAGCTTCCACACAACGCAAGCAGCAGCACCCACGACTAGACAGACAGCATGACGAACCACGGCCATATTCGCGAGTTCAACACTCGCCACCCAGAATGCTGGGAATCTCATCTAGGCCAGGTAGAAGGATACCTGGTGGTGAAGAAGGTTACGGACGACTGGGCAAAGGCAGCCGCCCTCCTCTGGCTCAGCGGGCCCGCCGTCTACGATGCCGCTGTGGGACTCTTCAGTCCCGAACCAATCGCGACAATCTCCTATGCTGAACTCACCGAGGGGCTGAGTAAACACTTCATGCCCATGAAGTCAGAGCTCTTCTGGAGGGTGAATTTCGCCCGACGGGTACAGCTCCCTGACGAGCCCGCCAATGACTTTATAACCCGGGTCAGACACGCCGCACGGCGATGTCGGTTCCCTGATTTAGAGGACCGAATCTGGGACCAAATTGTCATTGGGCTTAAAGATGAGCGGCTGAGGAGGAAGCTGATCGCCAAGCCCGCACTGTCACTGGCTGAAGTGGCAATGGAAGTCATCGCCTACGAGGACAGCCATGGTGACAACCAACGTTCCCCTGATAGCAGGCCCAGTGGGTCCGTGCACCAGGAGGACGGCGGTTTCAGCGGTCCAGAGGATGACGACGTCTCCATGGACATCGATGCTGTGCAGCGGCGATTCGAAAGGCTCAGGCTGCAATGCAACAACCGAGGGGGCCCTGCCAACAACCAAAAGAGCGCCAGCTACCAGCCGAACAGGGCTAAATGTGCCAGCTGTGGCGGAAGCCACCCGAGAGCAGTGTGCCGGTTCCGCAGTGCCAAGTGCCATGGATGCGGGAAAACAGGTCACCTCAAAGCCGTGTGATGCAGCCGGAACCGAGAAAATCTGCATGAATTGGAGGTGACGTCTGCAGGTATGAACCAGCCCACACCCAGGGTCAGGCACAAATCCAACCCCCTAGTGCAGAATGTGAAGGAAAAAGTGAGGGAACACACAGTCCACAGCACCCTTAAGCCCAAAGTCAAGGTGGACGTCCTAATTCACAGAATTCCCTGTGAGATGGAAGTGGACTCTGGGTCCTCCGTCTCACTCATTTCTTGGCAAACTTACAGGGACATTTGTAACCGCAGCAGAAAATGGCCTGCCCTACGCCCCACTAAACTCCGCCTAGCGGATTTTCAAAAAACGCCCATTAAGCTCCGGGGAAAGGCTTCCATCCCAACGGAGTTTAAGAAATTTAAAGGACCCCTTACTATACTAGTGACCCAGGAAAACAGGACGAGCCTGCTAGGGCTGGACTGGTTTGAGGCACTAGGGATAGCGTTGACAGGCGTCAACACCACTCAGCTGTCAAACTTAGAATCCGTCTGCCTTCAATTCGCGGACGTTTTTGACAGCTCACTAGGAAAATACACAGGACCGCCAGTATCATTAAAACTAAACCTGAATGTAATGCCTGTCAGAATCAAGGCGAGAAGAGTTCCCTTCGCCTTGAGAGAAAAAATAGAAAATGAACTAGATCGGTTAATTAACTTAGGTGTCCTAGAACCAGTAGAAGGGGCAGAATGGGAGACACCCATAGTGACCCCAATTAAGCCCAATGGCCAAATCAGATTATGTGCTGACTATAAAGCGACCCTAAACCGCGCATTAAATGCCCATGCCTACCCGGTTCCGGCTGTCAAAGACATCCTCGCGGCCATTAAGTCAGGCGCCATTTTTGCTAAGTTAGACTTGGCGCAGGCGTATTTACAGTTGCCTGTCACCCCTGACACCGCCTTAGCACAGACAATTGTCACGCACAAAGGAGCGTTTAAAATTAACCGCCTTCAGTTCGGCATCTCTGCAGCCCCAGGGATCTTCCAAGAAATAATGGAAAAAACACTTAAAGGGATCCCTGGGGTCTGCCCATATTTCGATGATATCCTAATTGCAGGGGAATCAGAAAACGACTTAGCGGACAAATTAACAAAGGTGCTCCTTAGATTCAGGGAGGCTGGCCTTAAATTAAGACGAGACAAATGCTCCATAGGGGTGCCCTCAACGGAGTTTTTAGGGTTTAAAATTGACGCAAAAGGAATTCACCCCACTGAATCAAAAATAAAAGCCATTAAGACAGCACCAACCCCCAAAAATAAGCAGGAACTGCAAGCCTTCCTAGGTTTAGTTAATTTTTACCATACCTTCCTGCCTCACAAAGCCTCCATCGCTGAACCCCTCCACAGGCTATTAGATAAAGGCAAACCCTGGATTTGGTCACCTCAGCATGACAAAAGTTTTAAACTTCTAAAAAACTTACTGACTAGCAACGCTACGGTGGCACTGTTCAACGAACAGCTACCTTTATGTCTGGCTTGCGATGCCTCTCCCTACGGCATTGGAGCAGTCCTAAGCCACTTAACTAAGGAAAGAACGCAAACCCCAGTAGCGTTCTATTCTAGAACGCTGTCAAAACCTGAGCGCAATTACGCTCAAATTGATAAAGAGGCTTTAGCTATAGTTGCTAGCGTAAAAAAGTTTCATGACTACCTATATGGTCGTCAATTTACCATTTTTACGGACCATAAGCCTCTATTAGGAATCTTTACAGTAAACAAACTGACACCCCAAATACTATCTCCCCGCATCCTGAGATGGTCTACCTTTTTGTCAGCCTATTCATTCACCTTAGAATACAGACCAGGGAAAAGCATGGGCCATGCTGACGGACTTAGCAGACTGCCCCAACCAATAATCGACCCAGACCCTGCACCAGCTGGAAAGATACTGGCTATCTCTGAACTGCCTGAATGCCCATTATCTGTCAAGGACATTTCTGCAGCCACAGCTGCAGACAAAACACTGGGCAGAGTCTTAGGCTATGTCACGTCAGGCTGGCAATCCACACCCCCAGACCCAGAATTCCAACCCTATATTTCGAAACAAAAAGAATTATCCACCCATCAAGGATGTTTATTATGGGGCAGCAGGGTAGTAATACCTGAAAAGCACAGATTAAGGGTGTTAGAAAGCCTCCACGAAGGTCACCTGGGCACCGTCAAAATGAAGGCTCTGGTCAGAAGCTACGTCTGGTGGCCAGGATTAGACAAGCAAATAGAAGCACATGTAGCTGGATGTTATCCCTGCCAACTTGTCAGAGCAGCCCAGCCCCAAGCTCCCATACACAGATGGGAAACAACCAAGACACCCTGGTCATGCATCCACATAGACTTTGCAGGTCTATTCCAAGGACAAACATTCCTAATAGTCGTGGATAGCTATTCCAGATGGCTAGAGGTGGCCCCAGTTACTGTTGTGACTCAGGGCCAGCCTGTGGGTCCGACAGCCGGGTCCGATGTATCGGAGGACTCAGATGTGGGGGAGGAGGGAAACGAACCGGCTGATGATGATTTGGAGACTTTGCAGAGTCCTCAGCCGGGAACCTCTTCTCAGCTGTGTGAGCCCGAGAGTGCGGAGGATGATGACCCACAGCTGGCCCTGTTCAAGGACGCCCGACGCAGGAGGCAGACGAGCAGGGACAAACAAAGAAAGGCTATGGGACTCCTCGGGAGGAGGCACAGGGAGACCACGCCCTGAGCTCTCTATAAAAGAAGTGTTTGGGGAGGGGCTGGTTGCTGAAAGCAACTTTTCCGTTTGAGAAGTCAAGCTCTTGTATTCTTGTATCAGTGTAATTAAAACTTGGCAGAAGCCTTTTGGTCTTGGACGCTTTCCAGACTCTTCTTTTGATTAGGGGTGCGAGAAGAGGGCTGGTTCAGAACAGTTACAAGCACAACTTCTGCAGCCACAATACAGGTTTTAAGGGGGTTGTTTGCCACACATGGGCTTCTGGATGTATTATTCTCCGATAACGGCCCCCAATTTACTTCCTACGAATTCCAGAGTTTCACAACGGCGAACTCTATTAGGCACACCACCACGGCTCCGTTTCACCCATCCACTAACAGCTTGGCTGAGGTGATGGTGAAGTCAACCAAAAAGGCACTGTGGAAAATCATCACCGGCAACTGGCACCGCAGACTTGCTCAATTCCTTTTATCACAACACACAACCCCCTGCACAACTACAGGGAAGTCTCCAGCAGAACTTCGCTGGGGCAAAAGACTAACTACCAGATTGGACCGTTTACATCCTGACAGATCCCCACCAGACCCAGAGCTTCCCCTCCAGTACAGAACTCTCAGCACAGGGCAAGCTGTCTGGGCCAGGGACTACGGAGGGGGCAATAAATGGACACAGGGGGTCATCTTAGAACGAACAGGTCCCCTATCATATGTCATTGACACGGGAAATAATTCCCACATCCGCAGACACATAGACCAACTACGGCGACGCAGCCCACAAAATATGGGGGAGAGGGGGAACCTGGAAATGCAATCGGAACCACCGCCGCTGGCAACTGACACCACTACAAGACACCCCTGAACAACTGACACCACTACAAAACCCCGCACATCGAGACTTCTTCCATCAAGGAAACCCCGAAGCAAGAGGGTCAAGCCCCCCACCTCCCGAGCCTGATTCCAACACATACCAAGAAAAAGAACATACGGAAGAACCCATTCCCCGATGGTCCGAAAGAATAAAAAGACCCCCCACTTATTTAGAAGACTTCGAATGGGGCAAACCCAAAAAGAAACAATCGGGGAAACGGCAACTCAATCAGAGGGAGGGGTAAGGGGTGTTGTGTATTTACATGTTATTAATGTTAACGTAATATTAATTGAATACAGGGCTGAGGTAAAAGCCGCGGCAGCTTTTGACAGCTGTCAAAAGCTGCCGGACAGAACCACGCAGGCGCCGCCGTCTGACAGCTCTCGGCTGTCAGAATCACCTGGCAACCGCATGTGCTACCGATGACAGCTCCGAGCTGTCAAAACCCAGCCGGCTCGGATTGGCGAAGCAGACGGCGCGGGAAACCGGCTCAGCCCTGATTGGTCGATATGTTGACAGCTGCGAGTATAAATAAGAGCGCTGTTCTGCTGTTCCTTGCCTGGTTCTTAATAAAAGTTAAGTTGCTTAACTTTGCTGTCTCGCCTGCTCTCTTCTCCAAAGCACCAGCTCTTAAGAATGACGAAGAGTGTAGCTTTATTGAAAGATTCATCTAGGCACAGCAAAAACAAAGTCAGTTATGGATTTTCCTGCAAAAACCTACATAGGTAAAACCCCTTTTCCCCCTCCATGTCATCCACAATTCATAGTTCACCAATTGTTCAATTCTTTTGTTTTAGGAAAAACTGCTTCAAACATTCTTCATAAGTTGACTTTGGTGAATAATGTCTCACCAGCAACAGAAGGCACTCTTGTATTCCATAGCCTCCCCCCACCCTTAGGAATTCACCACTCTTCTCCTAACACTGTTTGGGAAACTGTGAGCAAAAAACAGGTGCAAGTAACTATGGAGGCAAGTTTGTTTGTTTCCTGGGTGCAATCACATAGCATTGTTTAAGAGACAGGACTGGACATGTTGGTTCTATCTGACCACATAGGAAGAAACAAGGGAACAGGGACAGTGCTTCAAATCACTAGGCTCTGTTCCAGGGTTTTGCCACCTTCTTCCACATAGGGAAGGTATAAAGAGACGCCAGGTAACCCCTTTCCTCCAGCTTCATTTCTGACTCAATAAAGAAATACTACCCAGCTCAAGTGTCTGTCTCTCTGTGCAACCACGCGACATTGCACCCACTGTCTCCTTTCCAGTCCAAGGAACCCGGGAAGCTCTTTTCTTCTGGGCCTCTTGTCCTACCCACTGTCCAATTGCAGGCTTTGCAGTCTCTTATCCAGCCATTTTTTGGCCCCGCCTCCCAAGGTCTTTCTCCTGTACAATCCCTCTTCTTGTGAGTAAATATATTGGTACTTGGGAGGATTCTGGGGGTGAAACCATAGAGATGTCTTTGTTTCATAAGGATAGTTGTGCTCTGCACTCTCAGGATGCAGACTTATAGGCCAGGTGTCTCTTTCTTTTTGGAACTATGGGTTCCAAAAGTGTGGTTGCTTACTCAGCTCTATACCATATAGGGTTTGGGAGTGAGAATATGTCTACCCAACCTGCAGGTCTGTGCCCCAAAGAACAGCACATCATGGTTTTTCCCTTTGACCTCCCTTTCTACAACTGGCTCCACATTTTTGCACTGACAATATAAGAGACAGCCTGTTATTTTAATTGCTTCATTTGGGGGGGGGGGAGGAATCACCTGGAAGTTGTGATAAGATTGCAAAAGCCCAAGTACAGAATGGGAAGTGAAACCTCATATGTAAAACTAATTGGATAATGTGATTTATGACGTGTAGATAAGGCCGCCCTTATTGTGTGTGTGTGTTATGATGGATTGTGTGTGTGTTATGATGGGTTTGGGGGGAGGAGATTTCAGATTCTGGCATCCCTCCATGAGTGCCGATGTTTCGTTTCAGTACTAAGACCTTTTAGATAAATAATATGCCTGCAATTTGTTTGAATTGTCTCATTTATCGGAACCATGACATCATGCCAGATCCTGCTTTTTTTTAACATCAGGTCAACTAGGAGCTGTTCCAAGGAACCTTTAAAAATGTGTACTGGTAAGAGTTGGAATTTTAAATGAGATTGTACTTCAATTCTTGTCATTTTATTAGCTTTGGCAGAGTTTGATGAACCCAAACGATCAACTTTGGTGATGTTTGGAGTGCTTACTATAGCTGTCAGGATCTACCATGACCGATGGGGATACGGTGTCTATTCTGGACCGATTGGCACAGCAGTTCTTGTGATAACAGTAAAATGGGTAAGGCCACCTCTTTGTCACAATAAAAAATTGCTGGCATATAAGAGTCACTTCAACCGAAATCTGAAAAGAACTTAAGAATAAAATTATCCCAATTTCAGGGAGGGGTTAGTTTCCTAGTGACAGTGTTATTGCTTGACAGATAGTGGACAAGATACTCCCAATCACTGCCAATTGCCATTCTCTTACAACAGTGCCCTATTGTGGCTTCGTGTCATGACTGGGCACCATTTGTAGCTTTTGCAGGCCCCAGAGGCTTCCTCCGAGGAATTCCATCTTGGTCAAACTAGTAGCAAAAATTATCACATCAACAATAGAAGGAAAAGGCCAAATAAATACATCCTATTGTTAGTGGGGGGAAATGCAAATGAAACTAGAATAAAATTCAAAATGATCTTGATGGGACCAAGAAAAGGATGATAATCAGAGGACTAGGAATGGTGAAGACACATTGAAGTCCTAAAGATGTTTCACCTCTAGAAAAGAGACTTTGATGGGGGAAAATGATGATATTCTCCTACTATCTGAAAGAATGCTATAGTGAGGAAGGTCAACATCAGCGTCTTTTCAAGAATAATGGATTTAGATGATAGGAAGCAGATTCTGTTGAGAGAGATGGAAGAAACGTTATAACAAAAAGGGCAATTTGAGCTGGGAACTGTAATTCCTTCATTGGATGTCTTCAGGTGGGAACATGGGATGTTCAGGATGTTTCAGTGAGAGGCCTGCAAAGAATAGCGTGGCCTTGCGCATCTCCCCCACTTGGGGACTTCACAAACTAAGAGATAAATTAGACCCCACCCCCACCCTAGCAAAATTGAATGGAAACTGAACTTTCTTAGTAGGTAGAAAAGATCTTAACCTGGCAATCCCACTGAAGCTTATTTCAACTAGACAAGTGTAACACTATATTCAAATAGTCACTACAAGCATAACTGTGTGATGGAATTATTCCTGGATTACTAGGGTTTAAAATTAAACTTGACTGTAGTGATTGGAGAAATTCCAATCTTGTAATCTCTCTTCTTTCTCCAGCTGCAAAAGATGAAGGAGAAGAAAGGGCTGTATCCAGATAAGAGCGTCTACACGCAGCAGGTTGGGCCCGGCTTCTGTTTTGGGGCCCTGGCTTTGATGCTGAGGTTTTTTTTTGAGGTAAGCTTGTCTGATCAACTGCAAAAGAGAAAAACCACTCAGAGCAAGCACAACCAGGAGACAGTTGTAGGTGAAGCAAAGAGTTAAATGTTTTCTGCATATGGATTTTGGCAACCAGACGTTGAACAGGGTGCCTGAGCTTCTGGTCTAACTGAAGGATGCTTCAGGTTCACAATTGATTGCCAGCCTAAGGAAGCGCTTTTTGAATCTGGATGTGCTGGTTTGGGAAATGCAAAATTATTATTGAGTTCATTTTGTTTACATGGCTGCCCACTCAGAGGGCTCAGTGGAGTCCTATGATCCCCACCTAACAGAAATGCTTTCTATTGGTGTGAGTGGAGCTGCCCCAGACAGAGAGGGAGGAGCTCCATGGACCACAAAGAGCCTGTTCAGACCAAATAATACAGCAGCCGACATAGTTTTTTTTAAAAAATCCCATTTATATCCCGCCCTTCTCCGAAGACTCAGGGCAGCTTACAATTTAAAGCACAAATCAATGTGCTTAGCAATAGCCTTCATTCTATGTATATGCCTGCTTATTAGGGCTTTCGGCCGCCCCCCAAGCGGCATTATTACAAAGTCAGTTTATTGCCCCCAACAATCTGGGTCCTCATTTTACCTACCTCGGAAGGATGGAAGGCTGAGTCAACCTTGAGCCTGGTGGGACGCGAACCTGCACTAATTGCAGGCAGCTGGTGTTACTTAAGGAGGCATTAGCCCACTGCTCCACCAAGGCTCTTTTAACCAATTAACAGTAAAGTCAAGGAATGGGGCTCTTAATTCATTCTGGGTACCCATTCATGCCTGGATACACAATCATGTTTTTGAAGCCTTGCCAAAGGTCAACATGATTGGGTCCATTCTTATCTCTGAAGGGAGTATATTGCACAGAGCAGGGGCTGCAGCAGAGAAAATGTGTCTTCTAGTTCCCACTAGTTGGCACTCTGGCTGATGAGATCTGCACCATGGCCAATCTGCTGGATCGAATCCCCAGGTAACAGTCCCAAGCCAGGTAGGGCTTTAAAGGTGATAACCAGCACCTTGAATTGCACATGGAAAGATACCCATAGTCAATGTAGCTCAGATGATGGTGTTGCATGTGCTGGGTGTCCATTTATTACCTTGCAACTGAAGTTTCTGAATGCTCTTCAAGGGCAGCCCATGTGGAGTGTGTTGAAATAAGAGCTGAGAAGGGCCTGGGGACAGGGAGCAAGGCCTCCCATCCAGGAATGTTAAGAAGCAGCCTCAGGCTGAATCTTTACACAACCCCTTCATCAACTCCAACTGGAACCGAACCTAGAGGAAAGGGGAAGACCAGCAGCATGCAGGGCCACCCAGCCCCAGCTCCCAGAGTCAGTCCAGAAGGACACCATGATCCATAGTATCAGATACCACTGAGAAGTCAGCAAGAGGCAGGATGTAAGAGCCAGAGGTCATCCATGAGCATGATCAATGCTGTCTTAGTCCAAAACTTGGCCTGAACCTTAACTGAAGTCCCCCAGGACCATACAGCCTTAACTCTTTGCTTTAGAGAAGAGACCCCCTCCTTCTTACAAGGAGGAGTTAACTATCACCCAGCCCCCTCCCACATGGGGGGGGGCATGGAACCAACACAGATGGTCACACTGAGAGGGTCCTGCCCACTTCCTCAGGTTTTGCAGGCTCAAACTCTTCCCAGGTCATCTTGCAAGATGTAGCCCCCTTCCCACCTCCCTCAGTTCTGTTTTAAAGCTGGAGTTCAACAAATAGCAAATGCAAGCAATTTTGTCTGCCAGCTGTGCAGCCTATAACTCACAGAGCCCCTTTAAGTGAATTTCAATATTGCTCCCTCCAAGGGGGGGGGCTACATCACCCAACACAGGGCGGCTGGGTGACCACAAGTGGACACAAGACACGTGAAGAAATAATTGCATTTTGCTGCCCTTGATGGTAGGCTCTAATAGTAGCTTAAGCTCGTGTCTTCACTTCTATCTTCCACCAGGGGCACTCTAGGTGTCTGTTAGCTCATTTAAGTTCCCTCCATTCTGTCTTAGACCATGGGAAATATTAGGGACATGGGCATAGAGAAGCCACTTAGGCAGGATCTGATCCTAAGCCGCTGCTGAGTAGCAAGTTTTCCAGAATAATCCCAAAGTCCCTCTGGAAGCCAGTTTGGTCCATTGGTCCTGCTGCTGAATGCCAAGCCCTCCAAATCACAGAGGAGAGGCATTATCAAGACTCCCAGTGGGCAGTTTCTTTCTCAAGAGATTCTGGGATAGGGTTCTGGCATTGTTTCTCGACTTATAGTGGTGCAGGAAGGTTTAGGGTCATTTGGGAACCCCTAAGAGTTACGCGAGTGCCGCGTAACAGAGTGAGCACCTGTTACTCGACCCAGCTTCTGCCAACCTAGCAGTTCAAAAGCACGTAAAAATGCAAGTAGAAAAATAGGGACCACTACGGTGGGAAGGTAACAGCACTCCATGCACCTTTGGCGTCTAGTCATGCTGGCCACATGACCACAGAGACGTCCTCGGACAAGCGCTGGCTCTTCAGCTTTGAAACGAAGTCTTCAACTTCCTTTTAGGTAAGTGGTTCTCAACCTTGTCTTCACCACAGACCTCCTTTAAATACCTTTTGTGGCCACTGGCCATGCCCACAGACCCCCCAGACTTAACTCAGGATTTAAATCATAACATTTCTTCAAACTTTCATGGATACACTGTGATGACATTGTGGCCCCCAGGGGTCCACAGACCACAGGTTGAGAACCACTGTTTTAGGTGATCATCACTTCCTGAGCTTCTGTTCAGGAGCTGAAATGTCAAAGGAGGTGCCTAAAGTGCCATAAATTCTCCATAGTCCAAATTTATGGTATTTGGAAGCCAAAATACTAAAAATGGATTGTGGGTGAAAATCCTTAATGGCTATCATGAAGTCTTAGAAACAATAACTAAGGGATGGGAATTTGTAGCTGTGATCCTTAAATTTTTCAAGGCCAAAACCTAAGCCCAGATGTTATATGCAACACAGGCAGAGCTGTTTGTCACGAAAACATATAATCATAGGATCATAGGGCTGGAAGGGGCCGTGGAGGTCTTAAAGCAGATAAATATGCATATTTATCTGCTTTAAGACCTTCACGGCCCCTTCCATCCCTATGATCCTATGATTATATGTTTTCGTATGCATACATGCATACATATATGCATACATTTCTCAATGACCTCCTGAAGAACAAAACGTGGTGCTGGTTGGACTACTTCATGAATTGGGAATACTTGAGCATTCGAGAGAAACAGAAGGCTATGAGAGTAAACGAAGGTCTAAATAGAAAAGAAATAAACCAATAAAACACGTTTAACATTTAAGGCATTTATAGGCATTAATGTGAAAGTGACTTAATAAGACTCATGCCATTGTTAGTTGACATTTTGCCCAACTTCCTATCACAAAAAATGACTTAAAATAGACTTAAATATGGTGAAGTAACTGTATTCAGTTTGGCACCCTAACTAAGCATGCAACCCTGTTTGGTCAGCACAATTGCTAGTCTCTGGGCACACACAAAAAAGGACCTGGCAGCTCAAATCTTACTACCAACAGAATCGGGTTTTGGATTCAGGGGCACTTTAATAAGAGGAAGCAGGGAAGGTTTTCATGGTGTTCAAGGCAGTTGAATCTCTGAAGGCAAAATGATTCATGGGAAAAAGTAGGAAATATTCAATTTGCCATCAGAAACCACACAGCTCAAGAATATTAATCTTCATATGATTCCCTTGGCAATTTTTGGCTTGAGCCAAAGTTACAAATATTGAAGTATGAAGAGCAGAGATCCATGCAGGGGCACTCAAGGCATTCCAGATAAGAAGTTAGTGATTTGAGAGCTCTGTGCTCAGGATGACTAGTAGAATAATGGATCTGTCCCTGGCCCCAAAATGCCTCACAGAGTTTCTGATGAAAAGACTGCTCAGATCTTTTAGCAAAAGATGGGTTGATATAAACAAGAGGATTGTTGGAGACAACAATGAGATATGCTTAATCTGAGACTTTTAGGGATGTACTTCTCTGAAAGTGACTCCTTAACAGAATAACAGAGTTGGAAGGGACGTTGGAAGTTTTCTAGTCCAGGGGTCTGCAACCTGTGACTCCAGAGCTGCATGCAGCTCTTTCTACTGCAGCTTTCAGTCCTCCGCTGCCATGTGCAGTCTCACAAACAAGAGAAGTGGGTCTAAAAAAGTTCAATCGATCAATTTCTCGTGGAAAAAAAAGATCTTGTGAAGTTGGAATTGATTGGTTGAACGTTTTTAGTCCCACTTCTTTTGTTTGTGGGACTGCCCACAAACTTCTTTTGCTTGTGGGACTGCACATGGAGTCAGAGGAAGTGATGGAGGACCATGGTGGAGCTGGAAAGAAGGTGCCACATGGGTCCGATTGGGGGCACAGGTGTGCAGGATTTTTGCCAAGTAACTTTTACAGAGCCAGGAAAATCGGCCAGGTGGGGGGGGGCTGCTAATGCCGCTGCCATGAGGCTTGGCAGAGGCCCCCTGAGCGGCCATGATTTCCCCCACCCCAGCCTGCCAGCCACCATCAGCAGTGGGATTGCTCTCAAACAATAAGAGCTCGCTCATGTGCATCCAACTTATTGAGAGCAAACCTGCTGCTGCAACTCTGCTTTCTTCAACTCAGATGGAGCAGAGGCACCCAAGCCCCTGGTGGCTGCTTGAGTGTTGAGGACAAGCTTTGCTGCTGGACCACACCTGGGATATGCCCTGCTACTGGGGGAAGCAGCAGCGAAGCGGTGGTGGTGGAGTGATTCATCGGGAAGGTGGGGGAAGCAGTGGCAGCAGGACTCTTCATGCAGGGGGGGAAGCAGCAGCAGCAGTGGAACACTCCGTTGGGGGGGTTGGGGGGAAGCAGTGGCTTGCAGCGGGTGCTTCGTAGGGAGGGGAAGCAGCAGCAGTGGAGTGCTCCATCGGGGGGGGGGATGGAAGCAGTGGCAGTGAGATGCTTTGTGGGGGGGGAAGCATCAGCAGCAGTGGAGCACTCCATCGGGGGGGGGGTGTAGGAAAGCAGTGGCTGGTGGCAGGCGCTTCATGCAGAGGGGAAGCAGCAGCAGTGGTGGAGGGCTCTGTTGGGGGGTGGGGGGAAGTAATGTTGAAGGCGGGCACTTTGTGTAGAGGGGAAGCAGCAGCAGTGGTGGAGCACTCCAGTGACGGAAGCAGTGGTGGTGGGGCACTCCATGCGGAAGGGGAGTTTAGCAACAGGGTTTTGGGGCTCCTGGTTTTTTTATTTTCTCTGGGAAATGGGTCCAAATGGCTCTCTGAGTCTTTAAGGTTGCCAACCCATGGTGTAGAATGATGTCATATGTGCAAAGAAATCACTGATCTCTGGGCTTAAATCTTGTCTTGTCTAGGACCCACATCATTAGCCTAAGGATGTTCCACCCCTTTCAAACTTTTTTCTTTTGTTCCACAAATGCAGTAGAGATCCAGAATATAGAGAGAATAATATGCAGCATCTATATGTGGCTTTCTTGATGCTGATGTGACCAATTCTGCCTTTTCCTAGGACTGGGATTACACCTACGTGCATAGCTTCTACCACTGTGCTCTGGCCATGTCTTTTGTCCTCCTCCTCCCCAAAGTGAACAAGAAAGCGGGCAATGGGGGATCCCCTGCAAAATTGGATTGCTCAACTCTCTGCTGCTGTGTATGAGGACTCAGCCCTTGGAGTGAAGGTTCAAGGCACCCTTTCCATGCCTGAGATGCAGCTAAAAGCAGCACCATGGGCATTATTTGGTAGGTCCGAATTTTGAAGCCTATCCAATTCTGGCAGCTTGCTAGGCTTGACTCAAATATTATGCAGATCTGCTTTGTTGTTAAATGATTCTAATGATACGGCCTCAGGTTGGCTTCTCAAGTACCAGTTGCATATAATTCTATTAAAGGAAAAGAGCCCTACATTGCAGTACTTTTCCTTTACTTTGCAGGCCAAAGTTAAACACAGTGGAAGAAAGGTTGCTGAAAGAAAGCCATGGCTTTCTTCTGAGGACTGGCCCCAACAAAGTTCTTACAGAAATCAATTAAAGCCATAGTGTCCAGGGCCTTAATTAATACTTGGGGTGCTTTGGAAAAAGGGGAATGTTCAGCCAGCAGAAAATGCATTTGCTAGTCAATTCTTGCCGTGTCTACTGGTGATCATATCACATCTGGCCATTGCTATCTGCTCTGTTCGGTAAGATGCTTAGCCTGCTTTAGAGCTCTTAAGTTCTCCCCTTTCTGAAACCAAGAGGTCTGAAGCACAACTGGGACTCAGGTGAATCTGCCTATTGTTCTTTATGATGCTTGTACATGAGCAGGGGCTGGGTAGGTCTGGCTTTCTGAGCAGACCACTTCTACTTGGGAAATTTCTGCACAAGAATTGAAGTTGGCCACATGCTGCTACCTTCACTCAGGCTCACAGGGGCAACTGGTGTCCTGTTTCTGTAGTTTTCTTTTGTGTAGCCTTTTAGAATCTGAATTTTTAGTGAGGTTCTTATTGTATAATGTCTGATGCCATGCAAAATTGTATTCACAAATGCAGTAATTATTGACACTAATAACATTTGCTTCTGGCCATCACAGAAATGTTATGTATGAAATCTGAAATAAACCTGAAATGAAACAATTGTATTTGATCCTAAATGCCTCTATTGTTGCCATTGCCATCAGTAGAGGAAAAAACAGAGCAGAGCAGAATGGTTAGGAGGAAAAAAGGGTCAAGAAATGGTCCAGGGCGTATATCACATTTGTTGGGAAAAATCGCTTAGAGCATGAAAAGTCAAAATTTGAGGTAGAGGTCAGCAAACATATATTCAGGTTCCCCTGGAGTGGGGAAGCCACTTGTTTTCTGAAAACAACCTCTCCATGAGGAGTTAGCCCAGGTCGTATCTCACATTTTTTGGTAAAAATACTATTAAGCATGAAAAATCAAAATTTGAGAGAAAGAACAAATTTGAAAAGCAAAGATAATTATCATGGTCCCCCGGGTTGGGAAAGCCAAAAAACCATTGGTTTTCTGGATCTGATCTGTCCCTGTAGAGTTAGCCCAGGGTGTATCTCCCATTTGTTGGGAAAAATCCCATTAAGCATGAAAAGTCAAAATTTGAGGTAGAGCTCAAAAACAAACATATATTCAGGTTCCCCTAGAGTGAGGAATCCAGAAATCCACTGGTTTTCTGAAACGACCTCTCCCTGAGTTGTTAGCCAAGGGCTTATCTCGCATTTGTTGCAAAAAATTCCTCAGAGCACGAAAAATAAAAATTTGAGAGACAGCTCAAATTCGAAAAGCAAACATATATTAAGATTGCATAGGGTGGGGAAGCCAAAAAACCACTTATTTTCCATATCTCACCTCTCCCTAAGAGTTAGCCAAAGATGTATATAACATTTGTTGGTAAAAATACTATTAAGCGTGAAAAGTCAAAATTTGAGAGAGAGTTCAGATTCAAAAGGCAAACAAATATTCATGTTCCTGCGGAGTGGGAAAGCTGGAAATCCACTTGTTTAAACAACCTGTCCCTGAGGTGTTAGCCCATGGAGTATTTCGCATTTGTTGGGAAAAATCCAATTTAAGCATGAAAAGTCTGAATTTGAGAAAGAGCTCAAATTTGAAAAGGTAACATATATTCATGTTCACCAGGGTTGGGGAAGCCAAAAAAACCATAGATTTCCAGATCTGATCTGCCCCTGTGGAGTTAGCCCAGGGCACATCTTGTATTTGTTACGAAAAATGCCTTTTACCATGAAAAGTGCAAATTGGAGATAGAGCTCAAATTCGAAAAACAAACACATATTCATGTTCCCAAGGGTCAGGGAAGCCAAAAAAACCCATGACTTTTCCATATCTGATCTGTCCCTGTGGAGTTAGCCCAGGGCATATCTCGCATTTGTTAGGAAAAATCCCTTATACCATGAAAAGTACAAATTGAAGATAGAGCTCAAATTCGAAAAACAAACACATATTCATGTTCCCTTAGCAGAGGGAAGCCAAAAAAAGATAACTTTTATGGATCTGATCTGTCCCTGTCGAGTTAAACCAGAGCATATCTCACATTTGTTAGCAAAAATCCGTTATACCAGGG
This sequence comes from Vipera ursinii, assembly GCF_947247035.1. Classification (NCBI taxonomy): domain Eukaryota; kingdom Metazoa; phylum Chordata; class Lepidosauria; order Squamata; family Viperidae; genus Vipera; species Vipera ursinii. The sequence goes on along the minus strand of NC_139519.1, from coordinate 982,097 downwards.
GTATCAAACTCAATTTCATTGAGGGCCGCATCAGCATTGCAGTTGCCCTCAGGGGGCTGGGTGGGTATGGCCTGGGTGGGCGTGGCCTACTGGGTGGGCATGGCTAGAGTGTGTATGGCCTACTGGGTGGGCGTGGCCAGCTCTACATCGTTGTGCCTATGGGTGCCTGAGCAGGAGTGGGACAGATCTGAGGGTCTCTGGCAGAAGGAGGGTCTCTGGGCCAGGGCCAAGGCAGTTGGGGCTGTTCCCTCACTGTTTCCAGGATGGCTTCGCGGGCCACATGAAACCACTTCGCAGGCCGGATCCGGCCCCCGGGCTTTGTGTTTGACATGTCTGCCTTATACCATGAAAAGTGCAAATTGGAGATAGAGCTCAAATTCGAAAAACAAACACATATTCATCTTCACCCAGGTCAGGCAATCCCAAAAAACCCCGTGAATTTTCTGGATTTTTTTTTAATATTCAATTTTATTTTCCCATTTCTTACACAAACCACAAATATATCACCATACATAAATATATACACGTAGGTTTGGGTGCTGCTCGTCCATTTCCCCTTTCACTGTATCCACCATCCTTCTCTCTCTTCCCTCTTCTCTACTTTCTTTTTCCCTTTCTCCTTTCTTTCCTACTTCCCTCTTCTTCTCTCCTCTTTCCCTCACCACTCCCCTCTGGTTTCTCCCCACTTCTCCTCCTCTTTCCCTCCAACCTTCCTACTTCCTTCCCCCTCCCCTACTCTCTTCCCTCTCTCCTCTCCTTTCCCTCCCATTCCTCTTCCAATACAGTTCAGGGGTGATGTCCAAGCAGATCCTCTCCATCTTTTTTAATATCTAGATTGTATTTGCGTTCTCATGTACCAATCAATCTTTATTTCTTGTTCCTCTAATTGTTGTTTGGTTTTCAGCTTTCCTGTATCTGTTGGTAGGTCTTTATAATGTTTCCCATGTTAAACATATTGGGGTGTATTAACGCTTCCATTGTTGAGAGCCAATCTGGAATCCTCAAGTAATGCTTCCTCTTTATTTTCTCCCAAACCATCAATAAAGAATTCCTGATATAATGTCTCTGGAAATAGCTGTGTATTCTATTTTTCCCATACCATATGAACGAATGCCATCCCAACTGTAAATCATGTCCCTCTAATGTCAATAATCTCGTATTCCTCAGTAAAATCCATTCTCTCATCCATGACATTACTGCAGCCCGATAATATAATTCCCAATTAGGTAAGCTAAACCCATCTCTGAGTCTTGCATCCTGTAACATTTTTAAATTAATCCTTGCCTTTTTCCCCTGCCAAATATATTTCAAAATTATTTTATTTAGCCCCTCAAAATATTTCTTTTCCAATCTTATTGGTATTGTTGAAAACAAAAACAATAATTGTGGTAATATATTCATTTTGATTATTGCAATCCTGCCCATTAATGATAGTTGTACCTTTTTCCATTTATCCAAATCTACTTCGATTTGTCTTTTCAATTTGTAATAGTTATCTTCTTTAATTGTTGTACATCTTGCTGTCAGGTGAATCCCCAGATATTTTACCTTCTTTACAATCTGTATCTCTAACTTTCCCATCAATTCTTTTTTTGGTTTTTCAGTAATATTTTTCACTAACATTTTTGTTTTATCTTTATTAATCTTCAAACCTGCTACCTCACCATATTTTTCTATTTGTTCTATTAATACAGGTGTTGTCTCTAGTGGCTCCTCCAATATAAATACTAAATCATCTGCGAAAGCTTGTAGCTTATATTCTTCTCTCTTAACTTTCATACCTTTTATATCCTTATTCTGTCTTATAGTTCTAGTTAGTATCTCTAGTGTCAATACAAACAATAATGGGGATAAAGAGCATCCCTGCCTTGTTCCCTTCATAATGCTAATCTTTTCAGTCATATCTCCATTTATCATTATTTTGGCTATTTGCTTATTGTAAATTTCTCCCCAAAATCCATAATCTGTAGTTGTCTTATCATGAATTGCAAATTCACATTGTCGAATGCTTTCTGTGCATCCAAAAACATCAATGCCATCTGTTTTTCGGGATGTGTTTCATAATGTTCTAATGTGTTTAATATAATTCGCATATTGTCTCTAATCTTTTGGGCAGGAACCCATTTTGATCCATATGTATAAATTCGTTTAGGAACTTTTTAAGCCTTTTGCCCATGATTTATGCAAATATTTCATAGTCCACATTCAGCAAGGAAATCGGTCTATAGTTCTTTATTTTCTGTATTTCTGTTTCTTCCTTTGGTATCAGGGTAATAAGTGCTTCCAACCATGAATCTGGTATCTTAGCTTCAGAGAGGAGTTCATTATAGAGTTCCAGCATTACATTGCCTAACAGTTCCTGCAATGTTCTATATAGTTCCGCTGGTAGCCCATCTGGTACTGGTGTTTTGCCATTCTTTTGTTTTTTAATTGCTTCTGTTAATTCCATCATTGTTATTTTCTCTTCTAGTAGCTTTTTAAATTTCTCTGGTACTTTAGGTATCTCTGTTTTTTCCAAGAATTGTTTTATCCTATCATCTGAAACTACTTGTTGCTTATATAAATTCTCATATTCCCAAGCTATTTTTTTTCTTTTCTTCATTCCACTGTTGTAAAGTCCCCTCGGCATCTTCCAGTTGTTTAATCCATCTCTTCTCTTTTTTAATTTTATATGTCAAACATCTCCCTGGTTTGTTTGCATGTTCAAAAAAGCTTTGTTTAGCTGCCTTTATTTTCCTTGCCACCTCTTCATTTTCTATTAAGTTCATTTTATGCTTGTTCAACTCCATTAATTTATCTTTTTGTTTTGTGTATTTTTCTGTAAATCTTTCTCAAGAGTCTTATATTCTTCCTCCAATTTTTCCATAATTTGTCTTTTCTGTTTATTCTTTTTCCCCATATAAGATATAGCAAGTCCTCTCATGTACGCTTTCACTGTATCCCAGACATTTTGATGTGAGGTATCTTCTGTTTTGTTTTCCCGATCTGATGTGTCCCTGTAGGCCAGGGCATGTCTTGCATTTGTTAGAAAAAATTGCTTATAGCATGAAAAGTGCCAATTGCAGATAGAGCTCAAATTCGAAAAACAAACACATATTCATGTTCCCCTGGTTCAGGAAAGACAAAAAACCCATGAGTTTTCTGGATCTAATGTCTCCTTCTGGAGTTATCCCAGGGCATATCTCGCATTTCTTAGGAAAAATGCCTTATAGCATGAAAAGTGCAAATTGGAGATAGAGCTCAAATTTGAAAAACAAACACATATTCATGTTCCCCCGGCTCAGGAAACACAAAAAACCCATGAGTTTTGCAGATCTGATGTGTCCCTGTGGAGTTAGCTCAGGTTATATCTTTTGATGTGTATAAAGGGTGCTCCTCTGGCTGAAGTTCTTTCCACACTTATTAATCTCACAAGGAGGTTTCCGTTAATGAAAAGAGGAGCACAGGACACATACAGAAGAAAAAGTACAAAAGAACAGTTGACTGGATGGAACAAATCCTGTTAATCAGAAACGTGGACAGTAAGTTAAACATTCCATAATAAGGAGAGAAAAGGGTAAATTGACTCATTAATTGACTGAGTAATAACCAAGAGTGCAGTTTGTTCTCTGTGTGAAAGGAGGGAGTGTGCCAAAAGGTACGGAAGAGGCGAGAATCCAATTTCAAGGAGAAAATTAACCCAGGAGAACGCTCTGATTTCCATAGATAGAACCGTGGGCACAATGGAAATTGCTAAGTTTCTTCAGAACATTCCAGTAGCAGCTTCTGAATCTCAAAATGAAATCTCACCAATGAGAAGAAATTGTGATACGGGTTTGTGGAACTGAATACACTTCTACTCATAAGATTACGTACCCCTTGAAAAGTGTGTAAGATTCAAATTCAACTATTAGGCATCCCAGAATAGCAGAATCATTAAACAGAGTAGCAATAAAGGGAACAGTAAAATGTTGACACACAAAGAATGACGTGGCAATGAAGGGTAGGCTTACTTTTTCAGAGGTTTTACCAGTGTATAAGGAGCAAAATGGAAAAGGCCAGCATATAGCAGAATTTAATATGTGGCTAAAGGAGCGGTGTAAAGGAGAAGGCTTTGGTTATATTAGTCATGATGTCTGTAGCTGGTCCAATGAAAAAATGTATAAAAGAGATGGTCTGCATCCATCCAAGAAAGGGACTGAGTTACTTGGCAATAAAATCACAGCTTTTCTGGAGGAACATTTAAACTAAACAATGGGGAGAGTGAGTTATTTGATACAGAACATCACTGTCCCCGGCAATCTAAGAAAATAGGGGAAGCCAGGCACCACACAAGTTATGCAGCAAGTAAACACAGGGTCAGTCATAAAGGACTGTGTCTATACACTAATGCAGAGAGTATGAACAGTAAGCAGTAAGCAGGGTGAACTAGAAATTCAGGTAAATGAGGGCGGATATGATATTGTTGCCATTATGGAAACATGGTGGGACGAGACCTACAAATGGAAACACAGCTAGAGGGATTTAAACTATTTAAAAGAAACAGACTAAACAAAAGAGGAGGTGGAGTTGCTCTATATATAAGAAATAACTTTATCTCTACAGAAATAGAGCACAACAATGACGAAAACTGTAAACTTGAATGCATTTGGGTCAATATAAAAGAGGGAAAAATGACATTGCCATAGGTGTATACTATAGGCCGCCCAACCAAGCAGAGGAAATAGATGAACTTTTTACTAGTCAGCTAACTAAGGTATGTAAGAAGCACATCACAATAGTAATGGGGGACTTTAATTACCCTGATATCAACTGGGAGACAAACTCTGCACCAAGTGGAAGATCAAACAGATTCCTGACAAACCTAGCAGACAACTTTCTCTCCCAAAAAGTAGAGAAGGGAACTAGGGGATTAGCCATATTGGATTTAATTCTCACAAACAGAGATGAAATGATAGAAAATGTCGAAGCCACAGGAACCTTGGGGGGAAGTGATCATGCAATATTGGAATTCAACATTCTGGAGGCACAAGCAATAGAACACAGCCAAACTAGACTCTTGGACTTTAAAAGAGCTAATTTCAATAAACTTAGAGAGACTGTGGGAAGAATTCCATGGATGAGAATCCTAAAGGGGAAAACAACTCAAGAAGCTTGGGAAATTTTGAAAAGTTAGATAATAAAGGCCCAGTCTAGTACAATACCAACAAAGAAGAAAAATAACAGCTCTCAAAAGAAACCAGCATGGCTGCATAAAGAACTCTCTGATAAATTGAAAGATAAAAAGGACAAGTATAAGAATTGGAAAGAGGGGCACATAACTAAGTCAGAATATCAGCAAATAGCCCGTGCCTGCAAAGATGAAGTGAGGAAAGCTAAGGCTCAAAATGAACTAAGGCTTGCAACCAAAGTCAAAAATAACAAAAAATGCTTCTTTCAACATATAAAAAACAAGAAAAAAGTTAAGGAAATGATTGGTCCACTAGTGGGGGAAAGTGGCAAGAAGGTGACAAGCAATAGGGAGAAAGCAGAACTATTTAACTCATTTTTTGCATCTGTCTTTACACAAAGGGAAAAAACAGTCCAACCTACCAAAACCAGTGCCATAAAAAACAGAATAGAAACGCAAGTTAAGATAGGCAAGAAAATGGTAAGTGAGCACCTGTCCAGCCTAAACGAGTTCAAATCACCAGGACCAGATGGATTACACCCCAATGTTCTCAAGGAACTGGCAGACGTGATCTCAGAGCCACTGAACTATATTTTTCAAAATTCCTGGAGCACTGGGGAACTACCAGAGGACTGGAAGAGAGCTGATGTAGTTCCCATCTTCAAAAAAGGGAAAAAATAGATCCTGGAAATTACAGACCTATCAGCCTGACCTCAATACCTGGGAAGATTCTGGAAAAGATAATCAAACAACAAATCAGCGAACACCTAGATGCAAACAAAGTCATCACTAAAAGTTAACATGGGTTTGTCAAAAACAGATCATGCCAGACAAATCTTATCACATTCTTTGACCAAGTGACAAAATTAGTGGACCAGAGGAATGCTGTAGATATAATTTACATGGACTTCAGTAAGGCATTTGATAAAGAAGATCACAACCTACTACTTGATAAGATAGAAAAATGTGGGTTAGATAGCATCACCACCAGATGGATTCGTAGGCCGTACTCAGCGTGTGGTCCTCAATGGAACTGCATCTACATGGAAGGAAGTGTGTAGTGGGGTGCCCCAGGGCTCTGTTCTGGGCCCAGTGCTCTTCAATATCTTCATTAACGATTTGGATGAGGGGATAGATGGGGAACTCATCAAATTTGCAGATGACACCAAGCTGGCAGGAATAGCCAATACTCCAGAAGATAGGCTTAAAATACAGGAGGATCTGGACAGACTCGAACACTGGGCGCTATCTAACAAAACAAAATTCAATGGTGAAAAAAGTAAGGTTCTACATTTAGGCAGGAAAAATCAAATGCACCAGTATAGTATAGGTGGTACCTTACTCAATAGTAGTAACTGTGAGAGGGATCTCGGAGTCCTAGTAGACAATCACTTCAATATGAGCCAGCAGTGTGCTGCAGCTGCCAAAAAAGCCAACACAGTGCTAGGCTGCATTAACAGAGGGATAGAATCAAGATCAAGTGAAGTACTAATACCAGTTTACAATGCTTTGGTAAGGCCACACCTGGAATACTGCATCCAGTTTTGGTCACCACGATGTAAAAAAGATGTCGAGACTCTAGAAAGGGTACAGAGAAGAGCAACAAAGATGATTGGGGGACTGGAGGCTAAAACATATAGGGAACGGTTGCTGGAATTGGGTATGTGTAGTTTAATGAAGAGAAGAGCGAGGGGTGACATGATAGTAGTGTTCCAATATCTCAGAGGCTGCCACAAAGAAGAGGGAGTCAAGCTATTCTCCAAAGCACCTGAAAGCAGGACAAGAAGCAACGGATGAAAACTAGTCAAGGAGAGAAGCAACCTAGAACTAAGGAGAAACTTCCTGACAGTTAGAACAATTAACCAGTGGAACAACCTGCCTCCAGAGGTGGTGAATGCTCCAACACTGGAAGTTTTTAAGAAGAGACTGGACAGCCATTTGCCTGAAATGGTATAGGGTTTCCTGCCTGAGCAGAGGGTTGGACTACATGACCTCCAAGGTCCCATCCAACTTCTTCTTCTTCTTCTTCTTCTTCTTCTTCTTCTTCTTCTTCTTCTTCTTCTTCTTCTTCTTCTTCTTCTTCTTATTATTATTATTATTATTATTATTATTATTATTATTATTATTATTATTATTATTATTATTATTATTATTATTATTATTATTATTATTATTCACATCTTCCAAACTCTAGACATATGGTTTTTCTCCTGTGTGAATTCTTTGATGTTTACAAAGACCACTATTTTCAGTAAAGCTCTTTCCACACTGGAGGCATTTATATGGTTTCTCCCCTGAATGGATCCTTTGATGAACATAAAGGCTGCTCCTCCGGCTGAAGCTCTTTCCACACTCTGTGCATTTATTCGGTTTTTCTCCTGTGTGAATCTTTTGATGTCTATGGAGATGTCCCATCTGAGTGAAGCTCCTTCCACACTCCAGGCATTTATGTGGTTTTTCTCCTATGTGGATTCTTAGATGCATATAAAGGGTGCCGTTCTTAGTAAAGGTCTTTCCACATAACAGGCATTTAAATGGTTTCTCCCCAGTGTGGATTCTTTGATGTGCATAAAGTTTTCCCAGATGAATGAAGCTCTTTCCACACTCCAGGTATTTATACGGGTTTTCTGTTGTGTTGATCATTCGATGTACATAAAGGTTTTCCCTCAGACTGAAGCTCTTTCCACATTCCAGGCATTTAAATGGTTTTTCTCCTGTGTGGATTCTTAGGTGCCTTTCAAGAATTCCATTTGATTTGAAGGATTTTCCACTTTCCGGGCACTGATATTTTTTTCCTCCCTCCTGGATTCTGTGGCGTTTCCCGAGTCTCCCGCATCTCCCGAAGGACCCTCCGCCCTCCAGGCCCATCTCGGGGTCTCTGCCTGTTTCCTGCTCCCCACTTTGCCCTCCAGGCGGCCTCCTTTCGCAGAGTCTCCCTCGGCTCATCCCTTCCGGGCCTTCCCCGCCGTCTCCTCCCAGGGCCTCCTCTCCTCTTGGCCAGTGCCTCCTTCCTTCCTTCCTCCGCCAGGCTCGCCCGACCTCCTGCAGGGGCAAAGGGGGAGAGGTGGGTCACGGCTTCATCCCTTCCCCGGAGGGGAGTCCCAGCCCTGCCCGGGGAGGAAGCCCGAAGCTTCGGCCACTCAGTGAGACTTTCCGGGCAGGCCTCCTTCCCAGCACCCGTCCTGCCAGACCAGGCTTTTTCTCCTGTGTGAATCTTTTGATGTCTATGGAGATGTATTATAAACGGAAGCTGACTCTGAGCTCCCTCTGCCCAGAGGAAGGCAGTGCTAGGAAGGGCCAAGATCCTCTGCAGAAGCGTCAATCTCCCGGCCCTGCGATGGAAGAGTCAGACTGAGGAAGAGACGCAGCTGCCACCCTGGCAGGGGGGGAATGGAGCCCCCAAAGGGGAAGCAGTGTTAGATGTCGTAGGGCACCCCAAATCTCACCCCACCCCCTGGCCGGACGAAGACAACCTTCGCTACTGTGCAGGCTGCATCTGACTGATGGAGGGAAGGAGGACGCCGATTGGTCGCTCTGGTGAGGGCGGTGATTGGCAAGAGAACTCCTACAGGCGGTCCCTTCAAGCAAAGAGAAAGAGCTCCCAGCAGAAAGGCACACAGAGAAGTCCTCCACTTCCAGAGTCAAAAAGGACTGAGGCGCTTAATTGATTCGGCCGCGGACTGACTCTGAGCCAGGTAGGGTGCAAGGGATGCTGGGAGTTGCAGTCCGAGCCCTTCTCTGGCGGAGAAGGGAGGGAGGGGGGAGCCAGGGGGGAGCCCGAGGCTTGGTCTGGCGGAATGGGCGCTGGGAGGGAAACCTGCCCGGAAAATCTCCCTGAGAGGCCGAGGCTTCAACCTTCCTCCCCGGGCGGGGCTGGGATGAAGCCGTGACCCGCCTCTCCTCCTCCCCCTTCACCCTTGCAGGAGGAAAGGGGAGCCCGGTGGAGGAAGGAAGGAGGCCCCGCGGAGCAGCCCCGGGAGGAGACAGCAGGGAAGGGATGACCCCACGGGGACTCCGCGAAAGGAGGCCGCCTGGGGGGTGAAGCGGGGGGGGGGCAGGAAACGGGCGGAGACCCCTAGACGGGACTGGAGGATGGTTTTTTGGTCTTCGGGGAGGCGGGGGAACATGAATATGTGTTTGTTTTTCGAATTTGAGCTCTATCTGAAATGGGAACTTTTCATGCTATAAGCAGTTTTTCCTAACAAATGCAAGATATAACATGGGCTATCTCCGCAAGGAGACATCAGATCTGCAAAACTCATGGTTTTTTGGTCTTCGGGGAGGCGGGGGAACATGAATATGTGTTTGTTTTTCGAATTTGACCTCTATCTGAAATGAGCACTTTTCATGCTCAAAGCAGTTTTTCCTAACAAATGCAAGATATAACATTGGCTATCTCCGCAAGGAAACATCAGATCTGCACAACTCATGGTTTTTTGGTCTTCGGGGAGGTGGGGGAACATGAAAATGTGTTTGTTTTTCGAATTTGACCTCTATCTGAAATGGGCACTTTTCATGCTATAAGCAGTTTTTCCTAACAAATGCAAGATATAACATGGGCTATCTCCGCAAGGAAACATGAGATCTGCAAAAGTTATGGTTTTTTGGTCTTCAGGGAGGATGGGGAACATGAAAATATGTTTGTTTTTCGAATTTGACCTCTATCTGAAATGGGCACTTTTCATGCTATAAGCAGTTTTTCCTAACAAATGCAAGATATAACATGGGCTATCTCCGCAAGGAAACATGAGATCTGCAAAAGTTATGGTTTTTTGGTCTTCGGAGAGGATGGGGAACATGAATATGTGTTTGTTTTTCGAATTTGACCTCTATCTAAAATTAGCACTTTTCATGCTCTAAGCAGTTTTTCCTAACAATTGCAAGATATAACATTGGCTATCTCCGCAAGGAAACATCAGATCTGCACAACTCATGGTTTTTTGGTCTTCGGGGAGGCGGGGGAACATGAAAATGTGTTTGTTTTTCGAATTTGACCTCTATCTGAAATGGGCACTTTTCATGCTATAAGTAGTTTTTCCTAACAAATGCAAGATATAACATGGGCTATCTCCGCAAGGAAACATGAGATCTGCAAAAGTTATGGTTTTTTGGTCTTCGGGGAGGATGGGGAACATGAATATGTGTTTGTTCTTCGAATTTGACCTCTATCTGAAATGAGCACTTTTCATGCTCTAAGCAGTTTTTCCTAACAAATGCAAGATATAACATTGGCTATCTCCGCAAGGAAACATCAGATCTGCACAACTCATGGTTTTTTGGTCTTCGGGGAGGAGGGGGAACATGAATATGTGTTTGTTTTTCGAATTTGAGATCTTTCTGCAATGGGCACTTTTCATACTATAAGCAGTTTTTCCTAACAAATGCAAGATATAACATTGGCAATCTCCACAAGGAAACATCAGATCTGCTCAACTCATGGTTTTTTGGTCTTCGGGGAGGAGGGGGAACATGAATATGTGTTTGTTTTTCGAATTTGAGCTCTTTCTGCAATGGGCACTTTTCATACTATAAGCAGTTTTTCCTAACAAATGCAAGATATAACATGGGCTATCTCCGCAAGGAAACATGAGATCTGCAAACGTTATGGTTTTTTGGTCTTCGGGGAGGATGGGGAACATGAATATGTTTTTGTTTTTCGAATTTGAGCTCTTTCTGCAATGGGCACTTTTCATGCTATAAGCAGTTTTTCCTAACAAATGCAAGATATACAATTGGCTATCTCCGCAAGGAAACATCAGATCTGCACAACTCATGGTTTTTTGGTCTTCGGGGAGGCGGGGGAACATGAAAATGTGTTTGTTTTTTGAATTTGACCTCTATCTCAAATGGGCACTTTTCATGCTATAAGCAGTTTTTCCTAACAAATGCAAGATATAACATGGGCTATCTCCGCAAGGAAACATGAGATCTGCAAAATTTATGGTTTTTTGTTCTTCGGAGAGGATGGGGAACATGAATATGTGTTTGTTTTTCGAATTTGAGCTCTATCTGAAATGAGCACTTTTCATGCTCTAAGCAGTTTTTCCTAACAAATGCAAGATATAACATTGGCTATCTCCGCAAGGAAACATGAGATCTGCACAACTCATGGTTTTTTGGTCTTCGGGGAGGATGGGGAACATGAATATGTGATTATTTTTCGAATTTGAGCTCTTTCTGCAATGGGCACTTTTCATGCTATAAGCAGTTTTTCCTAACAAATGCAAGATATAACATTGGCTATCTCCGCAAGGAAACATCAGATCTGCACAACTCATGGTTTTTTGGTCTTCGGGGAGGTGGGGGAACATGAAAATGTGTTTGTTTTTCGAATTTGACCTCTATCTGAAATGGGCACTTTTCATGCTATAAGCAGTTTTTCCTAACAAATGCAAGATATAACATGGGCTATCTCCGCAAGGAAACATGAGATCTGCAAAAGTTATGGTTTTTTGGTCTTCGGGGAGGATGGGGAACATGAAAATGTGTTTGTTTTTTGAATTTGACCTCTATCTGAAATGGGCACTTTTCATGCTATAAGCAGTTTTTCCTAACAAATGCAAGATATAACATGGGCTATCTCCGCAAGGAAACATCAGATCTGCAAAAGTTATGGTTTTTTGGTCTTCGGGGAGGATGGGGAACATGAATATGTGTTTGTTTTTCGAATTTGACCTCTATCTGAAATTAGCACTTTTCATGCTCTAAGCAGTTTTTCCTAACAATTGCAAGATATAACATTGGCTATCTCCGCAAGGAAACATCAGATCTGCACAACTCATGGTTTTTTGGTCTTCGGGGAGGAGGGGGAACATGAATATGTGTTTGTTTTTCAAATTTGAGATCTTTCTGCAATGGGCACTTTTCATACTATAAGCAGTTTTTCCTAACAAATGCAAGATATAACATGGGCTATCTCCGCAAGGAAACATGAGATCTGCAAACATTATGGTTTTTTGGTCTTCGGGGAGGATGGGGAACATGAATATGTTTTTGTTTTTCGAATTTGAGCTCTTTCTGCAATGGGCACTTTTCATGCTATAAGCAGTTTTTCCTAACAAATGCAAGATATAGCATTGGCTATCTCCGCAAGGAAACATCAGATCTGCACAACTCATGGTTTTTTGGTCTTCGGGGAGGCGGGGGAACATGAAAATGTGTTTGTTTTTCGAATTTGACCTCTATCTGAAATGGGCACTTTTCATGCTATAAGCAGTTTTTCCTAACAAATGCAAGATATAACATGGGCTATCTCCGCAAGGAAACATGAGATCTGCAAAAGTTAAGGTTTTTTGGTCTTCGGGGAGGATGGGGAACATGAATATGTGTTTGTTCTTCGAATTTGACCTCTATCTGAAATGAGCACTTTTCATGCTCTAAGCAGTTTTTCCTAACAAATGCAAGATATAACATTGGCTATCTCCGCAAGGAAACATCAGATCTGCACAACTCATGGTTTTTTGGTCTTCGGGGAGGAGGGGGAACATGAATATGTGTTTGTTTTTCGAATTTGAGATCTTTCTGCAATGGGCACTTTTCATACTATAAGCAGTTTTTCCTAACAAATGCAAGATATAACATTGGCTATCTCCGCAAGGAAACATCAGATCTGCTCAACCCATGGTTTTTTGGTCTTCGGGGAGGAGGGGGAACATGAATATGTGTTTGTTTTTCGAATTGGAGCTCTTTCTGCAATGGGCACTTTTCATGCTCTAAGCAGTTTTTCCTAACAAATGCAAGATATAACATTGGCTATCTCCGCAAGGAAACCTGAGATCTGCACAACTCATGGTTTTTTGGTCTTCCGGGAGGTGGGGGAACATGAAAATGTGTTTGTTTTTCGAATTTGACCTCTATCTGAAATGGGCACTTTTCATGCTGTAAGCAGTTTTTCCTAACAAATGCAAGATATAACATGGGCTATCTCCGCAAGGAAACATGAGATCTGCAAAAGTTATGGTTTTTTGGTCTTCGGGGAGGATGGGGAACATGAAAATGTGTTTGTTTTTCGAATTTGACCTCTATCTGAAATGGGCACTTTTTATGCTATAAGCAGTTTTTCCTAACAAATGCAAGATATAACATTGGCTATCTCCGCAAGGAAACATGAGATCTGCACAACTCATGGTTTTTTGGTCTTCGGGGAGGATGGGGAACATGAATATGTGTTTGTTTTTCGAATTTGACCTCTATCTGAAATTAGCACTTTTCATGCTCTAAGCAGTTTTTCCTAACAATTGCAAGATATAACATTGGCTATCTCCGCAAGGAAACATCAGATCTGCACAACTCATGGTTTTTTGGTCTTCGGGGAGGAGGGGGAACATGAATATGTGTTTGTTTTTCAAATTTGAGATCTTTCTGCAATGGGCACTTTTCATACTATAAGCAGTTTTTCCTAACAAATGCAAGATATAACATTGGCACTCTCCACAAGGAAACATCAGATCTGCTCAACTCATGGTTTTTTGGTCTTCGGGGAGGAGGGGGAACATGAATATGTGTTTGTTTTTCGAATTTGAGCTCTTTCTGCAATGGGCACTTTTCATACTATAAGCAGTTTTTCCTAACAAATGCAAGATATAACATGGGCTATCTCCGCAAGGAAACATGAGATCTGCAAACGTTATGGTTTTTTGGTCTTCGGGGAGGATGGGGAACATGAATATGTTTTTGTTTTTCGAATTTGAGCTCTTTCTGCAATGGGCACTTTTCATACTATAAGCAGTTTTTCCTAACAAATGCAAGATAAAACGTTGGCTATCTCCGCAAGGAAACATCAGATCTGCTCAACCCATGGTTTTTTGGTCTTCGGGGAGGAGGGGGAACATGAATATGTGTTTGTTTTTCGAATTGGAGCTCTTTCTGCAATGGGCACTTTTCATGCTCTAAACAGTTTTTCCTAACAAATGCAAGATATAACATTGGCTATCTCCGCAAGGAAACCTGAGATCTGCACAACTCATGGTTTTTTGGCCTTCGGGGAGGATGGGGAACATGAATATGTGATTGTTTTTCGAATTTGAGCTCTTTCTGCAATGGGCAATTTTCATGGTATAAGCAGTTTTTCCTAACAAATGCAAGATATAACATTGGCTATCTCCGCAAGGAAACATCAGATCTGCACAACTCATGGTTTTTTGGTCTTCGGGGAGGTGGGGGAACATGAAAATGTGTTTGTTTTTCGAATTTGACCTCTATCTGAAATGGGCACTTTTCATGCTATAAGCAGTTTTTCCTAACAAATGCAAGATATAACATGGGCTATCTCCGCAAGGAAACATGAGATCTGCAAAAGTTATGGTTTTGTGGTCTTCGGGGAGGATGGGGAACATGAAAATGTGTTTGTTTTTCGAATTTGACCTCTATCTGAAATGGGCACTTTTTATACTATAAGCAGTTTTTCCTAACAAATGCAAGATATAACATTGGCTATCTCCGCAAGGAAACATCAGATCTGCACAACTCATGGTTTTTTGGTCTTCGGGGAGGTGGGGGAACATGAAAATGTGTTTGTTTTTCGAATTTGACCTCTATCTGAAATGGGCACTTTTCATGCTATAAGCAGTTTTTCCTAACAAATGCAAGATATAACATGGGCTATCTCCGCAAGGAAACATGAGATCTGCAAAAGTTATGGTTTTGTGGTCTTCGGGGAGGATGGGGAACATGAAAATGTGTTTGTTTTTCGAATTTGACCTCTATCTGAAATGGGCACTTTTTATGCTATAAGCAGTTTTTCCTAACAAATGCAAGATATAACATTGGCTATCTCCGCAAGGAAACATGAGATCTGCACAACTCATGGTTTTTTGGTCTTCGGGGAGGATGGGGAACATGAATATGTGTTTGTTTTTCGAATTTGACCTCTATCTGAAATGGGCACTTTTTATGCTATAAGCAGTTTTTCCTAACAAATGCAAGATATAACATTGGCTATCTCCGCAAGGAAACATCAGATCTGCACAACTCATGGTTTTTTGGTCTTCGGGGAGGAGGGGGAACATGAATATGTGTTTGTTTTTCAAATTTGAGATCTTTCTGCAATGGGCACTTTTCATACTATAAGCAGTTTTTCCTAACAAATGCAAGATATAACATTGGCAATCTCCACAAGGAAACATCAGATCTGCTCAACTCATGGTTTTTTGGTCTTCGGGGAGGAGGGGGAACATGAATATGTGTTTGTTTTTCGAATTTGAGCTCTTTCTGCAATGGGCACTTTTCATACTGTAAGCAGTTTTTCCTAACAAATGCAAGATATAACATGGGCTATCTCCGCAAGGAAACATGAGATCTGCAAACGTTATGGTTTTTTTGTCTTCGGGGAGGATGGGGAACATGAATATGTTTTTGTTTTTCGAATTTGAGCTCTTTCTGCAATGGGCACTTTTCATGCTATAAGCAGTTTTTCCTAACAAATGCAAGATATACAATTGGCTATCTCCGCAAGGAAACATCAGATCTGCACAACTCATGGTTTTTTGGTCTTCGGGGAGGCGGGGGAACATGAAAATGTGTTTGTTTTTTGAATTTGACCTATATCTGAAATGGGCACTTTTCATGCTATAAGCAGTTTTTCCTAACAAATGCAAGATATAACATGGGCTATCTCCGCAAGGAAACATGAGATCTGCAAAAGTTATGGTTTTTTGTTCTTCGGAGAGGATGGGGAACATGAATATGTGTTTGTTTTTCGAATTTGAGCTCTATCTGAAATGAGCACTTTTCATGCTCTAAGCAGTTTTTCCTAACAAATGCAAGATATAACATTGGCTATCTCCGCAAGGAAACATGAGATCTGCACAACTCATGGTTTTTTGGTCTTCGGGGAGGATGGGGAACATGAATATGTGATTATTTTTCGAATTTGAGCTCTTTCTGCAATGGGCACTTTTCATGCGATAAGCAGTTTTTCCTAACAAATGCAAGATATAACATTGGCTATCTCCGCAAGGAAACATCAGATCTGCACAACTCATGGTTTTTTGGTCTTCGGGGAGGTGGGGGAACATGAAAATGTGTTTGTTT
Source organism: Vipera ursinii (assembly GCF_947247035.1). Taxonomy (NCBI): domain Eukaryota; kingdom Metazoa; phylum Chordata; class Lepidosauria; order Squamata; family Viperidae; genus Vipera; species Vipera ursinii. The sequence goes on along the minus strand of NC_139519.1, from coordinate 965,917 downwards.
TTCGAATTTGACCTCTATCTGAAATGGGCACTTTTCATGCTATAGGCAGTTTTTCCTAACAAATGCAAGATATAACATGGGCTATCTCCGCAAGGAAACATCAGATCTGCAAAAGTTATGGTTTTTTGTTCTTCGGGGAGGATGGGGAACATGAAAATGTGTTTGTTTTTCGAATTTGACCTCTATCTGAAATGGGCACTTTTCATGCTATAAGCAGTTTTTCCTAACAAATGCAAGATATAACATGGGCTATCTCCGCAAGGAAACATCAGATCTGCAAAAGTTATGGTTTTTTGGTCTTCGGGGAGGATGGGGAACATGAATATGTGTTTGTTTTTCGAATTTGAGATCTTTCTGCAATGGGCACTTTTCATACTATAAGCAGTTTTTCCTAACAAATGCAAGATATAACATTGGCTATCTCCGCAAGGAAACATCAGATCTGATCAACCCATGGTTTTTTGGTCTTCGGGGAGGAGGGGGAACATGAATATGTGTTTGTTTTTCGAATTGGAGCTCTTTCTGCAATGGGCACTTTTCATGCTCAAAGCAGTTTTTCGTAACAAATGCAAGATATAACATTGGCTATCTCCGCAAGGAAACATCAGATCTGCAAAAGTTATGGTTTTTTGGTCTTCTGGGAGGATGGGGAACATGAAAATGTGTTTGTTTTTCGAATTTGACCTCTATCTGAAATGGGCACTTTTTATGCTATAAGCAGTTTTTCCTAACAAATGCAAGATATAACATTGGCTATCTCCGCAAGGAAACATGAGATCTGCACAACTCATGGTTTTTTGGTCTTCGGGGAGGATGGGGAACATGAATATGTGATTGTTTTTCGAATTTGAGCTCTTTCTGCAATGGGCACTTTTCATGCTATAAGCAGTTTTTCCTAACAAATGCAAGATATAACACTGGCTATGTCCGCAAGGAAACATCAGATCTGCACAACTCATGGTTTTTTGGTCTTCGGGGAGGTGGGGGAACATGAAAATGTGTTTGTTTTTTGAATTTGACCTCTATCTGAAATGGGCACTTTTCATGCTATAAGCAGTTTTTCCTAACAAATGCAAGATATAACATGGGCTATCTCCGCAAGGAAACATGAGATCTGCAAAAGTTATGGTTTTTTGGTCTTCGGGGAGGATGGGGAACATGAAAATGTGTTTGTTTTTCGAATTTGACCTCTATCTTAAATGGGCACTTTTTATGCTATAAGCAGTTTTTCCTAACAAATGCAAGATATAACATGGGCTATCTCCGCAAGGAAACATGAGATCTGCAAACATTATGGTTTTTTGGTCTTCGGGGAGGATGGGGAACATGAATATGTTTTTGTTTTTCGAATTTGAGCTCTTTCTGCAATGGGCACTTTTCATGCTATAAGCAGTTTTTCCTAACAAATGCAATATATAGCATTGGCTATCTTTGCAAGGAAACATCAGATCTGCACAACTCATGGTTTTTTGGTCTTCGGGGAGGCGGGGGAACATGAATATGTGTTTGTTTTTCGAATTAGACTATCTGAAATGGGCACTTTTCATGCTATAAGCAGTTTTTCCTAACAAATGCAAGATATAACATGGGCTATCTCCGCAAGGAAACATGAGATCTGCAAAAGTTATGGTTTTTTGGTCTTCGGGGAGGATGGGGAACATGAATATGTGTTTGTTTTTCGAATTTGAGATCTTTCTGCAATGGGCACTTTTCATACTATAAGCAGTTTTTCCTAACAAATGCAAGATATAACATTGGCTATCTCCGCAAGGAAACATCAGATCTGCTCAACCCATGGTTTTTTGGTCTTCGGGGAGGAGGGGGAACATGAATATGTGTTTGTTTTTCGAATTGGAGCTCTTTCTTCAATGGGCACTTTTCATGCTCTAAGCAGTTTTTCCTAACAAATGCAAGATATAACATTGGCTATCTCCGCAAGGAAACATCAGATCTGCACAACTCATGGTTTTTTGGTCTTCGGGGAGGTGGGGGAACATGAAAATGTGTTTGTTTTTCGAATTTGACCTCTATCTGAAATGGGCACTTTTCATGCTATAAGCAGTTTTTCCTAACAAATGCAAGATATAACATGGGCTATCTCCGCAAGGAAACATGAGATCTGCAAAAGTTATGGTTTTTTGGTCTTCGGGGAGGATGGGGAACATGAAAATGTGTTTGTTTTTCGAATTTGACCTCTATCTGAAATGGGCACTTTTTATGCTATAAGCAGTTTTTCCTAACAAATGCAAGATATAACATTGGCTATCTCCGCAAGGAAACATGAGATCTGCACAACTCATGGTTTTTTGGTCTTCGGGGAGGATGGGGAACATGAATATGTGATTGTTTTTCGAATTTGAGCTGTTTCTGCAATGGGCACTTTTCATGCTATAAGCAGTTTTTCCTAACAAATGCAAGATATAACACTGGCTATCTCCGCAAGGAAACATCAGATCTGCACAACTCATGGTTTTTTGGTCTTCGGGGAGGTGGGGGAACATGAAAATGTGTTTGTTTTTTGAATTTGACCTCTATCTGAAATGGGCACTTTTCATGCTATAAGCAGTTTTTCCTAACAAATGCAAGATATAACATGGGCTATCTCCGCAAGGAAACATGAGATCTGCAAAAGTTATGGTTTTTTGGTCTTCGGGGAGGATGGGGAACATGAAAATGTGTTTGTTTTTCGAATTTGACCTCTATCTGAAATGGGCACTTTTTATGCTATGAGCAGTTTTTCCTAACAAATGCAAGATATAACATGGGCTATCTCCGCAAGGAAACATGAGATCTGCAAACATTATGGTTTTTTGGTCTTCGGGGAGGATGGGGAACATGAATATATTTTTCTTTTTCGAATTTGAGCTCTTTCTGCAATGGGCACTTTTCATGCTATAAGCAGTTTTTCCTAACAAATGCAAGATATAGCATTGGCTATCTTTGCAAGGAAACATCAGATCTGCACAACTCATGGTTTTTTGGTCTTCGGGGAGGCGGGGGAACATGAAAATGTGTTTGTTTTTCGAATTTGACCTCTATCTGAAATGGGCACTTTTCATGCTATAAGCAGTTTTTCCTAACAAATGCAAGATATATCATGGGCTATCTCCGCACGGAAACATCAGATCTGCAAAAGTTATGGTTTTTTGGTCTTCGGGGAGGATGGGGAACATGAATATGTGTTTGTTTTTCGAATTTGACCTCTATCTGAAATTAGCACTTTTCATGCTCTAAGCAGTTTTTCCTAACAATTGCAAGATATAACATTGGCTATCTCCGCAAGGAAACATCAGATCTGCACAACTCATGGTTTTTTGGTCTTCGGGGAGGAGGGGGAACATGAATATGTGTTTGTTTTTCAAATTTGAGATCTTTCTGCAATGGGCACTTTTCATACTATAAGCAGTTTTTCCTAACAAATGCAAGATATAACATTGGCAATCTCCACAAGGAAACATCAGATCTGCTCAACTCATGGTTTTTTGGTCTTCGGGGAGGAGGGGGAACATGAATATGTGTTTGTTTTTCGAATTTGAGCTCTTTCTGCAATGGGCACTTTTCATACTATAAGCAGTTTTTCCTAACAAATGCAAGATATAACATGGGCTATCTCCGCAAGGAAACATGAGATCTGCAAACGTTATGGTTTTTTGGTCTTCGGGGAGGATGGGGAACATGAATATGTTTTTGTTTTTCGAATTTGAGCTCTTTCTGCAATGGGCACTTTTCATGCTATAAGCAGTTTTTCCTAACAAATGCAAGATATAGCATTGGCTATCTCCGCAAGGAAACATCAGATCTGCACAACTCATGGTTTTTTGGTCTTCGGGGAGGCGGGGGAACATGAAAATGTGTTTGTTTTTCGAATTTGACCTCTATCTGAAATGGGCACTTTTCATGCTATAAGCAGTTTTTCCTAACAAATGCAAGATATAACATTGTCTATCTCCGCAAGGAAACATGAGATCTGCAAAAGTTATGGTTTTTTGGTCTTCGGGGAGGATGGGGAACATGAAAATGTGTTTGTTTTTTGAATTTGACCTCTATCTGAAATGGGCACTTTTCATGCTATAAGCAGTTTTTCCTAACAAATGCAAGATATAACATGGGCTATCTCCGCAAGGAAACATCAGATCTGCAAAAGTTATGGTTTTTTGGTCTTCGGGGAGGATGGGGAACATGAATATGTGTTTGTTTTTCGAATTTGACCTCTATCTGAAATAACCACTTTTCATGCTCTAAGCAGTTTTTCCTAACAATTGCAAGATATAACATTGGCTATCTCCGCAAGGAAACATCAGATCTGCACAACTCATGGTTTTTTGGTCTTCGGGGAGGAGGGGGAACATGAATATGTGTTTGTTTTTCAAATTTGAGATCTTTCTGCAATGGGCACTTTTCATACTATAAGCAGTTTTTCCTAACAAATGCAAGATATAACATTGGCAATCTCCAGAAGGAAACATCAGATCTGCTCAACTCATGGTTTTTTGGTCTTCGGGGAGGAGGGGGAACATGAATATGTGTTTGTTTTTCAAATTTGAGCTCTTTCTGCAATGGGCACTTTTCATACTATAAGCAGTTTTTCCTAACAAATGCAAGATATAACATGGGCTATCTCCGCAAGGAAACCTGAGATCTGCACAACTCATGGTTTTTTGGTCTTCGGGGAGGATGGGGAACATGAATATGTGATTGTTTTTCGAATTTGAGCTCTTTCTGCAATGGGCACTTTTCATGGTATAAGCAGTTTTTCCTAACAAATGCAAGATATAACATTGGCTATCTCCGCAAGGAAACATCAGATCTGCTCAACCCATGGTTTTTTGGTCTTCGGGGAGGAGGGGGAACATGAATATGTGTTTGTTTTTAGAATTGGAGCTCTTTCTGCAATGGGCACTTTTCATACTATAAGCAGTTTTTCCTAACAAATGCAAGATAAAACATTGGCTATCTCCGCAAGGAAACATCAGATCTGCTCAACCCATGGTTTTTTGGTCTTCGGGGAGGAGGGGGAACATGAATATGTGTTTGTTTTTCGAATTGGAGCTCTTTCTGCAATGGGCACTTTTCATGCTCTAAGCAGTTTTTCCTAACAAATGCAAGATATAACATTGGCAATCTCCACAAGGAAACATCAGATCTGCTCAACTCATGGTTTTTTGGTCTTCGGGGAGGAGGGGGAACATGAATATGTGTTTGTTGTTCGAATTTGAGCTCTTTCTGCAATGGGCACTTTTCATACTATAAGCAGTTTTTCCTAACAAATGCAAGATATAACATGGGCTATCTCCGCAAGGAAACATGAGATCTGCAAACGTTATGGTTTTTTGGTCTTCGGGGAGGATGGGGAACATGAATATGTTTTTGTTTTTCGAATTTGAGCTCTTTCTGCAATGGGCACTTTTCATGCTATAAGCAGTTTTTCCTAACAAATGCAAGATATAGCATTGGCTATCTCCGCAAGGAAACATCAGATCTGCACAACTCATGGTTTTTTGGTCTTCGGGGAGGCGGGGGAACATGAAAATGTGTTTGTTTTTCGAATTTGACCTCTATCTGAAATGGGCACTTTTCATGCTATAAGCAGTTTTTCCTAACAAATGCAAGATATAACATGGTCTATCTCCGCAAGGAAACATGAGATCTGCAAAAGTTATGGTTTTTTGGTCTTCGGGGAGGATGGGGAACATGAAAATGTGTTTGTTTTTTGAATTTGACCTCTATCTGAAATGGGCACTTTTCATGCTATAAGCAGTTTTTCCTAACAAATGCAAGATATAACATGGGCTATCTCCGCAAGGAAACATCAGATCTGCAAAAGTTATGGTTTTTTGGTCTTCGGGGAGGATGGGGAACATGAATATGTGTTTGTTTTTCGAATTTGACCTCTATCTGAAATAACCACTTTTCATGCTCTAAGCAGTTTTTCCTAACAATTGCAAGATATAACATTGGCTATCTCCGCAAGGAAACATCAGATCTGCACAACTCATGGTTTTTTGGTCTTCGGGGAGGAGGGGGAACATGAATATGTGTTTGTTTTTCAAATTTGAGATCTTTCTGCAATGGGCACTTTTCATACTATAAGCAGTTTTTCCTAACAAATGCAAGATATAACATTGGCAATCTCCAGAAGGAAACATCAGATCTGCTCAACTCATGGTTTTTTGGTCTTCGGGGAGGAGGGGGAACATGAATATGTGTTTGTTTTTCAAATTTGAGCTCTTTCTGCAATGGGCACTTTTCATACTATAAGCAGTTTTTCCTAACAAATGCAAGATATAACATGGGCTATCTCCGCAAGGAAACCTGAGATCTGCACAACTCATGGTTTTTTGGTCTTCGGGGAGGATGGGGAACATGAATATGTGATTGTTTTTCGAATTTGAGCTCTTTCTGCAATGGGCACTTTTCATGGTATAAGCAGTTTTTCCTAACAAATGCAAGATATAACATTGGCTATCTCCGCAAGGAAACATCAGATCTGCTCAACCCATGGTTTTTTGGTCTTCGGGGAGGAGGGGGAACATGAATATGTGTTTGTTTTTAGAATTGGAGCTCTTTCTGCAATGGGCACTTTTCATACTATAAGCAGTTTTTCCTAACAAATGCAAGATAAAACATTGGCTATCTCCGCAAGGAAACATCAGATCTGCTCAACCCATGGTTTTTTGGTCTTCGGGGAGGAGGGGGAACATGAATATGTGTTTGTTTTTCGAATTGGAGCTCTTTCTGCAATGGGCACTTTTCATGCTCTAAGCAGTTTTTCCTAACAAATGCAAGATATAACATTGGCTATCTCCGCAAGGAAACCTGAGATCTGCTCAACTCATGGTTTTTTGGTCTTCGGGGAGAAGGGGAACATGAATATGTGATTGTTTTTCGAATTTGAGCTCTTTCTGCAATGGGCACTTTTCATGGTATAAGCAGTTTTTCCTAACAAATGCAAGATATAACATTGGCTATCTCCGCAAGGAAACATCAGATCTGCTCAACCCATGGTTTTTTGGTCTTCGGGGAGGAGGGGGAACATGAATATGTGTTTGTTTTTAGAATTGGAGCTCTTTCTGCAATGGGCACTTTTCATACTATAAGCAGTTTTTCCTAACAAATGCAAGATAAAACATTGGCTATCTCCGCAAGGAAACATCAGATCTGCTCAACCCATGGTTTTTTGGTCTTCGGGGAGGAGGGGGAACATGAATATGTGTTTGTTTTTCGAATTTGAGCTCTTTCTGCAATGGGCACTTTTCATACTATAAGCAGTTTTTCCTAACAAATGCAAGATATAACATGGGCTATCTCCGCAAGGAAACATGAGATCTGCAAACGTTATGGTTTTTTGGTCTTCGGGGAGGATGGGGAACATGAATATGTTTTTGTTTTTCGAATTTGAGCTCTTTCTGCAATGGGCACTTTTCATGCTATAAGCAGTTTTTCCTAACAAATGCAAGATATAGCATTGGCTATCTCCGCAAGGAAACATCAGATCTGCACAACTCATGGTTTTTTGGTCTTCGGGGAGGCGGGGGAACATGAAAATGTGTTTGTTTTTCGAATTTGACCTCTATCTGAAATGGGCACTTTTCATGCTATAAGCAGTTTTTCCTAACAAATGCAAGATATAACATGGTCTATCTCCGCAAGGAAACATGAGATCTGCAAAAGTTATGGTTTTTTGGTCTTCGGGGAGGATGGGGAACATGAAAATGTGTTTGTTTTTTGAATTTGACCTCTATCTGAAATGGGCACTTTTCATGCTATAAGCAGTTTTTCCTAACAAATGCAAGATATAACATGGGCTATCTCCGCAAGGAAACATCAGATCTGCAAAAGTTATGGTTTTTTGGTCTTCGGGGAGGATGGGGAACATGAATATGTGTTTGTTTTTCGAATTTGACCTCTATCTGAAATAACCACTTTTCATGCTCTAAGCAGTTTTTCCTAACAATTGCAAGATATAACATTGGCTATCTCCGCAAGGAAACATCAGATCTGCACAACTCATGGTTTTTTGGTCTTCGGGGAGGAGGGGGAACATGAATATGTGTTTGTTTTTCAAATTTGAGATCTTTCTGCAATGGGCACTTTTCATACTATAAGCAGTTTTTCCTAACAAATGCAAGATATAACATTGGCAATCTCCAGAAGGAAACATCAGATCTGCTCAACTCATGGTTTTTTGGTCTTCGGGGAGGAGGGGGAACATGAATATGTGTTTGTTTTTCAAATTTGAGCTCTTTCTGCAATGGGCACTTTTCATACTATAAGCAGTTTTTCCTAACAAATGCAAGATATAACATGGGCTATCTCCGCAAGGAAACCTGAGATCTGCACAACTCATGGTTTTTTGGTCTTCGGGGAGGATGGGGAACATGAATATGTGATTGTTTTTCGAATTTGAGCTCTTTCTGCAATGGGCACTTTTCATGGTATAAGCAGTTTTTCCTAACAAATGCAAGATATAACATTGGCTATCTCCGCAAGGAAACATCAGATCTGCTCAACCCATGGTTTTTTGGTCTTCGGGGAGGAGGGGGAACATGAATATGTGTTTGTTTTTAGAATTGGAGCTCTTTCTGCAATGGGCACTTTTCATACTATAAGCAGTTTTTCCTAACAAATGCAAGATAAAACATTGGCTATCTCCGCAAGGAAACATCAGATCTGCTCAACCCATGGTTTTTTGGTCTTCGGGGAGGAGGGGGAACATGAATATGTGTTTGTTTTTCGAATTGGAGCTCTTTCTGCAATGGGCACTTTTCATGCTCTAAGCAGTTTTTCCTAACAAATGCAAGATATAACATTGGCAATCTCCACAAGGAAACATCAGATCTGCTCAACTCATGGTTTTTTGGTCTTCGGGGAGGAGGGGGAACATGAATATGTGTTTGTTTTTCGAATTTGAGCTCTTTCTGCAATGGGCACTTTTCATACTATAAGCAGTTTTTCCTAACAAATGCAAGATATAACATGGGCTATCTCCGCAAGGAAACATGAGATCTGCAAACGTTATGGTTTTTTGGTCTTCGGGGAGGATGGGGAACATGAATATGTTTTTGTTTTTCGAATTTGAGCTCTTTCTGCAATGGGCACTTTTCATGCTATAAGCAGTTTTTCCTAACAAATGCAAGATATAGCATTGGCTATCTCCGCAAGGAAACATCAGATCTGCACAACTCATGGTTTTTTGGTCTTCGGGGAGGCGGGGGAACATGAAAATGTGTTTGTTTTTCGAATTTGACCTCTATCTGAAATGGGCACTTTTCATGCTATAAGCAGTTTTTCCTAACAAATGCAAGATATAACATGGTCTATCTCCGCAAGGAAACATGAGATCTGCAAAAGTTATGGTTTTTTGGTCTTCGGGGAGGATGGGGAACATGAAAATGTGTTTGTTTTTTGAATTTGACCTCTATCTGAAATGGGCACTTTTCATGCTATAAGCAGTTTTTCCTAACAAATGCAAGATATAACATGGGCTATCTCCGCAAGGAAACATCAGATCTGCAAAAGTTATGGTTTTTTGGTCTTCGGGGAGGATGGGGAACATGAATATGTGTTTGTTTTTCGAATTTGACCTCTATCTGAAATAACCACTTTTCATGCTCTAAGCAGTTTTTCCTAACAATTGCAAGATATAACATTGGCTATCTCCGCAAGGAAACATCAGATCTGCACAACTCATGGTTTTTTGGTCTTCGGGGAGGAGGGGGAACATGAATATGTGTTTGTTTTTCAAATTTGAGATCTTTCTGCAATGGGCACTTTTCATACTATAAGCAGTTTTTCCTAACAAATGCAAGATATAACATTGGCAATCTCCAGAAGGAAACATCAGATCTGCTCAACTCATGGTTTTTTGGTCTTCGGGGAGGAGGGGGAACATGAATATGTGTTTGTTTTTCAAATTTGAGCTCTTTCTGCAATGGGCACTTTTCATACTATAAGCAGTTTTTCCTAACAAATGCAAGATATAACATGGGCTATCTCCGCAAGGAAACCTGAGATCTGCACAACTCATGGTTTTTTGGTCTTCGGGGAGGATGGGGAACATGAATATGTGATTGTTTTTCGAATTTGAGCTCTTTCTGCAATGGGCACTTTTCATGGTATAAGCAGTTTTTCCTAACAAATGCAAGATATAACATTGGCTATCTCCGCAAGGAAACATCAGATCTGCTCAACCCATGGTTTTTTGGTCTTCGGGGAGGAGGGGGAACATGAATATGTGTTTGTTTTTAGAATTGGAGCTCTTTCTGCAATGGGCACTTTTCATACTATAAGCAGTTTTTCCTAACAAATGCAAGATAAAACATTGGCTATCTCCGCAAGGAAACATCAGATCTGCTCAACCCATGGTTTTTTGGTCTTCGGGGAGGAGGGGGAACATGAATATGTGTTTGTTTTTCGAATTGGAGCTCTTTCTGCAATGGGCACTTTTCATGCTCTAAGCAGTTTTTCCTAACAAATGCAAGATATAACATTGGCTATCTCCGCAAGGAAACCTGAGATCTGCTCAACTCATGGTTTTTTGGTCTTCGGGGAGGATGGGGAACATGAATATGTGATTGTTTTTCGAATTTGAGCTCTTTCTGCAATGGGCACTTTTCATGGTATAAGCAGTTTTTCCTAACAAATGCAAGATATAACATTGGCTATCTCCGCAAGGAAACATCAGATCTGCTCAACCCATGGTTTTTTGGTCTTCGGGGAGGAGGGGGAACATGAATATGTGTTTGTTTTTAGAATTGGAGCTCTTTCTGCAATGGGCACTTTTCATACTATAAGCAGTTTTTCCTAACAAATGCAAGATAAAACATTGGCTATCTCCGCAAGGAAACATCAGATCTGCTCAACCCATGGTTTTTTGGTCTTCGGGGAGGAGGGGGAACATGAATATGTGTTTGTTTTTCGAATTGGAGCTCTTTCTGCAATGGGCACTTTTCAACTCTAAGCAGTTTTTCCTAACAAATGCAAGATATAACATTGGCTATCTCCGCAAGGAAACCTGAGATATGCACAACTCATGGTTTTTTGGTCTTCGGGGAGGATGGGGAACATGAATATGTGATTGTTTTTCGAATTTGAGCTCTTTCTGCAATGGGCACTTTTCATGGTATAAGCAGTTTTTCCTAACAAATGCAAGATATAACATTGGCTATCTCCGCAAGGAAACATCAGATCTGCTCAACCCATGGTTTTTTGGTCTTCGGGGAGGAGGGGGAACATGAATATGTGTTTGTTTTTAGAATTGGAGCTCTTTCTGCAATGGGCACTTTTCATACTATAAGCAGTTTTTCCTAACAAATGCAAGATAAAACATTGGCTATCTCCGCAAGGAAACATCAGATCTGCTCAACCCATGGTTTTTTGGTCTTCGGGGAGGAGGGGGAACATGAATATGTGTTTGTTTTTCGAATTGGAGCTCTTTCTGCAATGGGCACTTTTCAACTCTAAGCAGTTTTTCCTAACAAATGCAAGATATAACATTGGCTATCTCCGCAAGGAAACCTGAGATATGCACAACTCATGGGTTTTTGGTCTTCGGGGAGGATGGGGAACATGAATATGTGATTGTTTTTCGAATTTGAGCTCTTTCTGCAATGGGCACTTTTCATGGTATAAGCAGTTTTTCCTAACAAATGCAAGATATAACATTGGCTATCTCCGCAAGGAAACATCAGATCTGCTCAACCCATGGTTTTTTGGTCTTCGGGGAGGAGGGGGAACATGAATATGTGTTTGTTTTTAGAATTGGAGCTCTTTCTGCAATGGGCACTTTTCATACTATAAGCAGTTTTTCCTAACAAATGCAAGATAAAACATTGGCTATCTCCGCAAGGAAACATCAGATCTGCTCAACCCATGGTTTTTTGGTCTTCGGGGAGGAGGGGGAACATGAATATGTGTTTGTTTTTCGAATTGGAGCTCTTTCTGCAATGGGCACTTTTCAACTCTAAGCAGTTTTTCCTAACAAATGCAAGATATAACATTGGCTATCTCCGCAAGGAAACCTGAGATATGCACAACTCATGGGTTTTTGGTCTTCGGGGAGGATGGGGAACATGAATATGTGATTGTTTTTCGAATTTGAGCTCTTTCTGCAATGGGCACTTTTCATGGTATAAGCAGTTTTTCCTAACAAATGCAAGATATAACATTGGTTATCTCCGCAAGGAAACATCAGATCTGCACAACTCATGGTTTTTTGGTCTTCGGGGAGGTGGGGGAACATGAAAATGTGTTTGTTTTTCGAATTTGACCTCTATCTGAAATGGGCACTTTTCATGCTATAAGCAGTTTTTCCTAACAAATGCAAGATATAACATGGGCTATCTCCGCAAGGAAACATGAGATCTGCAAAAGTTATGGTTTTTTGGTCTTCGGGGAGGATGGGGAACATGAAAATGTGTTTGTTTTTCGAATTTGACCTCTATCTGAAATGGGCACTTTTTATGCTATAAGCAGTTTTTCCTAACAAATGCAAGATATAACATTGGCTATCTCCGCAAGGAAACATGAGATCTGCACAACTCATGGTTTTTTGGTCTTCGGGGAGGATGGGGAACATGAATATGTGTTTGTTTTTTGAATTTGACCTCTATCTGAAATTAGCACTTTTCATGCTCTAAGCAGTTTTTCCTAAAAATTGCAAGATATAACATTGGCTATCTCCGCAAGGAAACATCAGATCTGCACAACTCATGGTTTTTTGGTCTTCGGGGAGGAGGGGGAACATGAATATGTGTTTGTTTTTCAAATTTGAGATCTTTCTGCAATGGGCACTTTTCATACTATAAGCAGTTTTTCCTAACAAATGCAAGATATAACATTGGCAATCTCCACAAGGAAACATCAGATCTGCTCAACTCATGGTTTTTTGGTCTTCGGGGAGGAGGGGGAACATGAATATGTGTTTGTTTTTCGAATTTGAGCTCTTTCTGCAATGGGCACTTTTCATACTATAAGCAGTTTTTCCTAACAAATGCAAGATATAACATGGGCTATCTCCGCAAGGAAACATGAGATCTGCAAACGTTATGGTTTTTTTGTCTTCGGGGAGGATGGGGAACATGAATATGTTTTTGTTTTTCGAATTTGAGCTCTTTCTGCAATGGGCACTTTTCATGCTATAAGCAGTTTTTCCTAACAAATGCAAGATATACAATTGGCTATCTCCGCAAGGAAACATCAGATCTGCACAACTCATGGTTTTTTGGTCTTCGGGGAGGCGGGGGAACATGAAAATGTGTTTGTTTTTTGAATTTGACCTATATCTGAAATGGGCACTTTTCATGCTATAAGCAGTTTTTCCTAACAAATGCAAGATATAACATGGGCTATCTCCGCAAGGAAACATGAGATCTGCAAAAGTTATGGTTTTTTGTTCTTCGGAGAGGATGGGGAACATGAATATGTGTTTGTTTTTCGAATTTGAGCTCTATCTGAAATGAGCACTTTTCATGCTCTAAGCAGTTTTTCCTAACAAATGCAAGATATAACATTGGCTATCTCCGCAAGGAAACATGAGATCTGCACAACTCATGGTTTTTTGGTCTTCGGGGAGGATGGGGAACATGAATATGTGATTATTTTTCGAATTTGAGCTCTTTCTGCAATGGGTACTTTTCATGCTATAAGCAGTTTTTCCTAACAAATGCAAGATATAACATTGGCTATCTCCGCAAGGAAACATCAGATCTGCACAACTCATTGTTTTTTGGTCTTCGGGGAGGTGGGGGAACATGAAAATGTGTTTGTTTTTCGAATTTGACCTCTATCTGAAATGGGCACTTTTCATGCTATAGGCAGTTTTTCCTAACAAATGCAAGATATAACATGGGCTATCTCCGCAAGGAAACATCAGATCTGCAAAAGTTATGGTTTTTTGTTCTTCGGGGAGGATGGGGAACATGAAAATGTGTTTGTTTTTCGAATTTGACCTCTATCTGAAATGGGCACTTTTCATGCTATAAGCAGTTTTTCCTAACAAATGCAAGATATAACATGGGCTATCTCCGCAAGGAAACATCAGATCTGCAAAAGTTATGGTTTTTTGGTCTTCGGGGAGGATGGGGAACATGAATATGTGTTTGTTTTTCGAATTTGAGATCTTTCTGCAATGGGCACTTTTCATACTATAAGCAGTTTTTCCTAACAAATGCAAGATATAACATTGGCTATCTCCGCAAGGAAACATCAGATCTGATCAACCCATGGTTTTTTGGTCTTCGGGGAGGAGGGGGAACATGAATATGTGTTTGTTTTTCGAATTGGAGCTCTTTCTGCAATGGGCACTTTTCATGCTCAAAGCAGTTTTTCCTAACAAATGCAAGATATAACATTGGCTATCTCCGCAAGGAAACATCAGATCTGCACAACTCATGGTTTTTTGGTCTTCGGGGAGGTGGGGGAACATGAAAATGTGTTTGTTTTTCGAATTTGACCTCTATCTGAAATGGGCACTTTTCATGCTATAAGCAGTTTTTCCTAACAAATGCAAGATATAACATTGGCTATCTCCGCAAGGAAACATCAGATCTGCAAAAGTTATGGTTTTTTGGTCTTCTGGGAGGATGGGGAACATGAAAATGTGTTTGTTTTTCGAATTTGACCTCTATCTGAAATGGGCACTTTTTATGCTATAAGCAGTTTTTCCTAACAAATGCAAGATATAACATTGGCTATCTCCGCAAGGAAACATGAGATCTGCACAACTCATGGTTTTTTGGTCTTCGGGGAGGATGGGGAACATGAATATGTGATTGTTTTTCGAATTTGAGCTCTTTCTGCAATGGGCACTTTTCATGCTATAAGCAGTTTTTCCTAACAAATGCAAGATATAACACTGGCTATGTCCGCAAGGAAACATCAGATCTGCACAACTCATGGTTTTTTGGTCTTCGGGGAGGTGGGGGAACATGAAAATGTGTTTGTTTTTTGAATTTGACCTCTATCTGAAATGGGCACTTTTCATGCTATAAGCAGTTTTTCCTAACAAATGCAAGATATAACATGGGCTATCTCCGCAAGGAAACATGAGATCTGCAAAATTTATGGTTTTTTGGTCTTCGGGGAGGATGGGGAACATGAAAATGTGTTTGTTTTTCGAATTTGACCTCTATCTTAAATGGGCACATTTTATGCTATAAGCAGTTTTTCCTAACAAATGCAAGATATAACATGGGCTATCTCCGCAAGGAAACATGAGATCTGCAAACATTATGGTTTTTTGGTCTTCGGGGAGGATGGGGAACATGAATATGTTTTTGTTTTTCGAATTTGAGCTCTTTCTGCAATGGGCACTTTTCATGCTATAAGCAGTTTTTCCTAACAAATGCAATATATAGCATTGGCTATCTTTGCAAGGAAACATCAGATCTGCACAACTCATGGTTTTTTGGTCTTCGGGGAGGCGGGGGAACATGAATATGTGTTTGTTTTTCGAATTAGACTATCTGAAATGGGCACTTTTCATGCTATAAGCAGTTTTTCCTAACAAATGCAAGATATAACATGGGCTATCTCCGCAAGGAAACATGAGATCTGCAAAAGTTATGGTTTTTTGGTCTTCGGGGAGGATGGGGAACATGAATATGTGTTTGTTTTTCGAATTTGAGATCTTTCTGCAATGGGCACTTTTCATACTATAAGCAGTTTTTCCTAACAAATGCAAGATATAACATTGGCTATCTCCGCAAGGAAACATCAGATCTGATCAACCCATGGTTTTTTGGTCTTCGGGGAGGAGGGGGAACATGAATATGTGTTTGTTTTTCGAATTGGAGCTCTTTCTGCAATGGGCACTTTTCATGCTCAAAGCAGTTTTTCCTAACAAATGCAAGATATAACATTGGCTATCTCCGCAAGGAAACATCAGATCTGCACAACTCATGGTTTTTTGGTCTTCGGGGAGGTGGGGGAACATGAAAATGTGTTTGTTTTTCGAATTTGACCTCTATCTGAAATGGGCACTTTTCATGCTATAAGCAGTTTTTCCTAACAAATGCAAGATATAACATTGGCTATCTCCGCAAGGAAACATCAGATCTGCAAAAGTTATGGTTTTTTGGTCTTCTGGGAGGATGGGGAACATGAAAATGTGTTTGTTTTTCGAATTTGACCTCTATCTGAAATGGGCACTTTTTATGCTATAAGCAGTTTTTCCTAACAAATGCAAGATATAACATTGGCTATCTCCGCAAGGAAACATGAGATCTGCACAACTCATGGTTTTTTGGTCTTCGGGGAGGATGGGGAACATGAATATGTGATTGTTTTTCGAATTTGAGCTCTTTCTGCAATGGGCACTTTTCATGCTATAAGCAGTTTTTCCTAACAAATGCAAGATATAACACTGGCTATGTCCGCAAGGAAACATCAGATCTGCACAACTCATGGTTTTTTGGTCTTCGGGGAGGTGGGGGAACATGAAAATGTGTTTGTTTTTTGAATTTGACCTCTATCTGAAATGGGCACTTTTCATGCTATAAGCAGTTTTTCCTAACAAATGCAAGATATAACATGGGCTATCTCCGCAAGGAAACATGAGATCTGCAAAAGTTATGGTTTTTTGGTCTTCGGGGAGGATGGGGAACATGAAAATGTGTTTGTTTTTCGAATTTGACCTCTATCTTAAATGGGCACATTTTATGCTATAAGCAGTTTTTCCTAACAAATGCAAGATATAACATGGGCTATCTCCGCAAGGAAACATGAGATCTGCAAACATTATGGTTTTTTGGTCTTCGGGGAGGATGGGGAACATGAATATGTTTTTGTTTTTCGAATTTGAGCTCTTTCTGCAATGGGCACTTTTCATGCTATAAGCAGTTTTTCCTAACAAATGCAATATATAGCATTGGCTATCTTTGCAAGGAAACATCAGATCTGCACAACTCATGGTTTTTTGGTCTTCGGGGAGGCGGGGGAACATGAATATGTGTTTGTTTTTCGAATTAGACTATCTGAAATGGGCACTTTTCATGCTATAAGCAGTTTTTCCTAACAAATGCAAGATATAACATGGGCTATCTCCGCAAGGAAACATGAGATCTGCAAAAGTTATGGTTTTTTGGTCTTCGGGGAGGATGGGGAACATGAAAATGTGTTTGTTTTTCGAATTTGACCTCTATCTTAAATGGGCACATTTTATGCTATAAGCAGTTTTTCCTAACAAATGCAAGATATAACATGGGCTATCTCCGCAAGGAAACATGAGATCTGCAAACATTATGGTTTTTTGGTCTTCGGGGAGGATGGGGAACATGAATATGTTTTTGTTTTTCGAATTTGAGCTCTTTCTGCAATGGGCACTTTTCATGCTATAAGCAGTTTTTCCTAACAAATGCAATATATAGCATTGGCTATCTTTGCAAGGAAACATCAGATCTGCACAACTCATGGTTTTTTGGTCTTCGGGGAGGCGGGGGAACATGAATATGTGTTTGTTTTTCGAATTAGACTATCTGAAATGGGCACTTTTCATGCTATAAGCAGTTTTTCCTAACAAATGCAAGATATAACATTGGCTATCTCCGCAAGGAAACATTAGATCTGCACAACTCATGGTTTTTTGGTCTTCGGGGAGGAGGGGGAACATGAATATGTGTTTGTTTTTCGAATTTGAAATCTTTCTGCAATGGGCACTTTTCATACTATAAGCAGTTTTTCCTAACAAATGCAAGATTTAACATGGGCTATCTCCGCAAGGAAACATGAGATCTGCAAAAGTTATGTTTTTTTGTTCTTCGGGGAGGATGGGGAACATGAATATGTGTTTGTTTTTCGAATTTGACCTCTATCTGAAATGAGCACTTTTCATGCTCTAAGCAGTTTTTCCTAACAAATGCAAGATATAACCTTAGCTATCTCCGCAAGGAAACATCAGATCTGCACAACTCATGGTTTTTTGGTGTTCGGGGAGGATGGGGAACATGAATATGTGATTGTTTTTCGAATTTGAGCTCTTTCTGCAATGGGCACTTTTCATACTATAAGCAGTTTTTCCTAACAAATGCAAGATATAACATGGGCTATCTCCGCAACGAAACATGAGATCTGCAAACGTTATGGTTTTTTGGTCTTCGGGGAGGATGGGGAACATGAATATGTTTTTGTTTTTCGAATTTGAGCTCTTTCTGCAATGGGCACTTTTCATGCTATAAGCACTTTTTCCTAACAAATGCAAGATATAACATTGGCTATCTCCGCAAGGAAACATCAGATCTGCTCAACTCATGGTTTTTTGGTCTTCGGGGAGGAGGGGGAACATGAAAATGTGTTTGTTTTTCGAATTTTACCTCTATCTGAAATGGGCACTTTTCATGCTATAAGCAGTTTTTCCTAACAAATGCAAGATATAACATGGGCTATCTCCGCAAGGAAACATGAGATCTGCAAAAGTTATGTTTTTTTGGTCTTCGGGGAGGATGGGGAACATGAACATGTGTTTGTTTTTCGAATTTGACCTCTATCTGAAATGAGCACTTTTCATGCTCTAAGCAGTTTTTCCTAACAAATGCAAGATATAACATTGGCTATCTCCGCAAGGAAACATCAGATCTGCACAACTCATGGTTTTTTGGTCTTCGGGGAGGAGGGGGAACATGAATATGTGATTGTTTTTCGAATTTGAGCTCTTTCTGCAATGGGCACTTTTCATACTATAAGCAGTTTTTCCTAACAAATGCAAGATATAACATGGGCTATCTCCGCAAGGAAACATGAGATCTGCAAACGTTATGGTTTTTTTGTCTTCGGGGAGGATGGGGAACATGAATATGTTTTTGTTTTTCGAATTTGAGCTCTTTCTGCAATGGGCACTTTTCATGCTATAAGCACTTTTTCCTAACAAATGCAAGATATAGCATTGGCTATCTCCGCAAGGAAACATCAGATCTGCACAACTCATGGTTTTTTGGTCTTCGGGGAGGCTGGGGAACATGAAAATGTGTTTGTTTTTCGAATTTGACCTCTATCTGAAATGGGCACTTTTCATGCTATAAGCAGTTTTTCCTAACAAATGCAAGATATAACATGGGCTATCTCCGCAAGGAAACATGAGATCTGCAAAAGTTATGTTTTTTTGTTCTTCGGGGAGGATGGGGAACATGAATATGTGTTTGTTTTTCGAATTTGACCTCTATCTGAAATGAGCACTTTTCATGCTCTAAGCAGTTTTTCCTAACAAATGCAAGATATAACCTTAGCTATCTCCGCAAGGAAACATCAGATCTGCACAACTCATGGTTTTTTGGTGTTCGGGGAGGATGGGGAACATGAATATGTGATTGTTTTTCGAATTTGAGCTCTTTCTGCAATGGGTACTTTTCATACTATAAGCAGTTTTTCCTAACAAATGCAAGATATAACATGGGCTATCTCCGCAAGGAAACATGAGATCTGCAAACGTTATGGTTTTTTGGTCTTCGGGGAGGATGGGGAACATGAATATGTTTTTGTTTTTCGAATTTGAGCTCTTTCTGCAATGGGCACTTTTCATGCTATAAGCAGTTTTTCCTAACAAATGCAAGATATAACATTGGCTATCTCCGCAAGGAAACATCAGATCTGCACAACTCATGGTTTTTTGGTCTTCGGGGAGGAGGGGGAACATGAATATGTGTTTGTTTTTCGAATTTGAGATCTTTCTGCAATGGGCACTTTTCATACTATAAGCAGTTTTTCCTAACAAATGCAAGATTTAACATGGGCTATCTCCGCAAGGAAACATGAGATCTGCAAAAGTTATGTTTTTTGTTCTTCGGGGAGGATGGGGAACATGAATATGTGTTTGTTTTTCGAATTTGACCTCTATCTGAAATGAGCACTTTTCATGCTCTAAGCAGTTTTTCCTAACAAATGCAAGATATAACATTGGCTATCTCCGCAAGGAAACATCAGATCTGCACAACTCATGGTTTTTTGGTCTTCGGGGAGGAGGGGGAACATGAATATGTGTTTGTTTTTCGAATTTGAGATCTTTCTGCAATGGGCACTTTTCATACTATAAGCAGTTTTTCCTAACAAATGCAAGATTTAACATGGGCTATCTCCGCAAGGAAACATGAGATCTGCAAACGTTATGGTTTTTTGGTCTTCGGGGAGGATGGGGAACATGAATATGTTTTTGTTTTTCGAATTTGAGCTCTTTCTGCAATGGGCACTTTTCATGCTATAAGCAGTTTTTCCTAACAAATGCAAGATATAACATTGGCTATCTCCGCAAGGAAACATCAGATCTGCACAACTCATGGTTTTTTGGTCTTCGGGGAGGAGGGGGAACATGAATATGTGTTTGTTTTTCGAATTTGAGATCTTTCTGCAATGGGCACTTTTCATACTATAAGCAGTTTTTCCTAACAAATGCAAGATTTAACATGGGCTATCTCCGCAAGGAAACATGAGATCTGCAAAAGTTATGTTTTTTTGTTCTTCGGGGAGGATGGGGAACATGAATATGTGTTTGTTTTTCGAATTTGACCTCTATCTGAAATGAGCACTTTTCATGCTCTAAGCAGTTTTTCCTAACAAATGCAAGATATAACATTGGCTATCTCCGCAAGGAAACATCAGATCTGCACAACTCATGGTTTTTTGGTCTTCGGGGAGGATGGGGAACATGAATATGTTTTTGTTTTTCGAATTTGACCTCTATCTGAAATGAGCACTTTTCATGCTATAAGCAGTTTTTCCTAACAAATGCAAGATATAACATTGGCTATCTCCGCAAGGAAACATCAGATCTGCACAACTCATGGTTTTTTGGTCTTTGGGGAGGAGGGGGAACATGAATATGTGTTTGTTTTTCGAATTTGAGATCTTTCTGCAATGGGCACTTTTCATACTATAAGCAGTTTTTCCTAACAAATGCAAGCTATAACATTGGCAATCTCCGCAAGGAAAGATCAGATCTGCTCAACTCATGGTTTTTTGGTCTTCGGGGAGGAGGGGGAACATGAATATGTGTTTGTTTTTCGAATTTGAGCTCTTTCTGCATTGGGCACTTTTCATACTATAAGCAGTTTTTCCTAACAAATGCATGATATAACATGGGCTATCTACGCAAGGAAACATGAGATCTGCAAACGTTATGGTTTTTTGGTCTTCGGGGAGGATGGGGAACATGAATATGTTTTTGTTTTTCGAATTTGAGCTCTTTCTGCAATGAGCACTTTTCATGCTATAAGCACTTTTCCCTAACAAATGCAAGATATAACATTGGCTATCTCCGCAAGGAAACATCAGATCTGCACAACTCATGGTTTTTTGGTCTTTGGGGAGGAGGGGGAACATGAATATGTGTTTGTTTTTCGAATTTGAGATCTTTCTGCAATGGGCACTTTTCATACTATAAGCAGTTTTTCCTAACAAATGCAAGATTTAACATTGGCTATCTCCGCAAGGAAACATCAGATCTGCTCAACCCATGGTTTTTTGGTCTTCGGGGAGGAGGGGGAACATGAATATGTGTTTCTTTTTCGAATTTGAGCTCTTTCTGCAATGGGCACTTTTCATACTATAAGCAGTTTTTCCTAACAAATGCAAGATATAACATGGGCTATCTCTGCAAGGAAACATGAGATCTGCAAACGTTATGGTTTTTTGGTCTTCGGGGAGGATGGGGAACATGAATATGTTTTTGTTTTTCGAATTTGAGCTCTATCTGAAATGAGCACTTTTCATGCTCTAAGCAGTTTTTCCTAACAAATGCAAGATATAACATTGGCTATCTCCGCAAGGAAACATCAGATCTGCACAACTCATGGTTTTTGGTCTTCGGGGAGGATGGGGAACATGAATATGTGTTTGTTTTTCGAATTTGAGCTCTATCTGAAATGAGCACTTTTCATGCTCTAAGCAGTTTTTCCTAACAAATGCAAGCTATAACATTGGCAATCTCCACAAGGAAACATCAGATCTGCTCAACTCATGGTTTTTTGGTCTTCGGGGAGGAGGGGGAACATGAATATGTGTTTGTTTTTCGAATTTGAGCTCTTTCTGCAATGGGCACTTTTCATACTATAAGCAGTTTTTCCTAACAAATGCATGATATAACATGGGCTATCTACGCAAGGAAACATGAGATCTGCAAACGTTATGGTTTTTTGGTCTTCGGGGAGGATGGGGAACATGAATATGTTTTTGTTTTTCGAATTTGAGCTCTTTCTGCAATGAGCACTTTTCATGCTATAAGCACTTTTTCCTAACAAATGCAAGATATAACATGGGCTATCTCTGCAAGGAAACATGAGATCTGCAAACGTTATGGTTTTTTGGTCTTCGGGGAGGATGGGGAACATGAATATGTTTTTGTTTTTCGAATTTGAGCTCTATCTGAAATGAGCACTTTTCATGCTCTAAGCAGTTTTTCCTAACAAATGCAAGATATAACATTGGCTATCTCCGCAAGGAAACATCAGATCTGCACAACTCATGGTTTTTGGTCTTCGGGGAGGATGGGGAACATGAATATGTGTTTGTTTTTCGAATTTGAGATCTTTCTGCAATGGGCACTTTTCATACTATAAGCAGTTTTTCCAAACAAATGCAAGCTATAACATTGGCAATCTCCGCAAGGAAACATCAGATCTGCTCAACTCATGGTTTTTTGGTCTTCGGGGAGGAGGGGGAACATGAATATGTGTTTGTTTTTCGAATTTGAGCTCTTTCTGCAATGGGCACTTTTCATACTATAAGCAGTTTTTCCTAACAAATGCATGATATAACATGGGCTATCTACGCAAGGAAACATGAGATCTGCAAACGTTATGGTTTTTTGGTCTTCGGGGAGGATGGGGAACATGAATATGTTTTTGTTTTTCGAATTTGAGCTCTTTCTGCAATGAGCACTTTTCATGCTATAAGCACTTTTTCCTAACAAATGCAAGCTATAACATTGGCAATCTCCACAAGGAAACATCAGATCTGCTCAACTCATGGTTTTTTGGTCTTCGGGGAGGAGGGGGAACATGAATATGTGTTTGTTTTTCGAATTTGAGCTCTTTCTGCAATGGGCACTTTTCATACTATAAGCAGTTTTTCCTAACAAATGCATGATATAACATGGGCTATCTACGCAAGGAAACATGAGATCTGCAAACGTTATGGTTTTTTGGTCTTCGGGGAGGATGGGGAACATGAATATGTTTTTGTTTTTCGAATTTGAGCTCTTTCTGCAATGAGCACTTTTCATGCTATAAGCACTTTTTCCTAACAAATGCAAGATATAACATTGGCTATCTCCGCAAGGAAACATCAGATCTGCACAACTCATGGTTTTTTGTTCTTCGGGGAGGAGGGGGAACATGAATTTGTGTTTGTTTTTCGAATTTGAGCTCTTTCTGCAATGGGCACTTTTCATACTATAAGCAGTTTTTCCTAACAAATGCAAGATTTAATATGGGCTATCTCCGCAAGGAAACATGAGATCTGCAAAAGTTATGTTTTTTTGTTCTTCGGGGAGGATGGGGAACATGAATATGTGATTGTTTTTCGAATTTGAGCTCTTTCTGCAATGGGCACTTTTCATACTATAAGCAGTTTTTCCTAACAAATGCAAGATGGGCTATCTCCGCAAGGAAACATGAGATCTGCAAACGTTATGGTTTTTTGGTCTTCGGGGAGGATGGGGAACATGAATATGTTTTTGTTTTTCGAATTTGAGCTCTTTCTGCAATGGGCACTTTTCATGCTATAAGCACTTTTTCCTAACAAATGCAAGATATAACATTGGCTATCTCCGCAAGGAAACATCAGATCTGCACAACTCATGTTTTTTTGGTCTTCGGGGAGGCTGGGGAACATGAAAATGTGTTTGTTTTTCGAATTTGTCCTCTATCTGAAATGGGCACTTTTCATGCTATAAGCAGTTTTTCCTAACAAATGCAAGATATAACATGGGCTATCTCCGCAAGGAAACATGAGATCTGCAAAAGTTATGGTTTTTTGGTCTTCGGGGAGGATGGGGAACATGAATATGTTTTTGTTTTTCGAATTTGAGCTCTATCTGAAATGAGCACTTTTCATGCTCTAAGCAGTTTTTCCTAACAAATGCAAGATATAACATTGGCTATCTCCGCAAGGAAACATCAGATCTGCACAACTCATGGTTTTTTGGTCTTCGGGGAGGATGGGGAACATGAATATGTGATTGTTTTTCGAATTTGAGCTCTTTCTGCAATGGGCACTTTTCATACTACAAGCAGTTTTTCCTAACAAATGCAAGATATAACATGGGCTATCTCCGCAAGGAAACATGAGATCTGCAAACGTTATGGTTTTTTGGTCTTCGGGGAGGATGGGGAACATGAATATGCTTTTGTTTTTCGAATTTGAGCTCTTTCTGCAATGGGCACTTTTCATGCTATAAGCACTTTTTCCTAACAAATGCAAGATATAGCATTGGCTATCTCCGCAAGGAAACATCAGATCTGCACAACTCATGGTTTTTTGGTCTTCGGGGAGGCTGGGGAACATGAAAATGTGTTTGTTTTTCGAATTTGACCTCTATCTGAAATGGGCACTTTTCATGCTATAAGCAGTTTTTCCTAACAAATGCAAGATATAACATGGGCTATCTCCGCAAGGAAACATGAGATCTGCAAAAGTTATTGTTTTTTGGTCTTCGGGGAGGATGGGGAACATGAACATGTGTTTGTTTTTCGAATTTGACCTCTATCTGAAATGAGCACTTTTCATGCTCTAAGCAGTTTTTCCTAACAAATGCAAGATTTAACATGGGCTATCTCCGCAAGGAAACATGAGATCTGCAAAAGTTATGTTTTTTTGTTCTTCGGGGAGGATGGGGAACATGAATATGTGATTGTTTTTCGAATTTGAGCTCTTTCTGCAATGGGCACTTTTCATACTATAAGCAGTTTTTCCTAACAAATGCAAGATGGGCTATCTCCGCAAGGAAACATGAGATCTGCAAACGTTATGGTTTTTTGGTCTTCGGGGAGGATGGGGAACATGAATATGTTTTTGTTTTTCGAATTTGAGCTCTTTCTGCAATGGGCACTTTTCATGCTATAAGCACTTTTTCCTAACAAATGCAAGATATAACATTGGCTATCTCCGCAAGGAAACATCAGATCTGCACAACTCATGGTTTTTTGGTCTTCGGGGAGGCTGGGGAACATGAAAATGTGTTTGTTTTTCGAATTTGACCTCTATCTGAAATGGGCACTTTTCATGCTATAAGCAGTTTTTCCTAACAAATGCAAGATATAACATGGGCTATCTCCGCAAGGAAACATGAGATCTGCAAAAGTTATGGTTTTTTGGTCTTCGGGGAGGATGGGGAACATGAATATGTTTTTGTTTTTCGAATTTGACCTCTATCTGAAATGAGCACTTTTCATGCTCTAAGCAGTTTTTCCTAACAAATGCAAGATATAACATTGGCTATCTCCGCAAGGAAACATCAGATCTGCACAACTCATGGTTTTTTGGTCTTCGGGGAGGATGGGGAACATGAATATGTGATTGTTTTTCGAATTTGAGCTCTTTCTGCAATGGGCACTTTTCATACTACAAGCAGTTTTTCCTAACAAATGCAAGATATAACATGGGCTATCTCCGCAAGGAAACATGAGATCTGCAAACGTTATGGTTTTTTGGTCTTCGGGGAGGATGGGGAACATGAATATGCTTTTGTTTTTCGAATTTGAGCTCTTTCTGCAATGGGCACTTTTCATGCTATAAGCACTTTTTCCTAACAAATGCAAGATATAGCATTGGCTATCTCCGCAAGGAAACATCAGATCTGCACAACTCATGGTTTTTTGGTCTTCGGGGAGGCTGGGGAACATGAAAATGTGTTTGTTTTTCGAATTTGACCTCTATCTGAAATGGGCACTTTTCATGCTATAAGCAGTTTTTCCTAACAAATGCAAGATATAACATGGGCTATCTCCGCAAGGAAACATGAGATCTGCAAAAGTTATTGTTTTTTGGTCTTCGGGGAGGATGGGGAACATGAACATGTGTTTGTTTTTCGAATTTGACCTCTATCTGAAATGAGCACTTTTCATGCTCTAAGCAGTTTTTCCTAACAAATGCAAGATATAACATTGGCTATCTCCGCAAGGAAACATCAGATCTGCACAACTCATGGTTTTTTGGTCTTCGGGGTGGAGGGGGAACATGAATATGTGTTTGTTTTTCGAATTTGAGATCTTTCTGCAATGGGCACTTTTCATACTATAAGCAGTTTTTTCTAACAAATGCAAGATTTAACATGGGCTATCTCCGCAAGGAAACATGAGATCTGCAAAAGTTATGTTTTTTTGTTCTTCGGGGAGGATGGGGAACATGAATATGTGTTTGTTTTTCGAATTTGACCTCTATCTGAAATGAGCACTTTTCATGCTCTAAGCAGTTTTTCCTAACAAATGCAAGATATAACATTGGCTATCTCCGCAAGGAAACATTAGATCTGCACAACTCATGGTTTTTTGGTCTTCGGGGAGGAGGGGGAACATGAATATGTGTTTGTTTTTCGAATTTGAGATCTTTCTGCAATGGGCACTTTTCATACTATAAGCAGTTTTTCCTAACAAATGCAAGATTTAATATGGGCTATCTCCGCAAGGAAACATGAGATCTGCAAAAGTTATGTTTTTTTGTTCTTCGGGGAGGATGGGGAACATGAATATGTGATTGTTTTTCGAATTTGAGCTCTTTCTGCAATGGGCACTTTTCATACTATAAGCAGTTTTTCCTAACAAATGCAAGATGGGCTATCTCCGCAAGGAAACATGAGATCTGCAAACGTTATGGTTTTTTGGTCTTCGGGGAGGATGGGGAACATGAATATGTTTTTGTTTTTCGAATTTGAGCTCTTTCTGCAATGGGCACTTTTCATGCTATAAGCACTTTTTCCTAACAAATGCAAGATATAACATTGGCTATCTCCGCAAGGAAACATCAGATCTGCACAACTCATGGTTTTTTGGTCTTCGGGGAGGCTGGGGAACATGAAAATGTGTTTGTTTTTCGAATTTGACCTCTATCTGAAATGGGCACTTTACATGCTATAAGCAGTTTTTCCTAACAAATGCAAGATATAACATGGGCTATCTCCGCAAGGAAACATGAGATCTGCAAAAGTTATGATTTTTTGGTCTTCGGGGAGGATGGGGAACATGAACATGTGTTTGTTTTTCGAATTTGACCTCTATCTGAAATGAGCACTTTTCATGCTCTAAGCAGTTTTTCCTAACAAATGCAAGATATAACATTGGCTATCTCCGCAAGGAAACATCAGATCTGCACAACTCATGGTTTTTTGGTCTTCGGGGAGGATGGGGAACATGAATATGTGTTTGTTTTTCGAATTTGAGATCTTTCTGCAATGGGCACTTTTCATACTATAAGCAGTTTTTTCTAACAAATGCAAGATTTAACATGGGCTATCTCCGCAAGGAAACATGAGATCTGCAAAAGTTATGTTTTTTTGTTCTTCGGAGAGGATGGGGAACATGAATATGTGTTTGTTTTTCGAATTTGACCTCTATCTGAAATGAGCACTTTTCATGCTCTAAGCAGTTTTTCCTAACAAATGCAAGATATAACATTGGCTATCTCCGCAAGGAAACATCAGATCTGCACAACTCATGGTTTTTTGGTCTTCGGGGAGGATGGGGAACATGAATATGTGATTGTTTTTCGAATTTGAGCTCTTTCTGCAATGGGCACTTTTCATACTATAAGCAGTTTTTCCTAACAAATGCAAGATATAACATGGGCTATCTCCGCAAGGAAACATGAGATCTGCAAACGTTATGGTTTTTTGGTCTTCGGGGAGGATGGGGAACATGAATATGTTTTTGTTTTTCGAATTTGAGCTCTTTCTGCAATGGGCACTTTTCATGCTATAAGCAGTTTTTCCTAACAAATGCAAGATATAACATTGGCTATCTCCGCAAGGAAACATTAGATCTGCACAACTCATGGTTTTTTGGTCTTCGGGGAGGAGGGGGAACATGAATATGTGTTTGTTTTTCGAATTTGAGATCTTTCTGCAATGGGCACTTTTCATACTATAAGCAGTTTTTCCTAACAAATGCAAGATTTAATATGGGCTATCTCCGCAAGGAAACATGAGATCTGCAAAAGTTATGTTTTTTTGTTCTTCGGGGAGGATGGGGAACATGAATATGTGATTGTTTTTCGAATTTGAGCTCTTTCTGCAATGGGCACTTTTCATACTATAAGCAGTTTTTCCTAACAAATGCAAGATGGGCTATCTCCGCAAGGAAACATGAGATCTGCAAACGTTATGGTTTTTTGGTCTTCGGGGAGGATGGGGAACATGAATATGTTTTTGTTTTTCGAATTTGAGCTCTTTCTGCAATGGGCACTTTTCATGCTATAAGCACTTTTTCCTAACAAATGCAAGATATAACATTGGCTATCTCCGCAAGGAAACATCAGATCTGCACAACTCATGGTTTTTTGGTCTTCGGGGAGGCTGGGGAACATGAAAATGTGTTTGTTTTTCGAATTTTACCTCTATCTGAAATGGGCACTTTTCATGCTATAAGCAGTTTTTCCTAACAAATGCAAGATATAACATGGGCTATCTCCGCAAGGAAACATGAGATCTGCAAAAGTTATGGTTTTTTGGTCTTCGGGGAGGATGGGGAACATGAACATGTGTTTGTTTTTCGAATTTGACCTCTATCTGAAATGAGCACTTTTCATGCTCTAAGCAGTTTTTCCTAACAAATGCAAGATATAACATTGGCTATCTCCGCAAGGAAACATCAGATCTGCACAACTCATGGTTTTTTGGTCTTCGGGGAGGAGGGGGAACATGAATATGTGATTGTTTTTCGAATTTGAGCTCTTTCTGCAATGGGCACTTTTCATACTATAAGCAGTTTTTCCTAACAAATGCAAGATATAACATGGGCTATCTCCGCAAGGAAACATGAGATCTGCAAACGTTATGGTTTTTTGGTCTTCGGGGAGGATGGGGAACATGAATATGTTTTTGTTTTTCGAATTTGAGCTCTTTCTGCAATGGGCACTTTTCATGCTATAAGCACTTTTTCCTAACAAATGCAAGATATAGCATTGGCTATCTCCGCAAGGAAACATCAGATCTGCACAACTCATGGTTTTTTGGTCTTCGGGGAGGCTGGGGAACATGAAAATGTGTTTGTTTTTCGAATTTGACCTCTATCTGAAATGGGCACTTTTCATGCTATAAGCAGTTTTTCCTAACAAATGCAAGATATAACATGGGCTATCTCCGCAAGGAAACATGAGATCTGCAAAAGTTATGGTTTTTTGGTCTTCGGGGAGGATGGGGAACATGAACATGTGTTTGTTTTTCGAATTTGACCTCCATCTGAAATGAGCACTTTTCATGCTCTAAGCAGTTTTTCCTAACAAATGCAAGATATAACATTGGCTATCTCCGCAAGGAAACATTAGATCTGCACAACTCATGGTTTTTTGGTCTTCGGGGAGGAGGGGGAACATGAAAATGTGTTTGTTTTTCGAATTTGAGATCTTTCTGCAATGGGCACTTTTCATGCTATAAGCAGTTTTTCCTAACAAATGCAAGATATAACATGGGCTATCTCCGCAAGGAAACATGAGATCTGCAAAAGTTATGTTTTTTTGGTCTTCGGGGAGGATGGGGAACATGAACATGTGTTTGTTTTTCGAATTTGACCTCTATCTGAAATGAGCACTTTTCATGCTCTAAGCAGTTTTTCCTAACAAATGCAAGATATAACATTGGCTATCTCCGCAAGGAAACATCAGATCTGCACAACTCATGGTTTTTTGGTCTTCGGGGAGGAGGGGGAACATGAATATGTGATTGTTTTTCGAATTTGAGCTCTTTCTGCAATGGGCACTTTTCATACTATAAGCAGTTTTTCCTAACAAATGCAAGATATAACATGGGCTATCTCCGCAAGGAAACATGAGATCTGCAAACGTTATGGTTTTTTTGTCTTCGGGGAGGATGGGGAACATGAATATGTTTTTGTTTTTCGAATTTGAGCTCTTTCTGCAATGGGCACTTTTCATGCTATAAGCACTTTTTCCTAACAAATGCAAGCTATAGCATTGGCTATCTCCGCAAGGAAACATCAGATCTGCACAACTCATGGTTTTTTGGTCTTCGGGGAGGCTGGGGAACATGAAAATGTGTTTGTTTTTCGAATTTGACCTCTATCTGAAATGGGCACTTTTCATGCTATAAGCAGTTTTTCCTAACAAATGCAAGATATAACATGGGCTATCTCCGCAAGGAAACATGAGATCTGCAAAAGTTATGTTTTTTTGTTCTTCGGGGAGGATGGGGAACATGAATATGTGTTTGTTTTTCGAATTTGACCTCTATCTGAAATGAGCACTTTTCATGCTCTAAGCAGTTTTTCCTAACAAATGCAAGATATAACCTTAGCTATCTCCGCAAGGAAACATCAGATCTGCACAACTCATGGTTTTTTGGTGTTCGGGGAGGATGGGGAACATGAATATGTGATTGTTTTTCGAATTTGAGCTCTTTCTGCAATGGGCACTTTTCATACTATAAGCAGTTTTTCCTAACAAATGCAAGATATAACATGGGCTATCTCCGCAAGGAAACATGAGATCTGCAAACGTTATGGTTTTTTGGTCTTCGGGGAGGATGGGGAACATGAATATGTTTTTGTTTTTCGAATTTGAGCTCTTTCTGCAATGGGCACTTTTCATGCTATAAGCAGTTTTTCCTAACAAATGCAAGATATAACATTGGCTATCTCCGCAAGGAAACATCAGATCTGCACAACTCATGGTTTTTTGGTCTTCGGGGAGGAGGGGGAACATGAATATATGTTTGTTTTTCGAATTTGAGATCTTTCTGCAATGGGCACTTTTCATACTATAAGCAGTTTTTCCTAACAAATGCAAGATTTAACATGGGCTATCTCCGCAAGGAAACATGAGATCTGCAAAAGTTATGTTTTTTGTTCTTCGGGGAGGATGGGGAACATGAATATGTGTTTGTTTTTCGAATTTGACCTCTATCTGAAATGAGCACTTTTCATGCTCTAAGCAGTTTTTCCTAACAAATGCAAGATATAACATTGGCTATCTCCGCAAGGAAACATCAGATCTGCACAACTCATGGTTTTTTGGTCTTCGGGGAGGAGGGGGAACATGAATATGTGTTTGTTTTTCGAATTTGAGATCTTTCTGCAATGGGCACTTTTCATACTATAAGCAGTTTTTCCTAACAAATGCAAGATTTAACATGGGCTATCTCCGCAAGGAAACATGAGATCTGCAAACGTTATGGTTTTTTGGTCTTCGGGGAGGATGGGGAACATGAATATGTTTTTGTTTTTCGAATTTGAGCTCTTTCTGCAATGGGCACTTTTCATGCTATAAGCAGTTTTTCCTAACAAATGCAAGATATAACATTGGCTATCTCCGCAAGGAAACATCAGATCTGCACAACTCATGGTTTTTTGGTCTTCGGGGAGGAGGGGGAACATGAATATGTGTTTGTTTTTCGAATTTGAGATCTTTCTGCAATGGGCACTTTTCATACTATAAGCAGTTTTTCCTAACAAATGCAAGATTTAACATGGGCTATCTCCGCAAGGAAACATGAGATCTGCAAAAGTTATGTTTTTTTGTTCTTCGGGGAGGATGGGGAACATGAATATGTGTTTGTTTTTCGAATTTGACCTCTATCTGAAATGAGCACTTTTCATACTATAAGCAGTTTTTCCTAACAAATGCAAGATATAACATGGGCTATCTCCGCAAGGAAACATGAGATCTGCAAACGTTATGGTTTTTTGGTCTTCGGGGAGGATGGGGAACATGAATATGTTTTTGTTTTTCGAATTTGAGCTCTTTCTGCAATGGGCACTTTTCATGCTATAAGCACTTTTTCCTAACAAATGCAAGATATAACATTGGCTATCTCCGCAAGGAAACATCAGATCTGCACAACTCATGGTTTTTTGGTCTTCGGGGAGGAGGGGGAACATGAATATGTGTTTGTTTTTCGAATTTGAGATCTTTCTGCAATGGGCACTTTTCATACTATAAGCAGTTTTTCCTAACAAATGCAAGATTTAACATGGGCTATCTCCGCAAGGAAACATGAGATCTGCAAAAGTTATGTTTTTTTGTTCTTCGGGGAGGATGGGGAACATGAATATGTGTTTGTTTTTCGAATTTGACCTCTATCTGAAATGAGCACTTTTCATGCTCTAAGCAGTTTTTCCTAACAAATGCAAGATATAACATTGGCTATCTCCGCAAGGAAACATCAGATCTGCACAACTCATGGTTTTTTGGTCTTTGGGGAGGATGGGGAACATGAATATGTGATTGTTTTTTGAATTTGAGCTCTTTCTGCAATGGGCACTTTTCATAATATAAGCAGTTTTTCCTAACAAATGCAAGATATAACATGGGCTATCTCCGCAAGGAAACATGAGATCTGCAAACATTATGGTTTTTTGGTCTTCGGGGAGGATGGGGAACATGAATATGTGTTTGTTTTTCGAATTTGAGCTCTTTCTGCAATGGGCACTTTTCATGCTATAAGCAGTTTTTCCTAACAAATGCAAGGTATAACATTGCCTATCTCCGCAAGGAAACATCAGATCTGCACAACATGGTTTTTTGGTCTTCGGGGAGGATGGGGAACATGAATATGTTTTTGTTTTTCGAATTTGAGCTCTTTCTGCAATGGGCACTTTTCATGCTATAAGCAGTTTTTCCTAACAAATGCAAGATATAACATTGGCTATCTCCGCAAGGAAACATCAGATCTGCACAACTCATGGTTTTTTGCTCTTCGGGGAGGATGGGGAACATGAAAATGTGTTTGTTTTTCGAATTTGACCTCTATCTGAAATGGGCACTTTTCATGCAATAAGAAATTTTTCCTAACAAATGCAAGATATAACATGGGCTATCTCCTCAAGGAAACATGAGATCTGCAAAAGTTATGGTTTTTTGGTCTTCGGGGAGGATGGGGAACATGAATATGTGTTTGTTTTTCGAATTTGACCTCTATCTGAAATGAGCACTTTTCATGCTCTAAGCAGTTTTTCCTAACAAATGCAAGATATAACATTGGCTATCTCCGCAAGGAAACATCAGATCTGCACAACTCATGGTTTTTTGGTCTTTGGGGAGGAGGGGGAACATGAATATGTGTTTGTTTTTCGAATTTGAGATCTTTCTGCAATGGGCACTTTTCATACTATAAGCAGTTTTTCCTAACAAATGCAAGATTTAACATTGGCTATCTCCGCAATGAAACATCAGATCTGCTCAACCCATGGTTTTTTGGTCTTCGGGGAGGAGGGGGAACATGAATATGTGTTTCTTTTTCGAATTTGAGCTCTTTCTGCAATGGGCACTTTTCATACTATAAGCAGTTTTTCCTAACAAATGCAAGATATAACATGGGCTATCTCCGCAAGGAAACATGAGATCTGCAAACGTTATGGTTTTTTGGTCTTCGGGGAGGATGGGGAACATGAATATGTTTTTGTTTTTCGAATTTGAGCTCTATCTGAAATGAGCACTTTTCATGCTCTAAGCAGTTTTTCCTAACAAATGCAAGATATATCATTGGCTATCTCCGCAAGGAAACATCAGATCTGCACAACTCATGGTTTTTGGTCTTCGGGGAGGATGGGGAACATGAATATGTGTTTGTTTTTCGAATTTGAGATCTTTCTGCAATGGGCACTTTTCATACTATAAGCAGTTTTTCCAAACAAATGCAAGCTATAACATTGGCAATCTCCGCAAGGAAACATCAGATCTGCTCAACTCATGGTTTTTTGGTCTTCGGGGAGGAGGGGGAACATGAATATGTGTTTGTTTTTCGAATTTGAGCTCTTTCTGCAATGGGCACTTTTCATACTATAAGCAGTTTTTCCTAACAAATGCATGATATAACATGGGCTATCTACGCAAGGAAACATGAGATCTGCAAACGTTATGGTTTTTTGGTCTTCGGGGAGGATGGGGAACATGAATATGTTTTTGTTTTTCGAATTTGAGCTCTTTCTGCAATGAGCACTTTTCATGCTATAAGCACTTTTTCCTAACAAATGCAAGCTATAACATTGGCAATCTCCACAAGGAAACATCAGATCTGCTCAACTCATGGTTTTTTGGTCTTCGGGGAGGAGGGGGAACATGAATATGTGTTTGTTTTTCGAATTTGAGCTCTTTCTGCAATGGGCACTTTTCATACTATAAGCAGTTTTTCCTAACAAATGCATGATATAACATGGGCTATCTACGCAAGGAAACATGAGATCTGCAAACGTTATGGTTTTTTGGTCTTCGGGGAGGATGGGGAACATGAATATGTTTTTGTTTTTCGAATTTGAGCTCTTTCTGCAATGAGCACTTTTCATGCTATAAGCACTTTTTCCTAACAAATGCAAGATATAACATTGGCTATCTCCGCAAGGAAACATCAGATCTGCACAACTCATGGTTTTTTGTTCTTCGGGGAGGCGGGGGAACATGAAAATGTGTTTGTTTTTCGAATTTGACCTCTATCTGAAATGGGCACTTTTCATACTATAAGCAGTTTTTCCTAACAAATGCATGATATAACATGGGCTATCTACGCAAGGAAACATGAGATCTGCAAACGTTATGGTTTTTTGGTCTTCGGGGAGGATGGGGAACATGAATATGTTTTTGTTTTTCGAATTTGAGCTCTTTCTGCAATGAGCACTTTTCATGCTATGAGCACTTTTTCCTAACAAATGCAAGCTATAACATTGGCAATCTCCACAAGGAAACATCAGATCTGCTCAACTCATGGTTTTTTGGTCTTCGGGGAGGAGGGGGAACATGAATATGTGTTTGTTTTTCGAATTTGAGCTCTTTCTGCAATGGGCACTTTTCATACTATAAGCAGTTTTTCCTAACAAATGCATGATATAACATGGGCTATCTACGCAAGGAAACATGAGATCTGCAAACGTTATGGTTTTTTGGTCTTCGGGGAGGATGGGGAACATGAATATGTTTTTGTTTTTCGAATTTGAGCTCTTTCTGCAATGAGCACTTTTCATGCTATAAGCACTTTTTCCTAACAAATGCAAGATATAACATTGGCTATCTCCGCAAGGAAACATCAGATCTGCACAACTCATGGTTTTTTGTTCTTCGGGGAGGCGGGGGAACATGAAAATGTGTTTGTTTTTCGAATTTGACCTCTATCTGAAATGGGCACTTTTCATGCTATAAGCAGTTTTTCCTAACGAATGCAAGATATAACATTGGCTATCTCCGCAAGGAAACATCAGATCTGCACAACTCATGGTTTTTTGGTCTTCGGGGAGGATGGGGAACATGAATATGTGATTGTTTTTCGAATTTGAGCTCTTTCTGCAATGGGCACTTTTCATACTATAAGCAGTTTTTTCTAACAAATGCAAGATTTAACATGGGCTATCTCCGCAAGGAAACATGAGATCTGCAAAAGTTATGTTTTTTTGTTCTTCGGGGACGATGGGGAACATGAATATGTGTTTGTTTTTCGAATTTGAGCTCTATCTGAAATGAGCACTTTTCATGCTCTAAGCAGTTTTTCCTAACAAATGCAAGATATAACATTGGCTATCTCCGCAAGGAAACATCAGATCTGCACAACTCATGGTTTTTTGGTCTTCGGGGAGGATGGGGAACATGAATATGTGATTGTTTTTCGAATTTGAGCTCTTTTTGCAATGGGCACTTTTCATACTATAAGCAGTTTTTCCTAACAAATGCAAGATATAACATGGGCTATCTCCGCAAGGAAACATGAGATCTGCAAACGTTATGGTTTTTTGGTCTTCGGGGAGGATGGGGAACATGAATATGTTTTTGTTTTTCGAATTTGAGCTCTTTCTGCAATGGGCACTTTTCATGCTATAAGCAGTTTTTCCTAACAAATGCAAGATATAACATTGGCTATCTCCGCAAGGAAACATCAGATCTGCACAACTCATGGTTTTTTGGTCTTCGGGGAGGAGGGGGAACATGAATTTGTGTTTGTTTTTCGAATTTGAGCTCTTTCTGCAATGGGCACTTTTCATACTATAAGCAGTTTTTCCTAACAAATGCAAGATTTAATATGGGCTATCTCCGCAAGGAAACATGAGATCTGCAAAAGTTATGTTTTTTTGTTCTTCGGGGAGGATGGGGAACATGAATATGTGATTGTTTTTCGAATTTGAGCTCTTTCTGCAATGGGCACTTTTCATACTATAAGCAGTTTTTCCTAACAAATGCAAGATGGGCTATCTCCGCAAGGAAACATGAGATCTGCAAACGTTATGGTTTTTTGGTCTTCGGGGAGGATGGGGAACATGAATATGTTTTTGTTTTTCGAATTTGAGCTCTTTCTGCAATGGGCACTTTTCATGCTATAAGCACTTTTTCCTAACAAATGCAAGATATAACATTGGCTATCTCCGCAAGGAAACATCAGATCTGCACAACTCATGGTTTTTTGGTCTTCGGGGAGGCTGGGGAACATGAAAATGTGTTTGTTTTTCGAATTTTACCTCTATCTGAAATGGGCACTTTTCATGCTATAAGCAGTTTTTCCTAACAAATGCAAGATATAACATGGGCTATCTCCGCAAGGAAACATGAGATCTGCAAAAGTTATGGTTTTTTGGTCTTCGGGGAGGATGGGGAACATGAACATGTGTTTGTTTTTCGAATTTGACCTCTATCTGAAATGAGCACTTTTCATGCTCTAAGCAGTTTTTCCTAACAAATGCAAGATATAACATTGGCTATCTCCGCAAGGAAACATCAGATCTGCACAACTCATGGTTTTTTGGTCTTCGGGGAGGAGGGGGAACATGAATATGTGATTGTTTTTCGAATTTGAGCTCTTTCTGCAATGGGCACTTTTCATACTATAAGCAGTTTTTCCTAACAAATGCAAGATATAACATGGGCTATCTCCGCAAGGAAACATGAGATCTGCAAACGTTATGGTTTTTTGGTCTTCGGGGAGGATGGGGAACATGAATATGTTTTTGTTTTTCGAATTTGAGCTCTTTCTGCAATGGGCACTTTTCATGCTATAAGCACTTTTTCCTAACAAATGCAAGATATAGCATTGGCTATCTCCGCAAGGAAACATCAGATCTGCACAACTCATGGTTTTTTGGTCTTCGGGGAGGCTGGGGAACATGAAAATGTGTTTGTTTTTCGAATTTGACCTCTATCTGAAATGGGCACTTTTCATGCTATAAGCAGTTTTTCCTAACAAATGCAAGATATAACATGGGCTATCTCCGCAAGGAAACATGAGATCTGCAAAAGTTATGGTTTTTTGGTCTTCGGGGAGGATGGGG
Organism: Vipera ursinii; assembly: GCF_947247035.1. NCBI lineage: Eukaryota > Metazoa > Chordata > Lepidosauria > Squamata > Viperidae > Vipera > Vipera ursinii. Next base: position 928,532 of record NC_139519.1, on the reverse strand, counting down.
AACATGAACATGTGTTTGTTTTTCGAATTTGACCTCCATCTGAAATGAGCACTTTTCATGCTCTAAGCAGTTTTTCCTAACAAATGCAAGATATAACATTGGCTATCTCCGCAAGGAAACATTAGATCTGCACAACTCATGGTTTTTTGGTCTTCGGGGAGGAGGGGGAACATGAAAATGTGTTTGTTTTTCGAATTTGAGATCTTTCTGCAATGGGCACTTTTCATGCTATAAGCAGTTTTTCCTAACAAATGCAAGATATAACATGGGCTATCTCCGCAAGGAAACATGAGATCTGCAAAAGTTATGTTTTTTTGGTCTTCGGGGAGGATGGGGAACATGAACATGTGTTTGTTTTTCGAATTTGACCTCTATCTGAAATGAGCACTTTTCATGCTCTAAGCAGTTTTTCCTAACAAATGCAAGATATAACATTGGCTATCTCCGCAAGGAAACATCAGATCTGCACAACTCATGGTTTTTTGGTCTTCGGGGAGGAGGGGGAACATGAATATGTGATTGTTTTTCGAATTTGAGCTCTTTCTGCAATGGGCACTTTTCATACTATAAGCAGTTTTTCCTAACAAATGCAAGATATAACATGGGCTATCTCCGCAAGGAAACATGAGATCTGCAAACGTTATGGTTTTTTTGTCTTCGGGGAGGATGGGGAACATGAATATGTTTTTGTTTTTCGAATTTGAGCTCTTTCTGCAATGGGCACTTTTCATGCTATAAGCACTTTTTCCTAACAAATGCAAGCTATAGCATTGGCTATCTCCGCAAGGAAACATCAGATCTGCACAACTCATGGTTTTTTGGTCTTCGGGGAGGCTGGGGAACATGAAAATGTGTTTGTTTTTCGAATTTGACCTCTATCTGAAATGGGCACTTTTCATGCTATAAGCAGTTTTTCCTAACAAATGCAAGATATAACATGGGCTATCTCCGCAAGGAAACATGAGATCTGCAAAAGTTATGTTTTTTTGTTCTTCGGGGAGGATGGGGAACATGAATATGTGTTTGTTTTTCGAATTTGACCTCTATCTGAAATGAGCACTTTTCATGCTCTAAGCAGTTTTTCCTAACAAATGCAAGATATAACCTTAGCTATCTCCGCAAGGAAACATCAGATCTGCACAACTCATGGTTTTTTGGTGTTCGGGGAGGATGGGGAACATGAATATGTGATTGTTTTTCGAATTTGAGCTCTTTCTGCAATGGGCACTTTTCATACTATAAGCAGTTTTTCCTAACAAATGCAAGATATAACATGGGCTATCTCCGCAAGGAAACATGAGATCTGCAAACGTTATGGTTTTTTGGTCTTCGGGGAGGATGGGGAACATGAATATGTTTTTGTTTTTCGAATTTGAGCTCTTTCTGCAATGGGCACTTTTCATGCTATAAGCAGTTTTTCCTAACAAATGCAAGATATAACATTGGCTATCTCCGCAAGGAAACATCAGATCTGCACAACTCATGGTTTTTTGGTCTTCGGGGAGGAGGGGGAACATGAATATATGTTTGTTTTTCGAATTTGAGATCTTTCTGCAATGGGCACTTTTCATACTATAAGCAGTTTTTCCTAACAAATGCAAGATTTAACATGGGCTATCTCCGCAAGGAAACATGAGATCTGCAAAAGTTATGTTTTTTGTTCTTCGGGGAGGATGGGGAACATGAATATGTGTTTGTTTTTCGAATTTGACCTCTATCTGAAATGAGCACTTTTCATGCTCTAAGCAGTTTTTCCTAACAAATGCAAGATATAACATTGGCTATCTCCGCAAGGAAACATCAGATCTGCACAACTCATGGTTTTTTGGTCTTCGGGGAGGAGGGGGAACATGAATATGTGTTTGTTTTTCGAATTTGAGATCTTTCTGCAATGGGCACTTTTCATACTATAAGCAGTTTTTCCTAACAAATGCAAGATTTAACATGGGCTATCTCCGCAAGGAAACATGAGATCTGCAAACGTTATGGTTTTTTGGTCTTCGGGGAGGATGGGGAACATGAATATGTTTTTGTTTTTCGAATTTGAGCTCTTTCTGCAATGGGCACTTTTCATGCTATAAGCAGTTTTTCCTAACAAATGCAAGATATAACATTGGCTATCTCCGCAAGGAAACATCAGATCTGCACAACTCATGGTTTTTTGGTCTTCGGGGAGGAGGGGGAACATGAATATGTGTTTGTTTTTCGAATTTGAGATCTTTCTGCAATGGGCACTTTTCATACTATAAGCAGTTTTTCCTAACAAATGCAAGATTTAACATGGGCTATCTCCGCAAGGAAACATGAGATCTGCAAAAGTTATGTTTTTTTGTTCTTCGGGGAGGATGGGGAACATGAATATGTGTTTGTTTTTCGAATTTGACCTCTATCTGAAATGAGCACTTTTCATACTATAAGCAGTTTTTCCTAACAAATGCAAGATATAACATGGGCTATCTCCGCAAGGAAACATGAGATCTGCAAACGTTATGGTTTTTTGGTCTTCGGGGAGGATGGGGAACATGAATATGTTTTTGTTTTTCGAATTTGAGCTCTTTCTGCAATGGGCACTTTTCATGCTATAAGCACTTTTTCCTAACAAATGCAAGATATAACATTGGCTATCTCCGCAAGGAAACATCAGATCTGCACAACTCATGGTTTTTTGGTCTTCGGGGAGGAGGGGGAACATGAATATGTGTTTGTTTTTCGAATTTGAGATCTTTCTGCAATGGGCACTTTTCATACTATAAGCAGTTTTTCCTAACAAATGCAAGATTTAACATGGGCTATCTCCGCAAGGAAACATGAGATCTGCAAAAGTTATGTTTTTTTGTTCTTCGGGGAGGATGGGGAACATGAATATGTGTTTGTTTTTCGAATTTGACCTCTATCTGAAATGAGCACTTTTCATGCTCTAAGCAGTTTTTCCTAACAAATGCAAGATATAACATTGGCTATCTCCGCAAGGAAACATCAGATCTGCACAACTCATGGTTTTTTGGTCTTTGGGGAGGATGGGGAACATGAATATGTGATTGTTTTTTGAATTTGAGCTCTTTCTGCAATGGGCACTTTTCATAATATAAGCAGTTTTTCCTAACAAATGCAAGATATAACATGGGCTATCTCCGCAAGGAAACATGAGATCTGCAAACATTATGGTTTTTTGGTCTTCGGGGAGGATGGGGAACATGAATATGTGTTTGTTTTTCGAATTTGAGCTCTTTCTGCAATGGGCACTTTTCATGCTATAAGCAGTTTTTCCTAACAAATGCAAGGTATAACATTGCCTATCTCCGCAAGGAAACATCAGATCTGCACAACATGGTTTTTTGGTCTTCGGGGAGGATGGGGAACATGAATATGTTTTTGTTTTTCGAATTTGAGCTCTTTCTGCAATGGGCACTTTTCATGCTATAAGCAGTTTTTCCTAACAAATGCAAGATATAACATTGGCTATCTCCGCAAGGAAACATCAGATCTGCACAACTCATGGTTTTTTGCTCTTCGGGGAGGATGGGGAACATGAAAATGTGTTTGTTTTTCGAATTTGACCTCTATCTGAAATGGGCACTTTTCATGCAATAAGAAATTTTTCCTAACAAATGCAAGATATAACATGGGCTATCTCCTCAAGGAAACATGAGATCTGCAAAAGTTATGGTTTTTTGGTCTTCGGGGAGGATGGGGAACATGAATATGTGTTTGTTTTTCGAATTTGACCTCTATCTGAAATGAGCACTTTTCATGCTCTAAGCAGTTTTTCCTAACAAATGCAAGATATAACATTGGCTATCTCCGCAAGGAAACATCAGATCTGCACAACTCATGGTTTTTTGGTCTTTGGGGAGGAGGGGGAACATGAATATGTGTTTGTTTTTCGAATTTGAGATCTTTCTGCAATGGGCACTTTTCATACTATAAGCAGTTTTTCCTAACAAATGCAAGATTTAACATTGGCTATCTCCGCAATGAAACATCAGATCTGCTCAACCCATGGTTTTTTGGTCTTCGGGGAGGAGGGGGAACATGAATATGTGTTTCTTTTTCGAATTTGAGCTCTTTCTGCAATGGGCACTTTTCATACTATAAGCAGTTTTTCCTAACAAATGCAAGATATAACATGGGCTATCTCCGCAAGGAAACATGAGATCTGCAAACGTTATGGTTTTTTGGTCTTCGGGGAGGATGGGGAACATGAATATGTTTTTGTTTTTCGAATTTGAGCTCTATCTGAAATGAGCACTTTTCATGCTCTAAGCAGTTTTTCCTAACAAATGCAAGATATATCATTGGCTATCTCCGCAAGGAAACATCAGATCTGCACAACTCATGGTTTTTGGTCTTCGGGGAGGATGGGGAACATGAATATGTGTTTGTTTTTCGAATTTGAGATCTTTCTGCAATGGGCACTTTTCATACTATAAGCAGTTTTTCCAAACAAATGCAAGCTATAACATTGGCAATCTCCGCAAGGAAACATCAGATCTGCTCAACTCATGGTTTTTTGGTCTTCGGGGAGGAGGGGGAACATGAATATGTGTTTGTTTTTCGAATTTGAGCTCTTTCTGCAATGGGCACTTTTCATACTATAAGCAGTTTTTCCTAACAAATGCATGATATAACATGGGCTATCTACGCAAGGAAACATGAGATCTGCAAACGTTATGGTTTTTTGGTCTTCGGGGAGGATGGGGAACATGAATATGTTTTTGTTTTTCGAATTTGAGCTCTTTCTGCAATGAGCACTTTTCATGCTATAAGCACTTTTTCCTAACAAATGCAAGCTATAACATTGGCAATCTCCACAAGGAAACATCAGATCTGCTCAACTCATGGTTTTTTGGTCTTCGGGGAGGAGGGGGAACATGAATATGTGTTTGTTTTTCGAATTTGAGCTCTTTCTGCAATGGGCACTTTTCATACTATAAGCAGTTTTTCCTAACAAATGCATGATATAACATGGGCTATCTACGCAAGGAAACATGAGATCTGCAAACGTTATGGTTTTTTGGTCTTCGGGGAGGATGGGGAACATGAATATGTTTTTGTTTTTCGAATTTGAGCTCTTTCTGCAATGAGCACTTTTCATGCTATAAGCACTTTTTCCTAACAAATGCAAGATATAACATTGGCTATCTCCGCAAGGAAACATCAGATCTGCACAACTCATGGTTTTTTGTTCTTCGGGGAGGCGGGGGAACATGAAAATGTGTTTGTTTTTCGAATTTGACCTCTATCTGAAATGGGCACTTTTCATACTATAAGCAGTTTTTCCTAACAAATGCATGATATAACATGGGCTATCTACGCAAGGAAACATGAGATCTGCAAACGTTATGGTTTTTTGGTCTTCGGGGAGGATGGGGAACATGAATATGTTTTTGTTTTTCGAATTTGAGCTCTTTCTGCAATGAGCACTTTTCATGCTATGAGCACTTTTTCCTAACAAATGCAAGCTATAACATTGGCAATCTCCACAAGGAAACATCAGATCTGCTCAACTCATGGTTTTTTGGTCTTCGGGGAGGAGGGGGAACATGAATATGTGTTTGTTTTTCGAATTTGAGCTCTTTCTGCAATGGGCACTTTTCATACTATAAGCAGTTTTTCCTAACAAATGCATGATATAACATGGGCTATCTACGCAAGGAAACATGAGATCTGCAAACGTTATGGTTTTTTGGTCTTCGGGGAGGATGGGGAACATGAATATGTTTTTGTTTTTCGAATTTGAGCTCTTTCTGCAATGAGCACTTTTCATGCTATAAGCACTTTTTCCTAACAAATGCAAGATATAACATTGGCTATCTCCGCAAGGAAACATCAGATCTGCACAACTCATGGTTTTTTGTTCTTCGGGGAGGCGGGGGAACATGAAAATGTGTTTGTTTTTCGAATTTGACCTCTATCTGAAATGGGCACTTTTCATGCTATAAGCAGTTTTTCCTAACGAATGCAAGATATAACATTGGCTATCTCCGCAAGGAAACATCAGATCTGCACAACTCATGGTTTTTTGGTCTTCGGGGAGGATGGGGAACATGAATATGTGATTGTTTTTCGAATTTGAGCTCTTTCTGCAATGGGCACTTTTCATACTATAAGCAGTTTTTTCTAACAAATGCAAGATTTAACATGGGCTATCTCCGCAAGGAAACATGAGATCTGCAAAAGTTATGTTTTTTTGTTCTTCGGGGACGATGGGGAACATGAATATGTGTTTGTTTTTCGAATTTGAGCTCTATCTGAAATGAGCACTTTTCATGCTCTAAGCAGTTTTTCCTAACAAATGCAAGATATAACATTGGCTATCTCCGCAAGGAAACATCAGATCTGCACAACTCATGGTTTTTTGGTCTTCGGGGAGGATGGGGAACATGAATATGTGATTGTTTTTCGAATTTGAGCTCTTTTTGCAATGGGCACTTTTCATACTATAAGCAGTTTTTCCTAACAAATGCAAGATATAACATGGGCTATCTCCGCAAGGAAACATGAGATCTGCAAACGTTATGGTTTTTTGGTCTTCGGGGAGGATGGGGAACATGAATATGTTTTTGTTTTTCGAATTTGAGCTCTTTCTGCAATGGGCACTTTTCATGCTATAAGCAGTTTTTCCTAACAAATGCAAGATATAACATTGGCTATCTCCGCAAGGAAACATCAGATCTGCACAACTCATGGTTTTTTGGTCTTCGGGGAGGAGGGGGAACATGAATTTGTGTTTGTTTTTCGAATTTGAGCTCTTTCTGCAATGGGCACTTTTCATACTATAAGCAGTTTTTCCTAACAAATGCAAGATTTAATATGGGCTATCTCCGCAAGGAAACATGAGATCTGCAAAAGTTATGTTTTTTTGTTCTTCGGGGAGGATGGGGAACATGAATATGTGATTGTTTTTCGAATTTGAGCTCTTTCTGCAATGGGCACTTTTCATACTATAAGCAGTTTTTCCTAACAAATGCAAGATGGGCTATCTCCGCAAGGAAACATGAGATCTGCAAACGTTATGGTTTTTTGGTCTTCGGGGAGGATGGGGAACATGAATATGTTTTTGTTTTTCGAATTTGAGCTCTTTCTGCAATGGGCACTTTTCATGCTATAAGCACTTTTTCCTAACAAATGCAAGATATAACATTGGCTATCTCCGCAAGGAAACATCAGATCTGCACAACTCATGGTTTTTTGGTCTTCGGGGAGGCTGGGGAACATGAAAATGTGTTTGTTTTTCGAATTTGACCTCTATCTGAAATGGGCACTTTTCATGCTATAAGCAGTTTTTCCTAACAAATGCAAGATATAACATGGGCTATCTCCGCAAGGAAACATGAGATCTGCAAAAGTTATGGTTTTTTGGTCTTCGGGGAGGATGGGGAACATGAATATGTTTTTGTTTTTCGAATTTGACCTCTATCTGAAATGAGCACTTTTCATGCTCTAAGCAGTTTTTCCTAACAAATGCAAGATATAACACTGGCTATCTCCGCAAGGAAACATCAGATCTGCACAACTCATGGTTTTTTGGTCTTCGGGGAGGAGGGGGAACATGAATATGTGTTTGTTTTTCGAATTTGAGATCTTTCTGCAATGGGCACTTTTCATACTATAAGCAGTTTTTTCTAACAAATGCAAGATTTAACATGGGCTATCTCCGCAAGGAAACATGAGATCTGCAAAAGTTATGTTTTTTTGTTCTTCGGGGAGGATGGGGAACATGAATATGTGTTTGTTTTTCGAATTTGACCTCTATCTGAAATGAGCACTTTTCATGCTCTAAGCAGTTTTTCCTAACAAATGCAAGATATAACATTGGCTATCTCCGCAAGGAAACATTAGATCTGCACAACTCATGGTTTTTTGGTCTTCGGGGAGGAGGGGGAACATGAATATGTGTTTGTTTTTCGAATTTGAGATCTTTCTGCAATGGGCACTTTTCATACTATAAGCAGTTTTTCCTAACAAATGCAAGATTTAATATGGGCTATCTCCGCAAGGAAACATGAGATCTGCAAAAGTTATGTTTTTTTGTTCTTCGGGGAGGATGGGGAACATGAATATGTGATTGTTTTTCGAATTTGAGCTCTTTCTGCAATGGGCACTTTTCATACTATAAGCAGTTTTTCCTAACAAATGCAAGATGGGCTATCTCCGCAAGGAAACATGAGATCTGCAAACGTTATGGTTTTTTGGTCTTCGGGGAGGATGGGGAACATGAATATGTTTTTGTTTTTCGAATTTGAGCTCTTTCTGCAATGGGCACTTTTCATGCTATAAGCACTTTTTCCTAACAAATGCAAGATATAACATTGGCTATCTCCGCAAGGAAACATCAGATCTGCACAACTCATGGTTTTTTGGTCTTCGGGGAGGCTGGGGAACATGAAAATGTGTTTGTTTTTCGAATTTGACCTCTATCTGAAATGGGCACTTTACATGCTATAAGCAGTTTTTCCTAACAAATGCAAGATATAACATGGGCTATCTCCGCAAGGAAACATGAGATCTGCAAAAGTTATGATTTTTTGGTCTTCGGGGAGGATGGGGAACATGAACATGTGTTTGTTTTTCGAATTTGACCTCTATCTGAAATGAGCACTTTTCATGCTCTAAGCAGTTTTTCCTAACAAATGCAAGATATAACATTGGCTATCTCCGCAAGGAAACATCAGATCTGCACAACTCATGGTTTTTTGGTCTTCGGGGAGGATGGGGAACATGAATATGTGTTTGTTTTTCGAATTTGAGATCTTTCTGCAATGGGCACTTTTCATACTATAAGCAGTTTTTTCTAACAAATGCAAGATTTAACATGGGCTATCTCCGCAAGGAAACATGAGATCTGCAAAAATTATGTTTTTTTGTTCTTCGGGGAGGATGGGGAACATGAATATGTGTTTGTTTTTCGAATTTGACCTCTATCTGAAATGAGCACTTTTCATGCTCTAAGCAGTTTTTCCTAACAAATGCAAGATATAACATTGGCTATCTCCGCAAGGAAACATCAGATCTGCACAACTCATGGTTTTTTGGTCTTCGGGGAGGATGGGGAACATGAATATGTGATTGTTTTTCGAATTTGAGCTCTTTCTGCAATGGGCACTTTTCATACTATAAGCAGTTTTTCCTAACAAATGCAAGATATAACATGGGCTATCTCCGCAAGGAAACATGAGATCTGCAAAAGTTATGTTTTTTTGTTCTTCGGGGAGGATGGGGAACATGAATATGTGATTGTTTTTCGAATTTGAGCTCTTTCTGCAATGGGCACTTTTCATACTATAAGCAGTTTTTCCTAACAAATGCAAGATGGGCTATCTCCGCAAGGAAACATGAGATCTGCAAACGTTATGGTTTTTTGGTCTTCGGGGAGGATGGGGAACATGAATATGTTTTTGTTTTTCGAATTTGAGCTCTTTCTGCAATGGGCACTTTTCATGCTATAAGCACTTTTTCCTAACAAATGCAAGATATAACATTGGCTATCTCCGCAAGGAAACATCAGATCTGCACAACTCATGGTTTTTTGGTCTTCGGGGAGGCTGGGGAACATGAAAATGTGTTTGTTTTTCGAATTTTACCTCTATCTGAAATGGGCACTTTTCATGCTATAAGCAGTTTTTCCTAACAAATGCAAGATATAACATGGGCTATCTCCGCAAGGAAACATGAGATCTGCAAAAGTTATGGTTTTTTGGTCTTCGGGGAGGATGGGGAACATGAACATGTGTTTGTTTTTCGAATTTGACCTCTATCTGAAATGAGCACTTTTCATGCTCTAAGCAGTTTTTCCTAACAAATGCAAGATATAACATTGGCTATCTCCGCAAGGAAACATCAGATCTGCACAACTCATGGTTTTTTGGTCTTCGGGGAGGAGGGGGAACATGAATATGTGATTGTTTTTCGAATTTGAGCTCTTTCTGCAATGGGCACTTTTCATACTATAAGCAGTTTTTCCTAACAAATGCAAGATATAACATGGGCTATCTCCGCAAGGAAACATGAGATCTGCAAACGTTATGGTTTTTTGGTCTTCGGGGAGGATGGGGAACATGAATATGTTTTTGTTTTTCGAATTTGAGCTCTTTCTGCAATGGGCACTTTTCATGCTATAAGCACTTTTTCCTAACAAATGCAAGATATAGCATTGGCTATCTCCGCAAGGAAACATCAGATCTGCACAACTCATGGTTTTTTGGTCTTCGGGGAGGCTGGGGAACATGAAAATGTGTTTGTTTTTCGAATTTGACCTCTATCTGAAATGGGCACTTTTCATGCTATAAGCAGTTTTTCCTAACAAATGCAAGATATAACATGGGCTATCTCCGCAAGGAAACATGAGATCTGCAAAAGTTATGGTTTTTTGGTCTTCGGGGAGGATGGGGAACATGAACATGTGTTTGTTTTTCGAATTTGACCTCCATCTGAAATGAGCACTTTTCATGCTCTAAGCAGTTTTTCCTAACAAATGCAAGATATAACATTGGCTATCTCCGCAAGGAAACATTAGATCTGCACAACTCATGGTTTTTTGGTCTTCGGGGAGGAGGGGGAACATGAATATGTGTTTGTTTTTCGAATTTGAGATCTTTCTGCAATGGGCACTTTTCATACTATAAGCAGTTTTTCCTAACAAATGCAAGATTTAATATGGGCTATCTCCGCAAGGAAACATGAGATCTGCAAAAGTTATGTTTTTTTGTTCTTCGGGGAGGATGGGGAACATGAATATGTGATTGTTTTTCGAATTTGAGCTCTTTCTGCAATGGGCACTTTTCATACTATAAGCAGTTTTTCCTAACAAATGCAAGATGGGCTATCTCCGCAAGGAAACATGAGATCTGCAAACGTTATGGTTTTTTGGTCTTCGGGGAGGATGGGGAACATGAATATGTTTTTGTTTTTCGAATTTGAGCTCTTTCTGCAATGGGCACTTTTCATGCTATAAGCACTTTTTCCTAACAAATGCAAGATATAACATTGGCTATCTCCGCAAGGAAACATCAGATCTGCACAACTCATGGTTTTTTGGTCTTCGGGGAGGAGGGGGAACATGAATATGTGATTGTTTTTCGAATTTGAGCTCTTTCTGCAATGGGCACTTTTCATACTATAAGCAGTTTTTCCTAACAAATGCAAGATATAACATGGGCTATCTCCGCAAGGAAACATGAGATCTGCAAACGTTATGGTTTTTTGGTCTTCGGGGAGGATGGGGAACATGAATATGTTTTTGTTTTTCGAATTTGAGCTCTTTCTGCAATGGGCACTTTTCATGCTATAAGCACTTTTTCCTAACAAATGCAAGATATAGCATTGGCTATCTCCGCAAGGAAACATCAGATCTGCACAACTCATGGTTTTTTGGTCTTCGGGGAGGCTGGGGAACATGAAAATGTGTTTGTTTTTCGAATTTGACCTCTATCTGAAATGGGCACTTTTCATGCTATAAGCAGTTTTTCCTAACAAATGCAAGATATAACATGGGCTATCTCCGCAAGGAAACATGAGATCTGCAAAAGTTATGGTTTTTTGGTCTTCGGGGAGGATGGGGAACATGAACATGTGTTTGTTTTTCGAATTTGACCTCCATCTGAAATGAGCACTTTTCATGCTCTAAGCAGTTTTTCCTAACAAATGCAAGATATAACATTGGCTATCTCCGCAAGGAAACATTAGATCTGCACAACTCATGGTTTTTTGGTCTTCGGGGAGGAGGGGGAACATGAATATGTGTTTGTTTTTCGAATTTGAGATCTTTCTGCAATGGGCACTTTTCATACTATAAGCAGTTTTTCCTAACAAATGCAAGATTTAACATGGGCTATCTCCGCAAGGAAACATGAGATCTGCAAAAGTTATGTTTTTTTGTTCTTCGGGGAGGATGGGGAACATGAATATGTGTTTGTTTTTCGAATTTGACCTCTATCTGAAATGAGCACTTTTCATGCTCTAAGCAGTTTTTCCTAACAAATGCAAGATATAACCTTAGCTATCTCCGCAAGGAAACATCAGATCTGCACAACTCATGGTTTTTTGGTGTTCGGGGAGGATGGGGAACATGAATATGTGATTGTTTTTCGAATTTGAGCTCTTTCTGCAATGGGCACTTTTCATACTATAAGCAGTTTTTCCTAACAAATGCAAGATATAACATGGGCTATCTCCGCAAGGAAACATGAGATCTGCAAACGTTATGGTTTTTTGGTCTTCGGGGAGGATGGGGAACATGAATATGTTTTTGTTTTTCGAATTTGAGCTCTTTCTGCAATGGGCACTTTTCATGCTATAAGCACTTTTTCCTAACAAATGCAAGATATAACATTGGCTATCTCCGCAAGGAAACATCAGATCTGCTCAACTCATGGTTTTTTGGTCTTCGGGGAGGAGGGGGAACATGAAAATGTGTTTGTTTTTCGAATTTTACCTCTATCTGAAATGGGCACTTTTCATGCTATAAGCAGTTTTTCCTAACAAATGCAAGATATAACATGGGCTATCTCCGCAAGGAAACATGAGATCTGCAAAAGTTATGTTTTTTTGGTCTTCGGGGAGGATGGGGAACATGAACATGTGTTTGTTTTTCGAATTTGACCTCTATCTGAAATGAGCACTTTTCATGCTCTAAGCAGTTTTTCCTAACAAATGCAAGATATAACATTGGCTATCTCCGCAAGGAAACATCAGATCTGCACAACTCATGGTTTTTTGGTCTTCGGGGAGGAGGGGGAACATGAATATGTGATTGTTTTTCGAATTTGAGCTCTTTCTGCAATGGGCACTTTTCATACTATAAGCAGTTTTTCCTAACAAATGCAAGATATAACATGGGCTATCTCCGCAAGGAAACATGAGATCTGCAAACGTTATGGTTTTTTTGTCTTCGGGGAGGATGGGGAACATGAATATGTTTTTGTTTTTCGAATTTGAGCTCTTTCTGCAATGGGCACTTTTCATGCTATAAGCACTTTTTCCTAACAAATGCAAGATATAGCATTGGCTATCTCCGCAAGGAAACATCAGATCTGCACAACTCATGGTTTTTTGGTCTTCGGGGAGGCTGGGGAACATGAAAATGTGTTTGTTTTTCGAATTTGACCTCTATCTGAAATGGGCACTTTTCATGCTATAAGCAGTTTTTCCTAACAAATGCAAGATATAACATGGGCTATCTCCGCAAGGAAACATGAGATCTGCAAAAGTTATGTTTTTTTGTTCTTCGGGGAGGATGGGGAACATGAATATGTGTTTGTTTTTCGAATTTGACCTCTATCTGAAATGAGCACTTTTCATGCTCTAAGCAGTTTTTCCTAACAAATGCAAGATATAACCTTAGCTATCTCCGCAAGGAAACATCAGATCTGCACAACTCATGGTTTTTTGGTGTTCGGGGAGGATGGGGAACATGAATATGTGATTGTTTTTCGAATTTGAGCTCTTTCTGCAATGGGCACTTTTCATACTATAAGCAGTTTTTCCTAACAAATGCAAGATATAACATGGGCTATCTCCGCAAGGAAACATGAGATCTGCAAACGTTATGGTTTTTTGGTCTTCGGGGAGGATGGGGAACATGAATATGTTTTTGTTTTTCGAATTTGAGCTCTTTCTGCAATGGGCACTTTTCATGCTATAAGCAGTTTTTCCTAACAAATGCAAGATATAACATTGGCTATCTCCGCAAGGAAACATCAGATCTGCACAACTCATGGTTTTTTGGTCTTCGGGGAGGAGGGGGAACATGAATATGTGTTTGTTTTTCGAATTTGAGATCTTTCTGCAATGGGCACTTTTCATACTATAAGCAGTTTTTCCTAACAAATGCAAGATTTAACATGGGCTATCTCCGCAAGGAAACATGAGATCTGCAAAAGTTATGTTTTTTGTTCTTCGGGGAGGATGGGGAACATGAATATGTGTTTGTTTTTCGAATTTGACCTCTATCTGAAATGAGCACTTTTCATGCTCTAAGCAGTTTTTCCTAACAAATGCAAGATATAACATTGGCTATCTCCGCAAGGAAACATCAGATCTGCACAACTCATGGTTTTTTGGTCTTCGGGGAGGAGGGGGAACATGAATATGTGTTTGTTTTTCGAATTTGAGATCTTTCTGCAATGGGCACTTTTCATACTATAAGCAGTTTTTCCTAACAAATGCAAGATTTAACATGGGCTATCTCCGCAAGGAAACATGAGATCTGCAAACGTTATGGTTTTTTGGTCTTCGGGGAGGATGGGGAACATGAATATGTTTTTGTTTTTCGAATTTGAGCTCTTTCTGCAATGGGCACGTTTCATGCTATAAGCAGTTTTTCCTAACAAATGCAAGATATAACATTGGCTATCTCCGCAAGGAAACATCAGATCTGCACAACTCATGGTTTTTTGGTCTTCGGGGAGGAGGGGGAACATGAATATGTGTTTGTTTTTCGAATTTGAGATCTTTCTGCAATGGGCACTTTTCATACTATAAGCAGTTTTTCCTAACAAATGCAAGATTTAACATGGGCTATCTCCGCAAGGAAACATGAGATCTGCAAAAGTTATGTTTTTTTGTTCTTCGGGGAGGATGGGGAACATGAATATGTGTTTGTTTTTCGAATTTGACCTCTATCTGAAATGAGCACTTTTCATACTATAAGCAGTTTTTCCTAACAAATGCAAGATATAACATGGGCTATCTCCGCAAGGAAACATGAGATCTGCAAACGTTATGGTTTTTTGGTCTTCGGGGAGGATGGGGAACATGAATATGTTTTTGTTTTTCGAATTTGAGCTCTTTCTGCAATGGGCACTTTTCATGCTATAAGCACTTTTTCCTAACAAATGCAAGATATAACATTGGCTATCTCCGCAAGGAAACATCAGATCTGCACAACTCATGGTTTTTTGGTCTTCGGGGAGGAGGGGGAACATGAATATGTGTTTGTTTTTCGAATTTGAGATCTTTCTGCAATGGGCACTTTTCATACTATAAGCAGTTTTTCCTAACAAATGCAAGATTTAACATGGGCTATCTCCGCAAGGAAACATGAGATCTGCAAAAGTTATGTTTTTTTGTTCTTCGGGGAGGATGGGGAACATGAATATGTGTTTGTTTTTCGAATTTGACCTCTATCTGAAATGAGCACTTTTCATGCTCTAAGCAGTTTTTCCTAACAAATGCAAGATATAACATTGGCTATCTCCGCAAGGAAACATCAGATCTGCACAACTCATGGTTTTTTGGTCTTTGGGGAGGATGGGGAACATGAATATGTGATTGTTTTTTGAATTTGAGCTCTTTCTGCAATGGGCACTTTTCATAATATAAGCAGTTTTTCCTAACAAATGCAAGATATAACATGGGCTATCTCCGCAAGGAAACATGAGATCTGCAAACGTTATGGTTTTTTGGTCTTCGGGGAGGATGGGGAACATGAATATGTTTTTGTTTTTCGAATTTGAGCTCTTTCTGCAATGGGCACTTTTCATGCTATAAGCAGTTTTTCCTAACAAATGCAAGGTATAACATTGCCTATCTCCGCAAGGAAACATCAGATCTGCACAACATGGTTTTTTGGTCTTCGGGGAGGATGGGGAACATGAATATGTTTTTGTTTTTCGAATTTGAGCTCTTTCTGCAATGGGCACTTTTCATGCTATAAGCACTTTTTCCTAACAAATGCAAGATATAACATTGGCTATCTCCGCAAGGAAACATCAGATCTGCACAACTCATGGTTTTTTGCTCTTCGGGGAGGATGGGGAACATGAAAATGTGTTTGTTTTTCGAATTTGACCTCTATCTGAAATGGGCACTTTTCATGCAATAAGAAATTTTTCCTAACAAATGCAAGATATAACATGGGCTATCTCCTCAAGGAAACATGAGATCTGCAAAAGTTATGGTTTTTTGGTCTTCGGGGAGGATGGGGAACATGAATATGTGTTTGTTTTTCGAATTTGACCTCTATCTGAAATGAGCACTTTTCATGCTCTAAGCAGTTTTTCCTAACAAATGCAAGCTATAACATTGGCAATCTCCGCAAGGAAAGATCAGATCTGCTCAACTCATGGTTTTTTGGTCTTCGGGGAGGAGGGGGAACATGAATATGTGTTTGTTTTTCGAATTTGAGCTCTTTCTGCATTGGGCACTTTTCATACTATAAGCAGTTTTTCCTAACAAATGCATGATATAACATGGGCTATCTACGCAAGGAAACATGAGATCTGCAAACGTTATGGTTTTTTGGTCTTCGGGGAGGATGGGGAACATGAATATGTTTTTGTTTTTCGAATTTGAGCTCTTTCTGCAATGAGCACTTTTCATGCTATAAGCACTTTTCCCTAACAAATGCAAGATTTAACATTGGCTATCTCCGCAAGGAAACATCAGATCTGCTCAACCCATGGTTTTTTGGTCTTCGGGGAGGAGGGGGAACATGAATATGTGTTTCTTTTTCGAATTTGAGCTCTTTCTGCAATGGGCACTTTTCATACTATAAGCAGTTTTTCCTAACAAATGCAAGATATAACATGGGCTATCTCCGCAAGGAAACATGAGATCTGCAAACGTTATGGTTTTTTGGTCTTCGGGGAGGATGGGGAACATGAATATGTTTTTGTTTTTCGAATTTGAGCTCTATCTGAAATGAGCACTTTTCATGCTCTAAGCAGTTTTTCCTAACAAATGCAAGATATAACATTGGCTATCTCCGCAAGGAAATATCAGATCTGCACAACTCATGGTTTTTGGTCTTCGGGGAGGATGGGGAACATGAATATGTGTTTGTTTTTCGAATTTGAGATCTTTCTGCAATGGGCTCTTTTCATACTATAAGCAGTTTTTCCAAACAAATGCAAGCTATAACATTGGCAATCTCCGCAAGGAAACATCAGATCTGCTCAACTCATGGTTTTTTGGTCTTCGGGGAGGAGGGGGAACATGAATATGTGTTTGTTTTTCGAATTTGAGCTCTTTCTGCAATGGGCACTTTTCATACTATAAGCAGTTTTTCCTAACAAATGCATGATATAACATGGGCTATCTACGCAAGGAAACATGAGATCTGCAAACGTTATGGTTTTTTGGTCTTCGGGGAGGATGGGGAACTTGAATATGTTTTTGTTTTTCGAATTTGAGCTCTTTCTGCAATGAGCACTTTTCATGCTATAAGCACTTTTTCCTAACAAATGCAAGCTATAACATTGGCAATCTCCACAAGGAAACATCAGATCTGCTCAACTCATGGTATTTTGGTCTTCGGGGAGGAGGGGGAACATGAATATGTGTTTGTTTTTCGAATTTGAGCTCTTTCTGCAATGGGCACTTTTCATACTATAAGCAGTTTTTCCTAACAAATGCATGATATAACATGGGCTATCTACGCAAGGAAACATGAGATCTGCAAACGTTATGGTTTTTTGGTCTTCGGGGAGGATGGGGAACATGAATATGTTTTTGTTTTTCGAATTTGAGCTCTTTCTGCAATGAGCACTTTTCATGCTATAAGCACTTTTTCCTAACAAATGCAAGATATAACATTGGCTATCTCCGCAAGGAAACATCAGATCTGCACAACTCATGGTTTTTTGTTCTTCGGGGAGGCGGGGGAACATGAAAATGTGTTTGTTTTTCGAATTTGACCTCTATCTGAAATGGGCACTTTTCATACTATAAGCAGTTTTTCCTAACAAATGCATGATATAACATGGGCTATCTACGCAAGGAAACATGAGATCTGCAAACGTTATGGTTTTTTGGTCTTCGGGGAGGATGGGGAACATGAATATGTTTTTGTTTTTCGAATTTGAGCTCTTTCTGCAATGAGCACTTTTCATGCTATGAGCACTTTTTCCTAACAAATGCAAGCTATAACATTGGCAATCTCCACAAGGAAACATCAGATCTGCTCAACTCATGGTTTTTTGGTCTTCGGGGAGGAGGGGGAACATGAATATGTGTTTGTTTTTCGAATTTGAGCTCTTTCTGCAATGGGCACTTTTCATACTATAAGCAGTTTTTCCTAACAAATGCATGATATAACATGGGCTATCTACGCAAGGAAACATGAGATCTGCAAACGTTATGGTTTTTTGGTCTTCGGGGAGGATGGGGAACATGAATATGTTTTTGTTTTTCGAATTTGAGCTCTTTCTGCAATGAGCACTTTTCATGCTATAAGCACTTTTTCCTAACAAATGCAAGATATAACATTGGCTATCTCCGCAAGGAAACATCAGATCTGCACAACTCATGGTTTTTTGTTCTTCGGGGAGGCGGGGGAACATGAAAATGTGTTTGTTTTTCGAATTTGACCTCTATCTGAAATGGGCACTTTTCATGCTATAAGCAGTTTTTCCTAACAAATGCAAGATATAACATGGGCTATCTCCGCAAGGAAACATGAGATCTGCAAAAGTTATGGTTTTTTGGTCTTCGGGGAGGATGGGGAACATGAACATGTGTTTGTTTTACGAATTTGAGATCTTTCTGCAATGGGCACTTTTCATACTATAAGCAGTTTTTTCTAACAAATGCAAGATTTAACATGGGCTATCTCCGCAAGGAAACATGAGATCTGCAAAAGTTATGTTTTTTTGTTCTTCGGGGAGGATGGGGAACATGAATATGTGTTTGTTTTTCGAATTTGACCTCTATCTGAAATGAGCACTTTTCATGCTCTAAGCAGTTTTTCCTAACGAATGCAAGATATAACATTGGCTATCTCCGCAAGGAAACATCAGATCTGCACAACTCATGGTTTTTTGGTCTTCGGGGAGGATGGGGAACATGAATATGTGATTGTTTTTTGAATTTGAGCTCTTTCTGCAATGGGCACTTTTCATACTATAAGCAGTTTTTTCTAACAAATGCAAGATTTAACATGGGCTATCTCCGCAAGGAAACATGAGATCTGCAAAAGTTATGTTTTTTTGTTCTTCGGGGAGGATGGGGAACATGAATATGTGTTTGTTTTTCGAATTTGACCTCTATCTGAAATGAGCACTTTTCATGCTCTAAGCAGTTTTTCCTAACGAATGCAAGATATAACATTGGCTATCTCCGCAAGGAAACATCAGATCTGCACAACTCATGGTTTTTTGGTCTTCGGGGAGGATGGGGAACATGAATATGTGATTGTTTTTCGAATTTGAGCTCTTTTTGCAATGGGCACTTTTCATACTATAAGCAGTTTTTCCTAACAAATGCAAGATATAACATGGGCTATCTCCGCAAGGAAACATGAGATCTGCAAACGTTATGGTTTTTTGGTCTTCGGGGAGGATGGGGAACATGAATATGTTTTTGTTTTTCGAATTTGAGCTCTTTCTGCAATGGGCACTTTTCATGCTATAAGCAGTTTTTCCTAACAAATGCAAGATATAACATTGGCTATCTCCGCAAGGAAACATCAGATCTGCACAACTCATGGTTTTTTGGTCTTCGGGGAGGAGGGGGAACATGAATTTGTGTTTGTTTTTCGAATTTGAGCTCTTTCTGCAATGGGCACTTTTCATACTATAAGCAGTTTTTCCTAACAAATGCAAGATTTAATATGGGCTATCTCCGCAAGCAAACATGAGATCTGCAAAAGTTATGTTTTTTTGTTCTTCGGGGAGGATGGGGAACATGAATATGTGATTGTTTTTCGAATTTGAGCTCTTTCTGCAATGGGCACTTTTCATACTATAAGCAGTTTTTCCTAACAAATGCAAGATGGGCTATCTCCGCAAGGAAACATGAGATCTGCAAACGTTATGGTTTTTTGGTCTTCGGGGAGGATGGGGAACATGAATATGTTTTTGTTTTTCGAATTTGAGCTCTTTCTGCAATGGGCACTTTTCATGCTATAAGCACTTTTTCCTAACAAATGCAAGATATAACATTGGCTATCTCCGCAAGGAAACATCAGATCTGCACAACTCATGGTTTTTTGGTCTTCGGGGAGGCTGGGGAACATGAAAATGTGTTTGTTTTTCGAATTTGACCTCTATCTGAAATGGGCACTTTTCATGCTATAAGCAGTTTTTCCTAACAAATGCAAGATATAACATGGGCTATCTCCGCAAGGAAACATGAGATCTGCAAACGTTATGGTTTTTTGGTCTTCGGGGAGGATGGGGAACATGAATATGTTTTTGTTTTTCGAATTTGACCTCTATCTGAAATGAGCACTTTTCATGCTCTAAGCAGTTTTTCCTAACAAATGCAAGATATAACACTGGCTATCTCCGCAAGGAAACATCAGATCTGCACAACTCATGGTTTTTTGGTCTTCGGGTAGGAGGGGGAACATGAATATGTGTTTGTTTTTCGAATTTGAGATCCTTCTGCAATGGGCACTTTTCATACTATAAGCAGTTTTTCCTAACAAATGCAAGATATAACATGGGCTATCTCCGCAAGGAAACATGAGGTCTGCAAACGTTATGGTTTTTTGGTCTTCGGGGAGGATGGGGAACATGAATATGTTTTTGTTTTTCGAATTTGACCTCTATCTGAAATGAGCACTTTTCATGCTCTAAGCAGTTTTTCCTAACAAATGCAAGATATTACATTGGCTATCTCCACAAGGAAACATCAGATCTGCAGAACTCATGGTTTTTTGGTCTTCGGGGAGGATGGGGAACATGAATATGTGATTGTTTTTCGAATTTGAGCTCTTTCTGCAATGGGCACTTTTCATACTATAAGCAGTTTTTCCTAACAAATGCAAGATATAACATGGGCTATCTCCGCAAGGAAACATGAGATCTGCAAAAGTTATGGTTTTTTGTTCTTCGGGGAGGATGGGGAACATGAATATGTGTTTGTTTTTCGAATTTGACCTCTATCTGAAATGAGCACTTTTCATGCTCTAAGCAGTTTTTCCTAACAAATGCAAGATATAACATTGGCTATCTCCGCAAGGAAACATCAGATCTGCACAACTCATGGTTTTTTGGTCTTCGGGGAGGATGGGGAACATGAATATGGGTTTGTTTTTCGAATTTGACCTCTATCTGAAATGAGCACTTTTCATGCTCTAAGCAGTTTTTCCTAACAAATGCAAGATATAACATTGGCTATCTCCGCAAGGAAACATCAGATCTGCACAACTCATGGTTTTTTGGTCTTCGGGGAGGAGGGGGAACATGAATATGTTTTTCGAATTTGAGATCTTTCTGCAATGGGCACTTTTCATACTATAAGCAGTTTTTCCTAACAAATGCAAGATATAACATGGGCTATCTCCGCAAGGAAACATGAGATCTGCAAACGTTATGGTTTTTTGGTCTTCGGGGAGGATGGGGAACATGAATATGTTTTTGTTTTTCGAATTTGACCTCTATCTGAAATGAGCACTTTTCATGCTCTAAGCAGTTTTTCCTAACAAATGCAAGATATAACATTGGCTATCTCCGCAAGGAAACATCAGATCTGCACAACTCATGGTTTTTTGGTCTTCGGGGAGGAGGGGGAACATGAATATGTGTTTGTTTTTCAAATTTGAGATCCTTCTGCAATGGGCAGTTTTCATACTATAAGCAGTTTTTCCTAACAAATGCAAGATATAACATGGGCTATCTCCGCAAGGAAACATGAGGTCTGCAAACGTTATGGTTTTTTGGTCTTCGGGGAGGATGGGGAACATGAATATGTTTTTGTTTTTCGAATTTGAGCTCTATCTGAAATGAGCACTTTTCATGCTCTAAGCAGTTTTTCCTAACAAATGCAAGATATTACATTGGCTATCTCCGCAAGGAAACATCAGATCTGCAGAACTCATGGTTTTTTGGTCTTCGGGGAGGATGGGGAACATGAATATGTGATTGTTTTTCGAATTTGAGCTCTTTCTGCAATGGGCACTTTTCATACTATAAGCAGTTTTTCCTAACAAATGCAAGATATAACATGGGCTATCTCCGCAAGGAAACATGAGATCTGCAAAAGTTATGGTTTTTTGTTCTTCGGGGAGGATGGGGAACATGAATATGTGTTTGTTTTTCGAATTTGACCTCTATCTGAAATGAGCACTTTTCATGCTCTAAGCAGTTTTTCCTAACAAATGCAAGATATAACATTGGCTATCTCCGCAAGGAAACATCAGATCTGCACAACTCATGGTTTTTTGGTCTTCGGGGAGGATGGGGAACATGAATATGGGTTTGTTTTTCGAATTTGACCTCTATCTGAAATGAGCACTTTTCATGCTCTAAGCAGTTTTTCCTAACAAATGCAAGATATAACATTGGCTATCTCCGCAAGGAAACATCAGATCTGCACAACTCATGGTTTTTTGGTCTTCGGGGAGGAGGGGGAACATGAATATGTTTTTCGAATTTGAGATCTTTCTGCAATGGGCACTTTTCATACTATAAGCAGTTTTTCCTAACAAATGCAAGATATAACATGGGCTATCTCCGCAAGGAAACATCAGATCTGCACAACTCATGGTTTTTTGGTCTTCGGGGAGGATGGGGAACATGAATATGTGATTGTTTTTCGAATTTGAGCTCTTTCTGCAATGGGCACTTTTCATACTATAAGCAGTTTTTTCTAACAAATGCAAGATTTAACATGGGCTATCTCCGCAAGGAAACATGAGATCTGCAAAAGTTATGTTTTTTTGTTCTTCGGGGAGGATGGGGAACATGAATATGTGTTTGTTTTTCGAATTTGACCTCTATCTGAAATGAGCACTTTTCATGCTCTAAGCAGTTTTTCCTAACGAATGCAAGATATAACATTGGCTATCTCCGCAAGGAAACATCAGATCTGCACAACTCATGGTTTTTTGGTCTTCGGGGAGGATGGGGAACATGAATATGTGATTGTTTTTCGAATTTGAGCTCTTTTTGCAATGGGCACTTTTCATACTATAAGCAGTTTTTCCTAACAAATGCAAGATATAACATGGGCTATCTCCGCAAGGAAACATGAGATCTGCAAACGTTATGGTTTTTTGGTCTTCGGGGAGGATGGGGAACATGAATATGTTTTTGTTTTTCGAATTTGAGCTCTTTCTGCAATGGGCACTTTTCATGCTATAAGCAGTTTTTCCTAACAAATGCAAGATATAACATTGGCTATCTCCGCAAGGAAACATCAGATCTGCACAACTCATGGTTTTTTGGTCTTCGGGGAGGAGGGGGAACATGAATTTGTGTTTGTTTTTCGAATTTGAGCTCTTTCTGCAATGGGCACTTTTCATACTATAAGCAGTTTTTCCTAACAAATGCAAGATTTAATATGGGCTATCTCCGCAAGGAAACATGAGATCTGCAAAAGTTATGTTTTTTTGTTCTTCGGGGAGGATGGGGAACATGAATATGTGATTGTTTTTCGAATTTGAGCTCTTTCTGCAATGGGCACTTTTCATACTATAAGCAGTTTTTCCTAACAAATGCAAGATGGGCTATCTCCGCAAGGAAACATGAGATCTGCAAACGTTATGGTTTTTTGGTCTTCGGGGAGGATGGGGAACATGAATATGTTTTTGTTTTTCGAATTTGAGCTCTTTCTGCAATGGGCACTTTTCATGCTATAAGCACTTTTTCCTAACAAATGCAAGATATAACATTGGCTATCTCCGCAAGGAAACATCAGATCTGCACAACTCATGGTTTTTTGGTCTTCGGGGAGGCTGGGGAACATGAAAATGTGTTTGTTTTTCGAATTTGACCTCTATCTGAAATGGGCACTTTTCATGCTATAAGCAGTTTTTCCTAACAAATGCAAGATATAACATGGGCTATCTCCGCAAGGAAACATGAGATCTGCAAAAGTTATGGTTTTTTGGTCTTCGGGGAGGATGGGGAACATGAATATGTTTTTGTTTTTCGAATTTGACCTCTATCTGAAATGAGCACTTTTCATGCTCTAAGCAGTTTTTCCTAACAAATGCAAGATATAACACTGGCTATCTCCGCAAGGAAACATCAGATCTGCACAACTCATGGTTTTTTGGTCTTCGGGGAGGAGGGGGAACATGAATATGTGTTTGTTTTTCGAATTTGAGATCCTTCTGCAATGGGCACTTTTCATACTATAAGCAGTTTTTCCTAACAAATGCAAGATATAACATGGGCTATCTCCGCAAGGAAACATGAGGTCTGCAAACGTTATGGTTTTTTGGTCTTCGGGGAGGATGGGGAACATGAATATGTTTTTGTTTTTCGAATTTGAGCTCTATCTGAAATGAGCACTTTTCATGCTCTAAGCAGTTTTTCCTAACAAATGCAAGATATTACATTGGCTATCTCCGCAAGGAAACATCAGATCTGCAGAACTCATGGTTTTTTGGTCTTCGGGGAGGATGGGGAACATGAATATGTGATTGTTTTTCGAATTTGAGCTCTTTCTGCAATGGGCACTTTTCATACTATAAGCAGTTTTTCCTAACAAATGCAAGATATAACATGGGCTATCTCCGCAAGGAAACATGAGATCTGCAAAAGTTATGGTTTTTTGTTCTTCGGGGAGGATGGGGAACATGAATATGTGTTTGTTTTTCGAATTTGACCTCTATCTGAAATGAGCACTTTTCATGCTCTAAGCAGTTTTTCCTAACAAATGCAAGATATAACATTGGCTATCTCCGCAAGGAAACATCAGATCTGCACAACTCATGGTTTTTTGGTCTTCGGGGAGGATGGGGAACATGAATATGGGTTTGTTTTTCGAATTTGACCTCTATCTGAAATGAGCACTTTTCATGCTCTAAGCAGTTTTTCCTAACAAATGCAAGATATAACATTGGCTATCTCCGCAAGGAAACATCAGATCTGCACAACTCATGGTTTTTTGGTCTTCGGGGAGGAGGGGGAACATGAATATGTTTTTCGAATTTGAGATCTTTCTGCAATGGGCACTTTTCATACTATAAGCAGTTTTTCCTAACAAATGCAAGATATAACATGGGCTATCTCCGCAAGGAAACATGAGATCTGCAAACGTTATGGTTTTTTGGTCTTCGGGGAGGATGGGGAACATGAATATGTTTTTGTTTTTCGAATTTGACCTCTATCTGAAATGAGCACTTTTCATGCTCTAAGCAGTTTTTCCTAACAAATGCAAGATATAACATTGGCTATCTCCGCAAGGAAACATCAGATCTGCACAACTCATGGTTTTTTGGTCTTCGGGGAGGAGGGGGAACATGAATATGTGTTTGTTTTTCGAATTTGAGATCCTTCTGCAATGGGCAGTTTTCATACTATAAGCAGTTTTTCCTAACAAATGCAAGATATAACATGGGCTATCTCCGCAAGGAAACATGAGGTCTGCAAACGTTATGGTTTTTTGGTCTTCGGGGAGGATGGGGAACATGAATATGTTTTTGTTTTTCGAATTTGAGCTCTATCTGAAATGAGCACTTTTCATGCTCTAAGCAGTTTTTCCTAACAAATGCAAGATATTACATTGGCTATCTCCGCAAGGAAACATCAGATCTGCAGAACTCATGGTTTTTTGGTCTTCGGGGACGATGGGGAACATGAATATGTGATTGTTTTTCGAATTTGAGCTCTTTCTGCAATGGGCACTTTTCATACTATAAGCAGTTTTTCCTAACAAATGCAAGATATAACATGGGCTATCTCCGCAAGGAAACATGAGATCTGCAAAAGTTATGGTTTTTTGTTCTTCGGGGAGGATGGGGAACATGAATATGTGTTTGTTTTTCGAATTTGACCTCTATCTGAAATGAGCACTTTTCATGCTCTAAGCAGTTTTTCCTAACAAATGCAAGATATAACATTGGCTATCTCCGCAAGGAAACATCAGATCTGCACAACTCATGGTTTTTTGGTCTTCGGGGAGGATGGGGAACATGAATATGGGTTTGTTTTTCGAATTTGACCTCTATCTGAAATGAGCACTTTTCATGCTCTAAGCAGTTTTTCCTAACAAATGCAAGATATAACATTGGCTATCTCCGCAAGGAAACATCAGATCTGCACAACTCATGGTTTTTTGGTCTTCGGGGAGGAGGGGGAACATGAATATGTTTTTCGAATTTGAGATCTTTCTGCAATGGGCACTTTTCATACTATAAGCAGTTTTTCCTAACAAATGCAAGATATAACATGGGCTATCTCCGCAAGGAAACATGAGATCTGCAAACGTTATGGTTTTTTGGTCTTCGGGGAGGATGGGGAACATGAATATGTTTTTGTTTTTCGAATTTGACCTCTATCTGAAATGAGCACTTTTCATGCTCTAAGCAGTTTTTCCTAACAAATGCAAGATATAACATTGGCTATCTCCGCAAGGAAACATCAGATCTGCACAACTCATGGTTTTTTGGTCTTCGGGGAGGAGGGGGAACATGAATATGTGTTTGTTTTTCGAATTTGAGATCTTTCTGCAATGGGCACTTTTCATACTATAAGCAGTTTTTCCTAACAAATGCAAGATATAACATGGGCTATCTCCGCAAGGAAACATGAGGTCTGCAAACGTTATGGTTTTTTGGTCTTCGGGGAGGATGGGGAACATGAATATGTTTTTGTTTTTCGAATTTGAGCTCTATCTGAAATGAGCACTTTTCATGCTCTAAGCAGTTTTTCCTAACAAATGCAAGATATTACATTGGCTATCTCCGCAAGGAAACATCAGATCTGCACAACTCATGGTTTTTTGGTCTTCGGGGAGGATGGGGAACATGAATATGTGATTGTTTTTCGAATTTGAGCTCTTTCTGCAATGGGCACTTTTCATACTATAAGCAGTTTTTCCTAACAAATGCAAGATATAACATGGGATATCTCCGCAAGGAAACATGAGATCTGCAAAAGTTATGGTTTTTTGTTCTTCGGGGAGGATGGGGAACATGAATATGTGTTTGTTTTTCGAATTTGACCTCTATCTGAAATGAGCACTTTTCATGCTCTAGGCAGTTTTTCCTAACAAATGCAAGATATAACATTGGCTATCTCCGCAAGGAAACATCAGATCTGCACAACTCATGGTTTTTTGGTCTTCGGGGAGGATGGGGAACATGAATATGTGATTGTTTTTCGAATTTGAGCTCTTTCTGCAATGGGCACTTTTCATGCTATAAGCAGTTTTTCCTAACAAATGCAAGATATAACATTGGCTATCTCCGCAAGGAAACATCAGATCTGCACAACTCATGGTTTTTTGGTCTTCGGGGAGGATGGGGAACATGAAAATGTGTTTGTTTTTCGAATTTGACCTCTATCTGAAATGGGCACTTTTCATGCTCTAAGCAGTTTTTCCTAACAAATGCAAGATATAAAATGGGCTATCTCCGCAAGGAAACATCAGATCTGCAAAAGTTATGGTTTTTTGGTCTTCGGGGAGGATGGGGAACATGAAAATGTGTTTGTTTTTCGAATTTGACCTCTATCTGAAATGGGCACTTTTCATGCTCTAAGCAGTTTTTCCTAACAAATGCAAGATATAACATTGGCTATCTCCGCAAGGAAACATCAGATCTGCACAACTCATGGTTTTTTGGTCTTCGGGGAGGAGGGGGAACATGAATATGTGATTGTTTTTCGAATTTGAGCTCTTTCTGCAATGGGCACTTTTCATACTATAAGCAGTTTTTCCTAACAAATGCAAGATATAACATGGGCTATCTCCGCAAGGAAACATGAGATCTGCAAAAGTTATGGTTTTTTGTTCTTCGGGGAGGATGGGGAACATGAATATGTGTTTGTTTTTCGAATTTGACCTCTATCTGAAATGAGCACTTTTCATGCTCTAAGCAGTTTTTCCTAACAAATGCAAGATATAACATTGGCTATCTCCGCAAGGAAACATCAGATCTGCACAACTCATGGTTTTTTGGTCTTCGGGGAGGATGGGGAACATGAATATGGGTTTGTTTTTCGAATTTGACCTCTATCTGAAATGAGCACTTTTCATGCTCTAAGCAGTTTTTCCTAACAAATGCAAGATATAACATTGGCTATCTCCGCAAGGAAACATCAGATCTGCACAACTCATGGTTTTTTGGTCTTCGGGGAGGAGGGGGAACATGAATATGTTTTTCGAATTTGAGATCTTTCTGCAATGGGCACTTTTCATACTATAAGCAGTTTTTCCTAACAAATGCAAGATATAACATGGGCTATCTCCGCAAGGAAACATGAGATCTGCAAACGTTATGGTTTTTTGGTCTTCGGGGAGGATGGGGAACATGAATATGTTTTTGTTTTTCGAATTTGACCTCTATCTGAAATGAGCACTTTTCATGCTCTAAGCAGTTTTTCCTAACAAATGCAAGATATAACATTGGCTATCTCCGCAAGGAAACATCAGATCTGCACAACTCATGGTTTTTTGGTCTTCGGGGAGGAGGGGGAACATGAATATGTGTTTGTTTTTCGAATTTGAGATCTTTCTGCAATGGGCACTTTTCATACTATAAGCAGTTTTTCCTAACAAATGCAAGATATAACATGGGCTATCTCCGCAAGGAAACATGAGGTCTGCAAACGTTATGGTTTTTTGGTCTTCGGGGAGGATGGGGAACATGAATATGTTTTTGTTTTTCGAATTTGAGCTCTATCTGAAATGAGCACTTTTCATGCTCTAAGCAGTTTTTCCTAACAAATGCAAGATATTACATTGGCTATCTCCGCAAGGAAACATCAGATCTGCACAACTCATGGTTTTTTGGTCTTCGGGGAGGATGGGGAACATGAATATGTGATTGTTTTTCGAATTTGAGCTCTTTCTGCAATGGGCACTTTTCATACTATAAGCAGTTTTTCCTAACAAATGCAAGATATAACATGGGATATCTCCGCAAGGAAACATGAGATCTGCAAAAGTTATGGTTTTTTGTTCTTCGGGGAGGATGGGGAACATGAATATGTGTTTGTTTTTCGAATTTGACCTCTATCTGAAATGAGCACTTTTTATGCTCTAGGCAGTTTTTCCTAACAAATGCAAGATATAACATTGGCTATCTCCGCAAGGAAACATCAGATCTGCACAACTCATGGTTTTTTGGTCTTCGGGGAGGATGGGGAACATGAATATGTGATTGTTTTTCGAATTTGAGCTCTTTCTGCAATGGGCACTTTTCATGCTATAAGCAGTTTTTCCTAACAAATGCAAGATATAACATTGGCTATCTCCGCAAGGAAACATCAGATCTGCACAACTCATGGTTTTTTGGTCTTCGGGGAGGATGGGGAACATGAAAATGTGTTTGTTTTTCGAATTTGACCTCTATCTGAAATGGGCACTTTTCATGCTCTAAGCAGTTTTTCCTAACAAATGCAAGATATAAAATGGGCTATCTCCGCAAGGAAACATCAGATCTGCAAAAGTTATGGTTTTTTGGTCTTCGGGGAGGATGGGGAACATGAAAATGTGTTTGTTTTTCGAATTTGACCTCTATCTGAAATGGGCACTTTTCATGCTCTAAGCAGTTTTTCCTAACAAATGCAAGATATAACATTGGCTATCTCCGCAAGGAAACATCAGATCTGCACAACTCATGGTTTTTTGGTCTTCGGGGAGGAGGGGGAACATGAATATGTGTTTGTTTTTCGAATTTCAGATCTTTCTGCAATGGGCACTTTTCATACTATAAGCAGTTTTTCCTAACAAATGCAAGATATAACATTGGCAATCTCCGCAAGGAAACATCAGATCTGCTCAACTCATGGTTTTTTGGTCTTCGGGGAGGAGGGGGAACATGAAAATGTGTTTGTTTTTCGAATTTGACCTCTATCTGAAATGGGCACTTTTCATGCTATAAGCAGTTTTTCCTAACAAATGCAAGATATAACATGGGCTATCTCCGCAAGGAAACATCAGATCTGCACAACTCATGGTTTTTCGGTCTTCGGGGAGGAGGGGGAACATGAATATGTGTTTGTTTTTCGAATTTGAGATCTTTCTGCAATGGGCACTTTTCATACTATAAGCAGTTTTTCCTAACAAATGCAAGATTTAACATGGGCTATCTCCGCAAGGAAACATGAGATCTGCAAACGTTATGGTTTTTTGGTCTTCGGGGAGGATGGGGAACATGAACATGTGTTTGTTTTTCGAATTTGACCTCCATCTGAAATGAGCACTTTTCATGCTCTAAGCAGTTTTTCCTAACAAATGCAAGATATAACATTGGCTATCTCCGCAAGGAAACATCAGATCTGCACAACTCATGGTTTTTTGGTCTTCGGGGACGATGGGGAACATGAATATGTGATTGTTTTTCGAATTTGAGCTCTTTCTGCAATGGGCACTTTTCATACTATAAGTAGTTTTTCCTAACAAATGCAAGATATAACATGGGCTATCTCCGCAAGGAAACATGAGATCTGCAAACGTTATGGTTTTTTGGTCTTCGGGGAGGATGGGGAACATGAATATGTTTTTGTTTTTCGAATTTGAGCTCTTTCTGCAATGGGCACTTTTCATGCTATAAGCAGTTTTTCCTAACAAATGCAAGATATAACATTGGCTATCTCCGCAAGGAAACATCAGATCTGCACAACTCATGGTTTTTTGGTCTTCGGGGAGGAGGGGGAACATGAATATGTGTTTGTTTTTCGAATTTGAGATCTTTCTGCAATGGGCACTTTTCATACTATAAGCAGTTTTTCCTAACAAATGCAAGATTTAACATGGGCTATCTCCGCAAGGAAACATGAGATCTGCAAAAGTTATGTTTTTTTGTTCTTCGGGGAGGATGGGGAACATGAATATGTGTTTGTTTTTCGAATTTGACCTCTATCTGAAATGAGCACTTTTCATGCTCTAAGCAGTTTTTCCTAACAAATGCAAGATATAACATTGGCTATCTCCGCAAGGAAACATCAGATCTGCACAACTCATGGTTTTTTGGTCTTCGGGGAGGATGGGGAACATGAATATGTGATTGTTTTTCGAATTTGAGCTCTTTCTGCAATGGGCACTTTTCATACTACAAGCAGTTTTTCCTAACAAATGCAAGATATAACATGGGCTATCTCCGCAAGGAAACATGAGATCTGCAAACGTTATGGTTTTTTGGTCTTCGGGGAGGATGGGGAACATGAATATGCTTTTGTTTTTCGAATTTGAGCTCTTTCTGCAATGGGCACTTTTCATGCTATAAGCACTTTTTCCTAACAAATGCAAGATATAGCATTGGCTATCTCCGCAAGGAAACATCAGATCTGCACAACTCATGGTTTTTTGGTCTTCGGGGAGGCTGGGGAACATGAAAATGTGTTTGTTTTTCGAATTTGACCTCTATCTGAAATGGGCACTTTTCATGCTATAAGCAGTTTTTCCTAACAAATGCAAGATATAACATGGGCTATCTCCGCAAGGAAACATGAGATCTGCAAAAGTTATTGTTTTTTGGTCTTCGGGGAGGATGGGGAACATGAACATGTGTTTGTTTTTCGAATTTGACCTCTATCTGAAATGAGCACTTTTCATGCTCTAAGCAGTTTTTCCTAACAAATGCAAGATATAACATTGGCTATCTCCGCAAGGAAACATGAGATCTGCAAACGTTATGGTTTTTTGGTCTTCGGGGAGGAGGGGGAACATGAATATGTGTTTGTTTTTCGAATTTGAGATCTTTCTGCAATGGGCACTTTTCATACTATAAGCAGTTTTTTCTAACAAATGCAAGATTTAACATGGGCTATCTCCGCAAGGAAACATGAGATCTGCAAAAGTTATGTTTTTTTGTTCTTCGGGGAGGATGGGGAACATGAATATGTGTTTGTTTTTCGAATTTGACCTCTATCTGAAATGAGCACTTTTCATGCTCTAAGCAGTTTTTCCTAACAAATGCAAGATATAACATTGGCTATCTCCGCAAGGAAACATTAGATCTGCACAACTCATGGTTTTTTGGTCTTCGGGGAGGAGGGGGAACATGAATATGTGTTTGTTTTTCGAATTTGAGATCTTTCTGCAATGGGCACTTTTCATACTATAAGCAGTTTTTCCTAACAAATGCAAGATTTAATATGGGCTATCTCCGCAAGGAAACATGAGATCTGCAAAAGTTATGTTTTTTTGTTCTTCGGGGAGGATGGGGAACATGAATATGTGATTGTTTTTCGAATTTGAGCTCTTTCTGCAATGGGCACTTTTCATACTATAAGCAGTTTTTCCTAACAAATGCAAGATGGGCTATCTCCGCAAGGAAACATGAGATCTGCAAACGTTATGGTTTTTTGGTCTTCGGGGAGGATGGGGAACATGAATATGTTTTTGTTTTTCGAATTTGAGCTCTTTCTGCAATGGGCACTTTTCATGCTATAAGCACTTTTTCCTAACAAATGCAAGATATAACATTGGCTATCTCCGCAAGGAAACATCAGATCTGCACAACTCATGGTTTTTTGGTCTTCGGGGAGGCTGGGGAACATGAAAATGTGTTTGTTTTTCGAATTTGACCTCTATCTGAAATGGGCACTTTACATGCTATAAGCAGTTTTTCCTAACAAATGCAAGATATAACATGGGCTATCTCCGCAAGGAAACATGAGATCTGCAAAAGTTATGATTTTTTGGTCTTCGGGGAGGATGGGGAACATGAACATGTGTTTGTTTTTCGAATTTGACCTCTATCTGAAATGAGCACTTTTCATGCTCTAAGCAGTTTTTCCTAACAAATGCAAGATATAACATTGGCTATCTCCGCAAGGAAACATCAGATCTGCACAACTCATGGTTTTTTGGTCTTCGGGGAGGATGGGGAACATGAATATGTGTTTGTTTTTCGAATTTGAGATCTTTCTGCAATGGGCACTTTTCATACTATAAGCAGTTTTTTCTAACAAATGCAAGATTTAACATGGGCTATCTCCGCAAGGAAACATGAGATCTGCAAAAGTTATGTTTTTTTGTTCTTCGGGGAGGATGGGGAACATGAATATGTGTTTGTTTTTCGAATTTGACCTCTATCTGAAATGAGCACTTTTCATGCTCTAAGCAGTTTTTCCTAACAAATGCAAGATATAACATTGGCTATCTCCGCAAGGAAACATCAGATCTGCACAACTCATGGTTTTTTGGTCTTCGGGGAGGATGGGGAACATGAATATGTGATTGTTTTTCGAATTTGAGCTCTTTCTGCAATGGGCACTTTTCATACTATAAGCAGTTTTTCCTAACAAATGCAAGATATAACATGGGCTATCTCCGCAAGGAAACATGAGATCTGCAAACGTTATGGTTTTTTGGTCTTCGGGGAGGATGGGGAACATGAATATGTTTTTGTTTTTCGAATTTGAGCTCTTTCTGCAATGGGCACTTTTCATGCTATAAGCAGTTTTTCCTAACAAATGCAAGATATAACATTGGCTATCTCCGCAAGGAAACATTAGATCTGCACAACTCATGGTTTTTTGGTCTTCGGGGAGGAGGGGGAACATGAATATGTGTTTGTTTTTCGAATTTGAGATCTTTCTGCAATGGGCACTTTTCATACTATAAGCAGTTTTTCCTAACAAATGCAAGATTTAATATGGGCTATCTCCGCAAGGAAACATGAGATCTGCAAAAGTTATGTTTTTTTGTTCTTCGGGGAGGATGGGGAACATGAATATGTGATTGTTTTTCGAATTTGAGCTCTTTCTGCAATGGGCACTTTTCATACTATAAGCAGTTTTTCCTAACAAATGCAAGATGGGCTATCTCCGCAAGGAAACATGAGATCTGCAAACGTTATGGTTTTTTGGTCTTCGGGGAGGATGGGGAACATGAATATGTTTTTGTTTTTCGAATTTGAGCTCTTTCTGCAATGGGCACTTTTCATGCTATAAGCACTTTTTCCTAACAAATGCAAGATATAACATTGGCTATCTCCGCAAGGAAACATCAGATCTGCACAACTCATGGTTTTTTGGTCTTCGGGGAGGCTGGGGAACATGAAAATGTGTTTGTTTTTCGAATTTTACCTCTATCTGAAATGGGCACTTTTCATGCTATAAGCAGTTTTTCCTAACAAATGCAAGATATAACATGGGCTATCTCCGCAAGGAAACATGAGATCTGCAAAAGTTATGGTTTTTTGGTCTTCGGGGAGGATGGGGAACATGAACATGTGTTTGTTTTTCGAATTTGACCTCTATCTGAAATGAGCACTTTTCATGCTCTAAGCAGTTTTTCCTAACAAATGCAAGATATAACATTGGCTATCTCCGCAAGGAAACATCAGATCTGCACAACTCATGGTTTTTTGGTCTTCGGGGAGGAGGGGGAACATGAATATGTGATTGTTTTTCGAATTTGAGCTCTTTCTGCAATGGGCACTTTTCATACTATAAACAGTTTTTCCTAACAAATGCAAGATATAACATGGGCTATCTCCGCAAGGAAACATGAGATCTGCAAACGTTATGGTTTTTTGGTCTTCGGGGAGGATGGGGAACATGAATATGTTTTTGTTTTTCGAATTTGAGCTCTTTCTGCAATGGGCACTTTTCATGCTATAAGCAGTTTTTTCTAACAAATGCAAGATTTAACATGGGCTATCTCCGCAAGGAAACATGAGATCTGCAAAAGTTATTGTTTTTTGGTCTTCGGGGAGGATGGGGAACATGAACATGTGTTTGTTTTTCGAATTTGACCTCTATCTGAAATGAGCACTTTTCATGCTCTAAGCAGTTTTTCCTAACAAATGCAAGATATAACATTGGCTATCTCCGCAAGGAAACATGAGATCTGCAAACGTTATGGTTTTTTGGTCTTCGGGGAGGAGGGGGAACATGAATATGTGTTTGTTTTTCGAATTTGAGATCTTTCTGCAATGGGCACTTTTCATACTATAAGCAGTTTTTTCTAACAAATGCAAGATTTAACATGGGCTATCTCCGCAAGGAAACATGAGATCTGCAAAAGTTATGTTTTTTTGTTCTTCGGGGAGGATGGGGAACATGAATATGTGTTTGTTTTTCGAATTTGACCTCTATCTGAAATGAGCACTTTTCATGCTCTAAGCAGTTTTTCCTAACAAATGCAAGATATAACATTGGCTATCTCCGCAAGGAAACATTAGATCTGCACAACTCATGGTTTTTTGGTCTTCGGGGAGGAGGGGGAACATGAATATGTGTTTGTTTTTCGAATTTGAGATCTTTCTGCAATGGGCACTTTTCATACTATAAGCAGTTTTTCCTAACAAATGCAAGATTTAATATGGGCTATCTCCGCAAGGAAACATGAGATCTGCAAAAGTTATGTTTTTTTGTTCTTCGGGGAGGATGGGGAACATGAATATGTGATTGTTTTTCGAATTTGAGCTCTTTCTGCAATGGGCACTTTTCATACTATAAGCAGTTTTTCCTAACAAATGCAAGATGGGCTATCTCCGCAAGGAAACATGAGATCTGCAAACGTTATGGTTTTTTGGTCTTCGGGGAGGATGGGGAACATGAATATGTTTTTGTTTTTCGAATTTGAGCTCTTTCTGCAATGGGCACTTTTCATGCTATAAGCACTTTTTCCTAACAAATGCAAGATATAACATTGGCTATCTCCGCAAGGAAACATCAGATCTGCACAACTCATGGTTTTTTGGTCTTCGGGGAGGCTGGGGAACATGAAAATGTGTTTGTTTTTCGAATTTGACCTCTATCTGAAATGGGCACTTTACATGCTATAAGCAGTTTTTCCTAACAAATGCAAGATATAACATGGGCTATCTCCGCAAGGAAACATGAGATCTGCAAAAGTTATGATTTTTTGGTCTTCGGGGAGGATGGGGAACATGAACATGTGTTTGTTTTTCGAATTTGACCTCTATCTGAAATGAGCACTTTTCATGCTCTAAGCAGTTTTTCCTAACAAATGCAAGATATAACATTGGCTATCTCCGCAAGGAAACATCAGATCTGCACAACTCATGGTTTTTTGGTCTTCGGGGAGGATGGGGAACATGAATATGTGTTTGTTTTTCGAATTTGAGATCTTTCTGCAATGGGCACTTTTCATACTATAAGCAGTTTTTTCTAACAAATGCAAGATTTAACATGGGCTATCTCCGCAAGGAAACATGAGATCTGCAAAAGTTATGTTTTTTTGTTCTTCGGGGAGGATGGGGAACATGAATATGTGTTTGTTTTTCGAATTTGACCTCTATCTGAAATGAGCACTTTTCATGCTCTAAGCAGTTTTTCCTAACAAATGCAAGATATAACATTGGCTATCTCCGCAAGGAAACATCAGATCTGCACAACTCATGGTTTTTTGGTCTTCGGG
The DNA here is from genome assembly GCF_947247035.1 of Vipera ursinii. Lineage (NCBI taxonomy): Eukaryota > Metazoa > Chordata > Lepidosauria > Squamata > Viperidae > Vipera > Vipera ursinii. Next base: position 892,355 of record NC_139519.1, on the reverse strand, counting down.
GAGGATGGGGAACATGAATATGTGATTGTTTTTCGAATTTGAGCTCTTTCTGCAATGGGCACTTTTCATACTATAAGCAGTTTTTCCTAACAAATGCAAGATATAACATGGGCTATCTCCGCAAGGAAACATGAGATCTGCAAACGTTATGGTTTTTTGGTCTTCGGGGAGGATGGGGAACATGAATATGTTTTTGTTTTTCGAATTTGAGCTCTTTCTGCAATGGGCACTTTTCATGCTATAAGCAGTTTTTCCTAACAAATGCAAGATATAACATTGGCTATCTCCGCAAGGAAACATTAGATCTGCACAACTCATGGTTTTTTGGTCTTCGGGGAGGAGGGGGAACATGAATATGTGTTTGTTTTTCGAATTTGAGATCTTTCTGCAATGGGCACTTTTCATACTATAAGCAGTTTTTCCTAACAAATGCAAGATTTAATATGGGCTATCTCCGCAAGGAAACATGAGATCTGCAAAAGTTATGTTTTTTTGTTCTTCGGGGAGGATGGGGAACATGAATATGTGATTGTTTTTCGAATTTGAGCTCTTTCTGCAATGGGCACTTTTCATACTATAAGCAGTTTTTCCTAACAAATGCAAGATGGGCTATCTCCGCAAGGAAACATGAGATCTGCAAACGTTATGGTTTTTTGGTCTTCGGGGAGGATGGGGAACATGAATATGTTTTTGTTTTTCGAATTTGAGCTCTTTCTGCAATGGGCACTTTTCATGCTATAAGCACTTTTTCCTAACAAATGCAAGATATAACATTGGCTATCTCCGCAAGGAAACATCAGATCTGCACAACTCATGGTTTTTTGGTCTTCGGGGAGGCTGGGGAACATGAAAATGTGTTTGTTTTTCGAATTTTACCTCTATCTGAAATGGGCACTTTTCATGCTATAAGCAGTTTTTCCTAACAAATGCAAGATATAACATGGGCTATCTCCGCAAGGAAACATGAGATCTGCAAAAGTTATGGTTTTTTGGTCTTCGGGGAGGATGGGGAACATGAACATGTGTTTGTTTTTCGAATTTGACCTCTATCTGAAATGAGCACTTTTCATGCTCTAAGCAGTTTTTCCTAACAAATGCAAGATATAACATTGGCTATCTCCGCAAGGAAACATCAGATCTGCACAACTCATGGTTTTTTGGTCTTCGGGGAGGAGGGGGAACATGAATATGTGATTGTTTTTCGAATTTGAGCTCTTTCTGCAATGGGCACTTTTCATACTATAAACAGTTTTTCCTAACAAATGCAAGATATAACATGGGCTATCTCCGCAAGGAAACATGAGATCTGCAAACGTTATGGTTTTTTGGTCTTCGGGGAGGATGGGGAACATGAATATGTTTTTGTTTTTCGAATTTGAGCTCTTTCTGCAATGGGCACTTTTCATGCTATAAGCACTTTTTCCTAACAAATGCAAGATATAGCATTGGCTATCTCCGCAAGGAAACATCAGATCTGCACAACTCATGGTTTTTTGGTGTTCGGGGAGGATGGGGAACATGAATATGTGATTGTTTTTCGAATTTGAGCTCTTTCTGCAATGGGCACTTTTCATACTATAAGCAGTTTTTCCTAACAAATGCAAGATATAACATGGGCTATCTCCGCAAGGAAACATGAGATCTGCAAACGTTATGGTTTTTTGGTCTTCGGGGAGGATGGGGAACATGAATATGTTTTTGTTTTTCGAATTTGAGCTCTTTCTGCAATGGGCACTTTTCATGCTATAAGCAGTTTTTCCTAACAAATGCAAGATATAACATTGGCTATCTCCGCAAGGAAACATCAGATCTGCACAACTCATGGTTTTTTGGTCTTCGGGGAGGAGGGGGAACATGAATATGTGTTTGTTTTTCGAATTTGAGATCTTTCTGCAATGGGCACTTTTCATACTATAAGCAGTTTTTCCTAACAAATGCAAGATTTAACATGGGCTATCTCCGCAAGGAAACATGAGATCTGCAAAAGTTATGTTTTTTGTTCTTCGGGGAGGATGGGGAACATGAATATGTGTTTGTTTTTCGAATTTGACCTCTATCTGAAATGAGCACTTTTCATGCTCTAAGCAGTTTTTCCTAACAAATGCAAGATATAACATTGGCTATCTCCGCAAGGAAACATCAGATCTGCACAACTCATGGTTTTTTGGTCTTCGGGGAGGAGGGGGAACATGAATATGTGTTTGTTTTTCGAATTTGAGATCTTTCTGCAATGGGCACTTTTCATACTATAAGCAGTTTTTCCTAACAAATGCAAGATTTAACATGGGCTATCTCCGCAAGGAAACATGAGATCTGCAAAAGTTATGTTTTTTTGTTCTTCGGGGAGGATGGGGAACATGAATATGTGTTTGTTTTTCGAATTTGACCTCTATCTGAAATGAGCACTTTTCATACTATAAGCAGTTTTTCCTAACAAATGCAAGATATAACATGGGCTATCTCCGCAAGGAAACATGAGATCTGCAAACGTTATGGTTTTTTGGTCTTCGGGGAGGATGGGGAACATGAATATGTTTTTGTTTTTCGAATTTGAGCTCTTTCTGCAATGGGCACTTTTCATGCTATAAGCACTTTTTCCTAACAAATGCAAGATATAACATTGGCTATCTCCGCAAGGAAACATCAGATCTGCACAACTCATGGTTTTTTGGTCTTCGGGGAGGAGGGGGAACATGAATATGTGTTTGTTTTTCGAATTTGAGATCTTTCTGCAATGGGCACTTTTCATACTATAAGCAGTTTTTCCTAACAAATGCAAGATTTAACATGGGCTATCTCCGCAAGGAAACATGAGATCTGCAAAAGTTATATTTTTTTGTTCTTCGGGGAGGATGGGGAACATGAATATGTGTTTGTTTTTCGAATTTGACCTCTATCTGAAATGAGCACTTTTCATGCTCTAAGCAGTTTTTCCTAACAAATGCAAGATATAACATTGGCTATCTCCGCAAGGAAACATCAGATCTGCACAACTCATGGTTTTTTGGTCTTTGGGGAGGATGGGGAACATGAATATGTGATTGTTTTTTGAATTTGAGCTCTTTCTGCAATGGGCACTTTTCATAATATAAGCAGTTTTTCCTAACAAATGCAAGATATAACATGGGCTATCTCCGCAAGGAAACATGAGATCTGCAAACGTTATGGTTTTTTGGTCTTCGGGGAGGATGGGGAACATGAATATGTTTTTGTTTTTCGAATTTGAGCTCTTTCTGCAATGGGCACTTTTCATGCTATAAGCAGTTTTTCCTAACAAATGCAAGGTATAACATTGCCTATCTCCGCAAGGAAACATCAGATCTGCACAACATGGTTTTTTGGTCTTCGGGGAGGATGGGGAACATGAATATGTTTTTGTTTTTCGAATTTGAGCTCTTTCTGCAATGGGCACTTTTCATGCTATAAGCAGTTTTTCCTAACAAATGCAAGATATAACATTGGCTATCTCCGCAAGGAAACATCAGATCTGCACAACTCATGGTTTTTTGCTCTTCGGGGAGGATGGGGAACATGAAAATGTGTTTGTTTTTCGAATTTGACCTCTATCTGAAATGGGCACTTTTCATGCAATAAGAAATTTTTCCTAACAAATGCAAGATATAACATGGGCTATCTCCTCAAGGAAACATGAGATCTGCAAAAGTTATGGTTTTTTGGTCTTCGGGGAGGATGGGGAACATGAATATGTGTTTGTTTTTCGAATTTGACCTCTATCTGAAATGAGCACTTTTCATGCTCTAAGCAGTTTTTCCTAACAAATGCAAGATATAACATTGGCTATCTCCGCAAGGAAACATCAGATCTGCACAACTCATGGTTTTTTGGTCTTTGGGGAGGAGGGGGAACATGAATATGTGTTTGTTTTTCGAATTTGAGATCTTTCTGCAATGGGCACTTTTCATACTATAAGCAGTTTTTCCTAACAAATGCAAGCTATAACATTGGCAATCTCCGCAAGGAAAGATCAGATCTGCTCAACTCATGGTTTTTTGGTCTTCGGGGAGGAGGGGGAACATGAATATGTGTTTGTTTTTCGAATTTGAGCTCTTTCTGCATTGGGCACTTTTCATACTATAAGCAGTTTTTCCTAACAAATGCATGATATAACATGGGCTATCTACGCAAGGAAACATGAGATCTGCAAACGTTATGGTTTTTTGGTCTTCGGGGAGGATGGGGAACATGAATATGTTTTTGTTTTTCGAATTTGAGCTCTTTCTGCAATGAGCACTTTTCATGCTATAAGCACTTTTCCCTAACAAATGCAAGATATAACATTGGCTATCTCCGCAAGGAAACATCAGATCTGCACAACTCATGGTTTTTTGGTCTTTGGGGAGGAGGGGGAACATGAATATGTGTTTGTTTTTCGAATTTGAGATCTTTCTGCAATGGGCACTTTTCATACTATAAGCAGTTTTTCCTAACAAATGCAAGATTTAACATTGGCTATCTCCGCAAGGAAACATCAGATCTGCTCAACCCATGGTTTTTTGGTCTTCGGGGAGGAGGGGGAACATGAATATGTGTTTCTTTTTCGAATTTGAGCTCTTTCTGCAATGGGCACTTTTCATACTATAAGCAGTTTTTCCTAACAAATGCAAGATATAACATGGGCTATCTCCGCAAGGAAACATGAGATCTGCAAACGTTATGGTTTTTTGGTCTTCGGGGAGGATGGGGAACATGAATATGTTTTTGTTTTTCGAATTTGAGCTCTATCTGAAATGAGCACTTTTCATGCTCTAAGCAGTTTTTCCTAACAAATGCAAGATATAACATTGGCTATCTCCGCAAGGAAACATCAGATCTGCACAACTCATGGTTTTTGGTCTTCGGGGAGGATGGGGAACATGAATATGTGTTTGTTTTTCGAATTTGAGATCTTTCTGCAATGGGCACTTTTCATACTATAAGCAGTTTTTCCAAACAAATGCAAGCTATAACATTGGCAATCTCCGCAAGGAAACATCAGATCTGCTCAACTCATGGTTTTTTGGTCTTCGGGGAGGAGGGGGAACATGAATATGTGTTTGTTTTTCGAATTTGAGCTCTTTCTGCAATGGGCACTTTTCATACTATAAGCAGTTTTTCCTAACAAATGCATGATATAACATGGGCTATCTACGCAAGGAAACATGAGATCTGCAAACGTTATGGTTTTTTGGTCTTCGGGGAGGATGGGGAACATGAATATGTTTTTGTTTTTCGAATTTGAGCTCTTTCTGCAATGAGCACTTTTCATGCTATAAGCACTTTTTCCTAACAAATGCAAGATATAACATTGGCTATCTCCGCAAGGAAACATCAGATCTGCACAACTCATGGTTTTTTGTTCTTCGGGGAGGCGGGGGAACATGAAAATGTGTTTGTTTTTCGAATTTGACCTCTATCTGAAATGGGCACTTTTCATACTATAAGCAGTTTTTCCTAACAAATGCATGATATAACATGGGCTATCTACGCAAGGAAACATGAGATCTGCAAACGTTATGGTTTTTTGGTCTTCGGGGAGGATGGGGAACATGAATATGTTTTTGTTTTTCGAATTTGAGCTCTTTCTGCAATGAGCACTTTTCATGCTATGAGCACTTTTTCCTAACAAATGCAAGCTATAACATTGGCAATCTCCACAAGGAAACATCAGATCTGCTCAACTCATGGTTTTTTGGTCTTCGGGGAGGAGGGGGAACATGAATATGTGTTTGTTTTTCGAATTTGAGATCTTTCTGCAATGGGCACTTTTCATACTATAAGCAGTTTTTCCTAACAAATGCAAGATTTAACATTGGCTATCTCCGCAAGGAAACATCAGATCTGCTCAACCCATGGTTTTTTGGTCTTCGGGGAGGAGGGGGAACATGAATATGTGTTTCTTTTTCGAATTTGAGCTCTTTCTGCAATGGGCACTTTTCATACTATAAGCAGTTTTTCCTAACAAATGCAAGATATAACATGGGCTATCTCCGCAAGGAAACATGAGATCTGCAAACGTTATGGTTTTTTGGTCTTCGGGGAGGATGGGGAACATGAATATGTTTTTGTTTTTCGAATTTGAGCTCTATCTGAAATGAGCACTTTTCATGCTCTAAGCAGTTTTTCCTAACAAATGCAAGATATAACATTGGCTATCTCCGCAAGGAAACATCAGATCTGCACAACTCATGGTTTTTGGTCTTCGGGGAGGATGGGGAACATGAATATGTGTTTGTTTTTCGAATTTGAGATCTTTCTGCAATGGGCACTTTTCATACTATAAGCAGTTTTTCCAAACAAATGCAAGCTATAACATTGGCAATCTCCGCAAGGAAACATCAGATCTGCTCAACTCATGGTTTTTTGGTCTTCGGGGAGGAGGGGGAACATGAATATGTGTTTGTTTTTCGAATTTGAGCTCTTTCTGCAATGGGCACTTTTCATACTATAAGCAGTTTTTCCTAACAAATGCATGATATAACATGGGCTATCTACGCAAGGAAACATGAGATCTGCAAACGTTATGGTTTTTTGGTCTTCGGGGAGGATGGGGAACATGAATATGTTTTTGTTTTTCGAATTTGAGCTCTTTCTGCAATGAGCACTTTTCATGCTATAAGCACTTTTTCCTAACAAATGCAAGATATAACATTGGCTATCTCCGCAAGGAAACATCAGATCTGCACAACTCATGGTTTTTTGTTCTTCGGGGAGGCGGGGGAACATGAAAATGTGTTTGTTTTTCGAATTTGACCTCTATCTGAAATGGGCACTTTTCATACTATAAGCAGTTTTTCCTAACAAATGCATGATATAACATGGGCTATCTACGCAAGGAAACATGAGATCTGCAAACGTTATGGTTTTTTGGTCTTCGGGGAGGATGGGGAACATGAATATGTTTTTGTTTTTCGAATTTGAGCTCTTTCTGCAATGAGCACTTTTCATGCTATGAGCACTTTTTCCTAACAAATGCAAGCTATAACATTGGCAATCTCCACAAGGAAACATCAGATCTGCTCAACTCATGGTTTTTTGGTCTTCGGGGAGGAGGGGGAACATGAATATGTGTTTGTTTTTCGAATTTGAGCTCTTTCTGCAATGGGCACTTTTCATACTATAAGCAGTTTTTCCTAACAAATGCATGATATAACATGGGCTATCTACGCAAGGAAACATGAGATCTGCAAACGTTATGGTTTTTTGGTCTTCGGGGAGGATGGGGAACATGAATATGTTTTTGTTTTTCGAATTTGAGCTCTTTCTGCAATGAGCACTTTTCATGCTATAAGCACTTTTTCCTAACAAATGCAAGATATAACATTGGCTATCTCCGCAAGGAAACATCAGATCTGCACAACTCATGGTTTTTTGTTCTTCGGGGAGGCGGGGGAACATGAAAATGTGTTTGTTTTTCGAATTTGACCTCTATCTGAAATGGGCACTTTTCATGCTATAAGCAGTTTTTCCTAACAAATGCAAGATATAACATGGGCTATCTCCGCAAGGAAACATGAGATCTGCAAAAGTTATGGTTTTTTGGTCTTCGGGGAGGATGGGGAACATGAACATGTGTTTGTTTTTCGAATTTGAGATCTTTCTGCAATGGGCACTTTTCATACTATAAGCAGTTTTTTCTAACAAATGCAAGATTTAACATGGGCTATCTCCGCAAGGAAACATGAGATCTGCAAAAGTTATGTTTTTTTGTTCTTCGGGGAGGATGGGGAACATGAATATGTGTTTGTTTTTCGAATTTGACCTCTATCTGAAATGAGCACTTTTCATGCTCTAAGCAGTTTTTCCTAACGAATGCAAGATATAACATTGGCTATCTCCGCAAGGAAACATCAGATCTGCACAACTCATGGTTTTTTGGTCTTCGGGGAGGATGGGGAACATGAATATGTGATTGTTTTTCGAATTTGAGCTCTTTCTGCAATGGGCACTTTTCATACTATAAGCAGTTTTTTCTAACAAATGCAAGATTTAACATGGGCTATCTCCGCAAGGAAACATGAGATCTGCAAAAGTTATGGTTTTTTGGTCTTCGGGGAGGATGGGGAACATGAACATGTGTTTGTTTTTCGAATTTGAGATCTTTCTGCAATGGGCACTTTTCATACTATAAGCAGTTTTTTCTAACAAATGCAAGATTTAACATGGGCTATCTCCGCAAGGAAACATGAGATCTGCAAAAGTTATGTTTTTTTGTTCTTCGGGGAGGATGGGGAACATGAATATGTGTTTGTTTTTCGAATTTGACCTCTATCTGAAATGAGCACTTTTCATGCTCTAAGCAGTTTTTCCTAACGAATGCAAGATATAACATTGGCTATCTCCGCAAGGAAACATCAGATCTGCACAACTCATGGTTTTTTGGTCTTCGGGGAGGATGGGGAACATGAATATGTGATTGTTTTTCGAATTTGAGCTCTTTCTGCAATGGGCACTTTTCATACTATAAGCAGTTTTTTCTAACAAATGCAAGATTTAACATGGGCTATCTCCGCAAGGAAACATGAGATCTGCAAAAGTTATGTTTTTTTGTTCTTCGGGGAGGATGGGGAACATGAATATGTGTTTGTTTTTCGAATTTGACCTCTATCTGAAATGAGCACTTTTCATGCTCTAAGCAGTTTTTCCTAACGAATGCAAGATATAACATTGGCTATCTCCGCAAGGAAACATCAGATCTGCACAACTCATGGTTTTTTGGTCTTCGGGGAGGATGGGGAACATGAATATGTGATTGTTTTTCGAATTTGAGCTCTTTTTGCAATGGGCACTTTTCATACTATAAGCAGTTTTTCCTAACAAATGCAAGATATAACATGGGCTATCTCCGCAAGGAAACATGAGATCTGCAAACGTTATGGTTTTTTGGTCTTCGGGGAGGATGGGGAACATGAATATGTTTTTGTTTTTCGAATTTGAGCTCTTTCTGCAATGGGCACTTTTCATGCTATAAGCAGTTTTTCCTAACAAATGCAAGATATAACATTGGCTATCTCCGCAAGGAAACATCAGATCTGCACAACTCATGGTTTTTTGGTCTTCGGGGAGGAGGGGGAACATGAATATGTGTTTGTTTTTCGAATTTGAGATCTTTCTGCAATGGGCACTTTTCATACTATAAGCAGTTTTTCCTAACAAATGCAAGATTTAACATGGGCTATCTCCGCAAGGATACATGAGATCTGCAAACGTTATGGTTTTTTGGTCTTCGGGGAGGATGGGGAACATGAATATGTTTTTGTTTTTCGAATTTGAGCTCTTTCTGCAATGGGCACTTTTCATGCTATAAGCAGTTTTTCCTAACAAATGCAAGATATAACATTGGCTATCTCCGCAAGGAAACATCAGATCTGCACAACTCATGGTTTTTTGGTCTTCGGGGAGGAGGGGGAACATGAATATGTGTTTGTTTTTCGAATTTGAGATCTTTCTGCAATGGGCACTTTTCATACTATAAGCAGTTTTTCCTAACAAATGCAAGATTTAACATGGGCTATCTCCGCAAGGAAACATGAGATCTGCAAAAGTTATGTTTTTTTGTTCTTCGGGGAGGATGGGGAACATGAATATGTGTTTGTTTTTCGAATTTGACCTCTATCTGAAATGAGCACTTTTCATACTATAAGCAGTTTTTCCTAACAAATGCAAGATATAACATGGGCTATCTCCGCAAGGAAACATGAGATCTGCAAACGTTATGGTTTTTTGGTCTTCGGGGAGGATGGGGAACATGAATATGTTTTTGTTTTTCGAATTTGAGCTCTTTCTGCAATGGGCACTTTTCATGCTATAAGCACTTTTTCCTAACAAATGCAAGATATAACATTGGCTATCTCCGCAAGGAAACATCAGATCTGCACAACTCATGGTTTTTTGGTCTTCGGGGAGGAGGGGGAACATGAATATGTGTTTGTTTTTCGAATTTGAGATCTTTCTGCAATGGGCACTTTTCATACTATAAGCAGTTTTTCCTAACAAATGCAAGATTTAACATGGGCTATCTCCGCAAGGAAACATGAGATCTGCAAAAGTTATATTTTTTTGTTCTTCGGGGAGGATGGGGAACATGAATATGTGTTTGTTTTTCGAATTTGACCTCTATCTGAAATGAGCACTTTTCATGCTCTAAGCAGTTTTTCCTAACAAATGCAAGATATAACATTGGCTATCTCCGCAAGGAAACATCAGATCTGCACAACTCATGGTTTTTTGGTCTTTGGGGAGGATGGGGAACATAAATATGTGATTGTTTTTTGAATTTGAGCTCTTTCTGCAATGGGCACTTTTCATAATATAAGCAGTTTTTCCTAACAAATGCAAGATATAACATGGGCTATCTCCGCAAGAAAACATAAGATCTGCAAACGTTATGGTTTTTTGGTCTTCGGGGAGGATGGGGAACATGAATATGTTTTTGTTTTTCGAATTTGAGCTCTTTCTGCAATGGGCACTTTTCATGCTATAAGCAGTTTTTCCTAACAAATGCAAGGTATAACATTGCCTATCTCCGCAAGGAAACATCAGATCTGCACAACATGGTTTTTTGGTCTTCGGGGAGGATGGGGAACATGAATATGTTTTTGTTTTTCGAATTTGAGCTCTTTCTGCAATGGGCACTTTTCATGCTATAAGCAGTTTTTCCTAACAAATGCAAGATATAACATTGGCTATCTCCGCAAGGAAACATCAGATCTGCACAACTCATGGTTTTTTGCTCTTCGGGGAGGATGGGGAACATGAAAATGTGTTTGTTTTTCGAATTTGACCTCTATCTGAAATGGGCACTTTTCATGCAATAAGAAATTTTTCCTAACAAATGCAAGATATAACATGGGCTATCTCCTCAAGGAAACATGAGATCTGCAAAAGTTATGGTTTTTTGGTCTTCGGGGAGGATGGGGAACATGAATATGTGTTTGTTTTTCGAATTTGACCTCTATCTGAAATGAGCACTTTTCATGCTCTAAGCAGTTTTTCCTAACAAATGCAAGATATAACATTGGCTATCTCCGCAAGGAAACATCAGATCTGCACAACTCATGGTTTTTTGGTCTTCGGGGAGGAGGGGGAACATGAATATGTGTTTGTTTTTCGAATTTGAGCTCTTTCTGCATTGGGCACTTTTCATACTATAAGCAGTTTTTCCTAACAAATGCATGATATAACATGGGCTATCTACGCAAGGAAACATGAGATCTGCAAACGTTATGGTTTTTTGGTCTTCGGGGAGGATGGGGAACATGAATATGTTTTTGTTTTTCGAATTTGAGCTCTTTCTGCAATGAGCACTTTTCATGCTATAAGCACTTTTCCCTAACAAATGCAAGATATAACATTGGCTATCTCCGCAAGGAAACATCAGATCTGCACAACTCATGGTTTTTTGGTCTTTGGGGAGGAGGGGGAACATGAATATGTGTTTGTTTTTCGAATTTGAGATCTTTCTGCAATGGGCACTTTTCATACTATAAGCAGTTTTTCCTAACAAATGCAAGATTTAACATTGGCTATCTCCGCAAGGAAACATCAGATCTGCTCAACCCATGGTTTTTTGGTCTTCGGGGAGGAGGGGGAACATGAATATGTGTTTCTTTTTCGAATTTGAGCTCTTTCTGCAATGGGCACTTTTCATACTATAAGCAGTTTTTCCTAACAAATGCAAGATATAACATGGGCTATCTCCGCAAGGAAACATGAGATCTGCAAACGTTATGGTTTTTTGGTCTTCGGGGAGGATGGGGAACATGAATATGTTTTTGTTTTTCGAATTTGAGCTCTATCTGAAATGAGCACTTTTCATGCTCTAAGCAGTTTTTCCTAACAAATGCAAGATATAACATTGGCTATCTCCGCAAGGAAACATCAGATCTGCACAACTCATGGTTTTTGGTCTTCGGGGAGGATGGGGAACATGAATATGTGTTTGTTTTTCGAATTTGAGATCTTTCTGCAATGGGCACTTTTCATACTATAAGCAGTTTTTCCAAACAAATGCAAGCTATAACATTGGCAATCTCCGCAAGGAAACATCAGATCTGCACAACTCATGGTTTTTTGGTCTTCGGGGAGGATGGGGAACATGAATATGTGATTATTTTTCGAATTTGAGCTCTTTCTGCAATGGGTACTTTTCATACTATAAGCAGTTTTTCCTAACAAATGCATGATATAACATGGGCTATCTACGCAAGGAAACATGAGATCTGCAAACGTTATGGTTTTTTGGTCTTCGGGGAGGATGGGGAACATGAATATGTTTTTGTTTTTCGAATTTGAGCTCTTTCTGCAATGAGCACTTTTCATGCTATAAGCACTTTTTCCTAACAAATGCAAGCTATAACATTGGCAATCTCCACAAGGAAACATCAGATCTGCTCAACTCATGGTTTTTTGGTCTTCGGGGAGGAGGGGGAACATGAATATGTGTTTGTTTTTCGAATTTGAGCTCTTTCTGCAATGGGCACTTTTCATGCTATAAGCACTTTTTCCTAACAAATGCAAGATATAGCATTGGCTATCTCCGCAAGGAAACATCAGATCTGCACAACTCATGGTTTTTTGTTCTTCGGGGAGGCGGGGGAACATGAAAATGTGTTTGTTTTTCGAATTTGACCTCTATCTGAAATGGGCACTTTTCATACTATAAGCAGTTTTTCCTAACAAATGCATGATATAACATGGGCTATCTACGCAAGGAAACATGAGATCTGCAAACGTTATGGTTTTTTGGTCTTCGGGGAGGATGGGGAACATGAATATGTTTTTGTTTTTCGAATTTGAGCTCTTTCTGCAATGAGCACTTTTCATGCTATAAGCACTTTTTCCTAACAAATGCAAGATATAACATTGGCTATCTCCGCAAGGAAACATCAGATCTGCACAACTCATGGTTTTTTGTTCTTCGGGGAGGCGGGGGAACATGAAAATGTGTTTGTTTTTCGAATTTGAGCTCTTTCTGCAATGGGCACTTTTCATACTATAAGCAGTTTTTCCTAACAAATGCATGATATAACATGGGCTATCTACGCAAGGAAACATGAGATCTGCAAACGTTATGGTTTTTTGGTCTTCGGGGAGGATGGGGAACATGAATATGTTTTTGTTTTTCGAATTTGAGCTCTTTCTGCAATGAGCACTTTTCATGCTATAAGCACTTTTTCCTAACAAATGCAAGATATAACATTGGCTATCTCCGCAAGGAAACATCAGATCTGCACAACTCATGGTTTTTTGTTCTTCGGGGAGGCGGGGGAACATGAAAATGTGTTTGTTTTTCGAATTTGACCTCTATCTGAAATGGGCACTTTTCATGCTATAAGCAGTTTTTCCTAACAAATGCAAGATATAACATGGGCTATCTCCGCAAGGAAACATGAGATCTGCAAAAGTTATGGTTTTTTGGTCTTCGGGGAGGATGGGGAACATGAACATGTGTTTGTTTTTCGAATTTGAAATCTTTCTGCAATGGGCACTTTTCATACTATAAGCAGTTTTTTCTAACAAATGCAAGATTTAACATGGGCTATCTCCGCAAGGAAACATGAGATCTGCAAAAGTTATGTTTTTTTGTTCTTCGGGGAGGATGGGGAACATGAATATGTGTTTGTTTTTCGAATTTGACCTCTATCTGAAATGAGCACTTTTCATGCTCTAAGCAGTTTTTCCTAACGAATGCAAGATATAACATTGGCTATCTCCGCAAGGAAACATCAGATCTGCACAACTCATGGTTTTTTGGTCTTCGGGGAGGATGGGGAACATGAATATGTGATTGTTTTTCGAATTTGAGCTCTTTCTGCAATGGGCACTTTTCATACTATAAGCAGTTTTTTCTAACAAATGCAAGATTTAACATGGGCTATCTCCGCAAGGAAACATGAGATCTGCAAAAGTTATGTTTTTTTGTTCTTCGGGGAGGATGGGGAACATGAATATGTGTTTGTTTTTCGAATTTGACCTCTATCTGAAATGAGCACTTTTCATGCTCTAAGCAGTTTTTCCTAACGAATGCAAGATATAACATTGGCTATCTCCGCAAGGAAACATCAGATCTGCACAACTCATGGTTTTTTGGTCTTTGGGGAGGATGGGGAACATGAATATGTGATTGTTTTTCGAATTTGAGCTCTTTTTGCAATGGGCACTTTTCATACTATAAGCAGTTTTTCCTAACAAATGCAAGATATAACATGGGCTATCTCCGCAAGGAAACATGAGATCTGCAAACGTTATGGTTTTTTGGTCTTCGGGGAGGATGGGGAACATGAATATGTTTTTGTTTTTCGAATTTGAGCTCTTTCTGCAATGGGCACTTTTCATGCTATAAGCAGTTTTTCCTAACAAATGCAAGATATAACATTGGCTATCTCCGCAAGGAAACATCAGATCTGCACAACTCATGGTTTTTTGGTCTTCGGGGAGGAGGGGGAACATGAATTTGTGTTTGTTTTTCGAATTTGAGCTCTTTCTGCAATGGGCACTTTTCATACTATAAGCAGTTTTTCCTAACAAATGCAAGATTTAATATGGGCTATCTCCGCAAGGAAACATGAGATCTGCAAAAGTTATGTTTTTTTGTTCTTCGGGGAGGATGGGGAACATGAATATGTGATTGTTTTTCGAATTTGAGCTCTTTCTGCAATGGGCACTTTTCATACTATAAGCAGTTTTTCCTAACAAATGCAAGATGGGCTATCTCCGCAAGGAAACATGAGATCTGCAAACGTTATGGTTTTTTGGTCTTCGGGGAGGATGGGGAACATGAATATGTTTTTGTTTTTCGAATTTGAGCTCTTTCTGCAATGGGCACTTTTCATGCTATAAGCACTTTTTCCTAACAAATGCAAGATATAACATTGGCTATCTCCGCAAGGAAACATCAGATCTGCACAACTCATGGTTTTTTGGTCTTCGGGGAGGCTGGGGAACATGAAAATGTGTTTGTTTTTCGAATTTGACCTCTATCTGAAATGGGCACTTTTCATGCTATAAGCAGTTTTTCCTAACAAATGCAAGATATAACATGGGCTATCTCCGCAAGGAAACATGAGATCTGCAAAAGTTATGGTTTTTTGGTCTTCGGGGAGGATGGGGAACATGAACATGTGTTTGTTTTTCGAATTTGACCTCTATCTGAAATGAGCACTTTTCATGCTCTAAGCAGTTTTTCCTAACAAATGCAAGATATAACATTGGCTATCTCCGCAAGGAAACATCAGATCTGCACAACTCATGGTTTTTTGCTGTTCGGGGAGGATGGGGAACATGAATATGTGATTGTTTTTCGAATTTGAGCTCTTTCTGCAATGGGCACTTTTCATACTATAAGCAGTTTTTCCTAACAAATGCAAGATATAACATGGGCTATCTCCGCAAGGAAACATGAGATCTGCAAACGTTATGGTTTTTTGGTCTTCGGGGAGGATGGGGAACATGAATATGTTTTTGTTTTTCGAATTTGAGCTCTTTCTGCAATGGGCACTTTTCATGCTATAAGCAGTTTTTCCTAACAAATGCAAGATATAACATTGGCTATCTCCGCAAGGAAACATCAGATCTGCACAACTCATGGTTTTTTGGTCTTCGGGGAGGAGGGGGAACATGAATATGTGTTTGTTTTTCGAATTTGAGATCTTTCTGCAATGGGCACATTTCATACTATAAGCAGTTTTTCCTAACAAATGCAAGATTTAACATGGGCTATCTCCGCAAGGAAACATGAGATCTGCAAAAGTTATGTTTTTTGTTCTTCGGGGAGGATGGGGAACATGAATATGTGTTTGTTTTTCGAATTTGACCTCTATCTGAAATGAGCACTTTTCATGCTCTAAGCAGTTTTTCCTAACAAATGCAAGATATAACATTGGCTATCTCCGCAAGGAAACATCAGATCTGCACAACTCATGGTTTTTTGGTCTTCGGGGAGGAGGGGGAACATGAATATGTGTTTGTTTTTCGAATTTGACCTCTATCTGAAATGAGCACTTTTCATGCTCTAAGCAGTTTTTCCTAACAAATGCAAGATATAACATTGGCTATCTCCGCAAGGAAACATCAGATCTGCACAACTCATGGTTTTTTGGTCTTTGGGGAGGATGGGGAACATGAATATGTGTTTGTTTTTCGAATTTGAGATCTTTCTGCAATGGGCACTTTTCATACTATAAGCAGTTTTTCCTAACAAATGCAAGCTATAACATTGGCAATCTCCGCAAGGAAAGATCAGATCTGCTCAACTCATGGTTTTTTGGTCTTCGGGGAGGAGGGGGAACATGAATATGTGTTTGTTTTTCGAATTTGAGCTCTTTCTGCATTGGGCACTTTTCATACTATAAGCAGTTTTTCCTAACAAATGCATGATATAACATGGGCTATCTACGCAAGGAAACATGAGATCTGCAAACGTTATGGTTTTTTGGTCTTCGGGGAGGATGGGGAACATGAATATGTTTTTGTTTTTCGAATTTGAGCTCTTTCTGCAATGAGCACTTTTCATGCTATAAGCACTTTTCCCTAACAAATGCAAGATATAACATTGGCTATCTCCGCAAGGAAACATCAGATCTGCACAACTCATGGTTTTTTGGTCTTTGGGGAGGAGGGGGAACATGAATATGTGTTTGTTTTTCGAATTTGAGATCTTTCTGCAATGGGCACTTTTCATACTATAAGCAGTTTTTCCTAACAAATGCAAGATTTAACATTGGCTATCTCCGCAAGGAAACATCAGATCTGCTCAACCCATGGTTTTTTGGTCTTCGGGGAGGAGGGGGAACATGAATATGTGTTTCTTTTTCGAATTTGAGCTCTTTCTGCAATGGGCACTTTTCATACTATAAGCAGTTTTTCCTAACAAATGCAAGATATAACATGGGCTATCTCCGCAAGGAAACATGAGATCTGCAAACGTTATGGTTTTTTGGTCTTCGGGGAGGATGGGGAACATGAATATGTTTTTGTTTTTCGAATTTGAGCTCTATCTGAAATGAGCACTTTTCATGCTCTAAGCAGTTTTTCCTAACAAATGCAAGATATAACATTGGCTATCTCCGCAAGGAAACATCAGATCTGCACAACTCATGGTTTTTGGTCTTCGGGGAGGATGGGGAACATGAATATGTGTTTGTTTTTCGAATTTGAGATCTTTCTGCAATGGGCACTTTTCATACTATAAGCAGTTTTTCCAAACAAATGCAAGCTATAACATTGGCAATCTCCGCAAGGAAACATCAGATCTGCTCAACTCATGGTTTTTTGGTCTTCGGGGAGGAGGGGGAACATGAATATGTGTTTGTTTTTCGAATTTGAGCTCTTTCTGCAATGGGCACTTTTCATACTATAAGCAGTTTTTCCTAACAAATGCATGATATAACATGGGCTATCTACGCAAGGAAACATGAGATCTGCAAACGTTATGGTTTTTTGGTCTTCGGGGAGGATGGGGAACATGAATATGTTTTTGTTTTTCGAATTTGAGCTCTTTCTGCAATGAGCACTTTTCATGCTATAAGCACTTTTTCCTAACAAATGCAAGCTATAACATTGGCAATCTCCGCAAGGAAAGATCAGATCTGCTCAACTCATGGTTTTTTGGTCTTCGGGGAGGAGGGGGAACATGAATATGTGTTTGTTTTTCGAATTTGAGCTCTTTCTGCATTGGGCACTTTTCATACTATAAGCAGTTTTTCCTAACAAATGCATGATATAACATGGGCTATCTACGCAAGGAAACATGAGATCTGCAAACGTTATGGTTTTTTGGTCTTCGGGGAGGATGGGGAACATGAATATGTTTTTGTTTTTCGAATTTGAGCTCTTTCTGCAATGAGCACTTTTCATGCTATAAGCACTTTTCCCTAACAAATGCAAGATATAACATTGGCTATCTCCGCAAGGAAACATCAGATCTGCACAACTCATGGTTTTTTGGTCTTTGGGGAGGAGGGGGAACATGAATATGTGTTTGTTTTTCGAATTTGAGATCTTTCTGCAATGGGCACTTTTCATACTATAAGCAGTTTTTCCTAACAAATGCAAGATTTAACATTGGCTATCTCCGCAAGGAAACATCAGATCTGCTCAACCCATGGTTTTTTGGTCTTCGGGGAGGAGGGGGAACATGAATATGTGTTTCTTTTTCGAATTTGAGCTCTTTCTGCAATGGGCACTTTTCATACTATAAGCAGTTTTTCCTAACAAATGCAAGATATAACATGGGCTATCTCCGCAAGGAAACATGAGATCTGCAAACGTTATGGTTTTTTGGTCTTCGGGGAGGATGGGGAACATGAATATGTTTTTGTTTTTCGAATTTGAGCTCTATCTGAAATGAGCACTTTTCATGCTCTAAGCAGTTTTTCCTAACAAATGCAAGATATAACATTGGCTATCTCCGCAAGGAAACATCAGATCTGCACAACTCATGGTTTTTGGTCTTCGGGGAGGATGGGGAACATGAATATGTGTTTGTTTTTCGAATTTGAGATCTTTCTGCAATGGGCACTTTTCATACTATAAGCAGTTTTTCCAAACAAATGCAAGCTATAACATTGGCAATCTCCGCAAGGAAACATCAGATCTGCTCAACTCATGGTTTTTTGGTCTTCGGGGAGGAGGGGGAACATGAATATGTGTTTGTTTTTCGAATTTGAGCTCTTTCTGCAATGGGCACTTTTCATACTATAAGCAGTTTTTCCTAACAAATGCATGATATAACATGGGCTATCTACGCAAGGAAACATGAGATCTGCAAACGTTATGGTTTTTTGGTCTTCGGGGAGGATGGGGAACATGAATATGTTTTTTTTTTTCGAATTTGAGCTCTTTCTGCAATGAGCACTTTTCATGCTATAAGCACTTTTTCCTAACAAATGCAAGCTATAACATTGGCAATCTCCACAAGGAAACATCAGATCTGCTCAACTCATGGTTTTTTGGTCTTCGGGGAGGAGGGGGAACATGAATATGTGTTTGTTTTTCGAATTTGAGCTCTTTCTGCAATGGGCACTTTTCATACTATAAGCAGTTTTTCCTAACAAATGCATGATATAACATGGGCTATCTACGCAAGGAAACATGAGATCTGCAAACGTTATGGTTTTTTGGTCTTCGGGGAGGATGGGGAACATGAATATGTTTTTGTTTTTCGAATTTGAGCTCTTTCTGCAATGAGCACTTTTCATGCTATAAGCACTTTTTCCTAACAAATGCAAGATATAACATTGGCTATCTCCGCAAGGAAACATCAGATCTGCACAACTCATGGTTTTTTGTTCTTCGGGGAGGCGGGGGAACATGAAAATGTGTTTGTTTTTCGAATTTGACCTCTATCTGAAATGGGCACTTTTCATACTATAAGCAGTTTTTCCTAACAAATGCATGATATAACATGGGCTATCTACGCAAGGAAACATGAGATCTGCAAACGTTATGGTTTTTTGGTCTTCGGGGAGGATGGGGAACATGAATATGTTTTTGTTTTTCGAATTTGAGCTCTTTCTGCAATGAGCACTTTTCATGCTATGAGCACTTTTTCCTAACAAATGCAAGCTATAACATTGGCAATCTCCACAAGGAAACATCAGATCTGCTCAACTCATGGTTTTTTGGTCTTCGGGGAGGAGGGGGAACATGAATATGTGTTTGTTTTTCGAATTTGAGCTCTTTCTGCAATGGGCACTTTTCATACTATAAGCAGTTTTTCCTAACAAATGCAAGATATAACATGGGCTATCTCCGCAAGGAAACATGAGATCTGCAAAAGTTATGGTTTTTTGGTCTTCGGGGAGGATGGGGAACATGAACATGTGTTTGTTTTTCGAATTTGAGATCTTTCTGCAATGGGCACTTTTCATACTATAAGCAGTTTTTTCTAACAAATGCAAGATTTAACATGGGCTATCTCCGCAAGGAAACATGAGATCTGCAAAAGTTATGTTTTTTTGTTCTTCGGGGAGGATGGGGAACATGAATATGTGTTTGTTTTTCGAATTTGACCTCTATCTGAAATGAGCACTTTTCATGCTCTAAGCAGTTTTTCCTAACGAATGCAAGATATAACATTGGCTATCTCCGCAAGGAAACATCAGATCTGCACAACTCATGGTTTTTTGGTCTTCGGGGAGGATGGGGAACATGAATATGTGATTGTTTTTCGAATTTGAGCTCTTTCTGCAATGGGCACTTTTCATACTATAAGCAGTTTTTTCTAACAAATGCAAGATTTAACATGGGCTATCTCCGCAAGGAAACATGAGATCTGCAAAAGTTATGTTTTTTTGTTCTTCGGGGAGGATGGGGAACATGAATATGTGTTTGTTTTTCGAATTTGACCTCTATCTGAAATGAGCACTTTTCATGCTCTAAGCAGTTTTTCCTAACGAATGCAAGATATAACATTGGCTATCTCCGCAAGGAAACATCAGATCTGCACAACTCATGGTTTTTTGGTCTTCGGGGAGGATGGGGAACATGAATATGTTTTTGTTTTTCGAATTTGAGCTCTTTTTGCAATGGGCACTTTTCATGCTATAAGCAGTTTTTCCTAACAAATGCAAGATATAACATTGGCTATCTCCGCAAGGAAACATCAGATCTGCACAACTCATGGTTTTTTGGTCTTCGGGGAGGAGGGGGAACATGAATTTGTGTTTGTTTTTCGAATTTGAGCTCTTTCTGCAATGGGCACTTTTCATACTATAAGCAGTTTTTCCTAACAAATGCAAGATTTAATATGGGCTATCTCCGCAAGGAAACATGAGATCTGCAAAAGTTATGTTTTTTTGTTCTTCGGGGAGGATGGGGAACATGAATATGTGATTGTTTTTCGAATTTGAGCTCTTTCTGCAATGGGCACTTTTCATACTATAAGCAGTTTTTCCTAACAAATGCAAGATGGGCTATCTCCGCAAGGAAACATGAGATCTGCAAACGTTATGGTTTTTTGGTCTTCGGGGAGGATGGGGAACATGAATATGTTTTTGTTTTTCGAATTTGAGCTCTTTCTGCAATGGGCACTTTTCATGCTATAAGCACTTTTTCCTAACAAATGCAAGATATAACATTGGCTATCTCCGCAAGGAAACATCAGATCTGCACAACTCATGGTTTTTTGGTCTTCGGGGAGGCTGGGGAACATGAAAATGTGTTTGTTTTTCGAATTTGACCTCTATCTGAAATGGGCACTTTTCATGCTATAAGCAGTTTTTCCTAACAAATGCAAGATATAACATGGGCTATCTCCGCAAGGAAACATGAGATCTGCAAAAGTTATGGTTTTTTGGTCTTCGGGGAGGATGGGGAACATGAACATGTGTTTGTTTTTCGAATTTGACCTCTATCTGAAATGAGCACTTTTCATGCTCTAAGCAGTTTTTCCTAACAAATGCAAGATATAACATTGGCTATCTCCGCAAGGAAACATCAGATCTGCACAACTCATGGTTTTTTGCTGTTCGGGGAGGATGGGGAACATGAATATGTGATTGTTTTTCGAATTTGAGCTCTTTCTGCAATGGGCACTTTTCATACTATAAGCAGTTTTTCCTAACAAATGCAAGATATAACATGGGCTATCTCCGCAAGGAAACATGAGATCTGCAAACGTTATGGTTTTTTGGTCTTCGGGGAGGATGGGGAACATGAATATGTTTTTGTTTTTCGAATTTGAGCTCTTTCTGCAATGGGCACTTTTCATGCTATAAGCAGTTTTTCCTAACAAATGCAAGATATAACATTGGCTATCTCCGCAAGGAAACATCAGATCTGCACAACTCATGGTTTTTTGGTCTTCGGGGAGGAGGGGGAACATGAATATGTGTTTGTTTTTCGAATTTGAGATCTTTCTGCAATGGGCACATTTCATACTATAAGCAGTTTTTCCTAACAAATGCAAGATTTAACATGGGCTATCTCCGCAAGGAAACATGAGATCTGCAAATGTTATGTTTTTTGTTCTTCGGGGAGGATGGGGAACATGAATATGTGTTTGTTTTTCGAATTTGACCTCTATCTGAAATGAGCACTTTTCATGCTCTAAGCAGTTTTTCCTAACAAATGCAAGATATAACATTGGCTATCTCCGCAAGGAAACATCAGATCTGCACAACTCATGGTTTTTTGGTCTTCGGGGAGGAGGGGGAACATGAATATGTGTTTGTTTTTCGAATTTGAGATCTTTCTGCAATGGGCACTTTTCATACTATAAGCAGTTTTTCCTAACAAATGCAAGATTTAACATGGGCTATCTCCGCAAGGAAACATGAGATCTGCAAACGTTATGGTTTTTTGGTCTTCGGGGAGGATGGGGAACATGAATATGTTTTTGTTTTTCGAATTTGAGCTCTTTCTGCAATGGGCACTTTTCATGCTATAAGCAGTTTTTCCTAACAAATGCAAGATATAACATTGGCTATCTCCGCAAGGAAACATCAGATCTGCACAACTCATGGTTTTTTGGTCTTCGGGGAGGAGGGGGAACATGAATATGTGTTTGTTTTTCGAATTTGAGATCTTTCTGCAATGGGCACTTTTCATACTATAAGCAGTTTTTCCTAACAAATGCAAGATTTAACATGGGCTATCTCCGCAAGGAAACATGAGATCTGCAAAAGTTATGTTTTTTTGTTCTTCGGGGAGGAGGGGGAACATGAATATGTGTTTGTTTTTCGAATTTGAGATCTTTCTGCAATGGGCACTTTTCATGCTATAAGCAGTTTTTCCTAACAAATGCAAGATATAACATTGGCTATCTCCGCAAGGAAACATGAGATCTGCAAAAGTTATGGTTTTTTGGTCTTCGGGGAGGATGGGGAACATGAACATGTGTTTGTTTTTCGAATTTGAGATCTTTCTGCAATGGGCACTTTTCATACTATAAGCAGTTTTTTCTAACAAATGCAAGATTTAACATGGGCTATCTCCGCAAGGAAACATGAGATCTGCAAAAGTTATGTTTTTTTGTTCTTCGGGGAGGATGGGGAACATGAATATGTGTTTGTTTTTCGAATTTGACCTCTATCTGAAATGAGCACTTTTCATGCTCTAAGCAGTTTTTCCTAACGAATGCAAGATATAACATTGGCTATCTCCGCAAGGAAACATCAGATCTGCACAACTCATGGTTTTTTGGTCTTCGGGGAGGATGGGGAACATGAATATGTGATTGTTTTTCGAATTTGAGCTCTTTCTGCAATGGGCACTTTTCATACTATAAGCAGTTTTTTCTAACAAATGCAAGATTTAACATGGGCTATCTCCGCAAGGAAACATGAGATCTGCAAAAGTTATGTTTTTTTGTTCTTCGGGGAGGATGGGGAACATGAATATGTGTTTGTTTTTCGAATTTGACCTCTATCTGAAATGAGCACTTTTCATGCTCTAAGCAGTTTTTCCTAACGAATGCAAGATATAACATTGGCTATCTCCGCAAGGAAACATCAGATCTGCACAACTCATGGTTTTTTGGTCTTCGGGGAGGATGGGGAACATGAATATGTGATTGTTTTTCGAATTTGAGCTCTTTTTGCAATGGGCACTTTTCATACTATAAGCAGTTTTTCCTAACAAATGCAAGATATAACATGGGCTATCTCCGCAAGGAAACATGAGATCTGCAAACGTTATGGTTTTTTGGTCTTCGGGGAGGATGGGGAACATGAATATGTTTTTGTTTTTCGAATTTGAGCTCTTTCTGCAATGGGCACTTTTCATGCTATAAGCAGTTTTTCCTAACAAATGCAAGATATAACATTGGCTATCTCCGCAAGGAAACATCAGATCTGCACAACTCATGGTTTTTTGCTGTTCGGGGAGGATGGGGAACATGAATATGTGATTGTTTTTCGAATTTGAGCTCTTTCTGCAATGGGCACTTTTCATACTATAAGCAGTTTTTCCTAACAAATGCAAGATATAACATGGGCTATCTCCGCAAGGAAACATGAGATCTGCAAACGTTATGGTTTTTTGGTCTTCGGGGAGGATGGGGAACATGAATATGTTTTTGTTTTTCGAATTTGAGCTCTTTCTGCAATGGGCACTTTTCATGCTATAAGCAGTTTTTCCTAACAAATGCAAGATATAACATTGGCTATCTCCGCAAGGAAACATCAGATCTGCACAACTCATGGTTTTTTGGTCTTCGGGGAGGAGGGGGAACATGAATATGTGTTTGTTTTTCGAATTTGAGATCTTTCTGCAATGGGCACATTTCATACTATAAGCAGTTTTTCCTAACAAATGCAAGATTTAACATGGGCTATCTCCGCAAGGAAACATGAGATCTGCAAATGTTATGTTTTTTGTTCTTCGGGGAGGATGGGGAACATGAATATGTGTTTGTTTTTCGAATTTGACCTCTATCTGAAATGAGCACTTTTCATGCTCTAAGCAGTTTTTCCTAACAAATGCAAGATATAACATTGGCTATCTCCGCAAGGAAACATCAGATCTGCACAACTCATGGTTTTTTGGTCTTCGGGGAGGAGGGGGAACATGAATATGTGTTTGTTTTTCGAATTTGAGATCTTTCTGCAATGGGCACTTTTCATACTATAAGCAGTTTTTCCTAACAAATGCAAGATTTAACATGGGCTATCTCCGCAAGGAAACATGAGATCTGCAAACGTTATGGTTTTTTGGTCTTCGGGGAGGATGGGGAACATGAATATGTTTTTGTTTTTCGAATTTGAGCTCTTTCTGCAATGGGCACTTTTCATGCTATAAGCAGTTTTTCCTAACAAATGCAAGATATAACATTGGCTATCTCCGCAAGGAAACATCAGATCTGCACAACTCATGGTTTTTTGGTCTTCGGGGAGGAGGGGGAACATGAATATGTGTTTGTTTTTCGAATTTGAGATCTTTCTGCAATGGGCACTTTTCATACTATAAGCAGTTTTTCCTAACAAATGCAAGATTTAACATGGGCTATCTCCGCAAGGAAACATGAGATCTGCAAAAGTTATGTTTTTTTGTTCTTCGGGGAGGAGGGGGAACATGAATATGTGTTTGTTTTTCGAATTTGAGATCTTTCTGCAATGGGCACTTTTCATGCTATAAGCAGTTTTTCCTAACAAATGCAAGATATAACATTGGCTATCTCCGCAAGGAAACATGAGATCTGCAAAAGTTATGGTTTTTTGGTCTTCGGGGAGGATGGGGAACATGAACATGTGTTTGTTTTTCGAATTTGAGATCTTTCTGCAATGGGCACTTTTCATACTATAAGCAGTTTTTTCTAACAAATGCAAGATTTAACATGGGCTATCTCCGCAAGGAAACATGAGATCTGCAAAAGTTATGTTTTTTTGTTCTTCGGGGAGGATGGGGAACATGAATATGTGTTTGTTTTTCGAATTTGACCTCTATCTGAAATGAGCACTTTTCATGCTCTAAGCAGTTTTTCCTAACGAATGCAAGATATAACATTGGCTATCTCCGCAAGGAAACATCAGATCTGCACAACTCATGGTTTTTTGGTCTTCGGGGAGGATGGGGAACATGAATATGTGATTGTTTTTCGAATTTGAGCTCTTTCTGCAATGGGCACTTTTCATACTATAAGCAGTTTTTTCTAACAAATGCAAGATTTAACATGGGCTATCTCCGCAAGGAAACATGAGATCTGCAAAAGTTATGTTTTTTTGTTCTTCGGGGAGGATGGGGAACATGAATATGTGTTTGTTTTTCGAATTTGACCTCTATCTGAAATGAGCACTTTTCATGCTCTAAGCAGTTTTTCCTAACGAATGCAAGATATAACATTGGCTATCTCCGCAAGGAAACATCAGATCTGCACAACTCATGGTTTTTTGGTCTTCGGGGAGGATGGGGAACATGAATATGTGATTGTTTTTCGAATTTGAGCTCTTTTTGCAATGGGCACTTTTCATACTATAAGCAGTTTTTCCTAACAAATGCAAGATATAACATGGGCTATCTCCGCAAGGAAACATGAGATCTGCAAACGTTATGGTTTTTTGGTCTTCGGGGAGGATGGGGAACATGAATATGTTTTTGTTTTTCGAATTTGAGCTCTTTCTGCAATGGGCACTTTTCATGCTATAAGCAGTTTTTCCTAACAAATGCAAGATATAACATTGGCTATCTCCGCAAGGAAACATCAGATCTGCACAACTCATGGTTTTTTGGTCTTCGGGGAGGAGGGGGAACATGAATTTGTGTTTGTTTTTCGAATTTGAGCTCTTTCTGCAATGGGCACTTTTCATACTATAAGCAGTTTTTCCTAACAAATGCAAGATTTAATATGGGCTATCTCCGCAAGGAAACATGAGATCTGCAAAAGTTATGTTTTTTTGTTCTTCGGGGAGGATGGGGAACATGAATATGTGATTGTTTTTCGAATTTGAGCTCTTTCTGCAATGGGCACTTTTCATACTATAAGCAGTTTTTCCTAACAAATGCAAGATGGGCTATCTCCGCAAGGAAACATGAGATCTGCAAACGTTATGGTTTTTTGGTCTTCGGGGAGGATGGGGAACATGAATATGTTTTTGTTTTTCGAATTTGAGCTCTTTCTGCAATGGGCACTTTTCATGCTATAAGCACTTTTTCCTAACAAATGCAAGATATAACATTGGCTATCTCCGCAAGGAAACATCAGATCTGCACAACTCATGGTTTTTTGGTCTTCGGGGAGGCTGGGGAACATGAAAATGTGTTTGTTTTTCGAATTTGACCTCTATCTGAAATGGGCACTTTTCATGCTATAAGCAGTTTTTCCTAACAAATGCAAGATATAACATGGGCTATCTCCGCAAGGAAACATGAGATCTGCAAAAGTTATGGTTTTTTGGTCTTCGGGGAGGATGGGGAACATGAACATGTGTTTGTTTTTCGAATTTGACCTCTATCTGAAATGAGCACTTTTCATGCTCTAAGCAGTTTTTCCTAACAAATGCAAGATATAACATTGGCTATCTCCGCAAGGAAACATCAGATCTGCACAACTCATGGTTTTTTGCTGTTCGGGGAGGATGGGGAACATGAATATGTGATTGTTTTTCGAATTTGAGCTCTTTCTGCAATGGGCACTTTTCATACTATAAGCAGTTTTTCCTAACAAATGCAAGATATAACATGGGCTATCTCCGCAAGGAAACATGAGATCTGCAAACGTTATGGTTTTTTGGTCTTCGGGGAGGATGGGGAACATGAATATGTTTTTGTTTTTCGAATTTGAGCTCTTTCTGCAATGGGCACTTTTCATGCTATAAGCAGTTTTTCCTAACAAATGCAAGATATAACATTGGCTATCTCCGCAAGGAAACATCAGATCTGCACAACTCATGGTTTTTTGGTCTTCGGGGAGGAGGGGGAACATGAATATGTGTTTGTTTTTCGAATTTGAGATCTTTCTGCAATGGGCACATTTCATACTATAAGCAGTTTTTCCTAACAAATGCAAGATTTAACATGGGCTATCTCCGCAAGGAAACATGAGATCTGCAAAAGTTATGTTTTTTGTTCTTCGGGGAGGATGGGGAACATGAATATGTGTTTGTTTTTCGAATTTGACCTCTATCTGAAATGAGCACTTTTCATGCTCTAAGCAGTTTTTCCTAACAAATGCAAGATATAACATTGGCTATCTCCGCAAGGAAACATCAGATCTGCACAACTCATGGTTTTTTGGTCTTCGGGGAGGAGGGGGAACATGAATATGTGTTTGTTTTTCGAATTTGAGATCTTTCTGCAATGGGCACTTTTCATACTATAAGCAGTTTTTCCTAACAAATGCAAGATTTAACATGGGCTATCTCCGCAAGGAAACATGAGATCTGCAAACGTTATGGTTTTTTGGTCTTCGGGGAGGATGGGGAACATGAATATGTTTTTGTTTTTCGAATTTGAGCTCTTTCTGCAATGGGCACTTTTCATGCTATAAGCAGTTTTTCCTAACAAATGCAAGATATAACATTGGCTATCTCCGCAAGGAAACATCAGATCTGCACAACTCATGGTTTTTTGGTCTTCGGGGAGGAGGGGGAACATGAATATGTGTTTGTTTTTCGAATTTGAGATCTTTCTGCAATGGGCACTTTTCATACTATAAGCAGTTTTTCCTAACAAATGCAAGATTTAACATGGGCTATCTCCGCAAGGAAACATGAGATCTGCAAAAGTTATGTTTTTTTGTTCTTCGGGGAGGATGGGGAACATGAAAATGTGTTTGTTTTTCGAATTTGACCTCTATCTGAAATGAGCACTTTTCATGCTCTAAGCAGTTTTTCCTAACAAATGCAAGATATAACATTGGCTATCTCCGCAAGGAAACATCAGATCTGCACAACTCATGGTTTTTTGGTCTTCGGGGAGGATGGGGAACATGAATATGTGATTGTTTTTTGAATTTGAGCTCTTTCTGCATTGGGCTCTTTTCATAATATAAGCAGTTTTTCCTAACAAATGCAAGATATAACATGGGCTATCTCCGCAAGGAAACATGAGATCTGGAAACGTTATGGTTTTTTGGTCTTCGGGGAGGATGGGGAACATGAATATGTTTTTGTTTTTCGAATTTGAGCTCTTTCTGCAATGGGCACTTTTCATGCTATAAGCAGTTTTTCCTAACAAATGCAAGGTATAACATTGGCTATCTCCGCAAGGAAACATCAGATCTGCACAACTCATGGTTTTTTGGTCTTCGGGGAGGAGGGGGAACATGAATATGTGTTTGTTTTTCGAATTTGAGATCTTTCTGCAATGGGCACTTTTCATACTATAAGCAGTTTTTCCTAACAAATGCAAGATTTAACATGGGCTATCTCCGCAAGGAAACATGAGATCTGCAAAAGTTATGTTTTTTTGTTCTTCGGGGAGGATGGGGAACATGAATATGTGTTTGTTTTTCGAATTTGACCTCTATCTGAAATGAGCACTTTTCATGCTCTAAGCAGTTTTTCCTAACAAATGCAAGATATAACATTGCCTATCTCCGCAAGGAAACATCAGATCTGCACAACTCATGGTTTTTTGGTCTTCGGGGAGGATGGGGAACATGAATATGTTTTTGTTTTTCGAATTTGAGCTCTTTCTGCAATGGGCACTTTTCATGCTATAAGCAGTTTTTCCTAACAAATGCAAGCTATAACATTGGCAATCTCCGCAAGGAAAGATCAGATCTGCACAACTCATGGTTTTTTGGTCTTCGGGGAGGAGGGGGAACATGAATATGTGTTTGTTTTTCGAATTTGAGCTCTTTCTGCATTGGGCACTTTTCATACTATAAGCAGTTTTTTCTAACAAATGCATGATATAACATGGGCTATCTACGCAAGGAAACATGAGATCTGCAAACGTTATGGTTTTTTGGTCTTCGGGGAGGATGGGGAACATGAATATGTTTTTGTTTTTCGAATTTGAGCTCTTTCTGCAATGAGCACTTTTCATGCTATAAGCACTTTTCCCTAACAAATGCAAGATATAACATTGGCTATCTCCGCAAGGAAACATCAGATCTGCACAACTCATGGTTTTTTGGTCTTCGGGGAGGATGGGGAACATGAAAATGTGTTTGTTTTTCTAATTTGACCTCTATCTGAAATGGGCACTTTTCATGCAATAAGAAGTTTTTCCTAACAAATGCAAGATATAACATTGGCTATCTCCGCAAGGAAACATCAGATCTGCACAACTCATGGTTTTTTGGTCTTTGGGGAGGAGGGGGAACATGAATATGTGTTTGTTTTTCGAATTTGAGCTCTTTCTGCAATGGGCACTTTTCATACTATAAGCAGTTTTTCCTAACAAATGCAAGATATAACATTGGCTATCTCCGCAAGGAAACATCAGAATTGCACAACTCATGGTTTTTGGTCTTCGGGGAGGATGGGGAACATGAATATGTGTTTGTTTTTCGAATTTGAGATCTTTCTGCAATGGGCACTTTTCATACTATAAGCAGTTTTTCCTAACAAATGCAAGCTATAACATTGGCAATCTCCGCAAGGAAAGATCAGATCTGCACAACTCATGGTTTTTTGGTCTTCGGGGAGGAGGGGGAACATGAATATGTGTTTGTTTTTCGAATTTGAGCTCTTTCTGCATTGGCCACTTTTCATACTATAAGCAGTTTTTCCTAACAAATGCATGATATAACATGGGCTATCTACGCAAGGAAACATGAGATCTGCAAAAGTTATGTTTTTTTGTTCTTCGGGGAGGATGGGGAACATGAATATGTGTTTGTTTTTCGAATTTGAGCTCTTTCTGCAATGAGCACTTTTCATGCTATAAGCACTTTTCCCTAACAAATGCAAGATATAACATTGGCTATCTCCGCAAGGAAACATCAGATCTGCACAACTCATGGTTTTTTGGTCTTCGGGGAGGATGGGGAACATGAAAATGTGTTTGTTTTTCGAATTTGACCTCTATCTGAAATGGGCACTTTTCATGCAATAAGAAGTTTTTCCTAACAAATGCAAGATATAACATTGGCTATCTCCGCAAGGAAACATCAGATCTGCACAACTCATGGTTTTTTGGTCTTTGGGGAGGAGGGGGAACATGAATATGTGTTTGTTTTTCGAATTTGAGCTCTTTCTGCAGTGGGCACTTTTCATACTATAAGCAGTTTTTCCTAACAAATGCAAGATATAACATTGGCTATCTCCGCAAGGAAACATCAGAATTGCACAACTCATGGTTTTTGGTCTTCGGGGAGGATGGGGAACATGAATATGTGTTTGTTTTTCGAATTTGAGATCTTTCTGCAATGGGCACTTTTCATACTATAAGCAGTTTTTCCTAACAAATGCAAGCTATAACATTGGCAATCTCCGCAAGGAAACATCAGATCTGCTCAACTCATGGTTTTTTGGTCTTCGGGGAGGAGGGGGAACATGAATATGTGTTTGTTTTTCGAATTTGAGCTCTTTCTGCAATGGGCACTTTTCATACTATAAGCAGTTTTTCCTAACAAATGCATGATATAACATGGGCTATCTACGCAAGGAAACATGAGATCTGCAAACGTTATGGTTTTTTGGTCTTCGGGGAGGATGGGGAACATGAATATGTTTTTGTTTTTCGAATTTGAGCTCTTTCTGCAATGAGCACTTTTCATGCTATAAGCACTTTTTCCTAACAAATGCAAGCTATAACATTGGCAATCTCCACAAGGAAACATCAGATCTGCTCAACTCATGGTTTTTTGGTCTTCGGGGAGGAGGGGGAACATGAATATGTGTTTGTTTTTCGAATTTGAGCTCTTTCTGCAATGGGCACTTTTCATACTATAAGCAGTTTTTCCTAACAAATGCATGATATCACATGGGCTATCTACGCAAGGAAACATGAGATCTGCAAACGTTATGGTTTTTTGGTCTTCGGGGAGGATGGGGAACATGAATATGTTTTTGTTTTTCGAATTTGAGCTCTTTCTGCAATGAGCACTTTTCATGCTATAAGCACTTTTTCCTAACAAATGCAAGATATAACATTGGCTATCTCCGCAAGGAAACATCAGATCTGCACAACTCATGGTTTTTTGTTCTTCGGGGAGGCGGGGGAACATGAAAATGTGTTTGTTTTTCGAATTTGACCTCTATCTGAAATGGGCACTTTTCATGCTATAAGCAGTTTTTCCTAACAAATGCAAGATATAACATGGGCTATCTCCGCAAGGAAACATGAGATCTGCAAAAGTTATGTTTTTTTGTTCTTCGGGGAGGATGGGGAACATGAATATGTGTTTGTTTTTCGAATTTGACCTCTATCTGAAATGAGCACTTTTCATGCTCTAAGCAGTTTTTCCTAACAAATGCAAGATATAACATTGGCTATCTCCGCAAGGAAACATCAGATCTGCACAACTCATGGTTTTTTGGTCTTCGGGGAGGATGGGGAACATGAATATGTGATTGTTTTTCGAATTTGAGATCTTTCTGCAATGGGCACTTTTCATACTATAAGCAGTTTTTCCTAACAAATGCAAGATATAACATTGGCTATCTCCGCAAGGAAACATCAGATCTGCACAACTCATGGTTTTTTGGTCTTCGGGGAGGATGGGGAACATGAAAATGTGTTTGTTTTTCGAATTTGACCTCTATCTGAAATGGGCACTTTTCATGCTTATAAGCAGTTTTTCCTAACAAATGCAAGATATAACATGGGATATCTCTGCAAGGAACCATGAGATCTGCAAAAGTTATGGTTTTTTGGTCTTCGGGGAGGATGGGGAACATGAATATGTGTTTGTTTTTCGAATTTGACCTCTATCTGAAATGAGCACTTTTCATGCTCTAAGCAGTTTTTCCTAACAAATGCAAGATATAACATTGGCTATCTCCGCAAGGAAACATCAGATCTGCACAACTCATGGTTTTTTGGTCTTCGGGGAGGATGGGGAACGTGAATATGTGATTGTTTTTCGAATTTGAGCTCTTTCTGCAATGGGCACTTTTCATGCTATAAGCAGTTTTTCCTAACAAATGCAAGATATAACATGGGCTATCTCCGCAAGGAAACATGAGATCTGCAAACGTCATGGTTTTTTGGTCTTCGGGTTGGATGGGGAACATGAATATGTTTTTGTTTTTCGAATTTGACCTCTATCTGAAATGAGCACTTTTCATGCTCTAAGCAGTTTTTCCTAACAAATGCAAGATATAACATTGGCTATCTCCGCAAGGAAACATCAGATCTGCACAACTCATGGTTTTTTGGTCTTCGGGGAGGATGGGGAACATGAATATGTTTTTCTTTTTCGAATTTGAGCTCTTTCTGCAATGGGCACTTTTCATACTATAAGCAGTTTTTCCTAACAAATGCAAGATATAACATTGTCTATCTCCGCAAGGAAACATCAGATCTGCAAACGTTATGGTTTTTTGGTCTTCGGGGAGGATGGGGAACATGAATATGTTTTTGTTTTTCGAATTTGAGCTCTTTCTGCAATGGGCACTTTTCATGCTATAAGCAGTTTTTCCTAACAAATGCAAGATATAACATTGGCTATCTCCGCAAGGAAACATCAGATCTGCACAACTCATGGTTTTTTGGTCTTCGGGGAGGATGGGGAACATGAAAATGTGTTTGTTTTTCGAATTTGACCTCTATCTGAAATGGGCACTTTTCATGCTTATAAGCAGTTTTTCCTAACAAATGCAAGATATAACATTGGCTATCTCCGCAAGGAAACATCAGATCTGCACAACTCATGGTTTTTTGGTCGTCGGGGAGGATGGGGAACATGAATATGTGTTTGTTTTTCGAATTTGACCTCTATCTGAAATGAGCACTTTTCATGCTCTAAGCAGTTTTTCCTAACAAATGCAAGATATAACATAGGCTATCTCCGCCAGGAAACATCAGATCTGCACAACTCGTGGTTTTTTGGTCTTCGGGAGGAGGGGGAACATGAATATGTGTTTGTTTTTCGAATTTGAGATCTTTCTACAATGGGCACTTTTCATACTATAAGCAGTTTTTCCTAACAAATGCAAGATATAACATTGGCAATCTCCGCAAGGAAACATCAGATCTGCTCAACTCATGGTTTTTTGGTCTTCGGGGAGGATGGGGAACATGAATATGTTTTTGTTTTTCGAATTTGAGCTCTTTCTGCAATGAGCACTTTTCATGCTATAAGCACTTTTTCCTAACAAATGCAAGATATGACATTGGCTATCTCCGCAAGGAAACATCAGATCTGCAAAAGTTATGGTTTTTTGGTCTTCGGGGAGCATGGGGAACATGAATATGTGTTTGTTTTTCAAATTTGACCTCTATCTGAAATGAGCACTTTTCATGCTCTAAGCAGTTTTTCCTAACAAATGCAAGATATAACATTGGCTATCTCCGCAAGGAAACATCAGATCTGCTCAACTCATGGTTTTTTGGTCTTCGGGGAGGAGGGGGAACATGAATATGTGTTTGTTTTTCGAATTTGAGCTCTTTCTGCAATGGGCACTTTTCATACTATAAGCAGTTTTTCCTAACAAATGCATGATATAACATGGGCTATCTACGCAAGGAAACATGAGATCTGCAAACGTTATGGTTTTTTGGTCTTCGGGGAGGATGGGGAACATGAATATGTTTTTGTTTTTCGAATTTGAGCTCTTTCTGCAATGAGCACTTTTTATGCTATAAGCACTTTTTCCTAACAAATGCAAGCTATAACATTGGCAATCTCCACAAGGAAACATCAGATCTGCTCAACTCATGGTTTTTTGGTCTTCGGGGAGGAGGGGGAACATGAATATGTGTTTGTTTTTCGAATTTGAGCTCTTTCTGCAATGGGCACTTTTCATACTATAAGCAGTTTTTCCTAAAAAATGCATGATATAACATGGGCTATCTACGCAAGGAAACATGAGATCTGCACAACTCATGGTTTTTTGTTCTTCGGGGAGGCGGGGGAACATGAAAATGTGTTTGTTTTTCGAATTTGACCTCTATCTGAAATGGGCACTTTTCATGCTATAAGCAGTTTTTCCTAACAAATGCAAGATATAACATGGGCTATCTCCGCAAGGAAACATGAGATCTGCAAAAGTTATGTTTTTTTGTTCTTCGGGGAGGATGGGGAACATGAATATGTGTTTGTTTTTCGAATTTGACCTCTATCTGAAATGAGCACTTTTCATGCTCTAAGCAGTTTTTCCTAACAAATGCAAGATATAACATTGGCTATCTCCGCAAGGAAACATCAGATCTGCACAACTCATGGTTTTTTGGTCTTCGGGGAGGATGGGGAACATGAATATGTGATTGTTTTTCGAATTTGAGCTCTTTCTGCAATGGGCACTTTTCATACTATAAGCAGTTTTTCCTAACAAATGCAAGATATAACATTGGCTATCTCCGCAAGGAAACATCAGATCTGCACAACTCATGGTTTTTTGGTCTTCGGGGAGGATGGGGAACATGAAAATGTGTTTGTTTTTCGAATTTGACCTCTATCTGAAATGGGCACTTTTCATGCTTATAAGCAGTTTTTCCTAACAAATGCAAGATATAACATGGGATATCTCTGCAAGGAACCATGAGATCTGCAAAAGTTATGGTTTTTTGGTCTTCGGGGAGGATGGGGAACATGAATATGTGTTTGTTTTTCGAATTTGACCTCTATCTGAAATGAGCACTTTTCATGCTCTAAGCAGTTTTTCCTAACAAATGCAAGATATAACATTGGCTATCTCCGCAAGGAAACATCAGATCTGCACAACTCATGGTTTTTTGGTCTTCGGGGAGGATGGGGAACGTGAATATGTGATTGTTTTTCGAATTTGAGCTCTTTCTGCAATGGGCACTTTTCATGCTATAAGCAGTTTTTCCTAACAAATGCAAGATATAACATGGGCTATCTCCGCAAGGAAACATGAGATCTGCAAACGTCATGGTTTTTTGGTCTTCGGGTTGGATGGGGAACATGAATATGTTTTTGTTTTTCGAATTTGACCTCTATCTGAAATGAGCACTTTTCATGCTCTATGCAGTTTTTCCTAACAAATGCAAGATATAACATTGGCTATCTCCGCAAGGAAACATCAGATCTGCACAACTCATGGTTTTTTGGTCTTCGGGGAGGATGGGGAACATGAATATGTTTTTCTTTTTCGAATTTGAGCTCTTTCTGCAATGAGCACTTTTCATGCTATAAGCACTTTTCCCTAACAAATGCAAGATATAACATTGGCTATCTCCGCAAGGAAACATCAGATCTGCACAACTCATGGTTTTTTGGTCTTCGGGGAGGATGGGGAACATGAAAATGTGTTTGTTTTTCGAATTTGACCTCTATCTGAAATGGGCACTTTTCATGCAATAAGAAGTTTTTCCTAACAAATGCAAGATATAACATTGGCTATCTCCGCAAGGAAACATCAGATCTGCACAACTCATGGTTTTTTGGTCTTCGGGGAGGATGGGGAACATGAATATGTGTTTGTTTTTCGAATTTGAGATCTTTCTGCAATGGGCACTTTTCATACTATAAGCAGTTTTTCCTAACAAATGCAAGCTATAACATTGGCAATCTCCGCAAGGAAACATCAGATCTGCTCAACTCATGGTTTTTTGGTCTTCGAGGAGGAGGGGGAACATGAATATGTGTTTGTTTTTCGAATTTGAGCTCTTTCTGCAATGGGCACTTTTCATACTATAAGCAGTTTTTCCTAACAAATGCATGATATAACATGGGCTATCTACGCAAGGAAACATGAGATCTGCAAACGTTATGGTTTTTTGGTCTTCGGGGAGGATGGGGAACATGAATATGTTTTTGTTTTTCGAATTTGAGCTCTTTCTGCAATGAGCACTTTTCATGCTATAAGCACTTTTTCCTAACAAATGCAAGCTATAACATTGGCAATCTCCACAAGGAAACATCAGATCTGCTCAACTCATGGTTTTTTGGTCTTCGGGGAGGAGGGGGAACATGAATATGTGTTTGTTTTTCGAATTTGAGCTCTTTCTGCAATGGGCACTTTTCATACTATAAGCAGTTTTTCCTAACAAATGCATGATATAACATGGGCTATCTACGCAAGGAAACATGAGATCTGCACAACTCATGGTTTTTTGTTCTTCGGGGAGGCGGGGGAACATGAAAATGTGTTTGTTTTTCGAATTTGACCTCTATCTGAAATGGGCACTTTTCATGCTTATAAGCAGTTTTTCCTAACAAATGCAAGATATAACATGGGATATCTCTGCAAGGAACCATGAGATCTGCAAAAGTTATGGTTTTTTGGTCTTCGGGGAGGATGGGGAACATGAATATGTGTTTGTTTTTCGAATTTGACCTCTATCTGAAATGAGCACTTTTCATGCTCTAAGCAGTTTTTCCTAACAAATGCAAGATATAACATTGGCTATCTCCGCAAGGAAACATCAGATCTGCACAACTCATGGTTTTTTGGTCTTCGGGGAGGATGGGGAACATGAATATGTGATTGTTTTTCGAATTTGAGCTCTTTCTGCAATGGGCACTTTTCATGCTATAAGCAGTTTTTCCTAACAAATGCAAGATATAACATGGGCTATCTCCGCAAGGAAACATCAGATCTGCAAACGTCATGGTTTTTTGGTCTTCGGGTTGGATGGGGAACATGAATATGTTTTTGTTTTTCGAATTTGACCTCTATCTGAAATGAGCACTTTTCATGCTCTAAGCAGTTTTTCCTAACAAATGCAAGATATAACATTGGCTATCTCCGCAAGGAAACATCAGATCTGCACAACTCATGGTTTTTTGGTCTTCGGGGAGGATGGGGAACATGAATATGTTTTTCTTTTTCGAATTTGAGCTCTTTCTGCAATGGGCACTTTTCATACTATAAGCAGTTTTTCCTAACAAATGCAAGATATAACATTGTCTATCTCCGCAAGGAAACATCAGATCTGCAAACGTTATGGTTTTTTGGTCTTCGGGGAGGATGGGGAACAAGAATATGTTTTTGTTTTTCGAATTTGAGCTCTTTCTGCAATGGGCACTTTTCATGCTATAAGCAGTTTTTCCTAACAAATGCAAGATATAACATTGGCTATCTCCGCAAGGAAACATCAGATCTGCACAACTCATGGTTTTTTGGTCTTCGGGGAGGATGGGGAACATGAAAATGTGTTTGTTTTTCGAATTTGACCTCTATCTGAAATGGGCACTTTTCATGCTTATAAGCAGTTTTTCCTAACAAATGCAAGATATAACATTGGCTATCTCCGCAAGGAAACATCAGATCTGCACAACTCATGGTTTTTTGGTCGTCGGGGAGGATGGGGAACATGAATATGTGTTTGTTTTTCGAATTTGACCTCTATCTGAAATGAGCACTTTTCATGCTCTAAGCAGTTTTTCCTAACAAATGCAAGATATAACATTGGCTATCTCCGCCAGGAAACATCAGATCTGCACAACTCGTGGTTTTTTGGTCTTCGGGAGGAGGGGGAACATGAATATGTGTTTGTTTTTCGAATTTGACCTCTATCTGAAATGAGCACTTTTCATGCTCTAAGCAGTTTTTCCTAACAAATGCAAGATATAACATTGGCTATCTCCGCAAGGAAACATCAGATCTGCACAACTCATGGTTTTTTGGTCTTCGGGGAGGATGGGGAACATGAATATGTGATTGTTTTTCGAATTTGAGCTCTTTCTGCAATGGGCACTTTTCATGCTATAAGCAGTTTTTCCTAACAA
Organism: Vipera ursinii; assembly: GCF_947247035.1. Lineage (NCBI taxonomy): Eukaryota > Metazoa > Chordata > Lepidosauria > Squamata > Viperidae > Vipera > Vipera ursinii. The sequence continues at coordinate 854,167 of NC_139519.1, read as the reverse complement.
ATGCAAGATATAACATGGGCTATCTCCGCAAGGAAACATCAGATCTGCAAACGTCATGGTTTTTTGGTCTTCGGGTTGGATGGGGAACATGAATATGTTTTTGTTTTTCGAATTTGACCTCTATCTGAAATGAGCACTTTTCATGCTCTAAGCAGTTTTTCCTAACAAATGCAAGATATAACATTGGCTATCTCCGCAAGGAAACATCAGATCTGCACAACTCATGGTTTTTTGGTCTTCGGGGAGGATGGGGAACATGAATATGTTTTTCTTTTTCGAATTTGAGCTCTTTCTGCAATGGGCACTTTTCATACTATAAGCAGTTTTTCCTAACAAATGCAAGATATAACATTGTCTATCTCCGCAAGGAAACATCAGATCTGCAAACGTTATGGTTTTTTGGTCTTCGGGGAGGATGGGGAACAAGAATATGTTTTTGTTTTTCGAATTTGAGCTCTTTCTGCAATGGGCACTTTTCATGCTATAAGCAGTTTTTCCTAACAAATGCAAGATATAACATTGGCTATCTCCGCAAGGAAACATCAGATCTGCACAACTCATGGTTTTTTGGTCTTCGGGGAGGATGGGGAACATGAAAATGTGTTTGTTTTTCGAATTTGACCTCTATCTGAAATGGGCACTTTTCATGCTTATAAGCAGTTTTTCCTAACAAATGCAAGATATAACATTGGCTATCTCCGCAAGGAAACATCAGATCTGCACAACTCATGGTTTTTTGGTCGTCGGGGAGGATGGGGAACATGAATATGTGTTTGTTTTTCGAATTTGACCTCTATCTGAAATGAGCACTTTTCATGCTCTAAGCAGTTTTTCCTAACAAATGCAAGATATAACATTGGCTATCTCCGCCAGGAAACATCAGATCTGCACAACTCGTGGTTTTTTGGTCTTCGGGAGGAGGGGGAACATGAATATGTGTTTGTTTTTCGAATTTGAGATCTTTCTGCAATGGGCACTTTTCATACTATAAGCAGTTTTTCCTAACAAATGCAAGATATAACATTGGCAATCTCCGCAAGGAAACATCAGATCTGCTCAACTCATGGTTTTTTGGTCTTCGGGGAGGATGGGGAACATGAATATGTTTTTGTTTTTCGAATTTGAGCTCTTTCTGCAATGAGCACTTTTCATGCTATAAGCACTTTTTCCTAACAAATGCAAGATATGACATTGGCTATCTCCGCAAGGAAACATCAGATCTGCAAAAGTTATGGTTTTTTGGTCTTCGGGGAGCATGGGGAACATGAATATGTGTTTGTTTTTCGAATTTGACCTCTATCTGAAATGAGCACTTTTCATGCTCTAAGCAGTTTTTCCTAACAAATGCAAGATATAACATTGGCTATCTCCGCAAGGAAACATCAGATCTGCACAACTCATGGTTTTTTGGTCTTCGGGGAGGAGGGGGAACATGAATATGTGTTTGTTTTTCGAATTTGAGATCTTTCTGCAATGGGCACTTTTCATACTATAAGCAGTTTTTCCTAACAAATGCAAGATATAACATGGGCTATCTCCGCAAGGAAACATGAGATCTGCAAACGTCATGGTTTTTTGGTCTTCGGGTTGGATGGGGAACATGAATATGTTTTTGTTTTTCGAATTTGACCTCTATCTGAAATGAGCACTTTTCATGCTCTAAGCAGTTTTTCCTAACAAATGCAAGATATAACATTGGCTATCTCCGCAAGGAAACATCAGATCTGCACAACTCATGGTTTTTTGGTCTTCGGGGAGGATGGAGAACATGAATATGTTTTTCTTTTTCGAATTTGAGCTCTTTCTGCAATGGGCACTTTTCATACTATAAGCAGTTTTTCCTAACAAATGCAAGATATAACATTGGCTATCTCCGCAAGGAAACATCAGATCTGCAAACGTTATGGTTTTTTGGTCTTCGGGGAGGATGGGGAACATGAATATGTTTTTGTTTTTCGAATTTGAGCTCTTTCTGCAATGGGCACTTTTCATGCTTATAAGCAGTTTTTCCTAACAAATGCAAGATATAACATTGGCAATCTCCGCAAGGAAACATCAGATCTGCTCAACTCATGGTTTTTTGGTCTTCGGGGAGGAGGGGGAACATGAATATGTGTTTGTTTTTCGAATTTGAGCTCTTTCTGCAATGGGCACTTTTCATGCAATAAGCAGTTTTTCCTAACAAATGCAAGATATAACATTGGCTATCTCCACAAGGAAACATCAGATCTGCACAACTCATGGTTTTTGGTCTTCGGGGAGGAGGGGGAACATGAATATGTGTTTGTTTTTCGAATTTGACCTCTATCTGAAATGAGCACTTTTCATGCTCTAAGCAGTTTTTCCTAACAAATGCAAGATATAACATTGGCTATCTCCGCAAGGAAACATCAGATCTGCACAACTCATGGTTTTTTGGTCTTCGGGGAGGAGGGGGAACATGAATATGTGTTTGTTTTTCGAATTTGAGATCTTTCTGCAATGGGCACTTTTCATACTATAAGCAGTTTTTCCTAACAAATGCAAGATATAACATGGGCTATCTCCGCAAGGAAACATGAGATCTGCAAACGTCATGGTTTTTTGGTCTTCGGGTTGGGGAACATGAATATGTTTTTGTTTTTCGAATTTGACCTCTATCTGAAATGAGCACTTTTCATGCTCTAAGCAGTTTTTCCTAATAAATGCAAGATATAACATTGGCTATCTCCGCAAGGAAACATCAGATCTGCACAACTCATGGTTTTTTGGTCTTCGGGGAGGATGGGGAACATGAATATGTTTTTCTTTTTCGAATTTGAGCTCTTTCTGCAATGGGCACTTTTCATACTATAAGCAGTTTTTCCTAACAAATGCAAGATATAACATTGGCTATCTCCGCAAGGAAACATCAGATCTGCAAACGTTATGGTTTTTTGGTCTTCGGGGAGGATGGGGAACATGAATATGTTTTTGTTTTTCGAATTTGAGCTCTTTCTGCAATGGGCACTTTTCATGCTTATAAGCAGTTTTTCCTAACAAATGCAAGATATAACATTGGCAATCTCCGCAAGGAAACATCAGATCTGCTCAACTCATGGTTTTTTGGTCTTCGGGGAGGAGGGGGAACATGAATATGTGTTTGTTTTTCGAATTTGAGCTCTATCTGAAAAGGGCACTTTTCATGCTTATAAGCAGTTTTTCCTAACAAATGCAAGATATAACATGGGCTATCTCCGCAAGGAAACATGAGATCTGCAAAAGTTATGGTTTTTTGTTCTTCGGGGAGGATGGGGAACATGAATATGTGTTTGTTTTTCGAATTTGACCTCTATCTGAAATGAGCACTTTTCATGCTCTAAGCAGTTTTTCCTAACAAATGCAAGATATAACATTGGCTATCTCCGCAAGGAAACATCAGATCTGCACAACTCATGGTTTTTTGGTCTTCGGGGAGGAGGGGGAACATGAATATGTGTTTGTTTTTCGAATTTGAGATCTTTCTGCAATGGGCACTTTTCATACTATAAGCAGTTTTTCCTAACAAATTCAAGATTTAACATTGGCTATCTCCGCAAGGAAACATCATATCTGCTCAACCCATGGTTTTTTGGTCTTCGGGGAGGAGGGGGAACGTGAATATGTGTTTCTTTTTCGAATTTGAGCTCTTTCTGCAATGGGCACTTTTCATACTATAAGCAGTTTTTCCTAACAAATGCAAGATATAACATGGGCTATCTCCGCAAGGAAACATGAGATCTGCAAACGTTATGGTTTTTTGGTCTTCGGGGAGGATGGGGAACATGAATATGTTTTTGTTTTTCGAATTTGAGCTCTATCTGAAATGAGCACTTTTCATGCTCTAAGCAGTTTTTCCTAACAAATGCAAGATATAACATTGGCTATCTCCGCAAGGAAACATCAGATCTGCACAACTCATGGTATTTTGGTCTTCGGGGAGGATGGGGAACATGAATATGTGATTGTTTTTCGAATTTGAGCTCTTTCTGCAATGGGCACTTTTCATACTATAAGCAGTTTTTCCTAACAAATGCAAGATATAACATGGGCTATCTCCGCAAGGAAACATGAGATCTGCAAAGGTTATGGTTTTTTGGTCTTCGGGGAGGATGGGGAACATGAATATGTTTTTGTTTTTTGAATTTGAGCTCTTTCTGCAATGGGCACTTTTCATGCTATAAGCAGTTTTTCCTAACAAATGCAAGATATAATATTGGCTATCTCCGCAAGGAAACATCAGATCTGCACAACTCATGGTTTTTTGGTCTTTGGGGAGGAGGGGGAACATGAAAATGTGTTTGTTTTTCGAATTTGACCTCTATCTGAAATGGGCACTTTTCATGCTTATAAGCAGTTTTTCCTAACAAATGCAAGATATAACATTGGCAATCTCCGCAAGGAAACATGAGATCTGCAAAAGTTATGGTTTTTTGGTCTTCGGGGAGGATGGGGAACATGAATATGTGTTTGTTTTTCAAATTTGACCTCTATCTGAAATTAGCACTTTTCATGCTCTAAGCAGTTTTTCCTAACAAATGCAAGGTATAACATTGGCTATCTCCGCAAGGAAACATCAGATCTGCACAACTCATGGTTTTTTGGTCTTCGGGGAGGAGGGGGAACATGAATATGTGTTTGTTTTTCGAATTTGACCTCTATCTGAAATGAGCACTTTTCATGCTCTAAGCAGTTTTTCCTAACAAATGCAAGATATAACATTGGCTATCTCCGCAAGGAAACATCAGATCTGCACAACTCATGGTTTTTTGGTCTTCGGGGAGGAGGGGGAACATGAATATGTGTTTGTTTTTCGAATTTGAGATCTTTCTGCAATGGGCACTTTTCATACTATAAGCAGTTTTTCCTAACAAATGCAAGCTATAACATTGGCAATCTCCGCAAGGAAACATCAGATCTGCTCAACTCATGGTTTTTTGGTCTTCGGGGAGGAGGGGGAACATGAATATGTGTTTGTTTTTCGAATTTGAGCTCTTTCTGCAATGGGCACTTTTCATACTATAAGCAGTTTTTCCTAACAAATGCATGATATAACATGGGCTATCTACGCAAGGAAACATGAGATCTACAAACGTTATGGTTTTTTGCTCTTCGGGGAGGATGGGGAACATGAATATGTTTTTGTTTTTCGAATTTGAGCTCTTTCTGCAATGAGCACTTTTCATGCTATAAGCACTTTTTCCTAACAAATGCAAGATATGACATTGGCTATCTCCGCAAGGAAACATCAGATCTGCAAAAGTTATGGTTTTTTGGTCTTCGGGGAGCATGGGGAACATGAATATGTTTTTGTTTTTCGAATTTGAGCTCTTTCTGCAATGAGCACTTTTCATGCTATAAGCAGTTTTTCCTAACAAATGCAAGATATAACATTGGCTATCTCCGCAAGGAAACATCAGATCTGCACAACTCATGGTTTTTTGGACTTCGGGGAGGAGGGGGAACATGAATATGTGTTTGTTTTTCGAATTTGAGATCTTTCTGCAATGGGCACTTTTCATACTATAAGCAGTTTTTCCTAACAAATGCAAGATATAACATGGGCTATATCCGCAAGGAAACATGAGATCTGCAAACGTCATGGTTTTTTGGTCTTCGGGTTGGATGGGGAACATGAATATGTATTTGTTTTTCGAATTTGACCTCTATCTGAAATGAGCACTTTTCATGCTCTAAGCAGTTTTTCCTAACAAATGCAAGATATAACATTGGCTATCTCCGCAAGGAAACATCAGATCTGCACAACTCATGGTTTTTTGGTCTTCGGGGAGGATGGGGAACATGAATATGTTTTTCTTTTTCGAATTTGAGCTCTTTCTGCAATGGGCACTTTTCATACTATAAGCAGTTTTTCCTAACAAATGCAAGATATAACATTGGCTATCTCCGCAAGGAAACATCAGATCTGCAAACGTTATGGTTTTTTGGTCTTCGGGGAGGATGGGGAACATGAATATGTTTTTGTTTTTCGAATTTGAGCTCTTTCTGCAATGAGCACTTTTCATGCTATAAGCAGTTTTTCCTAACAAATGCAAGATATAACATTGGCTATCTCCGCAAGGAAACATCAGATCTGCACAACTCATGGTTTTTTGGTCTTCGGGGAGGATGGGGAACATGAAAATGTGTTTGTTTTTCGAATTTGACCTCTATCTGAAATGGGCACTTTTCATGCTTATAAGCAGTTTTTCCTAACAAATGCAAGATATAACATTGGCTATCTCCGCAAGGAAACATCAGATCTGCAAACGTTATGGTTTTTTGGTCTTCGGGGAGGATGGGGAACATGAATATGTGTTTGTTTTTCGAATTTGACCTCTATCTGAAATGAGCACTTTTCATGCTCTAAGCAGTTTTTCCTAACAAATGCAAGATATAACATTGGCTATCTCCGCAAGGAAACATCAGATCTGCACAACTCATGGTTTTTTGGTCTTCGGGGAGGAGGGGGAACATGAATATGTGTTTGTTTTTCGAATTTGAGATCTTTCTGCAATGGGCACTTTTCATACTATAAGCAGTTTTTCCTAACAAATGCAAGCTATAACATTGGCAATCTCCGCAAGGAAACATCAGATATGCTCAACTCATGGTTTTTTGGTCTTCGGGGAGGAGGGGGAACATGAATATGTGTTTGTTTTTCGAATTTGAGCTCTTTCTGCAATGGGCACTTTTCATACTATAAGCAGTTTTTCCTAACAAATGCATGATATAACATGGGCTATCTACGCAAGGAAACATGAGATCTACAAACGTTATGGTTTTTTGCTCTTCGGGGAGGATGGGGAACATGAATATGTTTTTGTTTTTCGAATTTGAGCTCTTTCTGCAATGAGCACTTTTCATGCTATAAGCACTTTTTCCTAACAAATGCAAGATATGACATTGGCTATCTCCGCAAGGAAACATCAGATCTGCAAAAGTTATGGTTTTTTGGTCTTCGGGGAGCATGGGGAACATGAATATGTGTTTGTTTTTCGAATTTGACCTCTATCTGAAATGAGCACTTTTCATGCTCTAAGCAGTTTTTCCTAACAAATGCAAGGTATAACATTGGCTATCTCCGCAAGGAAACATCAGATCTGCACAACTCATGGTTTTTTGGACTTCGGGGAGGAGGGGGAACATGAATATGTGTTTGTTTTTCGAATTTGAGATCTTTCTGCAATGGGCACTTTTCATACTATAAGCAGTTTTTCCTAACAAATGCAAGATATAACATGGGCTATATCCGCAAGGAAACATGAGATCTGCAAACGTCATGGTTTTTTGGTCTTTGGGTTGGATGGGGAACATGAATATGTTTTTGTTTTTCGAATTTGACCTCTATCTGAAATGAGCACTTTTCATGCTCTAAGCAGTTTTTCCTAACAAATGCAAGATATAACATTGGCTATCTCCGCAAGGAAACATCAGATCTGCACAACTCATGGTTTTTTGGTCTTCGGGGAGGATGGGGAACATGAATATGTTTTTCTTTTTCGAATTTGAGCTCTTTCTGCAATGGGCACTTTTCATACTATAAGCAGTTTTTCCTAACAAATGCAAGATATAACATTGGCTATCTCCGCAAGGAAACATCAGATCTGCAAACGTTATGGTTTTTTGGTCTTCGGGGAGGATGGGGAACATGAATATGTTTTTGTTTTTCGAATTTGAGCTCTTTCTGCAATGAGCACTTTTCATGCTATAAGCAGTTTTTCCTAACAAATGCAAGATATAACATTGGCTATCTCCGCAAGGAAACATCAGATCTGCACAACTCATGGTTTTTTGGTCTTCGGGGAGGATGGGGAACATGAAAATGTGTTTGTTTTTCGAATTTGACCTCTATCTGAAATGGGCACTTTTCATGCTTATAAGCAGTTTTTCCTAACAAATGCAAGATATAACATTGGCTATCTCCGCAAGGAAACATCAGATCTGCACAACTCATGGTTTTTTGGTCGTCGGGGAGGATGGGGAACATGAATATGTGTTTGTTTTTCGAATTTGACCTCTATCTGAAATGAGCACTTTTCATGCTCTAAGCAGTTTTTCCTAACAAATGCAAGATATAACATTGGCTATCTCCGCCAGGAAACATCAGATCTGCACAACTCATGGTTTTTTGGTCTTCGGGGAGGAGGGGGAACATGAATATGTGTTTGTTTTTCGAATTTGAGATCTTTCTGCAATGGGCACTTTTCATACTATAAGCAGTTTTTCCTAACAAATGCAAGATTTAACATTGGCTATCTCCGCAAGGAAACATCAGATCTGCAAACGTTATGGTTCTTTGGTCTTCGGGGAGGATGGGGAACATGAATATGTTTTTGTTTTTCGAATTTGAGCTCTTTCTGCAATGAGCACTTTTCATGCTATAAGCAGTTTTTCCTAACAAATGCATGATATAACATGGGCTATCTACGCAAGGAAACATGAGATCTACAAACGTTATGGTTTTTTGCTCTTCGGGGAGGATGGGGAACATGAATATGTTTTTGTTTTTCGAATTTGAGCTCTTTCTGCAATGAGCACTTTTCATGCTATAAGCACTTTTTCCTAACAAATGCAAGATATGACATTGGCTATCTCCGCAAGGAAACATCAGATCTGCACAACTCATGGTTTTTTGGACTTCGGGGAGGAGGGGGAACATGAATATGTGTTTGTTTTTCGAATTTGACCTCTATCTGAAATTAGCACTTTTCATGCTCTAAGCAGTTTTTCCTAACAAATGCAAGATATAACATTGGCTATCTACGCAAGGAAACATCAGATCTGCACAACTCATGGTTTTTTGGTCTTCGGGGAGGAGGGGGAACATGAATATGTGTTTGTTTTTCGAATTTGACCTCTATCTGAAATGAGCACTTTTCATGCTCTAAGCAGTTTTTCCTAACAAATGCAAGATATAACATTGGCTATCTCCGCAAGGAAACATCAGATCTGCACAACTCATGGTTTTTTGGTCTTCGGGGAGGAGGGGGAACATGAATATGTGTTTGTTTTTCGAATTTGAGCTCTTTCTGCAATGGGCACTTTTCATACTATAAGCAGTTTTTCCTAACAAATGCATGATATAACATGGGCTATCTACGCAAGGAAACATGAGATCTGCAAACGTTATGGTTTTTTGGTCTTCGGGGAGGATGGGGAACATGAATATGTTTTTGTTTTTCGAATTTGAGCTCTTTCTGCAATGAGCACTTTTCATGCTATAAGCACTTTTTCCTAACAAATGCAAGATATGACATTGGCTATCTCCGCAAGGAAACATCAGATCTGCAAAAGTTATGGTTTTTTGGTCTTCGGGGAGCATGGGGAACATGAATATGTGTTTGTTTTTCGAATTTGACCTCTATCTGAAATGAGCACTTTTCATGCTCTAAGCAGTTTTTCCTAACAAATGCAAGGTATAACATTGGCTATCTCCGCAAGGAAACATCAGATCTGCACAACTCATGGTTTTTTGGACTTCGGGGAGGAGGGGGAACATGAATATGTGTTTGTTTTTCGAATTTGAGCTCTTTCTGCAATGGGCACTTTTCATACTATAAGCAGTTTTTCCTAACAAATGCATGATATAACATGGGCTATCTACGCAAGGAAACATGAGATCTGCAAACGTTATGGTTTTTTGGTCTTCGGGGAGGATGGGGAACATGAATATGTTTTTGTTTTTCGAATTTGAGCTCTTTCTGCAATGAGCACTTTTCATGCTATAAGCACTTTTTCCTAACAAATGCAAGATATGACATTGGCTATCTCCGCAAGGAAACATCAGATCTGCAAAAGTTATGGTTTTTTGGTCTTCGGGGAGCATGGGGAACATGAATATGTGTTTGTTTTTCGAATTTGACCTCTATCTGAAATGAGCACTTTTCATGCTCTAAGCAGTTTTTCCTAACAAATGCAAGGTATAACATTGGCTATCTCCGCAAGGAAACATCAGATCTGCACAACTCATGGTTTTTTGGACTTCGGGGAGGAGGGGGAACATGAATATGTGTTTGTTTTTCGAATTTGAGATGTTTCTGCAATGGGCACTTTTCATACTATAAGCAGTTTTTCCTAACAAATGCAAGATATAACATGGGCTATCTCCGCAAGGAAACATGAGATCTGCAAACGTCATGGTTTTTTGGTCTTCGGGTTGGATGGGGAACATGAATATGCTTTTGTTTTTCGAATTTGACCTCTATCTGAAATGAGCACTTTTCATGCTCTAAGCAGTTTTTCCTAACAAATGCAAGATATAACATTGGCTATCTCCGCAAGGAAACATCAGATCTGCACAACTCATGGTTTTTTGGTCTTCGGGGAGGATGGGGAACATGAATATGTTTTTCTTTTTCGAATTTGAGCTCTTTCTGCAATGGGCACTTTTCATACTATAAGCAGTTTTTCCTAACAAATGCAAGATATAACATTGGCTATCTCCGCAAGGAAACATCAGATCTGCAAACGTTATGGTTTTTTGGTCTTCGGGGAGGATGGGGAACATGAATATGTTTTTGTTTTTCGAATTTGAGCTCTTTCTGCAATGAGCACTTTTCATGCTATAAGCAGTTTTTCCTAACAAATGCAAGATATAACATTGGCTATCTCCGCAAGGAAACATCAGATCTGCACAACTCATGGTTTTTTGGTCTTCGGGGAGGATGGGGAACATGAAAATGTGTTTGTTTTTCGAATTTGACCTCTATCTGAAATGGGCACTTTTCATGCTTATAAGCAGTTTTTCCTAACAAATGCAAGATATAACATTGGCTATCTCCGCAAGGAAACATCAGATCTGCACAACTCATGGTTTTTTGGTCGTCGGGGAGGATGGGGAACATGAATATGTGTTTGTTTTTCGAATTTGACCTCTATCTGAAATGAGCACTTTTCATGCTCTAAGCAGTTTTTCCTAACAAATGCAAGATATAACATTGGCTATCTCCGCCAGGAAACATCAGATCTGCACAACTCATGGTTTTTTGGTCTTCGGGGAGGAGGGGGAACATGAATATGTGTTTGTTTTTCGAATTTGAGATCTTTCTGCAATGGGCACTTTTCATACTATAAGCAGTTTTTCCTAACAAATGCAAGATATAACATGGGCAATCTCCGCAAGGAAACATCAGATCTGCTCAACTCATGGTTTTTTGGTCTTCGGGGAGGATGGGGAACATGAATATGTTTTTCTTTTTCGAATTTGAGCTCTTTCTGCAATGAGCACTTTTCATGCTATAAGCACTTTTTCCTAACAAATGAAAGATATGACATTGGCTATCTCCGCAAGGAAACATCAGATATGCACAACTCATGGTTTTTTGGTCTTCGGGGAGGAGGGGGAACATGAATATGTGTTTGTTTTTCGAATTTGAGATCTTTCTGCAATGGGCACTTTTCATACTATAAGCAGTTTTTCCTAACAAATGCAAGATATAACATGGGCTATCTCCGCAAGGAAACATGAGATCTGCAAACGTCATGGTTTTTTGGTCTTCGGGTTGGATGGGGAACATGAATATGTTTTTGTTTTTCGAATTTGACCTCTATCTGAAATGAGCACTTTTCATGCTCTAAGCAGTTTTTCCTAACAAATGCAAGATATAACATTGGCTATCTCCGCAAGGAAACATCAGATCTGCACAACTCATGGTTTTTTGGTCTTCGGGGAGGATGGGGAACATGAATATGTTTTTCTTTTTCGAATTTGAGCTCTTTCTGCAATGGGCACTTTTCATACTATAAGCAGTTTTTCCTAACAAATGCAAGATATAACATTGGCTATCTCCGCAAGGAAACATCAGATCTGCAAACGTTATGGTTTTTTGGTCTTCGGGGAGGATGGGGAACATGAATATGTTTTTGTTTTTCGAATTTGAGCTCTTTCTGCAATGGGCACTTTTCATGCTATAAGCAGTTTTTCCTAACAAATGCAAGATATAACATTTGCTATCTCCGCAAGGAAACATCAGATCTGCACAACTCATGGTTTTTTGGTCGTCGGGGAGGATGGGGAACATGAATATGTGTTTGTTTTTCGAATTTGACCTCTATCTGAAATGAGCACTTTTCATGCTCTAAGCAGTTTTTCCTAACAAATGCAAGATATAACATTGGCTATCTCCGCCAGGAAACATCAGATCTGCACAACTCATGGTTTTTTGGTCTTCGGGGAGGAGGGGGAACATGAATATGTGTTTGTTTTTCGAATTTGAGATCTTTCTGCAATGGGCACTTTTCATACTATAAGCAGTTTTTCCTAACAAATGCAAGATTTATCATTGGCTATCTCCGCAAGGAAACATCAGATCTGCTCAACCCATGGTTTTTTGGTCTTCGGGAAGGAGGGGGAACGTGAAAATGTGTTTCTTTTTCGAATTTGAGCTCTTTCTGCAATGGGCACTTTTCATACTATAAGCAGTTTTTCCTAACAAATGCAAGATATAACATGGGCTATCTCCGCAAGGAAACATGAGATCTGCAAACGTTATGGTTTTTTGGTCTTCGGGGAGGATGGGGAACATGAATATGTTTTTGTTTTTCGAATTTGAGCTCTATCTGAAATGAGCACTTTTCATGCTCTAAGCAGTTTTTCCTAACAAATGCAAGATATAACATTGGCTATCTCCGCAAGGAAACATCAGATCTGCACAACTCATGGTATTTTGGTCTTCGGGGAGGATGGGGAACATGAATATGTGATTGTTTTTCGAATTTGAGCTCTTTCTGCAATGGGCACTTTTCATACTATAAGCAGTTTTTCCTAACAAATGCAAGATATAACATTGGCAATCTCCGCAAGGAAACATGAGATCTGCAAAAGTTATTGTTTTTTGGTCTTCGGGGAGGATGGGGAACATGAATATGTGTTTGTTTTTCGAATTTGACCTCTATCTGAAATTAGCACTTTTCATGCTCTAAGCAGTTTTTCCTAACAAATGCAAGATATAACATTGGCTATCTACGCAAGGAAACATCAGATCTGCACAACTCATGGTTTTTTGGTCTTCGGGGAGGAGGGGGAACATGAATATGTGTTTGTTTTTCGAATTTGACCTCTATCTGAAATGAGCACTTTTCATGCTCTAAGCAGTTTTTCCTAACAAATGCAAGATATAACATTGGCTATCTCCGCAAGGAAACATCAGATCTGCACAACTCATGGTTTTTTGGTCTTCGGGGAGGAGGGGGAACATGAATATGTGTTTGTTTTTCGAATTTGAGATCTTTCTGCAATGGGCACTTTTCATACTATAAGCAGTTTTTCCTAACAAATGCAAGCTATAACATTGGCAATCTTCGCAAGGAAACATCAGATCTGCTCAACTCATGGTTTTTTGGTCTTCGGGGAGGAGGGGGAACATGAATATGTGTTTGTTTTTCGAATTTGAGCTCTTTCTGCAATGGGCACTTTTCATACTATAAGCAGTTTTTCCTAACAAATGCATGATATAACATGGGCTATCTACGCAAGGAAACATGAGATCTGCAAACGTTATGGTTTTTTGGTCTTCGGGGAGGATGGGGAACATGAATATGTTTTTGTTTTTCGAATTTGAGCTCTTTCTGCAATGAGCACTTTTCATGCTATAAGCACTTTTTCCTAACAAATGCAAGATATGACATTGGCTATCTCCGCAAGGAAACATCAGATCTGCAAAAGTTATGGTTTTTTGGTCTTCGGGGAGCATGGGGAACATGAATATGTGTTTGTTTTTCGAATTTGACCTCTATCTGAAATGAGCACTTTTCATGCTCTAAGCAGTTTTTCCTAACAAATGCAAGGTATAACATTGGCTATCTCCGCAAGGAAACATCAGATCTGCACAACTCATGGTTTTTTGGACTTCGGGGAGGAGGGGGAACATGAATATGTGTTTGTTTTTCGAATTTGAGCTCTTTCTGCAATGGGCACTTTTCATACTATAAGCAGTTTTTCCTAACAAATGCATGATATAACATGGGCTATCTACGCAAGGAAACATGAGATCTGCAAACGTTATGGTTTTTTGGTCTTCGGGGAGGATGGGGAACATGAATATGTTTTTGTTTTTCGAATTTGAGCTCTTTCTGCAATGAGCACTTTTCATGCTATAAGCACTTTTTCCTAACAAATGCAAGATATGACATTGGCTATCTCCGCAAGGAAACATCAGATCTGCAAAAGTTATGGTTTTTTGGTCTTCGGGGAGCATGGGGAACATGAATATGTGTTTGTTTTTCGAATTTGACCTCTATCTGAAATGAGCACTTTTCATGCTCTAAGCAGTTTTTCCTAACAAATGCAAGGTATAACATTGGCTATCTCCGCAAGGAAACATCAGATCTGCACAACTCATGGTTTTTTGGACTTCGGGGAGGAGGGGGAACATGAATATGTGTTTGTTTTTCGAATTTGAGATGTTTCTGCAATGGGCACTTTTCATACTATAAGCAGTTTTTCCTAACAAATGCAAGATATAACATGGGCTATCTCCGCAAGGAAACATCAGATCTGCAAACGTCATGGTTTTTTGGTCTTCGGGTTGGATGGGGAACATGAATATGTTTTTGTTTTTCGAATTTGACCTCTATCTGAAATGAGCACTTTTCATGCTCTAAGCAGTTTTTCCTAACAAATGCAAGATATAACATTGGCTATCTCCGCAAGGAAACATCAGATCTGCACAACTCATGGTTTTTTGGTCTTCGGGGAGGATGGGGAACATGAATATGTTTTTCTTTTTCGAATTTGAGCTCTTTCTGCAATGGGCACTTTTCATACTATAAGCAGTTTTTCCTAACAAATGCAAGATATAACATTGGCTATCTCCGCAAGGAAACATCAGATCTGCAAACGTTATGGTTTTTTGGTCTTCGGGGAGGATGGGGAACATGAATATGTTTTTGTTTTTCGAATTTGAGCTCTTTCTGCAATGAGCACTTTTCATGCTATAAGCAGTTTTTCCTAACAAATGCAAGATATAACATTGGCTATCTCCGCAAGGAAACATCAGATCTGCACAACTCATGGTTTTTTGGTCTTCGGGGAGGATGGGGAACATGAAAATGTGTTTGTTTTTCGAATTTGACCTCTATCTGAAATGGGCACTTTTCATGCTTATAAGCAGTTTTTCCTAACAAATGCAAGATATAACATTGGCTATCTCCGCAAGGAAACATCAGATCTGCACAACTCATGGTTTTTTGGTCGTCGGGGAGGATGGGGAACATGAATATGTGTTTGTTTTTCGAATTTGACCTCTATCTGAAATGAGCACTTTTCATGCTCTAAGCAGTTTTTCCTAACAAATGCAAGATATAACATTGGCTATCTCCGCCAGGAAACATCAGATCTGCACAACTCATGGTTTTTTGGTCTTCGGGGAGGAGGGGGAACATGAATATGTGTTTGTTTTTCGAATTTGAGATCTTTCTGCAATGGGCACTTTTCATACTATAAGCAGTTTTTCCTAACAAATGCAAGATATAACATGGGCAATCTCCGCAAGGAAACATCAGATCTGCTCAACTCATGGTTTTTTGGTCGGGGAGGATGGGGAACATGAATATGTTTTTGTTTTTCGAATTTGAGCTCTTTCTGCAATGAGCACTTTTCATGCTATAAGCACTTTTTCCTAACAAATGCAAGATATGACATTGGCTATCTCCGCAAGGAAACATCAGATCTGCAAAAGTTATGGTTTTTTGGTCTTCGGGGAGCATGGGGAACATGAATATGTGTTTGTTTTTCGAATTTGACCTCTATCTGAAATGAGCACTTTTCATGCTCTAAGCAGTTTTTCCTAACAAATGCAAGATATAACATTGGCTATCTCCGCAAGGAAACATCAGATATGCACAACTCATGGTTTTTTGGTCTTCGGGGAGGAGGGGGAACATGAATATGTGTTTGTTTTTCGAATTTGAGATCTTTCTGCAATGGGCACTTTTCATACTATAAGCAGTTTTTCCTAACAAATGCAAGATATAACATGGGCTATCTCCGCAAGGAAACATGAGATCTGCAAACGTCATGGTTTTTTGGTCTTCGGGTTGGATGGGGAACATGAATATGTTTTTGTTTTTCGAATTTGACCTCTATCTGAAATGAGCACTTTTCATGCTCTAAGCAGTTTTTCCTAACAAATGCAAGATATAACATTGGCTATCTCCGCAAGGAAACATCAGATCTGCACAACTCATGGTTTTTTGGTCTTCGGGGAGGATGGGGAACATGAATATGTTTTTCTTTTTCGAATTTGAGCTCTTTCTGCAATGGGCACTTTTCATACTATAAGCAGTTTTTCCTAACAAATGCAAGATATAACATTGGCTATCTCCGCAAGGAAACATCAGATCTGCAAACGTTATGGTTTTTTGGTCTTCGGGGAGGATGGGGAACATGAATATGTTTTTGTTTTTCGAATTTGAGCTCTTTCTGCAATGGGCACTTTTCATGCTATAAGCAGTTTTTCCTAAAAAATGCAAGATATAACATTTGCTATCTCCGCAAGGAAACATCAGATCTGCACAACTCATGGTTTTTTGGTCGTCGGGGAGGATGGGGAACATGAATATGTGTTTGTTTTTCGAATTTGACCTCTATCTGAAATGAGCACTTTTCATGCTCTAAGCAGTTTTTCCTAACAAATGCAAGATATAACATTGGCTATCTCCGCCAGGAAACATCAGATCTGCACAACTCATGGTTTTTTGGTCTTCGGGAGGAGGGGGAACATGAATATGTGTTTGTTTTTCGAATTTGAGATCTTTCTGCAATGGGCACTTTTCATACTATAAGCAGTTTTTCCTAACAAATGCAAGATATAACATTGGCAATCTCCGCAAGGAAACATCAGATCTGCTCAACTCATGGTTTTTTGGTCTTCGGGGAGTAGGGGGAACATGAATATGTGTTTGTTTTTCGAATTTGACCTCTTTCTGCAATTGGCACTTTTCATACTATAAGCAGTTTTTCCTAACAAATGCAAGATATAACATGGGCTATCTCCGCAAGGAAACATGAGATCTGCAAACGTTATGGTTTTTTGGTCTTCGGGGAGGATGGGGAACATGAATATGTTTTTGCTTTTCGAATTTGAGCTCTTTCTGCAATGGGCACTTTTCATGCTATAAGCAGTTTTTCCTAACAAATGCAAGATATAACATTGGCTATCTCAGCAAGGAAACATCAGATCTGCACAACTCATGGTTTTTTGGTCTTCGGGGAGGATGGGGAACATGAAAATGTGTTTGTTTTTCGAATTTGACCTCTATCTGAAATGGGCACTTTTCATGCTTATAAGCAGTTTTTCCTAACAAATGCAAGATATAACATGGGCTATCTCCGCAAGGAAACATGAGATCTGCAAACGTCATGGTTTTTTGGTCTTCGGGTTGGATGGGGAACATGAATATGTTTTTGTTTTTCGAATTTGACCTCTATCTGAAATGAGCACTTTTCATGCTCTAAGCAGTTTTTCCTAACAAATGCAAGATATAACATTGGCTATCTCCGCAAGGAAACATCAGATCTGCACAACTCATGGTTTTTTGGTCTTCGGGGAGGATGGGGAACATGAATATGTTTTTCTTTTTCGAATTTGAGCTCTTTCTGCAATGGGCACTTTTCATGCTATAAGCAGTTTTTCCTAACAAATGCAAGATATAACATTGGCTATCTCAGCAAGGAAACATCAGATCTGCACAACTCATGGTTTTTTGGTCTTCGGGGAGGATGGGGAACATGAATATGTGTTTGTTTTTCGAATTTGAGATCTTTCTGCAATGGGCACTTTTCATACTATAAGCAGTTTTTCCTAACAAATGCAAGATATAACATGGGCTATCTCCGCAAGGAAACATGAGATCTGCAAACGTCATGGTTTTTTGGTCTTCGGGTTGGATGGGGAACATGAATATGTTTTTGTTTTTCGAATTTGACCTCTATCTGAAATGAGCACTTTTCATGCTCTAAGCAGTTTTTCCTAACAAATGCAAGATATAACATTGGCTATCTCCGCAAGGAAACATCAGATCTGCACAACTCATGGTTTTTTGGTCTTCGGGGAGGATGGGGAACATGAATATGTTTTTCTTTTTCGAATTTGAGCTCTTTCTGCAATGGGCACTTTTCATACTATAAGCAGTTTTTCCTAACAAATGCAAGATATAACATTGGCTATCTCCGCAAGGAAACATCAGATCTGCAAACGTTATGGTTTTTTGGTCTTCGGGGAGGATGGGGAACATGAATATGTTTTTGTTTTTCGAATTTGAGCTCTTTCTGCAATGGGCACTTTTCATGCTATAAGCAGTTTTTCCTAACAAATGCAAGATATAACATTTGCTATCTCCGCAAGGAAACATCAGATCTGCACAACTCATGGTTTTTTGGTCGTCGGGGAGGATGGTGAACATGAATATGTGTTTGTTTTTCGAATTTGACCTCTATCTGAAATGAGCACTTTTCATGCTCTAAGCAGTTTTTCCTAACAAATGCAAGATATAACATTGGCTATCTCCGCCAGGAAACATCAGATCTGCACAACTCATGGTTTTTTGGTCTTCGGGAGGAGGGGGAACATGAATATGTGTTTGTTTTTCGAATTTGAGATCTTTCTGCAATGGGCACTTTTCATACTATAAGCAGTTTTTCCTAACAAATGCAAGATATAACATTGGCAATCTCCGCAAGGAAACATCAGATCTGCTCAACTCATGGTTTTTTGGTCTTCGGGGAGGAGGGGGAACATGAATATGTGTTTGTTTTTCGAATTTGACCTCTTTCTGCAATTGGCACTTTTCATACTATAAGCAGTTTTTCCTAACAAATGCAAGATATAACATGGGCTATCTCCGCAAGGAAACATGAGATCTGCAAACGTTATGGTTTTTTGGTCTTCGGGGAGGATGGGGAACATGAATATGTTTTTGCTTTTCGAATTTGAGCTCTTTCTGCAATGGGCACTTTTCATGCTATAAGCAGTTTTTCCTAACAAATGCAAGATATAACATTGGCTATCTCAGCAAGGAAACATCAGATCTGCACAACTCATGGTTTTTTGGTCTTCGGGGAGGATGGGGAACATGAAAATGTGTTTGTTTTTCGAATTTGACCTCTATCTGAAATGGGCACTTTTCATGCTTATAAGCAGTTTTTCCTAACAAATGCAAGATATAACATGGGCTATCTCCGCAAGGAAACATGAGATCTGCAAAAGTTATGGTTTTTTGATCTTCGGGGAGGATGGGGAACATGAATATGTGTTTGTTTTTCGAATTTGACCTCTATCTGAAATGAGCACTTTTCATGCTCTAAGCAGTTTTTCCTAACAAATGCAAGATATAACATTGGCTATCTCCGCAAGGAAACATCAGATCTGCTCAACTCATGGTTTTTTGGTCTTCGGGGAGGAGGGGGAACATGAATATGTGTTTGTTTTTCGAATTTGAGATCTTTCTGCAATGGGCACTTTTCATACTATAAGCAGTTTTTCCTAACAAATGCAAGATTTAACATTGGCTATCTCCGCAAGGAAACATCAGATCTGCTCAACCCATGGTTTTTTGGTCTTCGGGTTGGATGGGGAACATGAATATGTTTTTGTATTTCGAATTTGACCTCTATCTGAAATGAGCACTTTTCATGCTCTAAGCAGTTTTTCCTAACAAATGCAAGATATAACATTGGCTATCTCCGCAAGGAAACATCAGATCTGCACAACTCATGGTTTTTTGGTCTTCGGGGAGGATGGGGAACATGAATATGTTTTTCTTTTTCGAATTTGAGCTCTTTCTGCAATGGGCACTTTTCATACTATAAGCAGTTTTTCCTAACAAATGCAAGATATAACATGGGCTATCTCCGCAAGGAAACATGAGATCTGCAAACGTTATGGTTTTTTGGTCTTCGGGGAGGATGGGGAACATGAATATGTTTTTGTTTTTCGAATTTGAGCTCTATCTTAAATGAGCACTTTTCATGCTCTAAGCAGTTTTTCCTAACAAATGCAAGATATAACATTGGCTATCTCCGCAAGGAAACATCAGATCTGCACAACTCATGGTTTTTTGGTCTTCGGGGAGGATGGGGAACATGAATATGTGATTGTTTTTCGAATTTGAGCTCTTTCTGCAATGGGCACTTTTCATACTATAAGCAGTTTTTCCTAACAAATGCAAGATATAACATGGGCTATCTCCGCAAGGAAACATGAGATCTGCAAAAGTTATGGTTTTTTGTTCTTCGGGGAGGATGGGGAACATGAATATGTGTTTGTTTTTCGAATTTGACCTCTATCTGAAATGAGCACTTTTCATGCTCTAAGCAGTTTTTCCTAACAAATGCAAGATATAACATTGGCTATCTCCGCAAAGAAACATCAGATGTGCACAACTCATGGTTTTTTGGTCTTCGGGGAGGATGGGGAACATGAATATGTGATTGTTTTTCGAATTTGAGCTCTTTCTGCAATGGGCACTTTTCATACTATAAGCAGTTTTTCCTAACAAATGCAAGATATAACATGGGCTATCTCCGCAAGGAAACATGAGATCTGCAAACGTTATGGTTTTTTGGTCTTCGGGGAGGATGGGGAACATGAATATGTTTTTGTTTTTCGAATTTGAGCTCTTTCTGCAATGGGCACTTTTCATGCTATAAGCAGTTTTTCCTAACAAATGCAAGATATAACATTGGCTATCTCCGCAAGGAAACATCAGATCTGCACAACTCATGGTTTTTTGGTCTTCGGGGAGGAGGGGGAACGTGAATATGTGATTGTTTTTCGAATTTGAGCTCTTTCTGCAATGGGAACTTTTCATGCTATAAGCAGTTTTTCCTAACAAATGCAAGATATAACATGGGCTATCTCCGCAAGGAAACATGAGATCTGCAAACGTCATGGTTTTTTGGTCTTCGGGTTGGATGGGGAACATGAATATGTTTTTGTTTTTCGAATTTGACCTCTATCTGAAATGAGCACTTTTCATGCTCTAAGCAGTTTTTCCTAACAAATGCAAGATATAACATTGGCTATCTCCGCAAGGAAACATCAGATCTGCACAACTCATGGTTTTTTGGTCTTCGGGGAGGATGGGGAACATGAATATGTTTTTCTTTTTCGAATTTGAGCTGTTTCTGCAATGGGCACTTTTCATACTATAAGCAGTTTTTCCTAACAAATGCAAGATATAACATGGGCTATCTCCGCAAGGAAACATGAGATCTGCAAACGTTATGGTTTTTTGGTCTTCGGGGAGGATGGGGAACATGAATATGTTTTTGTTTTTCGAATTTGAGCTCTATCTTAAATGAGCACTTTTCATGCTCTAAGCAGTTTTTCCTAACAAATGCAAGATATAACATTGGCTATCTCTGCAAGGAAACATCAGATCTGCACAACTCATGGTTTTTTGGTCTTCGGGGAGGATGGGGAACATGAATATGTGATTGTTTTTCGAATTTGAGCTCTTTCTGCAATGGGCACTTTTCATACTATAAGCAGTTTTTCCTAACAAATGCAAGATATAACATGGGCTATCTCCGCAAGGAAACATGAGATCTGCAAAAGTTATGGTTTTTTGTTCTTCGGGGAGGATGGGGAACATGAATATGTGTTTGTTTTTCGAATTTGACCTCTATCTGAAATGAGCACTTTTCATGCTCTAAGCAGTTTTTCCTAACAAATGCAAGATATAACATTGGCTGTCTCCGCAAAGAAACATCAGATGTGCACAACTCATGGTTTTTTGGTCTTCGGGGAGGATGGGGAACATGAATATGTGATTTTTTTTCGAATTTGAGCTCTTTCTGCAATGGGCACTTTTCATACTATAAGCAGTTTTTCCTAACAAATGCAAGATATAACATGGGCTATCTCCGCAAGGAAACATGAGATCTGCAAACGTTATGGTTTTTTGGTCTTCGGGGAGGATGGGGAACATGAATATGTTTTTGTTTTTCGAATTTGAGCTCTTTCTGCAATGGGCACTTTTCATGCTATAAGCAGTTTTTCCTAACAAATGCAAGATATAACATTGGCTATCTCCGCAAGGAAACATCAGATCTGCACAACTCATGGTTTTTTGGTCTTCGGGGAGGAGGGGGAACGTGAATATGTGATTGTTTTTCGAATTTGAGCTCTTTCTGCAATGGGAACTTTTCATGCTATAAGCAGTTTTTCCTAACAAATGCAAGATATAACATGGGCTATCTCCGCAAGGAAACATGAGATCTGCAAACGTCATGGTTTTTTGGTCTTCGGGTTGGATGGGGAACATGAATATGTTTTTGTTTTTCGAATTTGACCTCTATCTGAAATGAGCACTTTTCATGCTCTAAGCAGTTTTTCCTAACAAATGCAAGATATAACATTGGCTATCTCCGCAAGGAAACATCAGATCTGCACAACTCATGGTTTTTTGGTCTTCGGGGAGGATGGGGAACATGAATATGTTTTTCTTTTTCGAATTTGAGCTGTTTCTGCAATGGGCACTTTTCATACTATAAGCAGTTTTTCCTAACAAATGCAAGATATAACATGGGCTATCTCCGCAAGGAAACATGAGATCTGCAAACGTTATGGTTTTTTGGTCTTCGGGGAGGATGGGGAACATGAATATGTTTTTGTTTTTCGAATTTGAGCTCTATCTTAAATGAGCACTTTTCATGCTCTAAGCAGTTTTTCCTAACAAATGCAAGATATAACATTGGCTATCTCCGCAAGGAAACATCAGATCTGCACAACTCATGGTTTTTTGGTCTTCGGGGAGGATGGGGAACATGAATATGTGATTGTTTTTCGAATTTGAGCTCTTTCTGCAATGGGCACTTTTCATACTATAAGCAGTTTTTCCTAACAAATGCAAGATATAACATGGGCTATCTCCGCAAGGAAACATGAGATCTGCAAACGTTATGGTTTTTTGGTCTTCGGGGAGGATGGGGAACATGAATATGTTTTTGTTTTTCGAATTTGAGCTCTTTCTGCAATGGGCACTTTTCATGCTATAAGCAGTTTTTCCTAACAAATGCAAGATATAACATTGGCTATCTCCGCAAGGAAACATCAGATCTGCACAACTCATGGTTTTTTGGTCTTCGGGGAGGAGGGGGAACGTGAATATGTGATTGTTTTTCGAATTTGAGCTCTTTCTGCAATGGGAACTTTTCATGCTATAAGCAGTTTTTCCTAACAAATGCAAGATATAACATGGGCTATCTCCGCAAGGAAACATGAGATCTGCAAACGTCATGGTTTTTTGGTCTTCGGGTTGGATGGGGAACATGAATATGTTTTTGTTTTTCGAATTTGACCTCTTTCTGCAATGGGCACTTTTCATACTATAAGCAGTTTTTCCTAACAAATGCAAGATATAACATGGGCTATCTCCGCAAGGAAACATGAGATCTGCAAACGTTATGGTTTTTTGGTCTTCGGGGAGGATGGGGAACATGAATATGTTTTTGTTTTTCGAATTTGAGCTCTTTCTGCAATGGGCACTTTTCATGCTATAAGCAGTTTTTCCTAACAAATGCAAGATATAACATTGGCTATCTCCGCAAGGAAACATCAGATCTGCACAACTCATGGTTTTTTGGTCTTCGGGGAGGAGGGGGAACGTGAATATGTGATTGTTTTTCGAATTTGAGCTCTTTCTGCAATGGGAACTTTTCATGCTATAAGCAGTTTTTCCTAACAAATGCAAGATATAACATGGGCTATCTCCGCAAGGAAACATGAGATCTGCAAACGTCATGGTTTTTTGGTCTTCGGGTTGGATGGGGAACATGAATATGTTTTTGTTTTTCGAATTTGACCTCTATCTGAAATGAGCACTTTTCATGCTCTAAGCAGTTTTTCCTAACAAATGCAAGATATAACATTGGCTATCTCCGCAAGGAAACATCAGATCTGCACAACTCATGGTTTTTTGGTCTTCGGGGAGGATGGGGAACATGAATATGTTTTTCTTTTTCGAATTTGAGCTGTTTCTGCAATGGGCACTTTTCATACTATAAGCAGTTTTTCCTAACAAATGCAAGATATAACATGGGCTATCTCCGCAAGGAAACATGAGATCTGCAAACGTTATGGTTTTTTGGTCTTCGGGGAGGATGGGGAACATGAATATGTTTTTGTTTTTCGAATTTGAGCTCTATCTTAAATGAGCACTTTTCATGCTCTAAGCAGTTTTTCCTAACAAATGCAAGATATAACATTGGCTATCTCTGCAAGGAAACATCAGATCTGCACAACTCATGGTTTTTTGGTCTTCGGGGAGGATGGGGAACATGAATATGTGATTGTTTTTCGAATTTGAGCTCTTTCTGCAATGGGCACTTTTCATACTATAAGCAGTTTTTCCTAACAAATGCAAGATATAACATGGGCTATCTCCGCAAGGAAACATGAGATCTGCAAAAGTTATGGTTTTTTGTTCTTCGGGGAGGATGGGGAACATGAATATGTGTTTGTTTTTCGAATTTGACCTCTATCTGAAATGAGCACTTTTCATGCTCTAAGCAGTTTTTCCTAACAAATGCAAGATATAACATTGGCTGTCTCCGCAAAGAAACATCAGATGTGCACAACTCATGGTTTTTTGGTCTTCGGGGAGGATGGGGAACATGAATATGTGATTTTTTTTCGAATTTGAGCTCTTTCTGCAATGGGCACTTTTCATACTATAAGCAGTTTTTCCTAACAAATGCAAGATATAACATGGGCTATCTCCGCAAGGAAACATGAGATCTGCAAACGTTATGGTTTTTTGGTCTTCGGGGAGGATGGGGAACATGAATATGTTTTTGTTTTTCGAATTTGAGCTCTTTCTGCAATGGGCACTTTTCATGCTATAAGCAGTTTTTCCTAACAAATGCAAGATATAACATTGGCTATCTCCGCAAGGAAACATCAGATCTGCACAACTCATGGTTTTTTGGTCTTCGGGGAGGAGGGGGAACGTGAATATGTGATTGTTTTTCGAATTTGAGCTCTTTCTGCAATGGGAACTTTTCATGCTATAAGCAGTTTTTCCTAACAAATGCAAGATATAACATGGGCTATCTCCGCAAGGAAACATGAGATCTGCAAACGTCATGGTTTTTTGGTCTTCGGGTTGGATGGGGAACATGAATATGTTTTTGTTTTTCGAATTTGACCTCTATCTGAAATGAGCACTTTTCATGCTCTAAGCAGTTTTTCCTAACAAATGCAAGATATAACATTGGCTATCTCCGCAAGGAAACATCAGATCTGCACAACTCATGGTTTTTTGGTCTTCGGGGAGGATGGGGAACATGAATATGTTTTTCTTTTTCGAATTTGAGCTGTTTCTGCAATGGGCACTTTTCATACTATAAGCAGTTTTTCCTAACAAATGCAAGATATAACATGGGCTATCTCCGCAAGGAAACATGAGATCTGCAAACGTTATGGTTTTTTGGTCTTCGGGGAGGATGGGGAACATGAATATGTTTTTGTTTTTCGAATTTGAGCTCTATCTTAAATGAGCACTTTTCATGCTCTAAGCAGTTTTTCCTAACAAATGCAAGATATAACATTGGCTATCTCCGCAAGGAAACATCAGATCTGCACAACTCATGGTTTTTTGGTCTTCGGGGAGGATGGGGAACATGAATATGTGATTGTTTTTCGAATTTGAGCTCTTTCTGCAATGGGCACTTTTCATACTATAAGCAGTTTTTCCTAACAAATGCAAGATATAACATGGGCTATCTCCGCAAGGAAACATGAGATCTGCAAAAGTTATGGTTTTTTGTTCTTCGGGGAGGATGGGGAACATGAATATGTGTTTGTTTTTCGAATTTGACCTCTATCTGAAATGAGCACTTTTCATGCTCTAAGCAGTTTTTCCTAACAAATGCAAGATATAACATTGGCTGTCTCCGCAAAGAAACATCAGATGTGCACAACTCATGGTTTTTTGGTCTTCGGGGAGGATGGGGAACATGAATATGTGATTGTTTTTCGAATTTGAGCTCTTTCTGCAATGGGCACTTTTCATACTATAAGCAGTTTTTCCTAACAAATGCAAGATATAACATGGGCTATCTCCGCAAGGAAACATGAGATCTGCAAACGTTATGGTTTTTTGGTCTTCGGGGAGGATGGGGAACATGAATATGTTTTTGTTTTTCGAATTTGAGCTCTTTCTGCAATGGGCACTTTTCATGCTATAAGCAGTTTTTCCTAACAAATGCAAGATATAACATTGGCTATCTCCGCAAGGAAACATCAGATCTGCACAACTCATGGTTTTTTGGTCTTCGGGGAGGAGGGGGAACGTGAATATGTGATTGTTTTTCGAATTTGAGCTCTTTCTGCAATGGGAACTTTTCATGCTATAAGCAGTTTTTCCTAACAAATGCAAGATATAACATGGGCTATCTCCGCAAGGAAACATGAGATCTGCAAACGTCATGGTTTTTTGGTCTTCGGGTTGGATGGGGAACATGAATATGTTTTTGTTTTTCGAATTTGACCTCTATCTGAAATGAGCACTTTTCATGCTCTAAGCAGTTTTTCCTAACAAATGCAAGATATAACATTGGCTATCTCCGCAAGGAAACATCAGATCTGCACAACTCATGGTTTTTTGGTCTTCGGGGAGGATGGGGAACATGAATATGTTTTTCTTTTTCGAATTTGAGCTGTTTCTGCAATGGGCACTTTTCATACTATAAGCAGTTTTTCCTAACAAATGCAAGATATAACATGGGCTATCTCCGCAAGGAAACATGAGATCTGCAAACGTTATGGTTTTTTGGTCTTCGGGGAGGATGGGGAACATGAATATGTTTTTGTTTTTCGAATTTGAGCTCTATCTTAAATGAGCACTTTTCATGCTCTAAGCAGTTTTTCCTAACAAATGCAAGATATAACATTGGCTATCTCCGCAAGGAAACATCAGATCTGCACAACTCATGGTTTTTTGGTCTTCGGGGAGGATGGGGAACATGAATATGTGATTGTTTTTCGAATTTGAGCTCTTTCTGCAATGGGCACTTTTCATACTATAAGCAGTTTTTCCTAACAAATGCAAGATATAACATTGGCTATCTCCGCAAGGAAACATGAGATCTGCAAAAGTTATGGTTTTTTGTTCTTCGGGGAGGATGGGGAACATGAATATGTGTTTGTTTTTCGAATTTGACCTCTATCTGAAATGAGCACTTTTCATGCTCTAAGCAGTTTTTCCTAACAAATGCAAGATATAACATTGGCTATCTCCGCAAAGAAACATCAGATGTGCACAACTCATGGTTTTTTGGTCTTCGGGGAGGATGGGGAACATGAATATGTGATTGTTTTTCGAATTTGAGCTCTTTCTGCAATGGGCACTTTTCATACTATAAGCAGTTTTTCCTAACAAATGCAAGATATAACATGGGCTATCTCCGCAAGGAAACATGAGATCTGCAAACGTTATGGTTTTTTGGTCTTCGGGGAGGATGGGGAACATGAATATGTTTTTGTTTTTCGAATTTGAGCTCTTTCTGCAATGGGCACTTTTCATGCTATAAGCAGTTTTTCCTAACAAATGCAAGATATAACATTGGCTATCTCCGCAAGGAAACATCAGATCTGCACAACTCATGGTTTTTTGGTCTTCGGGGAGGAGGGGGAACATGAATATGTTTTTGTTTTTCGAATTTGAGCTCTTTCTGCAATGGGCACTTTTCATACTATAAGCAGTTTTTCCTAACAAATGCAAGATATAACATGGGCTATCTCCGCAAGGAAACATGAGATCTGCAAAAGTTATGGTTTTTTGTTCTTCGGGGAGGATGGGGAACATGAATATGTGTTTGTTTTTCGAATTTGACCTCTATCTGAAATGAGCACTTTTCATGCTCTAAGCAGTTTTTCCTAACAAATGCAAGATATAACATTGGCTATCTCCGCAAAGAAACATCAGATGTGCACAACTCATGGTTTTTTGGTCTTCGGGGAGGATGGGGAACATGAATATGTGATTGTTTTTCGAATTTGAGCTCTTTCTGCAATGGGCACTTTTCATACTATAAGCAGTTTTTCCTAACAAATGCAAGATATAACATGGGCTATCTCCGCAAGGAAACATGAGATCTGCAAACGTTATGGTTTTTTGGTCTTCGGGGAGGATGGGGAACATGAATATGTTTTTGTTTTTCGAATTTGAGCTCTTTCTGCAATGGGCACTTTTCATGCTATAAGCAGTTTTTCCTAACAAATGCAAGATATAACATTGGCTATCTCCGCAAGGAAACATCAGATCTGCACAACTCATGGTTTTTTGGTCTTCGGGGAGGAGGGGGAACATGAATATGTGTTTGTTTTTCGAATTTGAGATCTTTCTGCAATGGGCACTTTTCATACTATAAGCAGTTTTTCCTAACAAATGCAAGATATAACATGGGCTATCTCCGCAAGGAAACATGAGATCTGCAAACGTCATGGTTTTTTGGTCTTCGGGTTGGATGGGGAACATGAATATGTTTTTCTTTTTCGAATTTGAGCTCTTTCTGCAATGGGCACTTTTCATACTATAAGCAGTTTTTCCTAACAAATGCAAGATATAACATGGGCTATCTCCGCAAGGAAACATGAGATCTGCAAACGTTATGGTTTTTTGGTCTTCGGGGAGGATGGGGAACATGAATATGTTTTTGTTTTTCGAATTTGAGCTCTATCTGAAATGAGCACTTTTCATGCTCTAAGCAGTTTTTCCTAACAAATGCAAGATATAACATTGGCTATCTCCACAAGGAAACATCAGATCTGCACAACTCATGGTTTTTTGGTCTTCGGGGAGGATGGGGAACATGAATATGTGATTGTTTTTCGAATTTGAGCTCTTTCTGCAATGGGCACTTTTCATGCTCTAAGCAGTTTTTCCTAACAAATGCAAGATATAACATTGGCTATCTCCGCAAAGAAACATCAGATGTGCACAACTCATGGTTTTTTCGTCTTCGGGGAGGATGGGGAACATGAATATGTGATTGTTTTTCGAATTTGAGCTCTTTCTGCAATGGGCACTTTTCATACTATAAGCAGTTTTTCCTAACAAATGCAAGATATAACATGGGCTATCTCCGCAAGGAAACATGAGATCTGCAAACGTTATGGTTTTTTGGTCTTCGGAGAGCATGGGGAACATGAATATGTGTTTGTTTTTCGAATTTGACCTCTATCTGAAATGAGCACTTTTCATGCTCTAAGCAGTTTTTCCTAACAAATGCAAGATATAACATTGGCTATCTCCGCAAGGAAACATCAGATCTGCACAACTCATGGTTTTCTGGTCTTCGGGGAGGATGGGGAACATGAATATGTGTTTGTTTTTCGAATTTGAGATCTTTCTGCAATGGGCACTTTTCATACTATAAGCAGTTTTTCCTAACAAATGCAAGATATAACATGGGCTATCTCCGCAAGGAAACATGAGATCTGCAAACGTCATGGTTTTTTGGTCTTCGGGTTGGATGGGGAACATGAATATGTTTTTGTTTTTCGAATTTGACCTCTATCTGAAATGAGCACTTTTCATGCTCTAAGCAGTTTTTCCTAACAAATGCAAGATATAACATTGGCTATCTCCGCAAGGAAACATCAGATCTGCACAACTCATGGTTTTTTGGTCTTCGGGGAGGATGGGGAACATGAATATGTTTTTCTTTTTCGAATTTGAGCTCTTTCTGCAATGGGCACTTTTCATGCTCTAAGCAGTTTTTCCTAACAAATGCAAGATATAACATTGGCTATCTCCGCCAGGAAACATCAGATCTGCACAACTCATGGTTTTTTGGTCTTCGGGAGGAGGGGGAACATGAATATGTGTTTGTTTTTCGAATTTGAGATCTTTCTGCAATGGGCACTTTTCATACTATAAGCAGTTTTTCCTAACAAATGCAAGATATAACATTGGCAATCTCCGCAAGGAAACATCAGATCTGCTCAACTCATGGTTTTTTGGTCTTCGGGGAGGAGGGGGAACATGAATATGTGTTTGTTTTTCGAATTTGACCTCTTTCTGCAATTGGCACTTTTCATACTATAAGCAGTTTTTCCTAACAAATGCAAGATATAACATGGGCTATCTCCGCAAGGAAACATGAGATCTGCAAACGTTATGGTTTTTTGGTCTTCGGGGAGGATGGGGAACATGAATATGTTTTTGCTTTTCGAATTTGAGCTCTTTCTGCAATGGGCACTTTTCATGCTATAAGCAGTTTTTCCTAACAAATGCAAGATATAACATTGGCTATCTCAGCAAGGAAACATCAGATCTGCACAACTCATGGTTTTTTGGTCTTCGGGGAGGATGGGGAACATGAAAATGTGTTTGTTTTTCGAATTTGACCTCTATCTGAAATGGGCACTTTTCATGCTTATAAGCAGTTTTTCCTAACAAATGCAAGATATAACATGGGCTATCTCCGCAAGGAAACATGAGATCTGCAAAAGTTATGGTTTTTTGATCTTCGGGGAGGATGGGGAACATGAATATGTGTTTGTTTTTCGAATTTGACCTCTATCTGAAATGAGCACTTTTCATGCTCTAAGCAGTTTTTCCTAACAAATGCAAGATATAACATTGGCTATCTCCGCAAGGAAACATCAGATCTGCTCAACTCATGGTTTTTTGGTCTTCGGGGAGGAGGGGGAACATGAATATGTGATTGTTTTTCGAATTTGAGCTCTTTCTGCAATGGGCACTTTTCATACTATAAGCAGTTTTTCCTAACAAATGCAAGATATAACATGGGCTATCTCCGCAAGGAAACATGAGATCTGCAAACGTTATGGTTTTTTGGTCTTCGGAGAGCATGGGGAACATGAATATGTGTTTGTTTTTCGAATTTGACCTCTATCTGAAATGAGCACTTTTCATGCTCTAAGCAGTTTTTCCTAACAAATGCAAGATATAACATTGGCTATCTCCGCAAGGAAACATCAGATCTGCACAACTCATGGTTTTCTGGTCTTCGGGGAGGATGGGGAACATGAATATGTGTTTGTTTTTCGAATTTGAGATCTTTCTGCAATGGGCACTTTTCATACTATAAGCAGTTTTTCCTAACAAATGCAAGATATAACATGGGCTATCTCCGCAAGGAAACATGAGATCTGCAAACGTCATGGTTTTTTGGTCTTCGGGTTGGATGGGGAACATGAATATGTTTTTGTTTTTCGAATTTGACCTCTATCTGAAATGAGCACTTTTCATGCTCTAAGCAGTTTTTCCTAACAAATGCAAGATATAACATTGGCTATCTCCGCAAGGAAACATCAGATCTGCACAACTCATGGTTTTTTGGTCTTCGGGGAGGATGGGGAACATGAATATGTTTTTCTTTTTCGAATTTGAGCTCTTTCTGCAATGGGCACTTTTCATGCTCTAAGCAGTTTTTCCTAACAAATGCAAGATATAACATTGGCTATCTCCGCCAGGAAACATCAGATCTGCACAACTCATGGTTTTTTGGTCTTCGGGAGGAGGGGGAACATGAATATGTGTTTGTTTTTCGAATTTGAGATCTTTCTGCAATGGGCACTTTTCATACTATAAGCAGTTTTTCCTAACAAATGCAAGATATAACATTGGCAATCTCCGCAAGGAAACATCAGATCTGCTCAACTCATGGTTTTTTGGTCTTCGGGGAGGAGGGGGAACATGAATATGTGTTTGTTTTTCGAATTTGACCTCTTTCTGCAATTGGCACTTTTCATACTATAAGCAGTTTTTCCTAACAAATGCAAGATATAACATGGGCTATCTCCGCAAGGAAACATGAGATCTGCAAACGTTATGGTTTTTTGGTCTTCGGGGAGGATGGGGAACATGAATATGTTTTTGCTTTTCGAATTTGAGCTCTTTCTGCAATGGGCACTTTTCATGCTATAAGCAGTTTTTCCTAACAAATGCAAGATATAACATTGGCTATCTCAGCAAGGAAACATCAGATCTGCACAACTCATGGTTTTTTGGTCTTCGGGGAGGATGGGGAACATGAAAATGTGTTTGTTTTTCGAATTTGACCTCTATCTGAAATGGGCACTTTTCATGCTTATAAGCAGTTTTTCCTAACAAATGCAAGATATAACATGGGCTATCTCCGCAAGGAAACATGAGATCTGCAAAAGTTATGGTTTTTTGATCTTCGGGGAGGATGGGGAACATGAATATGTGTTTGTTTTTCGAATTTGACCTCTATCTGAAATGAGCACTTTTCATGCTCTAAGCAGTTTTTCCTAACAAATGCAAGATATAACATTGGCTATCTCCGCAAGGAAACATCAGATCTGCTCAACTCATGGTTTTTTGGTCTTCGGGGAGGAGGGGGAACATGAATATGTGTTTGTTTTTCGAATTTGAGATCTTTCTGCAATGGGCACTTTTCATACTATAAGCAGTTTTTCCTAACAAATGCAAGATTTAACATTGGCTATCTCCGCAAGGAAACATCAGATCTGCTCAACCCATGGTTTTTTGGTCTTCGGGTTGGATGGGGAACATGAATATGTTTTTGTATTTCGAATTTGACCTCTATCTGAAATGAGCACTTTTCATGCTCTAAGCAGTTTTTCCTAACAAATGCAAGATATAACATTGGCTATCTCCGCAAGGAAACATCAGATCTGCACAACTCATGGTTTTTTGGTCTTCGGGGAGGATGGGGAACATGAATATGTTTTTCTTTTTCGAATTTGAGCTCTTTCTGCAATGGGCACTTTTCATACTATAAGCAGTTTTTCCTAACAAATGCAAGATATAACATGGGCTATCTCCGCAAGGAAACATGAGATCTGCAAACGTTATGGTTTTTTGGTCTTCGGGGAGGATGGGGAACATGAATATGTTTTTGTTTTTCGAATTTGAGCTCTATCTTAAATGAGCACTTTTCATGCTCTAAGCAGTTTTTCCTAACAAATGCAAGATATAACATGGGCTATCTCCGCAAGGAAACATGAGATCTGCAAAAGTTATGGTTTTTTGTTCTTCGGGGAGGATGGGGAACATGAATATGTGTTTGTTTTTCGAATTTGACCTCTATCTGAAATGAGCACTTTTCATGCTCTAAGCAGTTTTTCCTAACAAATGCAAGATATAACATTGGCTATCTCCGCAAAGAAACATCAGATGTGCACAACTCATGGTTTTTTGGTCTTCGGGGAGGATGGGGAACATGAATATGTGATTGTTTTTCGAATTTGAGCTCTTTCTGCAATGGGCACTTTTCATACTATAAGCAGTTTTTCCTAACAAATGCAAGATATAACATGGGCTATCTCCGCAAGGAAACATGAGATCTGCAAACGTTATGGTTTTTTGGTCTTCGGGGAGGATGGGGAACATGAATATGTTTTTGTTTTTCGAATTTGAGCTCTATCTTAAATGAGCACTTTTCATGCTCTAAGCAGTTTTTCCTAACAAATGCAAGATATAACATTGGCTATCTCCGCAAGGAAACATGAGATCTGCAAAAGTTATGGTTTTTTGATCTTCGGGGAGGATGGGGAACATGAATATGTGTTTGTTTTTCGAATTTGACCTCTATCTGAAATGAGCACTTTTCATGCTCTAAGCAGTTTTTCCTAACAAATGCAAGATATAACATTGGCTATCTCCGCAAGGAAACATCAGATCTGCTCAACTCATGGTTTTTTGGTCTTCGGGGAGGAGGGGGAACATGAATATGTGTTTGTTTTTCGAATTTGACCTCTATCTGAAATGAGCACTTTTCATGCTCTAAGCAGTTTTTCCTAACAAATGCAAGATTTAACATTGGCTATCTCCGCAAGGAAACATCAGATCTGCTCAACCCATGGTTTTTTGGTCTTCGGGTTGGATGGGGAACATGAATATGTTTTTGTATTTCGAATTTGACCTCTATCTGAAATGAGCACTTTTCATGCTCTAAGCAGTTTTTCCTAACAAATGCAAGATATAACATTGGCTATCTCCGCAAGGAAACATCAGATCTGCACAACTCATGGTTTTTTGGTCTTCGGGGAGGATGGGGAACATGAATATGTTTTTCTTTTTCGAATTTGAGCTCTTTCTGCAATGGGCACTTTTCATACTATAAGCAGTTTTTCCTAACAAATGCAAGATATAACATGGGCTATCTCCGCAAGGAAACATGAGATCTGCAAACGTTATGGTTTTTTGGTCTTCGGGGAGGATGGGGAACATGAATATGTTTTTGTTTTTCGAATTTGAGCTCTATCTTAAATGAGCACTTTTCATGCTCTAAGCAGTTTTTCCTAACAAATGCAAGATATAACATTGGCTATCTCCGCAAGGAAACATCAGATCTGCACAACTCATGGTTTTTTGGTCTTCGGGGAGGATGGGGAACATGAATATGTGATTGTTTTTCGAATTTGAGCTCTTTCTGCAATGGGCACTTTTCATACTATAAGCAGTTTTTCCTAACAAATGCAAGATATAACATGGGCTATCTCCGCAAGGAAACATGAGATCTGCAAAAGTTATGGTTTTTTGTTCTTCGGGGAGGATGGGGAACATGAATATGTGTTTGTTTTTCGAATTTGACCTCTATCTGAAATGAGCACTTTTCATGCTCTAAGCAGTTTTTCCTAACAAATGCAAGATATAACATTGGCTATCTCCGCAAAGAAACATCAGATGTGCACAACTCATGGTTTTTTGGTCTTCGGGGAGGATGGGGAACATGAATATGTGATTGTTTTTCGAATTTGAGCTCTTTCTGCAATGGGCACTTTTCATACTATAAGCAGTTTTTCCTAACAAATGCAAGATATAACATGGGCTATCTCCGCAAGGAAACATGAGATCTGCAAACGTTATGGTTTTTTGGTCTTCGGGGAGGATGGGGAACATGAATATGTTTTTGTTTTTCGAATTTGAGCTCTTTCTGCAATGGGCACTTTTCATGCTATAAGCAGTTTTTCCTAACAAATGCAAGATATAACATTGGCTATCTCCGCAAGGAAACATCAGATCTGCACAACTCATGGTTTTTTGGTCTTCGGGGAGGAGGGGGAACGTGAATATGTGATTGTTTTTCGAATTTGAGCTCTTTCTGCAATGGGAACTTTTCATGCTATAAGCAGTTTTTCCTAACAAATGCAAGATATAACATGGGCTATCTCCGCAAGGAAACATGAGATCTGCAAACGTCATGGTTTTTTGGTCTTCGGGTTGGATGGGGAACATGAATATGTTTTTGTTTTTCGAATTTGACCTCTATCTGAAATGAGCACTTTTCATGCTCTAAGCAGTTTTTCCTAACAAATGCAAGATATAACATTGGCTATCTCCGCAAGGAAACATCAGATCTGCACAACTCATGGTTTTTTGGTCTTCGGGGAGGATGGGGAACATGAATATGTTTTTCTTTTTCGAATTTGAGCTGTTTCTGCAATGGGCACTTTTCATACTATAAGCAGTTTTTCCTAACAAATGCAAGATATAACATGGGCTATCTCCGCAAGGAAACATGAGATCTGCAAACGTTATGGTTTTTTGGTCTTCGGGGAGGATGGGGAACATGAATATGTTTTTGTTTTTCGAATTTGAGCTCTATCTTAAATGAGCACTTTTCATGCTCTAAGCAGTTTTTCCTAACAAATGCAAGATATAACATTGGCTATCTCCGCAAGGAAACATCAGATCTGCACAACTCATGGTTTTTTGGTCTTCGGGGAGGATGGGGAACATGAATATGTGATTGTTTTTCGAATTTGAGCTCTTTCTGCAATGGGCACTTTTCATACTATAAGCAGTTTTTCCTAACAAATGCAAGATATAACATGGGCTATCTCCGCAAGGAAACATGAGATCTGCAAAAGTTATGGTTTTTTGTTCTTCGGGGAGGATGGGGAACATGAATATGTGTTTGTTTTTCGAATTTGACCTCTATCTGAAATGAGCACTTTTCATGCTCTAAGCAGTTTTTCCTAACAAATGCAAGATATAACATTGGCTATCTCCGCAAAGAAACATCAGATGTGCACAACTCATGGTTTTTTGGTCTTCGGGGAGGATGGGGAACATGAATATGTGATTGTTTTTCGAATTTGAGCTCTTTCTGCAATGGGCACTTTTCATACTATAAGCAGTTTTTCCTAACAAATGCAAGATATAACATGGGCTATCTCCGCAAGGAAACATGAGATCTGCAAACGTTATGGTTTTTTGGTCTTCGGGGAGGATGGGGAACATGAATATGTTTTTGTTTTTCGAATTTGAGCTCTTTCTGCAATGGGCACTTTTCATGCTATAAGCAGTTTTTCCTAACAAATGCAAGATATAACATTGGCTATCTCCGCAAGGAAACATCAGATCTGCACAACTCATGGTTTTTTGGTCTTCGGGGAGGAGGGGGAACATGAATATGTTTTTGTTTTTCGAATTTGAGCTCTTTCTGCAATGGGCACTTTTCATACTATAAGCAGTTTTTCCTAACAAATGCAAGATATAACATGGGCTAT
This sequence comes from Vipera ursinii, assembly GCF_947247035.1. Classification (NCBI taxonomy): domain Eukaryota; kingdom Metazoa; phylum Chordata; class Lepidosauria; order Squamata; family Viperidae; genus Vipera; species Vipera ursinii. Next base: position 817,688 of record NC_139519.1, on the reverse strand, counting down.
CTCCGCAAGGAAACATGAGATCTGCAAAAGTTATGGTTTTTTGTTCTTCGGGGAGGATGGGGAACATGAATATGTGTTTGTTTTTCGAATTTGACCTCTATCTGAAATGAGCACTTTTCATGCTCTAAGCAGTTTTTCCTAACAAATGCAAGATATAACATTGGCTATCTCCGCAAAGAAACATCAGATGTGCACAACTCATGGTTTTTTGGTCTTCGGGGAGGATGGGGAACATGAATATGTGATTGTTTTTCGAATTTGAGCTCTTTCTGCAATGGGCACTTTTCATACTATAAGCAGTTTTTCCTAACAAATGCAAGATATAACATGGGCTATCTCCGCAAGGAAACATGAGATCTGCAAACGTTATGGTTTTTTGGTCTTCGGGGAGGATGGGGAACATGAATATGTTTTTGTTTTTCGAATTTGAGCTCTTTCTGCAATGGGCACTTTTCATGCTATAAGCAGTTTTTCCTAACAAATGCAAGATATAACATTGGCTATCTCCGCAAGGAAACATCAGATCTGCACAACTCATGGTTTTTTGGTCTTCGGGGAGGAGGGGGAGCATGAATATGTGTTTGTTTTTCGAATTTGAGATCTTTCTGCAATGGGCACTTTTCATACTATAAGCAGTTTTTCCTAACAAATGCAAGATATAACATGGGCTATCTCCGCAAGGAAACATGAGATCTGCAAACGTCATGGTTTTTTGGTCTTCGGGTTGGATGGGGAACATGAATATGTTTTTCTTTTTCGAATTTGAGCTCTTTCTGCAATGGGCACTTTTCATACTATAAGCAGTTTTTCCTAACAAATGCAAGATATAACATGGGCTATCTCCGCAAGGAAACATGAGATCTGCAAACGTTATGGTTTTTTGGTCTTCGGGGAGGATGGGGAACATGAATATGTTTTTGTTTTTCGAATTTGAGCTCTATCTGAAATGAGCACTTTTCATGCTCTAAGCAGTTTTTCCTAACAAATGCAAGATATAACATTGGCTATCTCCACAAGGAAACATCAGATCTGCACAACTCATGGTTTTTTGGTCTTCGGGGAGGATGGGGAACATGAATATGTGATTGTTTTTCGAATTTGAGCTCTTTCTGCAATGGGCACTTTTCATGCTCTAAGCAGTTTTTCCTAACAAATGCAAGATATAACATTGGCTATCTCCGCAAAGAAACATCAGATGTGCACAACTCATGGTTTTTTCGTCTTCGGGGAGGATGGGGAACATGAATATGTGATTGTTTTTCGAATTTGAGCTCTTTCTGCAATGGGCACTTTTCATACTATAAGCAGTTTTTCCTAACAAATGCAAGATATAACATGGGCTATCTCCGCAAGGAAACATGAGATCTGCAAACGTTATGGTTTTTTGGTCTTCGGAGAGCATGGGGAACATGAATATGTGTTTGTTTTTCGAATTTGACCTCTATCTGAAATGAGCACTTTTCATGCTCTAAGCAGTTTTTCCTAACAAATGCAAGATATAACATTGGCTATCTCCGCAAGGAAACATCAGATCTGCACAACTCATGGTTTTTTGGTCTTCGGGGAGGATGGGGAACATGAATATGTGTTTGTTTTTCGAATTTGAGATCTTTCTGCAATGGGCACTTTTCATACTATAAGCAGTTTTTCCTAACAAATGCAAGATATAACATGGGCTATCTCCGCAAGGAAACATGAGATCTGCAAACGTCATGGTTTTTTGGTCTTCGGGTTGGATGGGGAACATGAATATGTTTTTGTTTTTCGAATTTGACCTCTATCTGAAATGAGCACTTTTCATGCTCTAAGCAGTTTTTCCTAACAAATGCAAGATATAACATTGGCTATCTCCGCAAGGAAACATCAGATCTGCACAACTCATGGTTTTTTGGTCTTTGGGGAGGATGGGGAACATGAATATGTTTTTCTTTTTCGAATTTGAGCTCTTTCTGCAATGGGCACTTTTCATACTATAAGCAGTTTTTCCTAACAAATGCAAGATATAACATGGGCTATCTCCGCAAGGAAACATGTGATCTGCAAACGTTATGGTTTTTTGGTCTTCGGGGAGGATGGGGAACATGAATATGTTTTTGTTTTTCGAATTTGAGCTCTATCTGAAATGAGCACTTTTCATGCTCTAAGCAGTTTTTCCTAACAAATGCAAGATATAACATTGGCTATCTCCGCAAGGAAACATCAGATCTGCACAACTCATGGTTTTTTGGTCTTCGGGGAGGATGGGGAACATGAATATGTGATTGTTTTTCTAATTTGAGCTCTTTCTGCAATGGGCACTTTTCATACTATAAGCAGTTTTTCCTAACAAATGCAAGATATAACATGGGCTATCTCCGCAAGGAAACATGAGATCTGCAAAAGTTATTGTTTTTTGGTCTTCGGGGAGGATGGGGAACATGAATATGTGTTTGTTTTTCGAATTTGACCTCTATCTGAAATGAGCACTTTTCATGCTCTAAGCAGTTTTTCCTAACAAATGCAAGATATAACATTGGCTATCTCCGCAAAGAAACATCAGATGTGCACAACTCATGGTTTTTTGGTCTTTGGGGAGGATGGGGAACATGAATATGTGATTGTTTTTCGAATTTGAGCTCTTTCTGCAATGGGCACTTTTCATACTATAAGCAGTTTTTCCTAACAAATGCAAGATATAACATGGGCTATCTCCGCAAGGAAACATGAGATCTGCAAACGTTATGGTTTTTTGGTCTTCGGGGAGGATGGGGAACATGAATATGTTTTTGTTTTTCGAATTTGAGCTCTTTCTGCAATGGGCACTTTTCATGCTATAAGCAGTTTTTCCTAACAAATGCAAGATATAACATTGGCTATCTCCGCAAGGAAACATCAGATCTGCACAACTCATGGTTTTTTGGTCTTTGGGGAGGAGGGGGAACATGAAAATGTGTTTGTTTTTCGAATTTGACCTCTATCTGAAATGGGCACTTTTCATGCTATAAGCAGTTTTTCCTAACAAATGCAAGATATAACATTGGCAATCTCCGCAAGGAAACATGAGATCTGCAAAAGTTATGGTTTTTTGGTCTTCGGGGAGGATGGGGAACATGAATATGTGTTTGTTTTTCGAATTTGACCTCTATCTGAAATTAGCACTTTTCATGCTATAAGCACTTTTTCCTAACAAATGCAAAATATGACATTGGCTATCTCCGCAAGGAAACATCAGATCTGCAAAAGTTATGGTTTTTTGGTCTTCGGGGAGCATGGGGAACATGAATATGTGTTTGTTTTTCGAATTTGAGCTCTATCTGAAATGAGCACTTTTCATGCTCTAAGCAGTTTTTCCTAACAAATGCAAGATATAACATTGGCTATCTCCGCAAGGAAACATCAGATCTGCACAACTCATGGTTTTTTGGTCTTCGGGGAGGATGGGGAACATGAATATGTGATTGTTTTTCGAATTTGAGCTCTTTCTGCAATGGGCACTTTTCATACTATAAGCAGTTTTTCCTAACAAATGCAAGATATAACATGGGCTATCTCCGCAAGGAAACATGAGATCTGCAAACGTTATGGTTTTTTGGTCTTCGGGGAGGATGGGGAACATGAATATGTGTTTGTTATTCGAATTTGAGCTCTTTCTGCAATGGGCACTTTTCATACTATAAGCAGTTTTTCCTAACAAATGCAAGATATAACATGGGCTATCTCCGCAAGGAAACATGAGATCTGCAAAAGTTATGGTTTTTTGTTCTTCGGGGAGGATGGGGAACATGAATATGTGTTTGTTTTTCGAATTTGACCTCTATCTGAAATGAGCACTTTTCATGCTCTAAGCAGTTTTTCCTAACAAATGCAAGATATAACATTGGCTATCTCCGCAAAGAAACATCAGATGTGCACAACTCATGGTTTTTTGGTCTTCGGGGAGGATGGGGAACATGAATATGTGATTGTTTTTCGAATTTGAGCTCTTTCTGCAATGGGCACTTTTCATACTATAAGCAGTTTTTCCTAACAAATGCAAGATATAACATGGGCTATGTCCGCAAGGAAACATGAGATCTGCAAACGTTATGGTTTTTTGGTCTTCGGGGAGGATGGGGAACATGAATATGTTTTTGTTTTTCGAATTTGAGCTCTTTCTGCAATGGGCACTTTTCATGCTATAAGCAGTTTTTCCTAACAAATGCAAGATATAACATTGGCTATCTCCGCAAGGAAACATCAGATCTGCACAACTCATGGTTTTTTGGTCTTCGGGGAGGAGGGGGAACATGAATATGTTTTTGTTTTTCGAATTTGAGCTCTTTCTGCAATGGGCACTTTTCATACTATAAGCAGTTTTTCCTAACAAATGCAAGATATAACATGGGCTATCTCCGCAAGGAAACATGAGATCTGCAAAAGTTATGGTTTTTTGTTCTTCGGGGAGGATGGGGAACATGAATATGTGTTTGTTTTTCGAATTTGACCTCTATCTGAAATGAGCACTTTTCATGCTCTAAGCAGTTTTTCCTAACAAATGCAAGATATAACATTGGCTATCTCCGCAAAGAAACATCAGATGTGCACAACTCATGGTTTTTTGGTCTTCGGGGAGGATGGGGAACATGAATATGTGATTGTTTTTCGAATTTGAGCTCTTTCTGCAATGGGCACTTTTCATACTATAAGCAGTTTTTCCTAACAAATGCAAGATATAACATGGGCTATCTCCGCAAGGAAACATGAGATCTGCAAACGTTATGGTTTTTTGGTCTTCGGGGAGGATGGGGAACATGAATATGTTTTTGTTTTTCGAATTTGAGCTCTTTCTGCAATGGGCACTTTTCATGCTATAAGCAGTTTTTCCTAACAAATGCAAGATATAACATTGGCTATCTCCGCAAGGAAACATCAGATCTGCACAACTCATGGTTTTTTGGTCTTCGGGGATGAGGGGGAACATGAATATGTGTTTGTTTTTCGAATTTGAGATCTTTCTGCAATGGGCACTTTTCATACTATAAGCAGTTTTTCCTAACAAATGCAAGATATAACATGGGCTATCTCCGCAAGGAAACATGAGATCTGCAAACGTCATGGTTTTTTGGTCTTCGGGTTGGATGGGGAACATGAATATGTTTTTGTTTTTCGAATTTGACCTCTATCTGAAATGAGCACTTTTCATGCTCTAAGCAGTTTTTCCTAAAAAATGCAAGATATAACATTGGCTATCTCCGCAAGGAAACATCAGATCTGCACAACTCATGGTTTTTTGGTCTTCGGGGAGGATGGGGAACATGAATATGTTTTTCTTTTTCGAATTTGAGCTCTTTCTGCAATGGGCACTTTTCATACTATAAGCAGTTTTTCCTAACAAATGCAAGATATAACATGGGCTATCTCCGCAAGGAAACATGAGATCTGCAAACGTTATGGTTTTTTGGTCTTCGGGGAGGATGGGGAACATGAATATGTTTTTGTTTTTCGAATTTGAGCTCTATCTGAAATGAGCACTTTTCATGCTCTAAGCAGTTTTTCCTAACAAATGCAAGATATAACATTGGCTATCTCCACAAGGAAACATCAGATCTGCACAACTCATGGTTTTTTGGTCTTCGGGGAGGATGGGGAACATGAATATGTGATTGTTTTTCGAATTTGAGCTCTTTCTGCAATGGGCACTTTTCATGCTCTAAGCAGTTTTTCCTAACAAATGCAAGATATAACATTGGCTATCTCCGCAAAGAAACATCAGATGTGCACAACTCATGGTTTTTTCGTCTTCGGGGAGGATGGGGAACATGAATATGTGATTGTTTTTCGAATTTGAGCTCTTTCTGCAATGGGCACTTTTCATACTATAAGCAGTTTTTCCTAACAAATGCAAGATATAACATGGGCTATCTCCGCAAGGAAACATGAGATCTGCAAACGTTATGGTTTTTTGGTCTTCGGGGAGGATGGGGAACATGAATATGTTTTTGTTTTTCGAATTTGAGCTCTTTCTGCAATGGGCACTTTTCATGCTATAAGCAGTTTTTCCTAACAAATGCAAGATATAACATGGGCTATCTCCGCAAGGAAACATGAGATCTGCAAACGTCATGGTTTTTTGGTCTTCGGGTTGGATGGGGAACATGAATATGTTTTTGTTTTTCGAATTTGACCTCTATCTGAAATGAGCACTTTTCATGCTCTAAGCAGTTTTTCCTAACAAATGCAAGATATAACATTGGCTATCTCCGCAAGGAAACATCAGATCTGCACAACTCATGGTTTTTTGGTCTTCGGGGAGGATGGGGAACATGAATATGTTTTTCTTTTTCGAATTTGAGCTCTTTCTGCAATGGGCACTTTTCACACTATAAGCAGTTTTTCCTAACAAATGCAAGATATAACATGGGCTATCTCCGCAAGGAAACATGAGATCTGCAAACGTTATGGTTTTTTGGTCTTCGGGGAGGATGGGGAACATGAATATGTTTTTGTTTTTCGAATTTGAGCTCTATCTGAAATGAGCACTTTTCATGCTCTAAGCAGTTTTTCCTAACAAATGCAAGATATAACATTGGCTATCTCCGCAAGGAAACATCAGATCTGCACAACTCATGGTTTTTTGGTCTTCGGGGAGGATGGGGAACATGAATATGTGATTGTTTTTCGAATTTGAGCTCTTTCTGCAATGGGCACTTTTCATACTATAAGCAGTTTTTCCTAACAAATGCAAGATATAACATGGGCTATCTCCGCAAGGAAACATGAGATCTGCAAAAGTTATGGTTTTTTGTTCTTCGGGGAGGATGGGGAACATGAATATGTGTTTGTTTTTCGAATTTGACCTCTATCTGAAATGAGCACTTTTCATGCTCTAAGCAGATTTTCCTAACAAATGCAAGATATAACACTGGCTATCTCCGCAAGGAAACATCAGATCTGCACAACTCATGGTTTTTTGGTCTTCGGGATGGGGAACATGAAAATGTATTTGTTTTTCGAATTTGACCTCTATCTGAAATGGGCACTTTTCATGCTCTAAGCACTTTTCATGCTCTAAGCAGTTTTTCCTAACAAATGCAAGATATAACATTGGCTATCTCCGCAAGGAAACATCAGATCTGCACAACTCATGGTTTTTTGGTCTTCGGGGAGGAGGGGGAACATGAATATGTGTTTGTTTTTCGAATTTGAGATCTTTCTGCAATGGGCACTTTTCATACTATAAGCAGTTTTTCCTAACAAATGCAAGATATAACATGGGCTATCTCCGCAAGGAAACATGAGATCTGCAAACGTCATGGTTTTTTGGTCTTCGGGTTGGATGGGGAACATGAATATGTTTTTGTTTTTCGAATTTGACCTCTATCTGAAATGAGCACTTTTCATGCTCTAAGCAGTTTTTCCTAACAAATGCAAGATATAACATTGGCTATCTCCGCAAGGAAACATCAGATCTGCACAACTCATGGTTTTTTGGTCTTCGGGGAGGATGGGGAACATGAATATGTGTTTGTTTTTCGAATTTGAGATCTTTCTGCAATGGGCACTTTTCATACTATAAGCAGTTTTTCCTAACAAATGCAAGATATAACATGGGCTATCTCCGCAAGGAAACATGAGGTCTGCAAACGTTATGGTTTTTTGGTCTTCGGGGAGGATGGGGAACATGAATATGTTTTTGTTTTTCGAATTTGAGCTCTATCTGAAATGAGCACTTTTCATGCTCTAAGCAGTTTTTCCTAACAAATGCAAGATATAACATTGGCTATCTCCGCAAGGAAACATCAGATCTGCACAACTCATGGTTTTTTGGTCTTCGGGGAGGATGGGGAACATAAATATGTGATTGTTTTTCGAATTTGAGCTCTTTCTGCAATGGGCACTTTTCATACTATAAGCAGTTTTTCCTAACAAATGCAAGACATAACATGGGCTATCTCCGCAAGGAAACATGAGATCTGCAAAAGTTATGGTTTTTTGTTCTTCAGGGAGGATGTGGAACATGAATATGTGTTTGTTTTTCGAATTTGACCTCTATCTTAAATGAGCACTTTTCATGCTCTAAGCAGTTTTTCCTAACAAATGCAAGATATAACACTGGCTATCTCCGCAAGGAAACATCAGATCTGCACAACTCATGGTTTTTTGGTCTTCGGGGAGGATGGGGAACATGAATATGTGATTGTTTTTCGAATTTGAGCTCTTTCTGCAATGGGCACTTTTCATGCTATAAGCAGTTTTTCCTAACAAATGCAAGATATAACATTGGCTATCTCCGCAAGGAAACATCAGATCTGCACAACTCATGGTTTTTTGGTCTTCGGGGAGGATGGGGAACATGAAAATGTGTTTGTTTTTCGAATTTGACCTCTATCTGAAATGGGCACTTTTCATGCTATAAGCAGTTTTTCCTAACAAATGCAAGATATAACATGGGATATCTCCCCAAGGAAACATCAGATCTGCACAACTCATGGTTTTTTGGTCTTCGGGGAGGATGGGGAACATGAATATGTGATTGTTTTTCGAATTTGAGCTCTTTCTGCAATGGGCACTTTTCATACTATAAGAAGTTTTTCCTAACAAATGCAAGATATAACATGGGCTATCTCCGCAAGGAAACATGAGATCTGCAAACGTTATGGTTTTTTGGTCTTCGGGGAGGATGGGGAACATGAATATGTTTTTGTTTTTCGAATTTGAGCTCTTTCTGCAATGGGCACTTTTCATACTATAAGCAGTTTTTCCTAACAAATGCAAGATTTAACATTGGCTATCTCCGCAAGGAAACATCAGATCTGCTCAACCCATGGTTTTTTGGTCTTCGGGGAGGAGGGGGAACATGAATATGTGTTTCTTTTTCGAATTTGAGCTCTTTCTGCAATGGGCACTTTTCATACTATAAGCAGTTTTTCCTAACAAATGCAAGATATAACATGGGCTATCTCCGCAAGGAAACATGAGATCTGCAAAAGTTATGGTTTTTTGTTCTTCGGGGAAGATGGGGAACATGAATATGTGTTTGTTTTTCGAATTTGACCTCTATCTGAAATGGGCACTTTTCATGCTATAAGCAGTTTTTCCTAACAAATGCAAGATATAACATTGGCTATCTCCGCAAGGAAACATCAGATCTGCACAACTCATGGTTTTTTGGTCTTCGGGGAGGTGGGGGAACATGAAAATGTGTTTGTTTTTCGAATTTGACCTCTATCTGAAATGGGCACTTTTCATGCTATAAGCAGTTTTTCCTAACAAATGCAAGATATAAAATGGGCTATCTCCGCAAGGAAACATGAGATCTGCAAAAGTTATGGTTTTTTGGTCTTCGGGGAGGATGGGGAACATGAAAATGTGTTTGTTTTTCGAATTTGACCTCTATCTGAAATGGGCACTTTTCATACTATAAGCAGTTTTTCCTAACAAATGCATGATATAACATTGGCTATCTCCGCAAGGAAACATGAGATCTGCAAACGTTATGGTTTTTTGGTCTTCGGGGAGGTTGGGGAACATGAATATGTTTTTGTTTTTCGAATTTGAGCTCTTTCTGCAATGAGCACTTTTCATGCTATAAGCACTTTTTCCTAACAAATGCAAGATATAACATTGACTATCTCCGCAAGGAAACATCAGATCTGCACAACTCATGGTTTTTTGGTCTTCGGGGAGGATGGGGAACATGAATATGTGTTTGTTTTTCGAATTTGAGCTCTTTCTGCAATGGGCACTTTTCATACTATAAGCAGTTTTTCCTAACAAATGCAAGATATAACATGGGCTATCTCCGCAAGGAAACATGAGATCTGCAAACGTCATGGTTTTTGGTCTTCGGGTTGGATGGGGAACATGAATATATTTTTGTTTTTCGAATTTGACCTCTATCTGAAATGAGCACTTTTCATGCTCTAAGCAGTTTTTCCTAACAAATGCAAGATATAACATTGGCTATCTCCGCAAGGAAACATCAGATCTGCACAACTCATGGTTTTTTGGTCTTCGGGGAGGATGGGGAACATGAATATGTTTTTCTTTTTCGAATTTGAGCTCTTTCTGCAATGGGCACTTTTCATACTATAAGCAGTTTTTCCTAACAAATGCAAGATATAACATTGGCTATCTCCGCAAGGAAACATCAGATCTGCAAACGTTATGGTTTTTTGGTCTTCGGGGAGGATGGGGAACATGAATATGTTTTTGTTTTTCGAATTTGAGCTCTTTCTGCAATGGGCACTTTTCATGCTATAAGCAGTTTTTCCTAACAAATGCAAGATATAACATTTGCTATCTCCGCAAGGAAACATCAGATCTGCACAACTCATGGTTTTTTGGTCGTCGGGGAGGATGGGGAACATGATTATGTGTTTGTTTTTCGAATTTGACCTCTATCTGAAATGAGCACTTTTCATGCTCTAAGCAGTTTTTCCTAACAAATGCAAGATATAACATTGGCTATCTCCGCCAGGAAACATCAGATCTGCACAACTCATGGTTTTTTGGTCTTCGGGAGGAGGGGGAACATGAATATGTGTTTGTTTTTCGAATTTGAGATCTTTCTGCAATGGGCACTTTTCATACTATAAGCAGTTTTTCCTAACAAATGCAAGATATAACATTGGCAATCTCCGCAAGGAAACATCAGATCTGCTCAACTCATGGTTTTTTGGTCTTCGGGGAGGAGGGGGAACATGAATATGTGTTTGTTTTTCGAATTTGACCTCTTTCTGCAATTGGCACTTTTCATACTATAAGCAGTTTTTCCTAACAAATGCAAGATATAACATGGGCTATCTCCGCAAGGAAACATGAGATCTGCAAACGTTATGGTTTTTTGGTCTTCGGGGAGGATGGGGAACATGAATATGTTTTTGCTTTTCGAATTTGAGCTCTTTCTGCAATGGGCACTTTTCATGCTATAAGCAGTTTTTCCTAACAAATGCAAGATATAACATTGGCTATCTCAGCAAGGAAACATCAGATCTGCACAACTCATGGTTTTTTGGTCTTCGGGGAGGATGGGGAACATGAAAATGTGTTTGTTTTTCGAATTTGACCTCTATCTGAAATGGGCACTTTTCATGCTTATAAGCAGTTTTTCCTAACAAATGCAAGATTTAACATTGGCTATCTCCGCAAGGAAACATCAGATCTGCTCAACCCATGGTTTTTTGGTCTTCGGGTTGGATGGGGAACATGAATATGTTTTTGTATTTCGAATTTGACCTCTATCTGAAATGAGCACTTTTCATGCTCTAAGCAGTTTTTCCTAACAAATGCAAGATATAACATTGGCTATCTCCGCAAGGAAACATCAGATCTGCACAACTCATGGTTTTTTGGTCTTCGGGGAGGATGGGGAACATGAATATGTTTTTCTTTTTCGAATTTGAGCTCTTTCTGCAATGGGCACTTTTCATACTATAAGCAGTTTTTCCTAACAAATGCAAGATATAACATGGGCTATCTCCGCAAGGAAACATGAGATCTGCAAACGTTATGGTTTTTTGGTCTTCGGGGAGGATGGGGAACATGAATATGTTTTTGTTTTTCGAATTTGAGCTCTATCTTAAATGAGCACTTTTCATGCTCTAAGCAGTTTTTCCTAACAAATGCAAGATATAACATTGGCTATCTCCGCAAGGAAACATCAGATCTGCACAACTCATGGTTTTTTGGTCTTCGGGGAGGATGGGGAACATGAATATGTGATTGTTTTTCGAATTTGAGCTCTTTCTGCAATGGGCACTTTTCATACTATAAGCAGTTTTTCCTAACAAATGCAAGATATAACATGGGCTATCTCCGCAAGGAAACATGAGATCTGCAAAAGTTATGGTTTTTTGTTCTTCGGGGAGGATGGGGAACATGAATATGTGTTTGTTTTTCGAATTTGACCTCTATCTGAAATGAGCACTTTTCATGCTCTAAGCAGTTTTTCCTAACAAATGCAAGATATAACATTGGCTATCTCCGCAAGGAAACATCAGATCTGCACAACTCATGGTTTTTTGGTCTTCGGGGAGGAGGGGGAACGTGAATATGTGATTGTTTTTCGAATTTGAGCTCTTTCTGCAATGGGAACTTTTCATGCTATAAGCAGTTTTTCCTAACAAATGCAAGATATAACATGGGCTATCTCCGCAAGGAAACATGAGATCTGCAAACGTCATGGTTTTTTGGTCTTCGGGTTGGATGGGGAACATGAATATGTTTTTGTTTTTCGAATTTGACCTCTATCTGAAATGAGCACTTTTCATGCTCTAAGCAGTTTTTCCTAACAAATGCAAGATATAATATTGGCTATCTCCGCAAGGTAACATCAGATCTGCACAACTCATGGTTTTTTGGTCTTCGGGGAGGATGGGGAACATGAATATGTTTTTCTTTTTCGAATTTGAGCTGTTTCTGCAATGGGCACTTTTCATACTATAAGCAGTTTTTCCTAACAAATGCAAGATATAACATGGGCTATCTCCGCAAGGAAACATGAGATCTGCAAACGTTATGGTTTTTTGGTCTTCGGGGAGGATGGGGAACATGAATATGTTTTTGTTTTTCGAATTTGAGCTCTATCTTAAATGAGCACTTTTCATGCTCTAAGCAGTTTTTCCTAACAAATGCAAGATATAACATTGGCTATCTCCGCAAGGAAACATCAGATCTGCACAACTCATGGTTTTTTGGTCTTCGGGGAGGATGGGGAACATGAATATGTGATTGTTTTTCGAATTTGAGCTCTTTCTGCAATAGGCACTTTTCATACTATAAGCAGTTTTTCCTAACAAATGCAAGATATAACATGGGCTATCTCCGCAAGGAAACATGAGATCTGCAAAAGTTATGGTTTTTTGTTCTTCGGGGAGGATGGGGAACATGAATATGTGTTTGTTTTTCGAATTTGACCTCTATCTGAAATGAGCACTTTTCATGCTCTAAGCAGTTTTTCCTAACAAATGCAAGATATAACATTGGCTATCTCCGCAAAGAAACATCAGATGTGCACAACTCATGGTTTTTTGGTCTTCGGGGAGGATGGGGAACATGAATATGTGATTGTTTTTCGAATTTGAGCTCTTTCTGCAATGGGCACTTTTCATACTATAAGCAGTTTTTCCTAACAAATGCAAGATATAACATGGGCTATCTCCGCAAGGAAACATGAGATCTGCAAACGTTATGGTTTTTTGGTCTTCGGGGAGGATGGGGAACATGAATATGTTTTTGTTTTTCGAATTTGAGCTCTTTCTGCAATGGGCACTTTTCATGCTATAAGCAGTTTTTCCTAACAAATGCAAGATATAACATTGGCTATCTCCGCAAGGAAACATCAGATCTGCACAACTCATGGTTTTTTGGTCTTCGGGGAGGAGGGGGAACATGAATATGTTTTTGTTTTTCGAATTTGAGCTCTTTCTGCAATGGGCACTTTTCATACTATAAGCAGTTTTTCCTAACAAATGCAAGATATAACATGGGCTATCTCCGCAAGGAAACATGAGATCTGCAAAAGTTATGGTTTTTTGTTCTTCGGGGAGGATGGGGAACATGAATATGTGTTTGTTTTTCGAATTTGACCTCTATCTGAAATGAGCACTTTTCATGCTCTAAGCAGTTTTTCCTAACAAATGCAAGATATAACATTGGCTATCTCCGCAAAGAAACATCAGATGTGCACAACTCATGGTTTTTTGGTCTTCGGGGAGGATGGGGAACATGAAAATGTGTTTGTTTTTCGAATTTGACCTCTATCTGAAATGGGCACTTTTCATGCTTATAAGCAGTTTTTCCTAACAAATGCAAGATTTAACATTGGCTATCTCCGCAAGGAAACATCAGATCTGCTCAACCCATGGTTTTTTGGTCTTCGGGTTGGATGGGGAACATGAATATGTTTTTGTATTTCGAATTTGACCTCTATCTGAAATGAGCACTTTTCATGCTCTAAGCAGTTTTTCCTAACAAATGCAAGATATAACATTGGCTATCTCCGCAAGGAAACATCAGATCTGCACAACTCATGGTTTTTTGGTCTTCGGGGAGGATGGGGAACATGAATATGTTTTTCTTTTTCGAATTTGAGCTCTTTCTGCAATGGGCACTTTTCATACTATAAGCAGTTTTTCCTAACAAATGCAAGATATAACATGGGCTATCTCCGCAAGGAAACATGAGATCTGCAAACGTTATGGTTTTTTGGTCTTCGGGGAGGATGGGGAACATGAATATGTTTTTGTTTTTCGAATTTGAGCTCTATCTTAAATGAGCACTTTTCATGCTCTAAGCAGTTTTTCCTAACAAATGCAAGATATAACATTGGCTATCTCCGCAAGGAAACATCAGATCTGCACAACTCATGGTTTTTTGGTCTTCGGGGAGGATGGGGAACATGAATATGTGATTGTTTTTCGAATTTGAGCTCTTTCTGCAATGGGCACTTTTCATACTATAAGCAGTTTTTCCTAACAAATGCAAGATATAACATGGGCTATCTCCGCAAGGAAACATGAGATCTGCAAAAGTTATGGTTTTTTGTTCTTCGGGGAGGATGGGGAACATGAATATGTGTTTGTTTTTCGAATTTGACCTCTATCTGAAATGAGCACTTTTCATGCTCTAAGCAGTTTTTCCTAACAAATGCAAGATATAACATTGGCTATCTCCGCAAGGAAACATCAGATCTGCACAACTCATGGTTTTTTGGTCTTCGGGGAGGAGGGGGAACGTGAATATGTGATTGTTTTTCGAATTTGAGCTCTTTCTGCAATGGGAACTTTTCATGCTATAAGCAGTTTTTCCTAACAAATGCAAGATATAACATGGGCTATCTCCGCAAGGAAACATGAGATCTGCAAACGTCATGGTTTTTTGGTCTTCGGGTTGGATGGGGAACATGAATATGTTTTTGTTTTTCGAATTTGACCTCTATCTGAAATGAGCACTTTTCATGCTCTAAGCAGTTTTTCCTAACAAATGCAAGATATAATATTGGCTATCTCCGCAAGGTAACATCAGATCTGCACAACTCATGGTTTTTTGGTCTTCGGGGAGGATGGGGAACATGAATATGTTTTTCTTTTTCGAATTTGAGCTGTTTCTGCAATGGGCACTTTTCATACTATAAGCAGTTTTTCCTAACAAATGCAAGATATAACATGGGCTATCTCCGCAAGGAAACATGAGATCTGCAAACGTTATGGTTTTTTGGTCTTCGGGGAGGATGGGGAACATGAATATGTTTTTGTTTTTCGAATTTGAGCTCTATCTTAAATGAGCACTTTTCATGCTCTAAGCAGTTTTTCCTAACAAATGCAAGATATAACATTGGCTATCTCCGCAAGGAAACATCAGATCTGCACAACTCATGGTTTTTTGGTCTTCGGGGAGGATGGGGAACATGAATATGTGATTGTTTTTCGAATTTGAGCTCTTTCTGCAATAGGCACTTTTCATACTATAAGCAGTTTTTCCTAACAAATGCAAGATATAACATGGGCTATCTCCGCAAGGAAACATGAGATCTGCAAAAGTTATGGTTTTTTGTTCTTCGGGGAGGATGGGGAACATGAATATGTGTTTGTTTTTCGAATTTGACCTCTATCTGAAATGAGCACTTTTCATGCTCTAAGCAGTTTTTCCTAACAAATGCAAGATATAACATTGGCTATCTCCGCAAAGAAACATCAGATGTGCACAACTCATGGTTTTTTGGTCTTCGGGGAGGATGGGGAACATGAATATGTGATTGTTTTTCGAATTTGAGCTCTTTCTGCAATGGGCACTTTTCATACTATAAGCAGTTTTTCCTAACAAATGCAAGATATAACATGGGCTATCTCCGCAAGGAAACATGAGATCTGCAAACGTTATGGTTTTTTGGTCTTCGGGGAGGATGGGGAACATGAATATGTTTTTGTTTTTCGAATTTGAGCTCTTTCTGCAATGGGCACTTTTCATGCTATAAGCAGTTTTTCCTAACAAATGCAAGATATAACATTGGCTATCTCCGCAAGGAAACATCAGATCTGCACAACTCATGGTTTTTTGGTCTTCGGGGAGGAGGGGGAACATGAATATGTTTTTGTTTTTCGAATTTGAGCTCTTTCTGCAATGGGCACTTTTCATACTATAAGCAGTTTTTCCTAACAAATGCAAGATATAACATGGGCTATCTCCGCAAGGAAACATGAGATCTGCAAAAGTTATGGTTTTTTGTTCTTCGGGGAGGATGGGGAACATGAATATGTGTTTGTTTTTCGAATTTGACCTCTATCTGAAATGAGCACTTTTCATGCTCTAAGCAGTTTTTCCTAACAAATGCAAGATATAACATTGGCTATCTCCGCAAAGAAACATCAGATGTGCACAACTCATGGTTTTTTGGTCTTCGGGGAGGATGGGGAACATGAATATGTGATTGTTTTTCGAATTTGAGCTCTTTCTGCAATGGGCACTTTTCATACTATAAGCAGTTTTTCCTAACAAATGCAAGATATAACATGGGCTATCTCCGCAAGGAAACATGAGATCTGCAAACGTTATGGTTTTTTGGTCTTCGGGGAGGATGGGGAACATGAATATGTTTTTGTTTTTCGAATTTGAGCTCTTTCTGCAATGGGCACTTTTCATGCTATAAGCAGTTTTTCCTAACAAATGCAAGATATAACATTGGCTATCTCCGCAAGGAAACATCAGATCTGCACAACTCATGGTTTTTTGGTCTTCGGGGAGGAGGGGGAACATGAATATGTGTTTGTTTTTCGAATTTGAGATCTTTCTGCAATGGGCACTTTTCATACTATAAGCAGTTTTTCCTAACAAATGCAAGATATAACATGGGCTATCTCCGCAAGGAAACATGAGATCTGCAAACGTCATGGTTTTTTGGTCTTCGGGTTGGATGGGGAACATGAATATGTTTTTCTTTTTCGAATTTGAGCTCTTTCTGCAATGGGCACTTTTCATACTATAAGCAGTTTTTCCTAACAAATGCAAGATATAACATGGGCTATCTCCGCAAGGAAACATGAGATCTGCAAACGTTATGGTTTTTTGGTCTTCGGGGAGGATGGGGAACATGAATATGTTTTTGTTTTTCGAATTTGAGCTCTATCTGAAATGAGCACTTTTCATGCTCTAAGCAGTTTTTCCTATCAAATGCAAGATATAACATTGGCTATCTCCACAAGGAAACATCAGATCTGCACAACTCATGGTTTTTTGGTCTTCGGGGAGGATGGGGAACATGAATATGTGATTGTTTTTCGAATTTGAGCTCTTTCTGCAATGGGCACTTTTCATGCTCTAAGCAGTTTTTCCTAACAAATGCAAGATATAACATTGGCTATCTCCGCAAAGAAACATCAGATGTGCACAACTCATGGTTCTTTCGTCTTCGGGGAGGATGGGGAACATGAATATGTGATTGTTTTTCGAATTTGAGCTCTTTCTGCAATGGGCACTTTTCATACTATAAGCAGTTTTTCCTAACAAATGCAAGATATAACATGGGCTATCTCCGCAAGGAAACATGAGATCTGCAAACGTTATGGTTTTTTGGTCTTCGGAGAGCATGGGGAACATGAATATGTGTTTGTTTTTCGAATTTGACCTCTATCTGAAATGAGCACTTTTCATGCTCTAAGCAGTTTTTCCTAACAAATGCAAGATATAACATTGGCTATCTCCGCAAGGAAACATCAGATCTGCACAACTCATGGTTTTTTGGTCTTCGGGGAGGATGGGGAACATGAATATGTGTTTGTTTTTCGAATTTGAGATCTTTCTGCAATGGGCACTTTTCATACTATAAGCAGTTTTTCCTAACAAATGCAAGATATAACATGGGCTATCTCCGCAAGGAAACATGAGATCTGCAAACGTCATGGTTTTTTGGTCTTCGGGTTGGATGGGGAACATGAATATGTTTTTGTTTTTCGAATTTGACCTCTATCTGAAATGAGCACTTTTCATGCTCTAAGCAGTTTTTCCTAACAAATGCAAGATATAACATTGGCTATCTCCGCAAGGAAACATCAGATCTGCACAACTCATGGTTTTTTGGTCTTCGGGGAGGATGGGGAACATGAATATGTTTTTCTTTTTCGAATTTGAGCTCTTTCTGCAATGGGCACTTTTCATACTATAAGCAGTTTTTCCTAACAAATGCAAGATATAACATGGGCTATCTCCGCAAGGAAACATGTGATCTGCAAACGTTATGGTTTTTTGGTCTTCGGGGAGGATGGGGAACATGAATATGTTTTTGTTTTTCGAATTTGAGCTCTATCTGAAATCAGCACTTTTCATGCTCTAAGCAGTTTTTCCTAACAAATGCAAGATATAACATTGGCTATCTCCGCAAGGAAACATCAGATCTGCACAACTCATGGTTTTTTGGTCTTCGGGGAGGATGGGGAACATGAATATGTGATTGTTTTTCGAATTTGAGCTCTTTCTGCAATGGGCACTTTTCATACTATAAGCAGTTTTTCCTAACAAATGCAAGATATAACATGGGCTATCTCCGCAAGGAAACATGAGATCTGCAAAAGTTATGGTTTTTTGGTCTTCGGGGAGGATGGGGAACATGAATATGTGTTTGTTTTTCGAATTTGACCTCTATCTGAAATGAGCACTTTTCATGCTCTAAGCAGTTTTTCCTAACAAATGCAAGATATAACATTGGCTATCTCCGCAAAGAAACATCAGATGTGCACAACTCATGGTTTTTTGGTCTTTGGGGAGGATGGGGAACATGAATATGTGATTGTTTTTCGAATTTGAGCTCTTTCTGCAATGGGCACTTTTCATACTATAAGCAGTTTTTCCTAACAAATGCAAGATATAACATGGGCTATCTCCGCAAGGAAACATGAGATCTGCAAACGTTATGGTTTTTTGGTCTTCGGGGAGGATGGGGAACATGAATATGTTTTTGTTTTTCGAATTTGAGCTCTTTCTGCAATGGGCACTTTTCATGCTATAAGCAGTTTTTCCTAACAAATGCAAGATATAACATTGGCTATCTCCGCAAGGAAACATCAGATCTGCACAACTCATGGTTTTTTGGTCTTTGGGGAGGAGGGGGAACATGAAAATGTGTTTGTTTTTCGAATTTGACCTCTATCTGAAATGGGCACTTTTCATGCTATAAGCAGTTTTTCCTAACAAATGCAAGATATAACATTGGCAATCTCCGCAAGGAAACATGAGATCTGCAAAAGTTATGGTTTTTTGGTCTTCGGGGAGGATGGGGAACATGAATATGTGTTTGTTTTTCGAATTTGACCTCTATCTGAAATTAGCACTTTTCATGCTATAAGCACTTTTTCCTAACAAATGCAAAATATGACATTGGCTATCTCCGCAAGGAAACATCAGATCTGCAAAAGTTATGGTTTTTTGGTCTTCGGGGAGCATGGGGAACATGAATATGTGTTTGTTTTTCGAATTTGAGCTCTATCTGAAATGAGCACTTTTCATGCTCTAAGCAGTTTTTCCTAACAAATGCAAGATATAACATTGGCTATCTCCGCAAGGAAACATCAGATCTGCACAACTCATGGTTTTTTGGTCTTCGGGGAGGATGGGGAACATGAATATGTGATTGTTTTTCGAATTTGAGCTCTTTCTGCAATGGGCACTTTTCATACTATAAGCAGTTTTTCCTAACAAATGCAAGATATAACATGGGCTATCTCCGCAAGGAAACATGAGATCTGCAAAAGTTATGGTTTTTTGGTCTTCGGGGAGGATGGGGAACATGAATATGTTTTTGTTTTTCGAATTTGAGCTCTTTCTGCAATGGGCACTTTTCATGCTATAAGCACTTTTTCCTAACAAATGCAAGATATAACATTGGCTATCTCCGCAAGGAAACATCAGATCTGCACAACTCATGGTTTTTTGGTCTTCGGGGAGGCGGGGGAACTTGAAAATGTGTTTGTTTTTCGAATTTGACCTCTATCTGAAATGGGCACTTTTCATGCTATAAGCAGTTTTTCCTAACAAATGCAAGATATAACATGGGCTATCTCCGCAAGGAAACATGAGATCTGCAAACGTTATGGTTTTTTGGTCTTCGGGGAGGATGGGGAACATGAATATGTTTTTGTTTTTCGAATTTGAGCTCTTTCTGCAATGGGCACTTTTCATGCTATAAGCAGTTTTTCCTAACAAATGCAAGATATAACATTGGCTATCTCCGCAAGGAAACATCAGATCTGCTCAACTCATGGTTTTTTGGTCTTCGGGGAGGAGGGGGAACATGAATATGTGTTTGTTTTTCGAATTTGAGATCTTTCTGCAATGGGCACTTTTCATACTATAAGCAGTTTTTCCTAACAAATGCAAGATTTAACATTGGCTATCTCCGCAAGGAAACATCAGATCTGCTCAACCCATGGTTTTTTGGTCTTCGGGTTGGATGGGGAACATGAATATGTTTTTGTATTTCGAATTTGACCTCTATCTGAAATGAGCACTTTTCATGCTCTAAGCAGTTTTTCCTAACAAATGCAAGATATAACATTGGCTATCTCCGCAAGGAAACATCAGATCTGCACAACTCATGGTTTTTTGGTCTTCGGGGAGGATGGGGAACATGAATATGTTTTTCTTTTTCGAATTTGAGCTCTTTCTGCAATGGGCACTTTTCATACTATAAGCAGTTTTTCCTAACAAATGCAAGATATAACATGGGCTATCTCCGCAAGGAAACATGAGATCTGCAAACGTTATGGTTTTTTGGTCTTCGGGGAGGATGGGGAACATGAATATGTTTTTGTTTTTCGAATTTGAGCTCTATCTTAAATGAGCACTTTTCATGCTCTAAGCAGTTTTTCCTAACAAATGCAAGATATAACATTGGCTATCTCCGCAAGGAAACATCAGATCTGCACAACTCATGGTTTTTTGGTCTTCGGGGAGGATGGGGAACATGAATATGTGATTGTTTTTCGAATTTGAGCTCTTTCTGCAATGGGCACTTTTCATACTATAAGCAGTTTTTCCTAACAAATGCAAGATATAACATGGGCTATCTCCGCAAGGAAACATGAGATCTGCAAACGTTATGGTTTTTTGGTCTTCGGAGAGCATGGGGAACATGAATATGTGTTTGTTTTTCGAATTTGACCTCTATCTGAAATGAGCACTTTTCATGCTCTAAGCAGTTTTTCCTAACAAATGCAAGATATAACATTGGCTATCTCCGCAAAGAAACATCAGATGTGCACAACTCATGGTTTTTTGGTCTTCGGGGAGGATGGGGAACATGAATATGTGATTGTTTTTCGAATTTGAGCTCTTTCTGCAATGGGCACTTTTCATACTATAAGCAGTTTTTCCTAACAAATGCAAGATATAACATGGGCTATCTCCGCAAGGAAACATGAGATCTGCAAACGTTATGGTTTTTTGGTCTTCGGGGAGGATGGGGAACATGAATATGTTTTTGTTTTTCGAATTTGAGCTCTTTCTGCAATGGGCACTTTTCATGCTATAAGCAGTTTTTCCTAACAAATGCAAGATATAACATTGGCTATCTCCGCAAGGAAACATCAGATCTGCACAACTCATGGTTTTTTGGTCTTCGGGGAGGAGGGGGAACGTGAATATGTGATTGTTTTTCGAATTTGAGCTCTTTCTGCAATGGGAACTTTTCATGCTATAAGCAGTTTTTCCTAACAAATGCAAGATATAACATGGGCTATCTCCGCAAGGAAACATGAGATCTGCAAACGTCATGGTTTTTTGGTCTTCGGGTTGGATGGGGAACATGAATATGTTTTTGTTTTTCGAATTTGACCTCTATCTGAAATGAGCACTTTTCATGCTCTAAGCAGTTTTTCCTAACAAATGCAAGATATAATATTGGCTATCTCCGCAAGGAAACATCAGATCTGCACAACTCATGGTTTTTTGGTCTTCGGGGAGGATGGGGAACATGAATATGTTTTTCTTTTTCGAATTTGAGCTGTTTCTGCAATGGGCACTTTTCATACTATAAGCAGTTTTTCCTAACAAATGCAAGATATAACATGGGCTATCTCCGCAAGGAAACATGAGATCTGCAAACGTTATGGTTTTTTGGTCTTCGGGGAGGATGGGGAACATGAATATGTTTTTGTTTTTCGAATTTGAGCTCTATCTTAAATGAGCACTTTTCATGCTCTAAGCAGTTTTTCCTAACAAATGCAAGATATAACATTGGCTATCTCCGCAAGGAAACATCAGATCTGCACAACTCATGGTTTTTTGGTCTTCGGGGAGGATGGGGAACATGAATATGTGATTGTTTTTCGAATTTGAGCTCTTTCTGCAATAGGCACTTTTCATACTATAAGCAGTTTTTCCTAACAAATGCAAGATATAACATGGGCTATCTCCGCAAGGAAACATGAGATCTGCAAAAGTTATGGTTTTTTGTTCTTCGGGGAAGATGGGGAACATGAATATGTGTTTGTTTTTCGAATTTGACCTCTATCTGAAATGAGCACTTTTCATGCTCTAAGCAGTTTTTCCTAACAAATGCAAGATATAACATTGGCTATCTCCGCAAAGAAACATCAGATGTGCACAACTCATGGTTTTTTGGTCTTCGGGGAGGATGGGGAACATGAATATGTGATTGTTTTTCGAATTTGAGCTCTTTCTGCAATGGGCACTTTTCATACTATAAGCAGTTTTTCCTAACAAATGCAAGATATAACATGGGCTATCTCCGCAAGGAAACATGAGATCTGCAAACGTTATGGTTTTTTGGTCTTCGGGGAGGATGGGGAACATGAATATGTTTTTGTTTTTCGAATTTGAGCTCTTTCTGCAATGGGCACTTTTCATGCTATAAGCAGTTTTTCCTAACAAATGCAAGATATAACATTGGCTATCTCCGCAAGGAAACATCAGATCTGCACAACTCATGGTTTTTTGGTCTTCGGGGAGGAGGGGGAACATGAATATGTTTTTGTTTTTCGAATTTGAGCTCTTTCTGCAATGGGCACTTTTCATACTATAAGCAGTTTTTCCTAACAAATGCAAGATATAACATGGGCTATCTCCGCAAGGAAACATGAGATCTGCAAAAGTTATGGTTTTTTGTTCTTCGGGGAGGATGGGGAACATGAATATGTGTTTGTTTTTCGAATTTGACCTCTATCTGAAATGAGCACTTTTCATGCTCTAAGCAGTTTTTCCTAACAAATGCAAGATATAACATTGGCTATCTCCGCAAAGAAACATCAGATGTGCACAACTCATGGTTTTTTGGTCTTCGGGGAGGATGGGGAACATGAATATGTGATTGTTTTTCGAATTTGAGCTCTTTCTGCAATGGGCACTTTTCATACTATAAGCAGTTTTTCCTAACAAATGCAAGATATAACATGGGCTATCTCCGCAAGGAAACATGAGATCTGCAAACGTTATGGTTTTTTGGTCTTCGGGGAGGATGGGGAACATGAATATGTTTTTGTTTTTCGAATTTGAGCTCTTTCTGCAATGGGCACTTTTCATGCTATAAGCAGTTTTTCCTAACAAATGCAAGATATAACATTGGCTATCTCCGCAAGGAAACATCAGATCTGCACAACTCATGGTTTTTTGGTCTTCGGGGAGGAGGGGGAACATGAATATGTGTTTGTTTTTCGAATTTGAGATCTTTCTGCAATGGGCACTTTTCATACTATAAGCAGTTTTTCCTAACAAATGCAAGATATAACATGGGCTATCTCCGCAAGGAAACATGAGATCTGCAAACGTCATGGTTTTTTGGTCTTCGGGTTGGATGGGGAACATGAATATGTTTTTCTTTTTCGAATTTGAGCTCTTTCTGCAATGGGCACTTTCATACTATAAGCAGTTTTTCCTAACAAATGCAAGATATAACATGGGCTATCTCCGCAAGGAAACATGAGATCTGCAAACGTTATGGTTTTTTGGTCTTCGGGGAGGATGGGGAACATGAATATGTTTTTGTTTTTCGAATTTGAGCTCTATCTGAAATGAGCACTTTTCATGCTCTAAGCAGTTTTTCCTAACAAATGCAAGATATAACATTGGCTATCTCCACAAGGAAACATCAGATCTGCACAACTCATGGTTTTTTGGTCTTCGGGGAGGATGGGGAACATGAATATGTGATTGTTTTTCGAATTTGAGCTCTTTCTGCAATGGGCACTTTTCATGCTCTAAGCAGTTTTTCCTAACAAATGCAAGATATAACATTGGCTATCTCCGCAAAGAAACATCAGATGTGCACAACTCATGGTTCTTTCGTCTTCGGGGAGGATGGGGAACATGAATATGTGATTGTTTTTCGAATTTGAGCTCTTTCTGCAATGGGCACTTTTCATACTATAAGCAGTTTTTCCTAACAAATGCAAGATATAACATGGGCTATCTCCGCAAGGAAACATGAGATCTGCAAACGTTATGGTTTTTTGGTCTTCGGAGAGCATGGGGAACATGAATATGTGTTTGTTTTTCGAATTTGACCTCTATCTGAAATGAGCACTTTTCATGCTCTAAGCAGTTTTTCCTAACAAATGCAAGATATAACATTGGCTATCTCCGCAAGGAAACATCAGATCTGCACAACTCATGGTTTTTTGGTCTTCGGGGAGGATGGGGAACATGAATATGTGTTTGTTTTTCGAATTTGAGATCTTTCTGCAATGGGCACTTTTCATACTATAAGCAGTTTTTCCTAACAAATGCAAGATATAACATGGGCTATCTCCGCAAGGAAACATGAGATCTGCAAACGTCATGGTTTTTTGGTCTTCGGGTTGGATGGGGAACATGAATATGTTTTTGTTTTTCGAATTTGACCTCTATCTGAAATGAGCACTTTTCATGCTCTAAGCAGTTTTTCCTAACAAATGCAAGATATAACATTGGCTATCTCCGCAAGGAAACATCAGATCTGCACAACTCATGGTTTTTTGGTCTTCGGGGAGGATGGGGAACATGAATATGTTTTTCTTTTTCGAATTTGAGCTCTTTCTGCAATGGGCACTTTTCATACTATAAGCAGTTTTTCCTAACAAATGCAAGATATAACATGGGCTATCTCCGCAAGGAAACATGTGATCTGCAAACGTTATGGTTTTTTGGTCTTCGGGGAGGATGGGGAACATGAATATGTTTTTGTTTTTCGAATTTGAGCTCTATCTGAAATGAGCACTTTTCATGCTCTAAGCAGTTTTTCCTAACAAATGCAAGATATAACATTGGCTATCTCCGCAAGGAAACATCAGATCTGCACAACTCATGGTTTTTTGGTCTTCGGGGAGGATGGGGAACATGAATATGTGATTGTTTTTCGAATTTGAGCTCTTTCTGCAATGGGCACTTTTCATACTATAAGCAGTTTTTCCTAACAAATGCAAGATATAACATGGGCTATCTCCGCAAGGAAACATGAGATCTGCAAAAGTTATGGTTTTTTGGTCTTCGGGGAGGATGGGGAACATGAATATGTGTTTGTTTTTCGAATTTGACCTCTATCTGAAATGAGCACTTTTCATGCTCTAAGCAGTTTTTCCTAACAAATGCAAGATATAACATTGGCTATCTCCGCAAAGAAACATCAGATGTGCACAACTCATGGTTTTTTGGTCTTTGGGGAGGATGGGGAACATGAATATGTGATTGTTTTTCGAATTTGAGCTCTTTCTGCAATGGGCACTTTTCATACTATAAGCAGTTTTTCCTAACAAATGCAAGATATAACATGGGCTATCTCCGCAAGGAAACATGAGATCTGCAAACGTTATGGTTTTTTGGTCTTCGGGGAGGATGGGGAACATGAATATGTTTTTGTTTTTCGAATTTGAGCTCTTTCTGCAATGGGCACTTTTCATGCTATAAGCAGTTTTTCCTAACAAATGCAAGATATAACATTGGCTATCTCCGCAAGGAAACATCAGATCTGCACAACTCATGGTTTTTTGGTCTTTGGGGAGGAGGGGGAACATGAAAATGTGTTTGTTTTTCGAATTTGACCTCTATCTGAAATGGGCACTTTTCATGCTATAAGCAGTTTTTCCTAACAAATGCAAGATATAACATTGGCAATCTCCGCAAGGAAACATGAGATCTGCAAAAGTTATGGTTTTTTGGTCTTCGGGGAGGATGGGGAACATGAATATGTGTTTGTTTTTCGAATTTGACCTCTATCTGAAATTAGCACTTTTCATGCTATAAGCACTTTTTCCTAACAAATGCAAAATATGACATTGGCTATCTCCGCAAGGAAACATCAGATCTGCAAAAGTTATGGTTTTTTGGTCTTCGGGGAGCATGGGGAACATGAATATGTGTTTGTTTTTCGAATTTGAGCTCTATCTGAAATGAGCACTTTTCATGCTCTAAGCAGTTTTTCCTAACAAATGCAAGATATAACATTGGCTATCTCCGCAAGGAAACATCAGATCTGCACAACTCATGGTTTTTTGGTCTTCGGGGAGGATGGGGAACATGAATATGTGATTGTTTTTCGAATTTGAGCTCTTTCTGCAATGGGCACTTTTCATACTATAAGCAGTTTTTCCTAACAAATGCAAGATATAACATGGGCTATCTCCGCAAGGAAACATGAGATCTGCAAAAGTTATGGTTTTTTGTTCTTCGGGGAGGATGGGGAACATGAATATGTGTTTGTTATTCGAATTTGACCTCTATCTGAAATGAGCACTTTTCATGCTCTAAGCAGTTTTTCCTAACAAATGCAAGATATAACATTGGCTATCTCCGCAAGGAAACATCAGATCTGCACAACTCATGGTTTTTTGGTCTTCGGGGAGGATGGAGAACATGAATATGTGATTGTTTTTCGAATTTGAGCTCTTTCTGCAATGGGCACTTTTCATGCTATAAGCAGTTTTTCCTAACAAATGCAAGATATAACATTGGCTATCTCCGCAAGGAAACATCAGATCTGCACAACTCATGGTTTTTTGGTCTTCGGGGAGGATGGGGAACATGAATATGTGTTTGTTTTTCGAATTTGAGATCTTTCTGCAATGGGCACTTTTCATACTATAAGCAGTTTTTCCTAACAAATGCAAGCTATAACATTGGCAATCTCCGCAAGGAAACATCAGATCTGCACAACTCATGGTTTTTTGGTCTTCGGGGAGGATGGGGAACATGAATATGTGATTGTTTTTCGAATTTGAGCTCTTTCTGCAATGGGCACTTTTCATACTATAAGCAGTTTTTCCTAACAAATGCAAGATATAACATGGGCTATCTCCGCAAGGAAACATGAGATCTGCAAAAGTTATGGTTTTTTGTTCTTCGGGGAGGATGGGGAACATGAATATGTGTTTGTTTTTCGAATTTGACCTCTATCTGAAATGAGCACTTTTCATGCTCTAAGCAGTTTTTCCTAACAAATGCAAGATATAACATTGGCTATCTCCGCAAAGAAACATCAGATGTGCACAACTCATGGTTTTTTGGTCTTCGGGGAGGATGGGGAACATGAATATGTGATTGTTTTTCGAATTTGAGCTCTTTCTGCAATGGGCACTTTTCATACTATAAGCAGTTTTTCCTAACAAATGCAAGATATAACATGGGCTATCTCCGCAAGGAAACATGAGATCTGCAAACGTTATGGTTTTTTGGTCTTCGGGGAGGATGGGGAACATGAATATGTTTTTGTTTTTCGAATTTGAGCTCTTTCTGCAATGGGCACTTTTCATGCTATAAGCAGTTTTTCCTAACAAATGCAAGATATAACATGGGCTATCTCCGCAAGGAAACATGAGATCTGCAAAAGTTATGGTTTTTTGTTCTTCGGGGAGGATGGGGAACATGAATATGTGTTTGTTTTTCGAATTTGACCTCTATCTGAAATGAGCACTTTTCATGCTCTAAGCAGTTTTTCCTAACAAATGCAAGATATAACATTGGCTATCTCCGCAAAGAAACATCAGATGTGCACAACTCATGGTTTTTTGGTCTTCGGGGAGGATGGGGAACATGAATATGTGTTTGTTTTTCGAATTTGAGATCTTTCTGCAATGGGCACTTTTCATGCTATAAGCAGTTTTTCCTAACAAATGCAAGATATAACATTGGCTATCTCCGCAAGGAAACATCAGATCTGCACAACTCATGGTTTTTTGGTCTTCGGGGATGAGGGGGAACATGAATATGTGTTTGTTTTTCGAATTTGAGATCTTTCTGCAATGGGCACTTTTCATACTATAAGCAGTTTTTCCTAACAAATGCAAGATATAACATGGGCTATCTCCGCAAGGAAACATGAGATCTGCAAACGTCATGGTTTTTTGGTCTTCGGGTTGGATGGGGAACATGAATATGTTTTTGTTTTTCGAATTTGACCTCTATCTGAAATGAGCACTTTTCATGCTCTAAGCAGTTTTTCCTAACAAATGCAAGATATAACATTGGCTATCTCCGCAAGGAAACATCAGATCTGCACAACTCATGGTTTTTTGGTCTTCGGGGAGGATGGGGAACATGAATATGTTTTTCTTTTTCGAATTTGAGCTCTTTCTGCAATGGGCACTTTTCATACTATAAGCAGTTTTTCCTAACAAATGCAAGATATAACATGGGCTATCTCCGCAAGGAAACATGAGATCTGCAAACGTTATGGTTTTTTGGTCTTCGGGGAGGATGGGGAACATGAATATGTTTTTGTTTTTCGAATTTGAGCTCTATCTGAAATGAGCACTTTTCATGCTCTAAGCAGTTTTTCCTAACAAATGCAAGATATAACATTGGCTATCTCCACAAGGAAACATCAGATCTGCACAACTCATGGTTTTTTGGTCTTCGGGGAGGATGGGGAACATGAATATGTGATTGTTTTTCGAATTTGAGCTCTTTCTGCAATGGGCACTTTTCATGCTCTAAGCAGTTTTTCCTAACAAATGCAAGATATAACATTGGCTATCTCCGCAAAGAAACATCAGATGTGCACAACTCATGGTTTTTTCGTCTTCGGGGAGGATGGGGAACATGAATATGTGATTGTTTTTCGAATTTGAGCTCTTTCTGCAATGGGCACTTTTCATACTATAAGCAGTTTTTCCTAACAAATGCAAGATATAACATGGGCTATCTCCGCAAGGAAACATGAGATCTGCAAACGTTATGGTTTTTTGGTCTTCGGGGAGGATGGGGAACATGAATATGTTTTTGTTTTTCGAATTTGAGCTCTTTCTGCAATGGGCACTTTTCATGCTATAAGCAGTTTTTCCTAACAAATGCAAGATATAACATTGGCTATCTCCGCAAGGAAACATCAGATCTGCACAACTCATGGTTTTTTGGTCTTCGGGGAGGAGGGGGAACATGAATATGTGTTTGTTTTTCGAATTTGAGATCTTTCTGCAATGGGCACTTTTCATACTATAAGCAGTTTTTCCTAACAAATGCAAGATATAACATGGGCTATCTCCGCAAGGAAACATGAGATCTGCAAACGTCATGGTTTTTTGGTCTTCGGGTTGGATGGGGAACATGAATATGTTTTTGTTTTTCGAATTTGACCTCTATCTGAAATGAGCACTTTTCATGCTCTAAGCAGTTTTTCCTAACAAATGCAAGATATAACATTGGCTATCTCCGCAAGGAAACATCAGATCTGCACAACTCATGGTTTTTTGGTCTTCGGGGAGGATGGGGAACATGAATATGTTTTTCTTTTTCGAATTTGAGCTCTTTCTGCAATGGGCACTTTTCATACTATAAGCAGTTTTTCCTAACAAATGCAAGATATAACATGGGCTATCTCCGCAAGGAAACATGAGATCTGCAAACGTTATGGTTTTTTGGTCTTCGGGGAGGATGGGGAACATGAATATGTGTTTGTTTTTTGAATTTACCTCTATCTGAAATGAGCACTTTTCATGCTCTAAGCAGTTTTTCCTAACAAATGCAAGATATAACATTGGCTATCTCCGCAAGGAAACATCAGATCTGCACAACTCATGGTTTTTTGGTCTTCGGGGAGGAGGGGGAACATGAATATGTGTTTGTTTTTCGAATTTGAGATCTTTCTGCAATGGGCACTTTTCATACTATAAGCAGTTTTTCCTAACAAATGCAAGATATAACATGGGCTATCTCCGCAAGGAAACATGAGATCTGCAAACGTCATGGTTTTTTGGTCTTCGGGTTGGATGGGGAACATGAATATGTTTTTGTTTTTCGAATTTGACCTCTATCTGAAATGAGCACTTTTCATGCTCTAAGCAGTTTTTCCTAACAAATGCAAGATATAACATTGGCTATCTCCGCAAGGAAACATCAGATCTGCACAACTCATGGTTTTTTGGTCTTCGGGGAGGATGGGGAACATGAATATGTGATTGTTTTTCGAATTTGAGCTCTTTCTGCAATGGGCACTTTTCATACTATAAGCAGTTTTTCCTAACAAATGCAAGATATAACATGGGCTATCTCCGCAAGGAAACATGAGATCTGCAAACGTTATGGTTTTTTGGTCTTCGGGGAGGATGGGGAACATGAATATGTTTTTGTTTTTCGAATTTGAGCTCTTTCTGCAATGGGCACTTTTCATGCTATAAGCAGTTTTTCCTAACAAATGCAAGATATAACATTGGCTATCTCCGCAAGGAAACATCAGATCTGCACAACTCATGGTTTTTTGGTCTTTGGGGAGGATGGGGAACATGAATATGTGTTTGTTTTTCGAATTTGACCTCTATCTGAAATTAGCACTTTTCATGCTATAAGCACTTTTTCCTAACAAATGCAAAATATGACATTGGCTATCTCCGCAAGGAAACATCAGATCTGCAAAAGTTATGGTTTTTTGGTCTTCGGGGAGCATGGGGAACATGAATATGTGTTTGTTTTTCGAATTTGAGCTCTATCTGAAATGAGCACTTTTCATGCTCTAAGCAGTTTTTCCTAACAAATGCAAGATATAACATTGGCTATCTCCGCAAGGAAACATCAGATCTGCACAACTCATGGTTTTTTGGTCTTCGGGGAGGATGGGGAACATGAATATGTGATTGTTTTTCGAATTTGAGCTCTTTCTGCAATGGGCACTTTTCATACTATAAGCAGTTTTTCCTAACAAATGCAAGATATAACATGGGCTATCTCCGCAAGGAAACATGAGATCTGCAAAAGTTATGGTTTTTTGTTCTTCGGGGAGGATGGGGAACATGAATATGTGTTTGTTATTCGAATTTGACCTCTATCTGAAATGAGCACTTTTCATGCTCTAAGCAGTTTTTCCTAACAAATGCAAGATATAACATTGGCTATCTCCGCAAGGAAACATCAGATCTGCACAACTCATGGTTTTTTGGTCTTCGGGGAGGATGGAGAACATGAATATGTGATTCTTTTTCGAATTTGAGCTCTTTCTGCAATGGGCACTTTTCATACTATAAGCAGTTTTTCCTAACAAATGCAAGATATAACATGGGCTATCTCCGCAAGGAAACATGAGATCTGCAAACGTTATGGTTTTTTGGTCTTCGGGGAGGATGGGGAACATGAATATGTTTTTGTTTTTCGAATTTGACCTCTATCTGAAATGAGCACTTTTCATGCTCTAAGCAGATTTTCCTAACAAATGCAAGATATAACACTGGCTATCTCCGCAAGGAAACATCAGATCTGCACAACTCATGGTTTTTTGGTCTTCGGGGAGGATGGGGAACATGAAAATGTATTTGTTTTTCGAATTTGACCTCTATCTGAAATGGGCACTTTTCATGCTCTAAGCAGTTTTTCCTAACAAATGCAAGCTATAACATTGGCAATCTCCGCAAGGAAACATCAGATCTGCTCAACTCATGGTTTTTTGGTCTTCGGGGAGGAGGGGGAACATGAATATGTGATTGTTTTTCGAATTTGAGCTCTTTCTCCAATGGGCACTTTTCATACTATAAGCAGTTTTTCCTAACAAATGCAAGATATAACATGGGCTATCTCCGCAAGGAAACATGAGATCTGCAAACGTTATGGTTTTTTGGTCTTCGGAGAGCATGGGGAACATGAATATGTGTTTGTTTTTTGAATTTGACCTCTATCTGAAATGAGCACTTTTCATGCTCTAAGCAGTTTTTCCTAACAAATGCAAGATATAACATTGGCTATCTCCGCAAGGAAACATCAGATCTGCACAACTCATGGTTTTTTGGTCTTCGGGGAGGAGGGGGAACATGAATATGTGTTTGTTTTTCGAATTTGAGATCTTTCTGCAATGGGCACTTTTCATACTATAAGCAGTTTTTCCTAACAAATGCAAGATATAACATGGGCTATCTCCGCAAGGAAACATGAGATCTGCAAACGTCATGGTTTTTTGGTCTTCGGGTTGGATGGGGAACATGAATATGTTTTTGTTTTTCGAATTTGAGATCTTTCTGCAATGGGCACTTTTCATACTATAAGCAGTTTTTCCTAACAAATGCAAGCTATAACATTGGCAATCTCCGCAAGGAAACATCAGATCTGCTCAACTCATGGTTTTTTGGTCTTCGGGGAGGATGGGGAACATGAATATGTGATTGTTTTTCGAATTTGAGCTCTTTCTGCAATGGGCACTTTTCATACTATAAGCAGTTTTTCCTAACAAATGCAAGATATAACATGGGCTATCTCCGCAAGGAAACATGAGATCTGCAAACGTTATGGTTTTTTGGTCTTCGGGGAGGTGGGGGAACATGAAAATGTGTTTGTTTTTCGAATTTGACCTCTATCTGCAATGGGCACTTTTCATGCTCTAAGCAGTTTTTCCTAACAAATGCAAGATATAACACTGGCTATCTCCGCAAGGAAACATCAGATCTGCACAACTCATGGTTTTTTGGTCTTCGGGGAGGATGGGGAACATGAATATGTGATTGTTTTTCGAATTTGAGCTCTTTCTGCAATGGGCACTTTTCATGCTATAAGCAGTTTTTCCTAACAAATGCAAGATATAACATTGGCTATCTCCGCAAGGAAACATCAGATCTGCACAACTCATGGTTTTTTGGTCTTCGGGGAGGATGGGGAACATGAAAATGTGTTTGTTTTTCGAATTTGACCTCTATCTGAAATGGGCACTTTTCATGCTATAAGCACTTTTTCCTAACAAATGCAAGATATAACATTGACTATCTCCGCAAGGAAACATCAGATCTGCACAACTCATGGTTTTTTGTTCTTCCGGGAGGCGGGGGAACATGAAAATGTGTTTGTTTTTCGAATTTGACCTCTATCTGAAATGGGCACTTTTCATGCTATAAGCAGTTTTTCCTAACAAATGCAAGATATAACATGGGCTATCTCCGCAAGGAAACATCAGATCTGCACAACTCATGGTTTTTTGGTCTTCGGGGAGGAGGGGGAACATGAATATGTGTTTGTTTTTCGAATTTGAGATCTTTCTGCAATGGGCACTTTTCATACTATAAGCAGTTTTTCCTAACAAATGCAAGATATAACATTGGCAATCTCCGCAAGGAAACATCAGATCTGCTCAACTCATGGTTTTTTGGTCTTCGGGGAGGAGGGGGAACATGAATATGTGATTGTTTTTCGAATTTGAGCTCTTTCTCCAATGGGCACTTTTCATACTATAAGCAGTTTTTCCTAACAAATGCAAGATATAACATGGGCTATCTCCGCAAGGAAACATGAGATCTGCAAACGTTATGGTTTTTTGGTCTTCGGAGAGCATGGGGAACATGAATATGTGTTTGTTTTTTGAATTTGACCTCTATCTGAAATGAGCACTTTTCATGCTCTAAGCAGTTTTTCCTAACAAATGCAAGATATAACATTGGCTATCTCCGCAAGGAAACATCAGATCTGCACAACTCATGGTTTTTTGGTCTTCGGGGAGGAGGGGGAACATGAATATGTGTTTGTTTTTCGAATTTGAGATCTTTCTGCAATGGGCACTTTTCATACTATAAGCAGTTTTTCCTAACAAATGCAAGATATAACATGGGCTATCTCCGCAAGGAAACATGAGATCTGCAAACGTCATGGTTTTTTGGTCTTCGGGTTGGATGGGGAACATGAATATGTTTTTGTTTTTCGAATTTGACCTCTATCTGAGATGAGCACTTTTCATGCTCTAAGCAGTTTTTCCTAACAAATGCAAGATATAACATTGGCTATCTCCGCAAGGAAACATCAGATCTGCACAACTCATGGTTTTTTGGTCTTCGGGGAGGATGGGGAACATGAATATGTGATTGTTTTTCGAATTTGAGCTCTTTCTGCAATGGGCACTTTTCATACTATAAGCAGTTTTTCCTAACAAATGCAAGATATAACATGGGCTATCTCCGCAAGGAAACATGAGATCTGCAAACGTTATGGTTTTTTGGTCTTCGGGGAGGATGGGGAACATGAATATGTTTTTGTTTTTCGAATTTGAGCTCTTTCTGCAATGGGCACTTTTCATGCTATAAGCAGTTTTTCCTAACAAATGCAAGATATAACATTGGCTATCTCCGCAAGGAAACATCAGATCTGCACAACTCATGGTTTTTTGGTCTTTGGGGAGGATGGGGAACATGAATATGTGTTTGTTTTTCGAATTTGACCTCTATCTGAAATTAGCACTTTTCATGCTATAAGCACTTTTTCCTAACAAATGCAAAATATGACATTGGCTATCTCCGCAAGGAAACATCAGATCTGCAAAAGTTATGGTTTTTTGGTCTTCGGGGAGCATGGGGAACATGAATATGTGTTTGTTTTTCGAATTTGAGCTCTATCTGAAATGAGCACTTTTCATGCTCTAAGCAGTTTTTCCTAACAAATGCAAGATATAACATTGGCTATCTCCGCAAGGAAACATCAGATCTGCACAACTCATGGTTTTTTGGTCTTCGGGGAGGATGGGGAACATGAATATGTGATTGTTTTTCGAATTTGAGCTCTTTCTGCAATGGGCACTTTTCATACTATAAGCAGTTTTTCCTAACAAATGCAAGATATAACATGGGCTATCTCCGCAAGGAAACATGAGATCTGCAAAAGTTATGGTTTTTTGTTCTTCGGGGAGGATGGGGAACATGAATATGTGTTTGTTATTCGAATTTGACCTCTATCTGAAATGAGCACTTTTCATGCTCTAAGCAGTTTTTCCTAACAAATGCAAGATATAACATTGGCTATCTCCGCAAGGAAACATCAGATCTGCACAACTCATGGTTTTTTGGTCTTCGGGGAGGATGGAGAACATGAATATGTGATTCTTTTTCGAATTTGAGCTCTTTCTGCAATGGGCACTTTTCATACTATAAGCAGTTTTTCCTAACAAATGCAAGATATAACATGGGCTATCTCCGCAAGGAAACATGAGATCTGCAAACGTTATGGTTTTTTGGTCTTCGGGGAGGATGGGGAACATGAATATGTTTTTGTTTTTCGAATTTGAGCTCTATCTGAAATGAGCACTTTTCATGCTCTAAGCAGTTTTTCCTAACAAATGCAAGATATAACATTGGCTATCTCCGCAAGGAAACATCAGATCTGCACAACTCATGGTTTTTTGGTCTTCGGGGAGGATGGGGAACATGAATATGTGATTGTTTTTCGAATTTGAGCTCTTTCTGCATTGGGCACTTTTCATACTATAAGCAGTTTTTCCTAACAAATGCAAGATATAACATGGGCTATCTCCGCAAGGAAACATGAGATCTGCAAAAGTTATGGTTTTTTGTTCTTCGGGGAGGATGGGGAACATGAATATGTGTTTGTTTTTCGAATTTGACCTCTATCTGAAATGAGCACTTTTCATGCTCTAAGCAGATTTTCCTAACAAATGCAAGATATAACACTGGCTATCTCCGCAAGGAAACATCAGATCTGCACAACTCATGGTTTTTTGGTCTTCGGGGAGGATGGGGAACATGAAAATGTATTTGTTTTTCGAATTTGACCTCTATCTGAAATGGGCACTTTTCATGCTCTAAGCAGTTTTTCCTAACAAATGCAAGCTATAACATTGGCAATCTCCGCAAGGAAACATCAGATCTGCTCAACTCATGGTTTTTTGGTCTTCGGGGAGGAGGGGGAACATGAATATGTGATTGTTTTTCGAATTTGAGCTCTTTCTCCAATGGGCACTTTTCATACTATAAGCAGTTTTTCCTAACAAATGCAAGCTATAACATTGGCAATCTCCGCAAGGAAACATCAGATCTGCTCAACTCATGGTTTTTTGGTCTTCGGGGAGGATGGGGAACATGAATATGTGATTGTTTTTCGAATTTGAGCTCTTTCTGCAATGGGCACTTTTCATACTATAAGCAGTTTTTCCTAACAAATGCAAGATATAACATGGGCTATCTCCGCAAGGAAACATGAGATCTGCAAACGTTATGGTTTTTTGGTCTTCGGGGAGGTGGGGGAACATGAAAATGTGTTTGTTTTTCGAATTTGACCTCTATCTGCAATGGGCACTTTTCATGCTCTAAGCAGTTTTTCCTAACAAATGCAAGATATAACACTGGCTATCTCCGCAAGGAAACATCAGATCTGCACAACTCATGGTTTTTTGGTCTTCGGGGAGGATGGGGAACATGAATATGTGATTGTTTTTCGAATTTGAGCTCTTTCTGCAATGGGCACTTTTCATGCTATAAGCAGTTTTTCCTAACAAATGCAAGATATAACATTGGCTATCTCCGCAAGGAAACATCAGATCTGCACAACTCATGGTTTTTTGGTCTTCGGGGAGGATGGGGAACATGAAAATGTGTTTGTTTTTCGAATTTGACCTCTATCTGAAATGGGCACTTTTCATGCTATAAGCAGTTTTTCCTAACAAATGCAAGATATAACATGGGATATCTCCGCAAGGAAACATCAGATCTGCACAACTCATGGTTTTTTGGTCTTCGGGGAGGATGGGGAACATGAATATGTGTTTGTTTTTCGAATTTGAGATCTTTCTGCAATGGGCACTTTTCATACTATAAGCAGTTTTTCCTAACAAATGAAAGCTATAACATTGGCAATCTCCGCAAGGAAACATCAGATCTGCTCAACTCATGGTTTTTTGGTCTTCGGGGAGGAGGGGGAACATGAAAATGTGTTTGTTTTTCGAATTTGACCTCTATCTGAAATGGGCACTTTTCATGCTATAAGCAGTTTTTCCTAACAAATGCAAGATATAACATGGGCTATCTCCGCAAGGAAACATGAGATCTGCAAAAGTTATGTTTTTTTGTTCTTCGGGGAGGATGGGGAACATGAATATGTGTTTGTTTTTCGAATTTGACCTCTATCTGAAATGAGCACTTTTCATGCTCTAAGCAGTTTTTCCTAACAAATGCAAGATATAACATTGGCTATCTCCGCAAAGAAACATCAGATGTGCACAACTCATGGTTTTTTGGTCTTCGGGGAGGATGGGGAACATGAATATGTGATTGTTTTTCGAATTTGAGCTTCTTCTGCAATGGGCACTTTTCATACTATAAGCAGTTTTTCCTAACAAATGCAAGATATAACATGGGCTATCTCCGCAAGGAAACATGAGATCTGCAAACGTTATG
Organism: Vipera ursinii; assembly: GCF_947247035.1. Classification (NCBI taxonomy): domain Eukaryota; kingdom Metazoa; phylum Chordata; class Lepidosauria; order Squamata; family Viperidae; genus Vipera; species Vipera ursinii. The sequence continues at coordinate 780,177 of NC_139519.1, read as the reverse complement.
GTTTTTTGGTCTTCGGAGAGCATGGGGAACATGAATATGTGTTTGTTTTTTGAATTTGACCTCTATCTGAAATGAGCACTTTTCATGCTCTAAGCAGTTTTTCCTAACAAATGCAAGATATAACATTGGCTATCTCCGCAAGGAAACATCAGATCTGCACAACTCATGGTTTTTTGGTCTTCGGGGAGGAGGGGGAACATGAATATGTGTTTGTTTTTCGAATTTGAGATCTTTCTGCAATGGGCACTTTTCATACTATAAGCAGTTTTTCCTAACAAATGCAAGATATAACATGGGCTATCTCCGCAAGGAAACATGAGATCTGCAAACGTCATGGTTTTTTGGTCTTCGGGTTGGATGGGGAACATGAATATGTTTTTGTTTTTCGAATTTGACCTCTATCTGAGATGAGCACTTTTCATGCTCTAAGCAGTTTTTCCTAACAAATGCAAGATATAACATTGGCTATCTCCGCAAGGAAACATCAGATCTGCACAACTCATGGTTTTTTGGTCTTCGGGGAGGATGGGGAACATGAATATGTGATTGTTTTTCGAATTTGAGCTCTTTCTGCAATGGGCACTTTTCATACTATAAGCAGTTTTTCCTAACAAATGCAAGATATAACATGGGCTATCTCCGCAAGGAAACATGAGATCTGCAAACGTTATGGTTTTTTGGTCTTCGGGGAGGATGGGGAACATGAATATGTTTTTGTTTTTCGAATTTGAGCTCTTTCTGCAATGGGCACTTTTCATGCTATAAGCAGTTTTTCCTAACAAATGCAAGATATAACATTGGCTATCTCCGCAAGGAAACATCAGATCTGCACAACTCATGGTTTTTTGGTCTTTGGGGAGGATGGGGAACATGAATATGTGTTTGTTTTTCGAATTTGACCTCTATCTGAAATTAGCACTTTTCATGCTATAAGCACTTTTTCCTAACAAATGCAAAATATGACATTGGCTATCTCCGCAAGGAAACATCAGATCTGCAAAAGTTATGGTTTTTTGGTCTTCGGGGAGCATGGGGAACATGAATATGTGTTTGTTTTTCGAATTTGAGCTCTATCTGAAATGAGCACTTTTCATGCTCTAAGCAGTTTTTCCTAACAAATGCAAGATATAACATTGGCTATCTCCGCAAGGAAACATCAGATCTGCACAACTCATGGTTTTTTGGTCTTCGGGGAGGATGGGGAACATGAATATGTGATTGTTTTTCGAATTTGAGCTCTTTCTGCAATGGGCACTTTTCATACTATAAGCAGTTTTTCCTAACAAATGCAAGATATAACATGGGCTATCTCCGCAAGGAAACATGAGATCTGCAAAAGTTATGGTTTTTTGTTCTTCGGGGAGGATGGGGAACATGAATATGTGTTTGTTATTCGAATTTGACCTCTATCTGAAATGAGCACTTTTCATGCTCTAAGCAGTTTTTCCTAACAAATGCAAGATATAACATTGGCTATCTCCGCAAGGAAACATCAGATCTGCACAACTCATGGTTTTTTGGTCTTCGGGGAGGATGGAGAACATGAATATGTGATTCTTTTTCGAATTTGAGCTCTTTCTGCAATGGGCACTTTTCATACTATAAGCAGTTTTTCCTAACAAATGCAAGATATAACATGGGCTATCTCCGCAAGGAAACATGAGATCTGCAAACGTTATGGTTTTTTGGTCTTCGGGGAGGATGGGGAACATGAATATGTTTTTGTTTTTCGAATTTGAGCTCTATCTGAAATGAGCACTTTTCATGCTCTAAGCAGTTTTTCCTAACAAATGCAAGATATAACATTGGCTATCTCCGCAAGGAAACATCAGATCTGCACAACTCATGGTTTTTTGGTCTTCGGGGAGGATGGGGAACATGAATATGTGATTGTTTTTCGAATTTGAGCTCTTTCTGCAATGGGCACTTTTCATACTATAAGCAGTTTTTCCTAACAAATGCAAGATATAACATGGGCTATCTCCGCAAGGAAACATGAGATCTGCAAAAGTTATGGTTTTTTGTTCTTCGGGGAGGATGGGGAACATGAATATGTGTTTGTTTTTCGAATTTGACCTCTATCTGAAATGAGCACTTTTCATGCTCTAAGCAGATTTTCCTAACAAATGCAAGATATAACACTGGCTATCTCCGCAAGGAAACATCAGATCTGCACAACTCATGGTTTTTTGGTCTTCGGGGAGGATGGGGAACATGAAAATGTATTTGTTTTTCGAATTTGACCTCTATCTGAAATGGGCACTTTTCATGCTCTAAGCAGTTTTTCCTAACAAATGCAAGCTATAACATTGGCAATCTCCGCAAGGAAACATCAGATCTGCTCAACTCATGGTTTTTTGGTCTTCGGGGAGGAGGGGGAACATGAATATGTGATTGTTTTTCGAATTTGAGCTCTTTCTCCAATGGGCACTTTTCATACTATAAGCAGTTTTTCCTAACAAATGCAAGCTATAACATTGGCAATCTCCGCAAGGAAACATCAGATCTGCTCAACTCATGGTTTTTTGGTCTTCGGGGAGGATGGGGAACATGAATATGTGATTGTTTTTCGAATTTGAGCTCTTTCTGCAATGGGCACTTTTCATACTATAAGCAGTTTTTCCTAACAAATGCAAGATATAACATGGGCTATCTCCGCAAGGAAACATGAGATCTGCAAACGTTATGGTTTTTTGGTCTTCGGGGAGGTGGGGGAACATGAAAATGTGTTTGTTTTTCGAATTTGACCTCTATCTGCAATGGGCACTTTTCATGCTCTAAGCAGTTTTTCCTAACAAATGCAAGATATAACACTGGCTATCTCCGCAAGGAAACATCAGATCTGCACAACTCATGGTTTTTTGGTCTTCGGGGAGGATGGGGAACATGAATATGTGATTGTTTTTCGAATTTGAGCTCTTTCTGCAATGGGCACTTTTCATGCTATAAGCAGTTTTTCCTAACAAATGCAAGATATAACATTGGCTATCTCCGCAAGGAAACATCAGATCTGCACAACTCATGGTTTTTTGGTCTTCGGGGAGGATGGGGAACATGAAAATGTGTTTGTTTTTCGAATTTGACCTCTATCTGAAATGGGCACTTTTCATGCTATAAGCAGTTTTTCCTAACAAATGCAAGATATAACATGGGATATCTCCGCAAGGAAACATCAGATCTGCACAACTCATGGTTTTTTGGTCTTCGGGGAGGATGGGGAACATGAATATGTGTTTGTTTTTCGAATTTGAGATCTTTCTGCAATGGGCACTTTTCATACTATAAGCAGTTTTTCCTAACAAATGAAAGCTATAACATTGGCAATCTCCGCAAGGAAACATCAGATCTGCTCAACTCATGGTTTTTTGGTCTTCGGGGAGGAGGGGGAACATGAAAATGTGTTTGTTTTTCGAATTTGACCTCTATCTGAAATGGGCACTTTTCATGCTATAAGCAGTTTTTCCTAACAAATGCAAGATATAACATGGGCAATCTCCGCAAGGAAACATGAGATCTGCAAAAGTTATGTTTTTTTGTTCTTCGGGGAGGATGGGGAACATGAATATGTGTTTGTTTTTCGAATTTGACCTCTATCTGAAATGAGCACTTTTCATGCTCTAAGCAGTTTTTCCTAACAAATGCAAGATATAACATTGGCTATCTCCGCAAAGAAACATCAGATGTGCACAACTCATGGTTTTTTGGTCTTCGGGGAGGATGGGGAACATGAATATGTGATTGTTTTTCGAATTTGAGCTTCTTCTGCAATGGGCACTTTTCATACTATAAGCAGTTTTTCCTAACAAATGCAAGATATAACATGGGCTATCTCCGCAAGGAAACATGAGATCTGCAAACGTTATGGTTTTTTGGTCTTCGGGGAGGATGGGGAACATGAATATGTTTTTGTTTTTCGAATTTGAGCTCTTTCTGCAATGGGCACTTTTCATACTATAAGCAGTTTTTCCTAACAAATGCAAGATTTAACATTGGCTATCTCCGCAAGGAAACATCAGATCTGCTCAACCCATGGTTTTTTGGTCTTCGGGGAGGAGGGGGAACATGAATATGTGTTTCTTTTTCGAATTTGAGCTCTTTCTGCAATGGGCACTTTTCATACTATAAGCAGTTTTTCCTAACAAATGCAAGATATAACATGGGCTATCTCCGCAAGGAAACATGAGATCTGCAAAAGTTATGGTTTTTTGTTCTTCGGGGAAGATGGGGAACATGAATATGTGTTTGTTTTTCGAATTTGACCTCTATCTGAAATGGGCACTTTTCATGCTATAAGCAGTTTTTCCTAACAAATGCAAGATATAACATTGGCTATCTCCGCAAGGAAACATCAGATCTGCACAACTCATGGTTTTTTGGTCTTCGGGGAGGTGGGGGAACATGAAAATGTGTTTGTTTTTCGAATTTGACCTCTATCTGAAATGGGCACTTTTCATGCTATAAGCACTTTTTCCTAACAAATGCAAAATATGACATTGGCTATCTCCGCAAGGAAACATCAGATCTGCAAAAGTTATGGTTTTTTGGTCTTCGGGGAGCATGGGGAACATGAATATGTGTTTGTTTTTCGAATTTGAGCTCTATCTGAAATGAGCACTTTTCATGCTCTAAGCAGTTTTTCCTAACAAATGCAAGATATAACATTGGCTATCTCCGCAAGGAAACATCAGATCTGCACAACTCATGGTTTTTTGGTCTTCGGGGAGGATGGGGAACATGAATATGTGATTGTTTTTCGAATTTGAGCTCTTTCTGCAATGGGCACTTTTCATACTATAAGCAGTTTTTCCTAACAAATGCAAGATATAACATGGGCTATCTCCGCAAGGAAACATGAGATCTGCAAAAGTTATGGTTTTTTGTTCTTCGGGGAGGATGGGGAACATGAATATGTGTTTGTTATTCGAATTTGACCTCTATCTGAAATGAGCACTTTTCATGCTCTAAGCAGTTTTTCCTAACAAATGCAAGATATAACATTGGCTATCTCCGCAAGGAAACATCAGATCTGCACAACTCATGGTTTTTTGGTCTTCGGGGAGGATGGAGAACATGAATATGTGATTGTTTTTCGAATTTGAGCTCTTTCTGCAATGGGCACTTTTCATGCTATAAGCAGTTTTTCCTAACAAATGCAAGATATAACATTGGCTATCTCCGCAAGGAAACATCAGATCTGCACAACTCATGGTTTTTTGGTCTTCGGGGAGGATGGGGAACATGAATATGTGTTTGTTTTTCGAATTTGAGATCTTTCTGCAATGGGCACTTTTCATACTATAAGCAGTTTTTCCTAACAAATGCAAGCTATAACATTGGCAATCTCCGCAAGGAAACATCAGATCTGCTCAACTCATGGTTTTTTGGTCTTCGGGGAGGAGGGGGAACATGAATATGTGTTTGTTTTTCGAATTTGAGCTCTTTCTGCAATGGGCACTTTTCATACTATAAGCAGTTTTTCCTAACAAATGCAAGATATAACATGGGCTATCTACGCAAGGAAACATGAGATCTGCAAACGTTATGGTTTTTTGGTCTTCGGGGAGGATGGGGAACATGAATATGTTTTTGTTTTTCGAATTTGAGCTCTTTCTGCAATGAGCACTTTTCATGCTATAAGCACTTTTTCCTAACAAATGCAAGATATAACATTGGCTATCTCCGCAAGGAAACATCAGATCTGCAAAAGTTATGGTTTTTTGGTCTTCGGGGAGCATGGGGAACATGAATATGTGTTTGTTTTTCGAATTTGACCTCTATCTGAAATGAGCACTTTTCATGCTCTAAGCAGTTTTTCCTAACAAATGCAAGATATAACATGGGCTATCTCCGCAAGGAAACATGAGATCTGCAAACGTTATGGTTTTTTGGTCTTCGGGGAGGAGGGGGAACATGAATATGTGTTTGTTTTTCGAATTTGAGATCTTTCTGCAATGGGCACTTTTCATACTATAAGCAGTTTTTCCTAACAAATGCAAGATATAACATGGGCTATCTCCGCAAGGAAACATGAGATCTGCAAACGTTATGGTTTTTTGGTCTTCGGGTTGGATGGGGAACATGAATATGTTTTTGTTTTTCGAATTTGACCTCTATCTGAAATGAGCACTTTTCATGCTCTAAGCAGTTTTTCCTAACAAATGCAAGATATAACATTGGCTATCTCCGCAAGGAAACATCAGATCTGCACAACTCATGGTTTTTTGGTCTTCGGGGAGGATGGGGAACATGAATATGTGTTTGTTTTTCGAATTTGAGATCTTTCTGCAATGGGCACTTTTCATACTATAAGCAGTTTTTCCTAACAAATGCAAGATATAACATGGGCTATCTCCGCAAGGAAACATGAGGTCTGCAAACGTTATGGTTTTTTGGTCTTCGGGGAGGATGGGGAACATGAATATGTTTTTGTTTTTCGAATTTGAGCTCTATCTGAAATGAGCACTTTTCATGCTCTAAGCAGTTTTTCCTAACAAATGCAAGATATAACATTGGCTATCTCCGCAAGGAAACATCAGATCTGCACAACTCATGGTTTTTTGGTCTTCGGGGAGGATGGGGAACATAAATATGTGATTGTTTTTCGAATTTGAGCTCTTTCTGCAATGGGCACTTTTCATACTATAAGCAGTTTTTCCTAACAAATGCAAGATATAACATGGGCTATCTCCGCAAGGAAACATGAGATCTTCAAAAGTTATGGTTTTTTGTTCTTCAGGGAGGATGGGGAACATGAATATGTGTTTGTTTTTCGAATTTGACCTCTATCTTAAATGAGCACTTTTCATGCTCTAAGCAGTTTTTCCTAACAAATGCAAGATATAACACTGGCTATCTCCGCAAGGAAACATCAGATCTGCACAACTCATGGTTTTTTGGTCTTCGGGGAGGATGGGGAACATGAATACGTGATTGTTTTTCGAATTTGAGCTCTTTCTGCAATGGGCACTTTTCATGCTATAAGCAGTTTTTCCTAACAAATGCAAGATATAACATTGGCAATCTCCGCAAGGAAACATCAGATCTGCTCAACTCATGGTTTTTTGGTCTTCGGGGAGGATGGGGAACATGAATATGTGATTGTTTTTCGAATTTGAGCTTCTTCTGCAATGGGCACTTTTCATACTATAAGCAGTTTTTCCTAACAAATGCAAGATATAACATGGGCTATCTCCGCAAGGAAACATGAGATCTGCAAACGTTATGGTTTTTTGGTCTTCGGGGAGGATGGGGAACATGAATATGTTTTTGTTTTTCAAATTTGAGCTCTTTCTGCAATGGGCACTTTTCATGCTATAAGCAGTTTTTCCTAACAAATGCAAGATATAACATTGGCTATCTCCGCAAGGAAACATCAGATCTGCACAACTCATGGTTTTTTGGTCTTCGGGGAGGTGGGGGAACATGAAAATGTGTTTGTTTTTCGAATTTGACCTCTATCTGAAATGGGCACTTTTCATGCTATAAGCAGTTTTTCCTAACAAATATAAGATATAAAATGGGCTATCTCCGCAAGGAAACATGAGATCTGCAAAAGTTATGGTTTTTTGGTCTTCGGGGAGGATGGGGAACATGAAAATGTGTTTGTTTTTCGAATTTGACCTCTATCTGAAATGGGCACTTTTCATGCTATAAGCAGTTTTTCCTAACAAATGCATGATATAACATTGGCTATCTCCGCAAGGAAACATGAGATCTGCAAACGTTATGGTTTTTTGGTCTTCGGGGAGGTTGGGGAACATGAATATGTTTTTGTTTTTCGAATTTGAGCTCTTTCTGCAATGAGCACTTTTCATGCTATAAGCACTTTTTCCTAACAAATGCAAGATATAACATTGACTATCTCCGCAAGGAAACATCAGATCTGCACAACTCATGGTTTTTTGTTCTTCCGGGAGGCGGGGGAACATGAAAATGTGTTTGTTTTTCGAATTTGACCTCTATCTGAAATGGGCACTTTTCATGCTATAAGCAGTTTTTCCTAACAAATGCAAGATATAACATGGGCTATCTCCGCAAGGAAACATCAGATCTGCACAACTCATGGTTTTTTGGTCTTCGGGGAGGAGGGGGAACATGAATATGTGTTTGTTTTTCGAATTTGAGATCTTTCTGCAATGGGCACTTTTCATACTATAAGCAGTTTTTCCTAACAAATGCAAGATATAACATGGGCTATCTCCGCAAGGAAACATGAGATCTGCAAACGTTATGGTTTTTTGGTCTTCGGGTTGGATGGGGAACATGAATATGTTTTTGTTTTTCGAATTTGACCTCTATCTGAAATGAGCACTTTTCATGCTCTAAGCAGTTTTTCCTAACAAATGCAAGATATAACATTGGCTATCTCCGCAAGGAAACATCAGATCTGCACAACTCATGGTTTTTTGGTCTTCGGGGAGGATGGGGAACATGAATATGTGTTTGTTTTTCGAATTTGAAATCTTTCTGCAATGGGCACTTTTCATACTATAAGCAGTTTTTCCTAACAAATGCAAGATATAACATGGGCTATCTCCGCAAGGAAACATGAGGTCTGCAAACGTTATGGTTTTTTGGTCTTCGGGGAGGATGGGGAACATGAATATGTTTTTGTTTTTCGAATTTGAGCTCTATCTGAAATGAGCACTTTTCATGCTCTAAGCAGTTTTTCCTAACAAATGCAAGATATAACATGGGCTATCTCCGCAAGGAAACATGAGATCTGCAAAAGTTATGGTTTTTTGTTCTTCAGGGAGGATGGGGAACATGAATATGTGTTTGTTTTTCGAATTTGACCTCTATCTTAAATGAGCACTTTTCATGCTCTAAGCAGTTTTTCCTAACAAATGCAAGATATAACACTGGCTATCTCCGCAAGGAAACATCAGATCTGCACAACTCATGGTTTTTTGGTCTTCGGGGAGGATGGGGAACATGAATATGTGATTGTTTTTCGAATTTGAGCTCTTTCTGCAATGGGCACTTTTCATGCTATAAGCAGTTTTTCCTAACAAATGCAAGATATCACATTGGCTATCTCCGCAAGGAAACATCAGATCTGCACAACTCATGGTTTTTTGGTCTTCGGGGAGGATGGGGAACATGAAAATGTGTTTGTTTTTCGAATTTGACCTCTATCTGAAATGGGCACTTTTCATGCTATAAGCAGTTTTTCCTAACAAATGCAAGATATAACATGGGATATCTCCGCAAGGAAACATCAGATGTGCACAACTCATGGTTTTTTGGTCTTCGGGGAGGATGGGGAACATGAATATGTGATTGTTTTTCGAATTTGAGCTCTTTCTGCAATGGGCACTTTTCATACTATAAGCAGTTTTTCCTAACAAATGCAACATGGGCTATCTCCGCAAGGAAACATGAGATCTGCAAACGTTATGGTTTTTTGGTCTTCGGGGAGGATGGGGAACATGAATATGTTTTTGTTTTTCGAATTTGAGCTCTTTCTGCAATGGGCACTTTTCATACTATAAGCAGTTTTTCCTAACAAATGCAAGATTTAACATTGGCTATCTCCGCAAGGAAACATCAGATCTGCTCAACCCATGGTTTTTTGGTCTTCGGGGAGGAGGGGGAACATGAATATGTGTTTCTTTTTCGAATTTGAGCTCTTTCTGCAATGGGCACTTTTCATACTATAAGCAGTTTTTCCTAACAAATGCAAGATATAACATGGGCTATCTCCGCAAGGAAACATGAGATCTGCAAAAGTTATGGTTTTTTGGTCTTCGGGGAGGATGGGGAACATGAAAATGTGTTTGTTTTTCGAATTTGACCTCTATCTGAAATGGGCAATTTTCATACTATAAGCAGTTTTTCCTAACAAATGCATGATATAACATTGGCTATCTCCGCAAGGAAACATGAGATCTGCAAACGTTATGGTTTTTTGGTCTTCGGGGAGGTTGGGGAACATGAATATGTTTTTGTTTTTCGAATTTGAGCTCTATCTGAAATGAGCACTTTTCATGCTCTAAGCAGTTTTTCCTAACAAATGCAAGATATAACATGGGCTATCTCCGCAAGGAAACATGAGATCTGCAAAAGTTATGGTTTTTTGTTCTTCAGGGAGGATGGGGAACATGAATATGTGTTTGTTTTTCGAATTTGACCTCTATCTTAAATGAGCACTTTTCATGCTCTAAGCAGTTTTTCCTAACAAATGCAAGATATAACACTGGCTATCTCCGCAAGGAAACATCAGATCTGCACAACTCATGGTTTTTTGGTCTTCGGGGAGGATGGGGAACATGAATATGTGATTGTTTTTCGAATTTGAGCTCTTTCTGCAATGGGCACTTTTCATGCTATAAGCAGTTTTTCCTAACAAATGCAAGATATAACATTGGCTATCTCCGCAAGGAAACATCAGATCTGCACAACTCATGGTTTTTTGGTCTTCGGGGAGGATGGGGAACATGAAAATGTGTTTGTTTTTCGAATTTGACCTCTATCTGAAATGGGCACTTTTCATGCTATAAGCAGTTTTTCCTAACAAATGCAAGATATAACATGGGATATCTCCGCAAGGAAACATCAGATGTGCACAACTCATGGTTTTTTGGTCTTCGGGGAGGATGGGGAACATGAATATGTGATTGTTTTTCGAATTTGAGCTCTTTCTGCAATGGGCACTTTTCATACTATAAGCAGTTTTTCCTAACAAATGCAACATGGGCTATCTCCGCAAGGAAATATGAGATCTGCAAACGTTATGGTTTTTTGGTCTTCGGGGAGGATGGGGAACATGAATATGTTTTTGTTTTTCGAATTTGAGCTCTTTCTGCAATGGGCACTTTTCATACTATAAGCAGTTTTTCCTAACAAATGCAAGATTTAACATTGGCTATCTCCGCAAGGAAACATCAGATCTGCTCAACCCATGGTTTTTTGGTCTTCGGGGAGGAGGGGGAACATGAATATGTGTTTCTTTTTCGAATTTGAGCTCTTTCTGCAATGGGCACTTTTCATACTATAAGCAGTTTTTCCTAACAAATGCAAGATATAACATGGGCTATCTCCGCAAGGAAACATGAGATCTGCAAAAGTTATGGTTTTTTGGTCTTCGGGGAGGATGGGGAACATGAAAATGTGTTTGTTTTTCGAATTTGACCTCTATCTGAAATGGGCAATTTTCATACTATAAGCAGTTTTTCCTAACAAATGCATGATATAACATTGGCTATCTCCGCAAGGAAACATGAGATCTGCAAACGTTATGGTTTTTTGGTCTTCGGGGAGGTTGGGGAACATGAATATGTTTTTGTTTTTCGAATTTGAGCTCTATCTGAAATGAGCACTTTTCATGCTCTAAGCAGTTTTTCCTAACAAATGCAAGATATAACATGGGCTATCTCCGCAAGGAAACATGAGATCTGCAAAAGTTATGGTTTTTTGTTCTTCAGGGAGGATGGGGAACATGAATATGTGTTTGTTTTTCGAATTTGACCTCTATCTTAAATGAGCACTTTTCATGCTCTAAGCAGTTTTTCCTAACAAATGCAAGATATAACACTGGCTATCTCCGCAAGGAAACATCAGATCTGCACAACTCATGGTTTTTTGGTCTTCGGGGAGGATGGGGAACATGAATATGTGATTGTTTTTCGAATTTGAGCTCTTTCTGCAATGGGCACTTTTCATGCTATAAGCAGTTTTTCCTAACAAATGCAAGATATAACATTGGCTATCTCCGCAAGGAAACATCAGATCTGCACAACTCATGGTTTTTTGGTCTTCGGGGAGGATGGGGAACATGAAAATGTGTTTGTTTTTCGAATTTGACCTCTATCTGAAATGGGCACTTTTCATGCTATAAGCAGTTTTTCCTAACAAATGCAAGATATAACATGGGATATCTCCGCAAGGAAACATCAGATGTGCACAACTCATGGTTTTTTGGTCTTCGGGGAGGATGGGGAACATGAATATGTGATTGTTTTTCGAATTTGAGCTCTTTCTGCAATGGGCACTTTTCATACTATAAGCAGTTTTTCCTAACAAATGCAACATGGGCTATCTCCGCAAGGAAACATGAGATCTGCAAACGTTATGGTTTTTTGGTCTTCGGGGAGGATGGGGAACATGAATATGTTTTTGTTTTTCGAATTTGAGCTCTTTCTGCAATGGGCACTTTTCATACTATAAGCAGTTTTTCCTAACAAATGCAAGATTTAACATTGGCTATCTCCGCAAGGAAACATCAGATCTGCTCAACCCATGGTTTTTTGGTCTTCGGGGAGGAGGGGGAACATGAATATGTGTTTCTTTTTCGAATTTGAGCTCTTTCTGCAATGGGCACTTTTCATACTATAAGCAGTTTTTCCTAACAAATGCAAGATATAACATGGGCTATCTCCGCAAGGAAACATGAGATCTGCAAAAGTTATGGTTTTTTGGTCTTCGGGGAGGATGGGGAACATGAAAATGTGTTTGTTTTTCGAATTTGACCTCTATCTGAAATGGGCAATTTTCATACTATAAGCAGTTTTTCCTAACAAATGCATGATATAACATTGGCTATCTCCGCAAGGAAACATGAGATCTGCAAACGTTATGGTTTTTTGGTCTTCGGGGAGGTTGGGGAACATGAATATGTTTTTGTTTTTCGAATTTGAGCTCTTTCTGCAATGAGCACTTTTCATGCTATAAGCACTTTTTCCTAACAAATGCAAGATATAACATTGACTATCTCCGCAAGGAAACATCAGATCTGCACAACTCATGGTTTTTTGTTCTTCCGGGAGGCGGGGGAACATGAAAATGTGTTTGTTTTTCGAATTTGACCTCTATCTGAAATGGGCACTTTTCATGCTATAAGCAGTTTTTCCTAACAAATGCAAGCTATAACATTGGCAATCTCCGCAAGGAAACATCAGATCTGCTCAACTCATGGTTTTTTGGTCTTCGGGGAGGAGGGGGAACATGAATATGTGATTGTTTTTCGAATTTGAGCTCTTTCTCCAATGGGCACTTTTCATACTATAAGCAGTTTTTCCTAACAAATGCAAGATATAACATGGGCTATCTCCGCAAGGAAACATGAGATCTGCAAACGTTATGGTTTTTTGGTCTTCGGAGAGCATGGGGAACATGAATATGTGTTTGTTTTTTGAATTTGACCTCTATCTGAAATGAGCACTTTTCATGCTCTAAGCAGTTTTTCCTAACAAATGCAAGATATAACATTGGCTATCTCCGCAAGGAAACATCAGATCTGCACAACTCATGGTTTTTTGGTCTTCGGGGAGGAGGGGGAACATGAATATGTGTTTGTTTTTCGAATTTGAGATCTTTCTGCAATGGGCACTTTTCATACTATAAGCAGTTTTTCCTAACAAATGCAAGATATAACATGGGCTATCTCCGCAAGGAAACATGAGATCTGCAAACGTCATGGTTTTTTGGTCTTCGGGTTGGATGGGGAACATGAATATGTTTTTGTTTTTCGAATTTGAGATCTTTCTGCAATGGGCACTTTTCATACTATAAGCAGTTTTTCCTAACAAATGCAAGCTATAACATTGGCAATCTCCGCAAGGAAACATCAGATCTGCTCAACTCATGGTTTTTTGGTCTTCGGGGAGGATGGGGAACATGAATATGTGATTGTTTTTCGAATTTGAGCTCTTTCTGCAATGGGCACTTTTCATACTATAAGCAGTTTTTCCTAACAAATGCAAGATATAACATGGGCTATCTCCGCAAGGAAACATGAGATCTGCAAACGTTATGGTTTTTTGGTCTTCGGGGAGGTGGGGGAACATGAAAATGTGTTTGTTTTTCGAATTTGACCTCTATCTGCAATGGGCACTTTTCATGCTCTAAGCAGTTTTTCCTAACAAATGCAAGATATAACACTGGCTATCTCCGCAAGGAAACATCAGATCTGCACAACTCATGGTTTTTTGGTCTTCGGGGAGGATGGGGAACATGAATATGTGATTGTTTTTCGAATTTGAGCTCTTTCTGCAATGGGCACTTTTCATGCTATAAGCAGTTTTTCCTAACAAATGCAAGATATAACATTGGCTATCTCCGCAAGGAAACATCAGATCTGCACAACTCATGGTTTTTTGGTCTTCGGGGAGGATGGGGAACATGAAAATGTGTTTGTTTTTCGAATTTGACCTCTATCTGAAATGGGCACTTTTCATGCTATAAGCACTTTTTCCTAACAAATGCAAGATATAACATTGACTATCTCCGCAAGGAAACATCAGATCTGCACAACTCATGGTTTTTTGTTCTTCCGGGAGGCGGGGGAACATGAAAATGTGTTTGTTTTTCGAATTTGACCTCTATCTGAAATGGGCACTTTTCATGCTATAAGCAGTTTTTCCTAACAAATGCAAGATATAACATGGGCTATCTCCGCAAGGAAACATCAGATCTGCACAACTCATGGTTTTTTGGTCTTCGGGGAGGAGGGGGAACATGAATATGTGTTTGTTTTTCGAATTTGAGATCTTTCTGCAATGGGCACTTTTCATACTATAAGCAGTTTTTCCTAACAAATGCAAGATATAACATTGGCAATCTCCGCAAGGAAACATCAGATCTGCTCAACTCATGGTTTTTTGGTCTTCGGGGAGGAGGGGGAACATGAATATGTGATTGTTTTTCGAATTTGAGCTCTTTCTCCAATGGGCACTTTTCATACTATAAGCAGTTTTTCCTAACAAATGCAAGATATAACATGGGCTATCTCCGCAAGGAAACATGAGATCTGCAAACGTTATGGTTTTTTGGTCTTCGGAGAGCATGGGGAACATGAATATGTGTTTGTTTTTTGAATTTGACCTCTATCTGAAATGAGCACTTTTCATGCTCTAAGCAGTTTTTCCTAACAAATGCAAGATATAACATTGGCTATCTCCGCAAGGAAACATCAGATCTGCACAACTCATGGTTTTTTGGTCTTCGGGGAGGAGGGGGAACATGAATATGTGTTTGTTTTTCGAATTTGAGATCTTTCTGCAATGGGCACTTTTCATACTATAAGCAGTTTTTCCTAACAAATGCAAGATATAACATGGGCTATCTCCGCAAGGAAACATGAGATCTGCAAACGTCATGGTTTTTTGGTCTTCGGGTTGGATGGGGAACATGAATATGTTTTTGTTTTTCGAATTTGACCTCTATCTGAGATGAGCACTTTTCATGCTCTAAGCAGTTTTTCCTAACAAATGCAAGATATAACATTGGCTATCTCCGCAAGGAAACATCAGATCTGCACAACTCATGGTTTTTTGGTCTTCGGGGAGGATGGGGAACATGAATATGTGATTGTTTTTCGAATTTGAGCTCTTTCTGCAATGGGCACTTTTCATACTATAAGCAGTTTTTCCTAACAAATGCAAGATATAACATGGGCTATCTCCGCAAGGAAACATGAGATCTGCAAACGTTATGGTTTTTTGGTCTTCGGGGAGGATGGGGAACATGAATATGTTTTTGTTTTTCGAATTTGAGCTCTTTCTGCAATGGGCACTTTTCATGCTATAAGCAGTTTTTCCTAACAAATGCAAGATATAACATTGGCTATCTCCGCAAGGAAACATCAGATCTGCACAACTCATGGTTTTTTGGTCTTTGGGGAGGATGGGGAACATGAATATGTGTTTGTTTTTCGAATTTGACCTCTATCTGAAATTAGCACTTTTCATGCTATAAGCACTTTTTCCTAACAAATGCAAAATATGACATTGGCTATCTCCGCAAGGAAACATCAGATCTGCAAAAGTTATGGTTTTTTGGTCTTCGGGGAGCATGGGGAACATGAATATGTGTTTGTTTTTCGAATTTGAGCTCTATCTGAAATGAGCACTTTTCATGCTCTAAGCAGTTTTTCCTAACAAATGCAAGATATAACATTGGCTATCTCCGCAAGGAAACATCAGATCTGCACAACTCATGGTTTTTTGGTCTTCGGGGAGGATGGGGAACATGAATATGTGATTGTTTTTCGAATTTGAGCTCTTTCTGCAATGGGCACTTTTCATACTATAAGCAGTTTTTCCTAACAAATGCAAGATATAACATGGGCTATCTCCGCAAGGAAACATGAGATCTGCAAAAGTTATGGTTTTTTGTTCTTCGGGGAGGATGGGGAACATGAATATGTGTTTGTTATTCGAATTTGACCTCTATCTGAAATGAGCACTTTTCATGCTCTAAGCAGTTTTTCCTAACAAATGCAAGATATAACATTGGCTATCTCCGCAAGGAAACATCAGATCTGCACAACTCATGGTTTTTTGGTCTTCGGGGAGGATGGAGAACATGAATATGTGATTCTTTTTCGAATTTGAGCTCTTTCTGCAATGGGCACTTTTCATACTATAAGCAGTTTTTCCTAACAAATGCAAGATATAACATGGGCTATCTCCGCAAGGAAACATGAGATCTGCAAACGTTATGGTTTTTTGGTCTTCGGGGAGGATGGGGAACATGAATATGTTTTTGTTTTTCGAATTTGAGCTCTATCTGAAATGAGCACTTTTCATGCTCTAAGCAGTTTTTCCTAACAAATGCAAGATATAACATTGGCTATCTCCGCAAGGAAACATCAGATCTGCACAACTCATGGTTTTTTGGTCTTCGGGGAGGATGGGGAACATGAATATGTGATTGTTTTTCGAATTTGAGCTCTTTCTGCAATGGGCACTTTTCATACTTTAAGCAGTTTTTCCTAACAAATGCAAGATATAACATGGGCTATCTCCGCAAGGAAACATGAGATCTGCAAAAGTTATGGTTTTTTGTTCTTCGGGGAGGATGGGGAACATGAATATGTGTTTGTTTTTCGAATTTGACCTCTATCTGAAATGAGCACTTTTCATGCTCTAAGCAGATTTTCCTAACAAATGCAAGATATAACACTGGCTATCTCCGCAAGGAAACATCAGATCTGCACAACTCATGGTTTTTTGGTCTTCGGGGAGGATGGGGAACATGAAAATGTATTTGTTTTTCGAATTTGACCTCTATCTGAAATGGGCACTTTTCATGCTCTAAGCAGTTTTTCCTAACAAATGCAAGCTATAACATTGGCAATCTCCGCAAGGAAACATCAGATCTGCTCAACTCATGGTTTTTTGGTCTTCGGGGAGGAGGGGGAACATGAATATGTGATTGTTTTTCGAATTTGAGCTCTTTCTCCAATGGGCACTTTTCATACTATAAGCAGTTTTTCCTAACAAATGCAAGCTATAACATTGGCAATCTCCGCAAGGAAACATCAGATCTGCTCAACTCATGGTTTTTTGGTCTTCGGGGAGGATGGGGAACATGAATATGTGATTGTTTTTCGAATTTGAGCTCTTTCTGCAATGGGCACTTTTCATACTATAAGCAGTTTTTCCTAACAAATGCAAGATATAACATGGGCTATCTCCGCAAGGAAACATGAGATCTGCAAACGTTATGGTTTTTTGGTCTTCGGGGAGGTGGGGGAACATGAAAATGTGTTTGTTTTTCGAATTTGACCTCTATCTGCAATGGGCACTTTTCATGCTCTAAGCAGTTTTTCCTAACAAATGCAAGATATAACACTGGCTATCTCCGCAAGGAAACATCAGATCTGCACAACTCATGGTTTTTTGGTCTTCGGGGAGGATGGGGAACATGAATATGTGATTGTTTTTCGAATTTGAGCTCTTTCTGCAATGGGCACTTTTCATGCTATAAGCAGTTTTTCCTAACAAATGCAAGATATAACATTGGCTATCTCCGCAAGGAAACATCAGATCTGCACAACTCATGGTTTTTTGGTCTTCGGGGAGGATGGGGAACATGAAAATGTGTTTGTTTTTCGAATTTGACCTCTATCTGAAATGGGCACTTTTCATGCTATAAGCAGTTTTTCCTAACAAATGCAAGATATAACATGGGATATCTCCGCAAGGAAACATGAGATCTGCAAACGTCATGGTTTTTTGGTCTTCGGGTTGGATGGGGAACATGAATATGTTTTTGTTTTTCGAATTTGAGATCTTTCTGCAATGGGCACTTTTCATACTATAAGCAGTTTTTCCTAACAAATGCAAGCTATAACATTGGCAATCTCCGCAAGGAAACATCAGATCTGCTCAACTCATGGTTTTTTGGTCTTCGGGGAGGATGGGGAACATGAATATGTGATTGTTTTTCGAATTTGAGCTCTTTCTGCAATGGGCACTTTTCATACTATAAGCAGTTTTTCCTAACAAATGCAAGATATAACATGGGCTATCTCCGCAAGGAAACATGAGATCTGCAAACGTTATGGTTTTTTGGTCTTCGGGGAGGTGGGGGAACATGAAAATGTGTTTGTTTTTCGAATTTGACCTCTATCTGCAATGGGCACTTTTCATGCTCTAAGCAGTTTTTCCTAACAAATGCAAGATATAACACTGGCTATCTCCGCAAGGAAACATCAGATCTGCACAACTCATGGTTTTTTGGTCTTCGGGGAGGATGGGGAACATGAATATGTGATTGTTTTTCGAATTTGAGCTCTTTCTGCAATGGGCACTTTTCATGCTATAAGCAGTTTTTCCTAACAAATGCAAGATATAACATTGGCTATCTCCGCAAGGAAACATCAGATCTGCACAACTCATGGTTTTTTGGTCTTCGGGGAGGATGGGGAACATGAAAATGTGTTTGTTTTTCGAATTTGACCTCTATCTGAAATGGGCACTTTTCATGCTATAAGCACTTTTTCCTAACAAATGCAAGATATAACATTGACTATCTCCGCAAGGAAACATCAGATCTGCACAACTCATGGTTTTTTGTTCTTCCGGGAGGCGGGGGAACATGAAAATGTGTTTGTTTTTCGAATTTGACCTCTATCTGAAATGGGCACTTTTCATGCTATAAGCAGTTTTTCCTAACAAATGCAAGATATAACATGGGCTATCTCCGCAAGGAAACATCAGATCTGCACAACTCATGGTTTTTTGGTCTTCGGGGAGGAGGGGGAACATGAATATGTGTTTGTTTTTCGAATTTGAGATCTTTCTGCAATGGGCACTTTTCATACTATAAGCAGTTTTTCCTAACAAATGCAAGATATAACATTGGCAATCTCCGCAAGGAAACATCAGATCTGCTCAACTCATGGTTTTTTGGTCTTCGGGGAGGAGGGGGAACATGAATATGTGATTGTTTTTCGAATTTGAGCTCTTTCTCCAATGGGCACTTTTCATACTATAAGCAGTTTTTCCTAACAAATGCAAGATATAACATGGGCTATCTCCGCAAGGAAACATGAGATCTGCAAACGTTATGGTTTTTTGGTCTTCGGAGAGCATGGGGAACATGAATATGTGTTTGTTTTTTGAATTTGACCTCTATCTGAAATGAGCACTTTTCATGCTCTAAGCAGTTTTTCCTAACAAATGCAAGATATAACATTGGCTATCTCCGCAAGGAAACATCAGATCTGCACAACTCATGGTTTTTTGGTCTTCGGGGAGGAGGGGGAACATGAATATGTGTTTGTTTTTCGAATTTGAGATCTTTCTGCAATGGGCACTTTTCATACTATAAGCAGTTTTTCCTAACAAATGCAAGATATAACATGGGCTATCTCCGCAAGGAAACATGAGATCTGCAAACGTCATGGTTTTTTGGTCTTCGGGTTGGATGGGGAACATGAATATGTTTTTGTTTTTCGAATTTGACCTCTATCTGAGATGAGCACTTTTCATGCTCTAAGCAGTTTTTCCTAACAAATGCAAGATATAACATTGGCTATCTCCGCAAGGAAACATCAGATCTGCACAACTCATGGTTTTTTGGTCTTCGGGGAGGATGGGGAACATGAATATGTGATTGTTTTTCGAATTTGAGCTCTTTCTGCAATGGGCACTTTTCATACTATAAGCAGTTTTTCCTAACAAATGCAAGATATAACATGGGCTATCTCCGCAAGGAAACATGAGATCTGCAAACGTTATGGTTTTTTGGTCTTCGGGGAGGATGGGGAACATGAATATGTTTTTGTTTTTCGAATTTGAGCTCTTTCTGCAATGGGCACTTTTCATGCTATAAGCAGTTTTTCCTAACAAATGCAAGATATAACATTGGCTATCTCCGCAAGGAAACATCAGATCTGCACAACTCATGGTTTTTTGGTCTTTGGGGAGGATGGGGAACATGAATATGTGTTTGTTTTTCGAATTTGACCTCTATCTGAAATTAGCACTTTTCATGCTATAAGCACTTTTTCCTAACAAATGCAAAATATGACATTGGCTATCTCCGCAAGGAAACATCAGATCTGCAAAAGTTATGGTTTTTTGGTCTTCGGGGAGCATGGGGAACATGAATATGTGTTTGTTTTTCGAATTTGAGCTCTATCTGAAATGAGCACTTTTCATGCTCTAAGCAGTTTTTCCTAACAAATGCAAGATATAACATTGGCTATCTCCGCAAGGAAACATCAGATCTGCACAACTCATGGTTTTTTGGTCTTCGGGGAGGATGGGGAACATGAATATGTGATTGTTTTTCGAATTTGAGCTCTTTCTGCAATGGGCACTTTTCATACTATAAGCAGTTTTTCCTAACAAATGCAAGATATAACATGGGCTATCTCCGCAAGGAAACATGAGATCTGCAAAAGTTATGGTTTTTTGTTCTTCGGGGAGGATGGGGAACATGAATATGTGTTTGTTATTCGAATTTGACCTCTATCTGAAATGAGCACTTTTCATGCTCTAAGCAGTTTTTCCTAACAAATGCAAGATATAACATTGGCTATCTCCGCAAGGAAACATCAGATCTGCACAACTCATGGTTTTTTGGTCTTCGGGGAGGATGGAGAACATGAATATGTGATTCTTTTTCGAATTTGAGCTCTTTCTGCAATGGGCACTTTTCATACTATAAGCAGTTTTTCCTAACAAATGCAAGATATAACATGGGCTATCTCCGCAAGGAAACATGAGATCTGCAAACGTTATGGTTTTTTGGTCTTCGGGGAGGATGGGGAACATGAATATGTTTTTGTTTTTCGAATTTGAGCTCTATCTGAAATGAGCACTTTTCATGCTCTAAGCAGTTTTTCCTAACAAATGCAAGATATAACATTGGCTATCTCCGCAAGGAAACATCAGATCTGCACAACTCATGGTTTTTTGGTCTTCGGGGAGGATGGGGAACATGAATATGTGATTGTTTTTCGAATTTGAGCTCTTTCTGCAATGGGCACTTTTCATACTTTAAGCAGTTTTTCCTAACAAATGCAAGATATAACATGGGCTATCTCCGCAAGGAAACATGAGATCTGCAAAAGTTATGGTTTTTTGTTCTTCGGGGAGGATGGGGAACATGAATATGTGTTTGTTTTTCGAATTTGACCTCTATCTGAAATGAGCACTTTTCATGCTCTAAGCAGATTTTCCTAACAAATGCAAGATATAACACTGGCTATCTCCGCAAGGAAACATCAGATCTGCACAACTCATGGTTTTTTGGTCTTCGGGGAGGATGGGGAACATGAAAATGTATTTGTTTTTCGAATTTGACCTCTATCTGAAATGGGCACTTTTCATGCTCTAAGCAGTTTTTCCTAACAAATGCAAGCTATAACATTGGCAATCTCCGCAAGGAAACATCAGATCTGCTCAACTCATGGTTTTTTGGTCTTCGGGGAGGAGGGGGAACATGAATATGTGATTGTTTTTCGAATTTGAGCTCTTTCTCCAATGGGCACTTTTCATACTATAAGCAGTTTTTCCTAACAAATGCAAGCTATAACATTGGCAATCTCCGCAAGGAAACATCAGATCTGCTCAACTCATGGTTTTTTGGTCTTCGGGGAGGATGGGGAACATGAATATGTGATTGTTTTTCGAATTTGAGCTCTTTCTGCAATGGGCACTTTTCATACTATAAGCAGTTTTTCCTAACAAATGCAAGATATAACATGGGCTATCTCCGCAAGGAAACATGAGATCTGCAAACGTTATGGTTTTTTGGTCTTCGGGGAGGTGGGGGAACATGAAAATGTGTTTGTTTTTCGAATTTGACCTCTATCTGCAATGGGCACTTTTCATGCTCTAAGCAGTTTTTCCTAACAAATGCAAGATATAACACTGGCTATCTCCGCAAGGAAACATCAGATCTGCACAACTCATGGTTTTTTGGTCTTCGGGGAGGATGGGGAACATGAATATGTGATTGTTTTTCGAATTTGAGCTCTTTCTGCAATGGGCACTTTTCATGCTATAAGCAGTTTTTCCTAACAAATGCAAGATATAACATTGGCTATCTCCGCAAGGAAACATCAGATCTGCACAACTCATGGTTTTTTGGTCTTCGGGGAGGATGGGGAACATGAAAATGTGTTTGTTTTTCGAATTTGACCTCTATCTGAAATGGGCACTTTTCATGCTATAAGCAGTTTTTCCTAACAAATGCAAGATATAACATGGGATATCTCCGCAAGGAAACATCAGATCTGCACAACTCATGGTTTTTTGGTCTTCGGGGAGGATGGGGAACATGAATATGTGTTTGTTTTTCGAATTTGAGATCTTTCTGCAATGGGCACTTTTCATACTATAAGCAGTTTTTCCTAACAAATGCAAGCTATAACATTGGCAATCTCCGCAAGGAAACATCAGATCTGCTCAACTCATGGTTTTTTGGTCTTCGGGGAGGAGGGGGAACATGAAAATGTGTTTGTTTTTCGAAATTGACCTCTATCTGAAATGGGCACTTTTCATGCTATAAGCAGTTTTTCCTAACAAATGCAAGATATAACATGGGCTATCTCCGCAAGGAAACATGAGATCTGCAAAAGTTATGTTTTTTTGTTCTTCGGGGAGGATGGGGAACATGAATATGTGTTTGTTTTTCGAATTTGACCTCTATCTGAAATGAGCACTTTTCATGCTCTAAGCAGTTTTTCCTAACAAATGCAAGATATAACATTGGCTATCTCCGCAAAGAAACATCAGATGTGCACAACTCATGGTTTTTTGGTCTTCGGGGAGGATGGGGAACATGAATATGTGATTGTTTTTCGAATTTGAGCTTCTTCTGCAATGGGCACTTTTCATACTATAAGCAGTTTTTCCTAACAAATGCAAGATATAACATGGGCTATCTCCGCAAGGAAACATGAGATCTGCAAACGTTATGGTTTTTTGGTCTTCGGGGAGGATGGGGAACATGAATATGTTTTTGTTTTTCGAATTTGAGCTCTTTCTGCAATGGGCACTTTTCATACTATAAGCAGTTTTTCCTAACAAATGCAAGATTTAACATTGGCTATCTCCGCAAGGAAACATCAGATCTGCTCAACCCATGGTTTTTTGGTCTTCGGGGAGGAGGGGGAACATGAATATGTGTTTCTTTTTCGAATTTGAGCTCTTTCTGCAATGGGCACTTTTCATACTATAAGCAGTTTTTCCTAACAAATGCAAGATATAACATGGGCTATCTCCGCAAGGAAACATGAGATCTGCAAAAGTTATGGTTTTTTGTTCTTCGGGGAAGATGGGGAACATGAATATGTGTTTGTTTTTCGAATTTGACCTCTATCTGAAATGGGCACTTTTCATGCTATAAGCAGTTTTTCCTAACAAATGCAAGATATAACATTGGCTATCTCCGCAAGGAAACATCAGATCTGCACAACTCATGGTTTTTTGGTCTTCGGGGAGGTGGGGGAACATGAAAATGTGTTTGTTTTTCGAATTTGACCTCTATCTGAAATGGGCACTTTTCATGCTATAAGCACTTTTTCCTAACAAATGCAAAATATGACATTGGCTATCTCCGCAAGGAAACATCAGATCTGCACAACTCATGGTTTTTTGGTCTTCGGGGAGGATGGAGAACATGAATATGTGATTGTTTTTCGAATTTGAGCTCTTTCTGCAATGGGCACTTTTCATGCTATAAGCAGTTTTTCCTAACAAATGCAAGATATAACATTGGCTATCTCCGCAAGGAAACATCAGATCTGCACAACTCATGGTTTTTTGGTCTTCGGGGAGGATGGGGAACATGAATATGTGTTTGTTTTTCGAATTTGAGATCTTTCTGCAATGGGCACTTTTCATACTATAAGCAGTTTTTCCTAACAAATGCAAGCTATAACATTGGCAATCTCCGCAAGGAAACATCAGATCTGCTCAACTCATGGTTTTTTGGTCTTCGGGGAGGAGGGGGAACATGAATATGTGTTTGTTTTTCGAATTTGAGCTCTTTCTGCAATGGGCACTTTTCATACTATAAGCAGTTTTTCCTAACAAATGCAAGATATAACATGGGCTATCTACGCAAGGAAACATGAGATCTGCAAACGTTATGGTTTTTTGGTCTTCGGGGAGGATGGGGAACATGAATATGTTTTTGTTTTTCGAATTTGAGCTCTTTCTGCAATGAGCACTTTTCATGCTATAAGCACTTTTTCCTAACAAATGCAAGATATAACATTGGCTATCTCCGCAAGGAAACATCAGATCTGCAAAAGTTATGGTTTTTTGGTCTTCGGGGAGCATGGGGAACATGAATATGTGTTTGTTTTTCGAATTTGACCTCTATCTGAAATGAGCACTTTTCATGCTCTAAGCAGTTTTTCCTAACAAATGCAAGATATAACATGGGCTATCTCCGCAAGGAAACATGAGATCTGCAAACGTTATGGTTTTTTGGTCTTCGGGGAGGAGGGGGAACATGAATATGTGTTTGTTTTTCGAATTTGAGATCTTTCTGCAATGGGCACTTTTCATACTATAAGCAGTTTTTCCTAACAAATGCAAGATATAACATGGGCTATCTCCGCAAGGAAACATGAGATCTGCAAACGTTATGGTTTTTTGGTCTTCGGGTTGGATGGGGAACATGAATATGTTTTTGTTTTTCGAATTTGACCTCTATGTGAAATGAGCACTTTTCATGCTCTAAGCAGTTTTTCCTAACAAATGCAAGATATAACATTGGCTATCTCCGCAAGGAAACATCAGATCTGCACAACTCATGGTTTTTTGGTCTTCGGGGAGGATGGGGAACATGAATATGTGTTTGTTTTTCGAATTTGAGATCTTTCTGCAATGGGCACTTTTCATACTATAAGCAGTTTTTCCTAACAAATGCAAGATATAACATGGGCTATCTCCGCAAGGAAACATGAGGTCTGCAAACGTTATGGTTTTTTGGTCTTCGGGGAGGATGGGGAACATGAATATGTTTTTGTTTTTCGAATTTGAGCTCTATCTGAAATGAGCACTTTTCATGCTCTAAGCAGTTTTTCCTAACAAATGCAAGATATAACATTGGCTATCTCCGCAAGGAAACATCAGATCTGCACAACTCATGGTTTTTTGGTCTTCGGGGAGGATGGGGAACATAAATATGTGATTGTTTTTCGAATTTGAGCTCTTTCTGCAATGGGCACTTTTCATACTATAAGCAGTTTTTCCTAACAAATGCAAGATATAACATGGGCTATCTCCGCAAGGAAACATGAGATCTGCAAAAGTTATGGTTTTTTGTTCTTCAGGGAGGATGGGGAACATGAATATGTGTTTGTTTTTCGAATTTGACCTCTATCTTAAATGAGCACTTTTCATGCTCTAAGCAGTTTTTCCTAACAAATGCAAGATATAACACTGGCTATCTCCGCAAGGAAACATCAGATCTGCACAACTCATGGTTTTTTGGTCTTCGGGGAGGATGGGGAACATGAATACGTGATTGTTTTTCGAATTTGAGCTCTTTCTGCAATGGGCACTTTTCATGCTATAAGCAGTTTTTCCTAACAAATGCAAGATATAACATTGGCAATCTCCGCAAGGAAACATCAGATCTGCTCAACTCATGGTTTTTTGGTCTTCGGGGAGGATGGGGAACATGAATATGTGATTGTTTTTCGAATTTGAGCTTCTTCTGCAATGGGCACTTTTCATACTATAAGCAGTTTTTCCTAACAAATGCAAGATATAACATGGGCTATCTCCGCAAGGAAACATGAGATCTGCAAACGTTATGGTTTTTTGGTCTTCGGGGAGGATGGGGAACATGAATATGTTTTTGTTTTTCGAATTTGAGCTCTATCTGAAATGGGCACTTTTCATGCTATAAGCAGTTTTTCCTAACAAATGCATGATATAACATTGGCTATCTCCGCAAGGAAACATGAGATCTGCAAACGTTATGGTTTTTTGGTCTTCGGGGAGGTTGGGGAACATGAATATGTTTTTGTTTTTCGAATTTGAGCTCTTTCTGCAATGAGCACTTTTCATGCTATAAGCACTTTTTCCTAACAAATGCAAGATATAACATTGACTATCTCCGCAAGGAAACATCAGATCTGCACAACTCATGGTTTTTTGTTCTTCCGGGAGGCGGGGGAACATGAAAATGTGTTTGTTTTTCGAATTTGACCTCTATCTGAAATGGGCACTTTTCATGCTATAAGCAGTTTTTCCTAACAAATGCAAGATATAACATGGGCTATCTCCGCAAGGAAACATCAGATCTGCACAACTCATGGTTTTTTGGTCTTCGGGGAGGAGGGGGAACATGAATATGTGTTTGTTTTTCGAATTTGAGATCTTTCTGCAATGGGCACTTTTCATACTATAAGCAGTTTTTCCTAACAAATGCAAGATATAACATGGGCTATCTCCGCAAGGAAACATGAGATCTGCAAACGTTATGGTTTTTTGGTCTTCGGGTTGGATGGGGAACATGAATATGTTTTTGTTTTTCGAATTTGACCTCTATCTGAAATGAGCACTTTTCATGCTCTAAGCAGTTTTTCCTAACAAATGCAAGATATAACATTGGCTATCTCCGCAAGGAAACATCAGATCTGCACAACTCATGGTTTTTTGGTCTTCGGGGAGGATGGGGAACATGAATATGTGTTTGTTTTTCGAATTTGAAATCTTTCTGCAATGGGCACTTTTCATACTATAAGCAGTTTTTCCTAACAAATGCAAGATATAACATGGGCTATCTCCGCAAGGAAACATGAGGTCTGCAAACGTTATGGTTTTTTGGTCTTCGGGGAGGATGGGGAACATGAATATGTTTTTGTTTTTCGAATTTGTGCTCTATCTGAAATGAGCACTTTTCATGCTCTAAGCAGTTTTTCCTAACAAATGCAAGATATAACATGGGCTATCTCCGCAAGGAAACATGAGATCTGCAAAAGTTATGGTTTTTTGTTCTTCAGGGAGGATGGGGAACATGAATATGTGATTGTTTTTCGAATTTGAGCTCTTTCTGCAATGGGCACTTTTCATACTATAAGCAGTTTTTCCTAACAAATGCAACATGGGCTATCTCCGCAAGGAAACATGAGATCTGCAAACGTTATGGTTTTTTGGTCTTCGGGGAGGATGGGGAACATGAATATGTTTTTGTTTTTCGAATTTGAGCTCTTTCTGCAATGGGCACTTTTCATACTATAAGCAGTTTTTCCTAACAAATGCAAGATTTAACATTGGCTATCTCCACAAGGAAACATCAGATCTGCTCAACCCATGGTTTTTTGGTCTTCGGGGAGGAGGGGGAACATGAATATGTGTTTCTTTTTCGAATTTGAGCTCTTTCTGCAATGGGCACTTTTCATACTATAAGCAGTTTTTCCTAACAAATGCAAGATATAACATGGGCTATCTCCGCAAGGAAACATGAGATCTGCAAAAGTTATGGTTTTTTGGTCTTCGGGGAGGATGGGGAACATGAAAATGTGTTTGTTTTTCGAATTTGACCTCTATCTGAAATGGGCAATTTTCATACTATAAGCAGTTTTTCCTAACAAATGCATGATATAACATTGGCTATCTCCGCAAGGAAACATGAGATCTGCAAACGTTATGGTTTTTTGGTCTTCGGGGAGGTTGGGGAACATGAATATGTTTTTGTTTTTCGAATTTGAGCTCTTTCTGCAATGAGCACTTTTCATGCTATAAGCACTTTTTCCTAACAAATGCAAGATATAACATTGACTATCTCCGCAAGGAAACATCAGATCTGCACAACTCATGGTTTTTTGTTCTTCCGGGAGGCGGGGGAACATGAAAATGTGTTTGTTTTTCGAATTTGACCTCTATCTGAAATGGGCACTTTTCATGCTATAAGCAGTTTTTCCTAACAAATGCAAGATATAACATGGGCTATCTCCGCAAGGAAACATCAGATCTGCACAACTCATGGTTTTTTGGTCTTCAGGGAGGAGGGGGAACATGAATATGTGTTTGTTTTTCGAATTTGAGATCTTTCTGCAATGGGCACTTTTCATACTATAAGCAGTTTTTCCTAACAAATGCAAGATATAACATGGGCTATCTCCGCAAGGAAACATGAGATCTGCAAACGTTATTGGTTTTTGGTCTTCGGGGAGGATGGGGAACATGAATATGTTTTTGTTTTTCGAATTTGAGCTCTTTCTGCAATGGGCACTTTTCATGCTATAAGCACTTTTTCCTAACAAATGCAAGATATAGCATTGGCTATCTCCGCAAGGAAACATCAGATCTGCACAACTCATGGTTTTTTGGTCTTCGGGGAGGCTGGGGAACATGAAAATGTGTTTGTTTTTCGAATTTGACCTCTATCTGAAATGGGCACTTTTCATACTATAAGCAGTTTTTCCTAACAAATGCAAGATATAACATGGTCTATCTCCGCAAGGAAACATGATATCTGCAAAAGTTATGGTTTTTTGGTCTTCGGGGAGGATGGGGAACATGAATATGTGTTTGTTTTTCGAATTTGACCTCTATCTGAAATGAGCACTTTTCATGCTCTAAGCAGTTTTTCCTAACAAATGCAAGATATAACATTGGCTATCTCCGCAAGGAAACATCAGATCTGCACAACTCATGGTTTTTTGGTCTTCGGGGAGGAGGGGGAACATGAATATGTGTTTGTTTTTCGAATTTGAGATCTTTCTGCAATGGGCACTTTTCATACTATAAGCAGTTTTTCCTAACAAATGCAAGATATAACATGGGCTATCTCCGCAAGGAAACATGAGATCTGCAAACGTTATGGTTTTTTGGTCTTCGGGTTGGATGGGGAACATGAATATGTTTTTGTTTTTCGAATTTGACCTCTATCTGAAATGAGCACTTTTCATGCTCTAAGCAGTTTTTCCTAACAAATGCAAGATATAACATTGGCTATCTCCGCAAGGAAACATCAGATCTGCACAACTCATGGTTTTTTGGTCTTCGGGGAGGAGGGGGAACATGAATATGTGTTTGTTTTTCGAATTTGAGATCTATCTGCAATGGGCACTTTTCATACTATAAGCAGTTTTTCCTAACAAATGCAAGATATAACATGGGCTATCTCCGCAAGGAAACATGAGGTCTGCAAACGTTATGGTTTTTTGGTCTTCAGGGAGGATGGGGAACATGAATATGTTTTTGTTTTTCGAATTTGAGCTCTATCTGAAATGAGCACTTTTCATGCTCTAAGCAGTTTTTCCTAACAAATGCAAGATATAACATTGGCTATCTCCGCAAGGAAACATCAGATCTGCACAACTCATGGTTTTTTGGTCTTCGGGGAGGATGGGGAACATAAATATGTGATTGTTTTTCGAATTTGAGCTCTTTCTGCAATGGGCACTTTTCATACTATAAGCAGTTTTTCCTAACAAATGCAAGATATAACATGGGCTATCTCCGCAAGGAAACATGAGATCTGCAAACGTTATTGTTTTTTGGTCTTCGGGGAGGATGGGGAACATGAATATGTTTTTGTTTTTCGAATTTGAGCTCTTTCTGCAATGGGCACTTTTCATGCTATAAGCACTTTTTCCTAACAAATGCAAGATATAGCATTGGCTATCTCCGCAAGGAAACATCAGATCTGCACAACTCATGGTTTTTTGGTCTTCGGGGAGGCTGGGGAACATGAAAATGTGTTTGTTTTTCGAATTTGACCTCTATCTGAAATGGGCACTTTTCATGCTATAAGCAGTTTTTCCTAACAAATGCAAGATATAACATGGTCTATCTCCGCAAGGAAACATGATATCTGCAAAAGTTATGGTTTTTTGGTCTTCGGGGAGGATGGGGAACATGAATATGTGTTTGTTTTTCGAATTTGACCTCTATCTGAAATGAGCACTTTTCATGCTCTAAGCAGTTTTTCCTAACAAATGCAAGATATAACATTGGCTATCTCCGCAAGGAAACATCAGATCTGCACAACTCATGGTTTTTTGGTCTTCGGGGAGGAGGGGGAACATGAATATGTGTTTGTTTTTCGAATTTGAGATCTTTCTGCAATGGGCACTTTTCATACTATAAGCAGTTTTTCCTAACAAATGCAAGATATAACATGGGCTATCTCCGCAAGGAAACATGAGATCTGCAAACGTTATGGTTTTTTGGTCTTCGGGTTGGATGGGGAACATGAATATGTTTTTGTTTTTCGAATTTGACCTCTATCTGAAATGAGCACTTTTCATGCTCTAAGCAGTTTTTCCTAACAAATGCAAGATATAACATTGGCTATCTCCGCAAGGAAACATCAGATCTGCACAACTCATGGTTTTTTGGTCTTCGGGGAGGAGGGGGAACATGAATATGTGTTTGTTTTTCGAATTTGAGATCTATCTGCAATGGGCACTTTTCATACTATAAGCAGTTTTTCCTAACAAATGCAAGATATAACATGGGCTATCTCCGCAAGGAAACATGAGGTCTGCAAACGTTATGGTTTTTTGGTCTTCAGGGAGGATGGGGAACATGAATATGTTTTTGTTTTTCGAATTTGAGCTCTATCTGAAATGAGCACTTTTCATGCTCTAAGCAGTTTTTCCTAACAAATGCAAGATATAACATTGGCTATCTCCGCAAGGAAACATCAGATCTGCACAACTCATGGTTTTTTGGTCTTCGGGGAGGATGGGGAACATAAATATGTGATTGTTTTTCGAATTTGAGCTCTTTCTGCAATGGGCACTTTTCATACTATAAGCAGTTTTTCCTAACAAATGCAAGATATAACATGGGCTATCTCCGCAAGGAAACATGAGATCTGCAAAAGTTATGGTTTTTTGTTCTTCAGGGAGGATGGGGAACATGAATATGTGTTTGTTTTTCGAATTTGACCTCTATCTTAAATGAGCACTTTTCATGCTCTAAGCAGTTTTTCCTAACAAATGCAAGATATAACACTGGCTATCTCCGCAAGGAAACATCAGATCTGCAAAACTCATGGTTTTTTGGTCTTCGGGGAGGATGGGGAACATGAATATGTGATTGTTTTTCGAATTTGAGCTCTTTCTGCAATGGGCACTTTTCATGCTATAAGCAGTTTTTCCTAACAAATGCAAGATATAACATTGGCTATCTCCGCAAGGAAACATCAGATCTTCACAACTCATGGTTTTTTGGTCTTCGGGGAGGATGGGGAACATGAAAATGTGTTTGTTTTTCGAATTTGACCTCTATCTGAAATGGGCACTTTTCATGCTATAAGCAGTTTTTCCTAACAAATGCAAGAGATAACATGGGATATCTCCGCAAGGAAACATGAGATCTGCAAAAGTTATGGTTTTTTGGTCTTCGGGGAGGATGGGGAACATGAATATGTGTTTGTTTTTCGAATTTGAGATCTTTCTGCAATGGGCACTTTTCATGCTATAAGCAGTTTTTCCTAACAAATGCAAGATATAACATTGGCTATCTCCGCAAGGAAACATCAGATCTGCACAACTCATGGTTTTTTGGTCTTCGGGGAGGAGGGGGAACATGAATATGTGTTTGTTTTTCGAATTTGAGATCTTTCTGCAATGGGCACTTTTCATACTATAAGCAGTTTTTCCTAACAAATGCAAGATATAACATGGGCTATCTCCGCAAGGAAACATGAGATCTGCAAACGTTATGGTTTTTTGGTCTTCGGGGAGGATGGGAAACATGAATATGTTTTTGTTTTTCGAATTTGACCTCTATCTGAAATGAGCACTTTTCATGCTCTAAGCAGTTTTTCCTAACAAATGCAAGATATAACATTGGCTATCTCCGCAAGGAAACATCAGATCTGCACAACTCATGGTTTTTTGGTCTTCGGGGAGGAGGGGGAACATGAATATGTGTTTGCTTTTCGAATTTGAGATCTTTCTACAATGGGCACTTTTCATGCTTATAAGCAGTTTTTCCTAACAAATGCAAGATATAACATTGGCTATCTCCGCAAGGAAACATCAGATCTGCACAACTCATGGTTTTTTGGTCTTCGGGGAGGAGGGGGAACATGAATATGTGTTTGTTTTTCGAATTTGAGATCTTTCTGCAATGGGCACTTTTCATACTATAAGCAGTTTTTCCTAACAAATGCAAGATATAACATTGGCTATCTCCGCAAGGAAACATGAGATCTGCAAACGTTATGGTTTTTTGGTCTTCGGGGAGGATGGGGAACATGAATATGTTTTTGTTTTTCGAATTTGACCTCTATCTGAAATGAGCACTTTTCATGCTCTAAGCAGTTTTTCCTAACAAATGCAAGATATAACATTGGCTATCTCCGCAAGGAAACATCAGATCTGCACAACTCATGGTTTTTTGGTCTTCGGGGAGGAGGGGGAACATGAATATGTGTTTGTTTTTCGAATTTGAGATCTTTCTGCAATGGGCACTTTTCATACTATAAGCAGTTTTTCCTAACAAATGCAAGATATAACATCGGCTATCTCCGCAAGGAAACATGAGGTCTGCAAACGTTATGGTTTTTTGGTCTTCGGGGAGGATGGGGAACATGAATATGTTTTTGTTTTTCGAATTTGAGCTCTATCTGAAATGAGCACTTTTCATGCTCTAAGCAGTTTTTCCTAACAAATGCAAGATATAACATTGGCTATCCACGCAAGGAAACATCAGATCTGCACAACTCATGGTTTTTTGGTCTTCGGGGAGGATGGGGAACATGAATATGTGATTGTTTTTCGAATTTGAACTCTTTCTGCAATGGGCACTTTTCATACTATAAGCAGTTTTTCCTAACAAATGCAAGATATAACATGGGATATCTCCGCAAGGAAACATGAGATCTGCAAAAGTTTTGGTTTTTTGTTCTTCGGGGAGGATGGGGAACATGAATATGTGTTTGTTTTTCGAATTTGAGCTCTATCTGAAATGAGCACTTTTCATGCTCTAAGCAGTTTTTCCTAACAAATGCAAGATATAACATTGGCTATCTCCGCAAGGAAACATCAGATCTGCACAACTCATGGTTTTTTGGTCTTCGGGGAGGATGGGGAACATGAATATGTGATTGTTTTCCGAATTTGAGCTCTTTCTGCAATGGGCACATTTCATGCTATAAGCACTTTTTCCTAACAAATGCAAGATATAACATTGTTATCTCCGCAAGGAAACATCAGATCTGCAAAACTAATGGTTTTTTGGTCTTCGGGGAGGCGGGGGAACATGAAAATGTGTTTGT
Organism: Vipera ursinii; assembly: GCF_947247035.1. NCBI lineage: Eukaryota > Metazoa > Chordata > Lepidosauria > Squamata > Viperidae > Vipera > Vipera ursinii. Next base: position 746,727 of record NC_139519.1, on the reverse strand, counting down.
TTTTCGAATTTGACCTCTATCTGAAATGGGCACTTTTCATGCTATAAGCAGTTTTTCCTAACAAATGCAAGATATAACATGGGCTATCTCCGCAAGGAAACATGAGATCTGCAAACGTTATGGTTTTTTGGTTTTCGGGGAGGATGGGGAACATGAATATGTTTTTGTTTTTTGAATTTGAGCTCTTTCTGCAATGGGCACTTTTCATGCTATAAGCACTTTTTCCTAACAAATGCAAGATATAACATTGTTATCTCCGCCAGGAAACATCAGATCTGCACAACTCATGGTTTTTTGGTCTTCGGGGAGGCGGGGGAACATGAAAATGTGTTTGTTTTTCGAATTTGAGCTCTTTCTGCAATTGGCACTTTTCATGCTATAAGCAGTTTTTCCTAACAAATGCAAGATATAACATGGGCTATCTCCGCAAGGAAATATGAGATCTGCAAACGTTATGGTTTTTTGGTTTTCGGGGAGGATGGGGAACATGAATATGTTTTTGTTTTTTGAATTTGAGCTCTTTCTGCAATGGGCACTTTTCATGCTATAAGCACTTTTTCCTAACAAATGCAAGATATAACATTGTTATCTCCGCCAGGAAACATCAGATCTGCACAACTCATGGTTTTTTGGTCTTCGGGGAGGCGGGGGAACATGAATATGTGATTGTTTTTCGAATTTGAGCTCTTTCTGCAATGGGCACTTTTCATGCTCTAAGCAGTTTTTCCTAACAAATGCAAGATATAACATGGGATATCTCCGCAAGGAAACATGAGATCTGCAAAAGTTATTTTTTTTTTGGTCTTCGGGGAGGATGGGGAACATGAATATGTGTTTGTTTTTCGAATTTGAGATCTTTCTGGAATGGGCACTTTTCATACTATAAGCAGTTTTTCCTAACAAATGCAAGCTATAACATTGGCAATCTCCACAAGGAAACATCAGATCTGCTCAACTCATGGTTTTTTGGTCTTCGGGGAGGAGGGGGAACATGAAAATGTGTTTGTTTTTCGAATTTGACCTCTATCTGAAATGGGCACTTTTCATGCTATAAGCAGTTTTTCCTAACAAATGCAAGATATAACATGGGATATCTCCGCAAGGAAACATGAGATCTGCAAAAGTTATGGTTTTTTGGTCTTCGGGGAGGATGGGGAACATGAATATGTGTTTGTTTTTCGAATTTGAGCTCTTTCTGCAATGAGCACTTTTCATGCTATAAGCACTTTTTCCTAACAAATGCAAGCTATAACATTGGCAATCTCGCCAAGGAAACATCAGATCTGCTCAACTCATGGTTTTTTGGTCTACGGGGAGGAGGGGGAACATGAAAATGTGTTTGTATTTCGAATTTGACCTCTATCTGAAATGAGCACTTTTCATGCTCTAAGCAGTTTTTCCTAACAAATGCAAGATATAACATTGGCTATCTCCGCAAGGAAACATCAGATCTGCACAACTCATGGTTTTTTGGTCTTCGGGGAGGATGGGGAACATGAATATGTGATTGTTTTTCGAATTTGAGCTCTTTCTGCAATGGGCACTTTTCATACTATAAGCAGTTTTTCCTAACAAATGCAAGATATAACATGGGCTATCTCCGCAAGGAAACATGAGATCTGCAAACGTTATGGTTTTATGGTCTTCGGGGAGGATGGGGAACATGAATATGTTTTTGTTTTTCGAATTTGAGCTCTTTCTGCAATGGGCACTTTTCATGCTAATAAGCAGTTTTTCCTAACAAATGCAAGATATAACATTGGCTATCTCCGCAAGGAAACATCAGATCTGCACAACTCATGGTTTTTTGGTCTTCGGGGAGGATGGGGAACATGAAAATGTGTTTTTTTTTTCGAATTTGACCTCTATCTGAAATGGGCACTTTTCATGCTTATAAGCAGTTTTTCCTAACAAATGCAAGCTATAACATTGGCAATCTCCGCAAGGAAACATCAGATCTGCTCAACTCATGGTTTTTTGGTCTTTGGGGAGGAGGGGGAACATGAAAATGTGTTTGTTTTTCGAATTTGACCTCTATCTGAAATGAGCACTTTTCATGCTTATAAGCAGTTTTTCCTAACAAATGCAAGCTATAACATTGGCAATCTCCGCAAGGAAACATCAGATCTGCTCAACTCATGGTTTTTTGGTCTTCGGGGAGGAGGGGGAACATGAAAATGTGTTTGTTTTTCGAATTTGACCTCTATCTGAAATGGGCACTTTTCATGCTATAAGCAGTTTTTCCTAACAAATGCAAGATATAACATTGGCTATCTCCGCAAGGAAACATCAGATCTGCACAACTCATGGTTTTTTGGTCTTCGGGGAGGATGGAGAACATGAATATGTGATTGTTTTTCGAATTTGAGCTCTTTCTGCAATGGGCACTTTTCATGCTATAAGCAGTTTTTCCTAACAAATGCAAGATATAACATTGGCTATCTCCGCAAGGAAACATCAGATCTGCACAACTCATGGTTTTTTGGTCTTCGGGGAGGATGGGGAACATGAATATGTGTTTGTTTTTCGAATTTGAGATCTTTCTGCAATGGGCACTTTTCATACTATAAGCAGTTTTTCCTAACAAATGCAAGCTATAACATTGGCAATCTCCGCAAGGAAACATCAGATCTGCTCAACCCATGGTTTTTTGGTCTTCGGGGAGGATGGGGAACATGAATATGTGTTTGTTTTTCGAATTTGAGCTCTTTCTGCAATGGGCACTTTTCATACTATAAGCAGTTTTTCCTAACAAATGCATGATATAACATGGGCTATCTACGCAAGGAAACGAGATCTGCAAACGTTATGGTTTTTTGGTCTTCGGGGAGGATGGGGAACATGAATATGTTTTTGTTTTTCGAATTTGAGCTCTTTCTGCAATGAGCACTTTTCATGCTATAAGCACTTTTTCCTAACAAATGCAAGATATAACATTGGCTATCTCCGCAAGGAAACATCAGATCTGCAAAAGTTATGGTTTTTTCGTCTTCGGGGAGCATGGGGAACATGAATACGTGTTTGTTTTTCGAATTTGACCTCTATCTGAAATGAGCACTTTTCATGCTCTAAGCAGTTTTTCCTAACAAATGCAAGATATAACATTGGCTATCTCCGCAAGGAAACATCAGATCTGCACAACTCATGGTTTTTTGGTCTTCGGGGAGGAGGGGGAACATGAATATGTGTTTGTTTTTCGAATTTCAGATCTTTCTGCAATGGGCACTTTTCATACTATAAGCAGTTTTTCCTAACAAATGCAAGATATAACATGGGCTATCTCCGCAAGGAAACATGAGATCTGCAAACGTTATGGTTTTTTGGTCTTCGGGTTGGATGGGGAACATGAATATGTTTTTGTTTTTCGAATTTGACCTCTATCTGAAATGAGCACTTTTCATGCTCTAAGCAGTTTTTCCTAACAAATGCAAGATATAACATGGGCTATCTCCGCAAGGAAACATCAGATCTGCACAACTCATGGTTTTTTGGTCTTCGGGGAGGAGGGGGAACATGAATATGTGTTTGTTTTTTGAATTTGAGATCTTTCTGCAATGGGCACTTTTCATACTATAAGCAGTTTTTCCTAACAAATGCAAGATATAACATGGGCTATCTCCGCAAGGAAACATGAGGTCTGCAAACGTTATGGTTTTTTGGTCTTCGGGGAGGATGGGGAACATGAATATGTTTTTGTTTTTCGAATTTGAGCTCTATCTGAAATGAGCACTTTTCATGCTCTAAGCAGTTTTTCCTAACAAATGCAAGATATAACATTGGCTATCTCCGCAAGGAAACATCAGATCTGCACAACTCATGGTTTTTTGGTCTTCGGGGAGGATGGGGAACATAAATATGTGATTGTTTTTCGAATTTGAGCTCTTTCTGCAATGGGCACTTTTCATACTATAAGCAGTTTTTCCTAACAAATGCAAGATATAACATGGGCTATCTCCGCAAGGAAACATGAGATCTGCAAAAGTTATGGTTTTTTGTTCTTCAGGGAGGATGGGGAACATGAATATGTGTTTGTTTTTCGAATTTGACCTCTATCTGAAATGAGCACTTTTCATGCTCTAAGCAGTTTTTCCTAACAAATGCAAGATATAACACTGGCTATCTCCGCAAGGAAACATCAGATCTGCACAACTCATGGTTTTTTGGTCTTCGGGGAGGATGGGGAACATGAAAATGTGTTTGTTTTTCGAATTTGACCTCTATCTGAAATGGGCACTTTTCATGCTATAAGCAGTTTTTCCTAACAAATGCAAGATATAACATGGGATATCTCCGCAAGGAAACATGAGATCTGCAAAAGTTATGGTTTTTTGGTCTTCGGGGAGGATGGGGAACATGAATATGTGTTTGTTTTTCGAATTTGAGATCTTTCTGCAATGGGCACTTTTCATACTATAAGCAGTTTTTCCTAACAAATGCAAGATATAACATTGGCTATCTCCGCAAAGAAACATCAGATGTGCACAACTCATGGTTTTTTGGTCTTCGGGGAGGATGGGGAACATGAATATGTGATTGTTTTTCGAATTTGAGCTCTTTCTGCAATGGGCACTTTTCATACTATAAGCAGTTTTTCCTAACAAATGCAAGATATAACATGGGCTATCTCCGCAAGGAAACATGAGATCTGCAAACGTTATGGTTTTTTGGTCTTCGGGGAGGATGGGGAACATGAATATGTTTTTGTTTTTCGAATTTGAGCTCTTTCTGCAATGGGCACTTTTCATACTATAAGCAGTTTTTCCTAACAAATGCAAGATTTAACATTGGCTATCTCCGCAAGGAAACATCAGATCTGCTCAACCCATGGTTTTTTGGTCTTCGGGGAGGAGGGGGAACATGAATATGTGTTTCTTTTTCGAATTTGAGCTCTTTCTGCAATGGGCACTTTTCATACTATAAGCAGTTTTTCCTAACAAATGCAAGATATAACATGGGCTATCTCCGCAAGGAAACATGAGATCTGCAAAAGTTATGGTTTTTTGTTCTTCGGGGAGGATGGGGAACATGAATATGTGTTTTTTTTTCGAATTTGACCTCTATCTGAAATGGGCACTTTTCATGCTATAAGCAGTTTTTCCTAACAAATGCAAGATATAACATTGGCTATCTCCGCAAGGAAACATCAGATCTGCACAACTCATGGTTTTTTGGTCTTCGGGGAGGATGGGGAACATGAATATGTGTTTGTTTTTCGAATTTGACCTCTATCTGAAATGGGCACTTTTCATACTATAAGCAGTTTTTCCTAACAAATGCATGATATAACATTGGCTATCTCCGCAAGGAAACATGAGATCTGCAAACGTTATGGTTTTTTGGTCTTCGGGGAGGATGGGGAATATGAATATGTTTTTGTTTTTCGAATTTGAGCTCTTTCTGCAATGAGCACTTTTCATGCTATAAGCACTTTTTCCTAACAGATGCAAGATATAACATTGACTATCTCCGCAAGGAAACATCAGATCTGCACAACTCATGGTTTTTTGTTCTTCCGGGAGGCGGGGGAACATGAAAATGTGTTTGTTTTTCGAATTTGACCTCTATCTGAAATGGGCACTTTTCATGCTATAAGCAGTTTTTCCTAACAAATGCAAGATATAACATGGGCTATCTCCGCAAGGAAACATCAGATCTGCACAACTCATGGTTTTTTGGTCTTCAGGGAGGAGGGGGAACATGAATATGTGTTTGTTTTTCGAATTTGAGATCTTTCTGCAATGGGCACTTTTCATACTATAAGCAGTTTTTCCTAACAAATGCAAGATATAACATTGGCAATCTCCGCAAGGAAACATCAGATCTGCTCAACTCATGGTTTTTTGGTCTTCGGGGAGGAGGGGGAACATGAATATGTGTTTGTTTTTCGAATTTGAGCTCTTTCTGCAATGGGCACTTTTCATACTATAAGCAGTTTTTCCTAACAAATGCAAGATATAACATGGGCTATCTCCGCAAGGAAACATGAGATCTGCAAACGTTATTGTTTTTTGGTCTTCGGGGAGGATGGGGAACATGAATATGTTTTTGTTTTTCGAATTTGAGCTCTTTCTGCAATGGGCACTTTTCATGCTATAAGCACTTTTTTCTAACAAATGCAAGATATAGCATTGGCTATCTCCGCAAGGAAACATCAGATCTGCACAACTCATGGTTTTTTGGTCTTCGGGGAGGCTGGGGAACATGAAAATGTGTTTGTTTTTCGAATTTGACCTCTATCTGAAATGGGCACTTTTCATGCTATAAGCAGTTTTTCCTAACAAATGCAAGATATAACATGGTCTATCTCCGCAAGGAAACATGAGATCTGCAAAAGTTATGGTTTTTTGGTCTTCGGGGAGGATGGGGAACATGAATATGTGTTTGTTTTTCGAATTTGACCTCTATCTGAAATGAGCACTTTTCATGCTCTAAGCAGTTTTTCCTAACAAATGCAAGATATAACATTGGCTATCTCCGCAAGGAAACATCAGATCTGCACAACTCATGGTTTTTTGGTCTTCGGGGAGGAGGGGGAACATGAATATGTGTTTGTTTTTCGAATTTGAGATCTTTCTGCAATGGGCACTTTTCATACTATAAGCAGTTTTTCCTAACAAATGCAAGATATAACATGGGCTATCTCCGCAAGGAAACATGAGATCTGCAAACGTTATGGTTTTTTGGTCTTCGGGGAGGATGGGGAACATGAATATGTTTTTGTTTTTCGAATTTGACCTCTATCTGAAATGAGCACTTTTCATGCTCTAAGCAGTTTTTCCTAACAAATGCAAGATATAACATTGGCTATCTCCGCCAGGAAACATCAGATCTGCACAACTCATGGTTTTTTGGTCTTCGGGGAGGAGGGGGAACATGAATATGTGTTTGTTTTTCGAATTTGAGATCTTTCTGCAATGGGCACTTTTCATGCTTATAAGCAGTTTTTCCTAACAAATGCAAGATATAACATTGGCTATCTCCGCAAGGAAACATCAGATCTGCACAACTCATGGTTTTTTGGTCTTCGGGGAGGAGGGGGAACATGAATATGTGTTTGTTTTTCGAATTTGAGATCTTTCTGCAATGGGCACTTTTCATACTATAAGCAGTTTTTCCTAACAAATGCAAGATATAACATGGGCTATCTCCGCAAGGAAACATGAGGTCTGCAAACGTTATGGTTTTTTGGTCTTCGGGGAGGATGGGGAACATGAATATGTTTTTGTTTTTCGAATTTGACCTCTATCTGAAATGAGCACTTTTCATGCTCTAAGCAGTTTTTCCTAACAAATGCAAGATATAACATTGGCTATCTCCGCAAGGAAACATCAGATCTGCACAACTCATGGTTTTTTGGTCTTCGGGGAGGATGGGGAACATGAATATGTGATTGTTTTTCGAATTTGAACTCTTTCTGCAATGGGCACTTTTCATACTATAAGCAGTTTTTCCTAACAAATGCAAGATATAACATGGGATATCTCCGCAAGGAAACATGAGATCTGCAAAAGTTTTGGTTTTTTGTTCTTCGGGGAGGATGGGGAACATGAATATGTGTTTGTTTTTCGAATTTGACCTCTATCTGAAATGAGCACTTTTCATGCTCTAAGCAGTTTTTCCTAACAAATGCAAGATATAACATTGGCTATCTCCGCAAGGAAACATCAGATCTGCACAACTCATGGTTTTTTGGTCTTCGGGGAGTATGGGGAACATGAATATGTGATTGTTTTCCGAATTTGATCTCTTTCTGCAATGGGCACTTTTCATGCTATAAGCAGTTTTTCCTAACAAATGCAAGATATAACATTGGCTATCTCCGCAAGGAAACATCAGATCTGCACAACTCATGGTTTTTTGGTCTTCGGGGAGGATGGGGAACATGAAAATGTGTTTGTTTTTCGAATTTGACCTCTATCTGAAATGGGCACTTTTCATGCTATAAGCAGTTTTTCCTAACAAATGCAAGATATAACATGGGATATCTCCGCAAGGAAACATGAGATCTGCAAAAGTTATTTTTTTTTGGTCTTCGGGGAGGATGGGGAACATGAATATGTGTTTGTTTTTCGAATTTGAGATCTTTCTGGAATGGGCACTTTTCATACTATAAGCAGTTTTTCCTAACAAATGCAAGCTATAACATTGGCAATCTCCACATGGAAACATCAGATCTGCTCAACTCATGGTTTTTTGGTCTTCGGGGAGGAGGGGGAACATGAAAATGTGTTTGTTTTTCGAATTTGACCTCTATCTGAAATGGGCACTTTTCATGCTATAAGCAGTTTTTCCTAACAAATGCAAGATATAACATGGGATATCTCCGCAAGGAAACATGAGATCTGCAAAAGTTATGGTTTTTTGGTCTTCGGGGAGGATGGGGAACATGAATATGTGTTTGTTTTTCGAATTTGAGCTCTTTCTGCAATGAGCACTTTTCATGCTATAAGCACTTTTTCCTAACAAATGCAAGCTATAACATTGGCAATCTCGCCAAGGAAACATCAGATCTGCTCAACTCATGGTTTTTTGGTCTACGGGGAGGAGGGGGAACATGAAAATGTGTTTGTATTTCGAATTTGACCTCTATCTGAAATGAGCACTTTTCATGCTCTAAGCAGTTTTTCCTAACAAATGCAAGATATAACATTGGCTATCTCCGCAAGGAAACATCAGATCTGCACAACTCATGGTTTTTTGGTCTTCGGGGAGGATGGGGAACATGAATATGTGATTGTTTTTCGAATTTGAGCTCTTTCTGCAATGGGCACTTTTCATACTATAAGCAGTTTTTCCTAACAAATGCAAGATATAACATGGGCTATCTCCGCAAGGAAACATGAGATCTGCAAACGTTATGGTTTTTTGGTCTTCGGGGAGGATGGGGAACATGAATATGTTTTTGTTTTTCGAATTTGAGCTCTTTCTGCAATGGGCACTTTTCATGCTATAAGCAGTTTTTCCTAACAAATGCAAGATATAACATTGGCTATCTCCGCAAGGAAACATCAGATCTGCACAACTCATGGTTTTTTGGTCTTCGGGGAGGATGGGGAACATGAAAATGTGTTTTTTTTTCGAATTTGACCTCTATCTGAAATGGGCACTTTTCATGCTTATAAGCAGTTTTTCCTAACAAATGCAAGATATAACATGGGATATCTCCGCAAGGAAACATCAGATCTGCAAAAGTTATGGTTTTTTGGTCTTCGGGGAGGATGGGGAACATGAATATGTGTTTGTTTTTCGAATTTGACCTCTATCTGAAATTAGCACTTTTCATGCTCTAAGCAGTTTTTCCTAACAAATGCAAGATATAACATTGGCTATCTCCGCAAGGAAACATCAGATCTGCACAACTCATGGTTTTTTGGTCTTCGGGGAGGAGGGGGAACATGAATATGTATTTGTTTTTCGAATTTGACCTCTATCTGAAATGAGCACTTTTCATGCTCTAAGCAGTTTTTCCTAACAAATGCAAGCTATAACATTGGCAATCTCCGCAAGGAAACATCAGATCTGCTCAACTCATGGTTTTTTGGTCTTCGGGGAGGAGGGGGAACATGAAAATGTGTTTGTTTTTCGAATTTGACCTCTATCTGAAATGGGCACTTTTCATGCTATAAGCAGTTTTTCCTAACAAATGCAAGATATAACATGGGATATCTCCGCAAGGAAACATGAGATCTGCAAAAGTTATGGTTTTTTGGTCTTCGGGGAGGATGGGGAACATGAATATGTGTTTGTTTTTCGAATTTGAGATCTTTCTGCAATGGGCACTTTTCATACTATAAGCAGTTTTTCCTAACAAATGCAAGCTATAACATTGGCAATCTCCGCAAGGAAACATCAGATCTGCTCAACTCATGGTTTTTTGGTCTTCGGGGAGGAGGGGGAACATGAAAATGTGTTTGTTTTTCGAATTTGACCTCTATCTGAAATGGGCACTTTTCATGCTATAAGCAGTTTTTCCTAACAAATGCAAGATATAACATGGGCTATCTCCGCAAGGAAACATGAGATCTGCAAAAGTTATGTTTTTTTGTTCTTCGGGGAGGATGGGGAACATGAATATGTGTTTGTTTTTCGAATTTGACCTGTATCTGAAATTAGCACTTTTCATGCTCTAAGCAGTTTTTCCTAACAAATGCAAGATATAACATTGGCTATCTCCGCAAGGAAACATCAGATCTGCACAACTCATGGTTTTTTGGTCTTCGGGGAGGATGGGGAACATGAATATGTGATTGTTTTTCGAATTTGAGCTCTTTCTGCAATGGGCACTTTTCATACTATAAGCAGTTTTTCCTAACAAATGCAAGATATAACATGGGCTATCTCCGCAAGGAAACATGAGATCTGCAAACGTTATGGTTTTTTGGTCTTCGGGGAGGATGGGGAACATGAATATGTTTTTGTTTTTCGAATTTGAGCTCTTTCTGCAATGGGCACTTTTCATGCTATAAGCAGTTTTTCCTAACAAATGCAAGATATAACATTGGCTATCTCCGCAAGGAAACATCAGATCTGCACAACTCATGGTTTTTTGGTCTTCGGGGAGGATGGGGAACATGAAAATGTGTTTTTTTTTCGAATTTGACCTCTATCTGAAATGGGCACTTTTCATGCTTATAAGCAGTTTTTCCTAACAAATGCAAGATATAACATGGGATATCTCCGCAAGGAAACATCAGATCTGCAAAAGTTATGGTTTTTTGGTCTTCGGGGAGGATGGGGAACATGAATATGTGTTTGTTTTTCGAATTTGACCTCTATCTGAAATTAGCACTTTTCATGCTCTAAGCAGTTTTTCCTAACAAATGCAAGATATAACATTGGCTATCTCCGCAAGGAAACATCAGATCTGCACAACTCATGGTTTTTTGGTCTTCGGGGAGGAGGGGGAACATGAATATGTGTTTGTTTTTCGAATTTGACCTCTATCTGAAATGAGCACTTTTCATGCTCTAAGCAGTTTTTCCTAACAAATGCAAGCTATAACATTGGCAATCTCCGCAAGGAAACATCAGATCTGCACAACTCATGGATTTTTGGTCTTCGGGGAGGATGGGGAACATAAATATGTGATTGTTTTTCGAATTTGAGCTCTTTCTGCAATGGGCACTTTTCAAACTATAAGCAGTTTTTCCTAACAAATGCAAGATATAACATGGGCTATCTCCGCAAGGAAACATGAGATCTGCAAAAGTTATGGTTTTTTGTTCTTCAGGGAGGATGGGGAACATGAATATGTGTTTGTTTTTCGAATTTGACCTCTATCTGAAATGAGCACTTTTCATGCTCTAAGCAGTTTTTCCTAACAAATGCAAGATATAACACTGGCTATCTCCGCAAGGAAACATCAGATCTGCACAACTCATGGTTTTTTGGTCTTCGGGGAGGATGGGGAACATGAATATGTGATTGTTTTTCGAATTTGAGCTCTTTCTGCAATTGGCACTTTTCATGCTATAAGCAGTTTTTCCTAACAAATGCAAGATATAACATTGGCTATCTCCGCAAGGAAACATCAGATCTGCACAACTCATGGTTTTTTGGTCTTCGGGGAGGATGGGGAACATGAAAATGTGTTTGTTTTTCGAATTTGACCTCTATCTGAAATGGGCACTTTTCATGCTATAAGCAGTTTTTCCTAACAAATGCAAGATATAACATGGGATATCTCCGCAAGGAAACATGAGATCTGCAAAAGTTATGGTTTTTTGGTCTTCGGGGAGGATGGGGAACATGAATATGTGTTTGTTTTTCGAATTTGAGATCTTTCTGCAATGGGCACTTTTCATGCTATAAGCACTTTTTCCTAACAAATGCAAGATATAGCATTGGCTATCTCCGCAAGGAAACATCAGATCTGCACAACTCATGGTTTTTTGGTCTTCGGGGAGGCTGGGGAACATGAAAATGTGTTTGTTTTTCGAATTTGAGCTCTTTCTGCAATGGGCACTTTTCATACTATAAGCAGTTTTTCCTAACAAATGCAAGATATAACATGGGCTATCTCCGCAAGGAAACATGAGATCTGCAAACGTTATGGTTTTTTGGTCTTCGGGGAGGATGGGGAACATGAATATGTTTTTGTTTTTCGAATTTGAGCTCTTTCTGCAATGGGCACTTTTCATACTATAAGCAGTTTTTCCTAACAAATGCAAGATTTAACATTGGCTATCTCCGCAAGGAAACATCAGATCTGCTCAACCCATGGTTTTTTGGTCTTCGGGGAGGAGGGGGAACATGAATATGTGTTTCTTTTTCGAATTTGAGCTCTTTCTGCAATGGGCACTTTTCATACTATAAGCAGTTTTTCCTAACAAATGCAAGATATAACATGGGCTATCTCCGCAAGGAAACATGAGATCTGCAAAAGTTATGGTTTTTTGTTCTTCGGGGAGGATGGGGAACATGAATATGTGTTTGTTTTTCGAATTTGACCTCTATCTGAAATGGGCACTTTTCATGCTATAAGCAGTTTTTGCTAACAAATGCAAGATATAACATTGGCTATCTTCGCAAGGAAACATCAGATCTGCACAACTCATGGTTTTTTGGTCTTCGGGGAGGTGGGGGAACATGAAAATGTGTTTGTTTTTCGAATTTGACCTCTATCTGAAATGGGCACTTTTCATGCTATAAGCAGTTTTTCCTAACAAATGCAAGATATAAAATGGGCTATCTCCGCAAGGAAACATGAGATCTGCAAAAGTTATGGTTTTTTGGTCTTCGGGGAGGATGGGGAACATGAAAATGTGTTTGTTTTTCGAATTTGACCTCTATCTGAAATGGGCACTTTTCATACTATAAGCAGTTTTTCCTAACAAATGCATGATATAACATTGGCTATCTCCGCAAGGAAACATGAGATCTGCAAACGTTATGGTTTTTTGGTCTTCGGGGAGGATGGGGAACATGAATATGTTTTTGTTTTTCGAATTTGAGCTCTTTCTGCAATGAGCACTTTTCATGCTATAAGCACTTTTTCCTAACAAATGCAAGATATAACATTGACTATCTCCGCAAGGAAACATCAGATCTGCACAACTCATGGTTTTTTGTTCTTCCGGGAGGCAGGGGAACATGAAAATGTGTTTGTTTTTCGAATTTGACCTCTATCTGAAATGGGCACTTTTCATGCTATAAGCAGTTTTTCCTAACAAATGCAAGATATAACATGGGCTATCTCCGCAAGGAAACATCAGATCTGCACAACTCATGGTTTTTTGGTCTTCAGGGAGGAGGGGGAACATGAATATGTGTTTGTTTTTCGAATTTGAGATCTTTCTGCAATGGACACTTTTCATACTATAAGCAGTTTTTCCTAACAAATGCAAGATATAACATTGGCAATCTCCGCAAGGAAACATCAGATCTGCTCAACTCATGGTTTTTTGGTCTTCGGGGAGGAGGGGGAACATGAATATGTGTTTGTTTTTCGAATTTGAGCTCTTTCTGCAATGGGCACTTTTCATACTATAAGCAGTTTTTCCTAACAAATGCAAGATATAACATGGGCTATCTCCGCAAGGAAACATGAGATCTGCAAACGTTATTGTTTTTTGGTCTTCGGGGAGGATGGGGAACATGAATATGTTTTTGTTTTTCGAATTTGAGCTCTTTCTGCAATGGGCACTTTTCATGCTATAAGCACTTTTTCCTAACAAATGCAAGATATAGCATTGGCTATCTCCGCAAGGAAACATCAGATCTGCACAACTCATGGTTTTTTGGTCTTCGGGGAGGCTGGGGAACATGAAAATGTGTTTGTTTTTCGAATTTGACCTCTATCTGAAATGGGCACTTTTCATGCTATAAGCAGTTTTTCCTAACAAATGCAAGATATAACATTGTCTATCTCCGCAAGGAAACATGAGATCTGCAAAAGTTATGGTTTTTTGGTCTTCGGGGAGGATGGGGAACATGAATATGTGTTTGTTTTTCGAATTTGAACTCTATCTGAAATGAGCACTTTTCATGCTCTAAGCAGTTTTTCCTAACAAATGCAAGATATAACATTGGCTATCTCCGCAAGGAAACATCAGATCTGCACAACTCATGGTTTTTTGGTCTTCGGGGAGGAGGGGGAACATGAATATGTGTTTGTTTTTCGAATTTGAGATCTTTCTGCAATGGGCACTTTTCATACTACAGGGAGTGCAGAATTATTAGGCAAGTTGTATTTTTGAGGATTAATTTTATTATTGAACAACAACCATGTTCTCAATGAACCCAAAAAACTCATTAATATCAAAGCTGAATATTTTTGGAAGTAGTTTTTAGTTTGTTTTTAGTTATAGCTATTTTAGGGGGATATCTGTGTGTGCAGGTGACTATTACTGTGCATAATTATTAGGCAACTTAACAAAAAACAAATATATACACATTTCAATTATTTATTTTTACCAGTGAAACCAATATAACATCTCAACATTCACAAATATACATTTCTGACATTCAAAAACATAACAAAAACAAATCAGTGACCAATATAGCCACCTTTCTTTGCAAGGACACTCAAAAGCCTGCCATCCATGGATTCTGTCAGTGTTTTGATCTGTTCACCATCAACATTGCGTGCAGCAGCAACCACAGCCTCCCAGACACTGTTCAGAGAGGTGTACTGTTTTCCCTCCTTGTAAATCTCACATTTGATGATGGACCACAGGTTCTCAATGGGGTTCAGATCAGGTGAACAAGGAGGCCATGTCATTAGATTTCCTTCTTTTATACCCTTTCTTGCCAGCCACGCTGTGGAGTACTTGGACGCGTGTGATGGAGCATTGTCCTGCATGAAAATCATGTTTTTCTTGAAGGATGCAGACTTCTTCCTGTACCACTGCTTGAAGAAGGTGTCTTCCAGAAACTGGCAGTAGGACTGGGAGTTGAGCTTGACTCCATCCTCAACCCGAAAAGGCCCCACAAGCTCATCTTTGATGATACCAGCCCAAACCAGTACTCCACCTCCACCTTGCTGGCGTCTGAGTCGGACTGGAGCTCTCTGCCCTTTACCAATCCAGCCACGGGCCCATCCATCTGGCCCATCAAGACTCACTCTCATTTCATCAGTCCATAAAACCTTAGAAAAATCAGTCTTGAGATATTTCTTGGCCCAGTCTTGACGTTTCAGCTTGTGTGTCTTGTTCAGTGGTGGTCGTCTTTCAGCCTTTCTTACCTTGGCCATGTCTCTGAGTATTGCACACCTTGTGCTTTTGGGCACTCCAGTGATGTTGCAGCTCTGAAATATGGCCAAACTGGTGGCAAGTGGCATCTTGGCAGCTGCACGCTTGACTTTTCTCAGTTCATGGGCAGTTATTTTGCGCCTTGGTTTCTCCACACGCTTCTTGCGACCCTGTTGACTATTTTGAATGAAACGCTTGATTGTTCGATGATCACGCTTCAGAAGCTTTGCAATTTTAAGAGTGCTGCATCCCTCTGCAAGATATCTCACTATTTTTGACTTTTCTGAGCCTGTCAAGTCCTTCTTTTGACCCATTTTGCCAAAGGAAAGGAAGTTGCCTAATAATTATGCACACCTGATACAGGGTGTTGATGTCATTAGACCACACCCCTTCTCATTACAGAGATGCACATCACCTAATATGCTTAATTGGTAGTAGGCTTTCGAGCCTATACAGCTTGGAGTAAGACAACATGCATAAAGAGGATGATGTGGTCAAAATACTCATTTGCCTAATAATTCTGCACTCCCTGTATAAGCAGTTTTTCCTAACAAATGCAAGATATAACATGGGCTATCTCCGCAAGGAAACATGAGGTCTGCAAACGTTATGGTTTTTTGGTCTTCGGGGAGGATGGGGAACATGAATATGTTTTTGTTTTTCGAATTTGACCTCTATCTGAAATGAGCACTTTTCATGCTCTAAGCAGTTTTTCCTAACAAATGCAAGATATAACATTGGCTATCTCCGCAAGGAAACATCAGATCTGCACAACTCATGGTTTTTTGGTCTTCGGGGAGGATGGGGAACATGAATATGTGTTTGTTTTTCAAATTTGAACTCTTTCTGCAATGGGCACTTTTCATACTATAAGCAGTTTTTCCTAACAAATGCAAGATATAACATGGGATATCTCCGCAAGGAAACATGAGATCTGCAAAAGTTTTGGTTTTTTGTTCTTCGGGGAGGATGGGGAACATGAATATGTGTTTGTTTTTCGAATTTGACCTCTATCTGAAATGAGCACTTTTCATGCTCTAAGCAGTTTTTCCTAACAAATGCAAGATATAACATTGGCTATCTCCGCAAGGAAACATCAGATCTGCACAACTCATGGTTTTTTGGTCTTCGGGGAGGATGGGGAACATGAATATGTGATTGTTTTTCGAATTTGACCTCTATCTGAAATGGGCACTTTTCATGCTATAAGCAGTTTTTCCTAACAAATGCAAGATATAACATGGGCTATCTCCGCAAGGAAACATGAGATCTGCAAACGTTATGGTTTTTTGGTTTTCGGGGAGGATGGGGAACATGAATATGTTTTTGTTTTTTGAATTTGAGCTCTTTCTGCAATGGGCACTTTTCATGCTATAAGCACTTTTTCCTAACAAATGCAAGATATAACATTGTTATCTCCGCCAGGAAACATCAGATCTGCACAACTCATGGTTTTTTGGTCTTCGGGGAGGCGGGGGAACATGAAAATGTGTTTGTTTTTCGAATTTGAGCTCTTTCTGCAATGGGCACTTTTCATGCTATAAGCAGTTTTTCCTAACAAATGCAAGATATAACATGGGCTATCTCCGCAAGGAAATATGAGATCTGCAAACGTTATGGTTTTTTGGTTTTCGGGGAGGATGGGGAACATGAATATGTTTTTGTTTTTTGAATTTGAGCTCTTTCTGCAATGGGCACTTTTCATGCTATAAGCACTTTTTCCTAACAAATGCAAGATATAACATTGTTATCTCCGCCAGGAAACATCAGATCTGCACAACTCATGGTTTTTTGGTCTTCGGGGAGGCGGGGGAACATGAATATGTGATTGTTTTTTGAATTTGAGCTCTTTCTGCAATGGGCACTTTTCATGCTCTAAGCAGTTTTTCCTAACAAATGCAAGATATAACATTGGCTATCTCCGCAAGGAAACATCAGATCTGCACAACTCATGGTTTTTTGGTCTTCGGGGAGGATGGGGAACATGAAAATGTGTTTGTTTTTCGAATTTGACCTCTATCTGAAATGGGCACTTTTCATGCTATAAGCAGTTTTTCCTAACAAATGCAAGATATAACATGGGATATCTCCGCAAGGAAACATGAGATCTGCAAAAGTTATTTTTTTTTGGTCTTCGGGGAGGATGGGGAACATGAATATGTGTTTGTTTTTCGAATTTGAGATCTTTCTGGAATGGGCACTTTTCATACTATAAGCAGTTTTTCCTAACAAATGCAAGCTATAACATTGGCAATCTCCACAAGGAAACATCAGATCTGCTCAACTCATGGTTTTTTGGTCTTCGGGGAGGAGGGGGAACATGAAAATGTGATTGTTTTTCGAATTTGAGCTCTTTCTGCAATGGGCACTTTTCATACTATAAGCAGTTTTTCCTAACAAATGCAAGATATAACATGGGCTATCTCCGCAAGGAAACATGAGGTCTGCAAACGTTATGGTTTTTTGGTCTTCGGGGAGGATGGGGAACATGAATATGTTTTTGTTTTTCGAATTTGACCTCTATCTGAAATGAGCACTTTTCATGCTCTAAGCAGTTTTTCCTAACAAATGCAAGATATAACATTGGCTATCTCCGCAAGGAAACATCAGATCTGCACAACTCATGGTTTTTTGGTCTTCGGGGAGGAGGGGGAACATGAATATGTGTTTGTTTTTCAAATTTGAACTCTTTCTGCAATGGGCACTTTTCATACTATAAGCAGTTTTTCCTAACAAATGCAAGATATAACATGGGATATCTCCGCAAGGAAACATGAGATCTGCAAAAGTTTTGGTTTTTTGTTCTTCGGGGAGGATGGGGAACATGAATATGTGTTTGTTTTTCGAATTTGACCTCTATCTGAAATGAGCACTTTTCATGCTCTAAGCAGTTTTTCCTAACAAATGCAAGATATAACATTGGCTATCTCCGCAAGGAAACATCAGATCTGCACAACTCATGGTTTTTTGGTCTTCGGGGAGGATGGGGAACATGAATATGTGATTGTTTTTCGAATTTGACCTCTATCTGAAATGGGCACTTTTCATGCTATAAGCAGTTTTTCCTAACAAATGCAAGATATAACATGGGCTATCTCCGCAAGGAAACATGAGATCTGCAAACGTTATGGTTTTTTGGTTTTCGGGGAGGATGGGGAACATGAATATGTTTTTGTTTTTTGAATTTGAGCTCTTTCTGCAATGGGCACTTTTCATGCTATAAGCACTTTTTCCTAACAAATGCAAGATATAACATTGTTATCTCCGCCAGGAAACATCAGATCTGCACAACTCATGGTTTTTTGGTCTTCGGGGAGGCGGGGGAACATGAAAATGTGTTTGTTTTTCGAATTTGAGCTCTTTCTGCAATGGGCACTTTTCATGCTATAAGCAGTTTTTCCTAACAAATGCAAGATATAACATGGGCTATCTCCGCAAGGAAATATGAGATCTGCAAACGTTATGGTTTTTTGGTTTTCGGGGAGGATGGGGAACATGAATATGTTTTTGTTTTTTGAATTTGAGCTCTTTCTGCAATGGGCACTTTTCATGCTATAAGCACTTTTTCCTAACAAATGCAAGATATAACATTGTTATCTCCGCCAGGAAACATCAGATCTGCACAACTCATGGTTTTTTGGTCTTCGGGGAGGCGGGGGAACATGAATATGTGATTGTTTTTTGAATTTGAGCTCTTTCTGCAATGGGCACTTTTCATGCTCTAAGCAGTTTTTCCTAACAAATGCAAGATATAACATTGGCTATCTCCGCAAGGAAACATCAGATCTGCACAACTCATGGTTTTTTGGTCTTCGGGGAGGATGGGGAACATGAAAATGTGTTTGTTTTTCGAATTTGACCTCTATCTGAAATGGGCACTTTTCATGCTATAAGCAGTTTTTCCTAACAAATGCAAGATATAACATGGGATATCTCCGCAAGGAAACATGAGATCTGCAAAAGTTATTTTTTTTTTGTCTTCGGGGAGGATGGGGAACATGAATATGTGTTTGTTTTTCGAATTTGAGATCTTTCTGGAATGGGCACTTTTCATACTATAAGCAGTTTTTCCTAACAAATGCAAGCTATAACATTGGCAATCTCCACAAGGAAACATCAGATCTGCTCAACTCATGGTTTTTTGGTCTTCGGGGAGGAGGGGGAACATGAAAATGTGATTGTTTTTCGAATTTGAGCTCTTTCTGCAATGGGCACTTTTCATACTATAAGCAGTTTTTCCTAACAAATGCAAGATATAACATGGGCTATCTCCTCAAGGAAACATGAGATCTGCAAACGTTATGGTTTTTTGGTCTTCGGGGAGGATGGGGAACATGAATATGTTTTTGTTTTTCGAATTTGAGCTCTTTCTGCAATGGGCACTTTTCATGCTATAAGCAGTTTTTCCTAACAAATGCAAGATATAACATTGGCTATCTCCGCAAGGAAACATCAGATCTGCACAACTCATGGTTTTTTGGTCTTCGGGGAGGATGGGGAACATGAAAATGTGTTTTTTTCCCGAATTTGACCTCTATCTGAAATGGGCACTTTTCATGCTTATAAGCAGTTTTTCCTAACAAATGCAAGATATAACATGGGATATCTCCGCAAGGAAACATCAGATCTGCAAAAGTTATGGTTTTTTGGTCTTCGGGGAGGATGGGGAACATGAATATGTGTTTGTTTTTCGAATTTGACCTCTATCTGAAATTAGCACTTTTCATGCTCTAAGCAGTTTTTCCTAACAAATGCAAGATATAACATTGGCTATCTCCGCAAGGAAACATCAGATCTGCACAACTCATGGTTTTTTGGTCTTCGGGGAGGAGGGGGAACATGAATATGTGTTTGTTTTTCGAATTTGACCTCTATCTGAAATGAGCACTTTTCATGCTCTAAGCAGTTTTTCCTAACAAATGCAAGATATAACATTGGCTATCTCCGCAAGGAAACATCAGATCTGCACAACTCATGGTTTTTTGGTCTTCGGGGAGGATGGGGAACATGAAAATGTGTTTGTTTTTCGAATTTGACCTCTATCTGAAATGGGCACTTTTCATGCTATAAGCAGTTTTTCCTAACAAATGCAAGATATAACATGGGATATCTCCGCAAGGAAACATGAGATATGCAAAAGTTATTTTTTTTTGGTCTTCGGGGAGGATGGGGAACATGAATATGTGTTTGTTTTTCGAATTTGAGATCTTTCTGGAATGGGCACTTTTCATACTATAAGCAGTTTTTCCTAACAAATGCAAGCTATAACATTGGCAATCTCCACAAGGAAACATCAGATCTGCTCAACTCATGGTTTTTTGGTCTTCGGGGAGGAGGGGGAACATGAAAATGTGTTTGTTTTTCGAATTTGACCTCTATCTGAAATGGGCACTTTTCATGCTATAAGCAGTTTTTCCTAACAAATGCAAGATATAACATGGGATATCTCCGCAAGGAAACATGAGATCTGCAAAAGTTATGGTTTTTTGGTCTTCGGGGAGGATGGGGAACATGAATATGTGTTTGTTTTTCGAATTTGAGCTCTTTCTGCAATGAGCACTTTTCATGCTATAAGCACTTTTTCCTAACAAATGCAAGCTATAACATTGGCAATCTCGCCAAGGAAACATCAGATCTGCTCAACTCATGGTTTTTTGGTCTACGGGGAGGAGGGGGAACATGAAAATGTGTTTGTATTTCGAATTTGACCTCTATCTGAAATGAGCACTTTTCATGCTCTAAGCAGTTTTTCCTAACAAATGCAAGATATAACATTGGCTATCTCCGCAAGGAAACATCAGATCTGCACAACTCATGGTTTTTTGGTCTTCGGGGAGGATGGGGAACATGAATATGTGATTGTTTTTCGAATTTGAGCTCTTTCTGCAATGGGCACTTTTCATACTATAAGCAGTTTTTCCTAACAAATGCAAGATATAACATGGGCTATCTCCGCAAGGAAACATGAGATCTGCAAACGTTATGGTTTTTTGGTCTTCGGGGAGGATGGGGAACATGAATATGTTTTTGTTTTTCGAATTTGAGCTCTTTCTGCAATGGGCACTTTTCATGCTATAAGCAGTTTTTCCTAACAAATGCAAGATATAACATTGGCTATCTACGCAAGGAAACATCAGATCTGCACAACTCATGGTTTTTTGGTCTTCGGGGAGGATGGGGAACATGAAAATGTGTTTGTTTTTCGAATTTGACCTCTATCTGAAATGGGCACTTTTCATGCTTATAAGCAGTTTTTCCTAACAAATGCAAGATATAACATGGGATATCTCCGCAAGGAAACATCAGATCTGCAAAAGTTATGGTTTTTTGGTCTTCGGGGAGGATGGGGAACATGAATATGTGTTTGTTTTTCGAATTTGACCTCTATCTGAAATTAGCACTTTTCATGCTCTAAGCAGTTTTTCCTAACAAATGCAAGATATAACATTGGCTATCTCCGCAAGGAAACATCAGATCTGCACAACTCATGGTTTTTTGGTCTTCGGGGAGGAGGGGGAACATGAATATGTGTTTGTTTTTCGAATTTGAC
The DNA here is from genome assembly GCF_947247035.1 of Vipera ursinii. Taxonomy (NCBI): domain Eukaryota; kingdom Metazoa; phylum Chordata; class Lepidosauria; order Squamata; family Viperidae; genus Vipera; species Vipera ursinii. Next base: position 724,986 of record NC_139519.1, on the reverse strand, counting down.
CTCTATCTGAAATGAGCACTTTTCATGCTCTAAGCAGTTTTTCCTAACAAATGCAAGCTATAACATTGGCAATCTCCGCAAGGAAACATCAGATCTGCTCAACTCATGGTTTTTTGGTCTTCGGGGAGGAGGGGGAACATGAAAATGTGTTTGTTTTTCGAATTTGACCTCTATCTGAAATGGGCACTTTTCATGCTATAAGCAGTTTTTCCTAACAAATGCAAGATATAACATGGGATATCTCCGCAAGGAAACATGAGATCTGCAAAAGTTATGGTTTTTTGGTCTTCGGGGAGGATGGGGAACATGAATATGTGTTTGTTTTTCGAATTTGAGATCTTTCTGCAATGGGCACTTTTCATACTATAAGCAGTTTTTCCTAACAAATGCAAGCTATAACATTGGCAATCTCCGCAAGGAAACATCAGATCTGCTCAACTCATGGTTTTTTGGTCTTCGGGGAGGAGGGGGAACATGAAAATGTGTTTGTTTTTCGAATTTGACCTCTATCTGAAATGGGCACTTTTCATGCTATAAGCAGTTTTTCCTAACAAATGCAAGATATAACATGGGCTATCTCCGCAAGGAAACATGAGATCTGCAAAAGTTATGTTTTTTTGTTCTTCGGGGAGGATGGGGAACATGAATATGTGTTTGTTTTTCGAATTTGACCTGTATCTGAAATTAGCACTTTTCATGCTCTAAGCAGTTTTTCCTAACAAATGCAAGATATAACATTGGCTATCTCCGCAAGGAAACATCAGATCTGCACAACTCATGGTTTTTTGGTCTTCGGGGAGGATGGGGAACATGAATATGTGATTGTTTTTCGAATTTGAGCTCTTTCTGCAATGGGCACTTTTCATACTATAAGCAGTTTTTCCTAACAAATGCAAGATATAACATGGGCTATCTCCGCAAGGAAACATGAGATCTGCAAACGTTATGGTTTTTTGGTCTTCGGGGAGGATGGGGAACATGAATATGTTTTTGTTTTTCGAATTTGAGCTCTTTCTGCAATGGGCACTTTTCATGCTATAAGCAGTTTTTCCTAACAAATGCAAGATATAACATTGGCTATCTCCGCAAGGAAACATCAGATCTGCACAACTCATGGTTTTTTGGTCTTCGGGGAGGATGGGGAACATGAAAATGTGTTTTTTTTTCGAATTTGACCTCTATCTGAAATGGGCACTTTTCATGCTTATAAGCAGTTTTTCCTAACAAATGCAAGATATAACATGGGCTATCTCCGCAAGGAAACATGAGATCTGCAAAAGTTATGGTTTTTTGTTCTTCAGGGAGGATTGGGAACATGAATATGTGTTTGTTTTTCGAATTTGAGCTCTTTCTGCAATGGGCACTTTTCATGCTCTAAGCAGTTTTTCCTAACAAATGCAAGATATAACATTGGCTATCTCCGCAAGGAAACATCAGATCTGCACAACTCATGGTTTTTTGGTCTTCGGGGAGGATGGGGAACATGAAAATGTGTTTGTTTTTCGAATTTGACCTCTATCTGAAATGGGCACTTTTCATGCTATAAGCAGTTTTTCCTAACAAATGCAAGATATAACATGGGATATCTCCGCAAGGAAACATGAGATCTGCAAAAGTTATTTTTTTTTTGTCTTCGGGGAGGATGGGGAACATGAATATGTGTTTGTTTTTCGAATTTGAGATCTTTCTGGAATGGGCACTTTTCATACTATAAGCAGTTTTTCCTAACAAATGCAAGCTATAACATTGGCAATCTCCACAAGGAAACATCAGATCTGCTCAACTCATGGTTTTTTGGTCTTCGGGGAGGAGGGGGAACATGAAAATGTGATTGTTTTTCGAATTTGAGCTCTTTCTGCAATGGGCACTTTTCATACTATAAGCAGTTTTTCCTAACAAATGCAAGATATAACATGGGCTATCTCCTCAAGGAAACATGAGATCTGCAAACGTTATGGTTTTTTGGTCTTCGGGGAGGATGGGGAACATGAATATGTTTTTGTTTTTCGAATTTGAGCTCTTTCTGCAATGGGCACTTTTCATGCTATAAGCAGTTTTTCCTAACAAATGCAAGATATAACATTGGCTATCTCCGCAAGGAAACATCAGATCTGCACAACTCATGGTTTTTTGGTCTTCGGGGAGGATGGGGAACATGAAAATGTGTTTTTTCCCCGAATTTGACCTCTATCTGAAATGGGCACTTTTCATGCTTATAAGCAGTTTTTCCTAACAAATGCAAGATATAACATGGGATATCTCCGCAAGGAAACATCAGATCTGCAAAAGTTATGGTTTTTTGGTCTTCGGGGAGGATGGGGAACATGAATATGTGTTTGTTTTTCGAATTTGACCTCTATCTGAAATTAGCACTTTTCATGCTCTAAGCAGTTTTTCCTAACAAATGCAAGATATAACATTGGCTATCTCCGCAAGGAAACATCAGATCTGCACAACTCATGGTTTTTTGGTCTTCGGGGAGGAGGGGGAACATGAATATGTGTTTGTTTTTCGAATTTGACCTCTATCTGAAATGAGCACTTTTCATGCTCTAAGCAGTTTTTCCTAACAAATGCAAGATATAACATTGGCTATCTCCGCAAGGAAACATCAGATCTGCACAACTCATGGTTTTTTGGTCTTCGGGGAGGATGGGGAACATGAAAATGTGTTTGTTTTTCGAATTTGACCTCTATCTGAAATGGGCACTTTTCATGCTATAAGCAGGTTTCCTAACAAATGCAAGATATAACATGGGATATCTCCGCAAGGAAACATGAGATATGCAAACGTTATGGTTTTTTGGTCTTCGGGGAGGATGGGGAACATGAATATGTGTTTGTTTTTCGAATTTGAGATCTTTCTGGAATGGGCACTTTTCATACTATAAGCAGTTTTTCCTAACAAATGCAAGCTATAACATTGGCAATCTCCACAAGGAAACATCAGATCTGCTCAACTCATGGTTTTTTGGTCTTCGGGGAGGAGGGGGAACATGAAAATGTGTTTGTTTTTCGAATTTGACCTCTATCTGAAATGGGCACTTTTCATGCTATAAGCAGTTTTTCCTAACAAATGCAAGATATAACATGGGATATCTCCGCAAGGAAACATGAGATCTGCAAAAGTTATGGTTTTTTGGTCTTCGGGGAGGATGGGGAACATGAATATGTGTTTGTTTTTCGAATTTGAGCTCTTTCTGCAATGAGCACTTTTCATGCTATAAGCACTTTTTCCTAACAAATGCAAGCTATAACATTGGCAATCTCGCCAAGGAAACATCAGATCTGCTCAACTCATGGTTTTTTGGTCTACGGGGAGGAGGGGGAACATGAAAATGTGTTTGTATTTCGAATTTGACCTCTATCTGAAATGAGCACTTTTCATGCTCTAAGCAGTTTTTCCTAACAAATGCAAGATATAACATTGGCTATCTCCGCAAGGAAACATCAGATCTGCACAACTCATGGTTTTTTGGTCTTCGGGGAGGATGGGGAACATGAATATGTGATTGTTTTTCGAATTTGAGCTCTTTCTGCAATGGGCACTTTTCATACTATAAGCAGTTTTTCCTAACAAATGCAAGATATAACATGGGCTATCTCCGCAAGGAAACATGAGATCTGCAAACGTTATGGTTTTTTGGTCTTCGGGGAGGATGGGGAACATGAATATGTTTTTGTTTTTCGAATTTGAGCTCTTTCTGCAATGGGCACTTTTCATGCTATAAGCAGTTTTTCCTAACAAATGCAAGATATAACATTGGCTATCTACGCAAGGAAACATCAGATCTGCACAACTCATGGTTTTTTGGTCTTCGGGGAGGATGGGGAACATGAAAATGTGTTTGTTTTTCGAATTTGACCTCTATCTGAAATGGGCACTTTTCATGCTTATAAGCAGTTTTTCCTAACAAATGCAAGATATAACATGGGATATCTCCGCAAGGAAACATCAGATCTGCAAAAGTTATGGTTTTTTGGTCTTCGGGGAGGATGGGGAACATGAATATGTGTTTGTTTTTCGAATTTGACCTCTATCTGAAATTAGCACTTTTCATGCTCTAAGCAGTTTTTCCTAACAAATGCAAGATATAACATTGGCTATCTCCGCAAGGAAACATCAGATCTGCACAACTCATGGTTTTTTGGTCTTCGGGGAGGAGGGGGAACATGAATATGTGTTTGTTTTTCGAATTTGACCTCTATCTGAAATGAGCACTTTTCATGCTCTAAGCAGTTTTTCCTAACAAATGCAAGCTATAACATTGGCAATCTCCGCAAGGAAACATCAGATCTGCTCAACTCATGGTTTTTTGGTCTTCGGGGAGGAGGGGGAACATGAAAATGTGTTTGTTTTTCGAATTTGACCTCTATCTGAAATGGGCACTTTTCATGCTATAAGCAGTTTTTCCTAACAAATGCAAGATATAACATGGGATATCTCCGCAAGGAAACATGAGATCTGCAAAAGTTATGGTTTTTTGGTCTTCGGGGAGGATGGGGAACATGAATATGTGTTTGTTTTTCGAATTTGAGATCTTTCTGCAATGGGCACTTTTCATACTATAAGCAGTTTTTCCTAACAAATGCAAGCTATAACATTGGCAATCTCCGCAAGGAAACATCAGATCTGCTCAACTCATGGTTTTTTGGTCTTCGGGGAGGAGGGGGAACATGAAAATGTGTTTGTTTTTCGAATTTGACCTCTATCTGAAATGGGCACTTTTCATGCTATAAGCAGTTTTTCCTAACAAATGCAAGATATAACATGGGCTATCTCCGCAAGGAAACATGAGATCTGCAAAAGTTATGTTTTTTTGTTCTTCGGGGAGGATGGGGAACATGAATATGTGTTTGTTTTTCGAATTTGACCTGTATCTGAAATTAGCACTTTTCATGCTCTAAGCAGTTTTTCCTAACAAATGCAAGATATAACATTGGCTATCTCCGCAAGGAAACATCAGATCTGCACAACTCATGGTTTTTTGGTCTTCGGGGAGGATGGGGAACATGAATATGTGATTGTTTTTCGAATTTGAGCTCTTTCTGCAATGGGCACTTTTCATACTATAAGCAGTTTTTCCTAACAAATGCAAGATATAACATGGGCTATCTCCGCAAGGAAACATGAGATCTGCAAACGTTATGGTTTTTTGGTCTTCGGGGAGGATGGGGAACATGAATATGTTTTTGTTTTTCGAATTTGAGCTCTTTCTGCAATGGGCACTTTTCATGCTATAAGCAGTTTTTCCTAACAAATGCAAGATATAACATTGGCTATCTCCGCAAGGAAACATCAGATCTGCACAACTCATGGTTTTTTGGTCTTCGGGGAGGATGGGGAACAAGAAAATGTGTTTTTTTTTTCGAATTTGACCTCTATCTGAAATGGGCACTTTTCATGCTTATAAGCAGTTTTTCCTAACAAATGCAAGATATAACATGGGCTATCTCCGCAAGGAAACATGAGATCTGCAAAAGTTATGGTTTTTTGTTCTTCAGGGAGGATTGGGAACATGAATATGTGTTTGTTTTTCGAATTTGACCTCTATCTGAAATGAGCACTTTTCATGCTCTAAGCAGTTTTTCCTAACAAATGCAAGATATAACACTGGCTATCTCCGCAAGGAAACATCAGATCTGCACAACTCATGGTTTTTTGGTCTTCGGGGAGGATGGGGAACATGAATATGTGATTGTTTTTCGAATTTGAGCTCTTTCTGCAATGGGCACTTTTCATGCTATAAGCAGTTTTTCCTAACAAATGCAAGATATAACATTGGCTATCTCCGCAAGGAAACATCAGATCTGCACAACTCATGGTTTTTTGGTCTTCGGGGAGGATGGGGAACATGAAAATGTGTTTGTTTTTCGAATTTGACCTCTATCTGAAATGGGCACTTTTCATGCTATAAGCAGTTTTTCCTAACAAATGCAAGATATAACATGGGATATCTCCGCAAGGAAACATGAGATCTGCAAAAGTTATGGTTTTTTGGTCTTCGGGGAGGATGGGGAACATGAATATGTGTTTGTTTTTCGAATTTGAGATCTTTCTGCAATGGGCACTTTTCATGCTATAAGCACTTTTTCCTAACAAATGCAAGATATAGCATTGGCTATCTCCGCAAGGAAACATCAGATCTGCACAACTCATGGTTTTTTGGTCTTCGGGGAGGCTGGGGAACATGAAAATGTGTTTGTTTTTCGAATTTGAGCTCTTTCTGCAATGGGCACTTTTCATACTATAAGCAGTTTTTCCTAACAAATGCAAGATATAACATGGGCTATCTCCGCAAGGAAACATGAGATCTGCAAACGTTATGGTTTTTTGGTCTTCGGGGAGGATGGGGAACATGAATATGTTTTTGTTTTTCGAATTTGAGCTCTTTCTGCAATGGGCACTTTTCATACTATAAGCAGTTTTTCCTAACAAATGTAAGATTTAACATTGGCTATCTCCGCAAGGAAACATCAGATCTGCTCAACCCATGGTTTTTTGGTCTTCGGGGAGGAGGGGGAACATGAATATGTGTTTCTTTTTCGAATTTGAGCTCTTTCTGCAATGGGCACTTTTCATACTATAAGCAGTTTTTCCTAACAAATGCAAGATATAACATGGGCTATCTCCGCAAGGAAACATGAGATCTGCAAAAGTTATGGTTTTTTGTTCTTCGGGGAGGATGGGGAACATGAATATGTGTTTGTTTTTCGAATTTGACCTCTATCTGAAATGGGCACTTTTCATGCTATAAGCAGTTTTTCCTAACAAATGCAAGATATAACATTGGCTATCTCCGCAAGGAAACATCAGATCTGCACAACTCATGGTTTTTTGGTCTTCGGGGAGGTGGGGGAACATGAAAATGTGTTTGTTTTTCGAATTTGACCTCTATCTGAAATGGGCACTTTTCATGCTATAAGCAGTTTTTCCTAACAAATGCAAGATATAAAATGGGCTATCTCCGCAAGGAAACATGAGATCTGCAAAAGTTATGGTTTTTTGGTCTTCGGGGAGGATGGGGAACATGAAAATGTGTTTGTTTTTCGAATTTGACCTCTATCTGAAATGGGCACTTTTCATACTATAAGCAGTTTTTCCTAACAAATGCATGATATAACATTGGCTATCTCCGCAAGGAAACATGAGATCTGCAAACGTTATGGTTTTTTGGTCTTCGGGGAGGATGGGGAACATGAATATGTTTTTGTTTTTCGAATTTGAGCTCTTTCTGCAATGAGCACTTTTCATGCTATAAGCACTTTTTCCTAACAAATGCAAGATATAACATTGACTATCTCCGCAAGGAAACATCAGATCTGCACAACTCATGGTTTTTTGTTCTTCCGGGAGGCAGGGGAACATGAAAATGTGTTTGTTTTTCGAATTTGACCTCTATCTGAAATGGACACTTTTCATGCTATAAGCAGTTTTTCCTAACAAATGCAAGATATAACATGGGCTATCTCCGCAAGGAAACATCAGATCTGCACAACTCATGGTTTTTTGGTCTTCAGGGAGGAGGGGGAACATGAATATGTGTTTGTTTTTCGAATTTGAGATCTTTCTGCAATGGACACTTTTCATACTATAAGCAGTTTTTCCTAACAAATGCAAGATATAACATTGGCAATCTCCGCAAGGAAACATCAGATCTGCTCAACTCATGGTTTTTTGGTCTTCGGGGAGGAGGGGGAACATGAATATGTGTTTGTTTTTCGAATTTGAGCTCTTTCTGCAATGGGCACTTTTCATACTATAAGCAGTTTTTCCTAACAAATGCAAGATATAACATGGGCTATCTCCGCAAGGAAACATGAGATCTGCAAACGTTATTGTTTTTTGGTCTTCGGGGAGGATGGGGAACATGAATATGTTTTTGTTTTTCGAATTTGAGCTCTTTCTGCAATGGGCACTTTTCATGCTATAAGCACTTTTTCCTAACAAATGCAAGATATAGCATTGGCTATCTCCGCAAGGAAACATCAGATCTGCACAACTCATGGTTTTTTGGTCTTCGGGGAGGCTGGGGAACATGAAAATGTGTTTGTTTTTCGAATTTGACCTCTATCTGAAATGGGCACTTTTCATGCTATAAGCAGTTTTTCCTAACAAATGCAAGATATAACATTGGCTATCTCCGCAAGGAAACATCAGATCTGCACAACTCATGGTTTTTTGGTCTTCGGGGAGGAGGGGGAACATGAATATGTGTTTGTTTTTCGAATTTGAGATCTTTCTGCAATGGGCACTTTTCATACTATAAGCAGTTTTTCCTAACAAATGCAAGATATAACATGGGCTATCTCCGCAAGGAAACATGAGATCTGCAAACGTTATGGTTTTTTGGTCTTCGGGGAGGATGGGGAACATGAATATGTTTTTGTTTTTCGAATTTGACCTCTATCTGAAATGAGCACTTTTCATGCTCTAAGCAGTTTTTCCTAACAAATTCAAGATATAACATTGGCTATCTCCGCCAGGAAACATCAGATCTGCACAACTCATGGTTTTTTGGTCTTCGGGGAGGAGGGGGAACATGAATATGTGTTTGTTTTTCGAATTTGAGATCTTTCTGCAATGGGCACTTTTCATGCTTATAAGCAGTTTTTCCTAACAAATGCAAGATATAACATTGGCTATCTCCGCAAGGAAACATCAGATCTGCACAACTCATGGTTTTTTGGTCTTCGGGGAGGAGGGGGAACATGAATATGTGTTTGTTTTTCGAATTTGAGATCTTTCTGCAATGGGCACTTTTCATACTATAAGCAGTTTTTCCTAACAAATGCAAGATATAACATGGGCTATCTCCGCAAGGAAACATGAGATCTGCAAACGTTATGGTTTTTTGGTCTTCGGGGAGGATGGGGAACATGAATATGTTTTTGTTTTTCGAATTTGACCTCTATCTGAAATGAGCACTTTTCATGCTCTAAGCAGTTTTTCCTAACAAATGCAAGATATAACATTGGCTATCTCCGCAAGGAAACATCAGATCTGCACAACTCATGGTTTTTTGGTCTTCGGGGAGGAGGGGGAACATGAATATGTGTTTGTTTTTCGAATTTGAGATCTTTCTGCAATGGGCACTTTTCATACTATAAGCAGTTTTTCCTAACAAATGCAAGATATAACATGGGCTATCTCCGCAAGGAAACATGAGGTCTGCAAACGTTATGGTTTTTTGGTCTTCGGGGAGGATGGGGAACATGAATATGTTTTTGTTTTTTGAATTTGACCTCTATCTGAAATGAGCACTTTTCATGCTCTAAGCAGTTTTTCCTAACAAATGCAAGATATAACATTGGCTATCTCCGCAAGGAAACATCAGATCTGCACAACTCATGGTTTTTTGGTCTTCGGGGAGGAGGGGGAACATGAATATGTGTTTGTTTTTCAAATTTGAACTCTTTCTGCAATGGGCACTTTTCATACTATAAGCAGTTTTTCCTAACAAATGCAAGATATAACATGGGATATCTCCGCAAGGAAACATGAGATCTGCAAAAGTTTTGGTTTTTTGTTCTTCGGGGAGGATGGGGAACATGAATATGTGTTTGTTTTTCGAATTTGACCTCTATCTGAAATGAGCACTTTTCATGCTCTAAGCAGTTTTTCCTAACAAATGCAAGATATAACATTGGCTATCTCCGCAAGGAAACATCAGATCTGCACAACTCATGGTTTTTTGGTCTTCGGGGAGGATGGGGAACATGAATATGTGATTGTTTTTCGAATTTGACCTCTATCTGAAATGGGCACTTTTCATGCTATAAGCAGTTTTTCCTAACAAATGCAAGATATAACATGGGCTATCTCCGCAAGGAAACATCAGATCTGCTCAACCCATGGTTTTTTGGTCTTCGGGGAGGAGGGGGAACATGAATATGTGTTTCTTTTTCGAATTTGAGCTCTTTCTGCAATGGGCACTTTTCATACTATAAGCAGTTTTTCCTAACAAATGCAAGATATAACATGGGCTATCTCCGCAAGGAAACATGAGATCTGCAAAAGTTATGGTTTTTTGTTCTTCGGGGAGGATGGGGAACATGAATATGTGTTTGTTTTTCGAATTTGACCTCTATCTGAAATGGGCACTTTTCATGCTATAAGCAGTTTTTCCTAACAAATGCAAGATATAACATTGGCTATCTCCGCAAGGAAACATCAGATCTGCACAACTCATGGTTTTTTGGTCTTCGGGGAGGTGGGGGAACATGAAAATGTGTTTGTTTTTCGAATTTGACCTCTATCTGAAATGGGCACTTTTCATGCTATAAGCAGTTTTTCCTAACAAATGCAAGATATAAAATGGGCTATCTCCGCAAGGAAACATGAGATCTGCAAAAGTTATGGTTTTTTGGTCTTCGGGGAGGATGGGGAACATGAAAATGTGTTTGTTTTTCGAATTTGACCTCTATCTGAAATGGGCACTTTTCATACTATAAGCAGTTTTTCCTAACAAATGCATGATATAACATTGGCTATCTCCGCAAGGAAACATGAGATCTGCAAACGTTATGGTTTTTTGGTCTTCGGGGAGGATGGGGAACATGAATATGTTTTTGTTTTTCGAATTTGAGCTCTTTCTGCAATGAGCACTTTTCATGCTATAAGCACTTTTTCCTAACAAATGCAAGATATAACATTGACTATCTCCGCAAGGAAACATCAGATCTGCACAACTCATGGTTTTTTGTTCTTCCGGGAGGCAGGGGAACATGAAAATGTGTTTGTTTTTCGAATTTGACCTCTATCTGAAATGGACACTTTTCATGCTATAAGCAGTTTTTCCTAACAAATGCAAGATATAACATGGGCTATCTCCGCAAGGAAACATCAGATCTGCACAACTCATGGTTTTTTGGTCTTCAGGGAGGAGGGGGAACATGAATATGTGTTTGTTTTTCGAATTTGAGATCTTTCTGCAATGGACACTTTTCATACTATAAGCAGTTTTTCCTAACAAATGCAAGATATAACATTGGCAATCTCCGCAAGGAAACATCAGATCTGCTCAACTCATGGTTTTTTGGTCTTCGGGGAGGAGGGGGAACATGAATATGTGTTTGTTTTTCGAATTTGAGCTCTTTCTGCAATGGGCACTTTTCATACTATAAGCAGTTTTTCCTAACAAATGCAAGATATAACATGGGCTATCTCCGCAAGGAAACATGAGATCTGCAAACGTTATTGTTTTTTGGTCTTCGGGGAGGATGGGGAACATGAATATGTTTTTGTTTTTCGAATTTGAGCTCTTTCTGCAATGGGCACTTTTCATGCTATAAGCACTTTTTCCTAACAAATGCAAGATATAGCATTGGCTATCTCCGCAAGGAAACATCAGATCTGCACAACTCATGGTTTTTTGGTCTTCGGGGAGGCTGGGGAACATGAAAATGTGTTTGTTTTTCGAATTTGACCTCTATCTGAAATGGGCACTTTTCATGCTATAAGCAGTTTTTCCTAACAAATGCAAGATATAACATTGTCTATCTCCGCAAGGAAACATGAGATCTGCAAACGTTATGGTTTTTTGGTCTTCGGGGAGGATGGGGAACATGAATATGTGTTTGTTTTTCGAATTTGAACTCTATCTGAAATGAGCACTTTTCATGCTCTAAGCAGTTTTTCCTAACAAATGCAAGATATAACATTGGCTATCTCCGCAAGGAAACATCAGATCTGCACAACTCATGGTTTTTTGGTCTTCGGGGAGGAGGGGGAACATGAATATGTGTTTGTTTTTCGAATTTGAGATCTTTCTGCAATGGGCACTTTTCATACTATAAGCAGTTTTTCCTAACAAATGCAAGATATAACATGGGCTATCTCCGCAAGGAAACATGAGATCTGCAAACGTTATGGTTTTTTGGTCTTCGGGGAGGATGGGGAACATGAATATGTTTTTGTTTTTCGAATTTGACCTCTATCTGAAATGAGCACTTTTCATGCTCTAAGCAGTTTTTCCTAACAAATTCAAGATATAACATTGGCTATCTCCGCCAGGAAACATCAGATCTGCACAACTCATGGTTTTTTGGTCTTCGGGGAGGAGGGGGAACATGAATATGTGTTTGTTTTTCGAATTTGAGATCTTTCTGCAATGGGCACTTTTCATGCTTATAAGCAGTTTTTCCTAACAAATGCAAGATATAACATTGGCTATCTCCGCAAGGAAACATCAGATCTGCACAACTCATGGTTTTTTGGTCTTCGGGGAGGAGGGGGAACATGAATATGTGTTTGTTTTTCGAATTTGAGATCTTTCTGCAATGGGCACTTTTCATACTATAAGCAGTTTTTCCTAACAAATGCAAGATATAACATGGGCTATCTCCGCAAGGAAACATGAGATCTGCAAACGTTATGGTTTTTTGGTCTTCGGGGAGGATGGGGAACATGAATATGTTTTTGTTTTTCGAATTTGACCTCTATCTGAAATGAGCACTTTTCATGCTCTAAGCAGTTTTTCCTAACAAATGCAAGATATAACATTGGCTATCTCCGCAAGGAAACATCAGATCTGCACAACTCATGGTTTTTTGGTCTTCGGGGAGGAGGGGGAACATGAATATGTGTTTGTTTTTCGAATTTGAGATCTTTCTGCAATGGGCACTTTTCATACTATAAGCAGTTTTTCCTAACAAATGCAAGATATAACATGGGCTATCTCCGCAAGGAAACATGAGGTCTGCAAACGTTATGGTTTTTTGGTCTTCGGGGAGGATGGGGAACATGAATATGTTTTTGTTTTTTGAATTTGACCTCTATCTGAAATGAGCACTTTTCATGCTCTAAGCAGTTTTTCCTAACAAATGCAAGATATAACATGGGATATCTCCGCAAGGAAACATCAGATCTGCACAACTCATGGTTTTTTGGTCTTCGGGGAGGAGGGGGAACATGAATATGTGTTTGTTTTTCAAATTTGAACTCTTTCTGCAATGGGCACTTTTCATACTATAAGCAGTTTTTCCTAACAAATGCAAGATATAACATGGGATATCTCCGCAAGGAAACATGAGATCTGCAAAAGTTTTGGTTTTTTGTTCTTCGGGGAGGATGGGGAACATGAATATGTGTTTGTTTTTCGAATTTGACCTCTATCTGAAATGAGCACTTTTCATGCTCTAAGCAGTTTTTCCTAACAAATGCAAGATATAACATTGGCTATCTCCGCAAGGAAACATCAGATCTGCACAACTCATGGTTTTTTGGTCTTCGGGGAGGATGGGGAACATGAATATGTGATTGTTTTTCGAATTTGACCTCTATCTGAAATGGGCACTTTTCATGCTATAAGCAGTTTTTCCTAACAAATGCAAGATATAACATGGGCTATCTCCGCAAGGAAACATGAGATCTGCAAACGTTATGGTTTTTTGGTTTTCGGGGAGGATGGGGAACATGAATATGTTTTTGTTTTTTGAATTTGAGCTCTTTCTGCAATGGGCACTTTTCATGCTATAAGCACTTTTTCCTAACAAATGCAAGATATAACATTGTTATCTCCGCCAGGAAACATCAGATCTGCACAACTCATGGTTTTTTGGTCTTCGGGGAGGCGGGGGAACATGAAAATGTGTTTGTTTTTCGAATTTGAGCTCTTTCTGCAATGGGCACTTTTCATGCTATAAGCAGTTTTTCCTAACAAATGCAAGATATAACATGGGCTATCTCCGCAAGGAAATATGAGATCTGCAAACGTTATGGTTTTTTGGTTTTCGGGGAGGATGGGGAACATGAATATGTTTTTGTTTTTTGAATTTGAGCTCTTTCTGCAATGGGCACTTTTCATGCTATAAGCACTTTTTCCTAACAAATGCAAGATATAACATTGTTATCTCCGCCAGGAAACATCAGATCTGCACAACTCATGGTTTTTTGGTCTTCGGGGAGGCGGGGGAACATGAATATGTGATTGTTTTTTGAATTTGAGCTCTTTCTGCAATGGGCACTTTTCATGCTCTAAGCAGTTTTTCCTAACAAATGCAAGATATAACATTGGCTATCTCCGCAAGGAAACATCAGATCTGCACAACTCATGGTTTTTTGGTCTTCGGGGAGGATGGGGAACATGAAAATGTGTTTGTTTTTCGAATTTGACCTCTATCTGAAATGGGCACTTTTCATGCTATAAGCAGTTTTTCCTAACAAATGCAAGATATAACATGGGATATCTCCGCAAGGAAACATGAGATCTGCAAAAGTTATTTTTTTTTGGTCTTCGGGGAGGATGGGGAACATGAATATGTGTTTGTTTTTCGAATTTGAGATCTTTCTGGAATGGGCACTTTTCATACTATAAGCAGTTTTTCCTAACAAATGCAAGCTATAACATTGGCAATCTCCACAAGGAAACATCAGATCTGCTCAACTCATGGTTTTTTGGTCTTCGGGGAGGAGGGGGAACATGAAAATGTGTTTGTTTTTCGAATTTGACCTCTATCTGAAATGGGCACTTTTCATGCTATAAGCAGTTTTTCCTAACAAATGCAAGATATAACATGGGATATCTCCGCAAGGAAACATGAGATCTGCAAAAGTTATGGTTTTTTGGTCTTCGGGGAGGATGGGGAACATGAATATGTGTTTGTTTTTCGAATTTGAGCTCTTTCTGCAATGAGCACTTTTCATGCTATAAGCACTTTTTCCTAACAAATGCAAGCTATAACATTGGCAATCTCGCCAAGGAAACATCAGATCTGCTCAACTCATGGTTTTTTGGTTGACGGGGAGGAGGGGGAACATGAAAATGTGTTTGTATTTCGAATTTGACCTCTATCTGAAATGAGCACTTTTCATGCTCTAAGCAGTTTTTCCTAACAAATGCAAGATATAACATTGGCTATCTCCGCAAGGAAACATCAGATCTGCACAACTCATGGTTTTTTGGTCTTCGGGGAGGATGGGGAACATGAATATGTGATTGTTTTTCGAATTTGAGCTCTTTCTGCAATGGGCACTTTTCATACTATAAGCAGTTTTTCCTAACAAATGCAAGATATAACATGGGCTATCTCCGCAAGGAAACATGAGATCTGCAAACGTTATGGTTTTTTGGTCTTCGGGGAGGATGGGGAACATGAATATGTTTTTGTTTTTCGAATTTGAGCTCTTTCTGCAATGGGCACTTTTCATGCTATAAGCAGTTTTTCCTAACAAATGCAAGATATAACATTGGCTATCTCCGCAAGGAAACATCAGATCTGCACAACTCATGGTTTTTTGGTCTTCGGGGAGGATGGGGAACATGAAAATGTGTTTTTTTTTCGAATTTGACCTCTATCTGAAATGGGCACTTTTCATGCTTATAAGCAGTTTTTCCTAACAAATGCAAGATATAACATGGGATATCTCCGCAAGGAAACATCAGATCTGCAAAAGGTATGGTTTTTTGGTCTTCGGGGAGGATGGGGAACATGAATATGTGTTTGTTTTTCGAATTTGACCTCTATCTGAAATTAGCACTTTTCATGCTCTAAGCAGTTTTTCCTAACAAATGCAAGATATAACATTGGCTATCTCCGCAAGGAAACATCAGATCTGCACAACTCATGGTTTTTTGGTCTTCGGGGAGGAGGAGGAACATGAATATGTGTTTGTTTTTCGAATTTGACCTCTATCTGAAATGAGCACTTTTCATGCTCTAAGCAGTTTTTCCTAACAAATGCAAGCTATAACATTGGCAATCTCCGCAAGGAAACATCAGATCTGCTCAACTCATGGTTTTTTGGTCTTCGGGGAGGAGGGGGAACATGAAAATGTGTTTGTTTTTCGAATTTGACCTCTATCTGAAATGGGCACTTTTCATGCTATAAGCAGTTTTTCCTAACAAATGCAAGATATAACATGGGATATCTCCGCAAGGAAACATGAGATCTGCAAAAGTTATGGTTTTTTGGTCTTCGGGGAGGATGGGGAACATGAATATGTGTTTGTTTTTCGAATTTGAGCTCTTTCTGCAATGAGCACTTTTCATGCTATAAGCACTTTTTCCTAACAAATGCAAGCTATAACATTGGCAATCTCGCCAAGGAAACATCAGATCTGCTCAACTCATGGTTTTTTGGTCGACGGGGAGGAGGGGGAACATGAATATGTGTTTGTTTTTCGAATTTGAGCTCTTTCTGCAATGAGCACTTTTCATGCTATAAGCACTTTTTCCTAACAAATGCAAGCTATAACATTGGCAATCTCGCCAAGGAAACATCAGATCTGCTCAACTCATGGTTTTTTGGTCGACGGGGAGGAGGGGGAACATGAAAATGTGTTTGTATTTCGAATTTGACCTCTATCTGAAATGAGCACTTTTCATGCTCTAAGCAGTTTTTCCTAACAAATGCAAGATATAACATTGGCTATCTCCGCAAGGAAACATCAGATCTGCACAACTCATGGTTTTTTGGTCTTCGGGGAGGATGGGGAACATGAATATGTGATTGTTTTTCGAATTTGAGCTCTTTCTGCAATGGGCACTTTTCATACTATAAGCAGTTTTTCCTAACAAATGCAAGATATAACATGGGCTATCTCCGCAAGGAAACATGAGATCTGCAAACGTTATGGTTTTTTGGTCTTCGGGGAGGATGGGGAACATGAATATGTTTTTGTTTTTCGAATTTGAGCTCTTTCTGCAATGGGCACTTTTCATGCTATAAGCACTTTTTCCTAACAAATGCAAGATATAACATTGTTATCTCCGCCAGGAAACATCAGATCTGCACAACTCATGGTTTTTTGGTCTTCGGGGAGGCGGGGGAACATGAATATGTGATTGTTTTTTGAATTTGAGCTCTTTCTGCAATGGGCACTTTTCATGCTCTAAGCAGTTTTTCCTAACAAATGCAAGATATAACATTGGCTATCTCCGCAAGGAAACATCAGATCTGCACAACTCATGGTTTTTTGGTCTTCGGGGAGGATGGGGAACATGAAAATGTGTTTGTTTTTCGAATTTGACCTCTATCTGAAATGGGCACTTTTCATGCTATAAGCAGTTTTTCCTAACAAATGCAAGATATAACATGGGATATCTCCGCAAGGAAACATGAGATCTGCAAAAGTTATTTTTTTTTGGTCTTCAGGGAGGATGGGGAACATGAATATGTGTTTGTTTTTCGAATTTGAGATCTTTCTGGAATGGGCACTTTTCATACTATAAGCAGTTTTTCCTAACAAATGCAAGCTATAACATTGGCAATCTCCACAAGGAAACATCAGATCTGCTCAACTCATGGTTTTTTGGTCTTCGGGGAGGAGGGGGAACATGAAAATGTGTTTGTTTTTCGAATTTGACCTCTATCTGAAATGGGCACTTTTCATGCTATAAGCAGTTTTTCCTAACAAATGCAAGATATAACATGGGATATCTCCGCAAGGAAACATGAGATCTGCAAAAGTTATGGTTTTTTGGTCTTCGGGGAGGATGGGGAACATGAATATGTGTTTGTTTTTCGAATTTGAGCTCTTTCTGCAATGAGCACTTTTCATGCTATAAGCACTTTTTCCTAACAAATGCAAGCTATAACATTGGCAATCTCGCCAAGGAAACTTCAGATCTGCTCAACTCATGGTTTTTTGGTTGACGGGGAGGAGGGGGAACATGAAAATGTGTTTGTATTTCGAATTTGACCTCTATCTGAAATGAGCACTTTTCATGCTCTAAGCAGTTTTTCCTAACAAATGCAAGATATAACATTGGCTATCTCCGCAAGGAAAGATCAGATCTGCACAACTCATGGTTTTTTGGTCTTCGGGGAGGATGGGGAACATGAATATGTGATTGTTTTTCGAATTTGAGCTCTTTCTGCAATGGGCACTTTTCATACTATAAGCAGTTTTTCCTAACAAATGCAAGATATAACATGGGCTATCTCCGCAAGGAAACATGAGATCTGCAAACGTTATGGTTTTTTGGTCTTCGGGGAGGATGGGGAACATGAATATGTTTTTGTTTTTCGAATTTGAGCTCTTTCTGCAATGGGCACTTTTCATGCTATAAGCAGTTTTTCCTAACAAATGCAAGATATAACATTGGCTATCTCCGCAAGGAAACATCAGATCTGCACAACTCATGGTTTTTTGGTCTTCGGGGAGGATGGGGAACATGAAAATGTGTTTTTTTTTCGAATTTGACCTCTATCTGAAATGGGCACTTTTCATGCTTATAAGCAGTTTTTCCTAACAAATGCAAGATATAACATGGGATATCTCCGCAAGGAAACATCAGATCTGCAAAAGGTATGGTTTTTTGGTCTTCGGGGAGGATGGGGAACATGAATATGTGTTTGTTTTTCGAATTTGACCTCTATCTGAAATTAGCACTTTTCATGCTCTAAGCAGTTTTTCCTAACAAATGCAAGATATAACATTGGCTATCTCCGCAAGGAAACATCAGATCTGCACAACTCATGGTTTTTTGGTCTTCGGGGAGGAGGAGGAACATGAATATGTGTTTGTTTTTCGAATTTGACCTCTATCTGAAATGAGCACTTTTCATGCTCTAAGCAGTTTTTCCTAACAAATGCAAGCTATAACATTGGCAATCTCCGCAAGGAAACATCAGATCTGCTCAACTCATGGTTTTTTGGTCTTCGGGGAGGAGGGGGAACATGAAAATGTGTTTGTTTTTCGAATTTGACCTCTATCTGAAATGGGCACTTTTCATGCTATAAGCAGTTTTTCCTAACAAATGCAAGATATAACATGGGATATCTCCGCAAGGAAACATGAGATCTGCAAAAGTTATGGTTTTTTGGTCTTCGGGGAGGATGGGGAACATGAATATGTGTTTGTTTTTCGAATTTGAGATCTTTCTGCAATGGGCACTTTTCATACTATAAGCAGTTTTTCCTAACAAATGCAAGCTATAACATTGGCAATCTCCACAAGGAAACATCAGATCTGCTCAACTCATGGTTTTTTGGTCTTCGGGGAGGAGGGGGAACATGAAAATGTGTTTGTTTTTCGAATTTGACCTCTATCTGAAATGGGCACTTTTCATGCTATAAGCAGTTTTTCCTAACAAATGCAAGATATAACATGGGATATCTCCGCAAGGAAACATGAGATCTGCAAAAGTTATGGTTTTTTGGTCTTCGGGGAGGATGGGGAACATGAATATGTGTTTGTTTTTCGAATTTGAGCTCTTTCTGCAATGAGCACTTTTCATGCTATAAGCACTTTTTCCTAACAAATGCAAGCTATAACATTGGCAATCTCGCCAAGGAAACATCAGATCTGCTCAACTCATGGTTTTTTGGTCGACGGGGAGGAGGGGGAACATGAAAATGTGTTTGTATTTCGAATTTGACCTCTATCTGAAATGAGCACTTTTCATGCTCTAAGCAGTTTTTCCTAACAAATGCAAGATATAACATTGGCTATCTCCGCAAGGAAACATCAGATCTGCACAACTCATGGTTTTTTGGTCTTCGGGGAGGATGGGGAACATGAATATGTGATTGTTTTTCGAATTTGAGCTCTTTCTGCAATGGGCACTTTTCATACTATAAGCAGTTTTTCCTAACAAATGCAAGATATAACATGGGCTATCTCCGCAAGGAAACATGAGATCTGCAAACGTTATGGTTTTTTGGTCTTCGGGGAGGATGGGGAACATGAATATGTTTTTGTTTTTCGAATTTGAGCTCTTTCTGCAATGGGCACTTTTCATGCTATAAGCAGTTTTTCCTAACAAATGCAAGATATAACATTGGCTATCTCCGCAAGGAAACATCAGATCTGCACAACTCATGGTTTTTTGGTCTTCGGGGAGGATGGGGAACATGAAAATGTGTTTTTTTTTCGAATTTGACCTCTATCTGAAATGGGCACTTTTCATGCTTATAAGCAGTTTTTCCTAACAAATGCACGATATAACATGGGATATCTCCGCAAGGAAACATCAGATCTGCAAAAGGTATGGTTTTTTGGTCTTCGGGGAGGATGGGGAACATGAATATGTGTTTGTTTTTCGAATTTGACCTCTATCTGAAATTAGCACTTTTCATGCTCTAAGCAGTTTTTCCTAACAAATGCAAGATATAACATTGGCTATCTCCGCAAGGAAACATCAGATCTGCACAACTCATGGTTTTTTGGTCTTCGGGGAGGAGGGGGAACATGAATATGTGTTTGTTTTTCGAATTTGACCTCTATCTGAAATGAGCACTTTTCATGCTCTAAGCAGTTTTTCCTAACAAATGCAAGCTATAACATTGGCAATCTCCGCAAGGAAACATCAGATCTGCTCAACTCATGGTTTTTTGGTCTTCGGGGAGGAGGGGGAATATGAAAATGTGTTTGTTTTTCGAATTTGACCTCTATCTGAAATGGGCACTTTTCATGCTATAAGCAGTTTTTCCTAACAAATGCAAGATATAACATGGGATATCTCCGCAAGGAAACATGAGATCTGCAAAAGTTATGGTTTTTTGGTCTTCGGGGAGGATGGGGAACATGAATATGTGTTTGTTTTTCGAATTTGAGATCTTTCTGCAATGGGCACTTTTCATACTATAAGCAGTTTTTCCTAACAAATGCAAGCTATAACATTGGCAATCTCCGCAAGGAAACATCAGATCTGCTCAACTCATGGTTTTTTGGTCTTCGGGGAGGAGGGGGAACATGAAAATGTGTTTGTTTTTCGAATTTGACCTCTATCTGAAATGGGCACTTTTCATGCTATAAGCAGTTTTTCCTAACAAATGCAAGATATAACATGGGCTATCTCCACAAGGAAACATGAGATCTGCAAAAGTTATGTTTTTTTGTTCTTCGGGGAGGATGGGGAACATGAATATGTGTTTGTTTTTCGAATTTGACCTGTATCTGAAATTAGCACTTTTCATGCTCTAAGCAGTTTTTCCTAACAAATGCAAGATATAACATTGGCTATCTCCGCAAGGAAACATCAGATCTGCACAACTCATGGTTTTTTGGTCTTCGGGGAGGATGGGGAACATGAATATGTGATTGTTTTTCGAATTTGAGCTCTTTCTGCAATGGGCACTTTTCATACTATAAGCAGTTTTTCCTAACAAATACAAGATATAACATGGGCTATCTCCGCAAGGAAACATGAGATCTGCAAACGTTATGGTTTTTTGGTCTTCGGGGAGGATGGGGAACATGAATATGTTTTTGTTTTTCGAATTTGAGCTCTTTCTGCAATGGGCACTTTTCATGCTATAAGCAGTTTTTCCTAACAAATGCAAGATATAACATTGGCTATCTCCGCAAGGAAACATCAGATCTGCACAACTCATGGTTTTTTGGTCTTCGGGGAGGATGGGGAACATGAAAATGTGTTTTTTTTTTGAATTTGACCTCTATCTGAAATGGGCACTTTTCATGCTTATAAGCAGTTTTTCCTAACAAATGCAAGATATAACATGGGATATCTCCGCAAGGAAACATCAGATCTGCAAAAGGTATGGTTTTTTGGTCTTCGGGGAGGATGGGGAACATGAATATGTGTTTGTTTTTCGAATTTGACCTCTATCTGAAATTAGCACTTTTCATGCTCTAAGCAGTTTTTCCTAACAAATGCAAGATATAACATTGGCTATCTCCGCAAGGAAACATCAGATCTGCACAACTCATGGTTTTTTGGTCTTCGGGGAGGAGGGGGAACATGAATATGTGTTTGTTTTTCGAATTTGACCTCTATCTGAAATGAGCACTTTTCATGCTCTAAGCAGTTTTTCCTAACAAATGCAAGCTATAACATTGGCAATCTCCGCAAGGAAACATCAGATCTGCTCAACTCATGGTTTTTTGGTCTTCAGGGAGGAGGGGGAACATGAAAATGTGTTTGTTTTTCGAATTTGACCTCTATCTGAAATGGGCACTTTTCATGCTATAAGCAGTTTTTCCTAACAAATGCAAGATATAACATGGGATATCTCCGCAAGGAAACATGAGATCTGCAAAAGTTATGGTTTTTTGGTCTTCGGGGAGGATGGGGAACATGAATATGTGTTTGTTTTTCGAATTTGAGATCTTTCTGCAATGGGCACTTTTCATACTATAAGCAGTTTTTCCTAACAAATGCAAGCTATAACATTGGCAATCTCCACAAGGAAACATCAGATCTGCTCAACTCATGGTTTTTTGGTCTTCGGGGAGGAGGGGGAACATGAAAATGTGTTTGTTTTTCGAATTTGACCTCTATCTAAAATGGGCACTTTTCATGCTATAAGCAGTTTTTCCTAACAAATGCAAGATATAACATGGGATATCTCCGCAAGGAAACATGAGATCTGCAAAAGTTATGGTTTTTTGGTCTTCGGGGAGGATGGGGAACATGAATATGTGTTTGTTTTTCGAATTTGAGCTCTTTCTGCAATGAGCACTTTTCATGCTATAAGCACTTTTTCCTAACAAATGCAAGCTATAACATTGGCAATCTCGCCAAGGAAACATCAGATCTGCTCAACTCATGGTTTTTTGGTCGACGGGGAGGAGGGGGAACATGAAAATGTGTTTGTATTTCGAATTTGACCTCTATCTGAAATGAGCACTTTTCATGCTCTAAGCAGTTTTTCCTAACAAATGCAAGATATAACATTGGCTATCTCCGCAAGGAAACATCAGATCTGCACAACTCATGGTTTTTTGGTCTTCGGGGAGGATGGGGAACATGAATATGTGATTGTTTTTCGAATTTGAGCTCTTTCTGCAATGGGCACTTTTCATACTATAAGCAGTTTTTCCTAACAAATGCAAGATATAACATGGGCTATCTCCGCAAGGAAACATGAGATCTGCAAACGTTATGGTTTTTTGGTCTTCGGGGAGGATGGGGAACATGAATATGTTTTTGTTTTTCGAATTTGAGCTCTTTCTGCAATGGGCACTTTTCATGCTATAAGCAGTTTTTCCTAACAAATGCAAGATATAACATGGGCTATCTCCGCAAGGAAACATCAGATCTGCACAACTCATGGTTTTTTGGTCTTCGGGGAGGATGGGGAACATGAAAATGTGTTTGTTTTTCGAATTTGACCTCTATCTGAAATGGGCACTTTTCATGCTTATAAGCAGTTTTTCCTAACAAATGCAAGATATAACATGGGATATCTCCGCAAGGAAACATCAGATCTGCAAAAGGTATGGTTTTTTGGTCTTCGGGGAGGATGGGGAACATGAATATGTGTTTGTTTTTCAAATTTGACCTCTATCTGAAATTAGCACTTTTCATGCTCTAAGCAGTTTTTCCTAACAAATGCAAGATATAACATTGGCTATCTCCGCAAGGAAACATCAGATCTGCACAACTCATGGTTTTTTGGTCTTCGGGGAGGAGGGGGAACATGAATATGTGTTTGTTTTTCGAATTTGACCTCTATCTGAAATGAGCACTTTTCATGCTCTAAGCAGTTTTTCCTAACAAATGCAAGCTATAACATTGGCAATCTCCGCAAGGAAACATCAGATCTGCTCAACTCATGGTTTTTTGGTCTTCGGGGAGGAGGGGGAACATGAAAATGTGTTTGTTTTTCGAATTTGACCTCTATCTGAAATGGGCACTTTTCATGCTATAAGCAGTTTTTCCTAACAAATGCAAGATATAACATGGGATATCTCCGCAAGGAAACATGAGATCTGCAAAAGTTATGGTTTTTTGGTCTTCGGGGAGGATGGGGAACATGAATATGTGTTTGTTTTTCGAATTTGAGATCTTTCTGCAATGGGCACTTTTCATACTATAAGCAGTTTTTCCTAACAAATGCAAGCTATAACATTGGCAATCTCCGCAAGGAAACATCAGATCTGCTCAACTCATGGTTTTTTGGTCTTCGGGGAGGAGGGGGAACATGAAAATGTGTTTGTTTTTCGAATTTGACCTCTATCTGAAATGGGCACTTTTCATGCTATAAGCAGTTTTTCCTAACAAATGCAAGATATAACATGGGCTATCTCCACAAGGAAACATGAGATCTGCAAAAGTTATGTTTTTTTGTTCTTCGGGGAGGATGGGGAACATGAATATGTGTTTGTTTTTCGAATTTGACCTGTATCTGAAATTAGCACTTTTCATGCTCTAAGCAGTTTTTCCTAACAAATGCAAGATATAACATTGGCTATCTCCGCAAGGAAACATCAGATCTGCACAACTCATGGTTTTTTGGTCTTCGGGGAGGATGGGGAACATGAATATGTGATTGTTTTTCGAATTTGAGCTCTTTCTGCAATGGGCACTTTTCATACTATAAGCAGTTTTTCCTAACAAATGCAAGATATAACATGGGCTATCTCCGCAAGGAAACATGAGATCTGCAAACGTTATGGTTTTTTGGTCTTCGGGGAGGATGGGGAACATGAATATGTTTTTGTTTTTCGAATTTGAGCTCTTTCTGCAATGGGCACTTTTCATGCTATAAGCAGTTTTTCCTAACAAATGCAAGATATAACATTGGCTATCTCCGCAAGGAAACATCAGATCTGCACAACTCATGGTTTTTTGGTCTTCGGGGAGGATGGGGAACATGAAAATGTGTTTTTTTTTCGAATTTGACCTCTATCTGAAATGGGCACTTTTCATGCTTATAAGCAGTTTTTCCTAACAAATGCAAGATATAACATGGGATATCTCCGCAAGGAAACATCAGATCTGCAAAAGGTATGGTTTTTTGGTCTTCGGGGAGGATGGGGAACATGAATATGTGTTTGTTTTTCGAATTTGACCTCTATCTGAAATTAGCACTTTTCATGCTCTAAGCAGTTTTTCCTAACAAATGCAAGATATAACATTGGCTATCTCCGCAAGGAAACATCAGATCTGCACAACTCATGGTTTTTTGGTCTTCGGGGAGGAGGGGGAACATGAATATGTGTTTGTTTTTCGAATTTGACCTCTATCTGAAATGAGCACTTTTCATGCTCTAAGCAGTTTTTCCTAACAAATGCAAGCTATAACATTGGCAATCTCCGCAAGGAAACATCAGATCTGCTCAACTCATGGTTTTTTGGTCTTCGGGGAGGAGGGGGAACATGAAAATGTGTTTGTTTTTCGAATTTGACCTCTATCTGAAATGGGCACTTTTCATGCTATAAGCAGTTTTTCCTAACAAATGCAAGATATAACATGGGATATCTCCGCAAGGAAACATGAGATCTGCAAAAGTTATGGTTTTTTGGTCTTCGGGGAGGATGGGGAACATGAATATGTGTTTGTTTTTCGAATTTGAGATCTTTCTGCAATGGGCACTTTTCATACTATAAGCAGTTTTTCCTAACAAATGCAAGCTATAACATTGGCAATCTCCACAAGGAAACATCAGATCTGCTCAACTCATGGTTTTTTGGTCTTCGGGGAGGAGGGGGAACATGAAAATGTGTTTGTTTTTCAAATTTGACCTCTATCTAAAATGGGCACTTTTCATGCTATAAGCAGTTTTTCCTAACAAATGCAAGATATAACATGGGATATCTCCGCAAGGAAACATGAGATCTGCAAAAGTTATGGTTTTTTGGTCTTCGGGGAGGATGGGGAACATGAATATGTGTTTGTTTTTCGAATTTGAGCTCTTTCTGCAATGAGCACTTTTCATGCTATAAGCACTTTTTCCTAACAAATGCAAGCTATAACATTGGCAATCTCGCCAAGGAAACATCAGATCTGCTCAACTCATGGTTTTTTGGTCGACGGGGAGGAGGGGGAACATGAAAATGTGTTTGTATTTCGAATTTGACCTCTATCTGAAATGAGCACTTTTCATGCTCTAAGCAGTTTTTCCTAACAAATGCAAGATATAACATTGGCTATCTCCGCAAGGAAACATCAGATCTGCACAACTCATGGTTTTTTGGTCTTCGGGGAGGATGGGGAACATGAATATGTGATTGTTTTTCGAATTTGAGCTCTTTCTGCAATGGGCACTTTTCATACTATAAGCAGTTTTTCCTAACAAATGCAAGATATAACATGGGCTATCTCCGCAAGGAAACATGAGATCTGCAAACGTTATGGTTTTTTGGTCTTCGGGGAGGATGGGGAACATGAATATGTTTTTGTTTTTCGAATTTGAGCTCTTTCTGCAATGGGCACTTTTCATGCTATAAGCAGTTTTTCCTAACAAATGCAAGATATAACATGGGCTATCTCCGCAAGGAAACATCAGATCTGCACAACTCATGGTTTTTTGGTCTTCGGGGAGGATGGGGAACATGAAAATGTGTTTGTTTTTCGAATTTGACCTCTATCTGAAATGGGCACTTTTCATGCTTATAAGCAGTTTTTCCTAACAAATGCAAGATATAACATGGGATATCTCCGCAAGGAAACATCAGATCTGCAAAAGGTATGGTTTTTTGGTCTTCGGGGAGGATGGGGAACATGAATATGTGTTTGTTTTTCAAATTTGACCTCTATCTGAAATTAGCACTTTTCATGCTCTAAGCAGTTTTTCCTAACAAATGCAAGATATAACATTGGCTATCTCCGCAAGGAAACATCAGATCTGCACAACTCATGGTTTTTTGGTCTTCGGGGAGGAGGGGGAACATGAATATGTGTTTGTTTTTCGAATTTGACCTCTATCTGAAATGAGCACTTTTCATGCTCTAAGCAGTTTTTCCTAACAAATGCAAGCTATAACATTGGCAATCTCCGCAAGGAAACATCAGATCTGCTCAACTCATGGTTTTTTGGTCTTCGGGGAGGAGGGGGAACATGAAAATGTGTTTGTTTTTCGAATTTGACCTCTATCTGAAATGGGCACTTTTCATGCTATAAGCAGTTTTTCCTAACAAATGCAAGATATAACATGGGATATCTCCGCAAGGAAACATGAGATCTGCAAAAGTTATGGTTTTTTGGTCTTCGGGGAGGATGGGGAACATGAATATGTGTTTGTTTTTCGAATTTGAGATCTTTCTGCAATGGGCACTTTTCATACTATAAGCAGTTTTTCCTAACAAATGCAAGCTATAACATTGGCAATCTCCGCAAGGAAAGATCAGATCTGCTCAACTCATGGTTTTTTGGTCTTCGGGGAGGAGGGGGAACATGAAAATGTGTTTGTTTTTCGAATTTGACCTCTATCTGAAATGGGCACTTTTCATGCTATAAGCAGTTTTTCCTAACAAATGCAAGATATAACATGGGCTATCTCCACAAGGAAACATGAGATCTGCAAAAGTTATGTTTTTTTGTTCTTCGGGGAGGATGGGGAACATGAATATGTGTTTGTATTTCGAATTTGACCTGTATCTGAAATTAGCACTTTTCATGCTCTAAGCAGTTTTTCCTAACAAATGCAAGATATAACATTGGCTATCTCCGCAAGGAAACATCAGATCTGCACAACTCATGGTTTTTTGGTCTTCGGGGAGGATGGGGAACATGAATATGTGATTGTTTTTCGAATTTGAGCTCTTTCTGCAATGGGCACTTTTCATACTATAAGCAGTTTTTCCTAACAAATGCAAGATATAACATGGGCTATCTCCGCAAGGAAACATGAGATCTGCAAACGTTATGGTTTTTTGGTCTTCGGGGAGGATGGGGAACATGAATATGTTTTTGTTTTTCGAATTTGAGCTCTTTCTGCAATGGGCACTTTTCATGCTATAAGCAGTTTTTCCTAACAAATGCAAGATATAACATTGGCTATCTCCGCAAGGAAACATCAGATCTGCACAACTCATGGTTTTTTGGTCTTCGGGGAGGATGGGGAACATGAAAATGTGTTTTTTTTTCGAATTTGACCTCTATCTGAAATGGGCACTTTTCATGCTTATAAGCAGTTTTTCCTAACAAATGCAAGATATAACATGGGATATCTCCGCAAGGAAACATCAGATCTGCAAAAGGTATGGTTTTTTGGTCTTCGGGGAGGATGGGGAACATGAATATGTGTTTGTTTTTCGAATTTGACCTCTATCTGAAATTAGCACTTTTCATGCTCTAAGCAGTTTTTCCTAACAAATGCAAGATATAACATTGGCTATCTCCGCAAGGAAACATCAGATCTGCACAACTCATGGTTTTTTGGTCTTCGGGGAGGAGGGGGAACATGAATATGTGTTTG
This sequence comes from Vipera ursinii, assembly GCF_947247035.1. Classification (NCBI taxonomy): domain Eukaryota; kingdom Metazoa; phylum Chordata; class Lepidosauria; order Squamata; family Viperidae; genus Vipera; species Vipera ursinii. Next base: position 696,934 of record NC_139519.1, on the reverse strand, counting down.
TTTTTCGAATTTGACCTCTATCTGAAATGAGCACTTTTCATGCTCTAAGCAGTTTTTCCTAACAAATGCAAGCTATAACATTGGCAATCTCCGCAAGGAAACATCAGATCTGCTCAACTCATGGTTTTTTGGTCTTCGGGGAGGAGGGGGAACATGAAAATGTGTTTGTTTTTCGAATTTGACCTCTATCTGAAATGGGCACTTTTCATGCTATAAGCAGTTTTTCCTAACAAATGCAAGATATAACATGGGATATCTCCGCAAGGAAACATGAGATCTGCAAAAGTTATGTTTTTTTGTTCTTCGGGGAGGATGGGGAACATGAATATGTGTTTGTTTTTCGAATTTGACCTGTATCTGAAATTAGCACTTTTCATGCTCTAAGCAGTTTTTCCTAACAAATGCAAGATATAACATTGGCTATCTCCGCAAGGAAACATCAGATCTGCACAACTCATGGTTTTTTGGTCTTCGGGGAGGATGGGGAACATGAATATGTGATTGTTTTTCGAATTTGAGCTCTTTCTGCAATGGGCACTTTTCATACTATAAGCAGTTTTTCCTAACAAATGCAAGATATAACATGGGCTATCTCCGCAAGGAAACATGAGATCTGCAAACGTTATGGTTTTTTGGTCTTCGGGGAGGATGGGGAACATGAATATGTTTTTGTTTTTCGAATTTGAGCTCTTTCTGCAATGGGCACTTTTCATGCTATAAGCAGTTTTTCCTAACAAATGCAAGATATAACATTGGCTATCTCCGCAAGGAAACATCAGATCTGCACAACTCATGGTTTTTTGGTCTTCGGGGAGGATGGGGAACATGAAAATGTGTTTTTTTTTCGAATTTGACCTCTATCTGAAATGGGCACTTTTCATGCTTATAAGCAGTTTTTCCTAACAAATGCAAGATATAACATGGGATATCTCCGCAAGGAAACATCAGATCTGCAAAAGGTATGGTTTTTTGGTCTTCGGGGAGGATGGGGAACATGAATATGTGTTTGTTTTTCGAATTTGACCTCTATCTGAAATTAGCACTTTTCATGCTCTAAGCAGTTTTTCCTAACAAATGCAAGATATAACATTGGCTATCTCCGCAAGGAAACATCAGATCTGCACAACTCATGGTTTTTTGGTCTTCGGGGAGGAGGGGGAACATGAATATGTGTTTGTTTTTCGAATTTGACCTCTATCTGAAATGAGCACTTTTCATGCTCTAAGCAGTTTTTCCTAACAAATGCAAGCTATAACATTGGCAATCTCCGCAAGGAAACATCAGATCTGCTCAACTCATGGTTTTTTGGTCTTCGGGGAGGAGGGGGAACATGAAAATGTGTTTGTTTTTCGAATTTGACCTCTATCTGAAATGGGCACTTTTCATGCTATAAGCAGTTTTTCCTAACAAATGCAAGATATAACATGGGATATCTCCGCAAGGAAACATGAGATCTGCAAAAGTTATGGTTTTTTGGTCTTCGGGGAGGATGGGGAACATGAATATGTGTTTGTTTTTTGAATTTGAGATCTTTCTGCAATGGGCACTTTTCATACTATAAGCAGTTTTTCCTAACAAATGCAAGCTATAACATTGGCAATCTCCACAAGGAAACATCAGATCTGCTCAACTCATGGTTTTTTGGTCTTCGGGGAGGAGGGGGAACATGAAAATGTGTTTGTTTTTCGAATTTGACCTCTATCTGAAATGGGCACTTTTCATGCTATAAGCAGTTTTTCCTAACAAATGCAAGATATAACATGGGATATCTCCGCAAGGAAACATGAGATCTGCAAAAGTTATGGTTTTTTGGTCTTCGGGGAGGATGGGGAACATGAATATGTGTTTGTTTTTCGAATTTGAGCTCTTTCTGCAATGAGCACTTTTCATGCTATAAGCACTTTTTCCTAACAAATGCAAGCTATAACATTGGCAATCTCGCCAAGGAAACATCAGATCTGCTCAACTCATGGTTTTTTGGTCGACGGGGAGGAGGGGGAACATGAAAATGTGTTTGTATTTCGAATTTGACCTCTATCTGAAATGAGCACTTTTCATGCTCTAAGCAGTTTTTCCTAACAAATGCAAGATATAACATTGGCTATCTCCGCAAGGAAACATCAGATCTGCACAACTCATGGTTTTTTGGTCTTCGGGGAGGATGGGGAACATGAATATGTGATTGTTTTTCGAATTTGAGCTCTTTCTGCAATGGGCACTTTTCATACTATAAGCAGTTTTTCCTAACAAATGCAAGATATAACATGGGCTATCTCCGCAAGGAAACATGAGATCTGCAAACGTTATGGTTTTTTGGTCTTCGGGGAGGATGGGGAACATGAATATGTTTTTGTTTTTCGAATTTGAGCTCTTTCTGCAATGGGCACTTTTCATGCTATAAGCAGTTTTTCCTAACAAATGCAAGATATAACATGGGCTATCTCCGCAAGGAAACATCAGATCTGCACAACTCATGGTTTTTTGGTCTTCGGGGAGGATGGGGAACATGAAAATGTGTTTGTTTTTCGAATTTGACCTCTATCTGAAATGGGCACTTTTCATGCTTATAAGCAGTTTTTCCTAACAAATGCAAGATATAACATGGGATATCTCCGCAAGGAAACATCAGATCTGCAAAAGGTATGGTTTTTTGGTCTTCGGGGAGGATGGGGAACATGAATATGTGTTTGTTTTTCAAATTTGACCTCTATCTGAAATTAGCACTTTTCATGCTCTAAGCAGTTTTTCCTAACAAATGCATGATATAACATTGGCTATCTCCGCAAGGAAACATCAGATCTGCACAACTCATGGTTTTTTGGTCTTCGGGGAGGAGGGGGAACATGAATATGTGTTTGTTTTTCGAATTTGACCTCTATCTGAAATGAGCACTTTTCATGCTCTAAGCAGTTTTTCCTAACAAATGCAAGCTATAACATTGGCAATCTCCGCAAGGAAACATCAGATCTGCTCAACTCATGGTTTTTTGGTCTTCGGGGAGGAGGGGGAACATGAAAATGTGTTTGTTTTTCGAATTTGACCTCTATCTGAAATGGGCACTTTTCATGCTATAAGCAGTTTTTCCTAACAAATGCAAGATATAACATGGGATATCTCCGCAAGGAAACATGAGATCTGCAAAAGTTATGGTTTTTTGGTCTTCGGGGAGGATGGGGAACATGAATATGTGTTTGTTTTTCGAATTTGAGATCTTTCTGCAATGGGCACTTTTCATACTATAAGCAGTTTTTCCTAACAAATGCAAGCTATAACATTGGCAATCTCCGCAAGGAAACATCAGATCTGCTCAACTCATGGTTTTTTGGTCTTCGGGGAGGAGGGGGAACATGAAAATGTGTTTGTTTTTCGAATTTGACCTCTATCTGAAATGGGCACTTTTCATGCTATAAGCAGTTTTTCCTAACAAATGCAAGATATAACATGGGCTATCTCCACAAGGAAACATGAGATCTGCAAAAGTTATGTTTTTTTGTTCTTCGGGGAGGATGGGGAACATGAATATGTGTTTGTTTTTCGAATTTGACCTGTATCTGAAATTAGCACTTTTCATGCTCTAAGCAGTTTTTCCTAACAAATGCAAGATATAACATTGGCTATCTCCGCAAGGAAACATCAGATCTGCACAACTCATGGTTTTTTGGTCTTCGGGGAGGATGGGGAACATGAATATGTGATTGTTTTTCGAATTTGAGCTCTTTCTGCAATGGGCACTTTTCATACTATAAGCAGTTTTTCCTAACAAATGCAAGATATAACATGGGCTATCTCCGCAAGGAAACATGAGATCTGCAAACGTTATGGTTTTTTGGTCTTCGGGGAGGATGGGGAACATGAATATGTTTTTGTTTTTCGAATTTGAGCTCTTTCTGCAATGGGCACTTTTCATGCTATAAGCAGTTTTTCCTAACAAATGCAAGATATAACATTGGCTATCTCCGCAAGGAAACATCAGATCTGCACAACTCATGGTTTTTTGGTCTTCGGGGAGGATGGGGAACATGAAAATGTGTTTTTTTTTCGAATTTGACCTCTATCTGAAATGGGCACTTTTCATGCTTATAAGCAGTTTTTCCTAACAAATGCAAGATATAACATGGGATATCTCCGCAAGGAAACATCAGATCTGCAAAAGTTATGGTTTTTTGGTCTTCGGGGAGGATGGGGAACATGAATATGTGTTTGTTTTTCGAATTTGACCTCTATCTGAAATTAGCACTTTTCATGCTCTAAGCAGTTTTTCCTAACAAATGCAAGATATAACATTGGCTATCTCCGCAAGGAAACATCAGATGTGCACAACTCATGGTTTTTTGGTCTTCGGGGAGGGGGGGGAACATGAATATGTGTTTGTTTTTCGAATTTGACCTCTATCTGAAATGAGCACTTTTCATGCTCTAAGCAGTTTTTCCTAACAAATGCAAGCTATAACATTGGCAATCTCCGCAAGGAAACATCAGATCTGCTCAACTCATGGTTTTTTGGTCTTCGGGGAGGAGGGGGAACATGAAAATGTGTTTGTTTTTCGAATTTGACCTCTATCTGAAATGGGCACTTTTCATGCTATAAGCAGTTTTTCCTAACAAATGCAAGATATAACATGGGATATCTCCGCAAGGAAACATGAGATCTGCAAAAGTTATGGTTTTTTGGTCTTCGGGGAGGATGGGGAACATGAATATGTGTTTGTTTTTCGAATTTGAGATCTTTCTGCAATGGGCACTTTTCATACTATAAGCAGTTTTTCCTAACAAATGCAAGCTATAACATTGGCAATCTCCACAAGGAAACATCAGATCTTCTCAACTCATTGTTTTTTGGTCTTCGGGGAGGAGGGGGAACATGAAAATGTGTTTGTTTTTCGAATTTGACCTCTATCTGAAATGGGCACTTTTCATGCTATAAGCAGTTTTTCCTAACAAATGCAAGATATAACATGGGCTATCTCCGCAAGGAAACATGAGATCTGCGAAAGTTATGGTTTTTTGTTCTTCGGGGAGGATGGGGAACATGAATATGTGTTTGTTTTTCGAATTTGACCTCTATCTCAAATGGGCACTTTTCATGCTATAAGCAGTTTTTCCTAACAAATGCAAGATATAACATTGGCTATCTCCGCAAGGAAAAATCAGATCTGCACAACTCATGGTTTTTTGGTCTTCGGGGAGGTGGGGGAACATGAAAATGTGTTTGTTTTTCGAATTTGACCTCTATCTGAAATGGGCACTTTTCATGCTATAAGCAGTTTTTCCTAACAAATGCATGATATAAAATGGGCTATCTCCACAAGGAAACATCAGATCTGCTCAACTCATGGTTTTTTGGTCTTCGGGGAGGAGGGGGAACATGAAAATGTGTTTGTTTTTCGAATTTGACCTGTATCTGAAATTAGCACTTTTCATGCTCTAAGCAGTTTTTCCTAACAAATGCAAGATATAACATTGGCTATCTCCGCAAGGAAACATCAGATCTGCACAACTCATGGTTTTTTGGTCTTCGGGGAGGATGGGGAACATGAATATGTGATTGTTTTTCGAATTTGAGCTCTTTCTGCAATGGGCACTTTTCATACTATAAGCAGTTTTTCCTAACAAATGCAAGATATAACATGGGCTATCTCCGCAAGAAACATGAGATCTGCAAACGTTATGGTTTTTTGGTCTTCGGGGAGGATGGGGAACATGAATATGTTTTTGTTTTTCGAATTTGAGCTCTTTCTGCAATGGGCACTTTTCATGCTATAAGCAGTTTTTCCTAACAAATGCAAGATATAACATGGGCTATCTCCGCAAGGAAACATGAGATCTGCAAACGTTATGGTTTTTTGGTCTTCGGGGAGGATGGGGAACATGAATATGTTTTTGTTTTTCGAATTTGAGCTCTTTCTGCAATGGGCACTTTTCATGCTATAAGCAGTTTTTCCTAACAAATGCAAGATATAACATGGGCTATCTCCGCAAGGAAACATCAGATCTGCACAACTCATGGTTTTTTGGTCTTCGGGGAGGATGGGGAACATGAAAATGTGTTTGTTTTTCGAATTTGACCTCTATCTGAAATGGGCACTTTTCATGCTTATAAGCAGTTTTTCCTAACAAATGCAAGATATAACATGGGATATCTCCGCAAGGAAACATCAGATCTGCAAAAGGTATGGTTTTTTGGTCTTCGGGGAGGATGGGGAACATGAATATGTGTTTGTTTTTCAAATTTGACCTCTATCTGAAATTAGCACTTTTCATGCTCTAAGCAGTTTTTCCTAACAAATGCAAGATATAACATTGGCTATCTCCGCAAGGAAACATCAGATCTGCACAACTCATGGTTTTTTGGTCTTCGGGGAGGAGGGGGAACATGAATATGTGTTTGTTTTTCGAATTTGACCTCTATCTGAAATGAGCACTTTTCATGCTCTAAGCAGTTTTTCCTAACAAATGCAAGCTATAACATTGGCAATCTCCGCAAGGAAACATCAGATCTGCTCAACTCATGGTTTTTTGGTCTTCGGGGAGGAGGGGGAACATGAAAATGTGTTTGTTTTTCGAATTTGACCTCTATCTGAAATGGGCACTTTTCATGCTATAAGCAGTTTTTCCTAACAAATGCAAGATATAACATGGGATATCTCCGCAAGGAAACATGAGATCTGCAAAAGTTATGGTTTTTTGGTCTTCGGGGAGGATGGGGAACATGAATATGTGTTTGTTTTTCGAATTTGAGATCTTTCTGCAATGGGCACTTTTCATACTATAAGCAGTTTTTCCTAACAAATGCAAGCTATAACATTGGCAATCTCCGCAAGGAAACATCAGATCTGCTCAACTCATGGTTTTTTGGTCTTCGGGGAGGAGGGGGAACATGAAAATGTGTTTGTTTTTCGAATTTGACCTCTATCTGAAATGGGCACTTTTCATGCTATAAGCAGTTTTTCCTAACAAATGCAAGATATAACATGGGCTATCTCCACAAGGAAACATGAGATCTGCAAAAGTTATGTTTTTTTGTTCTTCGGGGAGGATGGGGAACATGAATATGTGTTTGTTTTTCGAATTTGACCTGTATCTGAAATTAGCACTTTTCATGCTCTAAGCAGTTTTTCCTAACAAATGCAAGATATAACATTGGCTATCTCCGCAAGGAAACATCAGATCTGCACAACTCATGGTTTTTTGGTCTTCGGGGAGGATGGGGAACATGAATATGTGATTGTTTTTCGAATTTGAGCTCTTTCTGCAATGGGCACTTTTCATACTATAAGCAGTTTTTCCTAACAAATGCAAGATATAACATGGGCTATCTCCGCAAGGAAACATGAGATCTGCAAACGTTATGGTTTTTTGGTCTTCGGGGAGGATGGGGAACATGAATATGTTTTTGTTTTTCGAATTTGAGCTCTTTCTGCAATGGGCACTTTTCATGCTATAAGCAGTTTTTCCTAACAAATGCAAGATATAACATTGGCTATCTCCGCAAGGAAACATCAGATCTGCACAACTCATGGTTTTTTGGTCTTCGGGGAGGATGGGGAACATGAAAATGTGTTTTTTTTTCGAATTTGACCTCTATCTGAAATGGGCACTTTTCATGCTTATAAGCAGTTTTTCCTAACAAATGCAAGATATAACATGGGATATCTCCGCAAGGAAACATCAGATCTGCAAAAGTTATGGTTTTTTGGTCTTCGGGGAGGATGGGGAACATGAATATGTGTTTGTTTTTCGAATTTGACCTCTATCTGAAATTAGCACTTTTCATGCTCTAAGCAGTTTTTCCTAACAAATGCAAGATATAACATTGGCTATCTCCGCAAGGAAACATCAGATGTGCACAACTCATGGTTTTTTGGTCTTCGGGGAGGGGGGGGAACATGAATATGTGTTTGTTTTTCGAATTTGACCTCTATCTGAAATGAGCACTTTTCATGCTCTAAGCAGTTTTTCCTAACAAATGCAAGCTATAACATTGGCAATCTCCGCAAGGAAACATCAGATCTGCTCAACTCATGGTTTTTTGGTCTTCGGGGAGGAGGGGGAACATGAAAATGTGTTTGTTTTTCGAATTTGACCTCTATCTGAAATGGGCACTTTTCATGCTATAAGCAGTTTTTCCTAACAAATGCAAGATATAACATGGGATATCTCCGCAAGGAAACATGAGATCTGCAAAAGTTATGGTTTTTTGGTCTTCGGGGAGGATGGGGAACATGAATATGTGTTTGTTTTTCGAATTTGAGATCTTTCTGCAATGGGCACTTTTCATACTATAAGCAGTTTTTCCTAACAAATGCAAGCTATAACATTGGCAATCTCCACAAGGAAACATCAGATCTTCTCAACTCATTGTTTTTTGGTCTTCGGGGAGGAGGGGGAACATGAAAATGTGTTTGTTTTTCGAATTTGACCTCTATCTGAAATGGGCACTTTTCATGCTATAAGCAGTTTTTCCTAACAAATGCAAGATATAACATGGGCTATCTCCGCAAGGAAACATGAGATCTGCGAAAGTTATGGTTTTTTGTTCTTCGGGGAGGATGGGGAACATGAATATGTGTTTGTTTTTCGAATTTGACCTCTATCTCAAATGGGCACTTTTCATGCTATAAGCAGTTTTTCCTAACAAATGCAAGATATAACATTGGCTATCTCCGCAAGGAAAAATCAGATCTGCACAACTCATGGTTTTTTGGTCTTCGGGGAGGTGGGGGAACATGAAAATGTGTTTGTTTTTCGAATTTGACCTCTATCTGAAATGGGCACTTTTCATGCTATAAGCAGTTTTTCCTAACAAATGCATGATATAAAATGGGCTATCTCCACAAGGAAACATCAGATCTGCTCAACTCATGGTTTTTTGGTCTTCGGGGAGGAGGGGGAACATGAAAATGTGTTTGTTTTTCGAATTTGACCTGTATCTGAAATTAGCACTTTTCATGCTCTAAGCAGTTTTTCCTAACAAATGCAAGATATAACATTGGCTATCTCCGCAAGGAAACATCAGATCTGCACAACTCATGGTTTTTTGGTCTTCGGGGAGGATGGGGAACATGAATATGTGATTGTTTTTCGAATTTGAGCTCTTTCTGCAATGGGCACTTTTCATACTATAAGCAGTTTTTCCTAACAAATGCAAGATATAACATGGGCTATCTCCGCAAGAAACATGAGATCTGCAAACGTTATGGTTTTTTGGTCTTCGGGGAGGATGGGGAACATGAATATGTTTTTGTTTTTCGAATTTGAGCTCTTTCTGCAATGGGCACTTTTCATGCTATAAGCAGTTTTTCCTAACAAATGCAAGATATAACATTGGCTATCTCCGCAAGGAAACATCAGATCTGCACAACTCATGGTTTTTTGGTCTTCGGGGAGGATGGGGAACATGAAAATGTGTTTTTTTTTCGAATTTGACCTCTATCTGAAATGGGCACTTTTCATGCTTATAAGCAGTTTTTCCTAACAAATGCAAGATATAACATGGGATATCTCCGCAAGGAAACATCAGATCTGCAAAAGTTATGGTTTTTTGGTCTTCGGGGAGGATGGGGAACATGAATATGTGTTTGTTTTTCGAATTTGACCTCTATCTGAAATTAGCACTTTTCATGCTCTAAGCAGTTTTTCCTAACAAATGCAAGATATAACATTGGCTATCTCCGCAAGGAAACATCAGATCTGGACAACTCATGGTTTTTTGGTCTTCGGGGAGGAGGGGGAACATGAATATGTGTTTGTTTTTCGAATTTGACCTCTATCTGAAATGAGCACTTTTCATGCTCTAAGCAGTTTTTCCTAACAAATGCAAGCTATAACATTGGCAATCTCCGCAAGGAAACATCAGATCTGCTCAACTCATGGTTTTTTGGTCTTCGGGGAGGAGGGGGAACATGAAAATGTGTTTGTTTTTCGAATTTGACCTCTATCTGAAATGGGCACTTTTCATGCTATAAGCAGTTTTTCCTAACAAATGCAAGATATAACATGGGATATCTCCGCAAGGAAACATGAGATCTGCAAAAGTTATGGTTTTTTGGTCTTCGGGGAGGATGGGGAACATGAATATGTGTTTGTTTTTCGAATTTGAGATCTTTCTGCAATGGGCACTTTTCATACTATAAGCAGTTTTTCCTAACAAATGCAAGCTATAACATTGGCAATCTCCGCAAGGAAACATCAGATCTTCTCAACTCATTGTTTTTTGGTCTTCGGGGAGGAGGGGGAACATGAAAATGTGTTTGTTTTTCGAATTTGACCTCTATCTGAAATGGGCACTTTTCATGCTATAAGCAGTTTTTCCTAACAAATGCAAGATATAACATGGGCTATCTCCGCAAGGAAACATGAGATCTGCAAAAGTTATGTTTTTTTGTTCTTCGGGGAGGATGGGGAACATGAATATGTGTTTGTTTTTCGAATTTGACCTGTATCTGAAATTAGCACTTTTCATGCTCTAAGCAGTTTTTCCTAACAAATGCAAGATATAACATTGGCTATCTCCGCAAGGAAACATCAGATCTGCACAACTCATGGTTTTTTGGTCTTCGGGGAGGAAGGGGAACATGAATATGTGTTTGTTTTTCGAATTTGAGATCTTTCCGCAATGGGCACTTTTCATACTATAAGCAGTTTTTCCTAACAAATGCAAGATTTAACATTGGCTATCTCCGCAAGGAAACATCAGGTCTGCTCAACCCATGGTTTTTTGGTCTTCGGGGAGGAGGGGGAACATGAATATGTGTTTCTTTTTTGAATTTGAGCTCTTTCTGCAATGGGCACTTTTCATGCTCTAAGCAGTTTTTCCTAACAAATGCAAGATATAACATGGGCTATCTCCGCAAGGAAACATGAGATCTGCAAACGTTATGGTTTTTTGGTCTTCGGGGAGGATGGGGAACATGAATATGTTTTTGTTTTTCGAATTTGAGCTCTTTCTGCAATGGGAACTTTTCATGCTATAAGCAGTTTTTCCTAACAAATGCAAGATATAACATTGGCTATCTCCGCAAGGAAACATCAGATCTGCACAACTCATGGTTTTTTGGTCTTCGGGGAGGATGGGGAACATGAAAATGTGTTTTTTTTTCGAATTTGACCTCTATCTGAAATGGGCACTTTTCATGCTTATAAGCAGTTTTTCCTAACAAATGCAAGATATAACATTGGCAATCTCCGCAAGGAAACATGAGATCTGCAAAAGTTATGGTTTTTTGGTCTTCGGGGAGGATGGGGAACATGAATATGTGTTTGTTTTTTGAATTTGACCTCTATCTGAAATTAGCACTTTTCATGCTCTAAGCAGTTTCTCCTAACAAATGCAAGATATAACATTGGCTATCTCCGCAAGGAAACATCAGATCTGCACAACTCATGGTTTTTTGGTCTTCGGGGAGGAGGGGGAACATGAATATGTGTTTGTTTTTCGAATTTGACCTCTATCTGAAATGAGCACTTTTCATGCTCTAAGCAGTTTTTCCTAACAAATGCAAGATATAACATTGGCAATCTCCGCAAGGAAACATCAGATCTGCTCAACTCATGGTTTTTTGGTCTTCGGGGAGGAGGGGGAACATGAAAATGTGTTTCTTTTTTGAATTTGAGCTCTTTCTGCAATGGGCACTTTTCATACTATAAGCAGTTTTTCCTAACAAATGCAAGATATAACATGGGCTATCTCCGCAAGGAAACATGAGATCTGCAAAAGTTATGGTTTTTTGGTCTTCGGGGAGGATGGGGAACATGAAAATGTGTTTGTTTTTCGAATTTGACCTCTATCTGAAATGGGCACTTTTCATACTATAAGCAGTTTTTCCAAACAAATGCATGATATAACATTGGCTATCTTCGCAAGGAAACATGAGATCTGCAAACGTTATGGTTTTTTGGTCTTCGGGGAGGATGGGGAACATGAATATGTGTTTGTTTTTCGAATTTGACCTGTATCTGAAATTAGCACTTTTCATGCTCTAAGCAGTTTTTCCTAACAAATGCAAGATATAACATTGGCTATCTCCGCAAGGAAACATCAGATCTGCACAACTCATGGTTTTTTGGTCTTCGGGGAGGAAGGGGAACATGAATATGTGTTTGTTTTTCGAATTTGAGATCTTTCCGCAATGGGCACTTTTCATACTATAAGCAGTTTTTCCTAACAAATGCAAGATTTAACATTGGCTATCTCCGCAAGGAAACATCAGGTCTGCTCAACCCATGGTTTTTTGGTCTTCGGGGAGGAGGGGGAACATGAATATGTGTTTCTTTTTTGAATTTGAGCTCTTTCTGCAATGGGCACTTTTCATACTATAAGCAGTTTTTCCTAACAAATGCAAGATATAACATGGGCTATCTCCGCAAGGAAACATGAGATCTGCAAAAGTTATGGTTTTTTGGTCTTCGGGGAGGATGGGGAACATGAAAATGTGTTTGTTTTTCGAATTTGACCTCTATCTGAAATGGGCACTTTTCATACTATAAGCAGTTTTTCCAAACAAATGCATGATATAACATTGGCTATCTTCGCAAGGAAACATGAGATCTGCAAACGTTATGGTTTTTTGGTCTTCGGGGAGGATGGGGAACATGAATATGTGTTTGTTTTTCGAATTTGAGCTCTTTCTGCAATGAGCACTTTTCATGCTATAAGCAGTTTTTCCTAACAAATGCAAGATATAACATGGGCTATCTCCGCAAGGAAACATGAGGTCTGCAAACGTTATGGTTTTTTGGTCTTCGGAGAGGATGGGGAACATGAATATGTTTTTGTTTTTCGAATTTGAGCTCTATCTGAAATGAGCACTTTTCATGCTCTAAGCAGTTTTTCCTAACAAATGCAAGATATAACATTGGCTATCTCCACAAGGAAACATCAGATCTGCACAACTCATGGTTTTTTGGTCTTCGGGGAGGATGGGGAACATGAATATGTGTTTGTTTTTCGAATTTGAGATCTTTCCGCAATGGGCACTTTTCATACTATAAGCAGTTTTTCCTAACAAATGCAAGCTATAACATTGGCAATCTCCACAAGGAAACATCAGATCTGCTCAACTCATGGTTTTTTGGTCTTCGGGGAGGAGGGGGAACATGAAAATGTGTTTGTTTTTCGAATTTGACCTCTATCTGAAATGGGCACTTTTCATGCTTATAAGCAGTTTTTCCTAACAAATGCAAGATATAACATGGGATATCTCCGCAAGGAAACATCAGATCTGCAAAAGTTATGGTTTTTTGGTCTTCGGGGAGGATGGGGAACATGAATATGTGTTTGTTTTTCGAATTTGACCTCTATCTGAAATTAGCACTTTTCATGCTCTAAGCAGTTTTTCCTAACAAATGCAAGATATAACATTGGCTATCTCCGCAAGGAAACATCAGATCTGGACAACTCATGGTTTTTTGGTCTTCGGGGAGGAGGGGGAACATGAATATGTGTTTGTTTTTCGAATTTGACCTCTATCTGAAATGAGCACTTTTCATGCTCTAAGCAGTTTTTCCTAACAAATGCAAGCTATAACATTGGCAATCTCCGCAAGGAAACATCAGATCTGCTCAACTCATGGTTTTTTGGTCTTCGGGGAGGAGGGGGAACATGAAAATGTGTTTGTTTTTCGAATTTGACCTCTATCTGAAATGGGCACTTTTCATGCTATAAGCAGTTTTTCCTAACAAATGCAAGATATAACATGGGATATCTCCGCAAGGAAACATGAGATCTGCAAAAGTTATGGTTTTTTGGTCTTCGGGGAGGATGGGGAACATGAATATGTGTTTGTTTTTCGAATTTGAGATCTTTCTGCAATGGGCACTTTTCATACTATAAGCAGTTTTTCCTAACAAATGCAAGCTATAACATTGGCAATCTCCGCAAGGAAACATCAGATCTTCTCAACTCATTGTTTTTTGGTCTTCGGGGAGGAGGGGGAACATGAAAATGTGTTTGTTTTTCGAATTTGACCTCTATCTGAAATGGGCACTTTTCATGCTATAAGCAGTTTTTCCTAACAAATGCAAGATATAACATGGGCTATCTCCGCAAGGAAACATGAGATCTGCAAAAGTTATGTTTTTTTGTTCTTCGGGGAGGATGGGGAACATGAATATGTGTTTGTTTTTCGAATTTGACCTGTATCTGAAATTAGCACTTTTCATGCTCTAAGCAGTTTTTCCTAACAAATGCAAGATATAACATTGGCTATCTCCGCAAGGAAACATCAGATCTGCACAACTCATGGTTTTTTGGTCTTCGGGGAGGAAGGGGAACATGAATATGTGTTTGTTTTTCGAATTTGAGATCTTTCCGCAATGGGCACTTTTCATACTATAAGCAGTTTTTCCTAACAAATGCAAGATTTAACATTGGCTATCTCCGCAAGGAAACATCAGGTCTGCTCAACCCATGGTTTTTTGGTCTTCGGGGAGGAGGGGGAACATGAATATGTGTTTCTTTTTTGAATTTGAGCTCTTTCTGCAATGGGCACTTTTCATGCTCTAAGCAGTTTTTCCTAACAAATGCAAGATATAACATGGGCTATCTCCGCAAGGAAACATGAGATCTGCAAACGTTATGGTTTTTTGGTCTTCGGGGAGGATGGGGAACATGAATATGTTTTTGTTTTTCGAATTTGAGCTCTTTCTGCAATGGGAACTTTTCATGCTATAAGCAGTTTTTCCTAACAAATGCAAGATATAACATTGGCTATCTCCGCAAGGAAACATCAGATCTGCACAACTCATGGTTTTTTGGTCTTCGGGGAGGATGGGGAACATGAAAATGTGTTTTTTTTTCGAATTTGACCTCTATCTGAAATGGGCACTTTTCATGCTTATAAGCAGTTTTTCCTAACAAATGCAAGATATAACATTGGCAATCTCCGCAAGGAAACATGAGATCTGCAAAAGTTATGGTTTTTTGGTCTTCGGGGAGGATGGGGAACATGAATATGTGTTTGTTTTTTGAATTTGACCTCTATCTGAAATTAGCACTTTTCATGCTCTAAGCAGTTTCTCCTAACAAATGCAAGATATAACATTGGCTATCTCCGCAAGGAAACATCAGATCTGCACAACTCATGGTTTTTTGGTCTTCGGGGAGGAGGGGGAACATGAATATGTGTTTGTTTTTCGAATTTGACCTCTATCTGAAATGAGCACTTTTCATGCTCTAAGCAGTTTTTCCTAACAAATGCAAGCTATAACATTGGCAATCTCCGCAAGGAAACATCAGATCTGCTCAACTCATGGTTTTTTGGTCTTCGGGGAGGAGGGGGAACATGAAAATGTGTTTGTTTTTCGAATTTGACCTCTATCTGAAATGGGCACTTTTCATGCTATAAGCAGTTTTTCCTAACAAATGCAAGATATAACATGGGCTATCTCCGCAAGGAAACTATGAGATCTGCAAAAGTTATGTTTTTTTGTTCTTCGGGGAGGATGGGGAACATGAATATGTGTTTGTTTTTCGAATTTGACCTGTATCTGAAATTAGCACTTTTCATGCTCTAAGCAGTTTTTCCTAACAAATGCAAGATATAACATTGGCTATCTCCGCAAGGAAACATCAGATCTGCACAACTCATGGTTTTTTGGTCTTCGGGGAGGAAGGGGAACATGAATATGTGTTTGTTTTTCGAATTTGAGATCTTTCCGCAATGGGCACTTTTCATACTATAAGCAGTTTTTCCTAACAAATGCAAGATTTAACATTGGCTATCTCCGCAAGGAAACATCAGGTCTGCTCAACCCATGGTTTTTTGGTCTTCGGGGAGGAGGGGGAACATGAATATGTGTTTCTTTTTTGAATTTGAGCTCTTTCTGCAATGGGCACTTTTCATACTATAAGCAGTTTTTCCTAACAAATGCAAGATATAACATGGGCTATCTCCGCAAGGAAACATGAGATCTGCGAAAGTTATGGTTTTTTGTTCTTCGGGGAGGATGGGGAACATGAATATGTGTTTGTTTTTCGAATTTGACCTCTATCTCAAATGGGCACTTTTCATGCTATAAGCAGTTTTTCCTAACAAATGCAAGATATAACATTGGCTATCTCCGCAAGGAAAAATCAGATCTGCACAACTCATGGTTTTTTGGTCTTCGGGGAGGTGGGGGAACATGAAAATGTGTTTGTTTTTCGAATTTGACCTCTATCTGAAATGGGCACTTTTCATGCTATAAGCAGTTTTTCCTAACAAATGCAAGATATAAAATGGGCTATCTCCGCAAGGAAACATGAGATCTGCAAAAGTTATGGTTTTTTGGTCTTCGGGGAGGATGGGGAACATGAAAATGTGTTTGTTTTTCGAATTTGACCTCTATCTGAAATGGGCACTTTTCATACTATAAGCAGTTTTTCCAAACAAATGCATGATATAACATTGGCTATCTTCGCAAGGAAACATGAGATCTGCAAACGTTATGGTTTTTTGGTCTTCGGGGAGGATGGGGAACATGAATATGTTTTTGTTTTTCGAATTTGAGCTCTTTCTGCAATGAGCACTTTTCATGCTATAAGCAGTTTTTCCTAACAAATGCAAGATATAACATGGGCTATCTCCGCAAGGAAACATGAGGTCTGCAAACGTTATGGTTTTTTGGTCTTCGGAGAGGATGGGGAACATGAATATGTTTTTGTTTTTCGAATTTGAGCTCTATCTGAAATGAGCACTTTTCATGCTCTAAGCAGTTTTTCCTAACAAATGCAAGATATAACATTGGCTATCTCCACAAGGAAACATCAGATCTGCACAACTCATGGTTTTTTGGTCTTCGGGGAGGATGGGGAACATGAATATGTGTTTGTTTTTCGAATTTGAGATCTTTCCGCAATGGGCACTTTTCATACTATAAGCAGTTTTTCCTAACAAATGCAAGCTATAACATTGGCAATCTCCACAAGGAAACATCAGATCTGCTCAACTCATGGTTTTTTGGTCTTCGGGGAGGAGGGGGAACATGAAAATGTGTTTGTTTTTCGAATTTGACCTCTATCTGAAATGGGCACTTTTCATGCTATAAGCAGTTTTTCCTAACAAATGCAAGATATAACATGGGATATCTCCGCAAGGAAACATGAGATCTGCAAAAGTTATGGTTTTTGGTCTTCGGGGAGGATGGGGAACATGAATATGTGTTTGTTTTTCGAATTTGAGCTCTTTCTGCAATGAGCACTTTTCATGCTATAAGCACTTTTTCCTAACAAATGCAAGCTATAACATTGGCAATCTCGCCAAGGAAACATCAGATCTGCTCAACTCATGGTTTTTTGGTCTACGGGGAGGAGGGGGAACATGAAAATGTGTTTGTATTTCGCATTTGACCTCTATCTGAAATGAGCACTTTTCATGCTCTAAGCAGTTTTTCCTAACAAATGCAAGATATAACATTGGCTATCTCCGCAAGGAAACATCAGATCTGCACAACTCATGGTTTTTTGGTCTTCGGGGAGGATGGGGAACATGAATATGTGATTGTTTTTCGAATTTGAGCTCTTTCTGCAATGGGCACTTTTCATACTATAAGCAGTTTTTCCTAACAAATGCAAGATATAACATGGGCTATCTCCGCAAGGAAACATGAGATCTGCAAACGTTATGGTTTTTTGGTCTTCGGGGAGGATGGGGAACATGAATATGTTTTTGTTTTTCGAATTTGAGCTCTTTCTGCAATGGGCACTTTTCATGCTATAAGCAGTTTTTCCTAACAAATGCAAGATATAACATTGGCTATCTCCCCAAGGAAACATCAGATCTGCACAACTCATGGTTTTTTGGTCTTCGGGGAGGATGGGGAACATGAAAATGTGTTTTTTTTTCGAATTTGACCTCTATCTGAAATGGGCACTTTTCATGCTATAAGCAGTTTTTCCTAACAAATGCAAGATATAACATGGGATATCTCCGCAAGGAAACATCAGATCTGCAAAAGTTATGGTTTTTTGGTCTTCGGGGAGGATGGGGAACATGAATATGTGTTTGTTTTTCGAATTTGACCTCTATCTGAAATTAGCACTTTTCATGCTCTAAGCAGTTTTTCCTAACAAATGCAAGATATAACATTGGCTATCTCCGCAAGGAAAAATCAGATCTGCACAACTCATGGTTTTTTGGTCTTCGGGGAGGTGGGGGAACATGAAAATGTGTTTGTTTTTCGAATTTGACCTCTATCTGAAATGGGCACTTTTCATGCTATAAGCAGTTTTTCCTAACAAATGCAAGATATAAAATGGGCTATCTCCGCAAGGAAACATGAGATCTGCAAAAGTTATGGTTTTTTGGTCTTCGGGGAGGATGGGGAACATGAAAATGTGTTTGTTTTTCGAATTTGACCTCTATCTGAAATGGGCACTTTTCATACTATAAGCAGTTTTTCCAAACAAATGCATGATATAACATTGGCTATCTTCGCAAGGAAACATGAGATCTGCAAACGTTATGGTTTTTTGGTCTTCGGGGAGGATGGGGAACATGAATATGTTTTTGTTTTTCGAATTTGAGCTCTTTCTGCAATGAGCACTTTTCATGCTATAAGCAGTTTTTCCTAACAAATGCAAGATATAACATGGGCTATCTCCGCAAGGAAACATGAGATCTGCAAAAGTTATGGTTTTTGGTCTTCGGGGAGGATGGGGAACATGAATATGTGTTTGTTTTTCGAATTTGAGCTCTTTCTGCAATGAGCACTTTTCATGCTATAAGCACTTTTTCCTAACAAATGCAAGCTATAACATTGGCAATCTCGCCAAGGAAACATCAGATCTGCTCAACTCATGGTTTTTTGGTCTACGGGGAGGAGGGGGAACATGAAAATGTGTTTGTATTTCGCATTTGACCTCTATCTGAAATGAGCACTTTTCATGCTCTAAGCAGTTTTTCCTAACAAATGCAAGATATAACATTGGCTATCTCCGCAAGGAAACATCAGATCTGCACAACTCATGGTTTTTTGGTCTTCGGGGAGGATGGGGAACATGAATATGTGATTGTTTTTCGAATTTGAGCTCTTTCTGCAATGGGCACTTTTCATACTATAAGCAGTTTTTCTAACAAATGCAAGATATAACATGGGCTATCTCCGCAAGGAAACATGAGATCTGCAAAAGTTATGTTTTTTTGTTCTTCGGGGAGGATGGGGAACATGAATATGTGTTTGTTTTTCGAATTTGACGTGTATCTGAAATTAGCACTTTTCATGCTCTAAGCAGTTTTTCCTAACAAATGCAAGATATAACATTGGCTATCTCCGCAAGGAAACATCAGATCTGCACAACTCATGGTTTTTTGGTCTTCGGGGAGGATGGGGAACATGAATATGTGATTGTTTTTCGAATTTGAGCTCTTTCTGCAATGGGCACTTTTCATGCTATAAGCAGTTTTTCATAACAAATGCAAGATATAACATTGGCTATCTCCGCAAGGAAACATCAGATCTGCACAACTCATGGTTTTTTGGTCTTCGGGGAGGATGGGGAACATGAAAATGTGTTTTTTTTTCAAATTTGACCTCTATCTGAAATGGGCCCTTTTCATGCTTATAAGCAGTTTTTCCTAACAAATGCAAGATATAACATGGGATATCTCCGCAAGGAAACATCAGATCTGCAAAAGTTATGGTTTTTTGGTCTTCGGGGAGGATGGGGAACATGAATATGTGTTTGTTTTTCGAATTTGACCTCTATCTGAAATTAGCACTTTTCATGCTCTAAGCAGTTTTTCCTAACAAATGCAAGATATAACATTGGCTATATCCGCAAGGAAACATCAGATCTGCACAACTCATGGTTTTTTGGTCTTCGGGGAGGAGGGGGAACATGAATATGTGTTTGTTTTTCGAATTTGACCTCTATCTGAAATGAGCACTTTTCATGCTCTAAGCAGTTTTTCCTAACAAATGCAAGCTATAACATTGGCAATCTCCGCAAGGAAACATCAGATCTGCTCAACTCATGGTTTTTTGGTCTTCGGGGAGGAGGGGGAACATGAAAATGTGTTTGTTTTTCGAATTTGACCTCTATCTGAAATGGGCACTTTTCATGCTATAAGCAGTTTTTCCTAACAAATGCAAGATATAACATGGGATATCTCCGCAAGGAAACATGAGATCTGCAAAAGTTATGGTTTTTTGGTCTTCGGGGAGGATGGGGAACATGAATATGTGTTTGTTTTTCGAATTTGAGATCTTTCTGCAATGGGCACTTTTCATACTATAAGCAGTTTTTCCTAACAAATGCAAGCTATAACATTGGCAATCTCCGCAAGGAAACATCAGATCTGCTCAACTCATGGTTTTTTGGTCTTCGGGGAGGAGGGGGAACATGAAAATGTGTTTGTTTTTCGAATTTGACCTCTATCTGAAATGGGCACTTTTCATGCTATAAGCAGTTTTTCCTAACAAATGCAAGATATAACATGGGCTATCTCCGCAAGGAAACATGAGATCTGCAAAAGTTATGTTTTTTTGTTCTTCGGGGAGGATGGGGAACATGAATATGTGTTTGTTTTTCGAATTTGACCTGTATCTGAAATTAGCACTTTTCATGCTCTAAGCAGTTTTTCCTAACAAATGCAAGATATAACATTGGCTATCTCCGCAAGGAAACATCAGATCTGCACAACTCATGGTTTTTTGGTCTTCGGGGAGGAGGGGGAACATGAATATGTGTTTGTTTTTCGAATTTGACCTCTATCTGAAATGAGCACTTTTCATGCTCTAAGCAGTTTTTCCTAACAAATGCAAGCTATAACATTGGCAATCTCCGCAAGGAAACATCAGATCTGCTGAACTCATGGTTTTTTGGTCTTCGGGGAGGAGGGGGAACATGAAAATGTGTTTGTTTTTCGAATTTGACCTCTATCTGAAATGGGCACTTTTCATGCTTTAAGCAGTTTTTCCTAACAAATGCAAGATATAACATGGGATATCTCCGCAAGGAAACATGAGATCTGCAAAAGTTATGGTTTTTTGGTCTTCGGGGAGGATGGGGAACATGAATATGTGTTTGTTTTTCGAATTTGAGATCTTTCTGCAATGGGCACTTTTCATACTATAAGCAGTTTTTCCTAACAAATGCAAGCTATAACATTGGCAATCTCCGCAAGGAAACATCAGATCTGCTCAACTCATGGTTTTTTGGTCTTCGGGGAGGAGGGGGAACATGAAAATGTGTTTGTTTTTCGAATTTGACCTCTATCTGAAATGGGCACTTTTCATGCTATAAGCAGTTTTTCCTAACAAATGCAAGATATAACATGGGCTATCTCCGCAAGGAAACATGAGATCTGCAAAAGTTATGTTTTTTTGTTCTTCGGGGAGGATGGGGAACATGAATATGTGTTTGTTTTTCGAATTTGACCTGTATCTGAAATTAGCACTTTTCATGCTCTAAGCAGTTTTTCCTAACAAATGCAAGATATAACATTGGCTATCTCCGCAAGGAAACATCAGATCTGCACAACTCATGGTTTTTTGGTCTTCGGGGAGGATGGGGAACATGAATATGTGATTGTTTTTCGAATTTGAGCTCTTTCTGCAATGGGCACTTTTCATACTATAAGCAGTTTTTCTAACAAATGCAAGATATAACATGGGCTATCTCCGCAAGGAAACATGAGATCTGCAAACGTTATGGTTTTTTGGTCTTCGGGGAGGATGGGGAACATGAATATGTTTTTGTTTTTCGAATTTGAGCTCTTTCTGCAATGGGCACTTTTCATGCTATAAGCAGTTTTTCATAACAAATGCAAGATATAACATTGGCTATCTCCGCAAGGAAACATCAGATCTGCACAACTCATGGTTTTTTGGTCTTCGGGGAGGATGGGGAACATGAAAATGTGTTTGTTTTTCGAATTTGACCTCTATCTGAAATTAGCACTTTTCATGCTCTAAGCAGTTTTTCCTAACAAATGCAAGATATAACATTGGCTATCTCCGCAAGGAAACATCAGATCTGCACAACTCATGGTTTTTTGGTCTTCGGGGAGGAGGGGGAACATGAATATGTGTTTGTTTTTCGAATTTGACCTCTATCTGAAATGAGCACTTTTCATGCTCTAAGCAGTTTTTCCTAACAAATGCAAGCTATAACATTGGCAATCTCCGCAAGGAAACATCAGATCTGCTCAACTCATGGTTTTTTGGTCTTCGGGGAGGAGGGGGAACATGAAAATGTGTTTGTTTTTCGAATTTGACCTCTATCTGAAATGGGCACTTTTCATGCTATAAGCAGTTTTTCCTAACAAATGCAAGACATAACATGGGATATCTCCGCAAGGAAACATGAGATCTGCAAAAGTTATGGTTTTTTGGTCTTCGGGGAGGATGGGGAACATGAATATGTGTTTGTTTTTCGAATTTGAGATCTTTCTGCAATGGGCACTTTTCATACTATAAGCAGTTTTTCCTAACAAATGCAAGCTATAACATTGGCAATCTCCGCAAGAAAACATCAGATCTGCTCAACTCATGGTTTTTTGGTCTTCGGGGAGGAGGGGGAACATGAAAATGTGTTTGTTTTTCGAATTTGACCTCTATCTGAAATGGGCACTTTTCATGCTATAAGCAGTTTTTCCTAACAAATGCAAGATATAACATGGGCTATCTCCGCAAGGAAACATGAGATCTGCAAAAGTTATGTTTTTTTGTTCTTCGGGGAGGATGGGGAACATGAATATGTGTTTGTTTTTCGAATTTGACCTGTATCTGAAATTAGCACTTTTCATGCTCTAAGCAGTTTTTCCTAACAAATGCAAGATATAACATTGGCTATCTCCGCAAGGAAACATCAGATCTGCACAACTCATGGTTTTTTGGTCTTCGGGGAGGAAGGGGAACATGAATATGTGTTTGTTTTTCGAATTTGAGATCTTTCCGCAATGGGCACTTTTCATACTATAAGCAGTTTTTCCTAACAAATGCAAGATTTAACATTGGCTATCTCCGCAAGGAAACATCAGGTCTGCTCAACCCATGGTTTTTTGGTCTTCGGGGAGGAGGGGGAACATGAATATGTGTTTCTTTTTTGAATTTGAGCTCTTTCTGCAATGGGCACTTTTCATGCTCTAAGCAGTTTTTCCTAACAAATGCAAGATATAACATGGGATATCTCCGCAAGGAAACATGAGATCTGCAAAAGTTATGGTTTTTTGGTCTTCGGGGAGGATGGGGAACATGAATATGTGTTTCTTTTTTGAATTTGAGCTCTTTCTGCAATGGGCACTTTTCATGCTCTAAGCAGTTTTTCCTAACAAATGCAAGATATAACATGGGATATCTCCGCAAGGAAACATGAGATCTGCAAAAGTTATGGTTTTTTGGTCTTCGGGGAGGATGGGGAACATGAATATGTGTTTGTTTTTCGAATTTGAGATCTTTCTGCAATGGGCACTTTTCATACTATAAGCAGTTTTTCCTAACAAATGCAAGCTATAACATTGGCAATCTCCGCAAGGAAACATCAGATCTGCTCAACTCATGGTTTTTTGGTCTTCGGGGAGGAGGGGGAACATGAAAATGTGTTTGTTTTTCGAATTTGACCTCTATCTGAAATGGGCACTTTTCATGCTATAAGCAGTTTTTCCTAACAAATGCAAGATATAACATGGGCTATCTCCGCAAGGAAACATGAGATCTGCAAAAGTTATGTTTTTTTGTTCTTCGGGGAGGATGGGGAACATGAATATGTGTTTGTTTTTCGAATTTGACCTGTATCTGAAATTAGCACTTTTCATGCTCTAAGCAGTTTTTCCTAACAAATGCAAGATATAACATTGGCTATCTCCGCAAGGAAACATCAGATCTGCACAACTCATGGTTTTTTGGTCTTCGGGGAGGATGGGGAACATGAATATGTGATTGTTTTTCGAATTTGAGCTCTTTCTGCAATGGGCACTTTTCATACTATAAGCAGTTTTTCCTAACAAATGCAAGATATAACATGGGCTATCTCCGCAAGGAAACATGAGATCTGCAAACGTTATGGTTTTTTGGTCTTCGGGGAGGATGGGGAACATGAATATGTTTTTGTTTTTCGAATTTGAGCTCTTTCTGCAATGGGCACTTTTCATGCTATAAGCAGTTTTTCATAACAAATGCAAGATATAACATTGGCTATCTCCGCAAGGAAACATCAGATCTGCACAACTCATGGTTTTTTGGTCTTCGGGGAGGATGGGGAACATGAAAATGTGTTTTTTTTTTCGAATTTGACCTCTATCTGAAATGGGCACTTTTCATGCTTATAAGCAGTTTTTCCTAACAAATGCAAGATATAACATGGGATATCTCCGCAAGGAAACATCAGATCTGCAAAAGTTATGGTTTTTTGGTCTTCGGGGAGGATGGGGAACATGAATATGTGTTTGTTTTTCGAATTTGACCTCTATCTGAAATTAGCACTTTTCATGCTCTAAGCAGTTTTTCCTAACAAATGCAAGATATAACATTGGCTATCTCCGCAAGGAAACATCAGATCTGCACAACTCATGGTTTTTTGGTCTTCGGGGAGGAGGGGGAACATGAATATGTGTTTGTTTTTCGAATTTGACCTCTATCTGAAATGAGCACTTTTCATGCTCTAAGCAGTTTTTCCTAACAAATGCAAGCTATAACATTGGCAATCTCCGCAAGGAAACATCAGATCTGCTCAACTCATGGTTTTTTGGTCTTCGGGGAGGAGGGGGAACATGAAAATGTGTTTGTTTTTCGAATTTGACCTCTATCTGAAATGGGCACTTTTCATGCTATAAGCAGTTTTTCCTAACAAATGCAAGATATAACATGGGATATCTCCGCAAGGAAACATGAGATCTGCAAAAGTTATGGTTTTTTGGTCTTCGGGGAGGATGGGGAACATGAATATGTGTTTGTTTTTCGAATTTGAGATCTTTCTGCAATGGGCACTTTTCATACTATAAGCAGTTTTTCCTAACAAATGCAAGCTATAACATTGGCAATCTCCGCAAGGAAACATGAGATCTGCAAACGTTATTGTTTTTTGGTCTTCGGAGAGGATGGGGAACATGAATATGTTTTTGTTTTTCGAATTTGAGCTCTTTCTGCAATGGGAACTTTTCATGCTATAAGCAGTTTTTCCTAACAAATGCAAGATATAACATTGGCTATCTCCGCAAGGAAACATCAGATCTGCACAACTCATGGTTTTTTGGTCTTCGGGGAGGAGGGGGAACATGAAAATGTGTTTGTTTTTCGAATTTGACCTCTATCTGAAATGGGCACTTTTCATGCTTATAAGCAGTTTTTCCTAACAAATGCAAGATATAACATTGGCAATCTCCGCAAGGAAACATGAGATCTGCAAAAGTTATGGTTTTTTGGTCTTCGGGGAGGATGGGGAACATGAATATGTGTTTGTTTTTCGAATTTGACCTCTATCTGAAATTAGCACTTTTCATGCTCTAAGCAGTTTTTCCTAACAAATGCAAGATATAACATTGGCTATCTCCGCAAGGAAACATCAGATCTGCACAACTCATGGTTTTTTGGTCTTCGGGGAGGAGGGGGAACATGAATATGTGTTTGTTTTTCGAATTTGACCTCTATCTGAAATGAGCACTTTTCATGCTCTAAGCAGTTTTTCCTAACAAATGCAAGCTATAACATTGGCAATCTCCGCAAGGAAACATCAGATCTGCTCAACTCATGGTTTTTTGGTCTTCGGGGAGGAGGGGGAACATGAAAATGTGTTTGTTTTTCGAATTTGACCTCTATCTGAAATGGGCACTTTTCATGCTATAAGCAGTTTTTCCTAACAAATGCAAGATATAACATGGGCTATCTCCGCAAGGAAACATGAGATCTGCAAAAGTTATGTTTTTTTGTTCTTCGGGGAGGATGGGGAACATGAATATGTGTTTGTTTTTCGAATTTGACCTGTATCTGAAATTAGCACTTTTCATGCTCTAAGCAGTTTTTCCTAACAAATGCAAGATATAACATTGGCTATCTCCGCAAGGAAACATCAGATCTGCACAACTCATGGTTTTTTGGTCTTCGGGGAGGAAGGGGAACATGAATATGTGTTTGTTTTTCTAATTTGAGATCTTTCCGCAATGTGCACTTTTCATACTATAAGCAGTTTTTCCTAACAAATGCAAGATTTAACATTGGCTATCTCCGCAAGGAAACATCAGGTCTGCTCAACCCATGGTTTTTTGGTCTTCGGGGAGGAGGGGGAACATGAATATGTGTTTCTTTTTTGAATTTGAGCTCTTTCTGCAATGGGCACTTTTCATACTATAAGCAGTTTTTCCTAACAAATGCAAGATATAACATGGGCTATCTCCGCAAGGAAACATGAGATCTGCGAAAGTTATGGTTTTTTGTTCTTCGGGGAGGATGGGGAACATGAATATGTGTTTGTTTTTCGAATTTGACCTCTATCTCAAATGGGCACTTTTCATGCTATAAGCAGTTTTTCCTAACAAATGCAAGATATAACATTGGCTATCTTCGCAAGGAAACATGAGATCTGCAAACGTTATGGTTTTTTGGTCTTCGGGGAGGATGGGGAACATGAATATGTTTTTGTTTTTAGAATTTGAGCTCTTTCTGCAATGAGCACTTTTCATGCTATAAGCAGTTTTTCCTAACAAATGCAAGATATAACATGGGCTATCTCCGCAAGGAAACATGAGGTCTGCAAACGTTATGGTTTTTTGGTCTTCGGGGAGGATGGGGAACATGAATATGTTTTTGTTTTTCGAATTTGAGCTCTATCTGAAATGAGCACTTTTCATGCTCTAAGCAGTTTTTCCTAACAAATGCAAGATATAACATTGGCTATCTCCACAAGGAAACATCAGATCTGCACAACTCATGGTTTTTTGGTCTTCGGGGAGGATGGGGAACATGAATATGTGTTTGTTTTTCGAATTTGAGATCTTTCCGCAATGGGCACTTTTCATACTATAAGCAGTTTTTCCTAACAAATGCAAGCTATAACATTGGCAATCTCCACAAGGAAACATCAGATCTGCTCAACTCATGGTTTTTTGGTCTTCGGGGAGGAGGGGGAACATGAAAATATGTTTGTTTTTCGAATTTGACCTCTATCTGAAATGGGCACTTTTCATGCTATAAGCAGTTTTTCCTAACAAATGCAAGATATAACATGGGATATCTCCGCAAGGAAACATGAGATCTGCAAAAGTTATGGTTTTTTGGTCTTCGGGGAGGATGGGGAACATGAATATGTGTTTGTTTTTCGAATTTGAGCTCTTTCTGCAATGAGCACTTTTCATGCTATAAGCACTTTTTCCTAACAAATGCAAGCTATAACATTGGCAATCTCGCCAAGGAAACATCAGATCTGCTCAACTCATGGTTTTTTGGTCTACGGGGAGGAGGGGGAACATGAAAATGTGTTTGTATTTCGCATTTGACCTCTATCTGAAATGAGCACTTTTCATGCTCTAAGCAGTTTTTCCTAACAAATGCAAGATATAACATTGGCTATCTCCGCAAGGAAACATCAGATCTGCACAACTCATGGTTTTTTGGTCTTCGGGGAGGATGGGGAACATGAATATGTGATTGTTTTTCGAATTTGAGCTCTTTCTGCAATGGGCACTTTTCATACTATAAGCAGTTTTTCCTAACAAATGCAAGATATAACATGGGCTATCTCCGCAAGGAAACATGAGATCTGCAAACGTTATGGTTTTTTGGTCTTCGGGGAGGATGGGGAACATGAATATGTTTTTGTTTTTCGAATTTGACCTCTATCTGAAATTAGCACTTTTCATGCTCTAAGCAGTTTTTCCTAACAAATGCAAGATATAACATTGGCTATCTCCGCAAGGAAACATCAGATCTGCACAACTCATGGTTTTTTGGTCTTCGGGGAGGAGGGGGAACATGAATATGTGTTTGTTTTTCGAATTTGACCTCTATCTGAAATGAGCACTTTTCATGCTCTAAGCAGTTTTTCCTAACAAATGCAAGCTATAACATTGGCAATCTCCGCAAGGAAACATCAGATCTGCTCAACTCATGGTTTTTTGGTCTTCGGGGAGGAGGGGGAACATGAAAATGTGTTTGTTTTTCGAATTTGACCTCTATCTGAAATGGGCACTTTTCATGCTATAAGCAGTTTTTCCTAACAAATGCAAGATATAACATGGGATATCTCCGCAAGGAAACATGAGATCTGCAAAAGTTATGGTTTTTTGGTCTTCGGGGAGGATGGGGAACATGAATATGTGTTTGTTTTTCGAATTTGAGATCTTTCTGCAATGGGCACTTTTCATACTATAAGCAGTTTTTCCTAACAAATGCAAGCTATAACATTGGCAATCTCCGCAAGGAAACATGAGATCTGCAAACGTTATTGTTTTTTGGTCTTCGGAGAGGATGGGGAACATGAATATGTTTTTGTTTTTCGAATTTGAGCTCTTTCTGCAATGGGAACTTTTCATGCTATAAGCAGTTTTTCCTAACAAATGCAAGATATAACATTGGCTATCTCCGCAAGGAAACATCAGATCTGCACAACTCATGGTTTTTTGGTCTTCGGGGAGGAGGGGGAACATGAAAATGTGTTTGTTTTTCGAATTTGACCTCTATCTGAAATGGGCACTTTTCATGCTTATAAGCAGTTTTTCCTAACAAATGCAAGATATAACATTGGCAATCTCCGCAAGGAAACATGAGATCTGCAAAAGTTATGGTTTTTTGGTCTTCGGGGAGGATGGGGAACATGAATATGTGTTTGTTTTTCGAATTTGACCTCTATCTGAAATTAGCACTTTTCATGCTCTAAGCAGTTTTTCCTAACAAATGCAAGATATAACATTGGCTATCTCCGCAAGGAAACATCAGATCTGCACAACTCATGGTTTTTTGGTCTTCGGGGAGGAGGGGGAACATGAATATGTGTTTGTTTTTCGAATTTGACCTCTATCTGAAATGAGCACTTTTCATGCTCTAAGCAGTTTTTCCTAACAAATGCAAGCTATAACATTGGCAATCTCCGCAAGGAAACATCAGATCTGCTCAACTCATGGTTTTTTGGTCTTCGGGGAGGAGGGGGAACATGAAAATGTGTTTGTTTTTCGAATTTGACCTCTATCTGAAATGGGCACTTTTCATGCTATAAGCAGTTTTTCCTAACAAATGCAAGATATAACATGGGCTATCTCCGCAAGGAAACATGAGATCTGCAAAAGTTATGTTTTTTTGTTCTTCGGGGAGGATGGGGAACATGAATATGTGTTTGTTTTTCGAATTTGACCTGTATCTGAAATTAGCACTTTTCATGCTCTAAGCAGTTTTTCCTAACAAATGCAAGATATAACATTGGCTATCTCCGCAAGGAAACATCAGATCTGCACAACTCATGGTTTTTTGGTCTTCGGGGAGGAAGGGGAACATGAATATGTGTTTGTTTTTCTAATTTGAGATCTTTCCGCAATGTGCACTTTTCATACTATAAGCAGTTTTTCCTAACAAATGCAAGATTTAACATTGGCTATCTCCGCAAGGAAACATCAGGTCTGCTCAACCCATGGTTTTTTGGTCTTCGGGGAGGAGGGGGAACATGAATATGTGTTTCTTTTTTGAATTTGAGCTCTTTCTGCAATGGGCACTTTTCATACTATAAGCAGTTTTTCCTAACAAATGCAAGATATAACATGGGCTATCTCCGCAAGGAAACATGAGATCTGCGAAAGTTATGGTTTTTTGTTCTTCGGGGAGGATGGGGAACATGAATATGTGTTTGTTTTTCGAATTTGACCTCTATCTCAAATGGGCACTTTTCATGCTATAAGCAGTTTTTCCTAACAAATGCAAGATATAACATTGGCTATCTTCGCAAGGAAACATGAGATCTGCAAACGTTATGGTTTTTTGGTCTTCGGGGAGGATGGGGAACATGAATATGTTTTTGTTTTTAGAATTTGAGCTCTTTCTGCAATGAGCACTTTTCATGCTATAAGCAGTTTTTCCTAACAAATGCAAGATATAACATGGGCTATCTCCGCAAGGAAACATGAGGTCTGCAAACGTTATGGTTTTTTGGTCTTCGGGGAGGATGGGGAACATGAATATGTTTTTGTTTTTCGAATTTGAGCTCTATCTGAAATGAGCACTTTTCATGCTATAAGCAGTTTTTCCTAACAAATGCAAGATATAACATGGGCTATCTCCGCAAGGAAACATGAGATCTGCAAAAGTTATGTTTTTTTGTTCTTCGGGGAGGATGGGGAACATGAATATGTGTTTGTTTTTCGAATTTGACCTGTATCTGAAATTAGCACTTTTCATGCTCTAAGCAGTTTTTCCTAACAAATGCAAGATATAACATTGGCTATCTCCGCAAGGAAACATCAGATCTGCACAACTCATGGTTTTTTGGTCTTCGGGGAGGAAGGGGAACATGAATATGTGTTTGTTTTTCTAATTTGAGATCTTTCCGCAATGTGCACTTTTCATACTATAAGCAGTTTTTCCTAACAAATGCAAGATTTAACATTGGCTATCTCCGCAAGGAAACATCAGGTCTGCTCAACCCATGGTTTTTTGGTCTTCGGGGAGGAGGGGGAACATGAATATGTGTTTCTTTTTTGAATTTGAGCTCTTTCTGCAATGGGCACTTTTCATACTATAAGCAGTTTTTCCTAACAAATGCAAGATATAACATGGGCTATCTCCGCAAGGAAACATGAGATCTGCGAAAGTTATGGTTTTTTGTTCTTCGGGGAGGATGGGGAACATGAATATGTGTTTGTTTTTCGAATTTGACCTCTATCTCAAATGGGCACTTTTCATGCTATAAGCAGTTTTTCCTAACAAATGCAAGATATAACATTGGCTATCTTCGCAAGGAAACATGAGATCTGCAAACGTTATGGTTTTTTGGTCTTCGGGGAGGATGGGGAACATGAATATGTTTTTGTTTTTAGAATTTGAGCTCTTTCTGCAATGAGCACTTTTCATGCTATAAGCAGTTTTTCCTAACAAATGCAAGATATAACATGGGCTATCTCCGCAAGGAAACATGAGGTCTGCAAACGTTATGGTTTTTTGGTCTTCGGGGAGGATGGGGAACATGAATATGTTTTTGTTTTTCGAATTTGAGCTCTATCTGAAATGAGCACTTTTCATGCTCTAAGCAGTTTTTCCTAACAAATGCAAGATATAACATTGGCTATCTCCACAAGGAAACATCAGATCTGCACAACTCATGGTTTTTTGGTCTTCGGGGAGGATGGGGAACATGAATATGTGTTTGTTTTTCGAATTTGAGATCTTTCCGCAATGGGCACTTTTCATACTATAAGCAGTTTTTCCTAACAAATGCAAGCTATAACATTGGCAATCTCCACAAGGAAACATCAGATCTGCTCAACTCATGGTTTTTTGGTCTTCGGGGAGGAGGGGGAACATGAAAATATGTTTGTTTTTCGAATTTGACCTCTATCTGAAATGGGCACTTTTCATGCTATAAGCAGTTTTTCCTAACAAATGCAAGATATAACATGGGATATCTCCGCAAGGAAACATGAGATCTGCAAAAGTTATGGTTTTTTGGTCTTCGGGGAGGATGGGGAACATGAATATGTGTTTGTTTTTCGAATTTGAGCTCTTTCTGCAATGAGCACTTTTCATGCTATAAGCACTTTTTCCTAACAAATGCAAGCTATAACATTGGCAATCTCGCCAAGGAAACATCAGATCTGCTCAACTCATGGTTTTTTGGTCTACGGGGAGGAGGGGGAACATGAAAATGTGTTTGTATTTCGCATTTGACCTCTATCTGAAATGAGCACTTTTCATGCTCTAAGCAGTTTTTCCTAACAAATGCAAGATATAACATTGGCTATCTCCGCAAGGAAACATCAGATCTGCACAACTCATGGTTTTTTGGTCTTCGGGGAGGATGGGGAACATGAATATGTGATTGTTTTTCGAATTTGAGCTCTTTCTGCAATGGGCACTTTTCATACTATAAGCAGTTTTTCCTAACAAATGCAAGATATAACATGGGCTATCTCCGCAAGGAAACATGAGATCTGCAAACGTTATGGTTTTTTGGTCTTCGGGGAGGATGGGGAACATGAATATGTTTTTGTTTTTCGAAATTGAGCTCTTTCTGCAATGGGCACTTTTCATGCTATAAGCAGTTTTTCCTAACAAATGCAAGATATAACATTGGCTATCTCCGCAAGGAAACATCAGATCTGCACAACTCATGGTTTTTTGGTCTTCGGGGAGGATGGGGAACATGAAAATGTGTTTTTTTTCCGAATTTGACCTCTATCTGAAATGGGCACTTTTCATGCTTATAAGCAGTTTTTCCTAACAAATGCAAGATATAACATGGGATATCTCCGCAAGGAAACATCAGATCTGCAAAAGTTATGGTTTTTTGGTCTTCGGGGAGGATGGGGAACATGAATATGTGTTTGTTTTTCGAATTTGACCTCTATCTGAAATTAGCACTTTTCATGCTCTAAGCAGTTTTTCCTAACAAATGCAAGATATAACATTGGCTATCTCCGCAAGGAAACATCAGATCTGCACAACTCATGGTTTTTTGGTCTTCGGGGAGGAGGGGGAACATGAATATGTGTTTGTTTTTCGAATTTGACCTCTATCTGAAATGAGCACTTTTCATGCTCTAAGCAGTTTTTCCTAACAAATGCAAGCTATAACATTGGCAATCTCCGCAAGGAAATATCAGATCTGCTGAACTCATGGTTTTTTGGTCTTCGGGGAGGAGGGGGAACATGAAAATGTGTTTGTTTTTCGAATTTGACCTCTATCTGAAATTGGCACTTTTCATGCTTTAAGCAGTTTTTCCTAACAAATGCAAGATATAACATGGGATATCTCCGCAAGGAAACATGAGATCTGCAAAAGTTATGGTTTTTTGGTCTTCGGGGAGGATGGGGAACATGAATATGTGTTTGTTTTTCGAATTTGAGATCTTTCTGCAATGGGCACTTTTCATACTATAAGCAGTTTTTCCTAACAAATGCAAGCTATAACATTGGCAATCTCCGCAAGGAAACATCAGATCTGCTCAACTCATGGTTTTTTGGTCTTCGGGGAGGAGGGGGGACATGAAAATGTGTTTGTTTTTCGAATTTGACCTCTATCTGAAATGGGCACTTTTCATGCTATAAGCAGTTTTTCCTAACAAATGCAAGATATAACATTGGCTATCTCCGCAAGGAAACATCAGATCTGCACAACTCATGGTTTTTTGGTCTTCGGGGAGGATGGGGAACATGAATATGTGATTGTTTTTCGAATTTGAGCTCTTTCTGCAATGGGCACTTTTCATACTATAAGCAGTTTTTCCTAACAAATGCAAGATATAACATGGGCTATCTCCGCAAGGAAACATGAGATCTGCAAACGTTATGGTTTTTTGGTCTTCGGGGAGGATGGGGAACATGAATATGTTTTTGTTTTTCGAATTTGAGCTCTTTCTGCAATGGGCACTTTTCATGCTATAAGCAGTTTTTCCTAACAAATGCAAGATATAACATTGGCTATCTCCGCAAGGAAACATCAGATCTGCACAACTCATGGTTTTTTGGTCTTCGGGGAGGATGGGGAACATGAAAATGTGTTTTTTTTTCGAATTTGACCTCTATCTGAAATGGGCACTTTTCATGCTTATAAGCAGTTTTTCCTAACAAATGCAAGATATAACATGGGATATCTCCGCAAGGAAACATCAGATCTGCAAAAGTTATGGTTTTTTGGTCTTCGGGGAGGATGGGGAACATGAATATGTGTTTGTTTTTCGAATTTGACCTCTATCTGAAATTAGCACTTTTCATGCTCTAAGCAGTTTTTCCTAACAAATGCAAGATATAACATTGGCTATCTCCGCAAGGAAACATCAGATCTGCACAACTCATGGTTTTTTGGTCTTCGGGGAGGAGGGGGAACATGAATATGTGTTTGTTTTTCGAATTTGACCTCTATCTGAAATGAGCACTTTTCATGCTCTAAGCAGTTTTTCCTAACAAATGCAAGCTATAACATTGGCAATCTCC
Organism: Vipera ursinii; assembly: GCF_947247035.1. Classification (NCBI taxonomy): domain Eukaryota; kingdom Metazoa; phylum Chordata; class Lepidosauria; order Squamata; family Viperidae; genus Vipera; species Vipera ursinii. The sequence goes on along the minus strand of NC_139519.1, from coordinate 662,895 downwards.
GCAAGGAAACATCAGATCTGCTCAACTCATGGTTTTTTGGTCTTCGGGGAGGAGGGGGAACATGAAAATGTGTTTGTTTTTCGAATTTGACCTCTATCTGAAATGGGCACTTTTCATGCTATAAGCAGTTTTTCCTAACAAATGCAAGATATAACATGGGATATCTCCGCAAGGAAACATGAGATCTGCAAAAGTTATGGTTTTTTGGTCTTCGGGGAGGATGGGGAACATGAATATGTGTTTGTTTTTCGAATTTGAGATCTTTCTGCAATGGGCACTTTTCATACTATAAGCAGTTTTTCCTAACAAATGCAAGCTATAACATTGGCAATCTCCGCAAGGAAACATCAGATCTGCTCAACTCATGGTTTTTTGGTCTTCGGGGAGGAGGGGGAACATGAAAATGTGTTTGTTTTTCGAATTTGACCTCTATCTGAAATGGGCACTTTTCATGCTATAAGCAGTTTTTCCTAACAAATGCAAGATATAACATGGGATATCTCCGCAAGGAAACATGAGATCTGCAAAAGTTATGTTTTTTTGTTCTTCGGGGAGGATGGGGAACATGAATATGTGTTTGTTTTTCGAATTTGACCTGTATCTGAAATTAGCACTTTTCATGCTCTAAGCAGTTTTTCCTAACAAATGCAAGATATAACATTGGCTATCTCCGCAAGGAAACATCAGATCTGCACAACTCATGGTTTTTTGGTCTTCGGGGAGGAAGGGGAACATGAATATGTGTTTGTTTTTCGAATTTGAGATCTTTCCGCAATGGGCACTTTTCATACTATAAGCAGTTTTTCCTAACAAATGCAAGATTTAACATTGGCTATCTCCGCAAGGAAACATCAGGTCTGCTCAACCCATGGTTTTTTGGTCTTCGGGGAGGAGGGGGAACATGAATATGTGTTTCTTTTTTGAATTTGAGCTCTTTCTGCAATGGGCACTTTTCATGCTCTAAGCAGTTTTTCCTAACAAATGCAAGATATAACATGGGCTATCTCTGCAAGGAAGCATGAGATATGCAAACGTTATGGTTTTTTGGTCTTCGGGGAGGATGGGGAACATGAATATGTGTTTGTTTTTCGAATTTGACCTCTATCTCAAATGGGCACTTTTCATGCTATAAGCAGTTTTTCCTAACAAATGCAAGATATAACATTGGCTGTCTCCGCAAGGAAAAATCAGATCTGCACAACTCATGGTTTTTTGGTCTTCGGGGAGGTGGGGGAACATGAAAATGTGTTTGTTTTTCGAATTTGACCTCTATCTGAAATGGGCACTTTTCATGCTATAAGCAGTTTTTCCTAACAAATGCAAGATATAAAATGGGCTATCTCCGCAAGGAAACATGAGATCTGCAAAAGTTATGGTTTTTTGGTCTTCGGGGAGGATGGGGAACATGAAAATGTGTTTGTTTTTCGAATTTGACCTCTATCTGAAATGGGCACTTTTCATACTATAAGCAGTTTTTCCAAACAAATACATGATATAACATTGGCTATCTTCGCAAGGAAACATGAGATCTGCAAACGTTATGGTTTTTTGGTCTTCGGGGAGGATGGGGAACATGAATATGTTTTTGTTTTTCGAATTTGAGCTCTTTCTGCAATGAGCACTTTTCATGCTATAAGCAGTTTTTCCTAACAAATGCAAGATATAACATGGGCTATCTCCGCAAGGAAACATGAGGTCTGCAAACGTTATGGTTTTTTGGTCTTCGGGGAGGATGGGGAACATGAATATGTGTTTGTTTTTCGAATTTGAGATCTTTCCGCAATGGGCACTTTTCATACTATAAGCAGTTTTTCCTAACAAATGCAAGATATAACATTGGCAATCTCCACAAGGAAACATCAGATCTGCTCAACTCATGGTTTTTTGGTCTTCGGGGAGGAGGGGGAACATGAAAATATGTTTGTTTTTCGAATTTGACCTCTATCTGAAATGGGCACTTTTCATGCTATAAGCAGTTTTTCCTAACAAATGCAAGATATAACATGGGATATCTCCGCAAGGAAACATGAGATCTGCAAAAGTTATGGTTTTTTGGTCTTCGGGGAGGATGGGGAACATGAATATGTGTTTGTTTTTCGAATTTGAGCTCTTTCTGTAATGAGCACTTTTCATGCTATAAGCACTTTTTCCTAACAAATGCAAGCTATAACATTGGCAATCTCGCCAAGGAAACATCAGATCTGCTCAACTCATGGTTTTTTGGTCTACGGGGAGGAGGGGGAACATGAAAATGTGTTTGTATTTCGCATTTGACCTCTATCTGAAATGAGCACTTTTCATGCTCTAAGCAGTTTTTCCTAACAAATGCAAGATATAACATTGGCTATCTCCGCAAGGAAACATCAGATCTGCACAACTCATGGTTTTTTGGTCTTCGGGGAGGATGGGGAACATGAATATGTGATTGTTTTTCGAATTTGAGCTCTTTCTGCAATGGGCACTTTTCATACTATAAGCAGTTTTTCCTAACAAATGCAGGATATAACATGGGCTATCTCCGCAAGGAAACATGAGATCTGCAAACGTTATGGTTTTTTGGTCTTCGGGGAGGATGGGGAACATGAATATGTTTTTGTTTTTCGAATTTGAGCTCTTTCTGCAATGGGCACTTTTCATGCTATAAGCAGTTTTTCCTAACAAATGCAAGATATAACATTGGCTATCTCCGCAAGGAAACATCAGATCTGCACAACTCATGGTTTTTTGGTCTTCGGGGAGGATGGGGAACATGAAAATGTGTTTTTTTTCCGAATTTGACCTCTATCTGAAATGGGCACTTTTCATGCTTATAAGCAGTTTTTCCTAACAAATGCAAGATATAACATGGGATATCTCCGCAAGGAAACATCAGATCTGCAAAAGTTATGGTTTTTTGGTCTTCGGGGAGGATGGGGAACATGAATATGTGTTTGTTTTTCGAATTTGACCTCTATCTGAAATTAGCACTTTTCATGCTCTAAGCAGTTTTTCCTAACAAATGCAAGCTATAACATTGGCTGTCTCCGCAAGGAAAAATCAGATCTGCACAACTCATGGTTTTTTGGTCTTCGGGGAGGTGGGGGAACATGAAAATGTGTTTGTTTTTCGAATTTGACCTCTATCTGAAATGGGCACTTTTCATGCTATAAGCAGTTTTTCCTAACAAATGCAAGATATAAAATGGGCTATCTCCGCAAGGAAACATGAGATCTGCAAAAGTTATGGTTTTTTGGTCTTCGGGGAGGATGGGGAACATGAAAATGTGTTTGTTTTTCGAATTTGACCTCTATCTGAAATGGGCACTTTTCATACTATAAGCAGTTTTTCCAAACAAATACATGATATAACATTGGCTATCTTCGCAAGGAAACATGAGATCTGCAAACGTTATGGTTTTTTGGTCTTCGGGGAGGATGGGGAACATGAATATGTTTTTGTTTTTCGAATTTGAGCTCTTTCTGCAATGAGCACTTTTCATGCTATAAGCAGTTTTTCCTAACAAATGCAAGATATAACATGGGCTATCTCCGCAAGGAAACATGAGGTCTGCAAACGTTATGGTTTTTTGGTCTTCGGGGAGGATGGGGAACATGAATATGTTTTTGTTTTTCGAATTTGAGCTCTATCTGAAATGAGCACTTTTCATGCTCTAAGCAGTTTTTCCTAACAAATGCAAGATATAACATTGGCTATCTCCACAAGGAAACATCAGATCTGCACAACTCATGGTTTTTTGGTCTTCGGGGAGGATGGGGAACATGAATATGTGTTTGTTTTTCGAATTTGAGATCTTTCCGCAATGGGCACTTTTCATACTATAAGCAGTTTTTCCTAACAAATGCAAGATATAACATTGGCAATCTCCACAAGGAAACATCAGATCTGCTCAACTCATGGTTTTTTGGTCTTCGGGGAGGAGGGGGAACATGAAAATATGTTTGTTTTTCGAATTTGACCTCTATCTGAAATGGGCACTTTTCATGCTATAAGCAGTTTTTCCTAACAAATGCAAGATATAACATGGGATATCTCCGCAAGGAAACATGAGATCTGCAAAAGTTATGGTTTTTTGGTCTTCGGGGAGGATGGGGAACATGAATATGTGTTTGTTTTTCGAATTTGAGCTCTTTCTGCAATGAGCACTTTTCATGCTATAAGCACTTTTTCCAAACAAATGCAAGCTATAACATTGGCAATCTCGCCAAGGAAACATCAGATCTGCTCAACTCATGGTTTTTTGGTCTACGGGGAGGAGGGGGAACATGAAAATGTGTTTGTATTTCGCATTTGACCTCTATCTGAAATGAGCACTTTTCATGCTCTAAGCAGTTTTTCCTAACAAATGCAAGATATAACATTGGCTATCTCCGCAAGGAAACATCAGATCTGCACAACTCATGGTTTTTTGGTCTTCGGGGAGGATGGGGAACATGAATATGTGATTGTTTTTCGAATTTGAGCTCTTTCTGCAATGGGCACTTTTCATACTATAAGCAGTTTTTCCTAACAAATGCAAGATATAACATGGGCTATCTCCGCAAGGAAACATGAGATCTGCAAACGTTATGGTTTTTTGGTCTTCGGGGAGGATGGGGAACATGAATATGTTTTTGTTTTTCGAATTTGAGCTCTTTCTGCAATGGGCACTTTTCATGCTATAAGCAGTTTTTCCTAACAAATGCAAGATATAACATTGGCTATCTCCGCAAGGAAACATCAGATCTGCACAACTCATGGTTTTTTGGTCTTCGGGGAGGATGGGGAACATGAAAATGTGTTTTTTTTCCGAATTTGACCTCTATCTGAAATGGGCACTTTTCATGCTTATAAGCAGTTTTTCCTAACAAATGCAAGATATAACATGGGATATCTACGCAAGGAAACATCAGATCTGCAAAAGTTATGGTTTTTTGGTCTTCGGGGAGGATGGGGAACATGAATATGTGTTTGTTTTTCGAATTTGACCTCTATCTGAAATTAGCACTTTTCATGCTCTAAGCAGTTTTTCCTAACAAATGCAAGCTATAACATTGGCAATCTCCGCAAGGAAACATCAGATCTGCTGAACTCATGGTTTTTTGGTCTTCGGGGAGGAGGGGGAACATGAAAATGTGTTTGTTTTTCGAATTTGACCTCTATCTGAAATGGGCACTTTTCATGCTTTAAGCAGTTTTTCCTAACAAATGCAAGATATAACATGGGATATCTCCGCAAGGAAACATCAGATCTGCAAAAGTTATGGTTTTTTGGTCTTCGGGGAGGATGGGGAACATGAATATGTGTTTGTTTTTCGAATTTGACCTCTATCTGAAATTAGCACTTTTCATGCTCTAAGCAGTTTTTCCTAACAAATGCAAGCTATAACATTGGCTGTCTCCGCAAGGAAAAATCAGATCTGCACAACTCATGGTTTTTTGGTCTTCGGGGAGGTGGGGGAACATGAAAATGTGTTTGTTTTTCGAATTTGACCTCTATCTGAAATGGGCACTTTTCATGCTATAAGCAGTTTTTCCTAACAAATGCAAGATATAAAATGGGCTATCTCCGCAAGGAAACATGAGATCTGCAAAAGTTATGGTTTTTTGGTCTTCGGGGAGGATGGGGAACATGAAAATGTGTTTGTTTTTCGAATTTGACCTCTATCTGAAATGGGCACTTTTCATACTATAAGCAGTTTTTCCAAACAAATACATGATATAACATTGGCTATCTTCGCAAGGAAACATGAGATCTGCAAACGTTATGGTTTTTTGGTCTTCGGGGAGGATGGGGAACATGAATATGTTTTTGTTTTTCGAATTTGAGCTCTTTCTGCAATGAGCACTTTTCATGCTATAAGCAGTTTTTCCTAACAAATGCAAGATATAACATGGGCTATCTCCGCAAGGAAACATGAGGTCTGCAAACGTTATGGTTTTTTGGTCTTCGGGGAGGATGGGGAACATGAATATGTTTTTGTTTTTCGAATTTGAGCTCTATCTGAAATGAGCACTTTTCATGCTCTAAGCAGTTTTTCCTAACAAATGCAAGATATAACATTGGCTATCTCCACAAGGAAACATCAGATCTGCACAACTCATGGTTTTTTGGTCTTCGGGGAGGATGGGGAACATGAATATGTGTTTGTTTTTCGAATTTGAGATCTTTCCGCAATGGGCACTTTTCATACTATAAGCAGTTTTTCCTAACAAATGCAAGATATAAAATTGGCAATCTCCACAAGGAAACATCAGATCTGCTCAACTCATGGTTTTTTGGTCTTCGGGGAGGATGGGGAACATGAATATGTTTTTGTTTTTCGAATTTGAGCTCTTTCTGCAATGGGCACTTTTCATGCTATAAGCAGTTTTTCCTAACAAATGCAAGATATAACATTGGCTATCTCCGCAAGGAAACATCAGATCTGCACAACTCATGGTTTTTTGGTCTTCGGGGAGGATGGGGAACATGAAAATGTGTTTTTTTTCCGAATTTGACCTCTATCTGAAATGGGCACTTTTCATGCTTATAAGCAGTTTTTCCTAACAAATGCAAGATATAACATGGGATATCTCCGCAAGGAAACATCAGATCTGCAAAAGTTATGGTTTTTTGGTCTTCGGGGAGGATGGGGAACATGAATATGTGTTTGTTTTTCGAATTTGACCTCTATCTGAAATTAGCACTTTTCATGCTCTAAGCAGTTTTTCCTAACAAATGCAAGCTATAACATTGGCAATCTCCGCAAGGAAACATCAGATCTGCTGAACTCATGGTTTTTTGGTCTTCGGGGAGGAGGGGGAACATGAAAATGTGTTTGTTTTTCGAATTTGACCTCTATCTGAAATGGGCACTTTTCATGCTTTAAGCAGTTTTTCCTAACAAATGCAAGATATAACATGGGATATCTCCGCAAGGAAACATCAGATCTGCAAAAGTTATGGTTTTTTGGTCTTCGGGGAGGATGGGGAACATGAATATGTGTTTGTTTTTCGAATTTGACCTCTATCTGAAATTAGCACTTTTCATGCTCTAAGCAGTTTTTCCTAACAAATGCAAGCTATAACATTGGCTGTCTCCGCAAGGAAAAATCAGATCTGCACAACTCATGGTTTTTTGGTCTTCGGGGAGGTGGGGGAACATGAAAATGTGTTTGTTTTTCGAATTTGACCTCTATCTGAAGTGGGCACTTTTCATGCTATAAGCAGTTTTTCCTAACAAATGCAAGATATAAAATGGGCTATCTCCGCAAGGAAACATGAGATCTGCAAAAGTTATGGTTTTTTGGTCTTCGGGGAGGATGGGGAACATGAAAATGTGTTTGTTTTTCGAATTTGACCTCTATCTGAAATGGGCACTTTTCATACTATAAGCAGTTTTTCCAAACAAATACATGATATAACATTGGCTATCTTCGCAAGGAAACATGAGATCTGCAAACGTTATGGTTTTTTGGTCTTCGGGGAGGATGGGGAACATGAATATGTTTTTGTTTTTCGAATTTGAGCTCTTTCTGCAATGAGCACTTTTCATGCTATAAGCAGTTTTTCCTAACAAATGCAAGATATAACATGGGCTATCTCCGCAAGGAAACATGAGGTCTGCAAACGTTATGGTTTTTTGGTCTTCGGGGAGGATGGGGAACATGAATATGTTTTTGTTTTTCGAATTTGAGCTCTATCTGAAATGAGCACTTTTCATGCTCTAAGCAGTTTTTCCTAACAAATGCAAGATATAACATTGGCTATCTCCACAAGGAAACATCAGATCTGCACAACTCATGGTTTTTTGGTCTTCGGGGAGGATGGGGAACATGAATATGTGTTTGTTTTTCGAATTTGAGATCTTTCCGCAATGGGCACTTTTCATACTATAAGCAGTTTTTCCTAACAAATGCAAGATATAACATTGGCAATCTCCACAAGGAAACATCAGATCTGCTCAACTCATGGTTTTTTGGTCTTCGGGGAGGAGGGGGAACATGAAAATATGTTTGTTTTTCGAATTTGACCTCTATCTGAAATGGGCACTTTTCATGCTATAAGCAGTTTTTCCTAACAAATGCAAGATATAACATGGGATATCTCCGCAAGGAAACATGAGATCTGCAAAAGTTATGGTTTTTTGGTCTTCGGGGAGGATGGGGAACATGAATATGTGTTTGTTTTTCGAATTTGAGCTCTTTCTGCAATGAGCACTTTTCATGCTATAAGCACTTTTTCCTAACAAATGCAAGCTATAACATTGGCAATCTCGCCAAGGAAACATCAGATCTGCTCAACTCATGGTTTTTTGGTCTACGGGGAGGAGGGGGAACATGAAAATGTGTTTGTATTTCGCATTTGACCTCTATCTGAAATGAGCACTTTTCATGCTCTAAGCAGTTTTTCCTAACAAATGCAAGATATAACATTGGCTATCTCCGCAAGGAAACATCAGATCTGCACAACTCATGGTTTTTTGGTCTTCGGGGAGGATGGGGAACATGAATATGTGATTGTTTTTCGAATTTGAGCTCTTTCTGCAATGGGCACTTTTCATACTATAAGCAGTTTTTCCTAACAAATGCAAGATATAACATGGGCTATCTCCGCAAGGAAACATGAGATCTGCAAACGTTATGGTTTTTTGGTCTTCGGGGAGGATGGGGAACATGAATATGTTTTTGTTTTTCGAATTTGAGCTCTTTCTGCAATGGGCACTTTTCATGCTATAAGCAGTTTTTCCTAACAAATGCAAGATATAACATTGGCTATCTCCGCAAGGAAACATCAGATCTGCACAACTCATGGTTTTTTGGTCTTCGGGGAGGATGGGGAACATGATAATGTGTTTTTTTCCGAATTTGACCTCTATCTGAAATGGGCACTTTTCATGCTTATAAGCAGTTTTTCCTAACAAATGCAAGATATAACATGGGATATCTCCGCAAGGAAACATCAGATCTGCAAAAGTTATGGTTTTTTGGTCTTCGGGGAGGATGGGGAACATGAATATGTGTTTGTTTTTCGAATTTGACCTCTATCTGAAATTAGCACTTTTCATGCTCTAAGCAGTTTTTCCTAACAAATGCAAGCTATAACATTGGCAATCTCCGCAAGGAAACATCAGATCTGCTGAACTCATGGTTTTTTGGTCTTCGGGGAGGAGGGGGAACATGAAAATGTGTTTGTTTTTCGAATTTGACCTCTATCTGAAATGGGCACTTTTCATGCTTTAAGCAGTTTTTCCTAACAAATGCAAGATATAACATGGGATATCTCCGCAAGGAAACATGAGATCTGCAAAAGTTATGGTTTTTTGGTCTTCGGGGAGGATGGGGAACATGAATATGTGTTTGTTTTTCGAATTTGAGATCTTTCTGCAATGGGCACTTTTCATACTATAAGCAGTTTTTCCTAACAAATGCAAGCTATAACATTGGCAATCTCCGCAAGGAAACATCAGATCTGCTCAACTCATGGTTTTTTGGTCTTCGGGGAGGAGGGGGAACATGAAAATGTGTTTGTTTTTCGAATTTGACCTCTATCTGAAATGGGCACTTTTCATGCTATAAGCAGTTTTTCCTAACAAATGCAAGATATAACATGGGCTATCTCCGCAAGGAAACATGAGATCTGCAAAAGTTATGTTTTTTTGTTCTTCGGGGACAATGGGGAACATGAATATGTGTTTGTTTTTCGAATTTGACCTGTATCTGAAATTAGCACTTTTCATGCTCTAAGCAGTTTTTCCTAACAAATGCAAGATATAACATTGGCTATCTCCGCAAGGAAACATCAGATCTGCACAACTCATGGTTTTTTGGTCTTCGGGGAGGATGGGGAACATGAATATGTGATTGTTTTTCGAATTTGAGCTCTTTCTGCAATGGGCACTTTTCATACTATAAGCAGTTTTTCCTAACAAATGCAAGATATAACATGGGCTATCTCCGCAAGGAAACATGAGATCTGCAAACGTTATGGTTTTTTGGTCTTCGGGGAGGATGGGGAACATGAATATGTTTTTGTTTTTCGAATTTGAGCTCTTTCTGCAATGGGCACTTTTCATGCTATAAGCAGTTTTTCCTAACAAATGCAAGATATAACATTGGCTATCTCCGCAAGGAAACATCAGATCTGCACAACTCATGGTTTTTTGGTCTTCGGGGAGGATGGGGAACATGAAAATGTGTTTTTTTTCGAATTTGACCTCTATCTGAAATGGGCACTTTTCATGCTTATAAGCAGTTTTTCCTAACAAATGCAAGATATAACATGGGATATCTCCGCAAGGAAACATCAGATCTGCAAAAGTTATGGTTTTTTGGTCTTCGGGGAGGATGGGGAACATGAATATGTGTTTGTTTTTCGAATTTGACCTCTATCTGAAATTAGCACTTTTCATGCTCTAAGCAGTTTTTCCTAACAAATGCAAGATATAACATTGGCTATCTCCGCAAGGAAACATCAGATCTGCACAACTCATGGTTTTTTGGTCTTCGGGGAGGAGGGGGAACATGAATATGTGTTTGTTTTTCGAATTTGACCTCTATCTGAAATGAGCACTTTTCATGCTCTAAGCAGTTTTTCCTAACAAATGCAAGCTATAACATTGGCAATCTCCGCAAGGAAACATCAGATCTGCACAACTCATGGTTTTTTGGTCTTCGGGGAGGAGGGGGAACATGAAAATGTGTTTGTTTTTCGAATTTGAACTCTATCTGAAATGGGCACTTTTCATGCTATAAGCAGTTTTTCCTAACAAATGCAAGATATAACATGGGATATCTCCGCAAGGAAACATGAGATCTGCAAAAGTTATGTTTTTTTGTTCTTCGGGGAGGATGGGGAACATGAATATGTGTTTGTTTTTCGAATTTGACCTGTATCTGAAATTAGCACTTTTCATGCTCTAAGCAGTTTTTCCTAACAAATGCAAGATATAACATTGGCTATCTCCGCAAGGAAACATCAGATCTGCACAACTCATGGTTTTTTGGTCTTCGGGGAGGATGGGGAACATGAATATGTGATTGTTTTTCGAATTTGAGCTCTTTCTGCAATGGGCACTTTTCATACTATAAGCAGTTTTTCCTAACAAATGCAAGATATAACATGGGCTATCTCCGCAAGGAAACATGAGATCTGCAAACGTTATGGTTTTTTGGTCTTCGGGGAGGATGGGGAACATGAATATGTTTTTGTTTTTCGAATTTGAGCTCTTTCTGCAATGGGCACTTTTCATGCTATAAGCAGTTTTTCCTAACAAATGCAAGATATAACATTGGCTATCTCCGCAAGGAAACATCAGATCTGCACAACTCATGGTTTTTTGGTCTTCGGGGAGGATGGGGAACATGAAAATGTGTTTTTTTTCGAATTTGACCTCTATCTGAAATGGGCACTTTTCATGCTTATAAGCAGTTTTTCCTAACAAATGCAAGATATAACATGGGATATCTCCGCAAGGAAACATCAGATCTGCAAAAGTTATGGTTTTTTGGTCTTCGGGGAGGATGGGGAACATGAATATGTGTTTGTTTTTCGAATTTGACCTCTATCTGAAATTAGCACTTTTCATGCTCTAAGCAGTTTTTCCTAACAAATGCAAGATATAACATTGGCTATCTCCGCAAGGAAACATCAGATCTGCACAACTCATGGTTTTTTGGTCTTCGGGGAGGAGGGGGAACATGAATATGTGTTTGTTTTTCGAATTTGACCTCTATCTGAAATGAGCACTTTTCATGCTCTAAGCAGTTTTTCCTAACAAATGCAAGCTATAACATTGGCAATCTCCGCAAGGAAACATCAGATCTGCACAACTCATGGTTTTTTGGTCTTCGGGGAGGAGGGGGAACATGAAAATGTGTTTGTTTTTCGAATTTGAACTCTATCTGAAATGGGCACTTTTCATGCTATAAGCAGTTTTTCCTAACAAATGCAAGATATAACATGGGATATCTCCGCAAGGAAACATGAGATCTGCAAAAGTTATGTTTTTTTGTTCTTCGGGGAGGATGGGGAACATGAATATGTGTTTGTTTTTCGAATTTGACCTGTATCTGAAATTAGCACTTTTCATGCTCTAAGCAGTTTTTCCTAACAAATGCAAGATATAACATGGGCTATCTCCGCAAGGAAACATCAGATCTGCACAACTCATGGTTTTTTGGTCTTCGGGGAGGATGGGGAACATGAAAATGTGTTTTTTTTCCGAATTTGACCTCTATCTGAAATGGGCACTTTTCATGCTTATAAGCAGTTTTTCCTAACAAATGCAAGATATAACATGGGATATCTCCGCAAGGAAACATCAGATCTGCAAAAGTTATGGTTTTTTGGTCTTCGGGGAGGATGGGGAACATGAATATGTGTTTGTTTTTCGAATTTGACCTCTATCTGAAATTAGCACTTTTCATGCTCTAAGCAGTTTTTCCTAACAAATGCAAGCTATAACATTGGCAATCTCCGCAAGGAAACATCAGATCTGCTGAACTCATGGTTTTTTGGTCTTCGGGGAGGAGGGGGAACATGAAAATGTGTTTGTTTTTCGAATTTGACCTCTATCTGAAATGGGCACTTTTCATGCTTTAAGCAGTTTTTCCTAACAAATGCAAGATATAACATGGGATATCTCCGCAAGGAAACATGAGATCTGCAAAAGTTATGGTTTTTTGGTCTTCGGGGAGGATGGGGAACATGAATATGTGTTTGTTTTTCGAATTTGAGCTCTTTCTGCAATGGGCACTTTTCATACTATAAGCAGTTTTTCCTAACAAATGCAAGCTATAACATTGGCAATCTCCGCAAGGAAACATCAGATCTGCTCAACTCATGGTTTTTTGGTCTTCGGGGAGGAGGGGGAACATGAAAATGTGTTTGTTTTTCGAATTTGACCTCTATCTGAAATGGGCACTTTTCATGCTATAAGCAGTTTTTCCTAACAAATGCAAGATATAACATGGGCTATCTCCGCAAGGAAACATGAGATCTGCAAAAGTTATGTTTTTTTGTTCTTCGGGGACAATGGGGAACATGAATATGTGTTTGTTTTTCGAATTTGACCTGTATCTGAAATTAGCACTTTTCATGCTCTAAGCAGTTTTTCCTAACAAATGCAAGATATAACATTGGCTATCTCCGCAAGGAAACATCAGATCTGCACAACTCATGGTTTTTTGGTCTTCGGGGAGGATGGGGAACATGAATATGTGTTTGTTTTTCGAATTTGACCTCTATCTGAAATGGGCACTTTTCATGCTATAAGCAGTTTTTCCTAACAAATGCAAGATATAACATGGGCTATCTCCGCAAGGAAACATGAGATCTGCAAAAGTTATGTTTTTTTGTTCTTCGGGGACAATGGGGAACATGAATATGTGTTTGTTTTTCGAATTTGACCTGTATCTGAAATTAGCACTTTTCATGCTCTAAGCAGTTTTTCCTAACAAATGCAAGATATAACATTGGCTATCTCCGCAAGGAAACATCAGATCTGCACAACTCATGGTTTTTTGGTCTTCGGGGAGGATGGGGAACATGAAAATGTGTTTTTTTTCGAATTTGACCTCTATCTGAAATGGGCACTTTTCATGCTTATAAGCAGTTTTTCCTAACAAATGCAAGATATAACATGGGATATCTCCGCAAGGAAACATCAGATCTGCAAAAGTTATGGTTTTTTGGTCTTCGGGGAGGATGGGGAACATGAATATGTGTTTGTTTTTCGAATTTGACCTCTATCTGAAATTAGCACTTTTCATGCTCTAAGCAGTTTTTCCTAACAAATGCAAGATATAACATTGGCTATCTCCGCAAGGAAACATCAGATCTGCACAACTCATGGTTTTTTGGTCTTCGGGGAGGAGGGGGAACATGAATATGTGTTTGTTTTTCGAATTTGACCTCTATCTGAAATGAGCACGTTTCATGCTCTAAGCAGTTTTTCCTAACAAATGCAAGCTATAACATTGGCAATCTCCGCAAGGAAACATCAGATCTGCACAACTCATGGTTTTTTGGTCTTCGGGGAGGAGGGGGAACATGAAAATGTGTTTGTTTTTCGAATTTGAACTCTATCTGAAATGGGCACTTTTCATGCTATAAGCAGTTTTTCCTAACAAATGCAAGATATAACATGGGATATCTCCGCAAGGAAACATGAGATCTGCAAAAGTTATGTTTTTTTGTTCTTCGGGGAGGATGGGGAACATGAATATGTGTTTGTTTTTCGAATTTGACCTGTATCTGAAATTAGCACTTTTCATGCTCTAAGCAGTTTTTCCTAACAAATGCAAGATATAACATGGGCTATCTCCGCAAGGAAACATCAGATCTGCACAACTCATGGTTTTTTGGTCTTCGGGGAGGATGGGGAACATGAAAATGTGTTTTTTTTCCGAATTTGACCTCTATCTGAAATGGGCACTTTTCATGCTTATAAGCAGTTTTTCCTAACAAATGCAAGATATAACATGGGATATCTCCGCAAGGAAACATCAGATCTGCAAAAGTTATGGTTTTTTGGTCTTCGGGGAGGATGGGGAACATGAATATGTGTTTGTTTTTCGAATTTGACCTCTATTTGAAATTAGCACTTTTCATGCTCTAAGCAGTTTTTCCTAACAAATGCAAGCTATAACATTGGCAATCTCCGCAAGGAAACATCAGATCTGCTGAACTCATGGTTTTTTGGTCTTCGGGGAGGAGGGGGAACATGAAAATGTGTTTGTTTTTCGAATTTGACCTCTATCTGAAATGGGCACTTTTCATGCTTTAAGCAGTTTTTCCTAACAAATGCAAGATATAACATGGGATATCTCCGCAAGGAAACATGAGATCTGCAAAAGTTATGGTTTTTTGGTCTTCGGGGAGGATGGGGAACATGAATATGTGTTTGTTTTTCGAATTTGAGCTCTTTCTGCAATGGGCACTTTTCATACTATAAGCAGTTTTTCCTAACAAATGCAAGCTATAACATTGGCAATCTCCGCAAGGAAACATCAGATCTGCTCAACTCATGGTTTTTTGGTCTTCGGGGAGGAGGGGGAACATGAAAATGTGTTTGTTTTTCGAATTTGACCTCTATCTGAAATGGGCACTTTTCATGCTATAAGCAGTTTTTCCTAACAAATGCAAGATATAACATGGGCTATCTCCGCAAGGAAACATGAGATCTGCAAAAGTTATGTTTTTTTGTTCTTCGGGGACAATGGGGAACATGAATATGTGTTTGTTTTTCGAATTTGACCTGTATCTGAAATTAGCACTTTTCATGCTCTAAGCAGTTTTTCCTAACAAATGCAAGATATAACATTGGCTATCTCCGCAAGGAAACATCAGATCTGCACAACTCATGGTTTTTTGGTCTTCGGGGAGGATGGGGAACATGAATATGTGATTGTTTTTCGAATTTGAGCTCTTTCTGCAATGGGCACTTTTCATACTATAAGCAGTTTTTCCTAACAAATGCAAGATATAACATGGGCTATCTCCGCAAGGAAACATGAGATCTGCAAACGTTATGGTTTTTTGGTCTTCGGGGAGGATGGGGAACATAAATATGTTTTTGTTTTTTGAATTTGAGCTCTTTCTGCAATGGGCACTTTTCATGCTATAAGCAGTTTTTCCTAACAAATGCAAGATATAACATTGGCTATCTCCGCAAGGAAACATCAGATCTGCACAACTCATGGTTTTTTGGTCTTCGGGGAGGATGGGGAACATGAAAATGTGTTTTTTTTCGAATTTGACCTCTATCTGAAATGGGCACTTTTCATGCTTATAAGCAGTTTTTCCTAACAAATGCAAGATATAACATGGGATATCTCCGCAAGGAAACATCAGATCTGCAAAAGTTATGGTTTTTTGGTCTTCGGGGAGGATGGGGAACATGAATATGTGTTTGTTTTTCGAATTTGACCTCTATCTGAAATTAGCACTTTTCATGCTCTAAGCAGTTTTTCCTAACAAATGCAAGATATAACATTGGCTATCTCCGCAAGGAAACATCAGATCTGCACAACTCATGGTTTTTTGGTCTTCGGGGAGGAGGGGGAACATGAATATGTGTTTGTTTTTCGAATTTGACCTCTATCTGAAATGAGCACTTTTCATGCTCTAAGCAGTTTTTCCTAACAAATGCAAGCTATAACATTGGCAATCTCCGCAAGGAAACATCAGATCTGCACAACTCATGGTTTTTTGGTCTTCGGGGAGGAGGGGGAACATGAAAATGTGTTTGTTTTTCGAATTTGAACTCTATCTGAAATGGGCACTTTTCATGCTATAAGCAGTTTTTCCTAACAAATGCAAGATATAACATGGGATATCTCCGCAAGGAAACATGAGATCTGCAAAAGTTATGGTTTTTTGGTCTTCGGGGAGGATGGGGAACATGAATATGTGTTTGTTTTTCGAATTTGAGATCTTTCTGCAATGGGCACTTTTCATACTATAAGCAGTTTTTCCTAACAAATGCAAGCTATAACATTGGCAATCTCCGCAAGGAAACATCAGATCTGCTCAACTCATGGTTTTTTGGTCTTCGGGGAGGAGGGGGAACATGAAAATGTGTTTGTTTTTCGAATTTGACCTCTATCTGAAATGGGCATTTTTCATGCTATAAGCAGTTTTTCCTAACAAATGCAAGATATAACATGGGCTATCTCCGCAAGGAAACATGAGATCTGCAAAAGTTATGTTTTTTTGTTCTTCGGGGAGGATGGGGAACATGAATATGTGTTTGTTTTTCGAATTTGGCCTGTATCTGAAATTAGCACTTTTCATGCTCTAAGCAGTTTTTCCTAACAAATGCAAGATATAACATTGGCTATCTCCGCAAGGAAACATCAGATCTGCACAACTCATGGTTTTTTGGTCTTCGGGGAGGAAGGGGAACATGAATATGTGTTTGTTTTTCGAATTTGAGATCTTTCCGCAATGGGCACTTTTCATACTATAAGCAGTTTTTCCTAACAAATGCAAGATTTAACATTGGCTATCTCCGCAAGGAAACATCAGGTCTGCTCAACCCATGGTTTTTTGGTCTTCGGGGAGGAGGGGGAACATGAATATGTGTTTCTTTTTTGAATTTGAGCTCTTTCTGCAATGGGCACTTTTCATGCTCTAAGCAGTTTTTCCTAACAAATGCAAGATATAACATGGGCTATCTCTGCAAGGAAACATGAGATCTGCAAACGTTATGGTTTCTTGGTCTTCGGGGAGGATGGGGAACATGAATATATTTTTGTTTTTCGAATTTGAGCTCTTTCTGCAATGGGAACTTTTCATGCTATAAGCAGTTTTTCCTAACAAATGCAAGATATAACATTGGCTATCTCCGCAAGGAAACATCAGATCTGCACAACTCATGGTTTTTTGGTCTTCGGGGAGGATGGGGAACATGAAAATGTGTTTTTTTTTCGAATTTGACCTCTATCTGAAATGGGCACTTTTCATGCTTATAAGCAGTTTTTCCTAACAAATGCAAGATATAACATGGGCTATCTCCGCAAGGAAACATGAGATCTGCAAACGTTATGGTTTTTTGGTCTTCGGGGAGGATGGGGAACATGAATATGTGTTTGTTTTTCGAATTTGACCTCTATCTGAAATTAGCACTTTTCATGCTCTAAGCAGTTTTTCCTAACAAATGCAAGATATAACATTGGCTATCTCCGCAAGGAAACATCAGATCTGCACAACTCATGGTTTTTTTGGTCTTCGGGGAGGAGGGGGAACATGAAAATGTGTTTGTTTTTCGAATTTGACCTCTATCTGAAATGGGCACTTTTCATGCTTATAAGCAGTTTTTCCTAACAAATGCAAGGTATAACATTGGCAATCTCCGCAAGGAAACATGAGATCTGCAAAAGTTATGGTTTTTTGGTCTTCGGGGAGGATGGGGAACATGAATATGTGTTTGTTTTTCGAATTTGACCTCTATCTGAAATTAGCACTTTTCATGCTCTAAGCAGTTTTTCCTAACAAATGCAAGATATAACATTGGCTATCTCCGCAAGGAAACATCAGATCTGCACAACTCATGGTTTTTTGGTCTTCGGGGAGGAGGGGGAACATGAATATGTGTTTGTTTTTCGAATTTGACCTCTATCTGAAATGAGCACTTTTCATGCTCTAAGCAGTTTTTCCTAACAAATGCAAGCTATAACATTGGCAATCTCCGCAAGGAAACATCAGATCTGCTCAACTCATGGTTTTTTGGTCTTCGGGGAGGAGGGGGAACATGAAAATGTGTTTGTTTTTCGAATTTGACCTCTATCTGAAATGGGCACTTTTCATGCTATAAGCAGTTTTTCCTAACAAATGCAAGATATAACATGGGATATCTCCGCAAGGAAACATGAGATCTGCAAAAGTTATGGTTTTTTGGTCTTCGGGGAGGATGGGGAACATGAATATGTGTTTGTTTTTCGAATTTGAGATCTTTCTGCAATGGGCACTTTTCATACTATAAGCAGTTTTTCCTAACAAATGCAAGCTATAACATTGGCTATCTCCGCAAGGAAACATCAGATCTGCTCAACTCATGGTTTTTTGGTCTTCGGGGAGGAGGGGGAACATGAAAATGTGTTTGTTTTTCGAATTTGACCTCTATCTGAAATGGGCACTTTTCATGCTATAAGCAGTTTTTCCTAACAAATGCAAGATATAACATGGGCTATCTCCGCAAGGAAACATGAGATCTGCAAAAGTTATGTTTTTTTGTTCTTCGGGGAGGATGGGGAACATGAATATGTGTTTGTTTTTCGAATTTGACCTGTATCTGAAATTAGCACTTTTCATACTCTAAGCAGTTTTTCCTAACAAATGCAAGATATAACATTGGCTATCTCCGCAAGGAAACATCAGATCTGCACAACTCATGGTTTTTTGGTCTTCGGGGAGGAAGGGGAACATGAATATGTGTTTGTTTTTCGAATTTGAGATCTTTCCGCAATGGGCACTTTTCATACTATTAGCAGTTTTTCCTAACAAATGCAAGATTTAACATTGGCTATCTCCGCAAGGAAACATCAGGTCTGCTCAACCCATGGTTTTTTGGTCTTCGGGGAGGAGGGGGAATATGAATATGTGTTTCTTTTTTGAATTTGAGCTCTTTCTGCAATGGGCACTTTTCATACTATAAGCAGTTTTTCCTAACAAATGCAAGATATAACATGGGCTATCTCCGCAAGGAAACATGAGATCTGCGAAAGTTATGGTTTTTTGTTCTTCGGGGAGGATGGGGAACATGAATATGTGTTTGTTTTTCGAATTTGACCTCTATCTCAAATGGGCACTTTTCATGCTATAAGCAGTTTTTCCTAACAAATGCAAGATATAACATTGGCTATCTCCGCAAGGAAAAATCAGATCTGCACCACTCATGGTTTTTTGGTCTTCGGGGAGGTGGGGGAACATGAAAATGTGTTTGTTTTTCGAATTTGACCTCTATCTGAAATGGGCACTTTTCATGCTATAAGCAGTTTTTCCTAACAAATGCAAGATATAAAATGGGCTATCTCCGCAAGGAAACATGAGATCTGCAAAAGTTATGGTTTTTTGGTCTTCGGGGAGGATGGGGAACATGAAAATGTGTTTGTTTTTCGAATTTGACCTCTATCTGAAATGGGCACTTTTCATACTATAAGCAGTTTTTCCAAACAAATGCATGATATAACATTGGCTATCTTCGCAAGGAAACATGAGATCTGCAAACGTTATGGTTTTTTGGTCTTCGGGGAGGATGGGGAACATGAATATGTTTTTGTTTTTCGAATTTGAGCTCTTTCTGCAATGAGCACTTTTCATGCTATAAGCAGTTTTTCCTAACAAATGCAAGATATAACATGGGCTATCTCCGCAAGGAAACATGAGGTCTGCAAACGTTATGGTTTTTTGGTCTTCGGGGAGGATGGGGAACATGAATATGTTTTTGTTTTTCGAATTTGAGCTCTATCTGAAATGAGCACTTTTCATGCTCTAAGCAGTTTTTCCTAACAAATGCAAGATATAACATTGGCTATCTCCACAAGGAAACATCAGATCTGCACAACTCATGGTTTTTTGGTCTTTGGGGAGGATGGGGAACATGAATATGTGTTTGTTTTTCGAATTTGAGATCTTTCTGCAATGGGCACTTTTCATACTATAAGCAGTTTTTCCTAACAAATGCAAGCTATAACATTGGCAATCTCCGCAAGGAAACATCAGATCTGCTCAACTCATGGTTTTTTTGTCTTCGGGGAGGAGGGGGAACATGAAAATGTGTTTGTTTTTCGAATTTGACCTCTATCTGAAATGGGCACTTTTCATGCTATAAGCAGTTTTTCCTAACAAATGCAAGATATAACATTGGCAATCTCCGCAAGGAAACATGAGATCTGCTCAACTCATGGTTTTTTTGGTATTCGGGGAGGATGGGGAACATGAATATGTTTTTGTTTTTCGAATTTGAGCTCTTTCTGCAATGGGCACTTTTCATGCTATAAGCACTTTTTCCTAACAAATGCAAGATATAACATGGGCTATCTCCGCAAGGAAACATCAGATCTGCACAACTCATGGTTTTTTGGTCTTCGGGGAGGCTGGGGAACATGAAAATGTGTTTGTTTTTCGAATTTGACCTCTATCTAAAATGGGCACTTTTCATGCTATAAGCAGTTTTTCCTAACAAATGCAAGATATAACATGGGCTATCTCCGCAAGGAAACATGAGATCTGCAAAAGTTATGGTTTTTTAGTCTTCGGGGAGGATGGGGAACATGAATATGTGTTTGTTTTTCGAATTTGACCTCTATCTCAAATGGGCACTTTTCATGCTATAAGCAGTTTTTCCTAACAAATGCAAGATATAACATTGGCTATCTCCGCAAGGAAAAATCAGATCTGCACAACTCATGGTTTTTTGGTCTTCGGGGAGGTGGGGGAACATGAAAATGTGTTTGTTTTTCGAATTTGACCTCTATCTGAAATGGGCACTTTTCATGCTATAAGCAGTTTTTCCTAACAAATGCAAGATATAAAATGGGCTATCTCCGCAAGGAAACATGAGATCTGCAAAAGTTATGGTTTTTTGGTCTTCGGGGAGGATGGGGAACATGAAAATGTGTTTGTTTTTCGAATTTGACCTCTATCTGAAATGGGCACTTTTCATACTATAAGCAGTTTTTCCAAACAAATGCATGATATAACATTGGCTATCTTCGCAAGGAAACATGAGATCTGCAAACGTTATGGTTTTTTGGTCTTCGGGGAGGATGGGGAACATGAATATGTTTTTGTTTTTCGAATTTGAGCTCTTTCTGCAATGAGCACTTTTCATGCTATAAGCAGTTTTTCCTAACAAATGCAAGATATAACATGGGCTATCTCCGCAAGGAAACATGAGGTCTGCAAACGTTATGGTTTTTTGGTCTTCGGGGAGGATGGGGAACATGAATATGTTTTTGTTTTTCGAATTTGAGCTCTATCTGAAATGAGCACTTTTCATGCTCTAAGCAGTTTTTCCTAACAAATGCAAGATATAACATTGGCTATCTCCACAAGGAAACATCAGATCTGCACAACTCATGGTTTTTTGGTCTTCGGGGAGGATGGGGAACATGAATATGTGTTTGTTTTTCGAATTTGAGATCTTTCTGCAATGGGCACTTTTCATACTATAAGCAGTTTTTCCTAACAAATGCAAGCTATAACATTGGCAATCTCCGCAAGGAAACATCAGATCTGCTCAACTCATGGTTTTTTGGTCTTCGGGGAGGAGGGGGAACATGAAAATGTGTTTGTTTTTCGAATTTGACCTCTATCTGAAATGGGCACTTTTCATGCTATAAGCAGTTTTTCCTAACAAATGCAAGATATAACATTGGCAATCTCCGCAAGGAAACATGAGATCTGCTCAACTCATGGTTTTTTTGGTATTCGGGGAGGATGGGGAACATGAATATGTTTTTGTTTTTCGAATTTGAGCTCTTTCTGCAATGGGCACTTTTCATGCTATAAGCACTTTTTCCTAACAAATGCAAGATATAACATGGGCTATCTCCGCAAGGAAACATCAGATCTGCACAACTCATGGTTTTTTGGTCTTCGGGGAGGCTGGGGAACATGAAAATGTGTTTGTTTTTCGAATTTGACCTCTATCTAAAATGGGCACTTTTCATGCTATAAGCAGTTTTTCCTAACAAATGCAAGATATAACATGGGCTATCTCCGCAAGGAAACATGAGATCTGCAAAAGTTATGGTTTTTTAGTCTTCGGGGAGGATGGGGAACATGAATATGTGTTTGTTTTTCGAATTTGACCTCTATCTGAAATGAGCACTTTTCATGCTCTAAGCAGTTTTTCCTAACAAATGCAAGATATAACATTGGCTATCTCCACAAGGAAACATCAGATCTGCACAACTCATGGTTTTTTGGTCTTCGGGGAGGAGGGGGAACATGAATATGTGATTGTTTTTCGAATTTGAGCTCTTTCTGCAATGGGCACTTTTCATACTATAAGCAGTTTTTCCTAACAAATGCAAGATATAACATGGGCTATCTCCGCAAGGAAACATGAGATCTGCACAACTCATGGTTTTTTGTTCTTCGGGGAGGATGGGGAACATGAAAATGTGTTTGTTTTTCGAATTTGACCTCTATCTGAAATGGGCACTTTTCATGCTATAAGCAGTTTTTCCTAACAAATGCAAGATATAACATGGGATCTCTCCGCAAGGAAACATGAGATCTGCAAAAGTTATTTTTTTTTGGTCTTCGGGGAGGATGGGGAACATGAATATGTGTTTGTTTTTCGAATTTGAGATCTTTCTGCAATGGGCACTTTTCATACTATAAGCAGTTTTTCCTAACAAATGCAAGCTATAACATTGGCAATCTCCGCAAGGAAACATCAGATCTGCTCAACTCATGGTTTTTTGGTCTTCGGGGAGGAGGGGGAACATGAAAATGTGTTTGTTTTTCGAATTTGACCTCTATCTGAAATGGGCACTTTTCATGCTATAAGCAGTTTTTCCGAACAAATGCAAGATATAACATGGGATATCTCCGCAAGGAAACATGAGATCTGCAAAAGTTATTTTTTTTTGGTCTGAGGGGAGGATGGGGAACATGAATATGTGTTTGTTTTTCGAATTTGAGATCTTTCTGCAATGGGCACTTTTCATACTATAAGCAGTTTTTCCTAACAAATGCAAGCTATAACATTGGCAATCTCCGCAAGGAAACATCAGATCTGCTCAACTCATGGTTTTTTGGTCTTCGGGGAGGAGGGGGAACATGAAAATGTGTTTGTTTTTCGAATTTGACCTCTATCTCAAATGGGCACTTTTCATGCTATAAGCAGTTTTTCCTAACAAATGCAAGATATAACATTGGCTATCTCCGCAAGGAAAAATCAGATCTGCACAACTCATGGTTTTTTGGTCTTCGGGGAGGTGGGGGAACATGAAAATGTGTTTGTTTTTCGAATTTGACCTCTATCTGAAATGGGCACTTTTCATGCTATAAGCAGTTTTTCCTAACAAATGCAAGATATAAAATGGGCTATCTCCGCAAGGAAACATGAGATCTGCAAAAGTTATGGTTTTTTGGTCTTCGGGGAGGATGGGGAACATGAAAATGTGTTTGTTTTTCGAATTTGACCTCTATCTGAAATGGGCACTTTTCATACTATAAGCAGTTTTTCCAAACAAATGCATGATATAACATTGGCTATCTTCGCAAGGAAACATGAGATCTGCAAACGTTATGGTTTTTTGGTCTTCGGGGAGGATGGGGAACATGAATATGTTTTTGTTTTTCGAATTTGAGCTCTTTCTGCAATGAGCACTTTTCATGCTATAAGCAGTTTTTCCTAACAAATGCAAGATATAACATGGGCTATCTCCGCAAGGAAACATGAGGTCTGCAAACGTTATGGTTTTTTGGTCTTCGGGGAGGATGGGGAACATGAATATGTTTTTGTTTTTCGAATTTGAGCTCTATCTGAAATGAGCACTTTTCATGCTCTAAGCAGTTTTTCCTAACAAATGCAAGATATAACATTGGCTATCTCCACAAGGAAACATCAGATCTGCACAACTCATGGTTTTTTGGTCTTCGGGGAGGATGGGGAACATGAATATGTGTTTGTTTTTCGAATTTGAGATCTTTCTGCAATGGGCACTTTTCATACTATAAGCAGTTTTTCCTAACAAATGCAAGCTATAACATTGGCAATCTCCGCAAGGAAACATCAGATCTGCTCAACTCATGGTTTTTTGGTCTTCGGGGAGGAGGGGGAACATGAAAATGTGTTTGTTTTTCGAATTTGACCTCTATCTGAAATGGGCACTTTTCATGCTATAAGCAGTTTTTCCTAACAAATGCAAGATATAACATTGGCAATCTCCGCAAGGAAACATGAGATCTGCTCAACTCATGGTTTTTTTGGTATTCGGGGAGGATGGGGAACATGAATATGTTTTTGTTTTTCGAATTTGAGCTCTTTCTGCAATGGGCACTTTTCATGCTATAAGCACTTTTTCCTAACAAATGCAAGATATAACATGGGCTATCTCCGCAAGGAAACATCAGATCTGCACAACTCATGGTTTTTTGGTCTTCGGGGAGGCTGGGGAACATGAAAATGTGTTTGTTTTTCGAATTTGACCTCTATCTAAAATGGGCACTTTTCATGCTATAAGCAGTTTTTCCTAACAAATGCAAGATATAACATGGGCTATCTCCGCAAGGAAACATGAGATCTGCAAAAGTTATGGTTTTTTAGTCTTCGGGGAGGATGGGGAACATGAATATGTGTTTGTTTTTCGAATTTGACCTCTATCTGAAATGAGCACTTTTCATGCTCTAAGCAGTTTTTCCTAACAAATGCAAGATATAACATTGGCTATCTCCACAAGGAAACATCAGATCTGCACAACTCATGGTTTTTTGGTCTTCGGGGAGGAGGGGGAACATGAATATGTGATTGTTTTTCGAATTTGAGCTCTTTCTGCAATGGGCACTTTTCATACTATAAGCAGTTTTTCCTAACAAATGCAAGATATAACATGGGCTATCTCCGCAAGGAAACATGAGATCTGCACAACTCATGGTTTTTTGTTCTTCGGGGAGGATGGGGAACATGAAAATGTGTTTGTTTTTCGAATTTGACCTCTATCTGAAATGGGCACTTTTCATGCTATAAGCAGTTTTTCCTAACAAATGCAAGATATAACATGGGATCTCTCCGCAAGGAAACATGAGATCTGCAAAAGTTATTTTTTTTTGGTCTTCGGGGAGGATGGGGAACATGAATATGTGTTTGTTTTTCGAATTTGAGATCTTTCTGCAATGGGCACTTTTCATACTATAAGCAGTTTTTCCTAACAAATGCAAGCTAT
This sequence comes from Vipera ursinii, assembly GCF_947247035.1. NCBI lineage: Eukaryota > Metazoa > Chordata > Lepidosauria > Squamata > Viperidae > Vipera > Vipera ursinii. Next base: position 637,532 of record NC_139519.1, on the reverse strand, counting down.
AACATTGGCAATCTCCGCAAGGAAACATCAGATCTGCTCAACTCATGGTTTTTTGGTCTTCGGGGAGGAGGGGGAACATGAAAATGTGTTTGTTTTTCGAATTTGACCTCTATCTGAAATGGGCACTTTTCATGCTATAAGCAGTTTTTCCGAACAAATGCAAGATATAACATGGGATATCTCCGCAAGGAAACATGAGATCTGCAAAAGTTATTTTTTTTTGGTCTGAGGGGAGGATGGGGAACATGAATATGTGTTTGTTTTTCGAATTTGAGATCTTTCTGCAATGGGCACTTTTCATACTATAAGCAGTTTTTCCTAACAAATGCAAGCTATAACATTGGCAATCTCCGCAAGGAAACATCAGATCTGCTCAACTCATGGTTTTTTGGTCTTCGGGGAGGAGGGGGAACATGAAAATGTGTTTGTTTTTCGAATTTGACCTCTATCTGAAATGGGCACTTTTCATGCTATAAGCAGTTTTTCCTAACAAATGCAAGATATAACATTGGCTATCTACGCAAGGAAACATCAGATCTGCACAACTCATGGTTTTTTGGTCTTCGGGGAGGATGGGGAACATGAAAATGTGTTTGTTTTTCGAATTTGACCTCTATCTGAAATGGGCACTTTTCATGCTTATAAGCAGTTTTTCCTAACAAATGCAAGATATAACATGGGATATCTCCGCAAGGAAACATGAGATCTGCAAAAGTTATAGTTTTTTGGTCTTCGGGGAGGATGGGGAACATGAATATGTGTTTGTTTTTCGAATTTGACCTCTATCTGAAATTAGCACTTTTCATGCTCTAAGCAGTTTTTCCTAACAAATGCAAGATATAACATTGGCAATCTCCGCAAGGAAACATCAGATCTGCTCAACTCATGGTTTTTTGGTCTTCGGGGAGGAGGGGGAGCATGAATATGTTTTGTTTTTCGAATTTGAGCTCTTTCTGCAATGGGCACTTTTCATACTATAAGCAGTTTTTCCTAACAAATGCAAGATATAACATGGGCTATCTCCGCAAGGAAACATGAGATCTGCAAACGTTATGGTTTTTTGGTCTTCGGGAAGGATGGGGAACTTGAATATGTTTTTGTTTTTCGAATTTGAGCTCTTTCTGCAATGGGCACTTTTCATGCTATAAGCACTTTTTCCTAACAAATGCAAGATATAGCATTGGCTATCTCCGCAAGGAAACATCAGATCTGCACAACTCATGGTTTTTTGGTCTTCGGGGAGGCTGGGGAACATGAAAATGTGTTTGTTTTTCGAATTTGACCTCTATCTGAAATGGGCACTTTTCATGCTATAAGCAGTTTTTCCTAACAAATGCAAGATATAACATGGGCTATCTCCGCAAGGAAACATGAGATCTGCAAAAGTTATGGTTTTTTGGTCTTCGGGGAGGATTGGGAACATGAATATGTGATTGTTTTTCGAATTTGAGCTCTTTCTGCAATGGGCACTTTTCATGCTATAAGCAGTTTTTCCTAACAAATGCAAGATATAACATTGGCTATCTCCGCAAGGAAACATCAGATCTGCACAACTCATGGTTTTTGGTCTTCGGGGAGGATGGGGAACATGAATATGTGTTTGTTTTTCGAATTTGAGATCTTTCTGCAATGGGCACTTTTCATACTATAAGCAGTTTTTCCTAACAAATGCATGATATAACATGGGCTATCTACGCAAGGAAACATGAGATCTGCAAACGTTATGGTTTTTTGGTCTTCGGGGAGGATGGGGAACATGAATATGTTTTTGTTTTTCGAATTTGAGCTCTTTCTGCAATGAGCACTTTTCATGCTATAAGCACTTTTTCCTAACAAATGCAAGATATAAAATTGGCTATCTCCGCAAGGAAACATCAGATCTGCACAACTCATGGTTTTTTGTTCTTCGGGGAGGCGGGGGAACATGAAAATGTGTTTGTTTTTCGAATTTGACCTCTATCTGAAATGGGCACTTTTCATGCTATAAGCAGTTTTTCCTAACAAATGCAAGATATAACATGGGCTATCTCCGCAAGGAAACATGAGATCTGCAAAAGTTATGTTTTTTTGTTCTTCGGGGAGGATGGGGAACATGAATATGTGTTTGTTTTTCGAATTTGACCTCTATCTGAAATGAGCACTTTTCATGCTCTAAGCAGTTTTTCCTAACAAATGCAAGATATAACATTGGCTATCTCCGCAAGGAAAAATCAGATCTGCACAACTCATGGTTTTTTGGTCTTCGGGGAGGTGGGGGAACATGAAAATGTGTTTGTTTTTCGAATTTGACCTCTATCTGAAATGGGCACTTTTCATGCTATAAGCAGTTTTTCCTAACAAATGCAAGATATAAAATGGGCTATCTCCGCAAGGAAACATGAGATCTGCAAAAGTTATTTTTTTTTGGTCTTCGGGGAGGATGGGGAACATGAAAATGTGTTTGTTTTTCGAATTTGACCTCTATCTGAAATTAGCACTTTTCATGCTCTAAGCAGTTTTTCCTAACAAATGCAAGATATAACATTGGCTATCTCCGCAAGGAAACATCAGATCTGCACAACTCATGGTTTTTTGGTCTTCGGGGAGGAGGGGGAACATGAATATGTGTTTGTTTTTCGAATTTGAGATCTTTCTGCAATGGGCACTTTTCATACAATAAGCAGTTTTTCCTAACAAATGCAAGCTATAACATTGGCAATCTCCGCAAGGAAACATCAGATCTGCTCAACTCATGGTTTTTTGGTCTTCGGGGAGGAGGGGGAACATGAAAATGTGTTTGTTTTTCGAATTTGACCTCTATCTGAAATGGGCACTTTTCATGCTATAAGCAGTTTTTCCTAACAAATGCAAGATATAACATGGGCTATCTCCGCAAGGAAACATGAGATCTGCAAAAGTTATGTTTTTTGGTTCTTCGGGGAGGATGGGGAACATGAATATGTGTTTGTTTTTCGAATTTGACCTGTATCTGAAATTAGCACTTTTCATGCTCTAAGCAGTTTTTCCTAACAAATGCAAGATATAACATTGGCTATCTCCGCAAGGAAACATCAGATCTGCACAACTCATGGTTTTTTGGTCTTCGGGGAGGAAGGGGAACATGAATATGTGTTTGTTTTTCGAATTTGAGATCTTTCTGCAATGGGCACTTTTCATACTATAAGCAGTTTTTCCTAACAAATGCAAGATTTAACATGGGCTATCTCCGCAAGGAAACATGAGATCTGCAAAAGTTATGTTTCTTTGTTCTTCGGGGAGGATGGGGAACATGAATATGTGTTTGTTTTTCGAATTTGAGCTCTATCTGAAATGAGCACTTTTCATGCTCTAAGCAGTTTTTCCTAACAAATGCAAGATATAACATTGGCTATCTCCGCAAGGAAACATCAGATCTGCACAACTCATGGTTTTTTGGTCTTCGGGGAGGATGGGGAACATGAATATGTGATTGTTTTTCGTATTTGAGCTCTTTCTGCAATGGGCACTTTTCATACTATAAGCAGTTTTTCCTAACAAATGCAAGATATAACATGGGCTATCTCCGCAAGGAAACATGAGATCTGCAAAAGTTATGGTTTTTTGGTCTTCGGGGAGGATGGGGAACATGAATATGTGATTGTTTTTCGAATTTGAGCTCTTTCTGCAATGGGCACTTTTCATGCTATAAGCAGTTTTTCCTAACAAATGCAAGATATAACATTGGCTATCTCCGCAAGGAAACATCAGATCTGCACAACTCATGGTTTTTGGTCTTCGGGGAGGATGGGGAACATGAATATGTGTTTGTTTTTCGAATTTGAGATCTTTCTGCAATGGGCACTTTTCATACTATAAGCAGTTTTTCCTAACAAATGCATGATATAACATGGGCTATCTACGCAAGGAAACATGAGATCTGCAAACGTTATGGTTTTTTGGTCTTCGGGGAGGATGGGGAACATGAATATGTTTTTGTTTTTCGAATTTGAGCTCTTTCTGCAATGAGCACTTTTCATGCTATAAGCACTTTTTCCTAACAAATGCAAGATATAAAATTGGCTATCTCCGCAAGGAAACATCAGATCTGCACAACTCATGGTTTTTTGTTCTTCGGGGAGGCGGGGGAACATGAAAATGTGTTTGTTTTTCGAATTTGACCTCTATCTGAAATGGGCACTTTTCATGCTATAAGCAGTTTTTCCTAACAAATGCAAGATATAACATGGGCTATCTCCGCAAGGAAACATGAGATCTGCAAAAGTTATGTTTTTTTGTTCTTCGGGGAGGATGGGGAACATGAATATGTGTTTGTTTTTCGAATTTGACCTCTATCTGAAATGAGGACTTTTCATGCTCTAAGCAGTTTTTCCTAACAAATGCAAGATATAACATTGGCTATCTCCGCAAGGAAAAATCAGATCTGCACAACTCATGGTTTTTTGGTCTTCGGGGAGGTGGGGGAACATGAAAATGTGTTTGTTTTTCGAATTTGACCTCTATCTGAAATGGGCACTTTTCATGCTATAAGCAGTTTTTCCTAACAAATGCAAGATATAAAATGGGCTATCTCCGCAAGGAAACATGAGATCTGCAAAAGTTATTTTTTTTTGGTCTTCGGGGAGGATGGGGAACATGAAAATGTGTTTGTTTTTCGAATTTGACCTCTATCTGAAATTAGCACTTTTCATGCTCTAAGCAGTTTTTCCTAACAAATGCAAGATATAACATTGGCTATCTCCGCAAGGAAACATCAGATCTGCACAACTCATGGTTTTTTGGTCTTCGGGGAGGAGGGGGAACATGAATATGTGTTTGTTTTTCGAATTTGACCTCTATCTGAAATGAGCACTTTTCATGCTCTAAGCAGTTTTTCCTAACAAATGCAAGCTATAACATTGGCAATCTCCGCAAGGAAACATCAGATCTGCTCAACTCATGGTTTTTTGGTCTTCGGGGAGGAGGGGGAACATGAAAATGTGTTTGTTTTTCGAATTTGACCTCTATCTGAAATGGGCACTTTTCATGCTATAAGCAGTTTTTCCTAACAAATGCAAGATATAACATGGGATATCTCCGCAAGGAAACATGATATCTGCAAAAGTTATGGTTTTTTGGTCTTCGGGGAGGATGGGGAACATGAATATGTGATTGTTTTTCGAATTTGAGCTCTTTCTGCAATGGGCACTTTTCATGCTATAAGCAGTTTTTCCTAACAAATGCAAGATATAACATTGGCTATCTCCGCAAGGAAACATCAGATCTGCACAACTCATGGTTTTTGGTCTTCGGGGAGGATGGGGAACATGAATATGTGTTTGTTTTTCGAATTTGAGATCTTTCTGCAATGGGCACTTTTCATACTATAAGCAGTTTTTCCTAACAAATGCATGATATAACATGGGCTATCTACGCAAGGAAACATGAGATCTGCAAACGTTATGGTTTTTTGGTCTTCGGGGAGGATGGGGAACATGAATATGTTTTTGTTTTTCGAATTTGAGCTCTTTCTGCAATGAGCACTTTTCATGCTATAAGCACTTTTTCCTAACAAATGCAAGATATAAAATTGGCTATCTCCGCAAGGAAACATCAGATCTGCACAACTCATGGTTTTTTGTTCTTCGGGGAGGCGGGGGAACATGAAAATGTGTTTGTTTTTCGAATTTGACCTCTATCTGAAATGGGCACTTTTCATGCTATAAGCAGTTTTTCCTAACAAATGCAAGATATAACATGGGCTATCTCCGCAAGGAAACATGAGATCTGCAAAAGTTATGTTTTTTTGTTCTTCGGGGAGGATGGGGAACATGAATATGTGTTTGTTTTTCGAATTTGACCTCTATCTGAAATGAGGACTTTTCATGCTCTAAGCAGTTTTTCCTAACAAATGCAAGATATAACATTGGCTATCTCCGCAAGGAAAAATCAGATCTGCACAACTCATGGTTTTTTGGTCTTCGGGGAGGTGGGGGAACATGAAAATGTGTTTGTTTTTCGAATTTGACCTCTATCTGAAATGGGCACTTTTCATGCTATAAGCAGTTTTTCCTAACAAATGCAAGATATAAAATGGGCTATCTCCGCAAGGAAACATGAGATCTGCAAAAGTTATTTTTTTTTGGTCTTCGGGGAGGATGGGGAACATGAAAATGTGTTTGTTTTTCGAATTTGACCTCTATCTGAAATTAGCACTTTTCATGCTCTAAGCAGTTTTTCCTAACAAATGCAAGATATAACATTGGCTATCTCCGCAAGGAAACATCAGATCTGCACAACTCATGGTTTTTTGGTCTTCGGGGAGGAGGGGGAACATGAATATGTGTTTGTTTTTCGAATTTGACCTCTATCTGAAATGAGCACTTTTCATGCTCTAAGCAGTTTTTCCTAACAAATGCAAGCTATAACATTGGCAATCTCCGCAAGGAAACATCAGATCTGCTCAACTCATGGTTTTTTGGTCTTCGGGGAGGAGGGGGAACATGAAAATGTGTTTGTTTTTCGAATTTGACCTCTATCTGAAATGGGCACTTTTCATGCTATAAGCAGTTTTTCCTAACAAATGCAAGATATAACATGGGATATCTCCGCAAGGAAACATGAGATCTGCAAAAGTTATGGTTTTTTGGTCTTCGGGGAGGATGGGGAACATGAATATGTGTTTGTTTTTCGAATTTGAGATCTTTCTGCAATGGGCACTTTTCATACAATAAGCAGTTTTTCCTAACAAATGCAAGCTATAACATTGGCAATCTCCGCAAGGAAACATCAGATCTGCTCAACTCATGGTTTTTTGGTCTTCGGGGAGGAGGGGGAACATGAAAATGTGTTTGTTTTTCGAATTTGACCTCTATCTGAAATGGGCACTTTTCATGCTATAAGCAGTTTTTCCTAACAAATGCAAGATATAACATGGGCTATCTCCGCAAGGAAACATGAGATCTGCAAAAGTTATGTTTTTTGGTTCTTCGGGGAGGATGGGGAACATGAATATGTGTTTGTTTTTCGAATTTGACCTGTATCTGAAATTAGCACTTTTCATGCTCTAAGCAGTTTTTCCTAACAAATGCAAGATATAACATTGGCTATCTCCGCAAGGAAACATCAGATCTGCACAACTCATGGTTTTTTGGTCTTCGGGGAGGAAGGGGAACATGAATATGTGTTTGTTTTTCGAATTTGAGATCTTTCTGCAATGGGCACTTTTCATACTATAAGCAGTTTTTCCTAACAAATGCAAGATTTAACATGGGCTATCTCCGCAAGGAAACATGAGATCTGCAAAAGTTATGTTTTTTTGTTCTTCGGGGAGGATGGGGAACATGAATATGTGTTTGTTTTTCGAATTTGAGCTCTATCTGAAATGAGCACTTTTCATGCTCTAAGCAGTTTTTCCTAACAAATGCAAGATATAACATTGGCTATCTCCGCAAGGAAACATCAGATCTGCACAACTCATGGTTTTTTGGTCTTCGGGGAGGATGGGGAACATGAATATGTGATTGTTTTTCGTATTTGAGCTCTTTCTGCAATGGGCACTTTTCATACTATAAGCAGTTTTTCCTAACAAATGCAAGATATAACATGGGCTATCTCCGCAAGGAAACATGAGATCTGCAAAAGTTATGGTTTTTTGGTCTTCGGGGAGGATGGGGAACATGAATATGTGATTGTTTTTCGAATTTGAGCTCTTTCTGCAATGGGCACTTTTCATGCTATAAGCAGTTTTTCCTAACAAATGCAAGATATAACATTGGCTATCTCCGCAAGGAAACATCAGATCTGCACAACTCATGGTTTTTGGTCTTCGGGGAGGATGGGGAACATGAATATGTGTTTGTTTTTCGAATTTGAGATCTTTCTGCAATGGGCACTTTTCATACTATAAGCAGTTTTTCCTAACAAATGCATGATATAACATGGGCTATCTACGCAAGGAAACATGAGATCTGCAAACGTTATGGTTTTTTGGTCTTCGGGGAGGATGGGGAACATGAATATGTTTTTGTTTTTCGAATTTGAGCTCTTTCTGCAATGAGCACTTTTCATGCTATAAGCACTTTTTCCTAACAAATGCAAGATATAAAATTGGCTATCTCCGCAAGGAAACATCAGATCTGCACAACTCATGGTTTTTTGTTCTTCGGGGAGGCGGGGGAACATGAAAATGTGTTTGTTTTTCGAATTTGACCTCTATCTGAAATGGGCACTTTTCATGCTATAAGCAGTTTTTCCTAACAAATGCAAGATATAACATGGGCTATCTCCGCAAGGAAACATGAGATCTGCAAAAGTTATGTTTTTTTGTTCTTCGGGGAGGATGGGGAACATGAATATGTGTTTGTTTTTCGAATTTGACCTCTATCTGAAATGAGCACTTTTCATGCTCTAAGCAGTTTTTCCTAACAAATGCAAGATATAACATTGGCTATCTCCGCAAGGAAAAATCAGATCTGCACAACTCATGGTTTTTTGGTCTTCGGGGAGGTGGGGGAACATGAAAATGTGTTTGTTTTTCGAATTTGACCTCTATCTGAAATGGGCACTTTTCATGCTATAAGCAGTTTTTCCTAACAAATGCAAGATATAAAATGGGCTATCTCCGCAAGGAAACATGAGATCTGCAAAAGTTATTTTTTTTTGGTCTTCGGGGAGGATGGGGAACATGAAAATGTGTTTGTTTTTCGAATTTGACCTCTATCTGAAATTAGCACTTTTCATGCTCTAAGCAGTTTTTCCTAACAAATGCAAGATATAACATTGGCTATCTCCGCAAGGAAACATCAGATCTGCACAACTCATGGTTTTTTGGTCTTCGGGGTGGAGGGGGAACATGAATATGTGTTTGTTTTTCGAATTTGACCTCTATCTGAAATGAGCACTTTTCATGCTCTAAGCAGTTTTTCCTAACAAATGCAAGCTATAACATTGGCAATCTCCGCAAGGAAACATCAGATCTGCTCAACTCATGGTTTTTTGGTCTTCGGGGAGGAGGGGGAACATGAAAATGTGTTTGTTTTTCGAATTTGACCTCTATCTGAAATGGGCACTTTTCATGCTATAAGCAGTTTTTCCTAACAAATGCAAGATATAACATGGGATATCTCCGCAAGGAAACATGAGATCTGCAAAAGTTATGGTTTTTTGGTCTTCGGGGAGGATGGGGAACATGAATATGTGTTTGTTTTTCGAATTTGAGATCTTTCTGCAATGGGCACTTTTCATACTATAAGCAGTTTTTCCTAACAAATGCAAGCTATAACATTGGCAATCTTCGCAAGGAAACATCAGATCTGCTCAACTCATGGTTTTTTGGTCTTCGGGGAGGAGGGGGAACATGAAAATGTGTTTGTTTTTCGAATTTGACCTCTATCTGAAATGGGCACTTTTCATGCTATAAGCAGTTTTTCCTAACAAATGCAAGATATAACATGGGCTATCTCCGCAAGGAAACATGAGATCTGCAAAAGTTATGTTTTTTTGTTCTTCGGGGAGGATGGGGAACATGAATATGTGTTTGTTTTTCGAATTTGACCTGTATCTGAAATTAGCACTTTTCATGCTCTAAGCAGTTTTTCCTAACAAATGCAAGATATAACATTGGCTATCTCCGCAAGGAAACATCAGATCTGCACAACTCATGGTTTTTTGGTCTTCGGGGAGGAAGGGGAACATGAATATGTGTTTGTTTTTCGAATTTGAGATCTTTCCGCAATGGGCACTTTTCATACTATAAGCAGTTTTTCCTAACAAATGCAAGATTTAACATTGGCTATCTCCGCAAGGAAACATCAGGTCTGCTCAACCCATGGTTTTTTGGTCTTCGGGGAGGAGGGGGAACATGAATATGTGTTTCTTTTTTGAATTTGAGCTCTTTCTGCAATGGGCACTTTTCATACTATAAGCAGTTTTTCCTAACAAATGCAAGATATAACATGGGCTATCTCCGCAAGGAAACATGAGATCTGCGAAAGTTATGTTTTTTTGTTCTTCGGGGAGGATGGGGAACATGAATATGTGTTTGTTTTTCGAATTTGACCTCTATCTCAAATGGGCACTTTTCATGCTATAAGCAGTTTTTCCTAACAAATGCAAGATATAACATTGGCTATCTCCGCAAGGAAACATCAGATCTGCACAACTCATGGTTTTTTGGTCTTCGGGGAGGTGGGGGAACATGAAAATGTGTTTGTTTTTCGAATTTGACCTCTATCTGAAATGGGCACTTTTCATGCTCTAAGCAGTTTTTCCTAACAAATGAAAGATATAACATTGGCTATCTCCGCAAGGAATCATCAGATGTGCACAACTCATGGTTTTTTGGTCTTCGGGGAGGAGGGGGAACATGAATATGTGTTTGTTTTTCGAATTTGAGATCTTTCTGCAATGGGCACTTTTCATACTATAAGCAGTTTTTCCTAACAAATGCAAGGTATAACATTGGCAATCTCCGCAAGGAAACATGAGATCTGCTCAACTCATGGTTTTTTGGTATTCGGGGAGGATGGGGAACATGAATATGTTTTTGTTTTTCGAATTTGAGCTCTTTCTGCAATGGGCACTTTTCATGCTATAAGCACTTTTTCCTAACAAATGCAAGATATAACATGGGCTATCTCCGCAAGGAAACATCAGATCTGCACAACTCATGGTTTTTTGGTCTTCGGGGAGGCTGGGGAACATGAAAATGTGTTTGTTTTTCGAATTTGACCTCTATCTGAAATGGGCACTTTTCATGCTATAAGCAGTTTTTCCTAACAAATGCAAGATATAACATGGGCTATCTCCGCAAGGAAACATGAGATCTGCAAAAGTTATGGTTTTTTGGTCTTCGGGGAGGATGGGGAACATGAATATGTGTTTGTTTTTCGAATTTGACCTCTATCTGAAATGAGCACTTTTCATGCTCTAAGTAGTTTTTCCTAACAAATGCAAGATATAACATTGGCTATCTCCACAAGGAAACATCAGATCTGCACAACTTATGGTTTTTTGGTCTTCGGGGAGGAGGGGGAACATGAATATGTGATTGTTTTTCGAATTTGAGCTCTTTCTGCAATGGGCACTTTTCATACTATAAGCAGTTTTTCCTAACAAATGCAAGATATAACATGGGCTATCTCCGCAAGGAAACATGAGATCTGCACAACTCATGGTTTTTTGTTCTTCGGGGAGGATGGGGAACATGAAAATGTGTTTGTTTTTCGAATTTGACCTCTATCTGAAATGGGCACTTTTCATGCTATAAGCAGTTTTTCCTAACAAATGCAAGATATAACATGGGATATCTCCGCAAGGAAACATGAGATCTGCAAAAGTTATTTTTTTTCGGTCTTCGGGGAGGATGGGGAACATGAATATGTGTTTGTTTTTAGAATTTGAGATCTTTCTGCAATGGGCACTTTTCATACTATAAGCAGTTTTTCCTAACAAATGCAAGCTATAACATTGGCAATCTCCGCAAGGAAACATCAGATCTGCTCAACTCATGGTTTTTTGGTCTTCGGGGAGGAGGGGGAACATGAAAATGTGTTTGTTTTTCGAATTTGACCTCTATCTGAAATGGGCACTTTTCATGCTACAAGCAGTTTTTCCGAACAAATGCAAGATATAACATGGGATATCTCCGCAAGGAAACATGAGATCTGCAAAAGTTATTTTTTTTTGGTCTTCGGGGAGGATGGGGAACATGAATATGTGTTTGTTTTTCGAATTTGAGATCTTTCTGCAATGGGCACTTTTCATACTATAAGCAGTTTTTCCTAACAAATGCAAGCTATAACATTGGCAATCTCCGCAAGGAAACATCAGATCTGCTCAACTCATGGTTTTTTGGTCTTCGGGGAGGAGGGGGAACATGAAAATGTGTTTGTTTTTCGAATTTGACCTCTATCTGAAATGGGCACTTTTCATGCTATAAGCAGTTTTTCCTAACAAATGCAAGATATAACATTGGCTATCTACGCAAGGAAACATCAGATCTGCACAACTCATGGTTTTTTGGTCTTCGGGGAGGATGGGGAACATGAAAATGTGTTTGTTTTTCGAATTTGACCTCTATCTAAAATGGGCACTTTTCATGCTATAAGCAGTTTTTCCTAACAAATGCAAGATATAACATGGGCTATCTCCGCAAGGAAACATGAGATCTGCAAAAGTTATGGTTTTTTGGTCTTCGGGGAGGATGGGGAACATGAATATGTGTTTGTTTTTCGAATTTGACCTCTATCTGAAATGAGCACTTTTCATGCTCTAAGTAGTTTTTCCTAACAAATGCAAGATATAACATTGGCTATCTCCACAAGGAAACATCAGATCTGCACAACTTATGGTTTTTTGGTCTTCGGGGAGGAGGGGGAACATGAATATGTGATTGTTTTTCGAATTTGAGCTCTTTCTGCAATGGGCACTTTTCATACTATAAGCAGTTTTTCCTAACAAATGCAAGATATAACATGGGCTATCTCCGCAAGGAAACATGAGATCTGCACAACTCATGGTTTTTTGTTCTTCGGGGAGGATGGGGAACATGAAAATGTGTTTGTTTTTCGAATTTGACCTCTATCTGAAATGGGCACTTTTCATGCTATAAGCAGTTTTTCCTAACAAATGCAAGATATAACATGGGATATCTCCGCAAGGAAACATGAGATCTGCAAAAGTTATTTTTTTTCGGTCTTCGGGGAGGATGGGGAACATGAATATGTGTTTGTTTTTAGAATTTGAGATCTTTCTGCAATGGGCACTTTTCATACTATAAGCAGTTTTTCCTAACAAATGCAAGCTATAACATTGGCAATCTCCGCAAGGAAACATCAGATCTGCTAAACTCATGGTTTTTTGGTCTTCGGGGAGGAGGGGGAACATGAAAATGTGTTTGTTTTTCGAATTTGACCTCTATCTGAAATGGGCACTTTTCATGCTACAAGCAGTTTTTCCGAACAAATGCAAGATATAACATGGGATATCTCCGCAAGGAAACATGAGATCTGCAAAAGTTATTTTTTTTTGGTCTTCGGGGAGGATGGGGAACATGAATATGTGTTTGTTTTTCGAATTTGAGATCTTTCTGCAATGGGCACTTTTCATACTATAAGCAGTTTTTCCTAACAAATGCAAGCTATAACATTGGCAATCTCCGCAAGGAAACATCAGATCTGCTCAACTCATGGTTTTTTGGTCTTCGGGGAGGAGGGGGAACATGAAAATGTGTTTGTTTTTCGAATTTGACCTCTATCTGAAATGGGCACTTTTCATGCTATAAGCAGTTTTTCCTAACAAATGCAAGATATAACATTGGCTATCTACGCAAGGAAACATCAGATCTGCACAACTCATGGTTTTTTGGTCTTCGGGGAGGATGGGGAACATGAAAATGTGTTTGTTTTTCGAATTTGACCTCTATCTAAAATGGGCACTTTTCATGCTATAAGCAGTTTTTCCTAACAAATGCAAGATATAACATGGGCTATCTCCGCAAGGAAACATGAGATCTGCAAAAGTTATGGTTTTTTGGTCTTCGGGGAGGATGGGGAACATGAATATGTGTTTGTTTTTCGAATTTGACCTCTATCTGAAATGAGCACTTTTCATGCTCTAAGTAGTTTTTCCTAACAAATGCAAGATATAACATTGGCTATCTCCACAAGGAAACATCAGATCTGCACAACTTATGGTTTTTTGGTCTTCGGGGAGGAGGGGGAACATGAATATGTGATTGTTTTTCGAATTTGAGCTCTTTCTGCAATGGGCACTTTTCATACTATAAGCAGTTTTTCCTAACAAATGCAAGATATAACATGGGCTATCTCCGCAAGGAAACATGAGATCTGCACAACTCATGGTTTTTTGTTCTTCGGGGAGGATGGGGAACATGAAAATGTGTTTGTTTTTCGAATTTGACCTCTATCTGAAATGGGCACTTTTCATGCTATAAGCAGTTTTTCCTAACAAATGCAAGATATAACATGGGATATCTCCGCAAGGAAACATGAGATCTGCAAAAGTTATTTTTTTTCGGTCTTCGGGGAGGATGGGGAACATGAATATGTGTTTGTTTTTAGAATTTGAGATCTTTCTGCAATGGGCACTTTTCATACTATAAGCAGTTTTTCCTAACAAATGCAAGCTATAACATTGGCAATCTCCGCAAGGAAACATCAGATCTGCTAAACTCATGGTTTTTTGGTCTTCGGGGAGGAGGGGGAACATGAAAATGTGTTTGTTTTTTGAATTTGACCTCTATCTGAAATGGGCACTTTTCATGCTACAAGCAGTTTTTCCGAACAAATGCAAGATATAACATGGGATATCTCCGCAAGGAAACATGAGATCTGCAAAAGTTATTTTTTTTTGGTCTTCGGGGAGGATGGGGAACATGAATATGTGTTTGTTTTTCGAATTTGAGATCTTTCTGCAATGGGCACTTTTCATACTATAAGCAGTTTTTCCTAACAAATGCAAGCTATAACATTGGCAATCTCCGCAAGGAAACATCAGATCTGCTCAACTCATGGTTTTTTGGTCTTCGGGGAGGAGGGGGAACATGAAAATGTGTTTGTTTTTCGAATTTGACCTCTATCTGAAATGGGCACTTTTCATGCTATAAGCAGTTTTTCCTAACAAATGCAAGATATAACATTGGCTATCTACGCAAGGAAACATCAGATCTGCACAACTCATGGTTTTTTGGTCTTCGGGGAGGATGGGGAACATGAAAATGTGTTTGTTTTTCGAATTTGACCTCTATCTGAAATGGGCACTTTTCATGCTTATAAGCAGTTTTTCCTAACAAATGCAAGATATAACATGGGATATCTCCGCAAGGAAACATGAGATCTGCAAAAGTTATAGTTTTTTGGTCTTCGGGGAGGATGGGGAACATGAATATGTGTTTGTTTTTCGAATTTGACCTCTATCTGAAATTAGCACTTTTCATGCTCTAAGCAGTTTTTCCTAACAAATGCAAGATATAACATTGGCAATCTCTGCAAGGAAACATCAGATCTGCTCAACTCATGGTTTTTTGGTCTTCGGGGAGGAGGGGGAACATGAATATGTTTTGTTTTTCGAATTTGAGCTCTTTCTGCAATGGGCACTTTTCATACTATAAGCAGTTTTTCCTAACAAATGCAAGATATAACATGGGCTATCTCCGCAAGGAAACATGAGATCTGCAAACGTTATGGTTTTTTGGTCTTTGGGGAGGATGGGGAACATGAATATGTTTTTGTTTTTCGAATTTGAGCTCTTTCTGCAATGGGCACTTTTCATGCTATAAGCACTTTTTCCTAACAAATGCAAGATATAGCATTGGCTATCTCCGCAAGGAAACATCAGATCTGCACAACTCATGGTTTTTTGGTCTTCGGGGAGGCTGGGGAACATGAAAATGTGTTTGTTTTTCGAATTTGACCTCTATCTGAAATGGGCACTTTTCATGCTATAAGCAGTTTTTCCTAACAAATGCAAGATATAACATGGGCTATCTCCGCAAGGAAACATGAGATCTGCAAACGTTATGGTTTTTTGGTCTTCGGGGAGGATGGGGAACATGAATATGTTTTTGTTTTTCGAATTTGAGCTCTATCTGAAATGAGCACTTTTCATGCTCTAAGCAGTTTTTCCTAACAAATGCAAGATATAACATTGGCTATCTCCGCAAGGAAACATCAGATCTGCACAACTCATGGTTTTTTGGTCTTCGGGGAGGATGGGGAACATGAATATGTGATTGTTTTTCGAATTTGAGCTCTTTCTGCAATGGGCACTTTTCATACTATAAGCAGTTTTTCCTAACAAATGCAAGATATAACATGGGCTATCTCCGCAAGGAAACATGAGATCTGCAAAAGTTATGGTTTTTTGGTCTTCGGGGAGGATGGGGAACATGAATATGTGATTGTTTTTCGAATTTGAGCTCTTTCTGCAATGGGCACTTTTCATGCTATAAGCAGTTTTTCCTAACAAATGCAAGATATAACATTGGCTATCTCCGCAAGGAAACATCAGATCTGCACAACTCATGGTTTTTGGTCTTCGGGGAGGATGGGGAACATGAATATGTGTTTGTTTTTCGAATTTGAGATCTTTCTGCAATGGGCACTTTTCATACTATAAGCAGTTTTTCCTAACAAATGCAAGATATAAAATTGGCTATCTCCGCAAGGAAACATCAGATCTGCACAACTCATGGTTTTTTGTTCTTCGGGGAGGCGGGGGAACATGAAAATGTGTTTGTTTTTCGAATTTGACCTCTATCTGAAATGGGCACTTTTCATGCTATAAGCAGTTTTTCCTAACAAATGCAAGATATAACATGGGCTATCTCCGCAAGGAAACATGAGATCTGCAAAAGTTATGTTTTTTTGTTCTTCGGGGAGGATGAGGAACATGAATATGTGTTTGTTTTTCGAATTTGACCTCTATCTGAAATGAGCACTTTTCATGCTCTAAGCAGTTTTTCCTAACAAATGCAAGATATAACATTGGCTATCTCCGCAAGGAAAAATCAGATCTGCACAACTCATGGTTTTTTGGTCTTCGGGGAGGTGGGGGAACATGAAAATGTGTTTGTTTTTCGAATTTGACCTCTATCTGAAATGGGCACTTTTCATGCTATAAGCAGTTTTTCCTAACAAATGCAAGATATAAAATGGGCTATCTCCGCAAGGAAACATGAGATCTGCAAAAGTTATGGTTTTTTGGTCTTCGGGGAGGATGGGGAACATGAAAATGTGTTTGTTTTTCGAATTTGACCTCTATCTGAAATGGGCACTTTTCATACTATAAGCAGTTTTTCCAAACAAATGCATGATATAACATTGGCAATCTCCGCAAGGAAACATGAGATCTGCAAACGTTATGGTTTTTTGGTCTTCGGGGAGGATGGGGAACATGAATATGTTTTTGTTTTTCGAATTTGAGCTCTTTCTGCAATGAGCACTTTTCATGCTATAAGCAGTTTTTCCTAACAAATGCAAGATATAACATGGGCTATCTCCGCAAGGAAACATGAGGTCTGCAAACGTTATGGTTTTTTGGTCTTCGGGGAGGATGGGGAACATGAATATGTTTTTGTTTTTCGAATTTGAGCTCTATCTGAAATGAGCACTTTTCATGCTCTAAGCAGTTTTTCCTAACAAATGCAAGATATAACATTGGCTATCTCCACAAGGAAACATCAGATCTGCACAACTCATGGTTTTTTGGTCTTCGGGGAGGATGGGGAACATGAATATGTGATTGTTTTTCGAATTTGAGCTCTTTCTGCAATGGGCACTTTTCATACTATAAGCAGTTTTTCCTAACAAATGCAAGATATAACATGGGCTATCTCCGCAAGGAAACATGAGGTCTGCAAACGTTATGGTTTTTTGGTCTTCGGGGAGGATGGGGAACATGAATATGTTTTTGTTTTTCGAATTTGAGCTCTATCTGAAATGAGCACTTTTCATGCTCTAAGCAGTTTTTCCTAACAAATGCAAGATATAACATTGGCTATCTCCGCAAGGAAACATCAGATCTGCACAACTCATGGTTTTTTGGTCTTCGGGGAGGATGGGGAACATGAATATGTGATTGTTTTTCGTATTTGAGCTCTTTCTGCAATGGGCACTTTTCATACTATAAGCAGTTTTTCCTAACAAATGCAAGATATAACATGGGCTATCTCCGCAAGGAAACATGAGATCTGCAAAAGTTATGGTTTTTTGGTCTTCGGGGAGGATGGGGAACATGAATATGTGATTGTTTTTCGAATTTGAGCTCTTTCTGCAATGGGCACTTTTCATACTATAAGCAGTTTTTCCTAACAAATGCAAGATATAACATGGGCTATCTCCGCAAGGAAACATGAGATCTGCAAAAGTTATGGTTTTTTGGTCTTCGGGGAGGATGGGGAACATGAATATGCGATTGTTTTTCGAATTTGAGCTCTTTCTGCAATGGGCACTTTTCATGCTATAAGCAGTTTTTCCTAACAAATGCAAGATATAACATTGGCTATCTCCGCAAGGAAACATCAGATCTGCACAACTCATGGTTTTTGGTCTTCGGGGAGGATGGGGAACATGAATATGTGTTTGTTTTTCGAATTTGAGCTCTTTCTGCAATGGGCACTTTTCATACTATAAGCAGTTTTTCCTAACAAATGCAAGATATAACATGGGCTATCTCCGCAAGGAAACATGAGATCTGCAAAAGTTATGGTTTTTTGGTCTTCGGGGAGGATGGGGAACATGAATATGTGATTGTTTTTCGTATTTGAGCTCTTTCTGCAATGGGCACTTTTCATACTATAAGCAGTTTTTCCTAACAAATGCAAGATATAACATTGGCTATCTCCGCAAGGAAACATCAGATCTGCACAACTCATGGTTTTTGGTCTTCGGGGAGGATGGGGAACATGTGTTTGTTTTTCGAATTTGAGATCTTTCTGCAATGGGCACTTTTCATACTATAAGCAGTTTTTCCTAACAAATGCATGATATAACATGGGCTATCTACGCAAGGAAACATGAGATCTGCAAACGTTATGGTTTTTTGGTCTTTGGGGAGGATGGGGAACATGAATATGTGTTTGTTTTTCGAATTTGAGATCTTTCTGCAATGGGCACTTTTCATGCTATAAGCAGTTTTTCCTAACAAATGCAAGCTATAACATTGGCAATCTCCGCAAGGAAACATCAGATCTGCACAACTCATGGTTTTTTGGTCTTCGGGGAGGCTGGGGAACATGAAAATGTGTTTGTTTTTCGAATTTGACCTCTATCTGAAATGGGCACTTTTCATGCTATAAGCAGTTTTTCCTAACAAATGCAAGATATAACATGGGCTATCTCCGCAAGGAAACATGAGATCTGCAAACGTTATGGTTTTTTGGTCTTCGGGGAGGATGGGGAACATGAATATGTTTTTGTTTTTCGAATTTGAGCTCTATCTGAAATGAGCACTTTTCATGCTCTAAGCAGTTTTTCCTAACAAATGCAAGATATAACATTGGCTATCTCCGCAAGGAAACATCAGATCTGCACAACTCATGGTTTTTTTGTCTTCGGGGAGGATGGGGAACATGAATATGTGATTGTTTTTCGAATTTGAGCTCTTTCTGCAATGGGCACTTTTCATACTATAAGCAGTTTTTCCTAACAAATGCAAGATATAACATGGGCTATCTCCGCAAGGAAACATGAGATCTGCAAAAGTTATGGTTTTTTGGTCTTCGGGGAGGATGGGGAACATGAATATGTGATTGTTTTTCGAATTTGAGCTCTTTCTGCAATGGGCACTTTTCATGCTATAAGCAGTTTTTCCTAACAAATGCAAGATATAACATTGGCTATCTCCGCAAGGAAACATCAGATCTGCAGAACTCATGGTTTTTGGTCTTCGGGGAGGATGGGGAACATGAATATGTGTTTGTTTTTCGAATTTGAGATCTTTCTGCAATGGGCACTTTTCATACTATAAGCAGTTTTTCCTAACAAATGCAAGATATAAAATTGGCTATCTCCGCAAGGAAACATCAGATCTGCACAACTCATGGTTTTTTGTTCTTCGGGGAGGCGGGGGAACATGAAAATGTGTTTGTTTTTCGAATTTGACCTCTATCTGAAATGGGCACTTTTCATGCTATAAGCAGTTTTTCCTAACAAATGCAAGATATAACATGGGCTATCTCCGCAAGGAAACATGAGATCTGCAAAAGTTATGTTTTTTTGTTCTTCGGGGAGGATGAGGAACATGAATATGTGTTTGTTTTTCGAATTTGACCTCTATCTGAAATGAGCACTTTTCATGCTCTAAGCAGTTTTTCCTAACAAATGCAAGATATAACATTGGCTATCTCCGCAAGGAAAAATCAGATCTGCACAACTCATGGTTTTTTGGTCTTCGGGGAGGTGGGGGAACATGAAAATGTGTTTGTTTTTCGAATTTGACCTCTATCTGAAATGGGCACTTTTCATGCTATAAGCAGTTTTTCCTAACAAATGCAAGATATAAAATGGGCTATCTCCGCAAGGAAACATGAGATCTGCAAAAGTTATGGTTTTTTGGTCTTCGGGGAGGATGGGGAACATGAAAATGTGTTTGTTTTTCGAATTTGACCTCTATCTGAAATGGGCACTTTTCATACTATAAGCAGTTTTTCCAAACAAATGCATGATATAACATTGGCAATCTCCGCAAGGAAACATGAGATCTGCAAACGTTATGGTTTTTTGGTCTTCGGGGAGGATGGGGAACATGAATATGTTTTTGTTTTTCGAATTTGAGCTCTTTCTGCAATGAGCACTTTTCATGCTATAAGCAGTTTTTCCTAACAAATGCAAGATATAACATGGGCTATCTCCGCAAGGAAACATGAGGTCTGCAAACGTTATGGTTTTTTGGTCTTCGGGGAGGATGGGGAACATGAATATGTTTTTGTTTTTCGAATTTGAGCTCTATCTGAAATGAGCACTTTTCATGCTCTAAGCAGTTTTTCCTAACAAATGCAAGATATAACATTGGCTATCTCCACAAGGAAACATCAGATCTGCACAACTCATGGTTTTTTGGTCTTCGGGGAGGATGGGGAACATGAATATGTGATTGTTTTTCGAATTTGAGCTCTTTCTGCAATGGGCACTTTTCATACTATAAGCAGTTTTTCCTAACAAATGCAAGATATAACATGGGCTATCTCCGCAAGGAAACATGAGGTCTGCAAACGTTATGGTTTTTTGGTCTTCGGGGAGGATGGGGAACATGAATATGTTTTTGTTTTTCGTATTTGAGCTCTTTCTGCAATGGGCACTTTTCATACTATAAGCAGTTTTTCCTAACAAATGCAAGATATAACATGGGCTATCTCCGCAAGGAAACATGAGATCTGCAAAAGTTATGGTTTTTTGGTCTTCGGGGAGGATGGGGAACATGAATATGTGATTGTTTTTCGAATTTGAGCTCTTTCTGCAATGGGCACTTTTCATACTATAAGCAGTTTTTCCTAACAAATGCAAGATATAACATGGGCTATCTCCGCAAGGAAACATGAGATCTGCAAAAGTTATGGTTTTTTGGTCTTCGGGGAGGATGGGGAACATGAATATGCGATTGTTTTTCGAATTTGAGCTCTTTCTGCAATGGGCACTTTTCATGCTATAAGCAGTTTTTCCTAACAAATGCAAGATATAACATTGGCTATCTCCGCAAGGAAACATCAGATCTGCACAACTCATGGTTTTTGGTCTTCGGGGAGGATGGGGAACATGAATATGTGTTTGTTTTTCGAATTTGAGCTCTTTCTGCAATGGGCACTTTTCATACTATAAGCAGTTTTTCCTAACAAATGCAAGATATAACATGGGCTATCTCCGCAAGGAAACATGAGATCTGCAAAAGTTATGGTTTTTTGGTCTTCGGGGAGGATGGGGAACATGAATATGTGATTGTTTTTCGTATTTGAGCTCTTTCTGCAATGGGCACTTTTCATACTATAAGCAGTTTTTCCTAACAAATGCAAGATATAACATTGGCTATCTCCGCAAGGAAACATCAGATCTGCACAACTCATGGTTTTTGGTCTTCGGGGAGGATGGGGAACATGTGTTTGTTTTTCGAATTTGAGATCTTTCTGCAATGGGCACTTTTCATACTATAAGCAGTTTTTCCTAACAAATGCATGATATAACATGGGCTATCTACGCAAGGAAACATGAGATCTGCAAACGTTATGGTTTTTTGGTCTTCGGGGAGGATGGGGAACATGAATATGTGTTTGTTTTTCGAATTTGAGATCTTTCTGCAATGGGCACTTTTCATGCTATAAGCAGTTTTTCCTAACAAATGCAAGCTATAACATTGGCAATCTCCGCAAGGAAACATCAGATCTGCACAACTCATGGTTTTTTGTTCTTCGGGGAGGCGGGGGAACATGAAAATGTGTTTGTTTTTCGAATTTGACCTGTATCTGAAATGGGCACTTTTCATGCTATAAGCAGTTTTTCCTAACAAATGCAAGATATAACATGGGCTATCTCGGCAAGGAAACATGAGATCTGCAAAAGTTATGTTTTTTTGTTCTTCGGGGAGGATGGGGAACATGAATATGTGTTTGTTTTTCGAATTTGACCTCTATCTGAAATGAGCACTTTTCATGCTCTAAGCAGTTTTTCCTAACAAATGCAAGATATAACATTGGCTATCTCCGCAAGGAAAAATCAGATCTGCACAACTCATGGTTTTTTGGTCTTCGGGGAGGTGGGGGAACATGAAAATGTGTTTGTTTTTCGAATTTGACCTCTATCTGAAATGGGCACTTTTCATGCTATAAGCAGTTTTTCCTAACAAATGCAAGATATAAAATGGGCTATCTCCGCAAGGAAACATGAGATCTGCAAAAGTTATTTTTTTTTGGTCTTCGGGGAGGATGGGGAACATGAAAATGTGTTTGTTTTTCGAATTTGACCTCTATCTGAAATTAGCACTTTTCATGCTCTAAGCAGTTTTTCCTAACAAATGCAAGATATAACATTGGCTATCTCCGCAAGGAAACATCAGATCTGGACAACTCATGGTTTTTTGGTCTTCGGGGTGGAGGGGGAACATGAATATGTGTTTGTTTTTCGAATTTGACCTCTATCTGAAATGAGCACTTTTCATGCTCTAAGCAGTTTTTCCTAACAAATGCAAGCTATAACATTGGCAATCTCCGCAAGGAAACATCAGATCTGCTCAACTCATGGTTTTTTGGTCTTCGGGGAGGAGGGGGAACATGAAAATGTGTTTGTTTTTCGAATTTGACCTCTATCTGAAATGGGCACTTTTCATGCTATAAGCAGTTTTTCCTAACAAATGCAAGATATAACATGGGATATCTCCGCAAGGAAACATGAGATCTGCAAAAGTTATGGTTTTTTGGTCTTCGGGGAGGATGGGGAACATGAATATGTGTTTGTTTTTCGAATTTGAGATCTTTCTGCAATGGGCACTTTTCATACTATAAGCAGTTTTTCCTAACAAATGCAAGCTATAACATTGGCAATCTCCGCAAGGAAACATCAGATCTGCTCAACTCATGGTTTTTTGGTCTTCGGGGAGGAGGGGGAACATGAAAATGTGTTTGTTTTTCGAATTTGACCTCTATCTGAAATGGGCACTTTTCATGCTATAAGCAGTTTTTCCTAACAAATGCAAGATATAACATGGGCTATCTCCGCAAGGAAACATGAGATCTGCAAAAGTTATGTTTTTTTGTTCTTCGGGGAGGATGGGGAACATGAATATGTGTTTGTTTTTCGAATTTGACCTGTATCTGAAATTAGCACTTTTCATGCTCTAAGCAGTTTTTCCTAACAAATGCAAGATATAACATTGGCTATCTCCGCAAGGAAACATCAGATCTGCACAACTCATGGTTTTTTGGTCTTCGGGGAGGAAGGGGAATATGAATATGTGTTTGTTTTTCGAATTTGAGATCTTTCCGCAATGGGCACTTTTCATACTATAAGCAGTTTTTCCTAACAAATGCAAGATTTAACATTGGCTATCTCCGCAAGGAAACATCAGGTCTGCTCAACCCATGGTTTTTTGGTCTTCGGGGAGGAGGGGGAACATGAATATGTGTTTCTTTTTTGAATTTGAGCTCTTTCTGCAATGGGCACTTTTCATACTATAAGCAGTTTTTCCTAACAAATGCAAGATATAACATGGGCTATCTCCGCAAGGAAACATGAGATCTGCGAAAGTTATGGTTTTTTGTTCTTCGGGGAGGATGGGGAACATGAATATGTGTTTGTTTTTCGAATTTGACCTCTATCTCAAATGGGCACTTTTCATGCTATAAGCAGTTTTTCCTAACAAATGCAAGATATAACATTGGCTATCTCCGCAAGGAAAAATCAGATCTGCACAACTCATGGTTTTTTGGTCTTCGGGGAGGTGGGGGAACATGAAAATGTGTTTGTTTTTCGAATTTGACCTCTATCTGAAATGGGCACTTTTCATGCTCTAAGCAGTTTTTCCTAACAAATGAAAGATATAACATTGGTTATCTCCGCAAGGAAACATCAGATGTGCACAACTCATGGTTTTTTGGTCTTCGGGGAGGAGGGGGAACATGAATATGTGTTTGTTTTTCGAATTTGAGATCTTTCTGCAATGGGCACTTTTCATACTATAAGCAGTTTTTCCTAACAAATGCAAGGTATAACATTGGCAATCTCCGCAAGGAAACATGAGATCTGCTCAACTCATGGTTTTTTGGTATTCGGGGAGGATGGGGAACATGAATATGTTTTTGTTTTTCGAATTTGAGCTCTTTCTGCAATGGGCACTTTTCATGCTATAAGCACTTTTTCCTAACAAATGCAAGATATAACATGGGCTATCTCCGCAAGGAAACATCAGATCTGCACAACTCATGGTTTTTTGGTCTTCGGGGAGGCTGGGGAACATGAAAATGTGTTTGTTTTTCGAATTTGACCTCTATCTGAAATGGGCACTTTTCATGCTATAAGCAGTTTTTCCTAACAAATGCAAGATATAACATGGGCTATCTCCGCAAGGAAACATGAGATCTGCAAAAGTTATGGTTTTTTGGTCTTCGGGGAGGATGGGGAACATGAATATGTGTTTGTTTTTCGAATTTGACCTCTATCTGAAATGAGCACTTTTCATGCTCTAAGTAGTTTTTCCTAACAAATGCAAGATATAACATTGGCTATCTCCACAAGGAAACATCAGATCTGCACAACTTATGGTTTTTTGGTCTTCGGGGAGGAGGGGGAACATGAATATGTGATTGTTTTTCGAATTTGAGCTCTTTCTGCAATGGGCACTTTTCATACTATAAGCAGTTTTTCCTAACAAATGCAAGATATAACATGGGCTATCTCCGCAAGGAAACATGAGATCTGCACAACTCATGGTTTTTTGTTCTTCGGGGAGGATGGGGAACATGAAAATGTGTTTGTTTTTCGAATTTGACCTCTATCTGAAATGGGCACTTTTCATGCTATAAGCAGTTTTTCCTAACAAATGCAAGATATAACATGGGATATCTCCGCAAGGAAACATGAGATCTGCAAAAGTTATTTTTTTTCGGTCTTCGGGGAGGATGGGGAACATGAATATGTGTTTGTTTTTCGAATTTGAGATCTTTCTGCAATGGGCACTTTTCATACTATAAGCAGTTTTTCCTAACAAATGCAAGCTATAACATTGGCAATCTCCGCAAGGAAACATCAGATCTGCTCAACTCATGGTTTTTTGGTCTTCGGGGAGGAGGGGGAACATGAAAATGTGTTTGTTTTTCGAATTTGACCTCTATCTGAAATGGGCACTTTTCATGCTATAAGCAGTTTTTCCGAACAAATGCAAGATATAACATGGGATATCTCCGCAAGGAAACATGAGATCTGCAAAAGTTATTTTTTTTTGGTCTTCGGGGAGGATGGGGAACATGAATATGTGTTTGTTTTTCGAATTTGAGATCTTTCTGCAATGGGCACTTTTCATACTATAAGCAGTTTTTCCTAACAAATGCAAGCTATAACATTGGCAATCTCCGCAAGGAAACATCAGATCTGCTCAACTCATGGTTTTTTGGTCTTCGGGGAGGAGGGGGAACATGAAAATGTGTTTGTTTTTCGAATTTGACCTCTATCTGAAATGGGCACTTTTCATGCTATAAGCAGTTTTTCCTAACAAATGCAAGATATAACATTGGCTATCTACGCAAGGAAACATCAGATCTGCACAACTCATGGTTTTTTGGTCTTCGGGGAGGATGGGGAACATGAAAATGTGTTTGTTTTTCGAATTTGACCTCTATCTGAAATGGGCACTTTTCATGCTTATAAGCAGTTTTTCCTAACAAATGCAAGATATAACATGGGATATCTCCGCAAGGAAACATGAGATCTGCAAAAGTTATAGTTTTTTGGTCTTCGGGGAGGATGGGGAACATGAATATGTGTTTGTTTTTCGAATTTGACCTCTATCTGAAATTAGCACTTTTCATGCTCTAAGCAGTTTTTCCTAACAAATGCAAGATATAACATTGGCAATCTCTGCAAGGAAACATCAGATCTGCTCAACTCATGGTTTTTTGGTCTTCGGGGAGGAGGGGGAACATGAATATGTTTTGTTTTTCGAATTTGAGCTCTTTCTGCAATGGGCACTTTTCATACTATAAGCAGTTTTTCCTAACAAATGCAAGATATAACATGGGCTATCTCCGCAAGGAAACATGAGATCTGCAAACGTTATGGTTTTTTGGTCTTTGGGGAGGATGGGGAACATGAATATGTTTTTGTTTTTCGAATTTGAGCTCTTTCTGCAATGGGCACTTTTCATGCTATAAGCACTTTTTCCTAACAAATGCAAGATATAGCATTGGCTATCTCCGCAAGGAAACATCAGATCTGCACAACTCATGGTTTTTTGGTCTTCGGGGAGGCTGGGGAACATGAAAATGTGTTTGTTTTTCGAATTTGACCTCTATCTGAAATGGGCACTTTTCATGCTATAAGCAGTTTTTCCTAACAAATGCAAGATATAACATGGGCTATCTCCGCAAGGAAACATGAGATCTGCAAACGTTATGGTTTTTTGGTCTTCGGGGAGGATGGGGAACATGAATATGTTTTTGTTTTTCGAATTTGAGCTCTATCTGAAATGAGCACTTTTCATGCTCTAAGCAGTTTTTCCTAACAAATGCAAGATATAACATTGGCTATCTCCGCAAGGAAACATCAGATCTGCACAACTCATGGTTTTTTGGTCTTCGGGGAGGATGGGGAACATGAATATGTGATTGTTTTTCGAATTTGAGCTCTTTCTGCAATGGGCACTTTTCATACTATAAGCAGTTTTTCCTAACAAATGCAAGATATAACATGGGCTATCTCCGCAAGGAAACATGAGATCTGCAAAAGTTATGGTTTTTTGGTCTTCGGGGAGGATGGGGAACATGAATATGTGATTGTTTTTCGAATTTGAGCTCTTTCTGCAATGGGCACTTTTCATGCTATAAGCAGTTTTTCCTAACAAATGCAAGATATAACATTGGCTATCTCCGCAAGGAAACATCAGATCTGCACAACTCATGGTTTTTGGTCTTCGGGGAGGATGGGGAACATGAATATGTGTTTGTTTTTCGAATTTGAGATCTTTCTGCAATGGGCACTTTTCATGCTATAAGCAGTTTTTCCTAACAAATGCAAGATATAAAATTGGCTATCTCCGCAAGGAAACATCAGATCTGCACAACTCATGGTTTTTTGTTCTTCGGGGAGGCGGGGGAACATGAAAATGTGTTTGTTTTTCGAATTTGACCTCTATCTGAAATGGGCACTTTTCATGCTATAAGCAGTTTTTCCTAACAAATGCAAGATATAACATGGGCTATCTCCGCAAGGAAACATGAGATCTGCAAAAGTTATGTTTTTTTGTTCTTCGGGGAGGATGGGGAACATGAATATGTGTTTGTTTTTCGAATTTGACCTCTATCTGAAATGAGCACTTTTCATGCTCTAAGCAGTTTTTCCTAACAAATGCAAGATATAACATTGGCTATCTCCGCAAGGAAAAATCAGATCTGCACAACTCATGGTTTTTTGGTCTTCGGGGAGGTGGGGGAACATGAAAATGTGTTTGTTTTTCGAATTTGACCTCTATCTGAAATGGGCACTTTTCATGCTATAAGCAGTTTTTCCTAACAAATGCAAGATATAAAATGGGCTATCTCCGCAAGGAAACATGAGATCTGCAAAAGTTATGGTTTTTTGGTCTTCGGGGAGGATGGGGAACATGAAAATGTGTTTGTTTTTCGAATTTGACCTCTATCTGAAATGGGCACTTTTCATACTATAAGCAGTTTTTCCAAACAAATGCATGATATAACATTGGCAATCTCCGCAAGGAAACATGAGATCTGCAAACGTTATGGTTTTTTGGTCTTCGGGGAGGATGGGGAACATGAATATGTTTTTGTTTTTCGAATTTGAGCTCTTTCTGCAATGAGCACTTTTCATGCTATAAGCAGTTTTTCCTAACAAATGCAAGATATAACATGGGCTATCTCCGCAAGGAAACATGAGGTCTGCAAACGTTATGGTTTTTTGGTCTTCGGGGAGGATGGGGAACATGAATATGTTTTTGTTTTTCGAATTTGAGCTCTATCTGAAATGAGCACTTTTCATGCTCTAAGCAGTTTTTCCTAACAAATGCAAGATATAACATTGGCTATCTCCACAAGGAAACATCAGATCTGCACAACTCATGGTTTTTTGGTCTTCGGGGAGGATGGGGAACATGAATATGTGATTGTTTTTCGAATTTGAGCTCTTTCTGCAATGGGCACTTTTCATACTATAAGCAGTTTTTCCTAACAAATGCAAGATATAACATGGGCTATCTCCGCAAGGAAACATGAGGTCTGCAAACGTTATGGTTTTTTGGTCTTCGGGGAGGATGGGGAACATGAATATGTTTTTGTTTTTCGAATTTGAGCTCTATCTGAAATGAGCACTTTTCATGCTCTAAGCAGTTTTTCCTAACAAATGCAAGATATAACATTGGCTATCTCCACAAGGAAACATCAGATCTGCACAACTCATGGTTTTTTGGTCTTCGGGGAGGATGGGGAACATGAATATGTGATTGTTTTTCGAATTTGAGCTCTTTCTGCAATGGGCACTTTTCATACTATAAGCAGTTTTTCCTAACAAATGCAAGATATAACATTGGCTGTCTCCGCAAGGAAACATCAGATCTGCACAACTCATGGTTTTTTGGTCTTCGGGGAGGATGGGGAACATGAAAATGTGTTTGTTTTTCGAATTTGACCTCTATCTGAAATGGGCACTTTTCATGCTATAAGTAGTTTTTCCTAACAAATGCAAGCTATAACATTGGCAATCTCCGCAAGGAAACATCAGATCTGCTCAACTCATGGTTTTTTGGTCTTCGGGGAGGAGGGGGAACATGAAAATGTGTTTGTTTTTCGAATTTGACCTCTATCTGAAATGGGCACTTTTCATGCTATAAGCAGTTTTTCCTAACAAATGCAAGATATAACATTGGCTATCTCCGCAAGGAAACATCAGATCTGCACAACTCATGGTTTTTTGGTCTTCGGGGAGGCTGGGGAACATGAAAATGTGTTTTTCGAATTTGACCTCTATCTGAAATGGGCACTTTTCATGCTATAAGCAGTTTTTCCTAACAAATGCAAGATATAACATGGGCTATCTCCGCAAGGAAACATGAGATCTGCAAAAGTTATGGTTTTTTGGTCTTCGGGGAGGATGGGGAACATGAATATGTGTTTGTTTTTCGAATTTGACCTCTATCTGAAATGAGCACTTTTCATGCTCTAAGCAGTTTTTCCTAACAAATGCAAGATATAACATTGGCTATCTCCGCAAGGAAACATCAGATCTGCACAACTCATGGTTTTTTGGTCTTCGGGGAGGAGGGGGAACATGAATATGTGTTTGTTTTTCGAATTTGAGATCTTTCTGCAATGGGCACTTTTCATACTATAAGCAGTTTTTCCTAACAAATGCAAGATTTAACATGGGCTATCTCCGCAAGGAAACATGAGATCTGCAAAAGTTATGTTTTTTTGTTCTTCGGGGAGGATGGGGAACATGAATATGTGTTTGTTTTTCGAATTTGACCTCTATCTGAAATGAGCACTTTTCATGCTCTAAGCAGTTTTTCCTAACAAATGCAAGATATAACATTGGCTATTTCCGCAAGGAAACATCAGATCTGCACAACTCATGGTTTTTTGGTCTTCGGGGAGGATGGGGAACATGAATATGTGATTGTTTTTCGAATTTGAGCTCTTTCTGCAATGGGCACTTTTCATACTATAAGCAGTTTTCCCTAACAAATGCAAGATTTAACATTGGCTATCTCCGCAAGGAAACATCAGATCTGCTCAACCCATGGTTTTTTGGTCTTCGGGGAGGAGGGGGAACATGAATATGTGTTTCTTTTTCGAATTTGAGCTCTTTCTGCAATGGGCACTTTTCATACAATAAGCAGTTTTTCCTAACAAATGCAAGATATAACATGGGCTATCTCCGCAAGGAAACATGAGATCTGCAAACGTTATGGTTTTTTGGTCTTCGGGGAGGATGGGGAACATGAATATGTTTTTGTTTTTCGAATTTGAGCTCTATATGAAATGAGCACTTTTCATGCTCTAAGCAGTTTTTCCTAACAAATGCAAGATATAACATTGGCTATCTCCGCAAGGAAACATCAGATCTGCACAACTCATGGTTTTTTGGTCTTCGGGGAGGATGGGGAACATGAATATGTGTTTGTTTTTCGAATTTGAGATCTTTCCGCAATGGGCACTTTTCATACTATAAGCAGTTTTTCCTAACAAATGCAAGATTTAACATTGGCTATCTCCGCAAGGAAACATCAGATCTGCTCAACCCATGGTTTTTTGGTCTTCGGGGAGGAGGGGGAACATGAATATGTGTTTCTTTTTTGAATTTGAGCTCTTTCTGCAATGGGCACTTTTCATACTATAAGCAGTTTTTCCTAACAAATGCAAGATTTAACATGGGCTATCTCCGCAAGGAAACATGAGATCTGCAAAAGTTATGTTTTTTTGTTCTTCGGGGAGGATGGGGAACATGAATATGTGTTTGTTTTTCGAATTTGACCTCTATCTCAAATGGGCACTTTTCATGCTATAAGCAGTTTTTCCTAACAAATGCAAGATATAACATTGGCTATCTCCGCAAGGAAAAATCAGATCTGCACAACTCATGGTTTTTTGGTCTTCGGGGAGGTGGTGGAACATGAAAATGTGTTTGTTTTTCGAATTTGACCTCTATCTGAAATGGGCACTTTTCATGCTATAAGCAGTTTTTCCTAACAAATGCAAGATATAAAATGGGCTATCTCCGCAAGGAAACATGAGATCTGCAAAAGTTATGGTTTTTTGGTCTTCGGGGAGGATGGGGAACATGAAAATGTGTTTGTTTTTCGAATTTGACCTCTATCTGAAATGGGCACTTTTCATACTATAAGCAGTTTTTCCTAACAAATGCATGATATAACATTGGCTATCTCCGCAAGGAAACATGAGATCTGCAAACGTTATGGTTTTATGGTCTTCGGGGAGGATGGGGAACATGAATATGTTTTTGTTTTTCGAATTTGAGCTCTTTCTGCAATGAGCACTTTTCATGCTATAAGCAGTTTTTCCTAACAAATGCAAGATATAACATGGGCTATCTCCGCAAGGAAACATGAGGTCTGCAAACGTTATGGTTTTTTGGTCTTCGGGGAGGATGGGGAACATGAATATGTTTTTGTTTTTCGAATTTGAGCTCTATCTGAAATGAGCACTTTTCATGCTCTAAGCAGTTTTTCCTAACAAATGCAAGATATAACATTGGCTATCTCCACAAGGAAACATCAGATCTGCACAACTCATGGTTTTTTGGTCTTCGGGGAGGATGGGGAACATGAATATGTGATTGTTTTTCGAATTTGAGCTCTTTCTGCAATGGGCACTTTTCATACTATAAGCAGTTTTTCCTAACAAATGCAAGATATAACATGGGATATCTCCGCAAGGAAACATGAGATCTGCAAACGTTATGGTTTTTTGGTCTTCGGGGAGGATGGGGAACATGAAAATGTGTTTGTTTTTCGAATTTGACCTCTATCTGAAATGGGCACTTTTCATGCTATAAGCAGTTTTTCCTAACAAATGCAAGATATAACATGGGATATCTCCGCAAGGAAACATGAGATCTGCAAAAGTTTTTTTTTTTTTGGTCTTCGGGGAGGATGGGGAACATGAATATGTGTTTGTTTTTCGAATTTGAGATCTTTCTGCAATGGGCACTTTTCATACTATAAGCAGTTTTTCCTAACAAATGCAAGCTATAACATTGGCAATCTCTGCAAGGAAACATCAGATCTGCTCAACTCATGGTTTTTTGGTCTTCGGGGAGGAGGGTGAACATGAAAATGTGTTTGTTTTTCGAATTTGACCTCTATCTGAAATGGGCACTTTTCATGCTATAAGCAGTTTTTCCTAACAAATGCAAGATATAACATTGGCTATCTCCGCAAGGAAACATCAGATCTGCACAACTCATGGTTTTTTGGTCTTCGGGGAGGCTGGGGAACATGAAAATGTGTTTTTCGAATTTGACCTCTATCTGAAATGGGCACTTTTCATGCTATAAGCAGTTTTTCCTAACAAATGCAAGATATAACATGGGCTATCTCCGCAAGGAAACATGAGATCTGCAAAAGTTATGGTTTTTTGGTCTTCGGGGAGGATGGGGAACATGAATATGTGTTTGTTTTTCGAATTTGACCTCTATCTGAAATGAGCACTTTTCATGCTCTAAGCAGTTTTTCCTAACAAATGCAAGATATAACATTGGCTATCTCCGCAAGGAAACATCAGATCTGCACAACTCATGGTTTTTTGGTCTTCGGGGAGGAGGGGGAACATGAATATGTGTTTGTTTTTCGAATTTGAGATCTTTCTGCAATGGGCACTTTTCATACTATAAGCAGTTTTTCCTAACAAATGCAAGATTTAACATGGGCTATCTCCGCAAGGAAACATGAGATCTGCAAAAGTTATGTTTTTTTGTTCTTCGGGGAGGATGGGGAACATGAATATGTGTTTGTTTTTCGAATTTGACCTCTATCTGAAATGAGCACTTTTCATGCTCTAAGCAGTTTTTCCTAACAAATGCAAGATATAACATTGGCTATTTCCGCAAGGAAACATCAGATCTGCACAACTCATGGTTTTTTGGTCTTCGGGGAGGATGGGGAACATGAATATGTGATTGTTTTTCGAATTTGAGCTCTTTCTGCAATGGGCACTTTTCATACTATAAGCAGTTTTCCCTAACAAATGCAAGATTTAACATTGGCTATCTCCGCAAGGAAACATCAGATCTGCTCAACCCATGGTTTTTTGGTCTTCGGGGAGGAGGGGGAACATGAATATGTGTTTCTTTTTCGAATTTGAGCTCTTTCTGCAATGGGCACTTTTCATACTATAAGCAGTTTTTCCTAACAAATGCAACATGGGCTATCTCCGCAAGGAAACATGAGATCTGCAAACGTTATGGTTTTTTGGTCTTCGGGGAGGATGGGGAACATGAATATGTTTTTGTTTTTCGAATTTGAGCTCTATATGAAATGAGCACTTTTCATGCTCTAAGCAGTTTTTCCTAACAAATGCAAGATATAACATTGGCTATCTCCGCAAGGAAACATCAGATCTGCACAACTCATGGTTTTTTGGTCTTCGGGGAGGATGGGGAACATGAATATGTGTTTGTTTTTCGAATTTGAGATCTTTCCGCAATGGGCACTTTTCATACTATAAGCAGTTTTTCCTAACAAATGCAAGATTTAACATTGGCTATCTCCGCAAGGAAACATCAGATCTGCTCAACCCATGGTTTTTTGGTCTTCGGGGAGGAGGGGGAACATGAATATGTGTTTGTTTTTCGAATTTGAGATCTTTCCGCAATGGGCACTTTTCATACTATAAGCAGTTTTTCCTAACAAATGCAAGATATAACATTGGCTATTTCCGCAAGGAAACATGAGATCTGCAAAAGTTATGTTTTTTTGTTCTTCGGGGAGGATGGGGAACATGAATATGTGTTTGTTTTTCGAATTTGACCTCTATCTCAAATGGGCACTTTTCATGCTATAAGCAGTTTTTCCTAACAAATGCAAGATATAACATTGGCTATCTCCGCAAGGAAAAATCAGATCTGCACAACTCATGGTTTTTTGGTCTTCGGGGAGGTGGGGGAACATGAAAATGTGTTTGTTTTTCGAATTTGACGTCTATCTGAAATGGGCACTTTTCATGCTATAAGCAGTTTTTCCTAACAAATGCAAGATATAAAATGGGCTATCTCCGCAAGGAAACATGAGATCTGCAAAAGTTATGGTTTTTTGGTCTTCGGGGAGGATGGGGAACATGAAAATGTGTTTGTTTTTCGAATTTGACCTCTATCTGAAATGGGCACTTTTCATACTATAAGCAGTTTTTCCTAACAAATGCATGATATAACATTGGCTATCTCCGCAAGGAAACATGAGATCTGCAAACGTTATGGTTTTATGGTCTTCGGGGAGGATGGGGAACATGAATATGTTTTTGTTTTTCGAATTTGAGCTCTTTCTGCAATGAGCACTTTTCATGCTATAAGCAGTTTTTCCTAACAAATGCAAGATATAACATGGGCTATCTCCGCAAGGAAACATGAGGTCTGCAAACGTTATGGTTTTTTGGTCTTCGGGGAGGATGGGGAACATGAATATGTTTTTGTTTTTCGAATTTGAGCTCTATCTGAAATGAGCACTTTTCATGCTCTAAGCAGTTTTTCCTAACAAATGCAAGATATAACATTGGCTATCTCCACAAGGAAACATCAGATCTGCACAACTCATGGTTTTTTGGTCTTCGGGGAGGATGGGGAACATGAATATGTGATTGTTTTTCGAATTTGAGCTCTTTCTGCAATGGGCACTTTTCATACTATAAGCAGTTTTTCCTAACAAATGCTAGATATAACATGGGCTATCTCCGCAAGGAAACATGAGGTCTGCAAACGTTATGGTTTTTTGGTCTTCGGGGAGGATGGGGAACATGAATATGTTTTTCTTTTTCGAATTTGAGCTCTATCTGAAATGAGCACTTTTCATGCTCTTAGCAGTTTTTCCTAACAAATGCAAGATGTAACATTGGCTATCTCCACAAGGAAACATCAGATCTGCACAACTCATGGTTTTTTGGTCTTCGGGGAGGATGGGGAACATGAATATGTGATTGTTTTTCGAATTTGAGCTCTTTCTGCAATGGGCACTTTTCATACTATAAGCAGTTTTTCCTAACAAATGCAAGATATAACATTGGCTATCTCCGCAAGGAAACATCAGATCTGCACAACTCATGGTTTTTTGGTCTTCGGGGAGGATGGGGAACATGAAAATGTGTTTGTTTTTCGAATTTGACCTCTATCTGAAATGGGCACTTTTCATGCTATAAGCAGTTTTTCCTAACAAATGCAAGATATAACATGGGATATCTCCGCAAGGAAACATGAGATCTGCAAAAGTTATTTTTTTTTGGTCTTCGGGGAGGATGGGGAACATGAATATGTGTTTGTTTTTCGAATTTGAGATCTTTCTGCAATGGGCACTTTTCATACTATAAGCAGTTTTTCCTAACAAATGCAAGCTATAACATTGGCAATCTCCGCAAGGAAACATCAGATCTGCTCAACTCATGGTTTTTTGGTCTTCGGGGAGGAGGGGGAACATGAAAATGTGTTTGTTTTTCGAATTTGACCTCTATCTGAAATGGGCACTTTTCATGCTATAAGCAGTTTTTCCTAACAAATGCAAGATATAACATTGGGTATCTCCGCAAGGAAACATCAGATCTGCACAATTCATGGTTTTTTGGTCTTCGGGGAGGATGGGGAACATGAAAATGAGTTTGTTTTTCGAATTTGACCTCTATCTGAAATGGGCACTTTTCATGCTTATAAGCAGTTTTTCCTAACAAATGCAAGATATAACATGGGATATCTCCGCAAGGAAACATGAGATCTGCAAAAGTTATAGTTTTTTGGTCTTCGGGGAGGATGGGGAACATGAATATGTGTTTTTCGAATTTGACCTCTATCTGAAATTAGCACTTTTCATGCTCTAAGCAGTTTTTCCTAACAAATGCAAGACATAGCATTGGCTATCTCCGCAAGGAAACATCAGATCTGCACAACTCATGGTTTTTTGCTCTTCGGGGAGGAGGGGGAACATGAAAATGTGTTTGTTTTTCGAATTTGACCTCTATCTGAAATGGGCACTTTTCATGCTATAAGCAGTTTTTCCTAACAAATGCAAGATATAACATGGGATATCTCCGCAAGGAAACATGAGATCTGCAAAAGTTATGTTTTTTTGTTCTTCGGGGAGGATGGGGAACATGAATATGTGTTTGTTTTTCGAATTTGACCTCTATCTGAAATGAGCACTTTTCATGCTCTAAGCAGTTTTTCCTAACAAATGCAAGATATAACATTGGCTATTTCCGCAAGGAAACATCAGATCTGCACAACTCATGGTTTTTTGGTCTTCGGGGAGGATGGGGAACATGAATATGTGATTGTTTTTCGAATTTGAGCTCTTTCTGCAATGGGCACTTTTCATACTATAAGCAGTTTTCCCTAACAAATGCAAGATTTAACATTGGCTATCTCCGCAAGGAAACATCAGATCTGCTCAACCCATGGTTTTTTGGTCTTCGGGGAGGAGGGGGAACATGAATATGTGTTTCTTTTTCGAATTTGAGCTCTTTCTGCAATGGGCACTTTTCATACTATAAGCAGTTTTTCCTAACAAATGCAAGATATAACATGGGCTATCTCCGCAAGGAAACATGAGATCTGCAAACGTTATGGTTTTTTGGTCTTCGGGGAGGATGGGGAACATGAATATGTTTTTGTTTTTCGAATTTGAGCTCTATATGAAATGAGCACTTTTCATGCTTTAAGCAGTTTTTCCTAACAAATGCAAGATATAACATTGGCTATCTCCGCAAGGAAACATCAGATCTGCACAACTCATGGTTTTTTGGTCTTCGGGGAGGATGGGGAACATGAATATGTGTTTGTTTTTCGAATTTGAGATCTTTCCGCAATGGGCACTTTTCATACTATAAGCAGTTTTTCCTA
Organism: Vipera ursinii; assembly: GCF_947247035.1. Classification (NCBI taxonomy): domain Eukaryota; kingdom Metazoa; phylum Chordata; class Lepidosauria; order Squamata; family Viperidae; genus Vipera; species Vipera ursinii. The sequence goes on along the minus strand of NC_139519.1, from coordinate 600,795 downwards.
ACAAATGCAAGATTCAACATTGGCTATCTCCGCAAGGAAACATCAGATCTGCTCAACCCATGGTTTTTTGGTCTTCGGGGAGGAGGGGGAACATGAATATGTGTTTGTTTTTCGAATTTGAGATCTTTCCGCAATGGGCACTTTTCATACTATAAGCAGTTTTTCCTAACAAATGCAAGATATAACATTGGCTATTTCCGCAAGGAAACATGAGATCTGCAAAAGTTATGTTTTTTTGTTCTTCGGGGAGGATGGGGAACATGAATATGTGTTTGTTTTTCGAATTTGACCTCTATCTCAAATGGGCACTTTTCATGCTATAAGCAGTTTTTCCTAACAAATGCAAGATATAACATTGGCTATCTCCGCAAGGAAAAATCAGATCTGCACAACTCATGGTTTTTTGGTCTTCGGGGAGGTGGGGGAACATGAAAATGTGTTTGTTTTTCGAATTTGACCTCTATCTGAAATGGGCACTTTTCATGCTATAAGCAGTTTTTCCTAACAAATGCAAGATATAAAATGGGCTATCTCCGCAAGGAAACATGAGATCTGCAAAAGTTATGGTTTTTTGGTCTTCGGGGAGGATGGGGAACATGAAAATGTGTTTGTTTTTCGAATTTGACCTCTATCTGAAATGGGCACTTTTCATACTATAAGCAGTTTTTCCTAACAAATGCATGATATAACATTGGCTATCTCCGCAAGGAAACATGAGATCTGCAAACGTTATGGTTTTATGGTCTTCGGGGAGGATGGGGAACATGAATATGTTTTTGTTTTTCGAATTTGAGCTCTTTCTGCAATGAGCACTTTTCATGCTATAAGCAGTTTTTCCTAACAAATGCAAGATATAACATGGGCTATCTCCGCAAGGAAACATGAGGTCTGCAAACGTTATGGTTTTTTGGTCTTCGGGGAGGATGGGGAACATGAATATGTTTTTGTTTTTCGAATTTGAGCTCTATCTGAAATGAGCACTTTTCATGCTCTAAGCAGTTTTTCCTAACAAATGCAAGATATAACATTGGCTATCTCCACAAGGAAACATCAGATCTGCACAACTCATGGTTTTTTGGTCTTCGGGGAGGATGGGGAACATGAATATGTGATTGTTTTTCGAATTTGAGCTCTTTCTGCAATGGGCACTTTTCATACTATAAGCAGTTTTTCCTAACAAATGCAAGATATAACATGGGCTATCTCCGCAAGGAAACATGAGGTCTGCAAACGTTATGGTTTTTTGGTCTTCGGGGAGGATGGGGAACATGAATATGTTTTTCTTTTTCGAATTTGAGCTCTATCTGAAATGAGCACTTTTCATGCTCTTAGCAGTTTTTCCTAACAAATGCAAGATGTAACATTGGCTATCTCCACAAGGAAACATCAGATCTGCACAACTCATGGTTTTTTGGTCTTCGGGGAGGATGGGGAACATGAATATGTGATTGTTTTTCGAATTTGAGCTCTTTCTGCAATGGGCACTTTTCATACTATAAGCAGTTTTTCCTAACAAATGCAAGATATAACATTGGCTATCTCCGCAAGGAAACATCAGATCTGCACAACTCATGGTTTTTTGGTCTTCGGGGAGGATGGGGAACATGAAAATGTGTTTGTTTTTCGAATTTGACCTCTATCTGAAATGGGCACTTTTCATGCTATAAGCAGTTTTTCCTAACAAATGCAAGATATAACATGGGATATCTCCGCAAGGAAACATGAGATCTGCAAAAGTTATTTTTTTTTGGTCTTCGGGGAGGATGGGGAACATGAATATGTGTTTGTTTTTCGAATTTGAGATCTGTCTGCAATGGGCACTTTTCATACTATAAGCAGTTTTTCCTAACAAATGCAAGCTATAACATGGGCTATCTCCGCAAGGAAACATGAGAACTGCAAACGTTATGGTTTTTTGGTCTTCGGGGAGGATGGGGAACATGAATATGTTTTTTTTTTCGAATTTGACCTCTATCTGAAATGGGCACTTTTCATGCTTATAAGCAGTTTTTCCTAACAAATGCAAGATATAACATGGGATATCTCCGCAAGGAAACATGAGATCTGCAAAAGTTATAGTTTTTTGGTCTTCGGGGAGGATGGGGAACATGAATATGTGTTTGTTTTTCGAATTTGACCTCTATCTGAAATTAGCACTTTTCATGCTCTAAGCAGTTTTTCCTAACAAATGAAAGATATAACATTGGCTATCTCCGCAAGGAAACATCAGATGTGCACAACTCATGGTTTTTTGGTCTTCGGGGAGGAGGGGGAACATGAATATGTGTTTGTTTTTCGAATTTGAGATCTTTCTGCAATGGGCACTTTTCATACTATAAGCAGTTTTTCCTAACAAATGCAAGATATAACATTGGCAATCTCCGCAAGGAAACATCAGATCTGCTCAACTCATGGTTTTTTGGTCTTCGGGGAGGAGGGGGAACATGAATATGTTTTGTTTTTCGAATTTGAGCTCTTTCTGCAATGGGCACTTTTCATACTATAAGCAGTTTTTCCTAACAAATGCAAGATATAACATGGGCTATCTCCGCAAGGAAACATGAGAACTGCAAACGTTATGGTTTTTTGGTCTTCGGGGAGGATGGGGAACATGAATATGTTTTTTTTTTCGAATTTGAGCTCTTTCTGCAATGGGCACTTTTCATGCTATAAGCACTTTTTCCTAACAAATGCAAGATATAGCATTGGCTATCTCCGCAAGGAAACATCAGATCTGCACAACTCATGGTTTTTTGGTCTTCGGGGAGGCTGGGGAACATGAAAATGTGTTTGTTTTTCGAATTTGACCTCTATCTGAAATGGGCACTTTTTATGCTATAAGCAGTTTTTCCAAACAAATGCAAGATATAACATGGGCTATCTCCGCAAGGAAACATGAGATCTGCAAAAGTTATGGTTTTTTGGTCTTCGGGGAGGATGGGGAACATGAAAATGTGTTTGTTTTTCGAATTTGAGCTCTTTCTGCAATGAGCACTTTTCATGCTATAAGCAGTTTTTCCTAACAAATGCAAGATATAACATGGGCTATCTCCGCAAGGAAACATGAGGTCTGCAAACGTTATGGTTTTTTGGTCTTCGGGGAGGATGGGGAACATGAATATGTTTTTGTTTTTCGAATTTGAGCTCTATCTGAAATGAGCACTTTTCATGCTCTAAGCAGTTTTTCCTAACAAATGCAAGATATAACATTGGCTATCTCCACAACGAAACATCAGATCTGCACAACTCATGGTTTTTTGGTCTTCGGGGAGGATGGGGAACATGAATATGTGATTGTTTTTCGAATTTGAGCTCTTTCTGCAATGGGCACTTTTCATACTATAAGCAGTTTTTCCTAACAAATGCAAGATATAACATGGGATATCTCCACAAGGAAACATCAGATCTGCACAACTCATGGTTTTTTGGTCTTCGGGGAGGATGGGGAACATGAATATGTGATTGTTTTTCTAATTTGAGCTCTTTCTGCAATGGGCACTTTTCATACTATAAGCAGTTTTTCCTAACAAATGCAAGATATAACATTGGCTATCTCCGCAAGGAAACATCAGATCTGCACAACTTATGGTTTTTTGGTCTTCGGGGAGGATGGGGAACATGAAAATGTGTTTGTTTTTCGAATTTGACCTCTATGTGAAATGGGCACTTTTCATGCTATAAGCAGTTTTTCCTAACAAATGCAAGATATAACATGGGATATCTCCGCAAGGAAACATGAGATCTGCAAAAGTTATTTTTTTTTGGTCTTCGGGGAGGATGGGGAACATGAATATGTGTTTGTTTTTCGAATTTGAGATCTTTCTGCAATGGGCACTTTTCATACTATAAGCAGTTTTTCCTAACAAATGCAAGCTATAACATTGGCAATCTCCGCAAGGAAACATCAGATCTGCTCAACTCATGGTTTTTTGGTCTTCGGGGAGGAGGGGGAACATGAATATGTGTTTGTTTTTCGAATTTGACCTCAATCTGAAATGGGCACTTTTCATGCTATAAGCAGTTTTTCCTAACAAATGCAAGATATAACATGGGATATCTCCGCAAGGAAACATGAGATCTGCAAAAGTTATTTTTTTTTGGTCTTCGGGGAGGATGGGGAACATGAATATGTGTTTGTTTTTCGAATTTGAGATCTTTCTGCAATGGGCACTTTTCATACTATAAGCAGTTTTTCCTAACAAATGCAAGCTATAACATTGGCAATCTCCGCAAGGAAACATCAGATCTGCTCAACTCATGGTTTTTTGGTCTTCGGGGAGGATGGGGAACATGAAAATGTGTTTGTTTTTCGAATTTGACCTCTATCTGAAATGGGCACTTTTCATGCTTATAAGCAGTTTTTCCTAACAAATGCAAGATGTAACATGGGATATCTCCGCAAGGAAACATGAGATCTGCAAAAGTTATAGTTTTTTGGTCTTCGGGGAGGATGGGGAACATGAATATGTGTTTGTTTTTCGAATTTGACCTCTATCTGAAATTAGCACTTTTCATGCTCTAAGCAGTTTTTCCTAACAAATGCAAGATATAACATTGGCTATCTCCGCAAGGAAACATCAGATCTGCACAACTCATGGTTTTTTGGTCTTCGGGGAGGATGGGGAACATGAATATTTGTTTGTTTTTCGAATTTGAGATCTTTCTGCAATGGGCACTTTTCAAACTGTAAGCAGTTTTTCCTAACAAATGCAAGATTTAACATTGGCTATCTCCGCAAGGAAACATCAGATCTGCAAAACTCATGGTTTTTTGGTCTTCGGGGAGGAGGGGGAACATGAATATGTGTTTGTTTTTCGAATTTGAGATCTTTCTGCAATGGGCACTTTTCATACTATAAGCAGTTTTTCCTAACAAATGCAAGATATAACATGGGATATCTCCGCAAGGAAACATGAGATCTGCAAACGTTATTGTTTTTTGGTCTTCGGAGAGGATGGGGAACATGAATATGTGTTTGTTTTTCGAATTTGACCTCTATCTGAAATGAGCACTTTTCATGCTCTAAGCAGTTTTTCCTAACAAATGCAAGATATAACATTGGCTATCTCTGCAAGGAAACATCAGATCTGCACAACTCATGGTTTTTTGGTCTTCGGGGAGGAGGGGGAACATGAATATGTGTTTGTTTTTCGAATTTGAGATCTTTCTGCAATGGGCACTTTCCATACTATAAGCAGTTTTTCCTAACAAATGCAAGATATAACATTGGCAATCTCCGCAAGGAAACATCAGATCTGCTCAACTCATGGTTTTTTGGTCTTCGGGGAGGAGGGGGAACATGAATATGTTTTGTTTTTCGAATTTGAGCTCTTTCTGCAATGGGCACTTTTCATACTATAAGCAGTTTTTCCTAACAAATGCAAGATATAACATGGGCTATCTCCGCAAGGAAACATGAGATCTGCAAACGTTATGGTTTTTTGGTCTTCGGGGAGGATGGGGAACATGAATATGTTTTTGTTTTTCGAATTTGAGCTCTTTCTGCAATGGGCACTTTTCATGCTATAAGCACTTTTTCCTAACAAATGCAAGATATAGCATTGGCTATCTCCGCAAGGAAACATCAGATCTGCACAACTCATGGTTTTTTGGTCTTCGGGGAGGCTGGGGAACATGAAAATGTGTTTGTTTTTCGAATTTGACCTCTATCTGAAATGGGCACTTTTCATGCTATAAGCAGTTTTTCCTAACAAATGCAAGATATAACATGGGCTATCTCCCCAAGGAAACATGAGATCTGCAAAAGTTATGGTTTTTTGGTCTTCGGGGAGGATGGGGAACATGAAAATGTGTTTGTTTTTCGAATTTGAGCTCTTTCTGCAATGAGCACTTTTCATGCTATAAGCAGTTTTTCCTAACAAATGCAAGATATAACATGGGCTATCTCCGCAAGGAAACATGAGGTCTGCAAACGTTATGGTTTTTTGGTCTTCGGGGAGGATGGGGAACATGAATATGTTTTTGTTTTTCGAATTTGAGCTCTATCTGAAATGAGCACTTTTCATGCTCTAAGCAGTTTTTCCTAACAAATGCAAGATATAACATTGGCTATCTCCACAAGGAAACATCAGATCTGCACAACTCATGGTTTTTTGGTCTTCGGGGAGGATGGGGAACATGAATATGTGATTGTTTTTCGAATTTGAGCTCTTTCTGCAATGGGCACTTTTCATACTATAAGCAGTTTTTCCTAACAAATGCAAGATATAACATGGGCTATCTCCGCAAGGAAACATGAGGTCTGCAAACGTTATGGTTTTTTGGTCTTCGGGGAGGATGGGGAACATGAATATGTTTTTGTTTTTCGAATTTGAGCTCTATCTGAAATGAGCACTTTTCATGCTCTTAGCAGTTTTTCCTAACAAATGCAAGATATAACATGGGCTATCTCCACAAGGAAACATCAGATCTGCACAACTCATGGTTTTTTGGTCTTCGGGGAGGATGGGGAACATGAATATGTGATTGTTTTTCGAATTTGAGCTCTTTCTGCAATGGGCACTTTTCATACTATAAGCAGTTTTTCCTAACAAATGCAAGATATAACATGGGATATCTCCGCAAGGAAACATGAGATCTGCAAAAGTTATAGTTTTTTGGTCTTCGGGGAGGATGGGGAACATGAATATGTGTTTGTTTTTCGAATTTGACCTCTATCTGAAATTAGCACTTTTCATGCTCTAAGCAGTTTTTCCTAACAAATGCAAGATATAACATTGGCAATCTCCGCAAGGAAACATCAGATCTGCTCAACTCATGGTTTTTTGGTCTTCGGGGAGGAGGGGGAACATGAATATGTTTTGTTTTTCAAATTTGAGCTCTTTCTGCAATGGGCACTTTTCATACTATAAGCAGTTTTTCCTAACAAATGCAAGATATAACATGGGCTATCTCCGCAAGGAAACATGAGATCTGCAAACGTTATGGTTTTTTGGTCTTCGGGGAGGATGGGGAACATGAATATGTTTTTGTTTTTCGAATTTGAGCTCTTTCTGCAATGGGCACTTTTCATGCTATAAGCACTTTTTCCTAACAAATGCAAGATATAGCATTGGCTATCTCCGCAAGGAAACATCAGATCTGCACAACTCATGGTTTTTTGGTCTTCGGGGAGGCTGGGGAACATGAAAATGTGTTTGTTTTTCGAATTTGACCTCTATCTGAAATGGGCACTTTTCATGCTATAAGCAGTTTTTCCTAACAAATGCAAGATATAACATGGGCTATCTCCCCAAGGAAACATGAGATCTGCAAAAGTTATGGTTTTTTGGTCTTCGGGGAGGATGGGGAACATGAAAATGTGTTTGTTTTTCGAATTTGAGCTCTTTCTGCAATGAGCACTTTTCATGCTATAAGCAGTTTTTCCTAACAAATGCAAGATATAACATGGGCTATCTCCGCAAGGAAACATGAGGTCTGCAAACGTTATGGTTTTTTGGTCTTCGGGGAGGATGGGGAACATGAATATGTTTTTGTTTTTCGAATTTGAGCTCTATCTGAAATGAGCACTTTTCATGCTCTAAGCAGTTTTTCCTAACAAATGCAAGATATAACATTGGCTATCTCCACAAGGAAACATCAGATCTGCACAACTCATGGTTTTTTGGTCTTCGGGGAGGATGGGGAACATGAATATGTGATTGTTTTTCGAATTTGAGCTCTTTCTGCAATGGGCACTTTTCATACTATAAGCAGTTTTTCCTAACAAATGCAAGATATAACATGGGCTATCTCCGCAAGGAAACATGAGGTCTGCAAACGTTATGGTTTTTTGGTCTTCGGGGAGGATGGGGAACATGAATATGTGTTTGTTTTTCGAATTTGACCTCTATCTGAAATTAGCACTTTTCATGCTCTAAGCAGTTTTTCCTAACAAATGCAAGATATAACATTGGCAATCTCCGCAAGGAAACATCAGATCTGCTCAACTCATGGTTTTTTGGTCTTCGGGGAGGAGGGGGAACATGAATATGTTTTGTTTTTCGAATTTGAGCTCTTTCTGCAATCGGCACTTTTCATACTATAAGCAGTTTTTCCTAACAAATGCAAGATATAACATGGGCTATCTCCGCAAGGAAACATGAGATCTGCAAACGTTATGGTTTTTTGGTCTTCGGGGAGGATGGGGAACATGAATATGTTTTGTTTTTCGAATTTGAGCTCTTTCTGCAATGGGCACTTTTCATACTATAAGCAGTTTTTCCTAACAAATGCAAGCTATAACATTGGCAATCTCCGCAAGGAAACATTAGATCTGCTCAACTCATGGTTTTTTGGTCTTCGGGGAGGAGGGGGAACATGAAAATGTGTTTGTTTTTCGAATTTGACCTCTATCTGAAATGGGCACTTTTCATGCTATAAGCAGTTTTTCCTAACAAATGCAAGATATAACATGGGATATCTCCGCAAGGAAACATGAGATCTGCAAAAGTTATTTTTTTTTTTGGTCTTCGGGGAGGATGGGGAACATGAATATGTGTTTGTTTTTCGAATTTGAGCTCTTTGTGCAATGGGCACTTTTCATACTATAAGCAGTTTTTCCTAACAAATGCAAGCTATAACATTGGCAATCTCCGCATGGAAACATCAGATTTGCTCAACTAATGGTTTTTTGGTCTTCGGGGAGGAGGGGGAACATGAAAATGTGTTTGTTTTTCGAATTTGACCTCTATCTGAAATGGGCACTTTTCATGCTATAAGCAGTTTTTCCTAACAAATGCAAGATATAACATGGGATATCTCCGCAAGGAAACATGAGATCTGCAAAAGTTATTTTTTTTTGGTCTTCGGGGAGGATGGGGAACATAAATATGTGTTTGTTTTTCGAATTTGAGATCTTTCTGCAATGGGCACTTTTCATACTATAAGCAGTTTTTCCTAACAAATGCAAGCTATAACATTGGCAATCTCCGCAAGGAAACATCAGATCTGCACAACTCATGGTTTTTTGTTCTTCGGGGAGGCGGGGGAACATGAAAATGTGTTTGTTTTTCGAATTTGACCTCTATCTGAAATGGGCACTTTTCATGCTATAAGCAGTTTTTCCTAACAAATGCAAGATATAACATGGGCTATCTCCGCAAGGAAACATGAGATCTGCACAACTCATGGTTTTGTGGTCTTCGGGGAGGATGGGGAACATGAATATTGTTTTTCGAATTTGAGCTCTTTCTGCAATGGGCACTTTTCATACTATAAGCAGTTTTTCCTAACAAATGCAAGATATAACATGGGCTATCTCCGCAAGGAAACATCAGATCTGCACAACTCATGGTTTTTTGGTCTTCGGGGAGGAGGGGGAACATGAATATGTGTTTGTTTTTCGAATTTGAGATCTTTCTGCAATGGGCACTTTTCATACTATAAGCAGTTTTTCCTAACAAATGCAAGATATAACATGGGATATCTCCGCAAGGAAACATGAGATCTGCAAACGTTATTGTTTTTTGGTCTTCGGAGAGGATGGGGAACATGAATATGTGTTTGTTTTTCGAATTTGACCTCTATCTGAAATGAGCACTTTTCATGCTCTAAGCAGTTTTTCCTAACAAATGCAAGATATAACATTGGCTATCTCTGCAAGGAAACATCAGATCTGCACAACTCATGGTTTTTTGGTCTTCGGGGAGGAGGGGGAACATGAATATGTGTTTGTTTTTCGAATTTGAGATCTTTCTGCAATGGGCACTTTCCATACTATAAGCAGTTTTTCCTAACAAATGCAAGATATAACATTGGCTATCTCCGCAAGGAAACATCAGATCTGCACAACTCATGGTTTTTTGGTCTTCGGGGAGGATGGGGAACATGAATATGTGATTGTTTTTCGAATTTGAGCTCTTTCTGCAATGGGCACTTTTCATGCTAATAAGCAGTTTTTCCTAACAAATGCAAGATATAACATTGGCTATCTCCGCAAGGAAACATCAGATCTGCACAACCCATGGTTTTTTGGTCTTTGGGGAGGATGGGGAACATGAATATGTGTTTGTTTTTCGAATTTGAGATCTTTCTGCAATGGGCACTTTTCATACTATAAGCACTTTTTCCTAAAAAATGCAAGATATAACATTGGCTATCTCCGCAAGGAAACATCAGATCTGCACAACTCATGGTTTTTTGTTCTTCAGGGAGGCGGGGGAACATGAAAATGTGTTTGTTTTTCGAATTTGACCTCTATCTGAAATGGGCACTTTTCATGCTATAAGCAGTTTTTCCTAACAAATGCAAGATATAACATGGGCTATCTCCGCAAGGAAATATGAGATCTGCAAAAGTTATAGTTTTTTGGTCTTCGGGGAGGAGGGGGAACATGAATATGTGTTTGTTTTTCGAATTTGAGATCTTTCTGCAATGGGCACTTTTCATACTATAAGCACTTTTTCCTAAAAAATGCAAGATATAACATTGGCTATCTCCGCAAGGAAACATCAGATCTGCACAACTCATGGTTTTTTGTTCTTCGGGGAGGCGGGGGAACATGAAAATGTGTTTGTTTTTCGAATTTGACCTCTATCTGAAATGGGCACTTTTCATGCTATAAGCAGTTTTTCCTAACAAATGCAAGATATAACATGGGCTATCTCCGCAAGGAAACATGAGATCTGCACAACTCATGGTTTTGTGGTCTTCGGGGAGGATGGGGAACATGAATATGTGATTGTTTTTCGAATTTGAGCTCTTTCTGCAATGGGCACTTTTCATACTATAAGCAGTTTTTCCTAACAAATGCAAGATATAACATGGGCTATCTCCGCAAGGAAACATCAGATCTGCACAACTCATGGTTTTTTGGTCTTCGGGGAGGATGGGGAACATGAATATGTGTTTGTTTTTCGAATTTGAGCTCTTTCTGCAATGGGCACTTTTCATACTATAAGCAGTTTTTCCTAACAAATGCAAGATATAACATGGGCTATCTCCGCAAGGAAACATGAGATCTGCAAACGTTATGGTTTTTTGGTCTTCGGGGAGGATGGGGAACATGAATATGTTTTTGTTTTTCGAATTTGAGCTCTATCTGAAATGAGCACTTTTCATGCTCTAAGCAGTTTTTCCTAACAAATGCAAGATATAACATTGGCTATCTCCGCAAGGAAACATCAGATCTGCACAACTCATGGTTTTTTGGTCTTCGGGGAGGATGGGGAACATGAATATGTGATTGTTTTTCGAATTTGAGCTCTTTCTGCAATGGGCACTTTTCATACTATAAGCAGTTTTTCCTAACAAATGCAAGATATAACATGGGCTATCTCCGCAAGGAAACATGAGATCTGCCAAAGTTATGGTTTTTTGTTCTTCGGGGAGGATGGGGAACATGAATATGTGTTTGTTTTTCGAATTTGAGATCTTTCTGCAATGGGCACTTTTCATACTGTAAGCAGTTTTTCCTAACAAATGCAAGATTTAACATTGGCTATCTCCGCAAGGAAACATCAGATCTGCTCAACCCATGGTTTTTTGGTCTTCGGGGAGGAGGGGGAACATGAATATGTGTTTCTTTTTCGAATTTGAGCTCTTTCTGCAATGGGCACTTTTCATACTATAAGCAGTTTTTCCTAACAAATGCAAGATATAACATGGGCTATCTCCGCAAGGAAACATCAGATCTGCATAACTCATGGTTTTTTGGTCTTCGGGGAGGATGGGGAACATGAATATGTGATTGTTTTTCGAATTTGAGCTCTTTCTGCAATGGGCACTTTTCATGCTAATAAGCAGTTTTTCCTAACAAATGCAAGATATAACATTGGCTATCTCTGCAAGGAAACATCAGATCTGCACAACTCATGGTTTTTTGGTCTTCGGGGAGGATGGGGAACATGAATATGTGTTTGTTTTTCGAATTTGAGCTCTTTCTGCAATGGGCACTTTTCATACTATAAGCAGTTTTTCCTAACAAATGCAAGATATAACATGGGCTATCTCCGCAAGGAAACATGAGATCTGCAAACGTTATGGTTTTTTGGTCTTCGGGGAGGATGGGGAACATGAATATGTTTTTGTTTTTCGAATTTGAGCTCTATCTGAAATGAGCACTTTTCATGCTCTAAGCAGTTTTTCCTAACAAATGCAAGATATAACATTGGCTATCTCCGCAAGGAAACATCAGATCTGCACAACTCATGGTTTTTTGGTCTTCGGGGAGGATGGGGAACATGAATATGTGATTGTTTTTCGAATTTGAGCTCTTTCTGCAATGGGCACTTTTCATACTATAAGCAGTTTTTCCTAACAAATGCAAGATATAACATGGGCTATCTCCGCAAGGAAACATGAGATCTGCCAAAGTTATGGTTTTTTGTTCTTCGGGGAGGATGGGGAACATGAATATGTGTTTGTTTTTCGAATTTGACCTCTATCTGAAATGAGCACTTTTCATGCTCTAAGCAGTTTTTCCTAACAAATGCAAGATATAACATTGGCTATCTCCGCAAGGAAACATCAGATCTGCACAACTCATGGTTTTTTGGTCTTCGGGGAGGATGGGGAACATGAATATGTGATTGTTTTTCGATTTTGAGCTCTTTCTGCAATGGGCACTTTTCATGCTATAAGCAGTTTTTCCTAACAAATGCAAGATATAACATTGGCTATCTCCGCAAGGAAACATCAGATCTGCACAACTCATGGTTTTTTGGTCTTCGGGGAGGCTGGGGAACATGAAAATGTGTTTGTTTTTCGAATTTGACCTCTATCTGAAATGGGCACTTTTCATGCTATAAGCAGTTTTTCCTAACAAATGCAAGATATAACATGGGCTATCTCCCCAAGGAAACATGAGATCTGCAAAAGTTATGGTTTTTTGGTCTTCGGGGAGGATGGGGAACATGAAAATGTGTTTGTTTTTCGAATTTGAGCTCTTTCTGCAATGAGCACTTTTCATGCTATAAGCAGTTTTTCCTAACAAATGCAAGATATAACATGGGCTATCTCCACAAGGAAACATCAGATCTGCACAACTCATGGTTTTTTGGTCTTCGGGGAGGATGGGGAACATGAATATGTGATTGTTTTTCGAATTTGAGCTCTTTCTGCAATGGGCACTTTTCATACTATAAGCAGTTTTTCCTAACAAATGCAAGATATAACATTGGCTATCTCCGCAAGGAAACATCAGATCTGCACAACTCATGGTTTTTTGGTCTTCGGGGAGGATGGGGAACATGAAAATGTGTTTGTTTTTCGAATTTGACCTCTATCTGAAATGGGCACTTTTCATGCTATAAGCAGTTTTTCCTAACAAATGCAAGATATAACATGGGATATCTCCGCAAGGAAACATGAGATCTGCAAAAGTTATTTTTTTTTGGTCTTCGGGGAGGATGGGGAACATGAATATGTGTTTGTTTTTCGAATTTGAGATCTTTCTGCAATGGGCACTTTTCATACTATAAGCAGTTTTTCCTAACAAATGCAAGATATAACATGGGCTATCTCCGCAAGGAAACATGAGATCTGCCAAAGTTATGGTTTTTTGTTCTTCGGGGAGGATGGGGAACATGAATATGTGTTTGTTTTTCGAATTTGACCTCTATCTGAAATGAGCACTTTTCATGCTCTAAGCAGTTTTTCCTAACAAATGCAAGATATAACATTGGCTATCTCCGCAAGGAAACATCAGATCTGCACAACTCATGGTTTTTTGGTCTTCGGGGAGGATGGGGAACATGAATATGTGATTGTTTTTCGATTTTGAGCTCTTTCTGCAATGGGCACTTTTCATGCTATAAGCAGTTTTTCCTAACAAATGCAAGATATAACATTGGCTATCTCCGCAAGGAAACATCAGATCTGCACAACTCATGGTTTTTTGGTCTTCGGGGAGGCTGGGGAACATGAAAATGTGTTTGTTTTTCGAATTTGACCTCTATCTGAAATGGGCACTTTTCATGCTATAAGCAGTTTTTCCTAACAAATGCAAGATATAACATGGGCTATCTCCCCAAGGAAACATGAGATCTGCAAAAGTTATGGTTTTTTGGTCTTCGGGGAGGATGGGGAACATGAAAATGTGTTTGTTTTTCGAATTTGAGCTCTTTCTGCAATGAGCACTTTTCATGCTATAAGCAGTTTTTCCTAACAAATGCAAGATATAACATGGGCTATCTCCGCAAGGAAACATGAGGTCTGCAAACGTTATGGTTTTTTGGTCTTCGGGGAGGATGGGGAACATGAATATGTTTTTGTTTTTCGAATTTGAGCTCTATCTGAAATGAGCACTTTTCATGCTCTTAGCAGTTTTTCCTAACAAATGCAAGATATAACATGGGCTATCTCCACAAGGAAACATCAGATCTGCACAACTCATGGTTTTTTGGTCTTCGGGGAGGATGGGGAACATGAATATGTGATTGTTTTTCGAATTTGAGCTCTTTCTGCAATGGGCACTTTTCATACTATAAGCAGTTTTTCCTAACAAATGCAAGATATAACATTGGCTATCTCCGCAAGGAAACATCAGATCTGCACAACTCATGGTTTTTTGGTCTTCGGGGAGGATGGGGAACATGAAAATGTGTTTGTTTTTCGAATTTGACCTCTATCTGAAATGGGCACTTTTCATGCTATAAGCAGTTTTTCCTAACAAATGCAAGATATAACATGGGATATCTCCGCAAGGAAACATGAGATCTGCAAAAGTTATTTTTTTTTGGTCTTCGGGGAGGATGGGGAACATGAATATGTGTTTGTTTTTCGAATTTGAGATCTTTCTGCAATGGGCACTTTTCATACTATAAGCAGTTTTTCCTAACAAATGCAAGCTATAACATTGGCAATCTCCGCAAGGAAACATTAGATCTGCTCAACTCATGGTTTTTTGGTCTTCGGGGAGGAGGGGGAACATGAAAATGTGTTTGTTTTTCGAATTTGACCTCTATCTGAAATGGGCACTTTTCATGCTATAAGCAGTTTTTCCTAACAAATGCAAGATATAACATGGGATATCTCCGCAAGGAAACATGAGATCTGCAAAAGTTATTTTTTTTTTGGTCTTCGGGGAGGATGGGGAACATGAATATGTGTTTGTTTTTCGAATTTGAGCTCTTTGTGCAATGGGCACTTTTCATACTATAAGCAGTTTTTCCTAACAAATGCAAGCTATAACATTGGCAATCTCCGCATGGAAACATCAGATTTGCTCAACTAATGGTTTTTTGGTCTTCGGGGAGGAGGGGGAACATGAAAATGTGTTTGTTTTTCGAATTTGACCTCTATCTGAAATGGGCACTTTTCATGCTATAAGCAGTTTTTCCTAACAAATGCAAGATATAACATGGGATATCTCCGCAAGGAAACATGAGATCTGCAAAAGTTATTTTTTTTTGGTCTTCGGGGAGGATGGGGAACATGAATATGTGTTTGTTTTTCGAATTTGAGATCTTTCTGCAATGGGCACTTTTCATACTATAAGCAGTTTTTCCTAACAAATGCAAGCTATAACATTGGCAATCTCCGCAAGGAAACATCAGATCTGCACAACTCATGGTTTTTTGTTCTTCGGGGAGGCGGGGGAACATGAAAATGTGTTTGTTTTTCGAATTTGACCTCTATCTGAAATGGGCACTTTTCATGCTATAAGCAGTTTTTCCTAACAAATGCAAGATATAACATGGGCTATCTCCGCAAGGAAACATGAGATCTGCACAACTCATGGTTTTGTGGTCTTCGGGGAGGATGGGGAACATGAATATTGTTTTTCGAATTTGAGCTCTTTCTGCAATGGGCACTTTTCATACTATAAGCAGTTTTTCCTAACAAATGCAAGATATAACATGGGCTATCTCCGCAAGGAAACATCAGATCTGCACAACTCATGGTTTTTTGGTCTTCGGGGAGGAGGGGGAACATGAATATGTGTTTGTTTTTCGAATTTGAGATCTTTCTGCAATGGGCACTTTTCATACTATAAGCAGTTTTTCCTAACAAATGCAAGATATAACATGGGATATCTCCGCAAGGAAACATGAGATCTGCAAACGTTATTGTTTTTTGGTCTTCGGAGAGGATGGGGAACATGAATATGTGTTTGTTTTTCGAATTTGACCTCTATCTGAAATGAGCACTTTTCATGCTCTAAGCAGTTTTTCCTAACAAATGCAAGATATAACATTGGCTATCTCTGCAAGGAAACATCAGATCTGCACAACTCATGGTTTTTTGGTCTTCGGGGAGGAGGGGGAACATGAATATGTGTTTGTTTTTCGAATTTGAGATCTTTCTGCAATGGGCACTTTCCATACTATAAGCAGTTTTTCCTAACAAATGCAAGATATAACATTGGCTATCTCCGCAAGGAAACATCAGATCTGCACAACTCATGGTTTTTTGGTCTTCGGGGAGGATGGGGAACATGAATATGTGATTGTTTTTCGAATTTGAGCTCTTTCTGCAATGGGCACTTTTCATGCTAATAAGCAGTTTTTCCTAACAAATGCAAGATATAACATTGGCTATCTCCGCAAGGAAACATCAGATCTGCACAACCCATGGTTTTTTGGTCTTCGGGGAGGATGGGGAACATGAATATGTGTTTGTTTTTCGAATTTGAGATCTTTCTGCAATGGGCACTTTTCATACTATAAGCACTTTTTCCTAAAAAATGCAAGATATAACATTGGCTATCTCCGCAAGGAAACATCAGATCTGCACAACTCATGGTTTTTTGTTCTTCAGGGAGGCGGGGGAACATGAAAATGTGTTTGTTTTTCGAATTAGACCTCTATCTGAAATGGGCACTTTTCATGCTATAAGCAGTTTTTCCTAACAAATGCAAGATATAACATGGGCTATCTCCGCAAGGAAATATGAGATCTGCAAAAGTTATAGTTTTTTGGTCTTCGGGGAGGAGGGGGAACATGAATATGTGTTTGTTTTTCGAATTTGAGATCTTTCTGCAATGGGCACTTTTCATACTATAAGCACTTTTTCCTAAAAAATGCAAGATATAACATTGGCTATCTCCGCAAGGAAACATCAGATCTGCACAACTCATGGTTTTTTGTTCTTCGGGGAGGCGGGGGAACATGAAAATGTGTTTGTTTTTCGAATTTGACCTCTATCTGAAATGGGCACTTTTCATGCTATAAGCAGTTTTTCCTAACAAATGCAAGATATAACATGGGCTATCTCCGCAAGGAAACATGAGATCTGCACAACTCATGGTTTTGTGGTCTTCGGGGAGGATGGGGAACATGAATATGTGATTGTTTTTCGAATTTGAGCTCTTTCTGCAATGGGCACTTTTCATACTATAAGCAGTTTTTCCTAACAAATGCAAGATATAACATTGGCTATCTCCGCAAGGAAACATCAGATCTGCACAACTCATGGTTTTTTGGTCTTCGGGGAGGAGGGGGGACATGAATATGTGTTTCTTTTTAGAATTTGAGCTCTTTCTGCAATGGGCCCTTTTCATACCATAAGCACTTTTTCCTAACAAATGCAAGATATAACATGGGCTATCTCCGCAAGGAAACATCAGATCTGCACAACTCATGGTTTTTTGTTCTTCGGGGAGGATGGGGAACATGAATATGTGTTTGTTTTTCGAATTTGACCTCTATCTGAAATGAGCACTTTTCATGCTCTAAGCAGTTTTTCCTAACAAATGCAAGATATAACATTGGCTATCTCCGCAAGGAAACATCAGATCTGCACAACTCATGGTTTTTTGGTCTTCGGGGAGGATGGGGAACATGAATATTTGTTTGTTTTTCGAATTTGAGATCTTTCTGCAATGGGCACTTTTCATACTGTAAGCAGTTTTTCCTAACAAATGCAAGATTTAACATTGGCTATCTCCGCAAGGAAACATCAGATCTGCAAAACTCATGGTTTTTTGGTCTTCGGGGAGGAGGGGGAACATGAATATGTGTTTGTTTTTCGAATTTGAGATCTTTCTGCAATGGGCACTTTTCATACTATAAGCAGTTTTTCCTAACAAATGCAAGATATAACATGGGATATCTCCGCAAGGAAACATGAGATCTGCAAACGTTATTGTTTTTTGGTCTTCGGAGAGGATGGGGAACATGAATATGTGTTTGTTTTTCGAATTTGACCTCTATCTGAAATGAGCACTTTTCATGCTCTAAGCAGTTTTTCCTAACAAATGCAAGATATAACATTGGCTATCTCTGCAAGGAAACATCAGATCTGCACAACTCATGGTTTTTTGGTCTTCGGGGAGGAGGGGGAACATGAATATGTGTTTGTTTTTCGAATTTGAGATCTTTCTGCAATGGGCACTTTCCATACTATAAGCAGTTTTTCCTAACAAATGCAAGATATAACATTGGCTATCTCCGCAAGGAAACATCAGATCTGCACAACTCATGGTTTTTTGGTCTTCGGGTAGGATGGGGAACATGAATATGTGATTGTTTTTCGAATTTGAGCTCTTTCTGCAATGGGCACTTTTCATGCTAATAAGCAGTTTTTCCTAACAAATGCAAGATATAACATTGGCTATCTCCGCAAGGAAACATCAGATCTGCACAACCCATGGTTTTTTGGTCTTCTGGGAGGATGGGGAACATGAATATGTGTTTGTTTTTCGAATTTGAGATCTTTCTGCAATGGGCACTTTTCATACTGTAAGCAGTTTTTCCTAACAAATGCAAGATTTAACATTGGCTATCTCCGCAAGGAAACATCAGATCTGCTCAACCCATGGTTTTTTGGTCTTCGGGGAGGAGGGGGAACATGAATATGTGTTTCTTTTTCGAATTTGAGCTCTTTCTGCAATGGGCACTTTTCATACTATAAGCAGTTTTTCCTAACAAATGCAAGATATAACATGGGCTATCTCCGCAAGGAAACATCAGATCTGCATAACTCATGGTTTTTTGGTCTTCGGGGAGGATGGGGAACATGAATATGTGATTGTTTTTCGAATTTGAGCTCTTTCTGCAATGGGCACTTTTCATGCTAATAAGCAGTTTTTCCTAACAAATGCAAGATATAACATTGGCTATCTCTGCAAGGAAACATCAGATCTGCACAACTCATGGTTTTTTGGTCTTCGGGGAGGATGGGGAACATGAATATGTGTTTGTTTTTCGAATTTGAGCTCTTTCTGCAATGGGCACTTTTCATACTATAAGCAGTTTTTCCTAACAAATGCAAGATATAACATGGGCTATCTCCGCAAGGAAACATGAGATCTGCAAACGTTATGGTTTTTTGGTCTTCGGGGAGGATGGGGAACATGAATATGTTTTTGTTTTTCGAATTTGAGCTCTATCTGAAATGAGCACTTTTCATGCTCTAAGCAGTTTTTCCTAACAAATGCAAGATATAACATTGGCTATCTCCGCAAGGAAACATCAGATCTGCACAACTCATGGTTTTTTGGTCTTCGGGGAGGATGGGGAACATGAATATGTGATTGTTTTTCGAATTTGAGCTCTTTCTGCAATGGGCACTTTTCATACTATAAGCAGTTTTTCCTAACAAATGCAAGATATAACATGGGCTATCTCCGCAAGGAAACATGAGATCTGCCAAAGTTATGGTTTTTTGTTCTTCGGGGAGGATGGGGAACATGAATATGTGTTTGTTTTTCGAATTTGACCTCTATCTGAAATGAGCACTTTTCATGCTCTAAGCAGTTTTTCCTAACAAATGCAAGATATAACATTGGCTATCTCCGCAAGGAAACATCAGATCTGCACAACTCATGGTTTTTTGGTCTTCGGGGAGGATGGGGAACATGAATATGTGATTGTTTTTCGATTTTGAGCTCTTTCTGCAATGGGCACTTTTCATGCTATAAGCAGTTTTTCCTAACAAATGCAAGATATAACATTGGCTATCTCCGCAAGGAAACATCAGATCTGCACAACTCATGGTTTTTTGGTCTTCGGGGAGGATGGGGAACATGAAAATGTGTTTGTTTTTCGAATTTGACCTCTATCTGAAATGGGCACTTTTCATGCTATAAGCAGTTTTTCCTAACAAATGCAAGATATAACATGGGATATCTCCGCAAGGAAACATGAGATCTGCAAAAGTTATGGTTTTTTGGTCTTCGGGGAGGATGGGGAACATGAATATGTGATTGTTTTTCGAATTTGAGCTCTTTCAGCAATGGGCACTTTTCATACTGTAAGCAGTTTTTCCTAACAAATGCAAGATTTAACATTGGCTATCTCCGCAAGGAAACATCAGATCTGCTCAACCCATGGTTTTTTGGTCTTCGGGGAGGAGGGGGAACATGAATATGTGTTTCTTTTTCGAATTTGAGCTCTTTCTGCAATGGGCACTTTTCATACTATAAGCAGTTTTTCCTAACAAATGCAAGATATAACATGGGCTATCTCCGCAAGGAAACATGAGATCTGCAAACGTTATGGTTTTTTGGTCTTCGGGGAGGATGGGGAACATGAATATGTTTTTGTTTTTCGAATTTGAGCTCTATCTGAAATGAGCACTTTTCATGCTCTAAGCAGTTTTTCCTAACAAATGCAAGATATAACATGGGCTATCTCCGCAAGGAAACATGAGATCTGCACAACTCATGGTTTTGTGGTCTTCGGGGAGGATGGGGAACATGAATATGTGATTGTTTTTCGAATTTGAGCTCTTTCTGCAATGGGCACTTTTCATACTATAAGCAGTTTTTCCTAACAAATGCAAGATATAACATGGGCTATCTCCGCAAGGAAACATCAGATCTGCACAACTCATGGTTTTTTGGTCTTCGGGGAGGAGGGGGGACATGAATATGTGTTTCTTTTTAGAATTTGAGCTCTTTCTGCAATGGGCCCTTTTCATACCATAAGCACTTTTTCCTAACAAATGCAAGATATAACATGGGCTATCTCCGCAAGGAAACATCAGATCTGCACAACTCATGGTTTTTTGTTCTTCGGGGAGGATGGGGAACATGAATATGTGTTTGTTTTTCGAATTTGACCTCTATCTGAAATGAGCACTTTTCATGCTCTAAGCAGTTTTTCCTAACAAATGCAAGATATAACATTGGCTATCTCCGCAAGGAAACATCAGATCTGCACAACTCATGGTTTTTTGGTCTTCGGGGAGGATGGGGAACATGAATATTTGTTTGTTTTTCGAATTTGAGATCTTTCTGCAATGGGCACTTTTCATACTGTAAGCAGTTTTTCCTTACAAATGCAAGATTTAACATTGGCTATCTCCGCAAGGAAACATCAGATCTGCAAAACTCATGGTTTTTTGGTCTTCGGGGAGGAGGGGGAACATGAATATGTGTTTGTTTTTCGAATTTGAGATCTTTCTGCAATGGGCACTTTTCATACTATAAGCAGTTTTTCCTAACAAATGCAAGATATAACATGGGATATCTCCGCAAGGAAACATGAGATCTGCAAACGTTATTGTTTTTTGGTCTTCGGAGAGGATGGGGAACATGAATATGTGTTTGTTTTTCGAATTTGACCTCTATCTGAAATGAGCACTTTTCATGCTCTAAGCAGTTTTTCCTAACAAATGCAAGATATAACATTGGCTATCTCTGCAAGGAAACATCAGATCTGCACAACTCATGGTTTTTTGGTCTTCGGGGAGGAGGGGGAACATGAATATGTGTTTGTTTTTCGAATTTGAGATCTTTCTGCAATGGGCACTTTCCATACTATAAGCAGTTTTTCCTAACAAATGCAAGATATAACATTGGCTATCTCCGCAAGGAAACATCAGATCTGCACAACTCATGGTTTTTTGGTCTTCGGGGAGGATGGGGAACATGAATATGTGATTGTTTTTCGAATTTGAGCTCTTTCTGCAATGGGCACTTTTCATGCTAATAAGCAGTTTTTCCTAACAAATGCAAGATATAACATTGGCTATCTCCGCAAGGAAACATCAGATCTGCACAACCCATGGTTTTTTGGTCTTCGGGGAGGATGGGGAACATGAATATGTGTTTGTTTTTCGAATTTGAGATCTTTCTGCAATGGGCACTTTTCATACTGTAAGCAGTTTTTCCTAACAAATGCAAGATTTAACATTGGCTATCTCCGCAAGGAAACATCAGATCTGCTCAACCCATGGTTTTTTGGTCTTCGGGGAGGAGGGGGAACATGAATATGTGTTTCTTTTTCGAATTTGAGCTCTTTCTGCAATGGGCACTT
This sequence comes from Vipera ursinii, assembly GCF_947247035.1. Lineage (NCBI taxonomy): Eukaryota > Metazoa > Chordata > Lepidosauria > Squamata > Viperidae > Vipera > Vipera ursinii. The sequence continues at coordinate 578,650 of NC_139519.1, read as the reverse complement.
TTCATACTATAAGCAGTTTTTCCTAACAAATGCAAGATATAACATGGGCTATCTCCGCAAGGAAACATCAGATCTGCATAACTCATGGTTTTTTGGTCTTCGGGGAGGATGGGGAACATGAATATGTGATTGTTTTTCGAATTTGAGCTCTTTCTGCAATGGGCACTTTTCATGCTAATAAGCAGTTTTTCCTAACAAATGCAAGATATAACATTGGCTATCTCTGCAAGGAAACATCAGATCTGCACAACTCATGGTTTTTTGGTCTTCGGGGAGGATGGGGAACATGAATATGTGTTTGTTTTTCGAATTTGAGCTCTTTCTGCAATGGGCACTTTTCATACTATAAGCAGTTTTTCCTAACAAATGCAAGATATAACATGGGCTATCTCCGCAAGGAAACATGAGATCTGCAAACGTTATGGTTTTTTGGTCTTCGGGGAGGATGGGGAACATGAATATGTTTTTGTTTTTCGAATTTGAGCTCTATCTGAAATGAGCACTTTTCATGCTCTAAGCAGTTTTTCCTAACAAATGCAAGATATAACATTGGCTATCTCCGCAAGGAAACATCAGATCTGCACAACTCATGGTTTTTTGGTCTTCGGGGAGGATGGGGAACATGAATATGTGATTGTTTTTCGAATTTGAGCTCTTTCTGCAATGGGCACTTTTCATACTATAAGCAGTTTTTCCTAACAAATGCAAGATATAACATGGGCTATCTCCGCAAGGAAACATGAGATCTGCCAAAGTTATGGTTTTTTGTTCTTCGGGGAGGATGGGGAACATGAATATGTGTTTGTTTTTCGAATTTGACCTCTATCTGAAATGAGCACTTTTCATGCTCTAAGCAGTTTTTCCTAACAAATGCAAGATATAACATTGGCTATCTCCGCAAGGAAACATCAGATCTGCACAACTCATGGTTTTTTGGTCTTCGGGGAGGATGGGGAACATGAATATGTGATTGTTTTTCGATTTTGAGCTCTTTCTGCAATGGGCACTTTTCATGCTATAAGCAGTATTTCCTAACAAATGCAAGATATAACATTGGCTATCTCCGCAAGGAAACATCAGATCTGCACAACTCATGGTTTTTTGGTCTTCGGGGAGGATGGGGAACATGAAAATGTGTTTGTTTTTCGAATTTGACCTCTATCTGAAATGGGCACTTTTCATGCTATAAGCAGTTTTTCCTAACAAATGCAAGATATAACATGGGATATCTCCGCAAGGAAACATGAGATCTGCAAAAGTTATGGTTTTTTGGTCTTCGGGGAGGATGGGGAACATGAATATGTGATTGTTTTTCGAATTTGAGCTCTTTCTGCAATGGGCACTTTTCATACTGTAAGCAGTTTTTCCTAACAAATGCAAGATTTAACATTGGCTATCTCCGCAAGGAAACATCAGATCTGCTCAACCCATGGTTTTTTGGTCTTCGGGGAGGAGGGGGAACATGAATATGTGTTTCTTTTTCGAATTTGAGCTCTTTCTGCAATGGGCACTTTTCATACTATAAGCAGTTTTTCCTAACAAATGCAAGATATAACATGGGCTATCTCCGCAAGGAAACATGAGATCTGCAAACGTTATGGTTTTTTGGTCTTCGGGGAGGATGGGGAACATGAATATGTTTTTGTTTTTCGAATTTGAGCTCTATCTGAAATGAGCACTTTTCATGCTCTAAGCAGTTTTTCCTAACAAATGCAAGATATAACATTGGCTATCTCCGCAAGGAAACATCAGATCTGCACAACTCATGGTTTTTTGGTCTTCGGGGAGGATGGGGAACATGAAAATGTGTTTGTTTTTCGAATTTGACCTCTATCTGAAATGGGCACTTTTCATGCTATAAGCAGTTTTTCCTAACAAATGCAAGATATAACATGGGCTATCTCCGCAAGGAAACATGAGATCTGCAAAAGTTATGGTTTTTTGTTCTTCGGGGAGGATGGGGAACATGAATATGTGTTTGTTTTTCGAATTTGACCTCTATCTGCAATGGGCACTTTTCATGCTAATAAGCAGTTTTTCCTAACAAATGCAAGATATAACATTGGCTATCTCCGCAAGGAAACATCAGATCTGCAAACGTTATGGTTTTTTGGTCTTCGGGGAGGATGGGGAACATGAATATGTGTTTGTTTTTCGAATTTGAGATCTTTCTGCAATGGCAACTTTTCATACTGTAAGCACTTTTTCCTAAAAAATGCAAGATATAACATTGGCTATCTCCGCAAGGAAACATCAGATCTGCACAACCCATGGTTTTTTGGTCTTCGGGGAGGAGGGGGAACATGAATATGTGTTTCTTTTTCGAATTTGAGCTCTTTCTGCAATGGGCACTTTTCATACTATAAGCAGTTTTTCCTAACAAATGCAAGATATAACATGGGCTATCTCCGCAAGGAAACATGAGATCTGCACAACTCATGGTTTTGTGGTCTTCGGGGAGGATGGGGAACATGAATATGTGATTGTTTTTCGAATTTGAGCTCTTTCTGCAATGGGCACTTTTCATACTATAAGCAGTTTTTCCTAACAAATGCAAGATATAACATGGGCTATCTCCGCAAGGAAACATGAGATCTGCACAACTCATGGTTTTGTGGTCTTCGGGGAGGATGGGGAACATGAATATGTGATTGTTTTTCGAATTTGAGCTCTTTCTGCAATGGGCACTTTTCATACTATAAGCAGTTTTTCCTAACAAATGCAAGATATAACATGGGCTATCTCCGCAAGGAAACATCAGATCTGCACAACTCATGGTTTTTTGGTCTTCGGGGAGGAGGGGGGACATGAATATGTGTTTCTTTTTAGAATTTGAGCTCTTTCTGCAATGGGCCCTTTTCATACCATAAGCACTTTTTCCTAACAAATGCAAGATATAACATGGGCTATCTCCGCAAGGAAACATCAGATCTGCACAACTCATGGTTTTTTGTTCTTCGGGGAGGATGGGGAACATGAATATGTGTTTGTTTTTCGAATTTGACCTCTATCTGAAATGAGCACTTTTCATGCTCTAAGCAGTTTTTCCTAACAAATGCAAGATATAACATTGGCTATCTCCGCAAGGAAACATCAGATCTGCACAACTCATGGTTTTTTGGTCTTCGGGGAGGATGGGGAACATGAATATTTGTTTGTTTTTCGAATTTGAGATCTTTCTGCAATGGGCACTTTTCATACTGTAAGCAGTTTTTCCTAACAAATGCAAGATTTAACATTGGCTATCTCCGCAAGGAAACATCAGATCTGCACAACTCATGGTTTTTTGTTCTTCGGGGAGGATGGGGAACATGAATATGTGTTTGTTTTTCGAATTTGACCTCTATCTGAAATGAGCACTTTTCATGCTCTAAGCAGTTTTTCCTAACAAATGCAAGATATAACATTGGCTATCTCCGCAAGGAAACATCAGATCTGCACAACTCATGGTTTTTTGGTCTTCGGGGAGGATGGGGAACATGAATATTTGTTTGTTTTTCGAATTTGACATCTTTCTGCAATGGGCACTTTTCATACTGTAAGCAGTTTTTCCTAACAAATGCAAGATATAACATTGGCTATCTCCGCAAGGAAACATCAGATCTGCACAACTCATGGTTTTTTGGTCTTCGGGGAGGATGGGGAACATGAAAATCTGTTTGTTTTTCGAATTTGACCTCTATCTGAAATGGGCACTTTTCATGCTATAAGCAGTTTTTCCTAACAAATGCAAGATATAACATGGGATATCTCCGCAAGGAAACATGAGATCTGCAAAAGTTATGGTTTTTTGGTCTTCGGGGAGGATGGGGAACATGAATATGTGATTGTTTTTCGAATTTGAGCTCTTTCTGCAATGGGCACTTTTCATACTGTAAGCAGTTTTTCCTAACAAATGCAAGATTTAACATTGGCTATCTCCGCAAGGAAACATCAGATCTGCTCAACCCATGGTTTTTTGGTCTTCGGGGAGGAGGGGGGACATGAATATGTGTTTCTTTTTCGAATTTGAGCTCTTTCTGCAATGGGCACTTTTCATACTATAAGCAGTTTTTCCTAACAAATGCAAGATATAACATGGGCTATCTCCGCAAGGAAACATGAGATCTGCAAACGTTATGGTTTTTTGGTCTTCGGGGAGGATGGGGAACATGAATATGTTTTTGTTTTTCGAATTTGAGCTCTATCTGAAATGAGCACTTTTCATGCTCTAAGCAGTTTTTCCTAACAAATGCAAGATATAACATTGGCTATCTCCGCAAGGAAACATCAGATCTGCACAACTCATGGTTTTTTGGTCTTCGGGGAGGATGGGGAACATGAAAATGTGTTTGTTTTTCGAATTTGACCTCTATCTGAAATGGGCACTTTTCATGCTATAAGCAGTTTTTCCTAACAAATGCAAGATATAACATGGGCTATCTCCGCAAGGAAACATGAGATCTGCAAAAGTTATGGTTTTTTGTTCTTCGGGGAGGATGGGGAACATGAATATGTGTTTGTTTTTCGAATTTGACCTCTATCTGCAATGGGCACTTTTCATGCTAATAAGCAGTTTTTCCTAACAAATGCAAGATATAACATTGGCTATCTCCGCAAGGAAACATCAGATCTGCACAACCCATGGTTTTTTGGTCTTCGGGGAGGATGGGGAACATGAATATGTGTTTGTTTTTCGAATTTGAGATCTTTCTGCAATGGGCACTTTTCATACTGTAAGCAGTTTTTCCTAACAAATGCAAGATTTAACATTGGCTATCTCCGCAAGGAAACATCAGATCTGCTCAACCCATGGTTTTTTGGTCTTCGGGGAGGAGGGGGAACATGAATATGTGTTTCTTTTTCGAATTTGAGCTCTTTCTGCAATGGGCACTTTTCATACTATAAGCAGTTTTTCCTAACAAATGCAAGATATAACATGGGCTATCTCCGCAAGGAAACATCAGATCTGCACAACTCATGGTTTTTTGGTCTTCGGGGAGGATGGGGAACATGAATATGTGATTGTTTTTCGAATTTGAGCTCTTTCTGCAATGGGCACTTTTCATGCTAATAAGCAGTTTTTCCTAACAAATGCAAGGTATAACATTGGCTATCTCCGCAAGGAAACATGAGATCTGCAAACGTTATGGTTTTTTGGTCTTCGGGGAGGATGGGGAACATGAATATGTGTTTGTTTTTCGAATTTGAGATCTTTCTGCAGTGGCAACTTTTCATACTATAAGCACTTTTTCCTAAAAAATGCAAGATATAACATTGGCTATCTCCGCAAGGAAACATCAGATCTGCACAACTCATGGTTTTTTGTTCTTCGGGGAGGCGGGGGAACATGAAAATGTGTTTGTTTTTCGAATTTGACCTCTATCTGAAATGGGCACTTTTCATGCTATAAGCAGTTTTTCCTAACAAATGCAAGATATAACATGGGCTATCTCCGCAAGGAAACATGAGATCTGCACAACTCATGGTTTTGTGGTCTTCGGGGAGGATGGGGAACATGAATATGTGATTGTTTTTCGAATTTGAGCTCTTTCTGCAATGGGCACTTTTCATACTATAAGCAGTTTTTCCTAACAAATGCAAGATATAACATGGGCTATCTCCGCAAGGAAACATGAGATCTGCACAACTCATGGTTTTGTGGTCTTCGGGGAGGATGGGGAACATGAATATGTGATTGTTTTTCGAATTTGAGCTCTTTCTGCAATGGGCACTTTTCATACTATAAGCAGTTTTTCCTAACAAATGCAAGATATAACATGGGCTATCTCCGCAAGGAAACATCAGATCTGCACAACTCATGGTTTTTTGGTCTTCGGGGAGGAGGGGGGACATGAATATGTGTTTCTTTTTAGAATTTGAGCTCTTTCTGCAATGGGCCCTTTTCATACCATAAGCACTTTTTCCTAACAAATGCAAGATATAACATGGGCTATCTCCGCAAGGAAACATCAGATCTGCACAACTCATGGTTTTTTGTTCTTCGGGGAGGATGGGGAACATGAATATGTGTTTGTTTTTCGAATTTGACCTCTATCTGAAATGAGCACTTTTCATGCTCTAAGCAGTTTTTCCTAACAAATGCAAGATATAACATTGGCTATCTCCGCAAGGAAACATCAGATCTGCACAACTCATGGTTTTTTGGTCTTCGGGGAGGATGGGGAACATGAATATTTGTTTGTTTTTCGAATTTGAGATCTTTCTGCAATGGGCACTTTTCATACTGTAAGCAGTTTTTCCTAACAAATGCAAGATTTAACATTGGCTATCTCCGCAAGGAAACATCAGATCTGCAAAACTCATGGTTTTTTGGTCTTCGGGGAGGAGGGGGAACATGAATATGTGTTTGTTTTTCGAATTTGAGATCTTTCTGCAATGGGGACTTTTCATACTATAAGCAGTTTTTCCTAACAAATGCAAGATATAACATGGGCTATCTCCGCAAGGAAACATCAGATCTGCACAACTCATGGTTTTTTGTTCTTCGGGGAGGATGGGGAACATGAATATGTGTTTGTTTTTCGAATTTGACCTCTATCTGAAATGAGCACTTTTCATGCTCTAAGCAGTTTTTCCTAACAAATGCAAGATATAACATTGGCTATCTCCGCAAGGAAACATCAGATCTGCACAACTCATGGTTTTTTGGTCTTCGGGGAGGATGGGGAACATGAATATTTGTTTGTTTTTCGAATTTGACATCTTTCTGCAATGGGCACTTTTCATACTGTAAGCAGTTTTTCCTAACAAATGCAAGATTTAACATTGGCTATCTCCGCAAGGAAACATCAGATCTGCAAAACTCATGGTTTTTTTGTCTTCGGGGAGGAGGGGGAACATGAATATGTGTTTGTTTTTCGAATTTGAGATCTTTCTGCAATGGGCACTTTTCATACTATAAGCAGTTTTTCCTAACAAATGCAAGATATAACATGGGTTATCTCCGCAAGGAAACATGAGATCTGCAAACGTTATTGTTTTTTGGTCTTCGGAGAGGATGGGGAACATGAATATGTGTTTGTTTTTCGAATTTGACCTCTATCTGAAATGAGCACTTTTCATGCTCTAAGCAGTTTTTCCTAACAAATGCAAGATATAACATTGGCTATCTCTGCAAGGAAACATCAGATCTGCACAACTCATGGTTTTTTGGTCTTCGGGGAGGAGGGGGAACATGAATATGTGTTTGTTTTTCGAATTTGAGATCTTTCTGCAATGGGCACTTTCCATACTATAAGCAGTTTTTCCTAACAAATGCAAGATATAACATTGGCTATCTCCGCAAGGAAACATCAGATCTGCACAACTCATGGTTTTTTGGTCTTCGGGGAGGATGGGGAACATGAATATGTGATTGTTTTTCGAATTTGAGCTCTTTCTGCAATGGGCACTTTTCATGCTAATAAGCAGTTTTTCCTAACAAATGCAAGATATAACATTGGCTATCTCCGCAAGGAAACATCAGATCTGCACAACCCATGGTTTTTTGGTCTTCGGGGAGGATGGGGAACATGAATATGTGTTTGTTTTTCGAATTTGAGATCTTTCTGCAATGGGCACTTTTCATACTGTAAGCAGTTTTTCCTAACAAATGCAAGATTTAACATGGGCTATCTCCGCAAGGAAACATCATATCTGCACAACTCATGGTTTTTTGTTCTTCGGGGAGGATGGGGAACATGAATATGTGTTTGTTTTTCGAATTTGACCTCTATCTGAAATGAGCACTTTTCATGCTCTAAGCAGTTTTTCCTAACAAATGCAAGATATAACATTGGCTATCTCCGCAAGGAAACATCAGATCTGCACAACTCATGGTTTTTTGGTCTTCGGGGAGGATGGGGAACATGAATATTTGTTTGTTTTTCGAATTTGACATCTTTCTGCAATGGGCACTTTTCATACTGTAAGCAGTTTTTCCTAACAAATGCAAGATTTAACATTGGCTATCTCCGCAAGGAAACATCAGATCTGCAAAACTCATGGTTTTTTTGTCTTCGGGGAGGAGGGGGAACATGAATATGTGTTTGTTTTTCGAATTTGAGATCTTTCTGCAATGGGCACTTTTCATACTATAAGCAGTTTTTCCTAACAAATGCAAGATATAACATGGGATATCTCCGCAAGGAAACATGAGATCTGCAAACGTTATTGTTTTTTGGTCTTCGGAGAGGATGGGGAACATGAATATGTGTTTGTTTTTCGAATTTGACCTCTATCTGAAATGAGCACTTTTCATGCTCTAAGCAGTTTTTCCTAACAAATGCAAGATATAACATTGGCTATCTCTGCAAGGAAACATCAGATCTGCACAACTCATGGTTTTTTGGTCTTCGGGGAGGAGGGGGAACATGAATATGTGTTTGTTTTTCGAATTTGAGATCTTTCTGCAATGGGCACTTTCCATACTATAAGCAGTTTTTCCTAACAAATGCAAGATATAACATTGGCTATCTCCGCAAGGAAACATCAGATCTGCACAACTCATGGTTTTTTGGTCTTCGGGGAGGATGGGGAACATGAATATGTGATTGTTTTTCGAATTTGAGCTCTTTCTGCAATGGGCACTTTTCATGCTAATAAGCAGTTTTTCCTAACAAATGCAAGATATAACATTGGCTATCTCCGCAAGGAAACATCAGATCTGCACAACCCATGGTTTTTTGGTCTTCGGGGAGGATGGGGAACATGAATATGTGTTTGTTTTTCGAATTTGAGATCTTTCTGCAATGGGCACTTTTCATACTGTAAGCAGTTTTTCCTAACAAATGCAAGATTTAACATTGGCTATCTCCGCAAGGAAACATCAGATCTGCTCAACCCATGGTTTTTTGGTCTTCGGGGAGGAGGGGGAACATGAATATGTGTTTCTTTTTCGAATTTGAGCTCTTTCTGCAATGGGCACTTTTCATACTATAAGCAGTTTTTCCTAACAAATGCAAGATATAACATGGGCTATCTCCGCAAGGAAACATCAGATCTGCACAACTCATGGTTTTTTGGTCTTCGGGGAGGATGGGGAACATGAATATGTGATTGTTTTTCGAATTTGAGCTCTTTCTGCAATGGGCACTTTTCATGCTAATAAGCAGTTTTTCCTAACAAATGCAAGATATAACATTGGCTATCTCTGCAAGGAAACATCAGATCTGCACAACTCATGGTTTTTTGGTCTTCGGGGAGGATGGGGAACATGAATATGTGTTTGTTTTTCGAATTTGAGCTCTTTCTGCAATGGGCACTTTTCATACTATAAGCAGTTTTTCCTAACAAATGCAAGATATAACATGGGCTATCTCCGCAAGGAAACATGAGATCTGCAAACGTTATGGTTTTTTGGTCTTCGGGGAGGATGGGGAACATGAATATGTTTTTGTTTTTCGAATTTGAGCTCTATCTGAAATGAGCACTTTTCATGCTCTAAGCAGTTTTTCCTAACAAATGCAAGATATAACATTGGCTATCTCCGCAAGGAAACATCAGATCTGCACAACTCATGGTTTTTTCGTCTTCGGGGAGGATGGGGAACATGAATATGTGATTGTTTTTCGAATTTGAGCTGTTTCTGCAATGGGCACTTTTCATACTATAAGCAGTTTTTCCTAACAAATGCAAGATATAACATGGGCTATCTCCGCAAGGAAACATGAGATCTGCCAAAGTTATGGTTTTTTGTTCTTCGGGGAGGATGGGGAACATGAATATGTGTTTGTTTTTCGAATTTGACCTCTATCTGAAATGAGCACTTTTCATGCTCTAAGCAGTTTTTCCTAACAAATGCAAGATATAACATTGGCTATCTCCGCAAGGAAACATCAGATCTGCACAACTCATGGTTTTTTGGTCTTCGGGGAGGATGGGGAACATGAATATGTGATTGTTTTTCGATTTTGAGCTCTTTCTGCAATGGGCACTTTTCATGCTATAAGCAGTTTTTCCTAACAAATGCAAGATATAACATTGGCTATCTCCGCAAGGAAACATCAGATCTGCACAACTCATGGTTTTTTGGTCTTCGGGGAGGATGGGGAACATGAAAATGTGTTTGTTTTTCGAATTTGACCTCTATCTGAAATGGGCACTTTTCATGCTATAAGCAGTTTTTCCTAACAAATGCAAGATATAACATGGGATATCTCCGCAAGGAAACATGAGATCTGCAAAAGTTATGGTTTTTTGGTCTTCGGGGAGGATGGGGAACATGAATATGTTATTGTTTTTCGAATTTGAGCTCTTTCTGCAATGGGCACTTTTCATACTGTAAGCAGTTTTTCCTAACAAATGCAAGATTTAACATTGGCTATCTCCGCAAGGAAACATCAGATCTGCTCAACCCATGGTTTTTTGGTCTTCGGGGAGGAGGGGGAACATGAATATGTGTTTCTTTTTCGAATTTGAGCTCTTTCTGCAATGGGCACTTTTCATACTATAAGCAGTTTTTCCTAACAAATGCAAGATATAACATGGGCTATCTCCGCAAGGAAACATGAGATCTGCAAACGTTATGGTTTTTTGGTCTTCGGGGAGGATGGGGAACATGAATATGTTTTTGTTTTTCGAATTTGAGCTCTATCTGAAATGAGCACTTTTCATGCTCTAAGCAGTTTTTCCTAACAAATGCAAGATATAACATTGGCTATCTCCGCAAGGAAACATCAGATCTGCACAACTCATGGTTTTTTGGTCTTCGGGGAGGATGGGGAACATGAATATGTGTTTGTTTTTCGAATTTGACCTCTATCTGCAATGGGCACTTTTCATGCTAATAAGCAGTTTTTCCTAACAAATGCAAGATATAACATTGGCTATCTCCGCAAGGAAACATCAGATCTGCACAACTCATGGTTTTTTGGTCTTCGGGGAGGATGGGGAACATGAATATGTGATTGTTTTTCGAATTTGAGCTCTTTCTGCAATGGGCACTTTTCATGCTAATAAGCAGTTTTTCCTAACAAATGCAAGATATAACATTGGCTATCTCTGCAAGGAAACATCAGATCTGCACAACTCATGGTTTTTTGGTCTTCGGGGAGGATGGGGAACAGGAATATGTGTTTGTTTTTCGAATTTGAGCTCTTTCTGCAATGGGCACTTTTCATACTATAAGCAGTTTTTCCTAACAAATGCAAGATATAACATGGGCTATCTCCGCAAGGAAACATGAGATCTGCAAACGTTATGGTTTTTTGGTCTTCGGGGAGGATGGGGAATATGAATATGTGTTTGTTTTTCGAATTTGAGATCTTTCTGCAATGGCAACTTTTCATACTATAAGCACTTTTTCCTAAAAAATGCAAGATATAACATGGGCTATCTCCGCAAGGAAACATGAGATCTGCACAACTCATGGTTTTGTGGTCTTCGGGGAGGATGGGGAACATGAATATGTGATTGTTTTTCGAATTTGAGCTCTTTCTGCAATGGGCACTTTTCATACTATAAGCAGTTTTTCCTAACAAATGCAAGATATAACATGGGCTATCTCCGCAAGGAAACATGAGATCTGCACAACTCATGGTTTTGTGGTCTTCGGGGAGGATGGGGAACATGAATATGTGATTGTTTTTCGAATTTGAGCTCTTTCTGCAATGGGCACTTTTCATACTATAAGCAGTTTTTCCTAACAAATGCAAGATATAACATGGGCTATCTCCGCAAGGAAACATCAGATCTGCACAACTCATGGTTTTTTGGTCTTCGGGGAGGAGGGGGGACATGAATATGTGTTTCTTTTTAGAATTTGAGCTCTTTCTGCAATGGGCCCTTTTCATACCATAAGCACTTTTTCCTAACAAATGCAAGATATAACATGGGCTATCTCCGCAAGGAAACATCAGATCTGCACAACTCATGGTTTTTTGTTCTTCGGGGAGGATGGGGAACATGAATATGTGTTTGTTTTTCGAATTTGACCTCTATCTGAAATGAGCACTTTTCATGCTCTAAGCAGTTTTTCCTAACAAATGCAAGATATAACATGGGCTATCTCCGCAAGGAAACATGAGATCTGCCAAAGTTATGGTTTTTTGTTCTTCGGGGAGGATGGGGAACATGAATATGTGTTTGTTTTTCGAATTTGACCTCTATCTGAAATGAGCACTTTTCATGCTCTAAGCAGTTTTTCCTAACAAATGCAAGATATAACATTGGCTATCTCCGCAAGGAAACATCAGATCTGCACAACTCATGGTTTTTTGGTCTTCGGGGAGGATGGGGAACATGAATATGTGATTGTTTTTCGATTTTGAGCTCTTTCTGCAATGGGCACTTTTCATGCTATAAGCAGTTTTTCCTAACAAATGCAAGATATAACATTGGCTATCTCCGCAAGGAAACATCAGATCTGCACAACTCATGGTTTTTTGGTCTTCGGGGAGGATGGGGAACATGAAAATGTGTTTGTTTTTCGAATTTGACCTCTATCTGAAATGGGCACTTTTCATGCTATAAGCAGTTTTTCCTAACAAATGCAAGATATAACATGGGATATCTCCGCAAGGAAACATGAGATCTGCAAAAGTTATGGTTTTTTGGTCTTCGGGGAGGATGGGGAACATGAATATGTTATTGTTTTTCGAATTTGAGCTCTTTCTGCAATGGGCACTTTTCATACTGTAAGCAGTTTTTCCTAACAAATGCAAGATTTAACATTGGCTATCTCCGCAAGGAAACATCAGATCTGCTCAACCCATGGTTTTTTGGTCTTCGGGGAGGAGGGGGAACATGAATATGTGTTTCTTTTTCGAATTTGAGCTCTTTCTGCAATGGTCACTTTTCATACTATAAGCAGTTTTTCCTAACAAATGCAAGATATAACATGGGCTATCTCCGCAAGGAAACATGAGATCTGCAAACGTTATGGTTTTTTGGTCTTCGGGGAGGATGGGGAACATGAATATGTTTTTGTTTTTCGAATTTGAGCTCTATCTGAAATGAGCACTTTTCATGCTCTAAGCAGTTTTTCCTAACAAATGCAAGATATAACATTGGCTATCTCCGCAAGGAAACATCAGATCTGCACAACTCATGGTTTTTTGGTCTTCGGGGAGGATGGGGAACATGAAAATGTGTTTGTTTTTCGAATTTGACCTCTATCTGCAATGGGCACTTTTCATGCTAATAAGCAGTTTTTCCTAACAAATGCAAGATATAACATTGGCTATCTCCGCAAGGAAACATCAGATCTGCACAACCCATGGTTTTTTGGTCTTCGGGGAGGATGGGGAACATGAATATGTGTTTGTTTTTCGAATTTGAGATCTTTCTGCAATGGGCACTTTTCATACTGTAAGCAGTTTTTCCTAACAAATGCAAGATTTAACATTGGCTATCTCCGCAAGGAAACATCAGATCTGCTCAACCCATGGTTTTTTGGTCTTCGGGGAGGAGGGGGAACATGAATATGTGTTTCTTTTTCGAATTTGAGCTCTTTCTGCAATGGGCACTTTTCATACTATAAGCAGTTTTTCCTAACAAATGCAAGATATAACATGGGCTATCTCCGCAAGGAAACATCAGATCTGCACAACTCATGGTTTTTTGGTCTTCGGGGAGGATGGGGAACATGAATATGTGATTGTTTTTCGAATTTGAGCTCTTTCTGCAATGGGCACTTTTCATGCTAATAAGCAGTTTTTCCTAACAAATGCAAGATATAACATTGGCTATCTCTGCAAGGAAACATCAGATCTGCACAACTCATGGTTTTTTGGTCTTCGGGGAGGATGGGGAACATGAATATGTGTTTGTTTTTCGAATTTGAGCTCTTTCTGCAATGGGCACTTTTCATACTATAAGCAGTTTTTCCTAACAAATGCAAGATATAACATGGGCTATCTCCGCAAGGAAACATGAGATCTGCAAACGTTATGGTTTTTTGGTCTTCGGGGAGGATGGGGAACATGAATATGTGTTTGTTTTTCGAATTTGAGATCTTTCTGCAATGGCAACTTTTCATACTATAAGCACTTTTTCCTAAAAAATGCAAGATATAACATTGGCTATCTCCGCAAGGAAACATCAGATCTGCACAACTCATGGTTTTTTGTTCTTCGGGGAGGCGGGGGAACATGAAAATGTGTTTGTTTTTCGAATTTGACCTCTATCTGAAATGGGCACTTTTCATGCTATAAGCAGTTTTTTCTAACAAATGCAAGATATAACATGGGCTATCTCCGCAAGGAAACATGAGATCTGCACAACTCATGGTTTTGTGGTCTTCGGGGAGGATGGGGAACATGAATATGTGATTGTTTTTCGAATTTGAGCTCTTTCTGCAATGGGCACTTTTCATACTATAAGCAGTTTTTCCTAACAAATGCAAGATATAACATGGGCTATCTCCGCAAGGAAACATGAGATCTGCACAACTCATGGTTTTGTGGTCTTCGGGGAGGATGGGGAACATGAATATGTGATTGTTTTTCGAATTTGAGCTCTTTCTGCAATGGGCACTTTTCATACTATAAGCAGTTTTTCCTAACAAATGCAAGATATAACATGGGCTATCTCCGCAAGGAAACATCAGATCTGCACAACTCATGGTTTTTTGGTCTTCGGGGAGGAGGGGGGACATGAATATGTGTTTCTTTTTAGAATTTGAGCTCTTTCTGCAATGGGCCCTTTTCATACCATAAGCACTTTTTCCTAACAAATGCAAGATATAACATGGGCTATCTCCGCAAGGAAACATCAGATCTGCACAACTCATGGTTTTTTGTTCTTCGGGGAGGATGGGGAACATGAATATGTGTTTGTTTTTCGAATTTGAGATCTTTCTGCAATGGGCACTTTTCATACTGTAAGCAGTTTTTCCTAACAAATGCAAGATTTAACATTGGCTATCTCCGCAAGGAAACATCAGATCTGCAAAACTCATGGTTTTTTGGTCTTCGGGGAGGAGGGGGAACATGAATATGTGTTTGTTTTTCGAATTTGAGATCTTTCTGCAATGGGCACTTTTCATACTATAAGCAGTTTTTCCTAACAAATGCAAGATATAACATGGGATATCTCCGCAAGGAAACATGAGATCTGCAAATGTTATTGTTTTTTGGTCTTCGGAGAGGATGGGGAACATGAATATGTGTTTGTTTTTCGAATTTGAGATCTTTCTGCAATGGGCACTTTCCATACTATAAGCAGTTTTTCCTAACAAATGCAAGATATAACATTGGCTATCTCCGCAAGGAAACATCAGATCTGCACAACTCATGGTTTTTTGGTCTTCGGGGAGGATGGGGAACATGAATATGTGATTGTTTTTCGAATTTGAGCTCTTTCTGCAATGGGCACTTTTCATGCTAATAAGCAGTTTTTCCTAACAAATGCAAGATATAACATTGGCTATCTCCGCAAGGAAACATCAGATCTGCACAACTCATGGTTTTTTGGTCTTCGGGGAGGATGGGGAACATGAAAATGTGTTTGTTTTTCGAATTTGAGATCTTTCTGCAATGGGCACTTTTCATACTGTAAGCAGTTTTTCCTAACAAATGCAAGATTTAACATTGGCTATCACCACAAGGAAACATCAGATCTGCTCAACCCATGGTTTTTTGGTCTTCGGGGAGGAGGGGGAACATGAATATGTGTTTCTTTTTCGAATTTGAGCTCTTTCTGCAATGGGCACTTTTCATACTATAAGCAGTTTTTCCTAACAAATGCAAGATATAACATGGGCTATCTCCGCAAGGAAACATCAGATCTGCACAACTCATGGTTTTTTGGTCTTCGGGGAGGATGGGGAACATGAATATGTGATTGTTTTTCGAATTTGAGCTCTTTCTGCAATGGGCACTTTTCATGCTAATAAGCAGTTTTTCCTAACAAATGCAAGATATAACATTGGCTATCTCTGCAAGGAAACATCAGATCTGCACAACTCATGGTTTTTTGGTCTTCGGGGAGGATGGGGAACATGAATATGTGTTTGTTTTTCGAATTTGAGCTCTTTCTGCAATGGGCACTTTTCATACTATAAGCAGTTTTTCCTAACAAATGCAAGATATAACATGGGCTATCTCCGCAAGGAAACATGAGATCTGCAAACGTTATGGTTTTTTGGTCTTCGGGGAGGATGGGGAACATGAATATGTTTTTGTTTTTCGAATTTGAGCTCTATCTGAAATGAGCACTTTTCATGCTCTAAGCAGTTTTTCCTAAGAAATGCAAGATATAACATTGGCTATCTCCGCAAGGAAACATCAGATCTGCACAACTCATGGTTTTTTGGTCTTCGGGGAGGATGGGGAACATGAATATGTGATTGTTTTTCGAATTTGAGCTCTTTCTGCAATGGGCACTTTTCATACTATAAGCAGTTTTTCCTAACAAATGCAAGATATAACATGGGCTATCTCCGCAAGGAAACATGAGATCTGCAAAAGTTATGGTTTTTTGTTCTTCGGGGAGGATGGGGAACATGAATATGTGTTTGTTTTTCGAATTTGACCTCTATCTGAAATGAGCACTTTTCATGCTCTAAGCAGTTTTTCCTAACAAATGCAAGATATAACATTGGCTATCTCTGCAAGGAAACATCAGATCTGCACAACTCATGGTTTTTTGGTCTTCGGGGAGGATGGGGAACATGAATATGTGATTGTTTTTCGATTTTGAGCTCTTTCTGCAATGGGCACTTTTCATGCTATAAGCAGTTTTTCCTAACAAATGCAAGATATAACATTGGCTATCTCCGCAAGGAAACATCAGATCTGCACAACTCATGGTTTTTTGGTCTTCGGGGAGGATGGGGAACATGAAAATGTGTTTGTTTTTCGAATTTGACCTCTATCTGAAATGGGCACTTTTCATGCTATAAGCAGTTTTTCCTAACAAATGCAAGATATAACATGGGATATCTCCGCAAGGAAACATGAGATCTGCAAAAGTTATGGTTTTTTGGTCTTCGGGGAGGATGGGGAACATGAATATGTGATTGTTTTTCGAATTTGAGCTCTTTCTGCAATGGGCACTTTTAATACTGTAAGCAGTTTTTCCTAACAAATGCAAGATTTAACATTGGCTATCTCCGCAAGGAAACATCAGATCTGCTCAACCCATGGTTTTTTGGTCTTCGGGGAGGAGGGGGAACATGAATATGTGTTTCTTTTTCGAATTTGAGCTCTTTCTGCAATGGGCACTTTTCATACTATAAGCAGTTTTTCCTAACAAATGCAAGATATAACATGGGCTATCTCCGCAAGGAAACATGAGATCTGCAAACGTTATGGTTTTTTGGTCTTCGGGGAGGATGGGGAACATGAATATGTTTTTGTTTTTCGAATTTGAGCTCTATCTGAAATGAGCACTTTTCATGCTCTAAGCAGTTTTTCCTAACAAATGCAAGATATAACATTGGCTATCTCCGCAAGGAAACATCAGATCTGCACACCTCATGGTTTTTTGGTCTTCGGGGAGGATGGGGAACATGAAAATGTGTTTGTTTTTCGAATTTGACCTCTATCTGAAATGGGCACTTTTCATGCTAATGAGCAGTTTTTCCTAACAAATGCAAGATATAACATTGGCTATCTCCGCAAGGAAACATCAGATCTGCTCAACCCATGGTTTTTTGGTCTTCGGGGAGGAGGGGGAACATGAATATGTGTTTCTTTTTCGAATTTGAGCTCTTTCTGCAATGGGCACTTTTCATACTATAAGCAGTTTTTCCTAACAAATGCAAGATATAACATGGGCTATCTCCGCAAGGAAACATCAGATCTGCACAACTCATGGTTTTTTGGTCTTCGGGGAGGATGGGGAACATGAATATGTGATTGTTTTTCGAATTTGAGCTCTTTCTGCAATGGGCACTTTTCATGCTAATAAGCAGTTTTTCCTAACAAATGCAAGATATAACATTGGCTATCTCTGCAAGGAAACATCAGATCTGCACAACTCATGGTTTTTTGGTCTTCGGGGAGGATGGGGAACATGAATATGTGTTTGTTTTTCGAATTTGAGCTCTTTCTGCAATGGGCACTTTTCATACTATAAGCAGTTTTTCCTAACAAATGCAAGATATAACATGGGCTATCTCCGCAAGGAAACATGAGATCTGCAAACGTTATGGTTTTTTGGTCTTCGGGGAGGAGGGGGAACATGAATATGTGTTTCTTTTTAGAATTTGAGCTCTTTCTGCAATGGGCCCTTTTCATACCATAAGCACTTTTTCCTAACAAATGCAAGATATAACATGGGCTATCTCCGCAAGGAAACATCAGATCTGCACAACTCATGGTTTTTTGTTCTTCGGGGAGGATGGGGAACATGAATATGTGTTTGTTTTTCGAATTTGACCTCTATCTGAAATGAGCACTTTTCATGCTCTAAGCAGTTTTTCCTAACAAATGCAAGATATAACATTGGCTATCTCCGCAAGGAAACATCAGATCTGCACAACTCATGGTTTTTTGGTCTTCGGGGAGGATGGGGAACATGAATATTTGTTTGTTTTTCGAATTTGAGATCTTTCTGCAATGGGCACTTTTCATACTGTAAGCAGTTTTTCCTAACAAATGCAAGATTTAACATTGGCTATCTCCGCAAGGAAACATCAGATCTGCAAAACTCATGGTTTTTTGGTCTTCGGGGAGGAGGGGGAACATGAATATGTGTTTGTTTTTCGAATTTGAGATCTTTCTGCAATGGGCACTTTTCATACTATAAGCAGTTTTTCCTAACAAATGCAAGATATAACATGGGATATCTCCGCAAGGAAACATGAGATCTGCAAACGTTATTGTTTTTTGGTCTTCGGAGAGGACGGGGAACATGAATATGTGTTTGTTTTTCGAATTTGACCTCTATCTGAAATGAGCACTTTTCATGCTCTAAGCAGTTTTTCCTAACAAATGCAAGATATAACATTGGCTATCTCTGCAAGGAAACATCAGATCTGCACAACTCATGGTTTTTTGGTCTTCGGGGAGGAGGGGGAACATGAATATGTGTTTGTTTTTCGAATTTGAGATCTTTCTGCAATGGGCACTTTCCATACTATAAGCAGTTTTTCCTAACAAATGCAAGATATAACATTGGCTATCTCCGCAAGGAAACATCAGATCTGCACAACTCATGGTTTTTTGGTCTTCGGGGAGGATGGGGAACATGAATATGTGATTGTTTTTCGAATTTGAGCTCTTTCTGCAATGGGCACTTTTCATGCTAATAAGCAGTTTTTCCTAACAAATGCAAGATATAACATTGGCTATCTCCGCAAGGAAACATCAGATCTGCACAACCCATGGTTTTTTGGTCTTCGGGGAGGATGGGGAACATGAATATGTGTTTGTTTTTCGAATTTGAGATCTTTCTGCAATGGGCACTTTTCATACTGTAAGCAGTTTTTCCTAACAAATGCAAGATTTAACATTGGCTATCTCCGCAAGGAAACATCAGATCTGCTCAACCCATGGTTTTTTGGTCTTCGGGGAGGAGGGGGAACATGAATATGTGTTTCTTTTTCGAATTTGAGCTCTTTCTGCAATGGGCACTTTTCATACTATAAGCAGTTTTTCCTAACAAATTCAAGATATAACATTGGCTATCTCCGCAAGGAAACATCAGATCTGCACAACTCATGGTTTTTTGGTCTTCGGGGAGGATGGGGAACATGAATATGTGATTGTTTTTCGAATTTGAGCTCTTTCTGCAATGGGCACTTTTCATGCTAATAAGCAGTTTTTCCTAACAAATGCAAGATATAACATTGGCTATCTCTGCAAGGAAACATCAGATCTGCACAACTCATGGTTTTTTGGTCTTCGGGGAGGATGGGGAACATGAATATGTGTTTGTTTTTCGAATTTGAGCTCTTTCTGCAATGGGCACTTTTCATACTGTAAGCAGTTTTTCCTAACAAATGCAAGATTTAACATTGGCTATCTCCGCAAGGAAACATCAGATCTGCTCAACCCATGGTTTTTTGGTCTTCGGGGAGGAGGGGGAACATGAATATGTGTTTCTTTTTCGAATTTGAGCTCTTTCTGCAATGGGCACTTTTCATACTATAAGCAGTTTTTCCTAACAAATGCAAGATATAACATTGGCTATCTCCGCAACGAAACATCAGATCTGCACAACTCATGGTTTTTTGGTCTTCGGGGAGGATGGGGAACATGAATATGTGTTTGTTTTTCGAATTTGAGATCTTTCTGCAATGGGCACTTTTCATACTGTAAGCAGTTTTTCCTAACAAATGCAAGATTTAACATTGGCTATCTCCGCAAGGAAACATCAGATCTGCTCAACCCATGGTTTTTTGGTCTTCGGGGAGGAGGGGGAACATGAATATGTGTTTCTTTTTCGAATTTGAGCTCTTTCTGCAATGGGCACTTTTCATACTATAAGCAGTTTTTCCTAACAAATGCAAGATATAACATGGGCTATCTCCGCAAGGAAACATGAGATCTGCAAACGTTATGGTTTTTTGGTCTTCGGGGAGGATGGGGAACATGAATATGTTTTTGTTTTTCGAATTTGAGCTCTATCTGAAATGAGCACTTTTCATGCTCTAAGCAGTTTTTCCTAACAAATGCAAGATATAACATTGGCTATCTCCGCAAGGAAACATCAGATCTGCACAACTCATGGTTTTTTGGTCTTCGGGGAGGATGGGGAACATGAAAATGTGTTTGTTTTTCGAATTTGACCTCTATCTGAAATGGGCACTTTTCATGCTATAAGCAGTTTTTCCTAACAAATGCAAGATATAACATGGGCTATCTCCGCAAGGAAACATGAGATCTGCAAAAGTTATGGTTTTTTGTTCTTCGGGGAGGATGGGGAACATGAATATGTGTTTGTTTTTCGAATTTGACCTCTATCTGCAATGGGCACTTTTCATGCTAATAAGCAGTTTTTCCTAACAAATGCAAGATATAACATTGGCTATCTCCGCAAGGAAACATCAGATCTGCACAACCCATGGTTTTTTGGTCTTCGGGGAGGATGGGGAACATGAATATGTGTTTGTTTTTCGAATTTGAGATCTTTCTGCAATGGGCACTTTTCATACTGTAAGCAGTTTTTCCTAACAAATGCAAGATTTAACATTGGCTATCTCCGCAAGGAAACATCAGATCTGCTCAACCCATGGTTTTTTGGTCTTCGGGGAGGAGGGGGAACATGAATATGTGTTTCTTTTTCGAATTTGAGCTCTTTCTGCAATGGGCACTTTTCATACTATAAGCAGTTTTTCCTAACAAATGCAAGATATAACATTGGCTATCTCTGCAAGGAAACATCAGATCTGCACAACTCATGGTTTTTTGGTCTTCGGGGAGGATGGGGAACATGAATATGTGTTTGTTTTTCGAATTTGAGCTCTTTCTGCAATGGGCACTTTTCATACTATAAGCAGTTTTTCCTAACAAATGCAAGATATAACATTGGCTATCTCCGCAAGGAAACATCAGATCTGCACAACTCATGGTTTTTTGGTCTTCGGGGAGGATGGGGAACATGAATATGTGATTGTTTTTCGAATTTGAGCTCTTTCTGCAATGGGCACTTTTCATACTATAAGCAGTTTTTCCTAACAAATGCAAGATATAACATTGGCTATCTCCGCAAGGAAACTTCAGATCTGCACAACTCATGGTTTTTTGGTCTTCGGGGAGGATGGGGAACATGAAAATGTGTTTGTTTTTCGAATTTGACCTCTATCTGAAATGGGCACTTTTCATGCTATAAGCAGTTTTTCCTAACAAATGCAAGATATAACATGGGATATCTCCGCAAGGAAACATGAGATCTGCAAAAGTTATGGTTTTTTGGTCTTCGGGGAGGATGGGGAACATGAATATGTGATTGTTTTTCGAATTTGAGCTCTTTCTGCAATGGGCACTTTTCATGCTAATAAGCAGTTTTTCCTAACAAATGCAAGATATAACATTGGCTATCTCTGCAAGGAAACATCAGATCTGCACAACTCATGGTTTTTTGGTCTTCGGGGAGGATGGGGAACATGAATATGTGTTTGTTTTTCGAATTTGAGATCTTTCTGCAATGGGCACTTTTCATACTGTAAGCAGTTTTTCCTAACAAATGCAAGATTTAACATTGGCTATCTCTGCAAGGAAACATCAGATCTGCTCAACCCATGGTTTTTTGGTCTTTGGGGAGGAGGGGGAACATGAATATGTGTTTCTTTTTCGAATTTGAGCTCTTTCTGCAATGGGCACTTTTCATACTATAAGCAGTTTTTCCTAACAAATGCAAGATATAACATGGGCTATCTCCGCAAGGAAACATGAGATCTGCAAACGTTATGGTTTTTTGGTCTTCGGGGAGGATGGGGAACATGAATATGTTTTTGTTTTTCGAATTTGAGCTCTATCTGAAATGAGCACTTTTCATGCTCTAAGCAGTTTTTCCTAACAAATGCAAGATATAACATTGGCTATCTCCGCAAGGAAACATCAGATCTGCACAACTCATGGTTTTTTGGTCTTCGGGGAGGATGGGGAACATGAAAATGTGTTTGTTTTTCGAATTTGACCTCTATCTGAAATGGGCACTTTTCATGCTATAAGCAGTTTTTCCTAACAAATGCAAGATATAACATGGGCTATCTCCGCAAGGAAACATGAGATCTGCAAAAGTTATGGTTTTTTGGTCTTCGGGGAGGATGGGGAACATGAATATGTGATTGTTTTTCGATTTTGAGCTCTTTCTGCAATGGGCACTTTTCATGCTATAAGCAGTTTTTCCTAACAAATGCAAGATATAACATTGGCTATCTCCGCAAGGAAACATCAGATCTGCACAACTCATGGTTTTTTGGTCTTCGGGGAGGATGGGGAACATGAAAAAGTGTTTGTTTTTCGAATTTGACCTCTATCTGAAATGGGCACTTTTCATGCTATAAGCAGTTTTTCCTAACAAATGCAAGATATAACATGGGATATCTCCGCAAGGAAACATGAGATCTGCAAAAGTTATGGTTTTTTGGTCTTCGGGGAGGATGGGGAACATGAATATGTGATTGTTTTTCGAATTTGAGCTCTTTCTGCAATGGGCACTTTTCATGCTAATAAGCAGTTTTTCCTAACAAATGCAAGATATAACATTGGCTATCTCTGCAAGGAAACATCAGATCTGCACAACTCATGGTTTTTTGGTCTTCGGGGAGGATGGGGAACATGAATATGTGTTTGTTTTTCGAATTTGAGATCTTTCTGCAATGGGCACTTTTCATACTGTAAGCAGTTTTTCCTAACAAATGCAAGATTTAACATTGGCTATCTCCGCAAGGAAACATCAGATCTGCTCAACCCATGGTTTTTTGGTCTTCGGGGAGGAGGGGGAACATGAATATGTGTTTCTTTTTCGAATTTGAGCTCTTTCTGCAATGGGCACTTTTCATACTATAAGCAGTTTTTCCTAACAAATGCAAGATATAACATGGGCTATCTCCGCAAGGAAACATGAGATCTGCAAACGTTATGGTTTTTTGGTCTTCGGGGAGGATGGGGAACATGAATATGTTTTTGTTTTTCGAATTTGAGCTCTATCTGAAATGAGCACTTTTCATGCTCTAAGCAGTTTTTCCTAACAAATGCAAGATATAACATTGGCTATCTCCGCAAGGAAACATCAGATCTGCACAACTCATGGTTTTTTGGTCTTCGGGGAGGATGGGGAACATGAAAATGTGTTTGTTTTTCGAATTTGACCTCTATCTGAAATGGGCACTTTTCATGCTATAAGCAGTTTTTCCTAACAAATGCAAGATATAACATGGGCTATCTCCGCAAGGAAACATGAGATCTGCAAAAGTTATGGTTTTTTGTTCTTCGGGGAGGATGGGGAACATGAATATGTGTTTGTTTTTCGAATTTGACCTCTATCTGCAATGGGCACTTTTCATGCTAATAAGCAGTTTTTCCTAACAAATGCAAGATATAACATTGGCTATCTCCGCAAGGAAACATCAGATCTGCACAACCCACGGTTTTTTGGTCTTCGGGGAGGATGGGGAACATGAATATGTGTTTGTTTTTCGAATTTGAGCTCTTTCTGCAATGGGCACTTTTCATGCTAATAAGCAGTTTTTCCTAACAAATGCAAGATATAACATTGGCTATCTCTGCAAGGAAACATGAGATCTGCAAACGTTATTGTTTTTTGGTCTTCGGAGAGGACGGGGAACATGAATATGTGTTTGTTTTTCGAATTTGACCTCTATCTGAAATGAGCACTTTTCATGCTCTAAGCAGTTTTTCCTAACAAATGCAAGATATAACATTGGCTATCTCTGCAAGGAAACATCAGATCTGCACAACTCATGGTTTTTTGGTCTTCGGGGAGGAGGGGGAACATGAATATGTGTTTGTTTTTCGAATTTGAGATCTTTCTGCAATGGGCACTTTCCATACTATAAGCAGTTTTTCCTAACAAATGCAAGATATAACATTGGCTATCTCCGCAAGGAAACATCAGATCTGCACAACTCATGGTTTTTTGGTCTTCGTGGAGGATGGGGAACATGAATATGTGATTGTTTTTCGAATTTGAGCTCTTTCTGCAATGGGCACTTTTCATGCTAATAAGCAGTTTTTCCTAACAAATGCAAGATATAACATTGGCTATCTCCGCAAGGAAACATCAGATCTGCACAACCCATGGTTTTTTGGTCTTCGGGGAGGATGGGGAACATGAATATGTGTTTGTTTTTCGAATTTGAGATCTTTCTGCAATGGGCACTTTTCATACTGTAAGCAGTTTTTCCTAACAAATGCAAGATTTAACATTGGCTATCTCCGCAAGGAAACATCAGATCTGCTCAACCCATGGTTTTTTGGTCTTCGGGGAGGAGGGGGAACATGAATATGTGTTTCTTTTTCGAATTTGAGCTCTTTCTGCAATGGGCACTTTTCATACTATAAGCAGTTTTTCCTAACAAATGCAAGATATAACATGGGCTATCTCCGCAAGGAAACATCAGATCTGCACAACTCATGGTTTTTTGGTCTTCGGGGAGGATGGGGAACATGAATGTGTGATTGTTTTTCGAATTTGAGCTCTTTCTGCAATGGGCACTTTTCATGCTAATAAGCAGTTTTTCCTAACAAATGCAAGATATAACATGGGCTATCTCCGCAAGGAAACATCAGATCTGCACAACTCATGGTTTTTTGGTCTTCGGGGAGGAGGGGGAACATGAATATGTGTTTCTTTTTCGAATTTGAGCTCTTTCTGCAATGGGCACTTTTCATACTATAAGCAGTTTTTCCTAACAAATGCAAGATATAACATGGGCTATCTCCGCAAGGAAACATCAGATCTGCACAACTCATGGTTTTTTGGTCTTCGGGGAGGATGGGGAAGATGAATATGTGATTGTTTTTCGAATTTGAGCTCTTTCTGCAATGGGCACTTTTCATGCTAATAAGCAGTTTTTCCTAACAAATGCAAGATATAACATTGGCTATCTCCGCAAGGAAACATGAGATCTGCAAACGTTATGGTTTTTTGGTCTTCGGGGAGGATGGGGAACATGAATATGTTTTTGTTTTTCGAATTTGAGCTCTATCTGAAATGAGCACTTTTCATGCTCTAAGCAGTTTTTCCTAACAAATGCAAGATATAACATTGGCTATCTCCGCAAGGAAACATCAGATCTGCACAACTCATGGTTTTTTGGTCTTCGGGGAGGATGGGGAACATGAATATGTGATTGTTTTTCGAATTTGAGCTCTTTCTGCAATGGGCACTTTTCATACTATAAGCAGTTTTTCCTAACAAATGCAAGATATAACATGGGCTATCTCCGCAAGGAAACATGAGATCTGCAAAAGTTATGGTTTTTTGTTCTTCGGGGAGGATGGGGAACATGAATATGTGTTTGTTTTTCGAATTTGACCTCTATCTGAAATGAGCACTTTTCATGCTCTAAGCAGTTTTTCCTAACAAATGCAAGATATAACATTGGCTATCTCCGCAAGGAAACATCAGATCTGCACAACTCATGGTTTTTTGGTCTTCGGGGAGGATGGGGAACATGAATATGTGATTGTTTTTCGATTTTGAGCTCTTTCTGCAATGGGCACTTTTCATGCTATAAGCAGTTTTTCCTAACAAATGCAAGATATAACATTGGCTATCTCCGCAAGGAAACATCAGATCTGCACAACTCATGGTTTTTTGGTCTTCGGGGAGGATGGGGAACATGAATATGTGATTGTTTTTCGAATTTGAGCTCTTTCTGCAATGGGCACTTTTCATGCTAATAAGCAGTTTTTCTTAACAAATGCAAGATATAACATTGGCTATCTCTGCAAGGAAACATCAGATCTGCACAACTCATGGTTTTTTGGTCTTCGGGGAGGATGGGGAACATGAAAAAGTGTTTGTTTTTCGAATTTGAGCTCTTTCTGCAATGGGCACTTTTCATACTATAAGCAGTTTTTCCTAACAAATGCAAGATATAACATGGGCTATCTCCGCAAGGAAACATGAGATCTGCAAAAGTTATGGTTTTTTGTTCTTCGGGGAGGATGGGGAACATGAATATGTGTTTGTTTTTCGAATTTGACCTCTATCTGAAATGAGCACTTTTCATGCTCTAAGCAGTTTTTCCTAACAAATGCAAGATATAACATTGGCTATCTCCGCAAGGAAACATCAGATCTGCACAACTCATGGTTTTTTGGTCTTCGGGGAGGATGGGGAACATGAATATGTGATTGTTTTTCGATTTTGAGCTCTTTCTGCAATGGGCACTTTTCATGCTATAAGCAGTTTTTCCTAACAAATGCAAGATATAACATTGGCTATCTCTGCAAGGAAACATCAGATCTGCACAACTCATGGTTTTTTGGTCTTCGGGGAGGAGGGGGAACATGAATATGTGTTTGTTTTTCGAATTTGAGATCTTTCTGCAATGGGCACTTTTCATACTGTAAGCAGTTTTTCCTAACAAATGCAAGATTTAACATTGGCTATCTCCGCAAGGAAACATCAGATCTGCTCAACCCATGGTTTTTTGGTCTTTGGGGAGGAGGGGGAACATGAATATGTGTTTCTTTTTCGAATTTGAGCTCTTTCTGCAATGGGCACTTTTCATACTATAAGCAGTTTTTCCTAACAAATGCAAGATATAACATGGGATATCTCCGCAGGGAAACATGAGATCTGCAAACGTTATGGTTTTTTGGTCTTCGGGGAGGATGGGGAACATGAATATGTTTTTGTTTTTCGAATTTGAGCTCTATCTGAAATGAGCACTTTTCATGCTCTAAGCAGTTTTTCCTAACAAATGCAAGATATAACATTGGCTATCTCCGCAAGGAAACATCAGATCTGCACAACTCATGGTTTTTTGGTCTTCGGGGATAATGGGGAACATGAAAATGTGTTTGTTTTTCGAATTTGACCTCTATCTGAAATGGGCACTTTTCATGCTATAAGCAGTTTTTCCTAACAAATGCAAGATATAACATGGGATATCTCCGCAAGGAAACATGAGATCTGCAAAAGTTATGGTTTTTTGGTCTTCGGGGAGGATGGGGAACATGAATATGTGATTGTTTTTCGAATTTGAGCTCTTTCTGCAATGGGCACTTTTCATGCTAATAAGCAGTTTTTCCTAACAAATGCAAGATATAACATTGGCTATCTCTGCAAGGAAACATCAGATCTGCACAACTCATGGTTTTTTGGTCTTCGGGGAGGATGGGGAACATGAATATGTGTTTGTTTTTCGAATTTGAGATCTTTCTGCAATGGGCACTTTTCATAACGTAAGCAGTTTTTCCTAACAAATGCAAGATTTAACATTGGCTATCTCCGCAAGGAAACATCAGATCTGCTCAACCCATGGTTTTTTGGTCTTCGGGGAGGAGGGGGAACATGAATATGTGTTTCTTTTTCGAATTTGAGCTCTTTCTGCAATGGGCACTTTTCATACTATAAGCAGTTTTTCCTAACAAATGCAAGATATAACATGGGCTATCTCCGCAAGGAAACATGAGATCTGCAAACGTTATGGTTTTTTGGTCTTCGGGGAGGATAGGGAACATGAATATGTGTTTGTTTTTCGAATTTGACCTCTATCTGAAATGAGCACTTTTCATGCTCTAAGCAGTTTTTCCTAACAAATGCAAGATATAACATTGGCTATCTCCGCAAGGAAACATCAGATCTGCACAACTCATGGTTTTTTGGTCTTCGGGGAGGATGGGGAACATGAATATGTGATTGTTTTTCGATTTTGAGCTCTTTCTGCAATGGGCACTTTTCATGCTATAAGCAGTTTTTCCTAACAAATGCAAGATATAACATTGGCTATCTCTGCAAGGAAACATCAGATCTGCACAACTCATGGTTTTTTGGTCTTCGGGGAGGAGGGGGAACATGAATATGTGTTTGTTTTTCGAATTTGAGATCTTTCTGCAATGGGCACTTTTCATACTGTAAGCAGTTTTTCCTAACAAATGCAAGATTTAACATTGGCTATCTCCGCAAGGAAACATCAGATCTGCTCAACCCATGGTTTTTTGGTCTTCGGGGAGGATGGGGAACATGAATATGTGTTTCTTTTTCGAATTTGAGCTCTTTCTGCAATGGGCACTTTTCATACTATAAGCAGTTTTTCCTAACAAATGCAAGATATAACATGGGCTATCTCCGCAAGGAAACATCAGATCTGCACAACTCATGGTTTTTTGGTCTTCGGGGAGGATGGGGAAGATGAATATGTGATTGTTTTTCGAATTTGAGCTCTTTCTGCAATGGGCACTTTTCATGCTAATAAGCAGTTTTTCCTAACAAATGCAAGATATAACATTGGCTATCTCCGCAAGGAAACATGAGATCTGCAAACGTTATGGTTTTTTGGTCTTCGGGGAGGATGGGGAACATGAATATGTTTTTGTTTTTCGAATTTGAGCTCTATCTGAAATGAGCACTTTTCATGCTCTAAGCAGTTTTTCCTAACAAATGCAAGATATAACATTGGCTATCTCCGCAAGGAAACATCAGATCTGCACAACTCATGGTTTTTTGGTCTTCGGGGAGGATGGGGAACATGAATATGTGATTGTTTTTCGAATTTGAGCTCTTTCTGCAATGGGCACTTTTCATACTATAAGCAGTTTTTCCTAACAAATGCAAGATATAACATGGGCTATCTCCGCAAGGAAACATGAGATCTGCAAAAGTTATGGTTTTTTGTTCTTCGGGGAGGATGGGGAACATGAATATGTGTTTGTTTTTCGAATTTGACCTCTATCTGAAATGAGCACTTTTCATGCTCTAAGCAGTTTTTCCTAACAAATGCAAGATATAACATTGGCTATCTCCGCAAGGAAACATCAGATCTGCACAACTCATGGTTTTTTGGTCTTCGGGGAGGATGGGGAACATGAATATGTGATTGTTTTTCGATTTTGAGCTCTTTCTGCAATGGGCACTTTTCATGCTATAAGCAGTTTTTCCTAACAAATGCAAGATATAACATTGGCTATCTCCGCAAGGAAACATCAGATCTGCACAACTCATGGTTTTTTGGTCTTCGGGGAGGATGGGGAACATGAATATGTGATTGTTTTTCGAATTTGAGCTCTTTCTGCAATGGGCACTTTTCATGCTAATAAGCAGTTTTTCTTAACAAATGCAAGATATAACATTGGCTATCTCTGCAAGGAAACATCAGATCTGCACAACTCATGGTTTTTTGGTCTTCGGGGAGGATGGGGAACATGAAAAAGTGTTTGTTTTTCGAATTTGAGCTCTTTCTGCAATGGGCACTTTTCATACTATAAGCA
Organism: Vipera ursinii; assembly: GCF_947247035.1. Classification (NCBI taxonomy): domain Eukaryota; kingdom Metazoa; phylum Chordata; class Lepidosauria; order Squamata; family Viperidae; genus Vipera; species Vipera ursinii. Next base: position 548,870 of record NC_139519.1, on the reverse strand, counting down.
GTTTTTCCTAACAAATGCAAGATATAACATGGGCTATCTCCGCAAGGAAACATGAGATCTGCAAAAGTTATGGTTTTTTGTTCTTCGGGGAGGATGGGGAACATGAATATGTGTTTGTTTTTCGAATTTGACCTCTATCTGAAATGAGCACTTTTCATGCTCTAAGCAGTTTTTCCTAACAAATGCAAGATATAACATTGGCTATCTCCGCAAGGAAACATCAGATCTGCACAACTCATGGTTTTTTGGTCTTCGGGGAGGATGGGGAACATGAATATGTGATTGTTTTTCGATTTTGAGCTCTTTCTGCAATGGGCACTTTTCATGCTATAAGCAGTTTTTCCTAACAAATGCAAGATATAACATTGGCTATCTCTGCAAGGAAACATCAGATCTGCACAACTCATGGTTTTTTGGTCTTCGGGGAGGAGGGGGAACATGAATATGTGTTTGTTTTTCGAATTTGAGATCTTTCTGCAATGGGCACTTTTCATACTGTAAGCAGTTTTTCCTAACAAATGCAAGATTTAACATTGGCTATCTCCGCAAGGAAACATCAGATCTGCTCAACCCATGGTTTTTTGGTCTTTGGGGAGGAGGGGGAACATGAATATGTGTTTCTTTTTCGAATTTGAGCTCTTTCTGCAATGGGCACTTTTCATACTATAAGCAGTTTTTCCTAACAAATGCAAGATATAACATGGGATATCTCCGCAGGGAAACATGAGATCTGCAAACGTTATGGTTTTTTGGTCTTCGGGGAGGATGGGGAACATGAATATGTTTTTGTTTTTCGAATTTGAGCTCTATCTGAAATGAGCACTTTTCATGCTCTAAGCAGTTTTTCCTAACAAATGCAAGATATAACATTGGCTATCTCCGCAAGGAAACATCAGATCTGCACAACTCATGGTTTTTTGGTCTTCGGGGATAATGGGGAACATGAAAATGTGTTTGTTTTTCGAATTTGACCTCTATCTGAAATGGGCACTTTTCATGCTATAAGCAGTTTTTCCTAACAAATGCAAGATATAACATGGGATATCTCCGCAAGGAAACATGAGATCTGCAAAAGTTATGGTTTTTTGGTCTTCGGGGAGGATGGGGAACATGAATATGTGATTGTTTTTCGAATTTGAGCTCTTTCTGCAATGGGCACTTTTCATGCTAATAAGCAGTTTTTCCTAACAAATGCAAGATATAACATTGGCTATCTCTGCAAGGAAACATCAGATCTGCACAACTCATGGTTTTTTGGTCTTCGGGGAGGATGGGGAACATGAATATGTGTTTGTTTTTCGAATTTGAGATCTTTCTGCAATGGGCACTTTTCATAACGTAAGCAGTTTTTCCTAACAAATGCAAGATTTAACATTGGCTATCTCCGCAAGGAAACATCAGATCTGCTCAACCCATGGTTTTTTGGTCTTCGGGGAGGAGGGGGAACATGAATATGTGTTTCTTTTTCGAATTTGAGCTCTTTCTGCAATGGGCACTTTTCATACTATAAGCAGTTTTTCCTAACAAATGCAAGATATAACATGGGCTATCTCCGCAAGGAAACATGAGATCTGCAAACGTTATGGTTTTTTGGTCTTCGGGGAGGATGGGGAACATGAATATGTGTTTGTTTTTCGAATTTGACCTCTATCTGAAATGAGCACTTTTCATGCTCTAAGCAGTTTTTCCTAACAAATGCAAGATATAACATTGGCTATCTCCGCAAGGAAACATCAGATCTGCACAACTCATGGTTTTTTGGTCTTCGGGGAGGATGGGGAACATGAATATGTGATTGTTTTTCGATTTTGAGCTCTTTCTGCAATGGGCACTTTTCATGCTATAAGCAGTTTTTCCTAACAAATGCAAGATATAACATTGGCTATCTCTGCAAGGAAACATCAGATCTGCACAACTCATGGTTTTTTGGTCTTCGGGGAGGAGGGGGAACATGAATATGTGTTTGTTTTTCGAATTTGAGATCTTTCTGCAATGGGCACTTTTCATACTGTAAGCAGTTTTTCCTAACAAATGCAAGATTTAACATTGGCTATCTCCGCAAGGAAACATCAGATCTGCTCAACCCATGGTTTTTTGGTCTTTGGGGAGGAGGGGGAACATGAATATGTGTTTCTTTTTCGAATTTGAGCTCTTTCTGCAATGGGCACTTTTCATACTATAAGCAGTTTTTCCTAACAAATGCAAGATATAACATGGGCTATCTCCGCAAGGAAACATGAGATCTGCAAACGTTATGGTTTTTTGGTCTTCGGGGAGGATGGGGAACATGAATATGTTTTTGTTTTTCGAATTTGAGCTCTATCTGAAATGAGCACTTTTCATGCTCTAAGCAGTTTTTCCTAACAAATGCAAGATATAACATTGGCTATCTCCGCAAGGAAACATCAGATCTGCACAACTCATGGTTTTTTGGTCTTCGGGGATAATGGGGAACATGAAAATGTGTTTGTTTTTCGAATTTGACCTCTATCTGAAATGGGCACTTTTCATGCTATAAGCAGTTTTTCCTAACAAATGCAAGATATAACATGGGCTATCTCCGCAAGGAAACATGAGATCTGCAAAAGTTATGGTTTTTTGGTCTTCGGGGAGGATGGGGAACATGAATATGTGATTGTTTTTCGATTTTGAGCTCTTTCTGCAATGGGCACTTTTCATGCTATAAGCAGTTTTTCCTAACAAATGCAAGATATAACATTGGCTATCTCCGCAAGGAAACATCAGATCTGCACAACTCATGGTTTTTTGGTCTTCGGGGAGGATGGGGAACATGAAAAAGTGTTTGTTTTTCGAATTTGACCTCTATCTGAAATGGGCACTTTTCATGCTATAAGCAGTTTTTCCTAACAAATGCAAGATATAACATGGGATATCTCCGCAAGGAAACATGAGATCTGCAAAAGTTATGGTTTTTTGGTCTTCGGGGAGGATGGGGAACATGAATATGTGATTGTTTTTCGAATTTGAGCTCTTTCTGCAATGGGCACTTTTCATGCTAATAAGCAGTTTTTCCTAACAAATGCAAGATATAACATTGGCTATCTCTGCAAGGAAACATCAGATCTGCACAACTCATGGTTTTTTGGTCTTCGGGGAGGATGGGGAACATGAATATGTGTTTGTTTTTCGAATTTGAGATCTTTCTGCAATGGGCACTTTTCATACTGTAAGCAGTTTTTCCTAACAAATGCAAGATTTAACATTGGCTATCTCCGCAAGGAAACATCAGATCTGCTCAACCCATGGTTTTTTGGTCTTCGGGGAGGAGGGGGAACATGAATATGTGTTTGTTTTTCGAATTTGAGCTCTTTCTGCAATGGGCACTTTTCATACTATAAGCAGTTTTTCCTAACAAATGCAAGATATAACATGGGCTATCTCCGCAAGGAAACATGAGATCTGCAAACGTTATGGTTTTTTGGTCTTCGGGGAGGATGGGGAACATGAATATGTTTTTGTTTTTCGAATTTGAGCTCTATCTGAAATGAGCACTTTTCATGCTCTAAGCAGTTTTTCCTAACAAATGCAAGATATAACATTGGCTATCTCCGCAAGGAAACATCAGATCTGCACAACTCATGGTTTTTTGGTCTTCGGGGAGGATGGGGAACATGAAAATGTGTTTGTTTTTCGAATTTGACCTCTATCTGAAATGGGCACTTTTCATGCTATAAGCAGTTTTTCCTAACAAATGCAAGATATAACATGGGCTATCTCCGCAAGGAAACATGAGATCTGCAAAAGTTATGGTTTTTTGTTCTTCGGGGAGGATGGGGAACATGAATATGTGTTTGTTTTTCGAATTTGACCTCTATCTGCAATGGGCACTTTTCATGCTAATAAGCAGTTTTTCCTAACAAATGCAAGATATAACATTGGCTATCTCCGCAAGGAAACATCAGATCTGCACAACTCATGGTTTTTTGGTCTTCGGGGAGGATGGGGAACATGAATATGTGATTGTTTTTCGAATTTGAGCTCTTTCTGCAATGGGCACTTTTCATGCTAATAAGCAGTTTTTCCTAACAAATGCAAGATATAACATTGGCTATCTCTGCAAGGAAACATCAGATCTGCACAACTCATGGTTTTTTGGTCTTCGGGGAGGATGGGGAACATGAATATGTGTTTGTTTTTCGAATTTGAGCTCTTTCTGCAATGGGCACTTTTCATACTATAAGCAGTTTTTCCTAACAAATGCAAGATATAACATGGGCTATCTCTGCAAGGAAACATGAGATCTGCAAACGTTATGGTTTTTTGGTCTTCGGGGAGGATGGGGAACATGAATATGTGTTTGTTTTTCGAATTTGAGATCTTTCTGCAATGGGCACTTTTCATACTATAAGCACTTTTTCCTAAAAAATGCAAGATATAACATTGGCTATCTCCGCAAGGAAACATCAGATCTGCACAACTCATGGTTTTTTGTTCTTCGGGGAGGCGGGGGAACATGAAAATGTGTTTGTTTTTCGAATTTGACCTCTATCTGAAATGGGCACTTTTTATGCTATAAGCAGTTTTTCCTAACAAATGCAAGATATAACATGGGCTATCTCCGCAAGGAAACATGAGATCTGCACAACTCATGGTTTTGTGGTCTTCGGGGAGGATGGGGAACATGAATATGTGATTGTTTTTCGAATTTGAGCTCTTTCTGCAATGGGCACTTTTCATACTATAAGCAGTTTTTCCTAACAAATGCAAGATATAACATGGGCTATCTCCGCAAGGAAACATCAGATCTGCACAACTCATGGTTTTTTGGTCTTCGGGGAGGAGGGGGGACATGAATATGTGTTTCTTTTTAGAATTTGAGCTCTTTCTACAATGGGCACTTTTCATACCATAAGCACTTTTTCCTAACAAATGCAAGATATAACATGGGCTATCTCCGCAAGGAAACATCAGATCTGCAAAACTCATGGTTTTTTGTTCTTCGGGGAGGATGGGGAACATGAATATGTGTTTGTTTTTCGAATTTGACCTCTATCTGAAATGAGCACTTTTCATGCTCTAAGCAGTTTTTCCTAACAAATGCAAGATATAACATTGGCTATCTCCGCAAGGAAACATCAGATCTGCACAACTCATGGTTTTTTGGTCTTCGGGGAGGATGGGGAACATGAATATTTGTTTGTTTTTCGAATTTGAGATCTTTCTGCAATGGGCACTTTTCATACTGTAAGCAGTTTTTCCTAACAAATGCAAGATTTAACATTGGCTATCTCCGCAAGGAAACATCAGATCTGCAAAACTCATGGTTTTTTGGTCTTCGGGGAGGAGGGGGAACATGAATATGTGTTTGTTTTTCGAATTTGAGATCTTTCTGCAATGGGCACTTTTCATACTATAAGCAGTTTTTCCTAACAAATGCAAGATATAACATGGGATATCTCCGCAAGGAAACATGAGATCTGCAAACGTTATTGTTTTTTGGTCTTCGGAGAGGACGGGGAACATGAATATGTGTTTGTTTTTCGAATTTGACCTCTATCTGAAATGAGCACTTTTCATGCTCTAAGCAGTTTTTCCTAACAAATGCAAGATATAACATTGGCTATCTCTGCAAGGAAACATCAGATCTGCACAACTCATGGTTTTTTGGTCTTCAGGGAGGAGGGGGAACATGAATATGTGTTTGTTTTTCGAATTTGAGATCTTTCTGCAATGGGCACTTTCCATACTATAAGCAGTTTTTCCTAACAAATGCAAGATATAACATTGGCTATCTCCGCAAGGAAACATCAGATCTGCACAACTCATGGTTTTTTGGTCTTCGGGGAGGATGGGGAACATGAATATGTGATTGTTTTTCGAATTTGAGCTCTTTCTGCAATGGGCACTTTTCATGCTAATAAGCAGTTTTTCCTAACAAATGAAAGATATAACATTGGCTATCTCCGCAAGGAAACATCAGATCTGCACAACCCATGGTTTTTTGGTCTTCGGGGAGGATGGGGAACATGAATATGTGTTTGTTTTTCGAATTTGAGATCTTTCTGCAATGGGCACTTTTCATACTGTAAGCAGTTTTTCCTAACAAATGCAAGATTTAACATAGGCTATCTCCGCAAGGAAACATCAGATCTGCTCAACCCATGGTTTTTTGGTCTTCGGGGAGGAGGGGGAACATGAATATGTGTTTCTTTTTCGAATTTGAGCTCTTTCTGCAATGGGCACTTTTCATACTATAAGCAGTTTTTCCTAACAAATGCAAGATATAACATGGGCTATCTCCGCAAGGAAACATGAGATCTGCAAACGTTATGGTTTTTTGGTCTTCGGGGAGGATGGGGAACATGAATATGTTTTTGTTTTTCGAATTTGAGCTCTATCTGAAATGAGCACTTTTCATGCTCTAAGCAGTTTTTCCTAACAAATGCAAGATATAACATTGGCTATCTCCGCAAGGAAACATCAGATCTGCACAACTCATGGTTTTTTGGTCTTCGGGGAGGATGGGGAACATGAAAATGTGTTTGTTTTTCGAATTTGACCTCTATCTGAAATGGGCACTTTTCATGCTATAAGCAGTTTTTCCTAACAAATGCAAGATATAACATGGGCTATCTCCGCAAGGAAACATGAGATCTGCAAAAGTTATGGTTTTTTGTTCTTCGGGGAGGATGGGGAACATGAATATGTGTTTGTTTTTCGAATTTGACCTCTATCTGCAATGGGCACTTTTCATGCTAATAAGCAGTTTTTCCTAACAAATGCAAGATATAACATTGGCTATCTCCGCAAGGAAACATCAGATCTGCACAACTCATGGTTTTTTGGTCTTCGGGGAGGATGGGGAACATGAATATGTGATTGTTTTTCGAATTTGAGCTCTTTCTGCAATGGGCACTTTTCATGCTAATAAGCAGTTTTTCCTAACAAATGCAAGATATAACATTGGCTATCTCTGCAAGGAAACATCAGATCTGCACAACTCATGGTTTTTTGGTCTTCGGGGAGGATGGGGAACATGAATATGTGTTTGTTTTTCGAATTTGAGCTCTTTCTGCAATGGGCACTTTTCATACTATAAGCAGTTTTTCCTAACAAATGCAAGATATAACATGGGCTATCTCCGCAAGGAAACATGAGATCTGCAAACGTTATGGTTTTTTGGTCTTCGGGGAGGATGGGGAACATGAATATGTGTTTGTTTTTCGAATTTGAGATCTTTCTGCAATGGGCACTTTTCATACTATAAGCACTTTTTCCTAAAAAATGCAAGATATAACATTGGCTATCTCCGCAAGGAAACATCAGATCTGCACAACTCATGGTTTTTTGTTCTTCGGGGAGGCGGGGGAACATGAAAATGTGTTTGTTTTTCGAATTTGACCTCTATCTGAAATGGGCACTTTTTATGCTATAAGCAGTTTTTCCTAACAAATGCAAGATATAACATGGGCTATCTCCGCAAGGAAACATGAGATCTGCACAACTCATGGTTTTGTGGTCTTCGGGGAGGATGGGGAACATGAATATGTGATTGTTTTTCGAATTTGAGCTCTTTCTGCAATGGGCACTTTTCATACTATAAGCAGTTTTTCCTAACAAATGCAAGATATAACATGGGCTATCTCCGCAAGGAAACATCAGATCTGCACAACTCATGGTTTTTTGGTCTTCGGGGATCAGGGGGGACATGAATATGTGTTTCTTTTTAGAATTTGAGCTCTTTCTGCAATGGGCCCTTTTCATACCATAAGCACTTTTTCCTAACAAATGCAAGATATAACATGGGCTATCTCCGCAAGGAAACATCAGATCTGCAAAACTCATGGTTTTTTGTTCTTCGGGGAGGATGGGGAACATGAATATGTGTTTGTTTTTCGAATTTGACCTCTATCTGAAATGAGCACTTTTCATGCTCTAAGCAGTTTTTCCTAACAAATGCAAGATATAACATTGGCTATCTCCGCAAGGAAACATCAGATCTGCACAACTCATGGTTTTTTGGTCTTCGGGGAGGATGGGGAACATGAATATTTGTTTGTTTTTCGAATTTGAGATCTTTCTGCAATGGGCACTTTTCATACTGTAAGCAGTTTTTCCTAACAAATGCAAGATTTAACATTGGCTATCTCCGCAAGGAAACATCAGATCTGCAAAACTCATGGTTTTTTGGTCTTCGGGGAGGAGGGGGAACATGAATATGTGTTTGTTTTTCGAATTTGAGATCTTTCTGCAATGGGCACTTTTCATACTATAAGCAGTTTTTCCTAACAAATGCAAGATATAACATGGGATATCTCCGCAAGGAAACATGAGATCTGCAAACGTTATTGTTTTTTGGTCTTCGGAGAGGACGGGGAACATGAATATGTGTTTGTTTTTCGAATTTGACCTCTATCTGAAATGAGCACTTTTCATGCTCTAAGCAGTTTTTCCTAACAAATGCAAGATATAACATTGGCTATCTCCGCAAGGAAACATCAGATCTGCACAACTCATGGTTTTTTGGTCTTCGGGGAGGATGGGGAACATGAATATGTGATTGTTTTTCGAATTTGAGCTCTTTCTGCAATGGGCACTTTTCATGCTAATAAGCAGTTTTTCCTAACAAATGCAAGATATAACATTGGCTATCTCCGCAAGGAAACATCAGATCTGCACAACCCATGGTTTTTTGGTCTTCGGGGAGGATGGGGAACATGAATATGTGTTTGTTTTTCGAATTTGAGATCTTTCTGCAATGGGCACTTTTCATACTGTAAGCAGTTTTTCCTAACAAATGCAAGATTTAACATAGGCTATCTCCGCAAGGAAACATCAGATCTGCTCAACCCATGGTTTTTTGGTCTTCGGGGAGGAGGGGGAACATGAATATGTGTTTCTTTTTCGAATTTGAGCTCTTTCTGCAATGGGCACTTTTCATACTATAAGCAGTTTTTCCTAACAAATGCAAGATATAACATGGGCTATCTCCGCAAGGAAACATCAGATCTGCACAACTCATGGTTTTTTGGTCTTCGGGGAGGATGGGGAACATGAATATGTGATTGTTTTTCGAATTTGAGCTCTTTCTGCAATGGGCACTTTTCATGCTAATAAGCAGTTTTTCCTAACAAATGCAAGATATAACATTGGCTATCTCTGCAAGGAAACATCAGATCTGCACAACTCATGGTTTTTTGGTCTTCGGGGAGGATGGGGAACATGAATATGTGTTTGTTTTTCGAATTTGAGCTCTTTCTGCAATGGGCACTTTTCATACTGTAAGCAGTTTTTCCTAACAAATGCAAGATTTAACATTGGCTATCTCCGCAAGGAAACATCAGATCTGCTCAACCCATGGTTTTTTGGTCTTCGGGGAGGAGGGGGAACATGAATATGTGTTTCTTTTTCGAATTTGAGCTCTTTCTGCAATGGGCACTTTTCATACTATAAGCAGTTTTTCCTAACAAATGCAAGATATAACATGGGCTATCTCCGCAAGGAAACATGAGATCTGCAAACGTTATGGTTTTTTGGTCTTCGGGGAGGATGGGGAACATGAATATGTTTTTGTTTTTCGAATTTGAGCTCTATCTGAAATGAGCACTTTTCATGCTCTAAGCAGTTTTTCCTAACAAATGCAAGATATAACATTGGCTATCTCCGCAAGGAAACATCAGATCTGCACAACCCATGGTTTTTTGGTCTTCGGGGAGGATGGGGAACATGAATATGTGTTTGTTTTTCGAATTTGAGATCTTTCTGCAATGGGCACTTTTCATACTGTAAGCAGTTTTTCCTAACAAATGCAAGATTTAACATTGGCTATCTCCGCAAGGAAACATCAGATCTGCTCAACCCATGGTTTTTTGGTCTTCGGGGAGGAGGGGGAACATGAATATGTGTTTCTTTTTCGAATTTGAGCTCTTTCTGCAATGGGCACTTTTCATACTATAAGCAGTTTTTCCTAACAAATGCAAGATATAACATGGGCTATCTCCGCAAGGAAACATCAGATCTGCACAACTCATGGTTTTTTGTTCTTCGGGGAGGATGGGGAACATGAATATGTGATTGTTTTTCGAATTTGAGCTCTTTCTGCAATGGGCACTTTTCATGCTAATAAGCAGTTTTTCCTAACAAATGCAAGATATAACATTGGCTATCTCTGCAAGGAAACATCAGATCTGCACAACTCATGGTTTTTTGGTCTTCGGGGAGGATGGGGAACATGAATATGTGTTTGTTTTTCGAATTTGAGCTCTTTCTGCAATGGGCACTTTTCATACTATAAGCAGTTTTTCCTAACAAATGCAAGATATAACATGGGCTATCTCCGCAAGGAAACATGAGATCTGCAAACGTTATGGTTTTTTGGTCTTCGGGGAGGATGGGGAACATGAATATGTTTTTGTTTTTCGAATTTGAGCTCTATCTGAAATGAGCACTTTTCATGCTCTAAGCAGTTTTTCCTAACAAATGCAAGATATAACATTGGCTATCTCCGCAAGGAAACATCAGATCTGCACAACTCATGGTTTTTTGGTCTTCGGGGAGGATGGGGAACATGAATATGTGATTGTTTTTCGAATTTGAGCTCTTTCTGCAATGGGCACTTTTCATACTATAAGCAGTTTTTCCTAACAAATGCAAGATATAACATGGGCTATCTCCGCAAGGAAACATGAGATCTGCAAAAGTTATGGTTTTTTGTTCTTCGGGGAGGATGGGGAACATGAATATGAGTTTGTTTTTCGAATTTGACCTCTATCTGAAATGAGCACTTTTCATGCTCTAAGCAGTTTTTCCTAACAAATGCAAGATATAACATTGGCTATCTCCGCAAGGAAACATCAGATCTGCACAACTCATGGTTTTTTGGTCTTCGGGGAGGATGGGGAACATGAAAATGTGTTTGTTTTTCGAATTTGACCTCTATCTGAAATGGGCACTTTTCATGCTATAAGCAGTTTTTCCTAACAAATGCAAGATATAACATGGGATATCTCCGCAAGGAAACATGAGATCTGCAAAAGTTATGGTTTTTTGGTCTTCGGGGAGGATGGGGAACATGAATATGTGATTGTTTTTCGAATTTGAGCTCTTTCTGCAATGGGCACTTTTCATGCTAATAAGCAGTTTTTCCTAACAAATGCAAGATATAACATTGGCTATCTCTGCAAGGAAACATCAGATCTGCACAACTCATGGTTTTTTGGTCTTCGTGGAGGATGGGGAACATGAATATGTGTTTGTTTTTCGAATTTGAGATCTTTCTGCAATGGGCACTTTTCATACTGTAAGCAGTTTTTCCTAACAAATGCAAGATTTAACATTGGCTATCTCCGCAAGGAAACATCAGATCTGCTCAACCCATGGTTTTTTGGTCTTTGGGGAGGAGGGGGAACATGAATATGTGTTTCTTTTTCGAATTTGAGCTCTTTCTGCAATGGGCACTTTTCATACTATAAGCAGTTTTTCCTAACAAATGCAAGATATAACATGGGCTATCTCCGCAAGGAAACATGAGATCTGCAAACGTTATGGTTTTTTGGTCTTCGGGGAGGATGGGGAACATGAATATGTTTTTGTTTTTCGAATTTGAGCTCTATCTGAAATGAGCACTTTTCATGCTCTAAGCAGTTTTTCCTAACAAATGCAAGATATAACATTGGCTATCTCCGCAAGGAAACATCAGATCTGCACAACTCATGGTTTTTTGGTCTTCGGGGAGGATGGGGAACATGAATATGTGTTTGTTTTTCGAATTTGAGATCTTTCTGCAATGGGCACTTTTCATACTGTAAGCAGTTTTTCCTAACAAATGCAAGATTTAACATTGGCTATCTCCGCAAGGAAACATCAGATCTGCTCAACCCATGGTTTTTTGGTCTTTGGGGAGGAGGGGGAACATGAATATGTGTTTCTTTTTCGAATTTGAGCTCTTTCTGCAATGGGCACTTTTCATACTATAAGCAGTTTTTCCTAACAAATGCAAGATATAACATGGGCTATCTCCGCAAGGAAACATGAGATCTGCAAACGTTATGGTTTTTTGGTCTTCGGGGAGGATGGGGAACATGAATATGTGATTGTTTTTCGAATTTGAGCTCTTTCTGCAATGGGCACTTTTCATGCTAATAAGCAGTTTTTCCTAACAAATGCAAGATATAACATTGGCTATCTCTGCAAGGAAACATCAGATCTGCACAACTCATGGTTTTTTGGTCTTCGGGGAGGATGGGGAACATGAATATGTGTTTGTTTTTCGAATTTGAGCTCTTTCTGCAATGGGCACTTTTCATACTATAAGCAGTTTTTCCTAACAAATGCAAGATATAACATGGGCTATCTCCGCAAGGAAACATGAGATCTGCAAACGTTATGGTTTTTTGGTCTTCGGGGAGGATGGGGAACATGAATATGTTTTTGTTTTTCGAATTTGAGCTCTATCTGAAATGAGCACTTTTCATGCTCTAAGCAGTTTTTCCTAACAAATGCAAGATATAACATTGGCTATCTCCGCAAGGAAACATCAGATCTGCACAACTCATGGTTTTTTGGTCTTCGGGGAGGATGGGGAACATGAATATGTGTTTGTTTTTCGAATTTGAGATCTTTCTGCAATGGGCACTTTTCATACTGTAAGCAGTTTTTCCTAACAAATGCAAGATTTAACATTGGCTATCTCCGCAAGGAAACATCAGATCTGCTCAACCCATGGTTTTTTGGTCTTTGGGGAGGAGGGGGAACATGAATATGTGTTTCTTTTTCCAATTTGAGCTCTTTCTGCAATGGGCACTTTTCATACTATAAGCAGTTTTTCCTAACAAATGCAAGATATAACATGGGCTATCTCCGCAAGGAAACATGAGATCTGCAAACGTTATGGTTTTTTGGTCTTCGGGGAGGATGGGGAACATGAATATGTGATTGTTTTTCGAATTTGAGCTCTTTCTGCAATGGGCACTTTTCATGCTAATAAGCAGTTTTTCCTAACAAATGCAAGATATAACATTGGCTATCTCTGCAAGGAAACATCAGATCAGCACAACTCATGGTTTTTTGGTCTTCGGGGAGGATGGGGAACATGAATATGTGTTTGTTTTTCGAATTTGAGCTCTTTCTGCAATGGGCACTTTTCATACTATAAGCAGTTTTTCCTAACAAATGCAAGATATAACATGGGCTATCTCCGCAAGGAAACATGAGATCTGCAAACGTTATGGTTTTTTGGTCTTCGGGGAGGATGGGGAACATGAATATGTTTTTGTTTTTCGAATTTGAGCTCTATCTGAAATGAGCACTTTTCATACTCTAAGCAGTTTTTCCTAACAAATGCAAGATATAACATTGGCTATCTCCGCAAGGAAACATCAGATCTGCACAACTCATGGTTTTTTGGTCTTCGGGGAGGATGGGGAACATGAATATGTGATTGTTTTTCGAATTTGAGCTCTTTCTGCAATGGGCACTTTTCATACTATAAGCAGTTTTTCCTAACAAATGCAAGATATAACATGGGCTATCTCCGCAAGGAAACATGAGATCTGCAAAAGTTATGGTTTTTTGTTCTTCGGGGAGGATGGGGAACATGAATATGTGTTTGTTTTTCGAATTTGACCTCTATCTGAAATGAGCACTTTTCATGCTCTAAGCAGTTTTTCCTAACAAATGCAAGATATAACATTGGCTATCTCCGCAAGGAAACATCAGATCTGCACAACTCATGGTTTTTTGGTCTTCGGGGAGGATGGGGAACATGAATATGTGATTGTTTTTCGATTTTGAGCTCTTTCTGCAATGGGCACTTTTCATGCTATAAGCAGTTTTTCCTAACAAATGCAAGATATAACATTGGCTATCTCCGCAAGGAAACATCAGATCTGCACAACTCATGGTTTTTTGGTCTTCGGGGAGGATGGGGAACATGAAAATGTGTTTGTTTTTCGAATTTGACCTCTATCTGAAATGGGCACTTTTCATGCTATAAGCAGTTTTTCCTAACAAATGCAAGATATAACATGGGATATCTCCGCAAGGAAACATGAGATCTGCAAAAGTTATGGTTTTTTGGTCTTCGGGGAGGATGGGGAACATGAATATGTGATTGTTTTTCGAATTTGAGCTCTTTCTGCAATGGGCACTTTTCATGCTAATAAGCAGTTTTTCCTAACAAATGCAAGATATAACATTGGCTATCTCTGCAAGGAAACATCAGATCTGCACAACTCATGGTTTTTTGGTCTTCGGGGAGGATGGGGAACATGAATATGTGTTTGTTTTTCGAATTTGAGATCTTTCTGCAATGGGCACTTTTCATACTGTAAGCAGTTTTTCCTAACAAATGCAAGATTTAACATTGGCTATCTCCGCAAGGAAACATCAGATCTGCTCAACCCATGGTTTTTTGGTCTTTGGGGAGGAGGGGGAACATGAATATGTTTCTTTTTCGAATTTGAGCTCTTTCTGCAATGGGCACTTTTCATACTATAAGCAGTTTTTCCTAACAAATGCAAGATATAACATGGGCTATCTCCGCAAGGAAACATGAGATCTGCAAACGTTATGGTTTTTTGGTCTTCGGGGAGGATGGGGAACAAGAATATGTTTTTGTTTTTCGAATTTGAGCTCTATCTGAAATGAGCACTTTTCATGCTCTAAGCAGTTTTTCCTAACAAATGCAAGATATAACATTGGCTATCTCCGCAAGGAAACATCAGATCTGCACAACTCATGGTTTTTTGGTCTTCGGGGAGGATGGGGAACATGAATATGTGTTTGTTTTTCGAATTTGAGATCTTTCTGCAATGGGCACTTTTCATACTGTAAGCAGTTTTTCCTAACAAATGCAAGATTTAACATTGGCTATCTCCGCAAGGAAACATCAGATCTGCTCAACCCATGGTTTTTTGGTCTTTGGGGAGGAGGGGGAACATGAATATGTGTTTCTTTTTCGAATTTGAGCTCTTTCTGCAATGGGCACTTTTCATACTATAAGCAGTTTTTCCTAACAAATGCAAGATATAACATGGGCTATCTCCGCAAGGAAACATGAGATCTGCAAACGTTATGGTTTTTTGGTCTTCGGGGAGGATGGGGAACATGAATATGTGATTGTTTTTCGAATTTGAGCTCTTTCTGCAATGGGCACTTTTCATGCTAATAAGCAGTTTTTCCTAACAAATGCAAGATATAACATTGGCTATCTCTGCAAGGAAACATCAGATCTGCACAACTCATGGTTTTTTGGTCTTCGGGGAGGATGGGGAACATGAATATGTGTTTGTTTTTCGAATTTGAGCTCTTTCTGCAATGGGCACTTTTCATACTATAAGCAGTTTTTCCTAACAAATGCAAGATATAACATGGGCTATCTCCGCAAGGAAACATCAGATCTGCACAACTCATGGTTTTTTGTTCTTCGGGGAGGATGGGGAACATGAATATGTGATTGTTTTTCGAATTTGAGCTCTTTCTGCAATGGGCACTTTTCATGCTAATAAGCAGTTTTTCCTAACAAATGCAAGATATAACATTGGCTATCTCTGCAAGGAAACATCAGATCTGCACAACTCATGGTTTTTTGGTCTTCGGGGAGGATGGGGAACATGAATATGTGTTTGTTTTTCGAATTTGAGCTCTTTCTGCAATGGGCACTTTTCATACTATAAGCAGTTTTTCCTAACAAATGCAAGATATAACATGGGCTATCTCCGCAAGGAAACATGAGATCTGCAAACGTTATGGTTTTTTGGTCTTCGGGGAGGATGGGGAACATGAATATGTTTTTGTTTTTCGAATTTGAGCTCTATCTGAAATGAGCACTTTTCATGCTCTAAGCAGTTTTTCCTAACAAATGCAAGATATAACATTGGCTATCTCCGCAAGGAAACATCAGATCTGCACAACTCATGGTTTTTTGGTCTTCGGGGAGGATGGGGAACATGAATATGTGATTGTTTTTCGAATTTGAGCTCTTTCTGCAATGGGCACTTTTCATACTATAAGCAGTTTTTCCTAACAAATGCAAGATATAACATGGGCTATCTCCGCAAGGAAACATGAGATCTGCAAAAGTTATGGTTTTTTGTTCTTCGGGGAGGATGGGGAACATGAATATGTGTTTGTTTTTCGAATTTGACCTCTATCTGAAATGAGCACTTTTCATGCTCTAAGCAGTTTTTCCTAACAAATGCAAGATATAACATTGGCTATCTCCGCAAGGAAACATCAGATCTGCACAACTCATGGTTTTTTGGTCTTCGGGGAGGATGGGGAACATGAATATGTGATTGTTTTTCGATTTTGAGCTCTTTCTGCAATGGGCACTTTTCATGCTATAAGCA
Source organism: Vipera ursinii (assembly GCF_947247035.1). Lineage (NCBI taxonomy): Eukaryota > Metazoa > Chordata > Lepidosauria > Squamata > Viperidae > Vipera > Vipera ursinii. Next base: position 532,560 of record NC_139519.1, on the reverse strand, counting down.
GTTTTTCCTAACAAATGCAAGATATAACATTGGCTATCTCCGCAAGGAAACATCAGATCTGCACAACTCATGGTTTTTTGGTCTTCGGGGAGGATGGGGAACATGAAAATGTGTTTGTTTTTCGAATTTGACCTCTATCTGAAATGGGCACTTTTCATGCTATAAGCAGTTTTTCCTAACAAATGCAAGATATAACATGGGATATCTCCGCAAGGAAACATGAGATCTGCAAAAGTTATGGTTTTTTGGTCTTCGGGGAGGATGGGGAACATGAATATGTGATTGTTTTTCGAATTTGAGCTCTTTCTGCAATGGGCACTTTTCATGCTAATAAGCAGTTTTTCCTAACAAATGCAAGATATAACATTGGCTATCTCTGCAAGGAAACATCAGATCTGCACAACTCATGGTTTTTTGGTCTTCGGGGAGGATGGGGAACATGAATATGTGTTTGTTTTTCGAATTTGAGATCTTTCTGCAATGGGCACTTTTCATACTGTAAGCAGTTTTTCCTAACAAATGCAAGATTTAACATTGGCTATCTCCGCAAGGAAACATCAGATCTGCTCAACCCATGGTTTTTTGGTCTTTGGGGAGGAGGGGGAACATGAATATGTTTCTTTTTCGAATTTGAGCTCTTTCTGCAATGGGCACTTTTCATACTATAAGCAGTTTTTCCTAACAAATGCAAGATATAACATGGGCTATCTCCGCAAGGAAACATGAGATCTGCAAACGTTATTGTTTTTTGGTCTTCGGAGAGGACGGGGAACATGAATATGTGTTTGTTTTTCGAATTTGACCTCTATCTGAAATGAGCACTTTTCATGCTCTAAGCAGTTTTTCCTAACAAATGCAAGATATAACATTGGCTATCTCTGCAAGGAAACATCAGATCTGCACAACTCATGGTTTTTTGGTCTTCAGGGAGGAGGGGGAACATGAATATGTGTTTGTTTTTCGAATTTGAGATCTTTCTGCAATGGGCACTTTCCATACTATAAGCAGTTTTTCCTAACAAATGCAAGATATAACATTGGCTATCTCCGCAAGGAAACATCAGATCTGCACAACTCATGGTTTTTTGGTCTTCGGGGAGGATGGGGAACATGAATATGTGATTGTTTTTCGAATTTGAGCTCTTTCTGCAATGGGCACTTTTCATGCTAATAAGCAGTTTTTCCTAACAAATGCAAGATATAACATTGGCTATCTCCGCAAGGAAACATCAGATCTGCACAACCCATGGTTTTTTGGTCTTCGGGGAGGATGGGGAACATGAATATGTGTTTGTTTTTCGAATTTGAGATCTTTCTGCAATGGGCACTTTTCATACTGTAAGCAGTTTTTCCTAACAAATGCAAGATTTAACATAGGCTATCTCCGCAAGGAAACATCAGATCTGCTCAACCCATGGTTTTTTGGTCTTCGGGGAGGATGGGGAACATGAATATGTGTTTGTTTTTCGAATTTGAGATCTTTCTGCAATGGGCACTTTTCATACTGTAAGCAGTTTTTCCTAACAAATGCAAGATTTAACATTGGCTATCTCCGCAAGGAAACATCAGATCTGCTCAACCCATGGTTTTTTGGTCTTTGGGGAGGAGGGGGAACATGAATATGTTTCTTTTTCGAATTTGAGCTCTTTCTGCAATGGGCACTTTTCATACTATAAGCAGTTTTTCCTAACAAATGCAAGATATAACATGGGCTATCTCCGCAAGGAAACATGAGATCTGCAAACGTTATTGTTTTTTGGTCTTCGGAGAGGACGGGGAACATGAATATGTGTTTGTTTTTCGAATTTGACCTCTATCTGAAATGAGCACTTTTCATGCTCTAAGCAGTTTTTCCTAACAAATGCAAGATATAACATTGGCTATCTCTGCAAGGAAACATCAGATCTGCACAACTCATGGTTTTTTGGTCTTCAGGGAGGAGGGGGAACATGAATATGTGTTTGTTTTTCGAATTTGAGATCTTTCTGCAATGGGCACTTTCCATACTATAAGCAGTTTTTCCTAACAAATGCAAGATATAACATTGGCTATCTCCGCAAGGAAACATCAGATCTGCACAACTCATGGTTTTTTGGTCTTCGGGGAGGATGGGGAACATGAATATGTGATTGTTTTTCGAATTTGAGCTCTTTCTGCAATGGGCACTTTTCATGCTAATAAGCAGTTTTTCCTAACAAATGCAAGATATAACATTGGCTATCTCCGCAAGGAAACATCAGATCTGCACAACCCATGGTTTTTTGGTCTTCGGGGAGGATGGGGAACATGAATATGTGTTTGTTTTTCGAATTTGAGATCTTTCTGCAATGGGCACTTTTCATACTGTAAGCAGTTTTTCCTAACAAATGCAAGATTTAACATAGGCTATCTCCGCAAGGAAACATCAGATCTGCTCAACCCATGGTTTTTTGGTCTTCGGGGAGGAGGGGGAACATGAATATGTGTTTCTTTTTCGAATTTGAGCTCTTTCTGCAATGGGCACTTTTCATACTATAAGCAGTTTTTCCTAACAAATGCAAGATATAACATGGGCTATCTCCGCAAGGAAACATCAGATCTGCACAACTCATGGTTTTTTGGTCTTCGGGGAGGATGGGGAACATGAATATGTGATTGTTTTTCGAATTTGAGCTCTTTCTGCAATGGGCACTTTTCATGCTAATAAGCAGTTTTTCCTAACAAATGCAAGATATAACATTGGCTATCTCTGCAAGGAAACATCAGATCTGCACAACTCATGGTTTTTTGGTCTTCGGGGAGGATGGGGAACATGAATATGTGTTTGTTTTTCGAATTTGAGCTCTTTCTGCAATGGGCACTTTTCATACTGTAAGCAGTTTTTCCTAACAAATGCAAGATTTAACATTGGCTATCTCCGCAAGGAAACATCAGATCTGCTCAACCCATGGTTTTTTGGTCTTCGGGGAGGAGGGGGAACATGAATATGTGTTTCTTTTTCGAATTTGAGCTCTTTCTGCAATGGGCACTTTTCATACTATAAGCAGTTTTTCCTAACAAATGCAAGATATAACATGGGCTATCTCCGCAAGGAAACATGAGATCTGCAAACGTTATGGTTTTTTGGTCTTCGGGGAGGATGGGGAACATGAATATGTTTTTGTTTTTCGAATTTGAGCTCTATCTGAAATGAGCACTTTTCATGCTCTAAGCAGTTTTTCCTAACAAATGCAAGATATAACATTGGCTATCTCCGCAAGGAAACATCAGATCTGCACAACCCATGGTTTTTTGGTCTTCGGGGAGGATGGGGAACATGAATATGTGTTTGTTTTTCGAATTTGAGATCTTTCTGCAATGGGCACTTTTCATACTGTAAGCAGTTTTTCCTAACAAATGCAAGATTTAACATTGGCTATCTCCGCAAGGAAACATCAGATCTGCTCAACCCATGGTTTTTTGGTCTTCGGGGAGGAGGGGGAACATGAATATGTGTTTCTTTTTCGAATTTGAGCTCTTTCTGCAATGGGCACTTTTCATACTATAAGCAGTTTTTCCTAACAAATGCAAGATATAACATGGGCTATCTCCGCAAGGAAACATCAGATCTGCACAACTCATGGTTTTTTGTTCTTCGGGGAGGATGGGGAACATGAATATGTGATTGTTTTTCGAATTTGAGCTCTTTCTGCAGTGGGCACTTTTCATGCTAATAAGCAGTTTTTCCTAACAAATGCAAGATATAACATTGGCTATCTCTGCAAGGAAACATCAGATCTGCACAACTCATGGTTTTTTGGTCTTCGGGGAGGATGGGGAACATGAATATGTGTTTGTTTTTCGAATTTGAGCTCTTTCTGCAATGGGCACTTTTCATACTATAAGCAGTTTTTCCTAACAAATGCAAGATATAACATGGGCTATCTCCGCAAGGAAACATGAGATCTGCAAACGTTATGGTTTTTTGGTCTTCGGGGAGGATGGGGAACATGAATATGTTTTTGTTTTTCGAATTTGAGCTCTATCTGAAATGAGCACTTTTCATGCTCTAAGCAGTTTTTCCTAACAAATGCAAGATATAACATTGGCTATCTCCGCAAGGAAACATCAGATCTGCACAACTCATGGTTTTTTGGTCTTCGGGGAGGATGGGGAACATGAATATGTGATTGTTTTTCGAATTTGAGCTCTTTCTGCAATGGGCACTTTTCATACTATAAGCAGTTTTTCCTAACAAATGCAAGATATAACATGGGCTATCTCCGCAAGGAAACATGAGATCTGCAAAAGTTATGGTTTTTTGTTCTTCGGGGAGGATGGGGAACATGAATATGAGTTTGTTTTTCGAATTTGACCTCTATCTGAAATGAGCACTTTTCATGCTCTAAGCAGTTTTTCCTAACAAATGCAAGATATAACATTGGCTATCTCCGCAAGGAAACATCAGATCTGCACAACTCATGGTTTTTTGGTCTTCGGGGAGGATGGGGAACATGAAAATGTGTTTGTTTTTCGAATTTGACCTCTATCTGAAATGGGCACTTTTCATGCTATAAGCAGTTTTTCCTAACAAATGCAAGATATAACATGGGATATCTCCGCAAGGAAACATGAGATCTGCAAAAGTTATGGTTTTTTGGTCTTCGGGGAGGATGGGGAACATGAATATGTGATTGTTTTTCGAATTTGAGCTCTTTCTGCAATGGGCACTTTTCATGCTAATAAGCAGTTTTTCCTAACAAATGCAAGATATAACATTGGCTATCTCTGCAAGGAAACATCAGATCTGCACAACTCATGGTTTTTTGGTCTTCGTGGAGGATGGGGAACATGAATATGTGTTTGTTTTTCGAATTTGAGATCTTTCTGCAATGGGCACTTTTCATACTGTAAGCAGTTTTTCCTAACAAATGCAAGATTTAACATTGGCTATCTCCGCAAGGAAACATCAGATCTGCTCAACCCATGGTTTTTTGGTCTTTGGGGAGGAGGGGGAACATGAATATGTGTTTCTTTTTCGAATTTGAGCTCTTTCTGCAATGGGCACTTTTCATACTATAAGCAGTTTTTCCTAACAAATGCAAGATATAACATGGGCTATCTCCGCAAGGAAACATGAGATCTGCAAACGTTATGGTTTTTTGGTCTTCGGGGAGGATGGGGAACATGAATATGTTTTTGTTTTTCGAATTTGAGCTCTATCTGAAATGAGCACTTTTCATGCTCTAAGCAGTTTTTCCTAACAAATGCAAGATATAACATTGGCTATCTCCGCAAGGAAACATCAGATCTGCACAACTCATGGTTTTTTGGTCTTCGGGGAGGATGGGGAACATGAATATGTGTTTGTTTTTCGAATTTGAGATCTTTCTGCAATGGGCACTTTTCATACTGTAAGCAGTTTTTCCTAACAAATGCAAGATTTAACATTGGCTATCTCCGCAAGGAAACATCAGATCTGCTCAACCCATGGTTTTTTGGTCTTTGGGGAGGAGGGGGAACATGAATATGTGTTTCTTTTTCGAATTTGAGCTCTTTCTGCAATGGGCACTTTTCATACTATAAGCAGTTTTTCCTAACAAATGCAAGATATAACATGGGCTATCTCCGCAAGGAAACATGAGATCTGCAAACGTTATGGTTTTTTGGTCTTCGGGGAGGATGGGGAACATGAATATGTGATTGTTTTTCGAATTTGAGCTCTTTCTGCAATGGGCACTTTTCATGCTAATAAGCAGTTTTTCCTAACAAATGCAAGATATAACATTGGCTATCTCTGCAAGGAAACATCAGATCTGCACAACTCATGGTTTTTTGGTCTTCGGGGAGGATGGGGAACATGAATATGTGTTTGTTTTTCGAATTTGAGCTCTTTCTGCAATGGGCACTTTTCATACTATAAGCAGTTTTTCCTAACAAATGCAAGATATAACATGGGCTATCTCCGCAAGGAAACATGAGATCTGCAAACGTTATGGTTTTTTGGTCTTCGGGGAGGATGGGGAACATGAATATGTTTTTGTTTTTCGAATTTGAGCTCTATCTGAAATGAGCACTTTTCATGCTCTAAGCAGTTTTTCCTAACAAATGCAAGATATAACATTGGCTATCTCCGCAAGGAAACATCAGATCTGCACAACTCATGGTTTTTTGGTCTTCGGGGAGGATGGGGAACATGAATATGTGTTTGTTTTTCGAATTTGAGATCTTTCTGCAATGGGCACTTTTCATACTGTAAGCAGTTTTTCCTAACAAATGCAAGATTTAACATTGGCTATCTCCGCAAGGAAACATCAGATCTGCTCAACCCATGGTTTTTTGGTCTTTGGGGAGGAGGGGGAACATGAATATGTGTTTCTTTTTCCAATTTGAGCTCTTTCTGCAATGGGCACTTTTCATACTATAAGCAGTTTTTCCTAACAAATGCAAGATATAACATGGGCTATCTCCGCAAGGAAACATGAGATCTGCAAACGTTATGGTTTTTTGGTCTTCGGGGAGGATGGGGAACATGAATATGTGATTGTTTTTCGAATTTGAGCTCTTTCTGCAATGGGCACTTTTCATGCTAATAAGCAGTTTTTCCTAACAAATGCAAGATATAACATTGGCTATCTCTGCAAGGAAACATCAGATCAGCACAACTCATGGTTTTTTGGTCTTCGGGGAGGATGGGGAACATGAATATGTGTTTGTTTTTCGAATTTGAGCTCTTTCTGCAATGGGCACTTTTCATACTATAAGCAGTTTTTCCTAACAAATGCAAGATATAACATGGGCTATCTCCGCAAGGAAACATGAGATCTGCAAACGTTATGGTTTTTTGGTCTTCGGGGAGGATGGGGAACATGAATATGTTTTTGTTTTTCGAATTTGAGCTCTATCTGAAATGAGCACTTTTCATACTCTAAGCAGTTTTTCCTAACAAATGCAAGATATAACATTGGCTATCTCCGCAAGGAAACATCAGATCTGCACAACTCATGGTTTTTTGGTCTTCGGGGAGGATGGGGAACATGAATATGTGATTGTTTTTCGAATTTGAGCTCTTTCTGCAATGGGCACTTTTCATACTATAAGCAGTTTTTCCTAACAAATGCAAGATATAACATGGGCTATCTCCGCAAGGAAACATGAGATCTGCAAAAGTTATGGTTTTTTGTTCTTCGGGGAGGATGGGGAACATGAATATGTGTTTGTTTTTCGAATTTGACCTCTATCTGAAATGAGCACTTTTCATGCTCTAAGCAGTTTTTCCTAACAAATGCAAGATATAACATTGGCTATCTCCGCAAGGAAACATCAGATCTGCACAACTCATGGTTTTTTGGTCTTCGGGGAGGATGGGGAACATGAATATGTGATTGTTTTTCGATTTTGAGCTCTTTCTGCAATGGGCACTTTTCATGCTATAAGCAGTTTTTCCTAACAAATGCAAGATATAACATTGGCTATCTCCGCAAGGAAACATCAGATCTGCACAACTCATGGTTTTTTGGTCTTCGGGGAGGATGGGGAACATGAAAATGTGTTTGTTTTTCGAATTTGACCTCTATCTGAAATGGGCACTTTTCATACTATAAGCAGTTTTTCCTAACAAATGCAAGATATAACATGGGATATCTCCGCAAGGAAACATGAGATCTGCAAAAGTTATGGTTTTTTGGTCTTCGGGGAGGATGGGGAACATGAATATGTGATTGTTTTTCGAATTTGAGCTCTTTCTGCAATGGGCACTTTTCATGCTAATAAGCAGTTTTTCCTAACAAATGCAAGATATAACATTGGCTATCTCTGCAAGGAAACATCAGATCTGCACAACTCATGGTTTTTTGGTCTTCGGGGAGGATGGGGAACATGAATATGTGTTTGTTTTTCGAATTTGAGATCTTTCTGCAATGGGCACTTTTCATACTGTAAGCAGTTTTTCCTAACAAATGCAAGATTTAACATTGGCTATCTCCGCAAGGAAACATCAGATCTGCTCAACCCATGGTTTTTTGGTCTTTGGGGAGGAGGGGGAACATGAATATGTTTCTTTTTCGAATTTGAGCTCTTTCTGCAATGGGCACTTTTCATACTATAAGCAGTTTTTCCTAACAAATGCAAGATATAACATGGGCTATCTCCGCAAGGAAACATGAGATCTGCAAACGTTATGGTTTTTTGGTCTTCGGGGAGGATGGGGAACAAGAATATGTTTTTGTTTTTCGAATTTGAGCTCTATCTGAAATGAGCACTTTTCATGCTCTAAGCAGTTTTTCCTAACAAATGCAAGATATAACATTGGCTATCTCCGCAAGGAAACATCAGATCTGCACAACTCATGGTTTTTTGGTCTTCGGGGAGGATGGGGAACATGAATATGTGTTTGTTTTTCGAATTTGAGATCTTTCTGCAATGGGCACTTTTCATACTGTAAGCAGTTTTTCCTAACAAATGCAAGATTTAACATTGGCTATCTCCGCAAGGAAACATCAGATCTGCTCAACCCATGGTTTTTTGGTCTTTGGGGAGGAGGGGGAACATGAATATGTGTTTCTTTTTCGAATTTGAGCTCTTTCTGCAATGGGCACTTTTCATACTATAAGCAGTTTTTCCTAACAAATGCAAGATATAACATGGGCTATCTCCGCAAGGAAACATGAGATCTGCAAACGTTATGGTTTTTTGGTCTTCGGGGAGGATGGGGAACATGAATATGTGATTGTTTTTCGAATTTGAGCTCTTTCTGCAATGGGCACTTTTCATGCTAATAAGCAGTTTTTCCTAACAAATGCAAGATATAACATTGGCTATCTCTGCAAGGAAACATCAGATCTGCACAACTCATGGTTTTTTGGTCTTCGGGGAGGATGGGGAACATGAATATGTGTTTGTTTTTCGAATTTGAGCTCTTTCTGCAATGGGCACTTTTCATACTATAAGCAGTTTTTCCTAACAAATGCAAGATATAACATGGGCTATCTCCGCAAGGAAACATCAGATCTGCACAACTCATGGTTTTTTGTTCTTCGGGGAGGATGGGGAACATGAATATGTGATTGTTTTTCGAATTTGAGCTCTTTCTGCAATGGGCACTTTTCATGCTAATAAGCAGTTTTTCCTAACAAATGCAAGATATAACATTGGCTATCTCTGCAAGGAAACATCAGATCTGAACAACTCATGGTTTTTTGGTCTTCGGGGAGGATGGGGAACATGAATATGTGTTTGTTTTTCGAATTTGAGCTCTTTCTGCAATGGGCACTTTTCATACTATAAGCAGTTTTTCCTAACAAATGCAAGATATAACATGGGCTATCTCCGCAAGGAAACATGAGATATGCAAACGTTATGGTTTTTTGGTCTTCGGGGAGGATGGGGAACATGAATATGTTTTTGTTTTTCGAATTTGAGCTCTATCTGAAATGAGCACTTTTCATGCTCTAAGCAGTTTTTCCTAACAAATGCAAGATATAACATTGGCTATCTCCGCAAGGAAACATCAGATCTGCACAACTCATGGTTTTTTGGTCTTCGGGGAGGATGGGGAACATGAATATGTGATTGTTTTTCGAATTTGAGCTCTTTCTGCAATGGGCACTTTTCATACTATAAGCAGTTTTTCCTAACAAATGCAAGATATAACATGGGCTATCTCCGCAAGGAAACATGAGATCTGAAAAAGTTATGGTTTTTTGTTCTTCGGGGAGGATGGGGAACATGAATATGTGTTTGTTTTTCGAATTTGACCTCTATCTGAAATGAGCACTTTTCATGCTCTAAGCAGTTTTTCCTAACAAATGCAAGATATAACATTGGCTATCTCCGCAAGGAAACATCAGATCTGCACAACTCATGGTTTTTTGGTCTTCGGGGAGGATGGGGAACATGAATATGTGTTTGTTTTTCGAATTTGAGATCTTTCTGCAATGGGCACTTTTCATACTGTAAGCAGTTTTTCCTAACAAATGCAAGATTTAACATTGGCTATCTCAGCAAGGAAACATCAGATCTGCTCAACCCATGGTTTTTTGGTCTTTGGGGAGGAGGGGGAACATGAATATGTGTTTCTTTTTCGAATTTGAGCTCTTTCTGCAATGGGCACTTTTCATACTATAAGCAGTTTTTCCTAACAAATGCAAGATATAACATGGGCTATCTCCGCAAGGAAACATGAGATCTGCAAACGTTATGGTTTTTTGGTCTTCGGGGAGGATGGGGAACATGAATATGTGATTGTTTTTCGAATTTGAGCTCTTTCTGCAATGGGCACTTTTCATGCTAATAAGCAGTTTTTCCTAACAAATGCAAGATATAACATTGGCTATCTCTGCAAGGAAACATCAGATCTGCACAACTCATGGTTTTTTGGTCTTCGGGGAGGATGGGGAACATGAATATGTGTTTGTTTTTCGAATTTGAGCTCTTTCTGCAATGGGCACTTTTCATACTATAAGCAGTTTTTCCTAACAAATGCAAGATATAACATGGGCTATCTCCGCAAGGAAACATGAGATCTGCAAACGTTATGGTTTTTTGGTCTTCGGGGAGGATGGGGAACATGAATATGTTTTTGTTTTTCGAATTTGAGCTCTATCTGAAATGAGCACTTTTCATGCTCTAAGCAGTTTTTCCTAACAAATGCAAGATATAACATTGGCTATCTCCGCAAGGAAACATCAGATCTGCACAACTCATGGTTTTTTGGTCTTCGGGGAGGATGGGGAACATGAATATGTGATTGTTTTTCGAATTTGAGCTCTTTCTGCAATGGGCACTTTTCATACTATAAGCAGTTTTTCCTAACAAATGCAAGATATAACATGGGCTATCTCCGCAAGGAAACATGAGATCTGCAAAAGTTATGGTTTTTTGTTCTTCGGGGAGGATGGGGAACATGAATATGTGTTTGTTTTTCGAATTTGACCTCTATCTGAAATGAGCACTTTTCATGCTCTAAGCAGTTTTTCCTAACAAATGCAAGATATAACATTGGCTATCTCCGCAAGGAAACATCAGATCTGCACAACTCATGGTTTTTTGGTCTTCGGGGAGGATGGGGAACATGAATATGTGATTGTTTTTCGATTTTGAGCTCTTTCTGCAATGGGCACTTTTCATGCTATAAGCAGTTTTTCCTAACAAATGCAAGATATAACATTGGCTATCTCCGCAAGGAAACATCAGATCTGCACAACTCATGGTTTTTTGGTCTTCGGGGAGGATGGGGAACATGAAAATGTGTTTGTTTTTCGAATTTGACCTCTATCTGAAATGGGCACTTTTCATGCTATAAGCAGTTTTTCCTAACAAATGCAAGATATAACATGGGATATCTCCGCAAGGAAACATGAGATCTGCAAAAGTTATGGTTTTTTGGTCTTCGGGGAGGATGGGGAACATGAATATGTGATTGTTTTTCGAATTTGAGCTCTTTCTGCAATGGGCACTTTTCATGCTAATAAGCAGTTTTTCCTAACAAATGCAAGATATAACATTGGCTATCTCTGCAAGGAAACATCAGATCTGCACAACTCATGGTTTTTTGGTCTTCGGGGAGGATGGGGAACATGAATATGTGTTTGTTTTTCGAATTTGAGATCTTTCTGCAATGGGCACTTTTCATACTGTAAGCAGTTTTTCCTAACAAATGCAAGATTTAACATTGGCTATCTCCGCAAGGAAACATCAGATCTGCTCAACCCATGGTTTTTTGGTCTTTGGGGAGGAGGGGGAACATGAATATGTTTCTTTTTCGAATTTGAGATCTTTCTGCAATGGGCACTTTTCATACTATAAGCAGTTTTTCCTAACAAATGCAAGATATAACATGGGCTATCTCCGCAAGGAAACATGAGATATGCAAACGTTATGGTTTTTTGGTCTTCGGGGAGGATGGGGAACATGAATATGTTTTTGTTTTTCGAATTTGAGCTCTATCTGAAATGAGCACTTTTCATGCTCTAAGCAGTTTTTCCTAACAAATGCAAGATATAACATTGGCTATCTCCGCAAGGAAACATCAGATCTGCACAACTCATGGTTTTTTGGTCTTCGGGGAGGATGGGGAACATGAATATGTGATTGTTTTTCGAATTTGAGCTCTTTCTGCAATGGGCACTTTTCATACTATAAGCAGTTTTTCCTAACAAATGCAAGATATAACATGGGCTATCTCCGCAAGGAAACATGAGATCTGAAAAAGTTATGGTTTTTTGTTCTTCGGGGAGGATGGGGAACATGAATATGTGTTTGTTTTTCGAATTTGACCTCTATCTGAAATGAGCACTTTTCATGCTCTAAGCAGTTTTTCCTAACAAATGCAAGATATAACATTGGCTATCTCCGCAAGGAAACATCAGATCTGCACAACTCATGGTTTTTTGGTCTTCGGGGAGGATGGGGAACATGAATATGTGTTTGTTTTTCGAATTTGAGATCTTTCTGCAATGGGCACTTTTCATACTGTAAGCAGTTTTTCCTAACAAATGCAAGATATAACATTGGCTATCTCCGCAAGGAAACATCAGATCTGCTCAACCCATGGTTTTTTGGTCTTTGGGGAGGAGGGGGAACATGAATATGTGTTTCTTTTTCGAATTTGAGCTCTTTCTGCAATGGGCACTTTTCATACTATAAGCAGTTTTTCCTAACAAATGCAAGATATAACATGGGCTATCTCCGCAAGGAAACATGAGATCTGCAAACGTTATGGTTTTTTGGTCTTCGGGGAGGATGGGGAACATGAATATGTGATTGTTTTTCGAATTTGAGCTCTTTCTGCAATGGGCACTTTTCATGCTAATAAGCAGTTTTTCCTAACAAATGCAAGATATAACATTGGCTATCTCTGCAAGGAAACATCAGATCTGCACAACTCATGGTTTTTTGGTCTTCGGGGAGGATGGGGAACATGAATATGTGTTTGTTTTTCGAATTTGAGCTCTTTCTGCAATGGGCACTTTTCATACTATAAGCAGTTTTTCCTAACAAATGCAAGATATAACATGGGCTATCTCCGCAAGGAAACATCAGATCTGCACAACTCATGGTTTTTTGTTCTTCGGGGAGGATGGGGAACATGAATATGTGATTGTTTTTCGAATTTGAGCTCTTTCTGCAATGGGCACTTTTCATGCTAATAAGCAGTTTTTCCTAACAAATGCAAGATATAACATTGGCTATCTCTGCAAGGAAACATCAGATCTGAACAACTCATGGTTTTTTGGTCTTCGGGGAGGATGGGGAACATGAATATGTGTTTGTTTTTCGAATTTGAGCTCTTTCTGCAATGGGCACTTTTCATACTATAAGCAGTTTTTCCTAACAAATGCAAGATATAACATGGGCTATCTCCGCAAGGAAACATGAGATATGCAAACGTTATGGTTTTTTGGTCTTCGGGGAGGATGGGGAACATGAATATGTTTTTGTTTTTCGAATTTGAGCTCTATCTGAAATGAGCACTTTTCATGCTCTAAGCAGTTTTTCCTAACAAATGCAAGATATAACATTGGCTATCTCCGCAAGGAAACATCAGATCTGCACAACTCATGGTTTTTTGGTCTTCGGGGAGGATGGGGAACATGAATATGTGATTGTTTTTCGAATTTGAGCTCTTTCTGCAATGGGCACTTTTCATACTATAAGCAGTTTTTCCTAACAAATGCAAGATATAACATGGGCTATCTCCGCAAGGAAACATGAGATCTGAAAAAGTTATGGTTTTTTGTTCTTCGGGGAGGATGGGGAACATGAATATGTGTTTGTTTTTCGAATTTGACCTCTATCTGAAATGAGCACTTTTCATGCTCTAAGCAGTTTTTCCTAACAAATGCAAGATATAACATTGGCTATCTCCGCAAGGAAACATCAGATCTGCACAACTCATGGTTTTTTGGTCTTCGGGGAGGATGGGGAACATGAATATGTGATTGTTTTTCGATTTTGAGCTCTTTCTGCAATGGGCACTTTTCATGCTATAAGCAGTTTTTCCTAACAAATGCAAGATATAACATTGGCTATCTCCGCAAGGAAACATCAGATCTGCACAACTCATGGTTTTTTGGTCTTCGGGGAGGATGGGGAACATGAAAGTGTTTGTTTTTCGAATTTGACCTCTATCTGAAATGGGCACTTTTCATGCTATAAGCAGTTTTTCCTAACAAATGCAAGATATAACATGGGATATCTCCGCAAGGAAACATGAGATCTGCAAAAGTTATGGTTTTTTGGTCTTCGGGGAGGATGGGGAACATGAATATGTGATTGTTTTTCGAATTTGAGCTCTTTCTGCAATGGGCACTTTTCATGCTAATAAGCAGTTTTTCCTAACAAATGCAAGATATAACATTGGCTATCTCTGCAAGGAAACATCAGATCTGCACAACTCATGGTTTTTTGGTCTTCGGGGAGGATGGGGAACATGAATATGTGTTTGTTTTTCGAATTTGAGATCTTTCTGCAATGGGCACTTTTCATACTGTAAGCAGTTTTTCCTAACAAATGCAAGATTTAACATTGGCTATCTCCGCAAGGAAACATCAGATCTGCTCAACCCATGGTTTTTTGGTCTTTGGGGAGGAGGGGGAACATGAATATGTTTCTTTTTCGAATTTGAGCTCTTTCTGCAATGGGCACTTTTCATACTATAAGCAGTTTTTCCTAACAAATGCAAGATATAACATGGGCTATCTCCGCAAGGAAACATGAGATCTGCAAACGTTATGGTTTTTTGGTCTTCGGGGAGGATGGGGAACAAGAATATGTTTTTGTTTTTCGAATTTGAGCTCTATCTGAAATGAGCACTTTTCATGCTCTAAGCAGTTTTTCCTAACAAATGCAAGATATAACATTGGCTATCTCCGCAAGGAAACATCAGATCTGCACAACTCATGGTTTTTTGGTCTTCGGGGAGGATGGGGAACATGAATATGTGTTTGTTTTTCGAATTTGAGATCTTTCTGCAATGGGCACTTTTCATACTGTAAGCAGTTTTTCCTAACAAATGCAAGATTTAACATTGGCTATCTCCGCAAGGAAACATCAGATCTGCTCAACCCATGGTTTTTTGGTCTTTGGGGAGGAGGGGGAACATGAATATGTGTTTCTTTTTCGAATTTGAGCTCTTTCTGCAATGGGCACTTTTCATACTATAAGCAGTTTTTCCTAACAAATGCAAGATATAACATGGGCTATCTCCGCAAGGAAACATGAGATCTGCAAACGTTATGGTTTTTTGGTCTTCGGGGAGGATGGGGAACATGAATATGTGATTGTTTTTCGAATTTGAGCTCTTTCTGCAATGGGCACTTTTCATGCTAATAAGCAGTTTTTCCTAACAAATGCAAGATATAACATTGGCTATCTCTGCAAGGAAACATCAGATCTGCACAACTCATGGTTTTTTGGTCTTCGGGGAGGATGGGGAACATGAATATGTGTTTGTTTTTCGAATTTGAGCTCTTTCTGCAATGGGCACTTTTCATACTATAAGCAGTTTTTCCTAACAAATGCAAGATATAACATGGGCTATCTCCGCAAGGAAACATCAGATCTGCACAACTCATGGTTTTTTGTTCTTCGGGGAGGATGGGGAACATGAATATGTGATTGTTTTTCGAATTTGAGCTCTTTCTGCAATGGGCACTTTTCATGCTAATAAGCAGTTTTTCCTAACAAATGCAAGATATAACATTGGCTATCTCTGCAAGGAAACATCAGATCTGAACAACTCATGGTTTTTTGGTCTTCGGGGAGGATGGGGAACATGAATATGTGTTTGTTTTTCGAATTTGAGCTCTTTCTGCAATGGGCACTTTTCATACTATAAGCAGTTTTTCCTAACAAATGCAAGATATAACATGGGCTATCTCCGCAAGGAAACATGAGATATGCAAACGTTATGGTTTTTTGGTCTTCGGGGAGGATGGGGAACATGAATATGTTTTTGTTTTTCGAATTTGAGCTCTATCTGAAATGAGCACTTTTCATGCTCTAAGCAGTTTTTCCTAACAAATGCAAGATATAACATTGGCTATCTCCGCAAGGAAACATCAGATCTGCACAACTCATGGTTTTTTGGTCTTCGGGGAGGATGGGGAACATGAATATGTGATTGTTTTTCGAATTTGAGCTCTTTCTGCAATGGGCACTTTTCATACTATAAGCAGTTTTTCCTAACAAATGCAAGATATAACATGGGCTATCTCCGCAAGGAAACATGAGATCTGAAAAAGTTATGGTTTTTTGTTCTTCGGGGAGGATGGGGAACATGAATATGTGTTTGTTTTTCGAATTTGACCTCTATCTGAAATGAGCACTTTTCATGCTCTAAGCAGTTTTTCCTAACAAATGCAAGATATAACATTGGCTATCTCCGCAAGGAAACATCAGATCTGCACAACTCATGGTTTTTTGGTCTTCGGGGAGGATGGGGAACATGAATATGTGTTTGTTTTTCGAATTTGAGATCTTTCTGCAATGGGCACTTTTCATACTGTAAGCAGTTTTTCCTAACAAATGCAAGATTTAACATTGGCTATCTCAGCAAGGAAACATCAGATCTGCTCAACCCATGGTTTTTTGGTCTTTGGGGAGGAGGGGGAACATGAATATGTGTTTCTTTTTCGAATTTGAGCTCTTTCTGCAATGGGCACTTTTCATACTATAAGCAGTTTTTCCTAACAAATGCAAGATATAACATGGGCTATCTCCGCAAGGAAACATGAGATCTGCAAACGTTATGGTTTTTTGGTCTTCGGGGAGGATGGGGAACATGAATATGTGATTGTTTTTCGAATTTGAGCTCTTTCTGCAATGGGCACTTTTCATGCTAATAAGCAGTTTTTCCTAACAAATGCAAGATATAACATTGGCTATCTCTGCAAGGAAACATCAGATCTGCACAACTCATGGTTTTTTGGTCTTCGGGGAGGATGGGGAACATGAATATGTGTTTGTTTTTCGAATTTGAGCTCTTTCTGCAATGGGCACTTTTCATACTATAAGCAGTTTTTCCTAACAAATGCAAGATATAACATGGGCTATCTCCGCAAGGAAACATGAGATCTGCAAACGTTATGGTTTTTTGGTCTTCGGGGAGGATGGGGAACATGAATATGTTTTTGTTTTTCGAATTTGAGCTCTATCTGAAATGAGCACTTTTCATGCTCTAAGCAGTTTTTCCTAACAAATGCAAGATATAACATTGGCTATCTCCGCAAGGAAACATCAGATCTGCACAACTCATGGTTTTTTGGTCTTCGGGGAGGATGGGGAACATGAATATGTGATTGTTTTTCGAATTTGAGCTCTTTCTGCAATGGGCACTTTTCATACTATAAGCAGTTTTTCCTAACAAATGCAAGATATAACATGGGCTATCTCCGCAAGGAAACATGAGATCTGCAAAAGTTATGGTTTTTTGTTCTTCGGGGAGGATGGGGAACATGAATATGTGTTTGTTTTTCGAATTTGACCTCTATCTGAAATGAGCACTTTTCATGCTCTAAGCAGTTTTTCCTAACAAATGCAAGATATAACATTGGCTATCTCCGCAAGGAAACATCAGATCTGCACAACTCATGGTTTTTTGGTCTTCGGGGAGGATGGGGAACATGAATATGTGATTGTTTTTCGATTTTGAGCTCTTTCTGCAATGGGCACTTTTCATGCTATAAGCAGTTTTTCCTAACAAATGCAAGATATAACATTGGCTATCTCCGCAAGGAAACATCAGATCTGCACAACTCATGGTTTTTTGGTCTTCGGGGAGGATGGGGAACATGAAAATGTGTTTGTTTTTCGAATTTGACCTCTATCTGAAATGGGCACTTTTCATGCTATAAGCAGTTTTTCCTAACAAATGCAAGATATAACATGGGATATCTCCGCAAGGAAACATGAGATCTGCAAAAGTTATGGTTTTTTGGTCTTCGGGGAGGATGGGGAACATGAATATGTGATTGTTTTTCGAATTTGAGCTCTTTCTGCAATGGGCACTTTTCATGCTAATAAGCAGTTTTTCCTAACAAATGCAAGATATAACATTGGCTATCTCTGCAAGGAAACATCAGATCTGCACAACTCATGGTTTTTTGGTCTTCGGGGAGGATGGGGAACATGAATATGTGTTTGTTTTTCGAATTTGAGATCTTTCTGCAATGGGCACTTTTCATACTGTAAGCAGTTTTTCCTAACAAATGCAAGATTTAACATTGGCTATCTCCGCAAGGAAACATCAGATCTGCTCAACCCATGGTTTTTTGGTCTTTGGGGAGGAGGGGGAACATGAATATGTTTCTTTTTCGAATTTGAGATCTTTCTGCAATGGGCACTTTTCATACTATAAGCAGTTTTTCCTAACAAATGCAAGATATAACATGGGCTATCTCCGCAAGGAAACATGAGATATGCAAACGTTATGGTTTTTTGGTCTTCGGGGAGGATGGGGAACATGAATATGTTTTTGTTTTTCGAATTTGAGCTCTATCTGAAATGAGCACTTTTCATGCTCTAAGCAGTTTTTCCTAACAAATGCAAGATATAACATTGGCTATCTCCGCAAGGAAACATCAGATCTGCACAACTCATGGTTTTTTGGTCTTCGGGGAGGATGGGGAACATGAATATGTGATTGTTTTTCGAATTTGAGCTCTTTCTGCAATGGGCACTTTTCATACTATAAGCAGTTTTTCCTAACAAATGCAAGATATAACATGGGCTATCTCCGCAAGGAAACATGAGATCTGAAAAAGTTATGGTTTTTTGTTCTTCGGGGAGGATGGGGAACATGAATATGTGTTTGTTTTTCGAATTTGACCTCTATCTGAAATGAGCACTTTTCATGCTCTAAGCAGTTTTTCCTAACAAATGCAAGATATAACATTGGCTATCTCCGCAAGGAAACATCAGATCTGCACAACTCATGGTTTTTTGGTCTTCGGGGAGGATGGGGAACATGAATATGTGTTTGTTTTTCGAATTTGAGATCTTTCTGCAATGGGCACTTTTCATACTGTAAGCAGTTTTTCCTAACAAATGCAAGATTTAACATTGGCTATCTCAGCAAGGAAACATCAGATCTGCTCAACCCATGGTTTTTTGGTCTTTGGGGAGGAGGGGGAACATGAATATGTGTTTCTTTTTCGAATTTGAGCTCTTTCTGCAATGGGCACTTTTCATACTATAAGCAGTTTTTCCTAACAAATGCAAGATATAACATGGGCTATCTCCGCAAGGAAACATGAGATCTGCAAACGTTATGGTTTTTTGGTCTTCGGGGAGGATGGGGAACATGAATATGTGATTGTTTTTCGAATTTGAGCTCTTTCTGCAATGGGCACTTTTCATGCTAATAAGCAGTTTTTCCTAACAAATGCAAGATATAACATTGGCTATCTCTGCAAGGAAACATCAGATCTGCACAACTCATGGTTTTTTGGTCTTCGGGGAGGATGGGGAACATGAATATGTGTTTGTTTTTCGAATTTGAGCTCTTTCTGCAATGGGCACTTTTCATACTATAAGCAGTTTTTCCTAACAAATGCAAGATATAACATGGGCTATCTCCGCAAGGAAACATGAGATCTGCAAACGTTATGGTTTTTTGGTCTTCGGGGAGGATGGGGAACATGAATATGTTTTTGTTTTTCGAATTTGAGCTCTATCTGAAATGAGCACTTTTCATGCTCTAAGCAGTTTTTCCTAACAAATGCAAGATATAACATTGGCTATCTCCGCAAGGAAACATCAGATCTGCACAACTCATGGTTTTTTGGTCTTCGGGGAGGATGGGGAACATGAATATGTGATTGTTTTTCGAATTTGAGCTCTTTCTGCAATGGGCACTTTTCATACTATAAGCAGTTTTTCCTAACAAATGCAAGATATAACATGGGCTATCTCCGCAAGGAAACATGAGATCTGCAAAAGTTATGGTTTTTTGTTCTTCGGGGAGGATGGGGAACATGAATATGTGTTTGTTTTTCGAATTTGACCTCTATCTGAAATGAGCACTTTTCATGCTCTAAGCAGTTTTTCCTAACAAATGCAAGATATAACATTGGCTATCTCCGCAAGGAAACATCAGATCTGCACAACTCATGGTTTTTTGGTCTTCGGGGAGGATGGGGAACATGAATATGTGATTGTTTTTCGATTTTGAGCTCTTTCTGCAATGGGCACTTTTCATGCTATAAGCAGTTTTTCCTAACAAATGCAAGATATAACATTGGCTATCTCCGCAAGGAAACATCAGATCTGCACAACTCATGGTTTTTTGGTCTTCGGGGAGGATGGGGAACATGAAAATGTGTTTGTTTTTCGAATTTGACCTCTATCTGAAATGGGCACTTTTCATGCTATAAGCAGTTTTTCCTAACAAATGCAAGATATAACATGGGATATCTCCGCAAGGAAACATGAGATCTGCAAAAGTTATGGTTTTTTGGTCTTCGGGGAGGATGGGGAACATGAATATGTGATTGTTTTTCGAATTTGAGCTCTTTCTGCAATGGGCACTTTTCATGCTAATAAGCAGTTTTTCCTAACAAATGCAAGATATAACATTGGCTATCTCTGCAAGGAAACATCAGATCTGCACAACTCATGGTTTTTTGGTCTTCGGGGAGGATGGGGAACATGAATATGTGTTTGTTTTTCGAATTTGAGATCTTTCTGCAATGGGCACTTTTCATACTGTAAGCAGTTTTTCCTAACAAATGCAAGATTTAACATTGGCTATCTCCGCAAGGAAACATCAGATCTGCTCAACCCATGGTTTTTTGGTCTTTGGGGAGGAGGGGGAACATGAATATGTTTCTTTTTCGAATTTGAGCTCTTTCTGCAATGGGCACTTTTCATACTATAAGCAGTTTTTCCTAACAAATGCAAGATATAACATGGGCTATCTCCGCAAGGAAACATGAGATCTGCAAACGTTATGGTTTTTTGGTCTTCGGGGAGGATGGGGAACAAGAATATGTTTTTGTTTTTCGAATTTGAGCTCTATCTGAAATGAGCACTTTTCATGCTCTAAGCAGTTTTTCCTAACAAATGCAAGATATAACATTGGCTATCTCCGCAAGGAAACATCAGATCTGCACAACTCATGGTTTTTTGGTCTTCGGGGAGGATGGGGAACATGAATATGTGTTTGTTTTTCGAATTTGAGATCTTTCTGCAATGGGCACTTTTCATACTGTAAGCAGTTTTTCCTAACAAATGCAAGATTTAACATTGGCTATCTCCGCAAGGAAACATCAGATCTGCTCAACCCATGGTTTTTTGGTCTTTGGGGAGGAGGGGGAACATGAATATGTGTTTCTTTTTCGAATTTGAGCTCTTTCTGCAATGGGCACTTTTCATACTATAAGCAGTTTTTCCTAACAAATGCAAGATATAACATGGGCTATCTCCGCAAGGAAACATGAGATCTGCAAACGTTATGGTTTTTTGGTCTTCGGGGAGGATGGGGAACATGAATATGTGATTGTTTTTCGAATTTGAGCTCTTTCTGCAATGGGCACTTTTCATGCTAATAAGCAGTTTTTCCTAACAAATGCAAGATATAACATTGGCTATCTCTGCAAGGAAACATCAGATCTGCACAACTCATGGTTTTTTGGTCTTCGGGGAGGATGGGGAACATGAATATGTGTTTGTTTTTCGAATTTGAGCTCTTTCTGCAATGGGCACTTTTCATACTATAAGCAGTTTTTCCTAACAAATGCAAGATATAACATGGGCTATCTCCGCAAGGAAACATCAGATCTGCACAACTCATGGTTTTTTGTTCTTCGGGGAGGATGGGGAACATGAATATGTGATTGTTTTTCGAATTTGAGCTCTTTCTGCAATGGGCACTTTTCATGCTAATAAGCAGTTTTTCCTAACAAATGCAAGATATAACATTGGCTATCTCTGCAAGGAAACATCAGATCTGAACAACTCATGGTTTTTTGGTCTTCGGGGAGGATGGGGAACATGAATATGTGTTTGTTTTTCGAATTTGAGCTCTTTCTGCAATGGGCACTTTTCATACTATAAGCAGTTTTTCCTAACAAATGCAAGATATAACATGGGCTATCTCCGCAAGGAAACATGAGATATGCAAACGTTATGGTTTTTTGGTCTTCGGGGAGGATGGGGAACATGAATATGTTTTTGTTTTTCGAATTTGAGCTCTATCTGAAATGAGCACTTTTCATGCTCTAAGCAGTTTTTCCTAACAAATGCAAGATATAACATTGGCTATCTCCGCAAGGAAACATCAGATCTGCACAACTCATGGTTTTTTGGTCTTCGGGGAGGATGGGGAACATGAATATGTGATTGTTTTTCGAATTTGAGCTCTTTCTGCAATGGGCACTTTTCATACTATAAGCAGTTTTTCCTAACAAATGCAAGATATAACATGGGCTATCTCCGCAAGGAAACATGAGATCTGAAAAAGTTATGGTTTTTTGTTCTTCGGGGAGGATGGGGAACATGAATATGTGTTTGTTTTTCGAATTTGACCTCTATCTGAAATGAGCACTTTTCATGCTCTAAGCAGTTTTTCCTAACAAATGCAAGATATAACATTGGCTATCTCCGCAAGGAAACATCAGATCTGCACAACTCATGGTTTTTTGGTCTTCGGGGAGGATGGGGAACATGAATATGTGATTGTTTTTCGATTTTGAGCTCTTTCTGCAATGGGCACTTTTCATGCTATAAGCAGTTTTTCCTAACAAATGCAAGATATAACATTGGCTATCTCCGCAAGGAAACATCAGATCTGCACAACTCATGGTTTTTTGGTCTTCGGGGAGGATGGGGAACATGAAAGTGTTTGTTTTTCGAATTTGACCTCTATCTGAAATGGGCACTTTTCATGCTATAAGCAGTTTTTCCTAACAAATGCAAGATATAACATGGGATATCTCCGCAAGGAAACATGAGATCTGCAAAAGTTATGGTTTTTTGGTCTTCGGGGAGGATGGGGAACATGAATATGTGATTGTTTTTCGAATTTGAGCTCTTTCTGCAATGGGCACTTTTCATGCTAATAAGCAGTTTTTCCTAACAAATGCAAGATATAACATTGGCTATCTCTGCAAGGAAACATCAGATCTGCACAACTCATGGTTTTTTGGTCTTCGGGGAGGATGGGGAACATGAATATGTGTTTGTTTTTCGAATTTGAGATCTTTCTGCAATGGGCACTTTTCATACTGTAAGCAGTTTTTCCTAACAAATGCAAGATTTAACATTGGCTATCTCCGCAAGGAAACATCAGATCTGCTCAACCCATGGTTTTTTGGTCTTTGGGGAGGAGGGGGAACATGAATATGTTTCTTTTTCGAATTTGAGCTCTTTCTGCAATGGGCACTTTTCATACTATAAGCAGTTTTTCCTAACAAATGCAAGATATAACATGGGCTATCTCCGCAAGGAAACATGAGATCTGCAAACGTTATGGTTTTTTGGTCTTCGGGGAGGATGGGGAACAAGAATATGTTTTTGTTTTTCGAATTTGAGCTCTATCTGAAATGAGCACTTTTCATGCTCTAAGCAGTTTTTCCTAACAAATGCAAGATATAACATTGGCTATCTCCGCAAGGAAACATCAGATCTGCACAACTCATGGTTTTTTGGTCTTCGGGGAGGATGGGGAACATGAATATGTGTTTGTTTTTCGAATTTGAGATCTTTCTGCAATGGGCACTTTTCATACTGTAAGCAGTTTTTCCTAACAAATGCAAGATTTAACATTGGCTATCTCCGCAAGGAAACATCAGATCTGCTCAACCCATGGTTTTTTGGTCTTTGGGGAGGAGGGGGAACATGAATATGTGTTTCTTTTTCGAATTTGAGCTCTTTCTGCAATGGGCACTTTTCATACTATAAGCAGTTTTTCCTAACAAATGCAAGATATAACATGGGCTATCTCCGCAAGGAAACATGAGATCTGCAAACGTTATGGTTTTTTGGTCTTCGGGGAGGATGGGGAACATGAATATGTGATTGTTTTTCGAATTTGAGCTCTTTCTGCAATGGGCACTTTTCATGCTAATAAGCAGTTTTTCCTAACAAATGCAAGATATAACATTGGCTATCTCTGCAAGGAAACATCAGATCTGCACAACTCATGGTTTTTTGGTCTTCGGGGAGGATGGGGAACATGAATATGTGTTTGTTTTTCGAATTTGAGCTCTTTCTGCAATGGGCACTTTTCATACTATAAGCAGTTTTTCCTAACAAATGCAAGATATAACATGGGCTATCTCCGCAAGGAAACATCAGATCTGCACAACTCATGGTTTTTTGTTCTTCGGGGAGGATGGGGAACATGAATATGTGATTGTTTTTCGAATTTGAGCTCTTTCTGCAATGGGCACTTTTCATGCTAATAAGCAGTTTTTCCTAACAAATGCAAGATATAACATTGGCTATCTCTGCAAGGAAACATCAGATCTGAACAACTCATGGTTTTTTGGTCTTCGGGGAGGATGGGGAACATGAATATGTGTTTGTTTTTCGAATTTGAGCTCTTTCTGCAATGGGCACTTTTCATACTATAAGCAGTTTTTCCTAACAAATGCAAGATATAACATGGGCTATCTCCGCAAGGAAACATGAGATATGCAAACGTTATGGTTTTTTGGTCTTCGGGGAGGATGGGGAACATGAATATGTTTTTGTTTTTCGAATTTGAGGTCTATCTGAAATGAGCACTTTTCATGCTCTAAGCAGTTTTTCCTAACAAATGCAAGATATAACATTGGCTATCTCCGCAAGGAAACATCAGATCTGCACAACTCATGGTTTTTTGGTCTTCGGGGAGGATGGGGAACATGAATATGTGATTGTTTTTCGAATTTGAGCTCTTTCTGCAATGGGCACTTTTCATACTATAAGCAGTTTTTCCTAACAAATGCAAGATATAACATGGGCTATCTCCGCAAGGAAACATGAGATCTGAAAAAGTTATGGTTTTTTGTTCTTCGGGGAGGATGGGGAACATGAATATGTGTTTGTTTTTCGAATTTGACCTCTATCTGAAATGAGCACTTTTCATGCTCTAAGCAGTTTTTCCTAACAAATGCAAGATATAACATTGGCTATCTCCGCAAGGAAACATCAGATCTGCACAACTCATGGTTTTTTGGTCTTCGGGGAGGATGGGGAACATGAATATGTGATTGTTTTTCGATTTTGAGCTCTTTCTGCAATGGGCACTTTTCATGCTATAAGCAGTTTTTCCTAACAAATGCAAGATATAACATTGGCTATCTCCGCAAGGAAACATCAGATCTGCACAACTCATGGTTTTTTGGTCTTCGGGGAGGATGGGGAACATGAAAGTGTTTGTTTTTCGAATTTGACCTCTATCTGAAATGGGCACTTTTCATGCTATAAGCAGTTTTTCCTAACAAATGCAAGATATAACATGGGATATCTCCGCAAGGAAACATGAGATCTGCAAAAGTTATGGTTTTTTGGTCTTCGGGGAGGATGGGGAACATGAATATGTGATTGTTTTTCGAATTTGAGCTCTTTCTGCAATGGGCACTTTTCATGCTAATAAGCAGTTTTTCCTAACAAATGCAAGATATAACATTGGCTATCTCTGCAAGGAAACATGAGATCTGCACCACTCATGGTTTTTTGGTCTTCGGGGAGGATGGGGAACATGAATATGTGTTTGTTTTTCGAATTTGAGATCTTTCTGCAATGGGCACTTTTCATACTGTAAGCAGTTTTTCCTAACAAATGCAAGATTTAACATTGGCTATCTCCGCAAGGAAACATCAGATCTGCTCAACCCATGGTTTTTTGGTCTTTGGGGAGGAGGGGGAACATGAATATGTGTTTCTTTTTCGAATTTGAGCTCTTTCTGCAATGGGCACTTTTCATACTATAAGCAGTTTTTCCTAACAAATGCAAGATATAACATGGGCTATCTCCGCAAGGAAACATGAGATCTGCAAACGTTATGGTTTTTTGGTCTTCGGGGAGGATGGGGAACATGAATATGTTTTTGCTTTTCGAATTTGAGCTCTATCTGAAATGAGCACTTTTCATGCTCTAAGCAGTTTTTCCTAACAAATGCAAGATATAACATTGGCTATCTCCGCAAGGAAACATCAGATCTGCACAACTCATGGTTTTTTGGTCTTCGGGGAGGATGGGGAACATGAATATGTGTTTGTTTTTCGAATTTGAGATCTTTCTGCAATGGGCACTTTTCATACTGTAAGCAGTTTTTCCTAACAAATGCAAGATTTAACATTGGCTATCTCCGCAAGGAAACATCAGATCTGCTCAACCCATGGTTTTTTGGTCTTTGGGGAGGAGGGGGAACATGAATATGTGTTTCTTTTTCGAATTTGAGCTCTTTCTGCAATGGGCACTTTTCATACTATAAGCAGTTTTTACTAACAAATGCAAGATATAACATGGGCTATCTCCGCAAGGAAACATGAGATCTGCAAACGTTATGGTTTTTTGGTCTTCGGGGAGGATGGGGAACATGAATATGTTTTTGTTTTTCGAATTTGAGCTCTATCTGAAATGAGCACTTTTCATGCTCTAAGCAGTTTTTCCTAACAAATGCAAGATATAACATTGGCTATCTCCGCAAGGAAACATCAGATCTGCACAACTCATGGTTTTTTGGTCTTCGGGGAGGATGGGGAACATGAATATGTGATTGTTTTTCGAATTTGAGCTCTTTCTGCAATGGGCACTTTTCATACTATAAGCAGTTTTTCCTAACAAATGCAAGATATAACATGGGCTATCTCCGCAAGGAAACATCAGATCTGCACAACTCATGGTTTTTTGGTCTTCGGGGAGGATGGGGAACATGAAAGTGTTTGTTTTTCGAATTTGACCTCTATCTGAAATGGGCACTTTTCATGCTATAAGCAGTTTTTCCTAACAAATGCAAGATATAACATGGGATATCTCCGCAAGGAAACATGAGATCTGCAAAAGTTATGGTTTTTTGGTCTTCGGGGAGGATGGGGAACATGAATATGTGATTGTTTTTCGAATTTGAGCTCTTTCTGCAATGGGCACTTTTCATGCTAATAAGCAGTTTTTCCTAACAAATGCAAGATATAACATTGGCTATCTCTGCAAGGAAACATGAGATCTGCACAACTCATGGTTTTTTGGTCTTCGGGGAGGATGGGGAACATGAATATGTGTTTGTTTTTCGAATTTGAGATCTTTCTGCAATGGGCACTTTTCATACTGTAAGCAGTTTTTCCTAACAAATGCAAGATTTAACATTGGCTATCTCCGCAAGGAAACATCAGATCTGCTCAACCCATGGTTTTTTGGTCTTTGGGGAGGAGGGGGAACATGAATATGTGTTTCTTTTTCGAATTTGAGCTCTTTCTGCAATGGGCACTTTTCATACTATAAGCAGTTTTTCCTAACAAATGCAAGATATAACATGGGCTATCTCCGCAAGGAAACATGAGATCTGCAAACGTTATGGTTTTTTGGTCTTCGGGGAGGATGGGGAACATGAATATGTTTTTGCTTTTCGAATTTGAGCTCTATCTGAAATGAGCACTTTTCATGCTCTAAGCAGTTTTTCCTAACAAATGCAAGATATAACATTGGCTATCTCCGCAAGGAAACATCAGATCTGCACAACTCATGGTTTTTTGGTCTTCGGGGAGGATGGGGAACATGAATATGTGTTTGTTTTTCGAATTTGAGATCTTTCTGCAATGGGCACTTTTCATACTGTAAGCAGTTTTTCCTAACAAATGCAAGATTTAACATTGGCTATCTCCGCAAGGAAACATCAGATCTGCTCAACCCATGGTTTTTTGGTCTTTGGGGAGGAGGGGGAACATGAATATGTGTTTCTTTTTCGAATTTGAGCTCTTTCTGCAATGGGCACTTTTCATACTATAAGCAGTTTTTACTAACAAATGCAAGATATAACATGGGCTATCTCCGCAAGGAAACATGAGATCTGCAAACGTTATGGTTTTTTGGTCTTCGGGGAGGATGGGGAACATGAATATGTGATTGTTTTTCGAATTTGAGCTCTTTCTGCAATGGGCACTTTTCATGCTAATAAGCAGTTTTTCCTAACAAATGCAAGATATAACATTGGCTATCTCTGCAAGGAAACATCAGATCTGCACAACTCATGGTTTTTTGGTCTTCGGGGAGGATGGGGAA
This sequence comes from Vipera ursinii, assembly GCF_947247035.1. NCBI lineage: Eukaryota > Metazoa > Chordata > Lepidosauria > Squamata > Viperidae > Vipera > Vipera ursinii. The sequence continues at coordinate 504,397 of NC_139519.1, read as the reverse complement.
CATGAATATGTGTTTCTTTTTCGAATTTGAGCTCTTTCTGCAATGGGCACTTTTCATACTATAAGCAGTTTTTCCTAACAAATGCAAGATATAACATGGGCTATCTCCGCAAGGAAACATGAGATCTGCAAACGTTATGGTTTTTTGGTCTTCGGGGAGGATGGGGAACATGAATATGTTTTTGTTTTTCGAATTTGAGCTCTATCTGAAATGAGCACTTTTCATGCTCTAAGCAGTTTTTCCTAACAAATGCAAGATATAACATTGGCTATCTCCGCAAGGAAACATCAGATCTGCACAACTCATGGTTTTTTGGTCTTCGGGGAGGATGGGGAACATGAATATGTGATTGTTTTTCGAATTTGAGCTCTTTCTGCAATGGGCACTTTTCATACTATAAGCAGTTTTTCCTAACAAATGCAAGATATAACATGGGCTATCTCCGCAAGGAAACATGAGATCTGCAAAAGTTATGGTTTTTTGTTCTTCGGGGAGGATGGGGAACATGAATATGTGTTTGTTTTTCGAATTTGACCTCTATCTGAAATGAGCACTTTTCATGCTCTAAGCAGTTTTTCCTAACAAATGCAAGATATAACATTGGCTATCTCCGCAAGGAAACATCAGATCTGCACAACTCATGGTTTTTTGGTCTTCGGGGAGGATGGGGAACATGAATATGTGATTGTTTTTCGATTTTGAGCTCTTTCTGCAATGGGCACTTTTCATGCTATAAGCAGTTTTTCCTAACAAATGCAAGATATAACATTGGCTATCTCCGCAAGGAAACATCAGATCTGCACAACTCATGGTTTTTTGGTCTTCGGGGAGGATGGGGAACATGAAAGTGTTTGTTTTTCGAATTTGACCTCTATCTGAAATGGGCACTTTTCATGCTATAAGCAGTTTTTCCTAACAAATGCAAGATATAACATGGGATATCTCCGCAAGGAAACATGAGATCTGCAAAAGTTATGGTTTTTGGGTCTTCGGGGAGGATGGGGAACATGAATATGTGATTGTTTTTCGAATTTGAGCTCTTTCTGCAATGGGCACTTTTCATGCTAATAAGCAGTTTTTCCTAACAAATGCAAGATATAACATTGGCTATCTCTGCAAGGAAACATGAGATCTGCACAACTCATGGTTTTTTGGTCTTCGGGGAGGATGGGGAACATGAATATGTGTTTGTTTTTCGAATTTGAGATCTTTCTGCAATGGGCACTTTTCATACTGTAAGCAGTTTTTCCTAACAAATGCAAGATTTAACATTGGCTATCTCCGCAAGGAAACATCAGATCTGCTCAACCCATGGTTTTTTGGTCTTTGGGGAGGAGGGGGAACATGAATATGTGTTTCTTTTTCGAATTTGAGCTCTTTCTGCAATGGGCACTTTTCATACTATAAGCAGTTTTTCCTAACAAATGCAAGATATAACATGGGCTATCTCCGCAAGGAAACATGAGATCTGCAAACGTTATGGTTTTTTGGTCTTCGGGGAGGATGGGGAACATGAATATGTTTTTGCTTTTCGAATTTGAGCTCTATCTGAAATGAGCACTTTTCATGCTCTAAGCAGTTTTTCCTAACAAATGCAAGATATAACATTGGCTATCTCCGCAAGGAAACATCAGATCTGCACAACTCATGGTTTTTTGGTCTTCGGGGAGGATGGGGAACATGAATATGTGTTTGTTTTTCGAATTTGAGATCTTTCTGCAATGGGCACTTTTCATACTGTAAGCAGTTTTTCCTAACAAATGCAAGATTTAACATTGGCTATCTCCGCAAGGAAACATCAGATCTGCTCAACCCATGGTTTTTTGGTCTTTGGGGAGGAGGGGGAACATGAATATGTGTTTCTTTTTCGAATTTGAGCTCTTTCTGCAATGGGCACTTTTCATACTATAAGCAGTTTTTACTAACAAATGCAAGATATAACATGGGCTATCTCCGCAAGGAAACATGAGATCTGCAAACGTTATGGTTTTTTGGTCTTCGGGGAGGATGGGGAACATGAATATGTGATTGTTTTTCGAATTTGAGCTCTTTCTGCAATGGGCACTTTTCATACTATAAGCAGTTTTTCCTAACAAATGCAAGATATAACATTGGCTATCTCTGCAAGGAAACATCAGATCTGCACAACTCATGGTTTTTTGGTCTTCGGGGAGGATGGGGAACATGAATTTGTGTTTGTTTTTCGAATTTGAGCTCTTTCTGCAATGGGCACTTTTCATACTATAAGCAGTTTTTCCTAACAAATGCAAGATATAACATGGGCTATCTCCGCAAGGAAACATGAGATCTGCAAACGTTATGGTTTTTTGGTCTTCGGGGAGGATGGGGAACATGAATATGTTTTTGTTTTTCGAATTTGAGCTCTATCTGAAATGAGCACTTTTCATGCTCTAAGCAGTTTTTCCTAACAAATGCAAGATATAACATTGGCTATCTCCGCAAGGAAACATCAGATCTGCACAACTCATGGTTTTTTGGTCTTCGGGGAGGATGGGGAACATGAATATGTGATTGTTTTTCGAATTTGAGCTCTTTCTGCAATGGGCACTTTTCATACTATAAGCAGTTTTTCCTAACAAATGCAAGATATAACATGGGCTATCTCCGCAAGGAAACATGAGATCTGCAAAAGTTATGGTTTTTTGTTCTTCGGGGAGGATGGGGAACATGAATATGTGTTTGTTTTTCGAATTTGACCTCTATCTGAAATGAGCACTTTTCATGCTCTAAGCAGTTTTTCCTAACAAATGCAAGATATAACATTGGCTATCTCCGCAAGGAAACATCAGATCTGCACAACTCATGGTTTTTTGGTCTTCGGGGAGGATGGGGAACATGAATATGTGATTGTTTTTCGATTTTGAGCTCTTTCTGCAATGGGCACTTTTCATGCTATAAGCAGTTTTTCCTAACAAATGCAAGATATAACATTGGCTATCTCCGCAAGGAAACATCAGATCTGCACAACTCATGGTTTTTTGGTCTTCGGGGAGGATGGGGAACATGAAAATGTGTTTGTTTTTCGAATTTGACCTCTATCTGAAATGGGCACTTTTCATGCTATAAGCAGTTTTTCCTAACAAATGCAAGATATAACATGGGATATCTCCGCAAGGAAACATGAGATCTGCAAAAGTTATGGATTTTTTGGTCTTCGGGGAGGATGGGGAACATGAATATGTGATTGTTTTTCGAATTTGAGCTCTTTCTGCAATGGGCACTTTTCATGCTAATAAGCAGTTTTTCCTAACAAATGCAAGATATAACATTGGCTATCTCTGCAAGGAAACATCAGATCTGCACAACTCATGGTTTTTTGGTCTTCGGGGAGGATGGGGAACATGAATATGTGTTTGTTTTTCGAATTTGAGATCTTTCTGCAATGGGCACTTTTCATACTGTAAGCAGTTTTTCCTAACAAATGCAAGATTTAAAATTGGCTATCTCCGCAAGGAAACATCAGATCTGCTCAACCCATGGTTTTTTGGTCTTTGGGGAGGAGGGGGAACATGAATATGTGTTTCTTTTTCGAATTTGAGCTCTTTCTGCAATGGGCACTTTTCATACTATAAGCAGTTTTTCCTAACAAATGCAAGATATAACATGGGCTATCTCCGCAAGGAAACATGAGATCTGCAAACGTTATGGTTTTTTGGTCTTCGGGGAGGATGGGGAACAAGAATATGTTTTTGTTTTTCGAATTTGAGCTCTATCTGAAATGAGCACTTTTCATGCTCTAAGCAGTTTTTCCTAACAAATGCAAGATATAACATTGGCTATCTCCGCAAGGAAACATCAGATCTGCACAACTCATGGTTTTTTGGTCTTCGGGGAGGATGGGGAACATGAATATGTGTTTGTTTTTCGAATTTGAGATCTTTCTGCAATGGGCACTTTTCATACTGTAAGCAGTTTTTCCTAACAAATGCAAGATTTAACATTGGCTATCTCCGCAAGGAAACATCAGATCTGCTCAACCCATGGTTTTTTGGTCTTTGGGGAGGAGGGGGAACATGAATATGTGTTTCTTTTTCGAATTTGAGCTCTTTCTGCAATGGGCACTTTTCATACTATAAGCAGTTTTTCCTAACAAATGCAAGATATAACATGGGCTATCTCCGCAAGGAAACATGAGATCTGCAAACGTTATGGTTTTTTGGTCTTCGGGGAGGATGGGGAACATGAATATGTTTTTGTTTTTCGAATTTGAGCTCTATCTGAAATGAGCACTTTTCATGCTCTAAGCAGTTTTTCCTAACAAATGCAAGATATAACATTGGCTATCTCCGCAAGGAAACATCAGATCTGCACAACTCATGGTTTTTTGGTCTTCGGGGAGGATGGGGAACATGAAAATGTGTTTGTTTTTCGAATTTGACCTCTATCTGAAATGGGCACTTTTCATGCTATAAGCAGTTTTTCCTAACAAGTGCAAGATATAACATGGGCTATCTCCGCAAGGAAACATGAGATCTGCAAAAGTTATGGTTTTTTGTTCTTCGGGGAGGATGGGGAACATGAATATGTGTTTGTTTTTCGAATTTGACCTCTATCTGAAATGAGCACTTTTCATGCTCTAAGCAGTTTTTCCTAACAAATGCAAGATATAACATTGGCTATCTCCGCAAGGAAACATCAGATCTGCACAACTCATGGTTTTTTGGTCTTCGGGGAGGATGGGGAACATGAATATGTGATTGTTTTTCGATTTTGAGCTCTTTCTGCAATGGGCACTTTTCATGCTATAAGCAGTTTTTCCTAACAAATGCAAGATATAACATTGGCTATCTCTGCAAGGAAACATCAGATCTGCACAACTCATGGTTTTTTGGTCTTCGGGGAGGATGGGGAACATGAATATGTGTTTGTTTTTCGAATTTGAGATCTTTCTGCAATGGGCACTTTTCATACTGTAAGCAGTTTTTCCTAACAAATGCAAGATTTAAAATTGGCTATCTCCGCAAGGAAACATCAGATCTGCTCAACCCATGGTTTTTTGGTCTTTGGGGAGGAGGGGGAACATGAATATGTGTTTCTTTTTCGAATTTGAGCTCTTTCTGCAATGGGCACTTTTCATACTATAAGCAGTTTTTCCTAACAAATGCAAGATATAACATGGGCTATCTCCGCAAGGAAACATGAGATCTGCAAACGTTATGGTTTTTTGGTCTTCGGGGAGGATGGGGAACAAGAATATGTTTTTGTTTTTCGAATTTGAGCTCTATCTGAAATGAGCACTTTTCATGCTCTAAGCAGTTTTTCCTAACAAATGCAAGATATAACATTGGCTATCTCCGCAAGGAAACATCAGATCTGCACAACTCATGGTTTTTTGGTCTTCGGGGAGGATGGGGAACATGAATATGTGTTTGTTTTTCGAATTTGAGATCTTTCTGCAATGGGCACTTTTCATACTGTAAGCAGTTTTTCCTAACAAATGCAAGATTTAACATTGGCTATCTCCGCAAGGAAACATCAGATCTGCTCAACCCATGGTTTTTTGGTCTTTGGGGAGGAGGGGGAACATGAATATGTGTTTCTTTTTCGAATTTGAGCTCTTTCTGCAATGGGCACTTTTCATACTATAAGCAGTTTTTCCTAACAAATGCAAGATATAACATGGGCTATCTCCGCAAGGAAACATGAGATCTGCAAACGTTATGGTTTTTTGGTCTTCGGGGAGGATGGGGAACATGAATATGTTTTTGTTTTTCGAATTTGAGCTCTATCTGAAATGAGCACTTTTCATGCTCTAAGCAGTTTTTCCTAACAAATGCAAGATATAACATTGGCTATCTCCGCAAGGAAACATCAGATCTGCACAACTCATGGTTTTTTGGTCTTCGGGGAGGATGGGGAACATGAAAATGTGTTTGTTTTTCGAATTTGACCTCTATCTGAAATGGGCACTTTTCATGCTATAAGCAGTTTTTCCTAACAAGTGCAAGATATAACATGGGCTATCTCCGCAAGGAAACATGAGATCTGCAAAAGTTATGGTTTTTTGTTCTTCGGGGAGGATGGGGAACATGAATATGTGTTTGTTTTTCGAATTTGACCTCTATCTGAAATGAGCACTTTTCATGCTCTAAGCAGTTTTTCCTAACAAATGCAAGATATAACATTGGCTATCTCCGCAAGGAAACATCAGATCTGCACAACTCATGGTTTTTTGGTCTTCGGGGAGGATGGGGAACATGAATATGTGATTGTTTTTCGATTTTGAGCTCTTTCTGCAATGGGCACTTTTCATGCTATAAGCAGTTTTTCCTAACAAATGCAAGATATAACATTGGCTATCTCCGCAAGGAAACATCAGATCTGCACAACTCATGGTTTTTTGGTCTTCGGGGAGGATGGGGAACATGAAAATGTGTTTGTTTTTCGAATTTGACCTCTATCTGAAATGGGCACTTTTCATGCTATAAGCAGTTTTTCCTAACAAATGCAAGATATAACATGGGATATCTCCGCAAGGAAACATGAGATCTGCAAAAGTTATGGATTTTTTGGTCTTCGGGGAGGATGGGGAACATGAATATGTGATTGTTTTTCGAATTTGAGCTCTTTCTGCAATGGGCACTTTTCATGCTAATAAGCAGTTTTTCCTAACAAATGCAAGATATAACATTGGCTATCTCTGCAAGGAAACATCAGATCTGCACAACTCATGGTTTTTTGGTCTTCGGGGAGGATGGGGAACATGAATATGTGTTTGTTTTTCGAATTTGAGATCTTTCTGCAATGGGCACTTTTCATACTGTAAGCAGTTTTTCCTAACAAATGCAAGATTTAACATTGGCTATCTCCGCAAGGAAACATCAGATCTGCTCAACCCATGGTTTTTTGGTCTTTGGGGAGGAGGGGGAACATGAATATGTGTTTCTTTTTCGAATTTGAGCTCTTTCTGCAATGGGCACTTTTCATACTATAAGCAGTTTTTCCTAACAAATGCAAGATATAACATGGGCTATCTCCGCAAGGAAACATGAGATCTGCAAACGTTATGGTTTTTTGGTCTTCGGGGAGGATGGGGAACATGAATATGTTTTTGTTTTTCGAATTTGAGCTCTATCTGAAATGAGCACTTTTCATGCTCTAAGCAGTTTTTCCTAACAAATGCAAGATATAACATTGGCTATCTCCGCAAGGAAACATCAGATCTGCACAACTCATGGTTTTTTGGTCTTCGGGGAGGATGGGGAACATGAAAATGTGTTTGTTTTTCGAATTTGACCTCTATCTGAAATGGGCACTTTTCATGCTATAAGCAGTTTTTCCTAACAAGTGCAAGATATAACATTGGCTATCTCCGCAAGGAAACATCAGATCTGCACAACTCATGGTTTTTTGGTCTTCGGGGAGGATGGGGAACATGAATATGTGTTTGTTTTTCGAATTTGAGATCTTTCTGCAATGGGCACTTTTCATACTGTAAGCAGTTTTTCCTAACAAATGCAAGATTTAACATTGGCTATCTCCGCAAGGAAACATCAGATCTGCTCAACCCATGGTTTTTTGGTCTTTGGGGAGGAGGGGGAACATGAATATGTGTTTCTTTTTCGAATTTGAGCTCTTTCTGCAATGGGCACTTTTCATACTATAAGCAGTTTTTCCTAACAAATGCAAGATATAACATGGGCTATCTCCGCAAGGAAACATGAGATCTGCAAACGTTATGGTTTTTTGGTCTTCGGGGAGGATGGGGAACATGAATATGTTTTTGTTTTTCGAATTTGAGCTCTATCTGAAATGAGCACTTTTCATGCTCTAAGCAGTTTTTCCTAACAAATGCAAGATATAACATTGGCTATCTCCGCAAGGAAACATCAGATCTGCACAACTCATGGTTTTTTGGTCTTCGGGGAGGATGGGGAACATGAAAATGTGTTTGTTTTTCGAATTTGACCTCTATCTGAAATGGGCACTTTTCATGCTATAAGCAGTTTTTCCTAACAAGTGCAAGATATAACATGGGCTATCTCCGCAAGGAAACATGAGATCTGCAAAAGTTATGGTTTTTTGTTCTTCGGGGAGGATGGGGAACATGAATATGTGTTTGTTTTTCGAATTTGACCTCTATCTGAAATGAGCACTTTTCATGCTCTAAGCAGTTTTTCCTAACAAATGCAAGATATAACATTGGCTATCTCTGCAAGGAAACATCAGATCTGCACAACTCATGGTTTTTTGGTCTTCAGGGAGGATGGGGAACATGAATATGTGTTTGTTTTTCGAATTTGAGCTCTTTCTGCAATGGGCACTTTTCATGCTAATAAGCAGTTTTTCCTAACAAATGCAAGATATAACATTGGCTATCTCTGCAAGGAAACATCAGATCTGCTCAACCCATGGTTTTTTGGTCTTCGGGGAGGAGGGGGAACATGAATATGTGTTTCTTTTTCGAATTTGAGCTCTTTCTGCAATGGGCACTTTTCATACTATAAGCAGTTTTTCCTAACAAATGCAAGATATAACATGGGCTATCTCCGCAAGGAAACGTGAGATCTGCAAACGTTATGGTTTTTTGGTCTTCGGGGAGGATGGGGAACATGAATATGTTTTTGTTTTTCGAATTTGAGCTCTATCTGAAATGAGCACTTTTCATGCTCTAAGCAGTTTTTCCTAACAAATGCAAGATATAACATTGGCTATCTCCGCAACGAAACATCAGATCTGCACAACTCATGGTTTTTTGGTCTTCGGGGAGGATGGGGAACATGAATATGTGATTGTTTTTCGAATTTGAGCTCTTTCTGCAATGGGCACTTTTCATACTATAAGCAGTTTTTCCTAACAAATGCAAGATATAACATGGGCTATCTCCGCAAGGAAACATGAGATCTGCAAAAGTTATGGTTTTTTGTTCTTCGGGGAGGATGGGGAACATGAATATGTGTTTGTTTTTCGAATTTGACCTCTATCTGAAATGAGCACTTTTCATGCTCTAAGCAGTTTTTCCTAACAAATGCAAGATATAACATTGGCTATCTCCGCAAGGAAACATCAGATCTGCACAACTCATGGTTTTTTGGTCTTCGGGGAGGATGGGGAACATGAATATGTGATTGTTTTTCGATTTTGAGCTCTTTCTGCAATGGGCACTTTTCATGCTATAAGCAGTTTTTCCTAACAAATGCAAGATATAACATTGGCTATCTCCGCAAGGAAACATCAGATCTGCACAACTCATGGTTTTTTGGTCTTCGGGGAGGATGGGGAACATGAAAATGTGTTTGTTTTTCGAATTTGACCTCTATCTGAAATGGGCACTTTTCATGCTATAAGCAGTTTTTCCTAACAAATGCAAGATATAACATGGGATATCTCCGCAAGGAAACATGAGATCTGCAAAAGTTATGGATTTTTTGGTCTTCGGGGAGGATGGGGAACATGAATATGTGATTGTTTTTCGAATTTGAGCTCTTTCTGCAATGGGCACTTTTCATGCTAATAAGCAGTTTTTCCTAACAAATGCAAGATATAACATTGGCTATCTCTGCAAGGAAACATCAGATCTGCACAACTCATGGTTTTTTGGTCTTCGGGGAGGATGGGGAACATGAATATGTGTTTGTTTTTCGAATTTGAGATCTTTCTGCAATGGGCACTTTTCATACTGTAAGCAGTTTTTCCTAACAAATGCAAGATTTAAAATTGGCTATCTCCGCAAGGAAACATCAGATCTGCTCAACCCATGGTTTTTTGGTCTTTGGGGAGGAGGGGGAACATGAATATGTGTTTCTTTTTCGAATTTGAGCTCTTTCTGCAATGGGCACTTTTCATACTATAAGCAGTTTTTCCTAACAAATGCAAGATATAACATGGGCTATCTCCGCAAGGAAACATGAGATCTGCAAACGTTATGGTTTTTTGGTCTTCGGGGAGGATGGGGAACAAGAATATGTTTTTGTTTTTCGAATTTGAGCTCTATCTGAAATGAGCACTTTTCATGCTCTAAGCAGTTTTTCCTAACAAATGCAAGATATAACATTGGCTATCTCCGCAAGGAAACATCAGATCTGCACAACTCATGGTTTTTTGGTCTTCGGGGAGGATGGGGAACATGAATATGTGTTTCTTTTTCGAATTTGAGCTCTTTCTGCAATGGGCACTTTTCATACTATAAGCAGTTTTTCCTAACAAATGCAAGATATAACATGGGCTATCTCCGCAAGGAAACGTGAGATCTGCAAACGTTATGGTTTTTTGGTCTTCGGGGAGGATGGGGAACATGAATATGTTTTTGTTTTTCGAATTTGAGCTCTATCTGAAATGAGCACTTTTCATGCTCTAAGCAGTTTTTCCTAACAAATGCAAGATATAACATTGGCTATCTCCGCAACGAAACATCAGATCTGCACAACTCATGGTTTTTTGGTCTTCGGGGAGGATGGGGAACATGAATATGTGATTGTTTTTCGAATTTGAGCTCTTTCTGCAATGGGCACTTTTCATACTATAAGCAGTTTTTCCTAACAAATGCAAGATATAACATGGGCTATCTCCGCAAGGAAACATGAGATCTGCAAAAGTTATGGTTTTTTGTTCTTCGGGGAGGATGGGGAACATGAATATGTGTTTGTTTTTCGAATTTGACCTCTATCTGAAATGAGCACTTTTCATGCTCTAAGCAGTTTTTCCTAACAAATGCAAGATATAACATTGGCTATCTCCGCAAGGAAACATCAGATCTGCACAACTCATGGTTTTTTGGTCTTCGGGGAGGATGGGGAACATGAATATGTGATTGTTTTTCGATTTTGAGCTCTTTCTGCAATGGGCACTTTTCATGCTATAAGCAGTTTTTCCTAACAAATGCAAGATATAACATTGGCTATCTCCGCAAGGAAACATCAGATCTGCACAACTCATGGTTTTTTGGTCTTCGGGGAGGATGGGGAACATGAAAATGTGTTTGTTTTTCGAATTTGACCTCTATCTGAAATGGGCACTTTTCATGCTATAAGCAGTTTTTCCTAACAAATGCAAGATATAACATGGGATATCTCCGCAAGGAAACATGAGATCTGCAAAAGTTATGGATTTTTTGGTCTTCGGGGAGGATGGGGAACATGAATATGTGATTGTTTTTCGAATTTGAGCTCTTTCTGCAATGGGCACTTTTCATGCTAATAAGCAGTTTTTCCTAACAAATGCAAGATATAACATTGGCTATCTCTGCAAGGAAACATCAGATCTGCACAACTCATGGTTTTTTGGTCTTCGGGGAGGATGGGGAACATGAATATGTGTTTGTTTTTCGAATTTGAGATCTTTCTGCAATGGGCACTTTTCATACTGTAAGCAGTTTTTCCTAACAAATGCAAGATTTAAAATTGGCTATCTCCGCAAGGAAACATCAGATCTGCTCAACCCATGGTTTTTTGGTCTTTGGGGAGGAGGGGGAACATGAATATGTGTTTCTTTTTCGAATTTGAGCTCTTTCTGCAATGGGCACTTTTCATACTATAAGCAGTTTTTCCTAACAAATGCAAGATATAACATGGGCTATCTCCGCAAGGAAACATGAGATCTGCAAACGTTATGGTTTTTTGGTCTTCGGGGAGGATGGGGAACAAGAATATGTTTTTGTTTTTCGAATTTGAGCTCTATCTGAAATGAGCACTTTTCATGCTCTAAGCAGTTTTTCCTAACAAATGCAAGATATAACATTGGCTATCTCCGCAAGGAAACATCAGATCTGCACAACTCATGGTTTTTTGGTCTTCGGGGAGGATGGGGAACATGAATATGTGTTTCTTTTTCGAATTTGAGCTCTTTCTGCAATGGGCACTTTTCATACTATAAGCAGTTTTTCCTAACAAATGCAAGATATAACATGGGCTATCTCCGCAAGGAAACGTGAGATCTGCAAACGTTATGGTTTTTTGGTCTTCGGGGAGGATGGGGAACATGAATATGTTTTTGTTTTTCGAATTTGAGCTCTATCTGAAATGAGCACTTTTCATGCTCTAAGCAGTTTTTCCTAACAAATGCAAGATATAACATTGGCTATCTCCGCAACGAAACATCAGATCTGCACAACTCATGGTTTTTTGGTCTTCGGGGAGGATGGGGAACATGAATATGTGATTGTTTTTCGAATTTGAGCTCTTTCTGCAATGGGCACTTTTCATACTATAAGCAGTTTTTCCTAACAAATGCAAGATATAACATGGGCTATCTCCGCAAGGAAACATGAGATCTGCAAAAGTTATGGTTTTTTGTTCTTCGGGGAGGATGGGGAACATGAATATGTGTTTGTTTTTCGAATTTGACCTCTATCTGAAATGAGCACTTTTCATGCTCTAAGCAGTTTTTCCTAACAAATGCAAGATATAACATTGGCTATCTCCGCAAGGAAACATCAGATCTGCACAACTCATGGTTTTTTGGTCTTCGGGGAGGATGGGGAACATGAATATGTGATTGTTTTTCGATTTTGAGCTCTTTCTGCAATGGGCACTTTTCATGCTATAAGCAGTTTTTCCTAACAAATGCAAGATATAACATTGGCTATCTCCGCAAGGAAACATCAGATCTGCACAACTCATGGTTTTTTGGTCTTCGGGGAGGATGGGGAACATGAAAATGTGTTTGTTTTTCGAATTTGACCTCTATCTGAAATGGGCACTTTTCATGCTATAAGCAGTTTTTCCTAACAAATGCAAGATATAACATGGGATATCTCCGCAAGGAAACATGAGATCTGCAAAAGTTATGGATTTTTTGGTCTTCGGGGAGGATGGGGAACATGAATATGTGATTGTTTTTCGAATTTGAGCTCTTTCTGCAATGGGCACTTTTCATGCTAATAAGCAGTTTTTCCTAACAAATGCAAGATATAACATTGGCTATCTCTGCAAGGAAACATCAGATCTGCACAACTCATGGTTTTTTGGTCTTCGGGGAGGATGGGGAACATGAATATGTGTTTGTTTTTCGAATTTGAGATCTTTCTGCAATGGGCACTTTTCATACTGTAAGCAGTTTTTCCTAACAAATGCAAGATTTAAAATTGGCTATCTCCGCAAGGAAACATCAGATCTGCTCAACCCATGGTTTTTTGGTCTTTGGGGAGGAGGGGGAACATGAATATGTGTTTCTTTTTCGAATTTGAGCTCTTTCTGCAATGGGCACTTTTCATACTATAAGCAGTTTTTCCTAACAAATGCAAGATATAACATGGGCTATCTCCGCAAGGAAACATGAGATCTGCAAACGTTATGGTTTTTTGGTCTTCGGGGAGGATGGGGAACAAGAATATGTTTTTGTTTTTCGAATTTGAGCTCTATCTGAAATGAGCACTTTTCATGCTCTAAGCAGTTTTTCCTAACAAATGCAAGATATAACATTGGCTATCTCCGCAAGGAAACATCAGATCTGCACAACTCATGGTTTTTTGGTCTTCGGGGAGGATGGGGAACATGAATATGTGTTTGTTTTTCGAATTTGAGATCTTTCTGCAATGGGCACTTTTCATACTGTAAGCAGTTTTTCCTAACAAATGCAAGATTTAACATTGGCTATCTCCGCAAGGAAACATCAGATCTGCTCAACCCATGGTTTTTTGGTCTTTGGGGAGGAGGGGGAACATGAATATGTGTTTCTTTTTCGAATTTGAGCTCTTTCTGCAATGGGCACTTTTCATACTATAAGCAGTTTTTCCTAACAAATGCAAGATATAACATGGGCTATCTCCGCAAGGAAACATGAGATCTGCAAACGTTATGGTTTTTTGGTCTTCGGGGAGGATGGGGAACATGAATATGTTTTTGTTTTTCGAATTTGAGCTCTATCTGAAATGAGCACTTTTCATGCTCTAAGCAGTTTTTCCTAACAAATGCAAGATATAACATTGGCTATCTCTGCAAGGAAACATGAGATCTGCACAACTCATGGTTTTTTGGTCTTCGGGGAGGATGGGGAACATGAATATGTGTTTGTTTTTCGAATTTGAGATCTTTCTGCAATGGGCACTTTTCATACTGTAAGCAGTTTTTCCTAACAAATGCAAGATTTAACATTGGCTATCTCCGCAAGGAAACATCAGATCTGCTCAACCCATGGTTTTTTGGTCTTTGGGGAGGAGGGGGAACATGAATATGTGTTTCTTTTTCGAATTTGAGCTCTTTCTGCAATGGGCACTTTTCATACTATAAGCAGTTTTTCCTAACAAATGCAAGATATAACATGGGCTATCTCCGCAAGGAAACATGAGATCTGCAAACGTTATGGTTTTTTGGTCTTCGGGGAGGATGGGGAACATGAATATGTTTTTGCTTTTCGAATTTGAGCTCTATCTGAAATGAGCACTTTTCATGCTCTAAGCAGTTTTTCCTAACAAATGCAAGATATAACATTGGCTATCTCCGCAAGGAAACATCAGATCTGCACAACTCATGGTTTTTTGGTCTTCGGGGAGGATGGGGAACATGAATATGTGTTTGTTTTTCGAATTTGAGATCTTTCTGCAATGGGCACTTTTCATACTGTAAGCAGTTTTTCCTAACAAATGCAAGATTTAACATTGGCTATCTCCGCAAGGAAACATCAGATCTGCTCAACCCATGGTTTTTTGGTCTTTGGGGAGGAGGGGGAACATGAATATGTGTTTCTTTTTCGAATTTGAGCTCTTTCTGCAATGGGCACTTTTCATACTATAAGCAGTTTTTACTAACAAATGCAAGATATAACATGGGCTATCTCCGCAAGGAAACATGAGATCTGCAAACGTTATGGTTTTTTGGTCTTCGGGGAGGATGGGGAACATGAATATGTGATTGTTTTTCGAATTTGAGCTCTTTCTGCAATGGGCACTTTTCATGCTAATAAGCAGTTTTTCCTAACAAATGCAAGATATAACATTGGCTATCTCTGCAAGGAAACATCAGATCTGCACAACTCATGGTTTTTTGGTCTTCGGGGAGGATGGGGAACATGAATTTGTGTTTGTTTTTCGAATTTGAGCTCTTTCTGCAATGGGCACTTTTCATACTATAAGCAGTTTTTCCTAACAAATGCAAGATATAACATGGGCTATCTCCGCAAGGAAACATGAGATCTGCAAACGTTATGGTTTTTTGGTCTTCGGGGAGGATGGGGAACATGAATATGTTTTTGTTTTTCGAATTTGAGCTCTATCTGAAATGAGCACTTTTCATGCTCTAAGCAGTTTTTCCTAACAAATGCAAGATATAACATTGGCTATCTCTGCAAGGAAACATGAGATCTGCACAACTCATGGTTTTTTGGTCTTCGGGGAGGATGGGGAACATGAATATGTGTTTGTTTTTCGAATTTGAGATCTTTCTGCAATGGGCACTTTTCATACTGTAAGCAGTTTTTCCTAACAAATGCAAGATTTAACATTGGCTATCTCCGCAAGGAAACATCAGATCTGCTCAACCCATGGTTTTTTGGTCTTTGGGGAGGAGGGGGAACATGAATATGTGTTTCTTTTTCGAATTTGAGCTCTTTCTGCAATGGGCACTTTTCATACTATAAGCAGTTTTTCCTAACAAATGCAAGATATAACATGGGCTATCTCCGCAAGGAAACATGAGATCTGCAAACGTTATGGTTTTTTGGTCTTCGGGGAGGATGGGGAACATGAATATGTTTTTGCTTTTCGAATTTGAGCTCTATCTGAAATGAGCACTTTTCATGCTCTAAGCAGTTTTTCCTAACAAATGCAAGATATAACATTGGCTATCTCCGCAAGGAAACATCAGATCTGCACAACTCATGGTTTTTTGGTCTTCGGGGAGGATGGGGAACATGAATATGTGTTTGTTTTTCGAATTTGAGATCTTTCTGCAATGGGCACTTTTCATACTGTAAGCAGTTTTTCCTAACAAATGCAAGATTTAACATTGGCTATCTCCGCAAGGAAACATCAGATCTGCTCAACCCATGGTTTTTTGGTCTTTGGGGAGGAGGGGGAACATGAATATGTGTTTCTTTTTCGAATTTGAGCTCTTTCTGCAATGGGCACTTTTCATACTATAAGCAGTTTTTACTAACAAATGCAAGATATAACATGGGCTATCTCCGCAAGGAAACATGAGATCTGCAAACGTTATGGTTTTTTGGTCTTCGGGGAGGATGGGGAACATGAATATGTGATTGTTTTTCGAATTTGAGCTCTTTCTGCAATGGGCACTTTTCATGCTAATAAGCAGTTTTTCCTAACAAATGCAAGATATAACATTGGCTATCTCTGCAAGGAAACATCAGATCTGCACAACTCATGGTTTTTTGGTCTTCGGGGAGGATGGGGAACATGAATTTGTGTTTGTTTTTCGAATTTGAGCTCTTTCTGCAATGGGCACTTTTCATACTATAAGCAGTTTTTCCTAACAAATGCAAGATATAACATGGGCTATCTCCGCAAGGAAACATGAGATCTGCAAACGTTATGGTTTTTTGGTCTTCGGGGAGGATGGGGAACATGAATATGTTTTTGTTTTTCGAATTTGAGCTCTATCTGAAATGAGCACTTTTCATGCTCTAAGCAGTTTTTCCTAACAAATGCAAGATATAACATTGGCTATCTCCGCAAGGAAACATCAGATCTGCACAACTCATGGTTTTTTGGTCTTCGGGGAGGATGGGGAACATGAATATGTGATTGTTTTTCGAATTTGAGCTCTTTCTGCAATGGGCACTTTTCATACTATAAGCAGTTTTTCCTAACAAATGCAAGATATAACATGGGCTATCTCCGCAAGGAAACATGAGATCTGCAAAAGTTATGGTTTTTTGTTCTTCGGGGAGGATGGGGAACATGAATATGTGTTTGTTTTTCGAATTTGACCTCTATCTGAAATGAGCACTTTTCATGCTCTAAGCAGTTTTTCCTAACAAATGCAAGATATAACATTGGCTATCTCCGCAAGGAAACATCAGATCTGCACAACTCATGGTTTTTTGGTCTTCGGGGAGGATGGGGAACATGAATATGTGATTGTTTTTCGATTTTGAGCTCTTTCTGCAATGGGCACTTTTCATGCTATAAGCAGTTTTTCCTAACAAATGCAAGATATAACATTGGCTATCTCCGCAAGGAAACATCAGATCTGCACAACTCATGGTTTTTTGGTCTTCGGGGAGGATGGGGAACATGAAAATGTGTTTGTTTTTCGAATTTGACCTCTATCTGAAATGGGCACTTTTCATGCTATAAGCAGTTTTTCCTAACAAATGCAAGATATAACATGGGATATCTCCGCAAGGAAACATGAGATCTGCAAAAGTTATGGATTTTTTGGTCTTCGGGGAGGATGGGGAACATGAATATGTGATTGTTTTTCGAATTTGAGCTCTTTCTGCAATGGGCACTTTTCATGCTAATAAGCAGTTTTTCCTAACAAATGCAAGATATAACATTGGCTATCTCTGCAAGGAAACATCAGATCTGCACAACTCATGGTTTTTTGGTCTTCGGGGAGGATGGGGAACATGAATATGTGTTTGTTTTTCGAATTTGAGATCTTTCTGCAATGGGCACTTTTCATACTGTAAGCAGTTTTTCCTAACAAATGCAAGATTTAAAATTGGCTATCTCCGCAAGGAAACATCAGATCTGCTCAACCCATGGTTTTTTGGTCTTTGGGGAGGAGGGGGAACATGAATATGTGTTTCTTTTTCGAATTTGAGCTCTTTCTGCAATGGGCACTTTTCATACTATAAGCAGTTTTTCCTAACAAATGCAAGATATAACATGGGCTATCTCCGCAAGGAAACATGAGATCTGCAAACGTTATGGTTTTTTGGTCTTCGGGGAGGATGGGGAACAAGAATATGTTTTTGTTTTTCGAATTTGAGCTCTATCTGAAATGAGCACTTTTCATGCTCTAAGCAGTTTTTCCTAACAAATGCAAGATATAACATTGGCTATCTCCGCAAGGAAACATCAGATCTGCACAACTCATAGTTTTTTGGTCTTCGGGGAGGATGGGGAACATGAATATGTGTTTGTTTTTCGAATTTGAGATCTTTCTGCAATGGGCACTTTTCATACTGTAAGCAGTTTTTCCTAACAAATGCAAGATTTAACATTGGCTATCTCCGCAAGGAAACATCAGATCTGCTCAACCCATGGTTTTTTGGTCTTTGGGGAGGAGGGGGAACATGAATATGTGTTTCTTTTTCGAATTTGAGCTCTTTCTGCAATGGGCACTTTTCATACTATAAGCAGTTTTTCCTAACAAATGCAAGATATAACATGGGCTATCTCCGCAAGGAAACATGAGATCTGCAAACGTTATGGTTTTTTGGTCTTCGGGGAGGATGGGGAACATGAATATGTTTTTGTTTTTCGAATTTGAGCTCTATCTGAAATGAGCACTTTTCATGCTCTAAGCAGTTTTTCCTAACAAATGCAAGATATAACATTGGCTATCTCCGCAAGGAAACATCAGATCTGCACAACTCATGGTTTTTTGGTCTTCGGGGAGGATGGGGAACATGAAAATGTGTTTGTTTTTCGAATTTGACCTCTATCTGAAATGGGCACTTTTCATGCTATAAGCAGTTTTTCCTAACAAGTGCAAGATATAACATGGGCTATCTCCGCAAGGAAACATGAGATCTGCAAAAGTTATGGTTTTTTGTTCTTCGGGGAGGATGGGGAACATGAATATGTGTTTGTTTTTCGAATTTGACCTCTATCTGAAATGAGCACTTTTCATGCTCTAAGCAGTTTTTCCTAACAAATGCAAGATATAACATTGGCTATCTCCGCAAGGAAACATCAGATCTGCACAACTCATGGTTTTTTGGTCTTCGGGGAGGATGGGGAACATGAATATGTGATTGTTTTTCGATTTTGAGCTCTTTCTGCAATGGGCACTTTTCATGCTATAAGCAGTTTTTCCTAACAAATGCAAGATATAACATTGGCTATCTCCGCAAGGAAACATCAGATCTGCACAACTCATGGTTTTTTGGTCTTCGGGGAGGATGGGGAACATGAAAATGTGTTTGTTTTTCGAATTTGACCTCTATCTGAAATGGGCACTTTTCATGCTATAAGCAGTTTTTCCTAACAAATGCAAGATATAACATGGGATATCTCCGCAAGGAAACATGAGATCTGCAAAAGTTATGGATTTTTTGGTCTTCGGGGAGGATGGGGAACATGAATATGTGATTGTTTTTCGAAT
Organism: Vipera ursinii; assembly: GCF_947247035.1. Taxonomy (NCBI): domain Eukaryota; kingdom Metazoa; phylum Chordata; class Lepidosauria; order Squamata; family Viperidae; genus Vipera; species Vipera ursinii. The sequence continues at coordinate 485,204 of NC_139519.1, read as the reverse complement.
TTGAGCTCTTTCTGCAATGGGCACTTTTCATGCTAATAAGCAGTTTTTCCTAACAAATGCAAGATATAACATTGGCTATCTCTGCAAGGAAACATCAGATCTGCACAACTCATGGTTTTTTGGTCTTCGGGGAGGATGGGGAACATGAATATGTGTTTGTTTTTCGAATTTGAGATCTTTCTGCAATGGGCACTTTTCATACTGTAAGCAGTTTTTCCTAACAAATGCAAGATTTAAAATTGGCTATCTCCGCAAGGAAACATCAGATCTGCTCAACCCATGGTTTTTTGGTCTTTGGGGAGGAGGGGGAACATGAATATGTGTTTCTTTTTCGAATTTGAGCTCTTTCTGCAATGGGCACTTTTCATACTATAAGCAGTTTTTCCTAACAAATGCAAGATATAACATGGGCTATCTCCGCAAGGAAACATGAGATCTGCAAACGTTATGGTTTTTTGGTCTTCGGGGAGGATGGGGAACAAGAATATGTTTTTGTTTTTCGAATTTGAGCTCTATCTGAAATGAGCACTTTTCATGCTCTAAGCAGTTTTTCCTAACAAATGCAAGATATAACATTGGCTATCTCCGCAAGGAAACATCAGATCTGCACAACCCATGGTTTTTTGGTCTTTGGGGAGGAGGGGGAACATGAATATGTGTTTCTTTTTCGAATTTGAGCTCTTTCTGCAATGGGCACTTTTCATACTATAAGCAGTTTTTCCTAACAAATGCAAGATATAACATGGGCTATCTCCGCAAGGAAACATGAGATCTGCAAACGTTATGGTTTTTTGGTCTTCGGGGAGGATGGGGAACATGAATATGTTTTTGTTTTTCGAATTTGAGCTCTATCTGAAATGAGCACTTTTCATGCTCTAAGCAGTTTTTCCTAACAAATGCAAGATATAACATTGGCTATCTCCGCAAGGAAACATCAGATCTGCACAACTCATGGTTTTTTGGTCTTCGGGGAGGATGGGGAACATGAAAATGTGTTTGTTTTTCGAATTTGACCTCTATCTGCAATGGGCACTTTTCATACTATAAGCAGTTTTTCCTAACAAGTGCAAGATATAACATGGGATATCTCCGCAAGGAAACATGAGATCTGCAAAAGTTATGGTTTTTTGTTCTTCGGGGAGGATGGGGAACATGAATATGTGTTTGTTTTTCGAATTTGACCTCTATCTGAAATGAGCACTTTTCATGCTCTAAGCAGTTTTTCCTAACAAATGCAAGATATAACATTGGCTATCTCTGCAAGGAAACATCAGATCTGCACAACTCATGGTTTTTTGGTCTTCAGGGAGGATGGGGAACATGAATATGTGTTTGTTTTTCGAATTTGAGCTCTTTCTGCAATGGGCACTTTTCATGCTAATAAGCAGTTTTTCCTAACAAATGCAAGATATAACATTGGCTATCTCTGCAAGGAAACATCAGATCTGCTCAACCCATGGTTTTTTGGTCTTCGGGGAGGAGGGGGAACATGAATATGTGTTTCTTTTTCGAATTTGAGCTCTTTCTGCAATGGGCACTTTTCATACTATAAGCAGTTTTTCCTAACAAATGCAAGATATAACATGGGCTATCTCCGCAAGGAAACGTGAGATCTGCAAACGTTATGGTTTTTTGGTCTTCGGGGAGGATGGGGAACATGAATATGTTTTTGTTTTTCGAATTTGAGCTCTATCTGAAATGAGCACTTTTCATGCTCTAAGCAGTTTTTCCTAACAAATGCAAGATATAACATTGGCTATCTCCGCAACGAAACATCAGATCTGCACAACTCATGGTTTTTTGGTCTTCGGGGAGGATGGGGAACATGAATATGTGATTGTTTTTCGAATTTGAGCTCTTTCTGCAATGGGCACTTTTCATACTATAAGCAGTTTTTCCTAACAAATGCAAGATATAACATGGGCTATCTCCGCAAGGAAACATCAGATCTGCAAAAGTTATGGTTTTTTGTTCTTCGGGGAGGATGGGGAACATGAATATGTGTTTGTTTTTCGAATTTGACCTCTATCTGAAATGAGCACTTTTCATGCTCTAAGCAGTTTTTCCTAACAAATGCAAGATATAACATTGGCTATCTCCGCAAGGAAACATCTGATCTGCACAACTCATGGTTTTTTGGTCTTCGGGGAGGATGGGGAACATGAATATGTGTTTGTTTTTCGAATTTGAGATCTTTCTGCAATGGGCACTTTTCATACTGTAAGCAGTTTTTCCTAACAAATGCAAGATTTAACATTGGCTATCTCCGCAAGGAAACATCAGATCTGCTCAACCCATGGTTTTTTGGTCTTCGGGGAGAAGGGGGAACATGAATATGTGTTTCTTTTTCGAATTTGAGCTCTTTCTGCAATGGGCACTTTTCATACTATAAGCAGTTTTTCCTAACAAATGCAAGATATAACATGGGCTATCTCCGCAAGGAAACATCAGATCTGCACAACTCATGGTTTTTTGGTCTTCGGGGAGGATGGGGAACATGAATATGTGATTGTTTTTCGAATTTGAGCTCTTTCTGCAATGGGCACTTTTCATGCTAATAAGCAGTTTTTCCTAACAAATGCAAGATATAACATTGGCTATCTCTGCAAGGAAACATCAGATCTGCACAACTCATGGTTTTTTGGTCTTCGGGGAGGATGGGGAACATGAATATGTGTTTGTTTTTCGAATTTGAGATCTTTCTGCAATGGGCACTTTTCATACTGTAAGCAGTTTTTCCTAACAAATGCAAGATTTAACATTGGCTATCTCCGCAAGGAAACATCAGATCTGCTCAACCCATGGTTTTTTGGTCTTCGGGGAGGAGGGGGAACATGAATATGTGTTTCTTTTTCGAATTTGAGCTCTTTCTGCAATGGGCACTTTTCATACTATAAGCAGTTTTTCCTAACAAATGCAAGATATAACATGGGCTATCTCCGCAAGGAAACATGAGATCTGCAAACGTTATGGTTTTTTGGTCTTCGGGGAGGATGGGGAACATGAATATGTTTTTGTTTTTCGAATTTGAGCTCTATCTGAAATGAGCACTTTTCATGCTCTAAGCAGTTTTTCCTAACAAATGCAAGATATAACATTGGCTATCTCCGCAACGAAACATCAGATCTGCATAACTCATGGTTTTTTGGTCTTCGGGGAGGATGGGGAACATGAATATGTGATTGTTTTTCGAATTTGAGCTCTTTTTGCAATGGGCACTTTTCATACTATAAGCAGTTTTTCCTAACAAATGCAAGATATAACATGGGCTATCTCCGCAAGGAAACATGAGATCTGCAAAAGTTATGGTTTTTTGTTCTTCGGGGAGGATGGGGAACATGAAAATGTGTTTGTTTTTCGAATTTGACCTCTATCTGAAATGGGCACTTTTCATGCTATAAGCAGTTTTTCCTAACAAATGCAAGATATAACATGGGCTATCTCCGCAAGGAAACATGAGATCTGCAAAAGTTATGGTTTTTTGTTCTTCGGGGAGGATGGGGAACATGAATATGTGTTTGTTTTTCGAATTTGACCTCTATCTGAAATGAGCACTTTTCATGCTCTAAGCAGTTTTTCCTAACAAATGCAAGATATAACATTGGCTATCTCCGCAAGGAAACATCAGATCTGCACAACTCATGGTTTTTTGGTCTTCGGGGAGGATGGGGAACATGAATATGTGATTGATTTTCGATTTTGAGCTCTTTCTGCAATGGGCACTTTTCATGCTATAAGCAGTTTTTCCTAACAAATGCAAGATATAACATTGGCTATCTCCGCAAGGAAACATCAGATCTGCACAACTCATGGTTTTTTGGTCTTCGGGGAGGATGGGGAACATGAAAATGTGTTTGTTTTTCGAATTTGACCTCTATCTGAAATGGGCACTTTTCATGCTATAAGCAGTTTTTCCTAACAAATGCAAGATATAACATGGGATATCTCCGCAAGGAAACATGAGATCTGCAAAAGTTATGGTTTTTTGGTCTTCGGGGAGGATGGGGAACATGAATATGTGATTGTTTTTCGAATTTGAGCTCTTTCTGCAATGGGCACTTTTCATACTAATAAGCAGTTTTTCCTAACAAATGCAAGATATAACATTGGCTATCTCTGCAAGGAAACATCAGATCTGCACAACTCATGGTTTTTTGGTCTTCGGGGAGGATGGGGAACATGAATATGTGTTTGTTTTTCGAATTTGAGATCTTTCTGCAATGGGCACTTTTCATACTGTAAGCAGTTTTTCCTAACAAATGCAAGATTTAACATTGGCTATCTCCGCAAGGAAACATCAGATCTGCTCAACCCATGGTTTTTTGGTCTTCGGGGAGGAGGGGGAACATGAATATGTGTTTCTTTTTCGAATTTGAGCTCTTTCTGCAATGGGCACTTTTCATACTATAAGCAGTTTTTCCTAACAAATGCAAGATATAACATGGGCTATCTCCGCAAGGAAACATGAGATCTGCAAACGTTATGGTTTTTTGGTCTTCGGGGAGGATGGGGAACATGAATATGTTTTTGTTTTTCGAATTTGAGCTCTATCTGAAATGAGCACTTTTCATGCTCTAAGCAGTTTTTCCTAACAAATGCAAGATATAACATTGGCTATCTCCGCAAGGAAACATCAGATCTGCACAACTCATGGTTTTTTGGTCTTCGGGGAGGATGGGGAACATGAATATGTGTTTGTTTTTTGAATTTGACCTCTATCTGAAATTAGCACTTTTCATGCTCTAAGCAGTTTTTCCTAACAAATGCAAGATATAACATTGGCTATCTCCGCAAGGAAACATCAGATCTGCACATCTCATGGTTTTTTGGTCTTCGGGGAGGAGGGGGAACATGAATATGTGTTTGTTTTTCGAATTTGAGATCTTTCTGCAATGGGCACTTTTCATACTATAAGCAGTTTTTCCTAACAAATGCAAGATATAACATTGGCAATCTCCGCAAGGAAACATCAGATCTGCTCAACTCATGGTTTTTTGGTCTTCGGGGAGGAGGGGGAACATTAATATGTGTTTGTTTTTCGAATTTGAGCTCTTTCTGCAATGGGCACTTTTCATACTATAAGCAGTTTTTCCTAACAAATGCAAGATATAACATGGGCTATCTCCGCAAGGAAACATGAGATCTGCAAACGTTATGGTTTTTTGGTCTTCGGGGAGGATGGGGAACATGAATATGTTTTTGTTTTTCGAATTTGAGCTCTTTCTGCAATGGGCACTTTTCATGCTATAAGCACTTTTTCCTAACAAATGCAAGATATAGCATTTGCTATCTCCGCAAGGAAACATCAGATCTGCACAACTCATGGTTTTTTGGTCTTCGGGGAGGCTGGGGAACATGATAATGTGTTTGTTTTTCGAATTTGACCTCTATCTGAAATGGGCACTTTTCATGCTCTAAGCAGTTTTTCCTAACAAATGCAAGATATAACATTGGCTATCTCTGCAAGGAAACATCAGATCTGCACAACTCATGGTTTTTTGGTCTTCGGGGAGGAGGGGGAACATGAATATGTGTTTGTTTTTCGAATTTGAGATCTTTCTGCAATGGGCACTTTTCATACTATAAGCAGTTTTTCCTAACAAATGCAAGATATAACATTGGCTATCTCCGCAAGGAAACATCAGATCTGCACAACTCATGGTTTTTTGGTCTTCGGGGAGGATGGGGAACATGAATATGTGATTGTTTTTCGAATTTGAGCTCTTTCTGCAATGGGCACTTTTCATGCTAATAAGCAGTTTTTCCTAACAAATGCAAGATATAACATTGGCTATCTCCGCAAGGAAACATCAGATCTGCACAACTCATGGTTTTTTGGTCTTCGGGGAGGATGGGGAACATGAATATGTGTTTGTTTTTCGAATTTGAGATCTTTCTGCAATGGGCACTTTTCATACTGTAAGCAGTTTTTCCTAACAAATGCAAGATTTAACATTGGCTATCTCCGCAAGGAAACATCAGATCTGCTCAACCCATGGTTTTTTGGTCTTCGGGGAGGAGGGGGAACATGAATATGTGTTTCTTTTTCGAATTTGAGCTCTTTCTGCAATGGGCACTTTTCATACTATAAGCAGTTTTTCCTAACAAATGCAAGATATAACATGGGCTATCTCCGCAAGGAAACATCACATCTGCACAACTCATGGTTTTTTGGTCTTCGGGGAGGATGGGGAACATGAATATGTGATTGTTTTTCGAATTTGAGCTCTTTCTGCAATGGGCACTTTTCATGCTAATAAGCAGTTTTTCCTAACAAATGCAAGATATAACATGGGCTATCTCCGCAAGGAAACATCAGATCTGCACAACTCATGGTTTTTTGGTCTTCGGGGAGGATGGGGAACATGAATATGTGATTGTTTTTCGAATTTGAGCTCTTTCTGCAATGGGCACTTTTCATGCTAATAAGCAGTTTTTCCTAACAAATGCAAGATATAACATTGGCTATCTCTGCAAGGAAACATCAGATCTGCACAACTCATGGTTTTTTGGTCTTCAGGGAGGATGGGGAACATGAATATGTGTTTGTTTTTCGAATTTGAGCTCTTTCTGCAATGGGCACTTTTCATGCTAATAAGCAGTTTTTCCTAACAAATGCAAGATATAACATTGGCTATCTCTGCAAGGAAACATCAGATCTGCTCAACCCATGGTTTTTTGGTCTTCGGGGAGGAGGGGGAACATGAATATGTGTTTCTTTTTCGAATTTGAGCTCTTTCTGCAATGGGCACTTTTCATACTATAAGCAGTTTTTCCTAACAAATGCAAGATATAACATGGGCTATCTCCGCAAGGAAACGTGAGATCTGCAAACGTTATGGTTTTTTGTTCTTCGGGGAGGATGGGGAACATGAATATGTGTTTGTTTTTCGAATTTGACCTCTATCTGAAATGAGCACTTTTCATGCTCTAAGCAGTTTTTCCTAACAAATGCAAGATATAACATTGGCTATCTCCGCAAGGAAACATCTGATCTGCACAACTCATGGTTTTTTGGTCTTCGGGGAGGATGGGGAACATGAATATGTGTTTGTTTTTCGAATTTGAGATCTTTCTGCAATGGGCACTTTTCATACTGTAAGCAGTTTTTCCTAACAAATGCAAGATTTAACATTGGCTATCTCCGCAAGGAAACATCAGATCTGCTCAACCCATGGTTTTTTGGTCTTCGGGGAGGAGGGGGAACATGAATATGTGTTTCTTTTTCGAATTTGAGCTCTTTCTGCAATGGGCACTTTTCATACTATAAGCAGTTTTTCCTAACAAATGCAAGATATAACATGGGCTATCTCCGCAAGGAAACATCAGATCTGCACAACTCATGGTTTTTTGGTCTTCGGGGAGGATGGGGAACATGAATATGTGATTGTTTTTCGAATTTGAGCTCTTTCTGCAATGGGCACTTTTCATGCTAATAAGCAGTTTTTCCTAACAAATGCAAGATATAACATTGGCTATCTCTGCAAGGAAACATCAGATCTGCACAACTCATGGTTTTTTGGTCTTCGGGGAGGATGGGGAACATGAATATGTGTTTGTTTTTCGAATTTGAGATCTTTCTGCAATGGGCACTTTTCATACTGTAAGCAGTTTTTCCTAACAAATGCAAGATTTAACATTGGCTATCTCCGCAAGGAAACATCAGATCTGCTCAACCCATGGTTTTTTGGTCTTTGGGGAGGAGGGGGAACATGAATATGTTTCTTTTTCGAATTTGAGCTCTTTCTGCAATGGGCACTTTTCATACTATAAGCAGTTTTTCCTAACAAATGCAAGATATAACATGGGCTATCTCCGCAAGGAAACATGAGATCTGCAAACGTTATGGTTTTTTGGTCTTCGGGGAGGATGGGGAACAAGAATATGTTTTTGTTTTTCGAATTTGAGCTCTATCTGAAATGAGCACTTTTCATGCTCTAAGCAGTTTTTCCTAACAAATGCAAGATATAACATTGGCTATCTCCGCAAGGAAACATCAGATCTGCACAACTCATGGTTTTTTGGTCTTCGGGGAGGATGGGGAACATGAATATGTGTTTGTTTTTCGAATTTGAGATCTTTCTGCAATGGGCACTTTTCATACTGTAAGCAGTTTTTCCTAACAAATGCAAGATTTAACATTGGCTATCTCCGCAAGGAAACATCAGATCTGCTCAACCCATGGTTTTTTGGTCTTTGGGGAGGAGGGGGAACATGAATATGTGTTTCTTTTTCGAATTTGAGCTCTTTCTGCAATGGGCACTTTTCATACTATAAGCAGTTTTTCCTAACAAATGCAAGATATAACATGGGCTATCTCCGCAAGGAAACATGAGATCTGCAAACGTTATGGTTTTTTGGTCTTCGGGGAGGATGGGGAACATGAATATGTGATTATTTTTCGAATTTGAGCTCTTTCTGCAATGGGCACTTTTCATGCTAATAAGCAGTTTTTCCTAACAAATGCAAGATATAACATTGGCTATCTCTGCAAGGAAACATCAGATCTGCACAACTCATGGTTTTTTGGTCTTCGGGGAGGATGGGGAACATGAATATGTGTTTGTTTTTCGAATTTGAGCTCTTTCTGCAATGGGCACTTTTCATACTATAAGCAGTTTTTCCTAACAAATGCAAGATATAACATGGGCTATCTCCGCAAGGAAACATCAGATCTGCACAACTCATGGTTTTTTGTTCTTCGGGGAGGATGGGGAACATGAATATGTGATTGTTTTTCGAATTTGAGCTCTTTCTGCAATGGGCACTTTTCATGCTAATAAGCAGTTTTTCCTAACAAATGCAAGATATAACATTGGCTATCTCTGCAAGGAAACATCAGATCTGAACAACTCATGGTTTTTTGGTCTTCGGGGAGGATGGGGAACATGAATATGTGTTTGTTTTTCGAATTTGAGCTCTTTCTGCAATGGGCACTTTTCATACTATAAGCAGTTTTTCCTAACAAATGCAAGATATAACATGGGCTATCTCCGCAAGGAAACATGAGATCTGCAAACGTTATGGTTTTTTGGTCTTCGGGGAGGATGGGGAACATGAATATGTTTTTGTTTTTCGAATTTGAGCTCTATCTGAAATGAGCACTTTTCATGCTCTAAGCAGTTTTTCCTAACAAATGCAAGATATAACATTGGCTATCTCCGCAAGGAAACATCAGATCTGCACAACTCATGGTTTTTTGGTCTTCGGGGAGGATGGGGAACATGAATATGTGTTTGTTTTTCGAATTTGACCTCTATCTGAAATGAGCACTTTTCATGCTCTAAGCAGTTTTTCCTAACAAATGCAAGATATAACATTGGCTATCTCCGCAAGGAAACATCAGATCTGCACAACTCATGGTTTTTTGGTCTTCGGGGAGGATGGGGAACATGAATATGTGATTGTTTTTCGATTTTGAGCTCTTTCTGCAATGGGCACTTTTCATGCTATAAGCAGTTTTTCCTAACAAATGCAAGATATAACATTGGCTATCTCCGCAAGGAAACATCAGATCTGCACAACTCATGGTTTTTTGGTCTTCGGGGAGGATGGGGAACATGAAAATGTGTTTGTTTTTCGAATTTGACCTCTATCTGAAATGGGCACTTTTCATGCTATAAGCAGTTTTTCCTAACAAATGCAAGATATAACATGGGATATCTCCGCAAGGAAACATGAGATCTGCAAAAGTTATGGTTTTTTGGTCTTCGGGGAGGATGGGGAACATGAATATGTGATTGTTTTTCGAATTTGAGCTCTTTCTGCAATGGGCACTTTTCATGCTAATAAGCAGTTTTTCCTAACAAATGCAAGATATAACATTGGCTATCTCTGCAAGGAAACATGAGATCTGCACAACTCATGGTTTTTTGGTCTTTGGGGAGGATGGGGAACATGAATATGTGTTTGTTTTTCGAATTTGAGATCTTTCTGCAATGGGCACTTTTCATACTGTAAGCAGTTTTTCCTAACAAATGCAAGATTTAACATTGGCTATCTCCGCAAGGAAACATCAGATCTGCTCAACCCATGGTTTTTTGGTCTTTGGGGAGGAGGGGGAACATGAATATGTGTTTCTTTTTCGAATTTGAGCTCTTTCTGCAATGGGCACTTTTCATACTATAAGCAGTTTTTCCTAACAAATGCAAGATATAACATGGGCTATCTCCGCAAGGAAACATGAGATCTGCAAACGTTATGGTTTTTTGGTCTTCGGGGAGGATGGGGAACATGAATATGTTTTTGCTTTTCGAATTTGAGCTCTATCTGAAATGAGCACTTTTCATGCTCTAAGCAGTTTTTCCTAACAAATGCAAGATATAACATTGGCTATCTCCGCAAGGAAACATCAGATCTGCACAACTCATGGTTTTTTGGTCTTCGGGGAGGATGGGGAACATGAATATGTGTTTGTTTTTCGAATTTGAGATCTTTCTGCAATGGGCACTTTTCATACTGTAAGCAGTTTTTCCTAACAAATGCAAGATTTAACATTGGCTATCTCCGCAAGGAAACATCAGATCTGCTCAACCCATGGTTTTTTGGTCTTTGGGGAGGAGGGGGAACATGAATATGTGTTTCTTTTTCGAATTTGAGCTCTTTCTGCAATGGGCACTTTTCATACTATAAGCAGTTTTTACTAACAAATGCAAGATATAACATGGGCTATCTCCGCAAGGAAACATGAGATCTGCAAACGTTATGGTTTTTTGGTCTTCGGGGAGGATGGGGAACATGAATATGTGATTGTTTTTCGAATTTGAGCTCTTTCTGCAATGGGCACTTTTCATGCTAATAAGCAGTTTTTCCTAACAAATGCAAGATATAACATTGGCTATCTCTGCAAGGAAACATCAGATCTGCACAACTCATGGTTTTTTGGTCTTCGGGGAGGATGGGGAACATGAATTTGTGTTTGTTTTTCGAATTTGAGCTCTTTCTGCAATGGGCACTTTTCATACTATAAGCAGTTTTTCCTAACAAATGCAAGATATAACATTGGCTATCTCTGCAAGGAAACATCAGATCTGCACAACTCATGGTTTTTTGGTCTTCGGGGAGGATGGGGAACATGAATTTGTGTTTGTTTTTCGAATTTGAGCTCTTTCTGCAATGGGCACTTTTCATGCTAATAAGCAGTTTTTCCTAACAAATGCAAGATATAACATTGGCTATCTCTGCAAGGAAACATCAGATCTGCACAACTCATGGTTTTTTGGTCTTCGGGGAGGATGGGGAACATGAATATGTGTTTGTTTTTCGAATTTGAGCTCTTTCTGCAATGGGCACTTTTCATACTATAAGCAGTTTTTCCTAACAAATGCAAGATATAACATGGGCTATCTCCGCAAGGAAACATCAGATCTGCACAACTCATGGTTTTTTGTTCTTCGGGGAGGATGGGGAACATGAATATGTGATTGTTTTTCGAATTTGAGCTCTTTCTGCAATGGGCACTTTTCATGCTAATAAGCAGTTTTTCCTAACAAATGCAAGATATAACATTGGCTATCTCTGCAAGGAAACATCAGATCTGAACAACTCATGGTTTTTTGGTCTTCGGGGAGGATGGGGAACATGAATATGTGTTTGTTTTTCGAATTTGAGCTCTTTCTGCAATGGGCACTTTTCATACTATAAGCAGTTTTTCCTAACAAATGCAAGATATAACATGGGCTATCTCCGCAAGGAAACATGAGATCTGCAAACGTTATGGTTTTTTGGTCTTCGGGGAGGATGGGGAACATGAATATGTTTTTGTTTTTCGAATTTGAGCTCTATCTGAAATGAGCACTTTTCATGCTCTAAGCAGTTTTTCCTAACAAATGCAAGATATAACATTGGCTATCTCCGCAAGGAAACATCAGATCTGCACAACTCATGGTTTTTTGGTCTTCGGGGAGGATGGGGAACATGAATATGTGTTTGTTTTTCGAATTTGACCTCTATCTGAAATGAGCACTTTTCATGCTCTAAGCAGTTTTTCCTAACAAATGCAAGATATAACATTGGCTATCTCCGCAAGGAAACATCAGATCTGCACAACTCATGGTTTTTTGGTCTTCGGGGAGGATGGGGAACATGAATATGTGATTGTTTTTCGATTTTGAGCTCTTTCTGCAATGGGCACTTTTCATGCTATAAGCAGTTTTTCCTAACAAATGCAAGATATAACATTGGCTATCTCCGCAAGGAAACATCAGATCTGCACAACTCATGGTTTTTTGGTCTTCGGGGAGGATGGGGAACATGAAAATGTGTTTGTTTTTCGAATTTGACCTCTATCTGAAATGGGCACTTTTCATGCTATAAGCAGTTTTTCCTAACAAATGCAAGATATAACATGGGATATCTCCGCAAGGAAACATGAGATCTGCAAAAGTTATGGTTTTTTGGTCTTCGGGGAGGATGGGGAACATGAATATGTGATTGTTTTTCGAATTTGAGCTCTTTCTGCAATGGGCACTTTTCATGCTAATAAGCAGTTTTTCCTAACAAATGCAAGATATAACATTGGCTATCTCTGCAAGGAAACATGAGATCTGCACAACTCATGGTTTTTTGGTCTTTGGGGAGGATGGGGAACATGAATATGTGTTTGTTTTTCGAATTTGAGATCTTTCTGCAATGGGCACTTTTCATACTGTAAGCAGTTTTTCCTAACAAATGCAAGATTTAACATTGGCTATCTCCGCAAGGAAACATCAGATCTGCTCAACCCATGGTTTTTTGGTCTTTGGGGAGGAGGGGGAACATGAATATGTGTTTCTTTTTCGAATTTGAGCTCTTTCTGCAATGGGCACTTTTCATACTATAAGCAGTTTTTCCTAACAAATGCAAGATATAACATGGGCTATCTCCGCAAGGAAACATGAGATCTGCAAACGTTATGGTTTTTTGGTCTTCGGGGAGGATGGGGAACATGAATATGTTTTTGCTTTTCGAATTTGAGCTCTATCTGAAATGAGCACTTTTCATGCTCTAAGCAGTTTTTCCTAACAAATGCAAGATATAACATTGGCTATCTCCGCAAGGAAACATCAGATCTGCACAACTCATGGTTTTTTGGTCTTCGGGGAGGATGGGGAACATGAATATGTGTTTGTTTTTCGAATTTGAGATCTTTCTGCAATGGGCACTTTTCATACTGTAAGCAGTTTTTCCTAACAAATGCAAGATTTAACATTGGCTATCTCCGCAAGGAAACATCAGATCTGCTCAACCCATGGTTTTTTGGTCTTTGGGGAGGAGGGGGAACATGAATATGTGTTTCTTTTTCGAATTTGAGCTCTTTCTGCAATGGGCACTTTTCATACTATAAGCAGTTTTTACTAACAAATGCAAGATATAACATGGGCTATCTCCGCAAGGAAACATGAGATCTGCAAACGTTATGGTTTTTTGGTCTTCGGGGAGGATGGGGAACATGAATATGTGATTGTTTTTCGAATTTGAGCTCTTTCTGCAATGGGCACTTTTCATGCTAATAAGCAGTTTTTCCTAACAAATGCAAGATATAACATTGGCTATCTCTGCAAGGAAACATCAGATCTGCACAACTCATGGTTTTTTGGTCTTCGGGGAGGATGGGGAACATGAATTTGTGTTTGTTTTTCGAATTTGAGCTCTTTCTGCAATGGGCACTTTTCATACTATAAGCAGTTTTTCCTAACAAATGCAAGATATAACATGGGCTATCTCCGCAAGGAAACATGAGATCTGCAAACGTTATGGTTTTTTGGTCTTCGGGGAGGATGGGGAACATGAATATGTTTTTGTTTTTCGAATTTGAGCTCTATCTGAAATGAGCACTTTTCATGCTCTAAGCAGTTTTTCCTAACAAATGCAAGATATAACATTGGCTATCTCCGCAAGGAAACATCAGATCTGCACAACTCATGGTTTTTTGGTCTTCGGGGAGGATGGGGAACATGAATATGTGATTGTTTTTCGAATTTGAGCTCTTTCTGCAATGGGCACTTTTCATACTATAAGCAGTTTTTCCTAACAAATGCAAGATATAACATGGGCTATCTCCGCAAGGAAACATGAGATCTGCAAAAGTTATGGTTTTTTGTTCTTCGGGGAGGATGGGGAACATGAATATGTGTTTGTTTTTCGAATTTGACCTCTATCTGAAATGAGCACTTTTCATGCTCTAAGCAGTTTTTCCTAACAAATGCAAGATATAACATTGGCTATCTCCGCAAGGAAACATCAGATCTGCACAACTCATGGTTTTTTGGTCTTCGGGGAGGATGGGGAACATGAATATGTGATTGTTTTTCGATTTTGAGCTCTTTCTGCAATGGGCACTTTTCATGCTATAAGCAGTTTTTCCTAACAAATGCAAGATATAACATTGGCTATCTCCGCAAGGAAACATCAGATCTGCACAACTCATGGTTTTTTGGTCTTCGGGGAGGATGGGGAACATGAAAATGTGTTTGTTTTTCGAATTTGACCTCTATCTGAAATGGGCACTTTTCATGCTATAAGCAGTTTTTCCTAACAAATGCAAGATATAACATGGGATATCTCCGCAAGGAAACATGAGATCTGCAAAAGTTATGGATTTTTTGGTCTTCGGGGAGGATGGGGAACATGAATATGTGATTGTTTTTCGAATTTGAGCTCTTTCTGCAATGGGCACTTTTCATGCTAATAAGCAGTTTTTCCTAACAAATGCAAGATATAACATTGGCTATCTCTGCAAGGAAACATCAGATCTGCACAACTCATGGTTTTTTGGTCTTCGGGGAGGATGGGGAACATGAATATGTGTTTGTTTTTCGAATTTGAGATCTTTCTGCAATGGGCACTTTTCATACTGTAAGCAGTTTTTCCTAACAAATGCAAGATTTAAAATTGGCTATCTCCGCAAGGAAACATCAGATCTGCTCAACCCATGGTTTTTTGGTCTTTGGGGAGGAGGGGGAACATGAATATGTGTTTCTTTTTCGAATTTGAGCTCTTTCTGCAATGGGCACTTTTCATACTATAAGCAGTTTTTCCTAACAAATGCAAGATATAACATGGGCTATCTCCGCAAGGAAACATGAGATCTGCAAACGTTATGGTTTTTTGGTCTTCGGGGAGGATGGGGAACAAGAATATGTTTTTGTTTTTCGAATTTGAGCTCTATCTGAAATGAGCACTTTTCATGCTCTAAGCAGTTTTTCCTAACAAATGCAAGATATAACATTGGCTATCTCCGCAAGGAAACATCAGATCTGCACAACTCATGGTTTTTTGGTCTTCGGGGAGGATGGGGAACATGAATATGTGTTTGTTTTTCGAATTTGAGATCTTTCTGCAATGGGCACTTTTCATACTGTAAGCAGTTTTTCCTAACAAATGCAAGATTTAACATTGGCTATCTCCGCAAGGAAACATCAGATCTGCTCAACCCATGGTTTTTTGGTCTTTGGGGAGGAGGGGGAACATGAATATGTGTTTCTTTTTCGAATTTGAGCTCTTTCTGCAATGGGCACTTTTCATACTATAAGCAGTTTTTCCTAACAAATGCAAGATATAACATGGGCTATCTCCGCAAGGAAACATGAGATCTGCAAACGTTATGGTTTTTTGGTCTTCGGGGAGGATGGGGAACATGAATATGTTTTTGTTTTTCGAATTTGAGCTCTATCTGAAATGAGCACTTTTCATGCTCTAAGCAGTTTTTCCTAACAAATGCAAGATATAACATTGGCTATCTCCGCAAGGAAACATCAGATCTGCACAACTCATGGTTTTTTGGTCTTCGGGGAGGATGGGGAACATGAAAATGTGTTTGTTTTTCGAATTTGACCTCTATCTGAAATGGGCACTTTTCATGCTATAAGCAGTTTTTCCTAACAAGTGCAAGATATAACATGGGCTATCTCCGCAAGGAAACATGAGATCTGCAAAAGTTATGGTTTTTTGGTCTTCGGGGAGGATGGGGAACATGAATATGTTTTTGTTTTTCGAATTTGAGCTCTATCTGAAATGAGCACTTTTCATGCTCTAAGCAGTTTTTCCTAACAAATGCAAGATATAACATTGGCTATCTCCGCAACGAAACATCAGATCTGCACAACTCATGGTTTTTTGGTCTTCGGGGAGGATGGGGAACATGAATATGTGATTGTTTTTCGAATTTGAGCTCTTTCTGCAATGGGCACTTTTCATACTATAAGCAGTTTTTCCTAACAAATGCAAGATATAACATGGGCTATCTCCGCAAGGAAACATGAGATCTGCAAAAGTTATGGTTTTTTGTTCTTCGGGGAGGATGGGGAACATGAATATGTGTTTGTTTTTCGAATTTGACCTCTATCTGAAATGAGCACTTTTCATGCTCTAAGCAGTTTTTCCTAACAAATGCAAGATATAACATTGGCTATCTCCGCAAGGAAACATCTGATCTGCACAACTCATGGTTTTTTGGTCTTCGGGGAGGATGGGGAACATGAATATGTGTTTGTTTTTCGAATTTGAGATCTTTCTGCAATGGGCACTTTTCATACTGTAAGCAGTTTTTCCTAACAAATGCAAGATTTAACATTGGCTATCTCCGCAAGGAAACATCAGATCTGCTCAACCCATGGTTTTTTGGTCTTCGGGGAGGAGGGGGAACATGAATATGTGTTTCTTTTTCGAATTTGAGCTCTTTCTGCAATGGGCACTTTTCATACTATAAGCAGTTTTTCCTAACAAATGCAAGATATAACATGGGCTATCTCCGCAAGGAAACATCAGATCTGCACAACATGGTTTTTTGGTCTTCGGGGAGGATGGGGAACATGAATATGTGATTGTTTTTCGAATTTGAGCTCTTTCTGCAATGGGCACTTTTCATGCTAATAAGCAGTTTTTCCTAACAAATGCAAGATATAACATTGGCTATCTCTGCAAGGAAACATCAGATCTGCACAACTCATGGTTTTTTGGTCTTCGGGGAGGATGGGGAACATGAATATGTGTTTGTTTTTCGAATTTGAGATCTTTCTGCAATGGGCACTTTTCATACTGTAAGCAGTTTTTCCTAACAAATGCAAGATTTAACATTGGCTATCTCCGCAAGGAAACATCAGATCTGCTCAACCCATGGTTTTTTGGTCTTCGGGGAGGAGGGGGAACATGAATATGTGTTTCTTTTTCGAATTTGAGCTCTTTCTGCAATGGGCACTTTTCATACTATAAGCAGTTTTTCCTAACAAATGCAAGATATAACATGGGCTATCTCCGCAAGGAAACATGAGATCTGCAAACGTTATGGTTTTTTGGTCTTCGGGGAGGATGGGGAACATGAATATGTTTTTGTTTTTCGAATTTGAGCTCTATCTGAAATGAGCACTTTTCATGCTCTAAGCAGTTTTTCCTAACAAATGCAAGATATAACATTGGCTATCTCCGCAACGAAACATCAGATCTGCATAACTCATGGTTTTTTGGTCTTCGGGGAGGATGGGGAACATGAATATGTGATTGTTTTTCGAATTTGAGCTCTTTTTGCAATGGGCACTTTTCATACTATAAGCAGTTTTTCCTAACAAATGCAAGATATAACATGGGCTATCTCCGCAAGGAAACATGAGATCTGCAAAAGTTATGGTTTTTTGTTCTTCGGGGAGGATGGGGAACATGAAAATGTGTTTGTTTTTCGAATTTGACCTCTATCTGAAATGGGCACTTTTCATGCTATAAGCAGTTTTTCCTAACAAATGCAAGATATAACATGGGCTATCTCCGCAAGGAAACATGAGATCTGCAAAAGTTATGGTTTTTTGTTCTTCGGGGAGGATGGGGAACATGAATATGTGTTTGTTTTTCGAATTTGACCTCTATCTGAAATGAGCACTTTTCATGCTCTAAGCAGTTTTTCCTAACAAATGCAAGATATAACATTGGCTATCTCCGCAAGGAAACATCAGATCTGCACAACTCATGGTTTTTTGGTCTTCGGGGAGGATGGGGAACATGAATATGTGATTGTTTTTCGATTTTGAGCTCTTTCTGCAATGGGCACTTTTCATGCTATAAGCAGTTTTTCCTAACAAATGCAAGATATAACATTGGCTATCTCCGCAAGGAAACATCAGATCTGCACAACTCATGGTTTTTTGGTCTTCGGGGAGGATGGGGAACATGAAAATGTGTTTGTTTTTCGAATTTGACCTCTATCTGAAATGGGCACTTTTCATGCTATAAGCAGTTTTTCCTAACAAATGCAAGATATAACATGGGATATCTCCGCAAGGAAACATGAGATCTGCAAAAGTTATGGTTTTTTGGTCTTCGGGGAGGATGGGGAACATGAATATGTGATTGTTTTTCGAATTTGAGCTCTTTCTGCAATGGGCACTTTTCATACTAATAAGCAGTTTTTCCTAACAAATGCAAGATATAACATTGGCTATCTCTGCAAGGAAACATCAGATCTGCACAACTCATGGTTTTTTGGTCTTCGGGGAGGATGGGGAACATGAATATGTGTTTGTTTTTCGAATTTGAGATCTTTCTGCAATGGGCACTTTTCATACTGTAAGCAGTTTTTCCTAACAAATGCAAGATTTAACATTGGCTATCTCCGCAAGGAAACATCAGATCTGCTCAACCCATGGTTTTTTGGTCTTCGGGGAGGAGGGGGAACATGAATATGTGTTTCTTTTTCGAATTTGAGCTCTTTCTGCAATGGGCACTTTTCATACTATAAGCAGTTTTTCCTAACAAATGCAAGATATAACATGGGCTATCTCCGCAAGGAAACATGAGATCTGCAAACGTTATGGTTTTTTGGTCTTCGGGGAGGATGGGGAACATGAATATGTTTTTGTTTTTCGAATTTGAGCTCTATCTGAAATGAGCACTTTTCATGCTCTAAGCAGTTTTTCCTAACAAATGCAAGATATAACATTGGCTATCTCCGCAAGGAAACATCAGATCTGCACAACTCATGGTTTTTTGGTCTTCGGGGAGGATGGGGAACATGAATATGTGTTTGTTTTTTGAATTTGACCTCTATCTGAAATTAGCACTTTTCATGCTCTAAGCAGTTTTTCCTAACAAATGCAAGATATAACATTGGCTATCTCCGCAAGGAAACATCAGATCTGCACATCTCATGGTTTTTTGGTCTTCGGGGAGGAGGGGGAACATGAATATGTGTTTGTTTTTCGAATTTGAGATCTTTCTGCAATGGGCACTTTTCATACTATAAGCAGTTTTTCCTAACAAATGCAAGATATAACATTGGCAATCTCCGCAAGGAAACATCAGATCTGCTCAACTCATGGTTTTTTGGTCTTCGGGGAGGAGGGGGAACATTAATATGTGTTTGTTTTTCGAATTTGAGCTCTTTCTGCAATGGGCACTTTTCATACTATAAGCAGTTTTTCCTAACAAATGCAAGATATAACATGGGCTATCTCCGCAAGGAAACATGAGATCTGCAAACGTTATGGTTTTTTGGTCTTCGGGGAGGATGGGGAACATGAATATGTTTTTGTTTTTCGAATTTGAGCTCTTTCTGCAATGGGCACTTTTCATGCTATAAGCACTTTTTCCTAACAAATGCAAGATATAGTATTTGCTATCTCCGCAAGGAAACATCAGATCTGCACAACTCATGGTTTTTTGGTCTTCGGGGAGGCTGGGGAACATGATAATGTGTTTGTTTTTCGAATTTGACCTCTATCTGAAATGGGCACTTTTCATGCTCTAAGCAGTTTTTCCTAACAAATGCAAGATATAACATTGGCTATCTCTGCAAGGAAACATCAGATCTGCACAACTCATGGTTTTTTGGTCTTCGGGGAGGAGGGGGAACATGAATATGTGTTTGTTTTTCGAATTTGAGATCTTTCTGCAATGGGCACTTTTCATACTATAAGCAGTTTTTCCTAACAAATGCAAGATATAACATTGGCTATCTCCGCAAGGAAACATCAGATCTGCACAACTCATGGTTTTTTGGTCTTCGGGGAGGATGGTGAACATGAATATGTGATTGTTTTTCGAATTTGAGCTCTTTCTGCAATGGGCACTTTTCATGCTAATAAGCAGTTTTTCCTAACAAATGCAAGATATAACATTGGCTATCTCCGCAAGGAAACATCAGATCTGCACAACTCATGGTTTTTTGTTCTTCGGGGAGGATGGGGAACATGAATATGTGTTTGTTTTTCGAATTTGAGATCTTTCTGCAATGGGCACTTTTCATACTGTAAGCAGTTTTTCCTAACAAATGCAAGATATAACATGGGCTATCTCCGCAAGGAAACATCAGATCTGCACAACTCATGGTTTTTTGGTCTTCGGGGAGGATGGGGAACATGAATATGTGATTGTTTTTCGAATTTGAGCTCTTTCTGCAATGGGCACTTTTCATGCTAATAAGCAGTTTTTCCTAACAAATGCAAGATATAACATTGGCTATCTCTGCAAGGAAACATCAGATCTGCACAACTCATGGTTTTTTGGTCTTCAGGGAGGATGGGGAACATGAATATGTGTTTGTTTTTCGAATTTGAGCTCTTTCTGCAATGGGCACTTTTCATGCTAATAAGCAGTTTTTCCTAACAAATGCAAGATATAACATTGGCTATCTCTGCAAGGAAACATCAGATCTGCTCAACCCATGGTTTTTTGGTCTTCGGGGAGGAGGGGGAACATGAATATGTGTTTCTTTTTCGAATTTGAGCTCTTTCTGCAATGGGCACTTTTCATACTATAAGCAGTTTTTCCTAACAAATGCAAGATATAACATGGGCTATCTCCGCAAGGAAACGTGAGATCTGCAAACGTTATGGTTTTTTGGTCTTCGGGGAGGATGGGGAACATGAATATGTTTTTGTTTTTCGAATTTGAGCTCTATCTGAAATGAGCACTTTTCATGCTCTAAGCAGTTTTTCCTAACAAATGCAAGATATAACATTGGCTATCTCCGCAAGGAAACATCAGATCTGCACAACTCATGGTTTTTTGGTCTTCGGGGAGGATGGGGAACATGAATATGTGATTGTTTTTCGAATTTGAGCTCTTTCTGCAATGGGCACTTTTCATGCTAATAAGCAGTTTTTCCTAACAAATGCAAGATATAACATGGGCTATCTCCGCAACGAAACATCAGATCTGCACAACTCATGGTTTTTTGGTCTTCGGGGAGGATGGGGAACATGAATATGTGATTGTTTTTCGAATTTGAGCTCTTTCTGCAATGGGCACTTTTCATACTATAAGCAGTTTTTCCTAACAAATGCAAGATATAACATGGGCTATCTCCGCAAGGAAACATGAGATCTGCAAAAGTTATGGTTTTTTGTTCTTCGGGGAGGATGGGGAACATGAATATGTGTTTGTTTTTCGAATTTGACCTCTATCTGAAATGAGCACTTTTCATGCTCTAAGCAGTTTTTCCTAACAAATGCAAGATATAACATTGGCTATCTCCGCAAGGAAACATCTGATCTGCACAACTCATGGTTTTTTGGTCTTCGGGGAGGATGGGGAACATGAATATGTGTTTGTTTTTCGAATTTGAGATCTTTCTGCAATGGGCACTTTTCATACTGTAAGCAGTTTTTCCTAACAAATGCAAGATTTAACATTGGCTATCTCCGCAAGGAAACATCAGATCTGCTCAACCCATGGTTTTTTGGTCTTCGGGGAGGAGGGGGAACATGAATATGTGTTTCTTTTTCGAATTTGAGCTCTTTCTGCAATGGGCACTTTTCATACTATAAGCAGTTTTTCCTAACAAATGCAAGATATAACATGGGCTATCTCCGCAAGGAAACATGAGATCTGCAAACGTTATGGTTTTTTGGTCTTCGGGGAGGATGGGGAACATGAATATGTTTTTGTTTTTCGAATTTGAGCTCTATCTGAAATGAGCACTTTTCATGCTCTAAGCAGTTTTTCCTAACAAATGCAAGATATAACATTGGCTATCTCCGCAAGGAAACATCAGATCTGCACAACTCATGGTTTTTTGGTCTTCGGGGAGGATGGGGAACATGAATATGTGTTTGTTTTTTGAATTTGACCTCTATCTGAAATTAGCACTTTTCATGCTCTAAGCAGTTTTTCCTAACAAATGCAAGATATAACATTGGCTATCTCCGCAAGGAAACATCAGATCTGCACATCTCATGGTTTTTTGGTCTTCGGGGAGGAGGGGGAACATGAATATGTGTTTGTTTTTCGAATTTGAGATCTTTCTGCAATGGGCACTTTTCATACTATAAGCAGTTTTTCCTAACAAATGCAAGATATAACATTGGCAATCTCCGCAAGGAAACATCAGATCTGCTCAACTCATGGTTTTTTGGTCTTCGGGGAGGAGGGGGAACATTAATATGTGTTTGTTTTTCGAATTTGAGCTCTTTCTGCAATGGGCACTTTTCATACTATAAGCAGTTTTTCCTAACAAATGCAAGATATAACATGGGCTATCTCCGCAAGGAAACATGAGATCTGCAAACGTTATGGTTTTTTGGTCTTCGGGGAGGATGGGGAACATGAATATGTTTTTGTTTTTCGAATTTGAGCTCTTTCTGCAATGGGCACTTTTCATGCTATAAGCACTTTTTCCTAACAAATGCAAGATATAGCATTTGCTATCTCCGCAAGGAAACATCAGATCTGCACAACTCATGGTTTTTTGGTCTTCGGGGAGGCTGGGGAACATGATAATGTGTTTGTTTTTCGAATTTGACCTCTATCTGAAATGGGCACTTTTCATGCTCTAAGCAGTTTTTCCTAACAAATGCAAGATATAACATTGGCTATCTCTGCAAGGAAACATCAGATCTGCACAACTCATGGTTTTTTGGTCTTCGGGGAGGAGGGGGAACATGAATATGTGTTTGTTTTTCGAATTTGAGATCTTTCTGCAATGGGCACTTTTCATACTATAAGCAGTTTTTCCTAACAAATGCAAGATATAACATTGGCTATCTCCGCAAGGAAACATCAGATCTGCACAACTCATGGTTTTTTGGTCTTCGGGGAGGATGGGGAACATGAATATGTGATTGTTTTTCGAATTTGAGCTCTTTCTGCAATGGGCACTTTTCATGCTAATAAGCAGTTTTTCCTAACAAATGCAAGATATAACATTGGCTATCTCCGCAAGGAAACATCAGATCTGCACAACTCATGGTTTTTTGGTCTTCGGGGAGGATGGGGAACATGAATATGTGTTTGTTTTTCGAATTTGAGATCTTTCTGCAATGGGCACTTTTCATACTGTAAGCAGTTTTTCCTAACAAATGCAAGATATAACATGGGCTATCTCCGCAAGGAAACATCAGATCTGCACAACTCATGGTTTTTTGGTCTTCGGGGAGGATGGGGAACATGAATATGTGATTGTTTTTCGAATTTGAGCTCTTTCTGCAATGGGCACTTTTCATGCTAATAAGCAGTTTTTCCTAACAAATGCAAGATATAACATTGGCTATCTCTGCAAGGAAACATCAGATCTGCACAACTCATGGTTTTTTGGTCTTCAGGGAGGATGGGGAACATGAATATGTGTTTGTTTTTCGAATTTGAGCTCTTTCTGCAATGGGCACTTTTCATGCTAATAAGCAGTTTTTCCTAACAAATGCAAGATATAACATTGGCTATCTCTGCAAGGAAACATCAGATCTGCTCAACCCATGGTTTTTTGGTCTTCGGGGAGGAGGGGGAACATGAATATGTGTTTCTTTTTCGAATTTGAGCTCTTTCTGCAATGGGCACTTTTCATACTATAAGCAGTTTTTCCTAACAAATGCAAGATATAACATGGGCTATCTCCGCAAGGAAACGTGAGATCTGCAAACGTTATGGTTTTTTGGTCTTCGGGGAGGATGGGGAACATGAATATGTTTTTGTTTTTCGAATTTGAGCTCTATCTGAAATGAGCACTTTTCATGCTCTAAGCAGTTTTTCCTAACAAATGCAAGATATAACATTGGCTATCTCCGCAACGAAACATCAGATCTGCACAACTCATGGTTTTTTGGTCTTCGGGGAGGATGGGGAACATGAATATGTGATTGTTTTTCGAATTTGAGCTCTTTCTGCAATGGGCACTTTTCATGCTAATAAGCAGTTTTTCCTAACAAATGCAAGATATAACATGGGCTATCTCCGCAACGAAACATCAGATCTGCACAACTCATGGTTTTTTGGTCTTCGGGGAGGATGGGGAACATGAATATGTGATTGTTTTTCGAATTTGAGCTCTTTCTGCAATGGGCACTTTTCATACTATAAGCAGTTTTTCCTAACAAATGCAAGATATAACATGGGCTATCTCCGCAAGGAAACATGAGATCTGCAAAAGTTATGGTTTTTTGTTCTTCGGGGAGGATGGGGAACATGAATATGTGTTTGTTTTTCGAATTTGACCTCTATCTGAAATGAGCACTTTTCATGCTCTAAGCAGTTTTTCCTAACAAATGCAAGATATAACATTGGCTATCTCCGCAAGGAAACATCAGATCTGCACAACTCATGGTTTTTTGGTCTTCGGGGAGGATGGGGAACATGAATATGTGATTGTTTTTCGAATTTGAGCTCTTTCTGCAATGGGCACTTTTCATGCTAATAAGCAGTTTTTCCTAACAAATGCAAGATATAACATTGGCTATCTCTGCAAGGAAACATCAGATCTGCACAACTCATGGTTTTTTGGTCTTCGGGGAGGATGGGGAACATGAATATGTGTTTGTTTTTCGAATTTGAGATCTTTCTGCAATGGGCACTTTTCATACTGTAAGCAGTTTTTCCTAACAAATGCAAGATTTAACATTGGCTATCTCCGCAAGGAAACATCAGATCTGCTCAACCCATGGTTTTTTGGTCTTCGGGGAGGAGGGGGAACATGAATATGTGTTTCTTTTTCGAATTTGAGCTCTTTCTGCAATGGGCACTTTTCATACTATAAGCAGTTTTTCCTAACAAATTCAAGATATAACATGGGCTATCTCCGCAAGGAAACATGAGATCTGCAAACGTTATGGTTTTTTGGTCTTCGGGGAGAATGGGGAACATGAATATGTTTTTGTTTTTCGAATTTGAGCTCTATCTGAAATGAGCACTTTTCATGCTCTAAGCAGTTTTTCCTAACAAATGCAAGATATAACATTGGCTATCTCCGCAACGAAACATCAGATCTGCACAACTCATGGTTTTTTGGTCTTCGGGGAGGATGGGGAACATGAATATGTGATTGTTTTTCGAATTTGAGCTCTTTCTGCAATGGGCACTTTTCATACTATAAGCAGTTTTTCCTAACAAATGCAAGATATAACATGGGCTATCTCCGCAAGGAAACATGAGATCTGCAAAAGTTACGGTTTTTTGTTCTTCGGGGAGGATGGGGAACATGAATATGTGTTTGTTTTTCGAATTTGACCTCTATCTGAAATGAGCACTTTTCATGCTCTAAGCAGTTTTTCCTAACAAATGCAAGATATAACATTGGCTATCTCCGCAAGGAAACATCAGATCTGCACAACTCATGGTTTTTTGGTCTTCGGGGAGGATGGGGAACATGAATATGTGATTGTTTTTCGAATTTGAGCTCTTTCTGCAATGGGCACTTTTCATGCTATAAGCAGTTTTTCCTAACAAATGCAAGATATAACGTTGGCTATCTCCGCAAGGAAACATCAGATCTGCACAACTCATGGTTTTTTGGTCTTCGGGGAGGATGGGGAACATGAAAATGTGTTTGTTTTTCGAATTTGACCTCTATCTGAAATGGGCACTTTTCATGCTATAAGCAGTTTTTCCTAACAAATGCAAGATATAACATGGGATATCTCCGCAAGGAAAGATGAGATCTGCAAAAGTTATGGTTTTTTGGTCTTCGGGGAGGATGGGGAACATGAATATGTGATTGTTTTTCGAATTTGACCTCTATCTGAAATTAGCACTTTTCATGCTCTAAGCAGTTTTTCCTAACAAATGCAAGATATAACATTGGCTATCTCCGCAAGGAAACATCAGATCTGCACAACTCATGGTTTTTTGGTCTTCGGGGAGGAGGGGGAACATGAATATGTGTTTGTTTTTCGAATTTGAGATCTTTCTGCAATGGGCACTTTTCATACTATAAGCAGTTTTTCCTAACAAATGCAAGATATAACATTGGCTATCTCTGCAAGGAAACATCAGATCTGCACAACTCATGGTTTTTTGGTCTTCGGGGAGGATGGGGAACATGAATATGTGTTTGTTTTTCGAATTTGAGCTCTTTCTGCAATGGGCACTTTTCATGCTAATAAGCAGTTTTTCCTAACAAATGCAAGATATAACATTGGCTATCTCTGCAAGGAAACATCAGATCTGCTCAACCCATGGTTTTTTGGTCTTCGGGGAGGAGGGGGAACATGAATATGTGTTTCTTTTTCGAATTTGAGCTCTTTCTGCAATGGGCACTTTTCATACTATAAGCAGTTTTTCCTAACAAATGCAAGATATAACATGGGCTATCTCCGCAAGGAAACATGAAATCTGCAAACGTTATGGTTTTTTGGTCTTCGGGGAGGATGGGGAACATGAATATGTTTTTGTTTTTCGAATTTGAGCTCTATCTGAAATGAGCACTTTTCATGCTCTAAGCAGTTTTTCCTAACAAATGCAAGATATAACATTGGCTATCTCCGCAACGAAACATCAGATCTGCATAACTCATGGTTTTTTGGTCTTCGGGGAGGATGGGGAACATGAATATGTGATTGTTTTTCGAATTTGACCTCTATCTGAAATGAGCACTTTTCATGCTCTAAGCAGTTTTTCCTAACAAATGCAAGATATAACATTGGCTATCTCCGCAAGGAAACATCAGATCTGCACAACTCATGGTTTTTTGGTCTTCGGGGAGGATGGGGAACATGAATATGTGTTTGTTTTTCGAATTTGAGATCTTTCTGCAATGGGCACTTTTCAAACTGTAAGCAGTTTTTCCTAACAAATGCAAGATTTAACATTGGCTATCTCCGCAAGGAAACATCAGATCTGCTCAACCCATGGTTTTTTGGTCTTCGGGGAGGAGGGGGAACATGAATATGTGTTTCTTTTTCTAATTTGAGCTCTTTCTGCAATGGGCACTTTTCATACTATAAGCAGTTTTTCCTAACAAATGCAAGATATAACATGGGCTATCTCCACAAGGAAACATCAGATCTGCACAACTCATGGTTTTTTGGTCTTCGGGGAGGATGGGAAACATGAATATGTGATTGTTTTTCGAATTTGAGCTCTTTCTGCAATGGGCACTTTTCATGCTAATAAGCAGTTTTTCCTAACAAATGCAAGATATAACATTGGCTATCTCTGCAAGGAAACATCAGATCTGCACAACTCATGGTTTTTTGGTCTTCGGGGAGGATGGGGAACATGAATATGTGTTTGTTTTTCGAATTTGAGATCTTTCTGCAATGGGCACTTTTCATACTGTAAGCAGTTTTTCCTAACAAATGCAAGATTTAACATTGGCTATCTCCGCAAGGAAACATCAGATCTGCTCAACCCATGGTTTTTTGGTCTTCGGGGAGGAGGGGGAACATGAATATGTGTTTCTTTTTCGAATTTGAGCTCTTTCTGCAATGGGCACTTTTCATACTATAAGCAGTTTTTCCTAACAAATGCAAGATATAACATGGGCTATCTCCGCAAGGAAACATGAGATCTGCAAAAGTTATGGTTTTTTGTTCTTCGGGGAGGATGGGGAACATGAAAATGTGTTTGTTTTTCGAATTTACCTCTATCTGAAATGGGCACTTTTCATGCTATAAGCAGTTTTTCCTAACAAATGCAAGATATAACATGGGCTATCTCCGCAAGGAAACATGAGATCTGCAAAAGTTATGGTTTTTTGTTCTTCGGGGAGGATGGGGAACATGAATATGTGTTTGTTTTTCGAATTTGACCTCTATCTGAAATGAGCACTTTTCATGCTCTAAGCAGTTTTTCCTAACAAATGCAAGATATAACATTGGCTATCTCCGCAAGGAAACATCAGAACTGCACAACTCATGGTTTTTTGGTCTTCGGGAGGATGGGGAACATGAATATGTGATTGTTTTTCGATTTTGAGCTCTTTCTGCAATGGGCACTTTTCATGCTATAAGCAGTTTTTCCTAACAAATGCAAGATATAACATTGGCTATCTCCGCAAGGAAACATCAGATCTGCACAACTCATGGTTTTTTGGTCTTCGGGGAGGATGGGGAACATGAAAATGTGTTTGTTTTTCGAATTTGACCTCTATCTGAAATGGGCACTTTTCATGCTATAAGCAGTTTTTCCTAACAAATGCAAGATATAACATGGGATATCTCCGCAAGGAAACATGAGATCTGCAAAAGTTATGGTTTTTTGGTCTTCGGGGAGGATGGGGAACATGAATATGTGATTGTTTTTCGAATTTGAGCTCTTTCTGCAATGGGCACTTTTCATACTAATAAGCAGTTTTTCCTAACAAATGCAAGATATAACATTGGCTATCTCTGCAAGGAAACATCAGATCTGCACAACTCATGGTTTTTTGGTCTTCGGGGAGGATGGGGAACATGAATATGTGTTTGTTTTTCGAATTTGAGATCTTTCTGCAATGGGCACTTTTCATACTGTAAGCAGTTTTTCCTAACAAATGCAAGATTTAACATTGGCTATCTCCGCAAGGAAACATCAGATCTGCTCAACCCATGGTTTTTTGGTCTTCGGGGAGGAGGGGGAACATGAATATGTGTTTCTTTTTCGAATTTGAGCTCTTTCTGCAATGGGCACTTTTCATACTATAAGCAGTTTTTCCTAACAAATGCAAGATATAACATGGGCTATCTCCGCAAGGAAACATGAGATCTGCAAACGTTATGGTTTTTTGGTCTTCAGGGAGGATGGGGAACATGAATATGTTTTTGTTTTTCGAATTTGAGCTCTATCTGAAATGAGCACTTTTCATGCTCTAAGCAGTTTTTCCTAACAAATGCAAGATATAACATTGGCTATCTCCGCAAGGAAACATCAGATCTGCACAACTCATGGTTTTTTGGTCTTCGGGGAGGATGGGGAACATGAATATGTTTTTGTTTTTTGAATTTGACCTCTATCTGAAATTAGCACTTTTCATGCTCTAAGCAGTTTTTCCTAACAAATGCAAGATATAACATTGGCTATCTCCGCAAGGAAACATCAGATCTGCACATCTCATGGTTTTTTGGTCTTCGGGGAGGAGGGGGAACATGAATATGTGTTTGTTTTTCGAATTTGAGATCTTTCTGCAATGGGCACTTTTCATACTATAAGCAGTTTTTCCTAACAAATGCAAGATATAACATTGGCAATCTCCGCAAGGAAACATCAGATCTGCTCAACTCATGGTTTTTTGGTCTTCGGGGAGGAGGGGGAACATTAATATGTGTTTGTTTTTCGAATTTGAGCTCTTTCTGCAATGGGCACTTTTCATACTATAAGCAGTTTTTCCTAACAAATGCAAGATATAACATGGGCTATCTCCGCAAGGAAACATGAGATCTGCAAACGTTATGGTTTTTTTGGTCTTCGGGGAGGATGGGGAACATGAATATGTTTTTGTTTTTCGAATTTGAGCTCTTTCTGCAATGGGCACTTTTCATGCTATAAGCACTTTTTCCTAACAAATGCAAGATATAGCATTTGCTATCTCCGCAAGGAAACATCAGATCTGCACAACTCATGGTTTTTTGGTCTTCGGGGAGGCTGGGGAACATGATAATGTGTTTGTTTTTCGAATTTGACCTCTATCTGAAATGGGCACTTTTCATGCTCTAAGCAGTTTTTCCTAACAAATGCAAGATATAACATTGGCTATCTCTGCAAGGAAACATCAGATCTGCACAACTCATGGTTTTTTGGTCTTCGGGGAGGAGGGGGAACATGAATATGTGTTTGTTTTTCGAATTTGAGATCTTTCTGCAATGGGCACTTTTCATACTATAAGCAGTTTTTCCTAACAAATGCAAGATATAACATTGGCTATCTCCGCAAGGAAACATCAGATCTGCACAACTCATGGTTTTTTGGTCTTCGGGGAGGATGGGGAACATGAATATGTGATTGTTTTTCGAATTTGAGCTCTTTCTGCAATGGGCACTTTTCATGCTAATAAGCAGTTTTTCCTAACAAATGCAAGATATAACATTGGCTATCTCCGCAAGGAAACATCAGATCTGCTCAACCCATGGTTTTTTGGTCTTCGGGGAGGAGGGGGAACATGAATATGTGTTTCTTTTTCGAATTTGAGCTCTTTCTGCAATGGGCACTTTTCATACTATAAGCAGTTTTTCCTAACAAATGCAAGATATAACATGGGCTATCTCCGCAAGGAAACATCACATCTGCACAACTCATGGTTTTTTGGTCTTCGGGGAGGATGGGGAACATGAATATGTGATTGTTTTTCGAATTTGAGCTCTTTCTGCAATGGGCACTTTTCATGCTAATAAGCAGTTTTTCCTAACAAATGCAAGATATAACATGGGCTATCTCCGCAAGGAAACATCAGATCTGCACAACTCATGGTTTTTTGGTCTTCGGGGAGGATGGGGAACATGAATATGTGATTGTTTTTCGAATTTGAGCTCTTTCTGCAATGGGCACTTTTCATGCTAATAAGCAGTTTTTCCTAACAAATGCAAGATATAACATTGGCTATCTCTGCAAGGAAACATCAGATCTGCACAACTCATGGTTTTTTGGTCTTCAGGGAGGATGGGGAACATGAATATGTGTTTGTTTTTCGAATTTGAGCTCTTTCTGCAATGGGCACTTTTCATGCTAATAAGCAGTTTTTCCTAACAAATGCAAGATATAACATTGGCTATCTCTGCAAGGAAACATCAGATCTGCTCAACCCATGGTTTTTTGGTCTTCGGGGAGGAGGGGGAACATGAATATGTGTTTCTTTTTCGAATTTGAGCTCTTTCTGCAATGGGCACTTTTCATACTATAAGCAGTTTTTCCTAACAAATGCAAGATATAACATGGGCTATCTCCGCAAGGAAACGTGAGATCTGCAAACGTTATGGTTTTTTGGTCTTCGGGGAGGATGGGGAACATGAATATGTTTTTGTTTTTCGAATTTGAGCTCTATCTGAAATGAGCACTTTTCATGCTCTAATCAGTTTTTCCTAACAAATGCAAGATATAACATTGGCTATCTCCGCAACGAAACATCAGATCTGCACAACTCATGGTTTTTTGGTCTTCGGGGAGGATGGGGAACATGAATATGTGATTGTTTTTCGAATTTGAGCTCTTTCTGCAATGGGCACTTTTCATACTATAAGCAGTTTTTCCTAACAAATGCAAGATATAACATGGGCTATCTCCGCAAGGAAACATGAGATCTGCAAAAGTTATGGTTTTTTTGTTCTTCGGGGAGGATGGGGAACATGAATATGTGTTTGTTTTTCGAATTTGACCTCTATCTGAAATGAGCACTTTTCATGCTCTAAGCAGTTTTTCCTAACAAATGCAAGATATAACATTGGCTATCTCCGCAAGGAAACATCAGATCTGCGCAACTCATGGTTTTTTGGTCTTCGGGGAGGATGGGGAACATGAATATGTGATTGTTTTTCGAATTTGAGCTCTTTCTGCAATGGGCACTTTTCATGCTATAAGCAGTTTTTCCTAACAAATGCAAGCTATAACATTGGCAATCTCCGCAAGGAAACATCAGATCTGCTCAACTCATGGTTTTTTGGTCTTCGGGGAGGAGGGGGAACATGAATATGTGTTTGTTTTTCGAATTTGAGCTCTTTCTGCAATGGGCACTTTTCATACTATAAGCAGTTTTTCCTAACAAATGCAAGATATAACATGGGCTATCTCCGCAAGGAAACATGAGATCTGCAAAAGTTATGGTTTTTTGTTCTTCGGGGAGGATGGGGAACATGAATATGTGTTTGTTTTTCGAATTTGACCTCTATCTGAAATGAGCACTTTTCATGCTCTAAGCAGTTTTTCCTAACAAATGCAAGATATAACATTGGCTATCTCCGCAAGGAAACATCAGATCTGCGCAACTCATGGTTTTTTGGTCTTCGGGGAGGATGGGGAACATGAATATGTGATTGTTTTTCGAATTTGAGCTCTTTCTGCAATGGGCACTTTTCATGCTATAAGCAGTTTTTCCTAACAAATGCAAGCTATAACATTGGCAATCTCCGCAAGGAAACATCAGATCTGCTCAACTCATGGTTTTTTGGTCTTCGGGGAGGAGGGGGAACATGAATATGTGTTTGTTTTTCGAATTTGAGCTCTTTCTGCAATGGGCAGTTTTCATACTATAAGCAGTTTTTCCTAACAAATGCATGATATAACATGGGCTATCTCCGCAAGGAAACATGAGATCTGCAAACGTTATGGTTTTTTGGTCTTCGGGGAGGATGGGGAACATGAATATGTTTTTGTTTTTCTAATTTGAGCTCTTTCTTTAATGAGCACTTTTCATGCTATAAGCACTTTTTCCTAACAAATGCAAGATATAACATTGGCTATCTCCGCAACGAAACATCAGATCTGCACAACTCATGGTTTTTTGTTCTTCGGGGAGGCGGGGGAACATGAAAATGTGTTTGTTTTTCGAATTTGACCTCTATCTGAAATGGGCACTTTTTATGCTATAAGCAGTTTTTCCTAACAAATGCAAGATATAACATGGGATATCTCCGCAAGGAAACATGAGATCTGCAAAAGTTATGGTTTTTTGGTCTTCGGGGAGGATGGGGAACATGAATATGTGTTTGTTTTTCGAATTTGAGATCTTTCTGCAATGGGCACTTTTCATACTATAAGCAGTTTTTCCTAACAAATGCAAGCTATAACATTGGCAATCTCCGCAAGGAAACATCAGATCTGCTCAACTCATGGTTTTTTGGTCTTCGGGGAGGAGGGGGAACATGAATATGTGTTTGTTTTTCGAATTTGAGCTCTATCTGAAATGAGCACTTTTCATGCTCTAAGCAGTTTTTCCTAACAAATGCAAGATATAACATTGGCTATCTCCGCAAGGAAACATCAGATCTGCACAACTCATGGTTTTTTGGTCTTCGGGGAGGATGGGGAACATGAATATGTGATTGTTTTTCGAATTTGAGCTCTTTCTGCAATGGGCACTTTTCATACTATAAGCAGTTTTTCCTAACAAATGCAAGATATAACATGGGCTATCTCCGCAAGGAAACATGAGATCTGCAAAAGTTATGGTTTTTTGTTCTTCGGGGAGGATGGGGAACATGAATACGTGTTTGTTTTTCGAATTTGACCTCTATCTGAAATGAGCACTTTTCATGCTCTAAGCAGTTTTTCCTAACAAATGCAAGATATAACGTTGGCTATCTCCGCAAGGAAACATCAGATCTGCGCAACTCATGGTTTTTTGGTCTTCGGGGAGGAGGGGGAACATGAATATGTGTTTGTTTTTCGAATTTGAGCTCTTTCTGCAATGGGCACTTTTCATACTATAAGCAGTTTTTCCTAACAAATGCATGATATAACATGGGCTATCTCCGCAAGGAAACATGAGATCTGCAAACGTTATGGTTTTTTGGTCTTCGGGGAGGATGGGGAACATGAATATGTTTTTGTTTTTCTAATTTGAGCTCTTTCTTTAATGAGCACTTTTCATGCTATAAGCACTTTTTCCTAACAAATGCAAGATATAACATTGGCTATCTCCGCAACGAAACATCAGATCTGCACAACTCATGGTTTTTTGTTCGTCGGGGAGGCGGGGGAACATGAAAATGTGTTTGTTTTTCGAATTTGACCTCTATCTGAAATGGGCACTTTTTATGCTATAAGCAGTTTTTCCTAACAAATGCAAGATATAACATGGGATATCTCCGCAAGGAAACATGAGATCTGCAAAAGTTATGGTTTTTTGGTCTTCGGGGAGGATGGGGAACATGAATATGTGTTTGTTTTTCGAATTTGAGATCTTTCTGCAATGGGCACTTTTCATACTATAAGCAGTTTTTCCTAACAAATGCAAGCTATAACATTGGCAATCTCCGCAAGGAAACATCAGATCTGCGCAACTCATGGTTTTTTGGTCTTCGGGGAGGAGGGGGAACATGAATATGTGTTTGTTTTTCGAATTTGAGCTCTTTCTGCAATGGGCACTTTTCATACTATAAGCAGTTTTTCCTAACAAATGCATGATATAACATGGGCTATCTCCGCAAGGAAACATGAGATCTGCAAACGTTATGGTTTTTTGGTCTTCGGGGAGGATGGGGAACATGAATATGTTTTTGTTTTTCTAATTTGAGCTCTTTCTTTAATGAGCACTTTTCATGCTATAAGCACTTTTTCCTAACAAATGCAAGATATAACATTGGCTATCTCCGCAACGAAACATCAGATCTGCACAACTCATGGTTTTTTGTTCTTCGGGGAGGCGGGGGAACATGAAAATGTGTTTGTTTTTCGAATTTGACCTCTATCTGAAATGGGCACTTTTTATGCTATAAGCAGTTTTTCCTAACAAATGCAAGATATAACATGGGATATCTCCGCAAGGAAACATGAGATCTGCAAAAGTTATGGTTTTTTGGTCTTCGGGGAGGATGGGGAACATGAATATGTGTTTGTTTTTCGAATTTGAGATCTTTCTGCAATGGGCACTTTTCATACTATAAGCAGTTTTTCCTAACAAATGCAAGCTATAACATTGGCAATCTCCGCAAGGAAACATCAGATCTGCTCAACTCATGGTTTTTTGGTCTTCGGGGAGGAGGGGGAACATGAATATGTGTTTGTTTTTCGAATTTGAGCTCTATCTGAAATGAGCACTTTTCATGCTCTAAGCAGTTTTTCCTAACAAATGCAAGATATAACATTGGCTATCTCCGCAAGGAAACATCAGATCTGCACAACTCATGGTTTTTTGGTCTTCGGGGAGGATGGGGAACATGAATATGTGATTGTTTTTCGAATTTGAGCTCTTTCTGCAATGGGCACTTTTCATACTATAAGCAGTTTTTCCTAACAAATGCAAGATATAACATGGGCTATCTCCGCAAGGAAACATGAGATCTGCAAAAGTTATGGTTTTTTGTTCTTCGGGGAGGATGGGGAACATGAATATGTGTTTGTTTTTCGAATTTGACCTCTATCTGAAATGAGCACTTTTCATGCTCTAAGCAGTTTTTCCTAACAAATGCAAGATATAACGTTGGCTATCTCCGCAAGGAAACATCAGATCTGCGCAACTCATGGTTTTTTGGTCTTCGGGGAGGATGGGGAACATGAATATGTGATTGTTTTTCGAATTTGAGCTCTTTCTGCAATGGGCACTTTTCATGCTATAAGCAGTTTTTCCTAACAAATGCAAGATATAACATTGGCTATCTCCGCAAGGAAACATCAGATCTGCGCAACTCATGGTTTTTTGGTCTTCGGGGAGGATGGGGAACATGAATATGTGATTGTTTTTCGAATTTGAGCTTTTTCTGCAATGTGCACTTTTCATGCTATAAGCAGTTTTTCCTAACAAATGCAAGATATAACATTGGCTATCTCCGCAAGGAAACATCAGATCTGCACAACTCATGGTTTTTTGGTCTTCGGGGAGGATGGGGAACATGAAAATATGTTTGTTTTTCGAATTTGACCTCTATCTGAAATGGGCACTTTTCATGCTATAAGCAGTTTTTCCTAACAAATGCAAGATATAATATGGGATATCTCCGCAAGGAAACATCAGATCTCCACAACTCATGGTTTTTTGGTCTTCGGGGAGGAGGGGGAACATGAATATGTGTTTGTTTTTCGAATTTGAGATCTTTCTGCAATGGGCACTTTTCATACTATAAGCAGTTTTTCCTAACAAATGCAAGCTATAACATTGGCAATCTCCGCAAGGAAACATCAGATCTGCACAACTCATGGTTTTTTGGTCTTCGGGGAGGATGGGGAACATGAATATGTGTTTGTTTTTCGAATTTGAGCTCTTTCTGCAATGGGCACTTTTCATGCTCTAAGCAGTTTTTCCTAACAAATGCAAGATATAACATGGGCTATCTCCGCAAGGAAACATCAGATCTCCACAACTCATGGTTTTTTGGTCTTCGGGGAGGATGGGGAACATGAAAATGTGTTTGTTTTTCGAATTTGACCTCTATCTGAAATGGGCACTTTTCATGCTATAAGCAGTTTTTCCTAACAAATGCAAGATATAACATGGGATATCTCCGCAAGGAAACATGAGTTCTGCAAAAGTTATGGTTTTTTGGTCTTCGGGGAGGATGGGGAACATGAATATGTGTTTGTTTCTCGAATTTGAGATCTTTCTGCAATGGGCACTTTTCATACTATAAGCAGTTTTTCCTAACAAATGCAAGATATAACATGGGCTATCTCCGCAAGGAAACATGAGATCTGCTCAACTCATGGTTTTTTGGTCTTCGGGGAGGAGGGGGAACATGAATATGTGTTTGTTTTTCGAATTTGAGCTCTTTCTGCAATGGGCACTTTTCATACTATAAGCAGTTTTTCCTAACAAATGCATGATATAACATGGGCTATCTCCGCAAGGAAACATGAGATCTGCAAACGTTATGGTTTTTTGGTCTTCGGGGAGGATGGGGAACATGAATATGTTTTTGTTTTTCGAATTTGAGCTCTATCTGAAATGAGCACTTTTCATGCTCTAAGCAGTTTTTCCTAACAAATGCAAGATATAACATTGGCTATCTCCGCAAGGAAACATCAGATCTGCACAACTCATGGTTTTTTGGTCTTCGGGGAGGATGGGGAACATGAATATGTGATTGTTTTTCGAATTTGAGCTCTTTCTGCAATGGGCACTTTTCATACTATAAGCAGTTTTTCCTAACAAATGCAAGATATAACATGGGCTATCTCCGCAAGGAAACATGAGATCTGCAAAAGTTATGGTTTTTTGTTCTTCGGGGAGGATGGGGAACATGAATATGTGTTTGTTTTTCGAATTTGACCTCTATCTGAAATGGGCACTTTTCATGCTATAAGCAGTTTTTCCTAACAAATGCAAGATATAACATTGGCTATCTCCGCAAGGAAACATCAGATCTGCGCAACTCATGGTTTTTTGGTCTTCGGGGAGGATGGGGAACATGAATATGTGATTGTTTTTCGAATTTGAGCTCTTTCTGCAATGGGCACTTTTCATACTATAAGCAGTTTTTCCTAACAAATGCAAGCTATAACATTGGCAATCTCCGCAAGGAAACATCAGATCTGCTCAACTCATGGTTTTTTGGTCTTCGGGGAGGAGGGGGAACATGAATATGTGTTTGTTTTTCGAATTTGAGCTCTTTCTGCAATGGGCACTTTTCATACTATAAGCAGTTTTTCCTAACAAATGCATGATATAACATTGGCTATCTCCGCAAGGAAACATGAGATCTGCAAACGTTATGGTTTTTTGGTCTTCAGGGAGGATGGGGAACATGAATATGTTTTTGTTTTTCTAATTTGAGCTCTTTCTTTAATGAGCACTTTTCATGCTATAAGCACTTTTTCCTAACAAATACAAGATATAACATTGGCTATCTCCGCAAGGAAACATCAGATCTGCTCAACTCATGGTTTTTTGGTCTTCGGGGAGGAGGGGGAACATGAATATGTGTTTGTTTTTCGAATTTGAGCTCTTTCTGCAATGGGCACTTTTCATACTATAAGCAGTTTTTCCTAACAAATGCAAGATATAACATGGGCTATCTCCGCAAGGAAACATGAGATCTGCAAAAGTTATGGTTTTTTGTTCTTCGGGGAGGATGGGGAACATGAATATGTGTTTGTTTTTCGAATTTGACCTCTATCTGAAATGAGCACTTTTCATGCTCTAAGCAGTTTTTCCTAACAAATGCAAGATATAACATTGGCTATCTCCGCAAGGAAACATCAGATCTGCGCAACTCATGGTTTTTTGCTCTTCGGGGAGGATGGGGAACATGAATATGTTTTTGTTTTTCTAATTTGAGCTCTTTCTGCAATGGGCACTTTTCATGCTATAAGCAGTTTTTCCTAACAAATGCAAGATATAACATTGGCTATCTCCGCAAGGAAACATCAGATCTGCACAACTCATGGTTTTTTGGTCTTCGGGGAGGATGGGGAACATGAAAATGTGTTTGTTTTTCGAATTTGACCTCTATCTGAAATGGGCACTTTTCATGCTATAAGCAGTTTTTCCTAACAAATGCAAGATATAACATGGGATATCTCCGCAAGGAAACATGAGATCTGCAAAAGTTATGGTTTTTTGGTCTTCGGGGAGGATGGGGAACATGAATATGTGTTTGTTTCTCGAATTTGAGATCTTTCTGCAATGGGCACTTTTCATACTATAAGCAGTTTTTCCTAACAAATGCAAGCTATAACATTGGCAATCTCCGCAAGGAAACATCAGATCTGCTCAACTCATGGTTTTTTGGTCTTCGGGGAGGAGGGGGAACATGAATATGTGTTTGTTTTTCGAATTTGAGCTCTTTCTGCAATGGGCACTTTTCATACTATAAGCAGTTTTTCCTAACAAATGCATGATATAACATGGGCTATCTCCGCAAGGAAACATGAGATCTGCAAACGTTATGGTTTTTTGGTCTTCGGGGAGGATGGGGAACATGAATATGTGTTTGTTTTTCGAATTTGAGATCTTTCTGCAATGGGCACTTTTCATACTATAAGCAGTTTTTCCTAACAAATGCAAGCTATAACATTGGCAATCTCCGCAAGGAAACATCAGATCTGCTCAACTCATGGTTTTTTGGTCTTCGGGGAGGAGGGGGAACATGAATATGTGTTTGTTTTTCGAATTTGAGCTCTTTCTGCAATGGGCACTTTTCATACTATAAGCAGTTTTTCCTAACAAATGCAAGATATAACATGGGCTATCTCCGCAAGGAAACATCAGATCTGCACAACTCATGGTTTTTTGGTTTTCGGGGAGGATGGGGAACATGAAAATATGTTTGTTTTTCGAATTTGACCTCTATCTGAAATGGGCACTTTTCATGCTATAAAGCAGTTTTTCCTAACAAATGCAAGATATAACATGGGATATCTCCGCAAGGAAACATGAGATCTGCAAAAGTTATGGTTTTTTGGTTTTCGGGGAGGATGGGGAACATGAATATGTGTTTGTTTCTCGAATTTGAGATCTTTCTGCAATGGGCACTTTTCATACTATAAGCAGTTTTTCCTAACAAATGCAAGCTATAACATTGGCAATCTCCGCAAGGAAACATCAGATCTGCTCAACTCATGGTTTTTTGGTCTTCGGGGAGGAGGGGGAACATGAATATGTGTTTGTTTTTCGAATTTGAGCTCTTTCTGCAATGGGCACTTTTCATACTATAAGCAGTTTTTCCTAACAAATGCATGATATAACATGGGCTATCTCCGCAAGGAAACATGAGATCTGCAAACGTTATGGTTTTTTGGTCTTCGGGGAGGATGGGGAACATGAATATGTTTTTGTTTTTCTAATTTGAGCTCTTTCTTTAATGAGCACTTTTCATGCTATAAGCACTTTTTCCTAACAAATGCAAGATATAACATTGGCTATCTCCGCAAGGAAACATCAGATCTGCACAACTCATGGTTTTTTGTTCTTCGGGGAGGCGGGGGAACATGAAAATGTGTTTGTTTTTCGAATTTGACCTCTATCTGAAATGGGCACTTTTTATGCTATAAGCAGTTTTTCCTAACAAATGCAAGATATAACATGGGATATCTCCGCAAGGAAACATGAGATCTGCAAAAGTTATGGTTTTTTGGTCTTCGGGGAGGAGGGGGAACATGAATATGTGTTTGTTTTTCGAATTTGAGATCTTTCTGCAATGGGCACTTTTCATACTATAAGCAGTTTTTCCTAACAAATGCAAGCTATAACATTGGCAATCTCCGCAAGGAAACATCAGATCTGCTCAACTCATGGTTTTTTGGTCTTCGGGGAGGATGGGGAACATGAATATGTTTTTGTTTTTCGAATTTGAGCTCTATCTGAAATGAGCACTTTTCATGCTCTAAGCAGTTTTTCCTAACAAATGCAAGATATAACATTGGCTATCTCCGCAAGGAAACATCAGATCTGCACAACTCATGGTTTTTTGGTCTTTGGGGAGGATGGGGAACATGAATATGTTATTGTTTTTCGAATTTGAGCTCTTTCTGCAATGGGCACTTTTCATACTATAAGCAGTTTTTCCTAACAAATGCAAGATATAACATGGGCTATCTCCGCAAGGAAACATGAGATCTGCAAAAGTTATGGTTTTTTGTTCGTCGGGGAGGATGGGGAACATGAATATGTGGTTGTTTTTCGAATTTGACCTCTATCTGAAATGAGCACTTTTCATGCTCTAAGCAGTTTTTCCTAACAAATG
This sequence comes from Vipera ursinii, assembly GCF_947247035.1. Taxonomy (NCBI): domain Eukaryota; kingdom Metazoa; phylum Chordata; class Lepidosauria; order Squamata; family Viperidae; genus Vipera; species Vipera ursinii. Next base: position 444,792 of record NC_139519.1, on the reverse strand, counting down.
CAAGATATAACATTGGCTATCTCCGCAAGGAAACATCAGATCTGCACAACTCATGGTTTTTTGGTCTTCGGGGAGGATGGGGAACATGAATATGTGATTGTTTTTCGAATTTGAGCTCTTTCTGCAATGGGCACTTTTCATGCTATAAGCAGTTTTTCCTAACAAATGCAAGATATAACATTGGCTATCTCAGCAAGGAAACATCAGATCTGCACAACTCATGGTTTTTTGGTCTTCGGGGAGGAGGGGGAACATGAATATGTGTTTGTTTTTCGAATTTTAGCTCTTTCTGCAATGGGCACTTTTCATACTATAAGCAGTTTTTCCTAACAAATGCAAGATATAACATGGGCTATCTCTGCAAGGAAACATGAGGTCTGCAAACGTTATGGTTTTTTGGTCTTCGGGGAGGATGGGGAACATGAATATGTTTTTGTTTTTCTAATTTGAGCTCTTTCTTTAATGAGCACTTTTCATGCTATAAGCACTTTTTCCTAACCAATGCAAGATATAACATTGGCTATCTCCGCAAGGAAACATCAGATCTGCACAACTCATGGTTTTTTGTTCTTCGGGGAGGCGGGGGAACATGAAAATGTGTTTGTTTTTCGAATTTGACGTCTATCTGAAATGGGCACTTTTTATGCTATAAGCAGTTTTTCCTAACAAATGCAAGATATAACATGGGCTATCTCCGCAAGGAAACATGAGATCTGCAAAAGTTATGTTTTTTTGTTCTTCGGGGAGGATGGGGAACATGAATATGTGTTTATTTTTCGAATTTGACCTCTATCTGAAATGAGCACTTTTCATGCTCTAAGCAGTTTTTCCTAACAAATGCAAGATATAACATTGGCTATCTCCGCAAGGAAACATCAGATCTGCAAAAGTTATGGTTTTTTGGTCTTCGGGGAGGATGGGGAACATGAATATGTGTTTGTTTTTCGAATTTGACCTCTATCTGAAATTAGCACTTTTCATGCTCTAAGCAGTTTTTCCTAACAAATGCAAGATATAACATTGGCTATCTCCGCAAGCAAACATCAGATCTGCACAACTCATGGTTTTTTGGTCTTTGGGGAGGAGGGGGAACATGAATATGTGTTTGTTTTTCGAATTTGAGATCTTTCTGCAATGGGCACTTTTCATACTATAAGCAGTTTTTCCTAACAAATGCAAGATATAACATGGGCTATATCCGCAAGGAAACATGAGATCTGCAAACGTTATGGTTTTTTGGTCTTCGGGGAGGATGGGGAACATGAATATGTTTTTGTTTTTCGAATTTGAGCTCTTTCTGCAATGGGCACTTTTCATGCTATAAGCACTTTTTCCTAACAAATGCAAGATATAGCATTGGCTATCTCCGCAAGGAAACATCAGATCTGCACAACTCATGGTTTTTTGGTCTTTGGGGAGGCTGGGGAACATGAAAATGTGTTTGTTTTTCGAATTTGACCTCTATCTGAAATGGGCACTTTTCATGCTATAAGCAGATTTTCCTAACAAATGCAAGATATAACATGGGCTATCTCCGCAAGGAAACATGAGATCTGCAAAAGTTATGGTTTTTTGGTCTTCGGGGAGGATGGGGAACATGAATATGTGTTTGTTTTTCGAATTTGACCTCTATTTGAAATGAGCACTTTTCATGCTCTAAGCAGTTTTTCCTAACAAATGCAAGATATAACATTGGCTATCTCCGCAAGGAAACATCAGATCTGCACAACTCATGGTTTTTTGGTCTTCGGGGAGGATGGGGAACATGAATATGTGATTGTTTTTCGAATTTGAGCTCTTTCTGCAATGGGCACTTTTCATGCTATAAGCAGTTTTTCCTAACAAATGCAAGATATAACATGGGCTACCTCCGCAAGGAAACATGAGATCTGCAAACGTTATGGTTTTTTGGTCTTCGGGGAGGATGGGGAACATGAATATGTTTTTGTTTTTCGAATTTGTGCTCTATCTGCAATGGGCACTTTTCATGCTCTAAGCAGTTTTTCCTAACAAATGCATGATATAACATGGGCTATCTCCGCAAGGAAACATGAGATCTACAAACGTTATGGTTTTTTGGTCTTCGGGGAGGATGGGGAACATGAATATGTTTTTGTTTTTCTAATTTGAGCTCTTTCTTTAATGAGCACTTTTCATGCTATAAGCACTTTTTCCTAACAAATGCAAGATATAACATTGGCTATCTCCGCAAGGAAACATCAGATCTGCACAACTCATGGTTTTTTGTTCTTCGGGGAGGCGGGGGAACATGAAAATGTGTTTGTTTTTCGAATTTGACCTCTATCTGAAATGGGCACTTTTTATGCTATAAGCAGTTTTTCCTAACAAATGCAAGATATAACATGGGATATCTCCGCAAGGAAACATGAGATCTGCAAAAGTTATGGTTTTTTGGTCTTCGGGGAGGATGGGGAACATGAATATGTGTTTGTTTTTCGAATTTGAGATCTTTCTGCAATGGGCACTTTTCATACTATAAGCAGTTTTTCCTAACAAATGCAAGCTATAACATTGGCAATCTCCGCAAGGAAACATCAGATCTGCGCAACTCATGGTTTTTTGGTCTTCGGGGCGGATGGGGAACATGAATATGTGATTGTTTTTCGAATTTGAGCTCTTTCTGCAATGGGCACTTTTCATGCTATAAGCAGTTTTTCCTAACAAATGCAAGATATAACATTGGCTATCTCCGCAAGGAAACATCAGATCTGCGCAACTCATGGTTTTTTGGTCTTCGGGGAGGATGGGGAACATGAATATGTGATTGTTTTTCGTATTTGAGCTCTTTCTGCAATGTGCACTTTTCATGCTATAAGCAGTTTTTCCTAACAAATGCAAGATATAACATTGGCTATCTCCGCAAGGAAACATCAGATCTGCACAACTCATGGTTTTTTGGTCTTCGGGGAGGATGGGGAACATGAAAATATGTTTGTTTTTCGAATTTGACCTCTATCTGAAATGGGCACTTTTCATGCTATAAGCAGTTTTTCCTAACAAATGCAAGATATAACATGGGATATCTCCGCAAGGAAACATGAGATCTGCAAAAGTTATGGTTTTTTGGTCTTCGGGGAGGATGGGGAACATGAATATGTGTTTGTTTCTCGAATTTGAGATCTTTCTGCAATGGGCACTTTTCATACTATAAGCAGTTTTTCCTAACAAATGCAAGATATAACATTGGCAATCTCCGCAAGGAAACATCAGATCTGCTCAACTCATGGTTTTTTGGTCTTCGGGGAGGAGGGGGAACATGAATATGTGTTTGTTTTTCGAATTTGAGCTCTTTCTGCAATGGGCACTTGTCATACTATAAGCAGTTTTTCCTAACAAATGCATGATATAACATGGGCTATCTCCGCAAGGAAACATGAGATCTGCAAACGTTATGGTTTTTTGGTCTTCGGGGAGGATGGGGAACATGAATATGTTTTTGTTTTTCTAATTTGAGCTCTTTCTTTAATGAGCACTTTTCATGCTATAAGCACTTTTTCCTAACAAATGCAAGATATAACATTGGCTATCTCCGCAAGGAAACATCAGATCTGCACAACTCATGGTTTTTTGTTCTTCGGGGAGGCGGGGGAACATGAAAATGTGTTTGTTTTTCGAATTTGACCTCTATCTGAAATGGGCACTTTTCATGCTATAAGCAGTTTTTCCTAACAAATGCAAGATATAACATTGGCAATCTCCGCAAGGAAACATCAGATCTGCTCAACTCATGGTTTTTTGGTCTTCGGGGAGGATGGGGAACATGAATATGTTTTTGTTTTTCGAATTTGAGCTCTATCTGAAATGAGCACTTTTCATGCTCTAAGCAGTTTTTCCTAACAAATACAAGATATAACATTGGCTATCTCCGCAAGGAAACATCAGATCTGCACAACTCATGGTTTTTTGGTCTTTGGGGAGGATGGGGAACATGAATATGTGATTGTTTTTCGAATTTGAGCTCTTTCTGCAATGGGCACTTTTCATACTATAAGCAGTTTTTCCTAACAAATGCAAGATATAACATGGGCTATCTCCGCAAGGAAACATGAGATCTGCAAAAGTTATGGTTTTTTGTTCTTCGGGGAGGATGGGGAACATGAATATGTGGTTGTTTTTCGAATTTGACCTCTATCTGAAATGAGCACTTTTCATGCTCTAAGCAGTTTTTCCTAACAAATGCAAGATATAACATTGGCTATCTCCGCAAGGAAACATCAGATCTGCACAACTCATGGTTTTTTGGTCTTCGGGGAGGATGGGGAACATGAATATGTGATTGTTTTTCGAATTTGAGCTCTTTCTGCAATGGGCACTTTTCATGCTATAAGCAGTTTTTCCTAACAAATGCAAGATATAACATGGGCTATCTCCGCAAGGAAACATGAGGTCTGCAAACGTTATGGTTTTTTGGTCTTCGGGGAGGATGGGGAACATGAATATGTTTTTGTTTTTCTAATTTGAGCTCTTTCTTTAATGAGCACTTTTCATGCTATAAGCACTTTTTCCTAACAAATGCAAGATATAACATTGGCTATCTCCGCAAGGAAACATCAGATCTGCACAACTCATGGTTTTTTGTTCTTCGGGGAGGCGGGGGAACATGAAAATGTGTTTGTTTTTCGAATTTGACCTCTATCTGAAATGGGCACTTTTTATGCTATAAGCAGTTTTTCCTAACAAATGCAAGATATAACATGGGCTATCTCCGCAAGGAAACATGAGATATGCAAAAGTTATGTTTTTTTGTTCTTCGGGGAGGATGGGGAACATGAATATGTGTTTATTTTTCGAATTTGACCTCTATCTGAAATGAGCACTTTTCATGCTCTAAGCAGTTTTTCCTAACAAATGCAAGATATAACATTGGCTATCTCCGCAAGGAAACATGAGATCTGCAAAAGTTATGGTTTTTTGGTCTTCGGGGAGGATGGGGAACATGAATATGTGTTTGTTTTTCGAATTTGACCTCTATCTGAAATTAGCACTTTTCATGCTCTAAGCAGTTTTTCCTGACAAATGCAAGATATAACATTGGCTATCTCCGCAAGGAAACATCAGATCTGCACAACTCATGGTTTTTTGGTCTTCGGGGAGGATGGGGAACATGAAAATGTGTTTGTTTTTCGAATTTGACCTCTATCTGAAATGGGCACTTTTCATGCTATAAGCAGTTTTTCCTAACAAATGCAAGATATAACATGGGATATCTCCGCAAGGAAACATGAGATCTGCAAAAGTTATGGTTTTTTGTTCTTCGGGGAGGATGGGGAACATGAATATGTGTTTGTTTTTCGAATTTGACCTCTATCTGAAATGAGCACTTTTCATGCTCTAAGCAGTTTTTCCTAACAAATGCAAGATATAACATTGGCTATCTCCGCAAGGAAACATCAGATCTGCGCAACTCATGGTTTTTTGGTCTTCGGGGAGGATGGGGAACATGAATATGTGATTGTTTTTCGAATTTGAGCTCTTTCTGCAATGGGCACTTTTCATGCTATAAGCAGTTTTTCCTAACAAATGCAAGATATAACATTGGCTATCTCCGCAAGGAAACATCAGATCTGCGCAACTCATGGTTTTTTGGTCTTCGGGGAGGATGGGGAACATGAATATGTGATTGTTTTTCGAATTTGAGCTCTTTCTGCAATGTGCACTTTTCATGCTATAAGCAGTTTTTCCTAACAAATGCAAGATATAACATTGGCTATCTCCGCAAGGAAACATCAGATCTGCACAACTCATGGTTTTTTGGTCTTCGGGGAGGATGGGGAACATGAAAATATGTTTGTTTTTCGAATTTGACCTCTATCTGAAATGGGCACTTTTCATGCTATAAGCAGTTTTTCCTAACAAATGCAAGATATAACATGGGATATCTCCGCAAGGAAACATGAGATCTGCAAAAGTTATGTTTTTTTGTTCTTCGGGGAGGATGGGGAACATGAATATGTGTTTATTTTTCGAATTTGACCTCTATCTGAAATGAGCACTTTTCATGCTCTAAGCAGTTTTTCCTAACAAATGCAAGATATAACATTGGCTATCTCCGCAAGGAAACATGAGATCTGCAAAAGTTATGGTTTTTTGGTCTTCGGGGAGGATGGGGAACATGAATATGTGTTTGTTTTTCGAATTTGACCTCTATCTGAAATTAGCACTTTTCATGCTCTAAGCAGTTTTTCCTAACAAATGCAAGATATAACATTGGCTATCTCCGAAAGGAAACATCAGATCTGCACAACTCATGGTTTTTTGGTCTTTGGGGAGGAGGGGGAACATGAATATGTGTTTGTTTTTCGAATTTGAGATCTTTCTGCAATGGGCACTTTTCATACTATAAGCAGTTTTTCCTAACAAATGCAAGATATAACATGGGCTATCTCCGCAAGGAAACATGAGATCTGCAAACGTTATGGTTTTTTGGTCTTCGGGGAGGATGGGGAACATGAATATGTTTTTGTTTTTCGAATTTGAGCTCTTTCTGCAATGGGCACTTTTCATGCTATAAGCACTTTTTCCTAACAAATGCAAGATATAGCATTGGCTATCTCCGCAAGGAAACATCAGATCTGCACAACTCATGGTTTTTTGGTCTTCGGGGAGGCTGGGGAACATGAAAATGTGTTTGTTTTTCGAATTTGACCTCTATCTGAAATGGGCACTTTTCATGCTATAAGCAGTTTTTCCTAACAAATGCAAGATATAACATGGGCTATCTCCGCAAGGAAACATGAGATCTGCAAAAGTTATGGTTTTTTGGTCTTCGGGGAGGATGGGGAACATGAATATGTGTTTGTTTTTCGAATTTGACCTCTATCTGAAATGAGCACTTTTCATGCTCTAAGCAGTTTTTCCTAACAAATGCAAGATATAACATTGGCTATCTCCGCAAGGAAACATCAGATCTGCACAACTCATGGTTTTTTGGTCTTCGGGGAGGATGGGGAACATGAATATGTGATTGTTTTTCGAATTTGAGCTCTTTCTGCAATGGGCACTTTTCATGCTATAAGCAGTTTTTCCTAACAAATGCAAGATATAACATGGGCTATCTCCGCAGGGAAACATGAGATCTGCAAACGTTATGGTTTTTTGGTCTTCAGGGAGGATGGGGAACATGAATATGTTTTTGTTTTTCGAATTTGTGCTCTATCTGAAATGAGCACTTTTCATGCTCTAAGCAGTTTTTCCTAACAAATGCAAGATATAACATTGGCTATCTCCGCAAGGAAACATCAGATCTGCACAACTCATGGTTTTTTGGTCTTCGGGGAGGATGGGGAACATGAATATGTGATTGTTTTTCGAATTTGAGCTCTTTCTGCAATGGGCACTTTTCATACTATAAGCAGTTTTTCCTAACAAATGCAAGATATAACATGGGCTATCTCCGCAAGGAAACATGAGATCTGCAAAAGTTATGGTTTTTTGTTCTTCGGGGAGGATGGGGAACATGAATATGTGTTTGTTTTTCGAATTTGACCTCTATCTGAAATGAGCACTTTTCATGCTCTAAGCAGTTTTTCCTAACAAATGCAAGATATAACATTGGCTATCTCCGCAAGGAAACATCAGATCTGCACAACTCATGGTTTTTTGGTCTTCGGGGAGGATGGGGAACATGAATATGTGATTGTTTTTCGAATTTGAGCTCTTTCTGCAATGGGCACTTTTCATGCTATAAGCAGTTTTTCCTAACAAATGCAAGATATAACATTGGCTATCTCCGCAAGGAAACATCAGATCTGCACAACTCATGGTTTTTTGGTCTTCGGGGAGGATGGGGAACATGAAAATGTGTTTGTTTTTCGAATTTGACCTCTATCTGCAATGGGCACTTTTCATACTATAAGCAGTTTTTCCTAACAAATGCATGATATAACATGGGCTATCTCCGCAAGGAAACATGAGATCTGCAAACGTTATGGTTTTTTGGTCTTCGGGGAGGATGGGGAACATGAATATGTTTTTGTTTTTCTAATTTGAGCTCTTTCTTTAATGAGCACTTTTCATGATATAAGCACTTTTTCCTAACAAATGCAAGATATAACATGGGATATCTCCGCAAGGAAACATCAGATCTCCACAACTCATGGTTTTTTGGTCTTCGGGGAGGATGGGGAACATGAATATGTGTTTGTTTTTCGAATTTGAGATCTTTCTCCAATGGGCACTTTTCATACTATAAGCAGTTTTTCCTAACAAATGCAAGCTATAACATTGGCAATCTCCGCAAGGAAACATCAGATCTGCTCAACTCATGGTTTTTTGGTCTTTGGGGAGGAGGGGGAACATGAATATGTGTTTGTTTTTCGAATTTGAGCTCTTTCTGCAATGGGCACTTTTCATACTATAAGCAGTTTTTCCTAACAAATGCAAGATATAACATTGGCTATCTCCGCAAGGAAACATCAGATCTGCACAACTCATGGTTTTTTGGTCTTCGGGGAGGATGGGGAACATGAATATGTGATTGTTTTTTGAATTTGAGCTCTTTCTGCAATGGGCACTTTTCATACTATAAGCAGTTTTTCCTAACAAATGCAAGATATAACATGGGCTATATCCGCAAGGAAACATGAGATCTGCAAAAGTTATGGTTTTTTGTTCTTCGGGGAGGATGGGGAACATGAATATGTGTTTGTTTTTCGAATTTGACCTCTATCTGAAATGAGCACTTTTCATGCTCTAAGCAGTTTTTCCTAACAAATGCAAGATATAACATTGGCTATCTCCGCAAGGAAACATCAGATCTGCGCAACTCATGGTTTTTTGGTCTTCGGGGAGGATGGGGAACATGAATATGTGATTGTTTTTCGAATTTGAGCTCTTTCTGCAATGGGCACTTTTCATGCTATAAGCAGTTTTTCCTAACAAATGCAAGATATAACATTGGCTATCTCCGCAAGGAAACATCAGATCTGCACAACTCATGGTTTTTTGGTCTTCGGGGAGAATTGGGAACATGAATATGTGATTGTTTTTCGAATTTGAGCTCTTTCTGCAATGTGCACTTTTCATGCTATAAGCAGTTTTTCCTAACAAATGCAAGATATAACATTGGCTATCTCCGCAAGGAAACATCAGATCTGCACAACTCATGGTTTTTTGGTCTTCGGGGAGGATGGGGAACATGAAAATATGTTTGTTTTTCGAATTTGACCTCTATCTGAAATGGGCACTTTTCATGCTATAAGCAGTTTTTCCTAACAAATGCAAGATATAACATGGGATATCTCCGCAAGGAAACATGAGATCTGCAAAAGTTATGGTTTTTTGGTCTTCGGGGAGGATGGGGAACATGAATATGTGTTTGTTTCTCGAATTTGAGATCTTTCTGCAATGGGCACTTTTCATACTATAAGCAGTTTTTCCTAACAAATGCATGATATAACATGGGCTATCTCCGCAAGGAAACATGAGATCTGCAAACGTTATGGTTTTTTGGTCTTCGGGGAGGATGGGGAACATGAATATGTTTTTGTTTTTCTAATTTGAGCTCTTTCTTTAATGAGCACTTTTCATGCTATAAGCACTTTTTCCTAACAAATGCAAGATATAACATTGGCTATCTCCGCAAGGAAACATCAGATCTGCACAACTCATGGTTTTTTGTTCTTCGGGGAGGCGGGGGAACATGAAAATGTGTTTGTTTTTCGAATTTGACCTCTATCTGAAATGGGCACTTTTTATGCTATAAGCAGTTTTTCCTAACAAATGCAAGATATAACATGGGATATCTCCGCAAGGAAACATGAGATCTGCAAAAGTTATGGTTTTTTGGTCTTCGGGGAGGATGGGGAACATGAATATGTGTTTGTTTTTCGAATTTGAGATCTTTCTGCAATGGGCACTTTTCATACTATAAGCAGTTTTTCCTAACAAATGCAAGCTATAACATTGGCAATCTCCGCAAGGAAACATCAGATCTGCTCAACTCATGGTTTTTTGGTCTTCGGGGAGGATGGGGAACATGAATATGTTTTTGTTTTTCGAATTTGAGCTCTATCTGAAATGAGCACTTTTCATGCTCTAAGCAGTTTTTCCTAACAAATGCAAGATATAACATTGGCTATCTCCGCAAGGAAACATCAGATCTGCACAACTCATGGTTTTTTGGTCTTTGGGGAGGATGGGGAACATGAATATGTGATTGTTTTTCGAATTTGAGCTCTTTCTGCAATGGGCACTTTTCATACTATAAGCAGTTTTTCCTAACAAATGCAAGATATAACATGGGCTATCTCCGCAAGGAAACATGAGATCTGCAAAAGTTATGGTTTTTTGTTCTTCGGGGAGGATGGGGAACATGAATATGTGGTTGTTTTTCGAATTTGACCTCTATCTGAAATGAGCACTTTTCATGCTCTAAGCAGTTTTTCCTAACAAAAGCAAGATATAACATTGGCTATCTCCGCAAGGAAACATCAGATCTGCACAACTCATGGTTTTTTGGTCTTCGGGGAGGATGGGGAACATGAATATGTGATTGTTTTTCGAATTTGAGCTCTTTCTGCAATGGGCACTTTTCATGCTATAAGCAGTTTTTCCTAACAAATGCAAGATATAACATTGGCTATCTCCGCAAGGAAACATCAGATCTGCACAACTCATGGTTTTTTGGTCTTCGGGGAGGAGGGGGAACATGAATATGTTTTTGTTTTTCTAATTTGAGCTCTTTCTTTAATGAGCACTTTTCATGCTATAAGCACTTTTTCCTAACAAATGCAAGATATAACATTGGCTATCTCCGCAAGGAAACATCAGATCTGCTCAACTCATGGTTTTTTGGTCTTCGGGGAGGAGGGGGAACATGAATATGTGTTTGTTTTTCGAATTTGAGCTCTTTCTGCAATGGGCACTTTTCATACTATAAGCAGTTTTTCCTAACAAATGCATGATATAACATGGGCTATCTCCGCAAGGAAACATGAGATCTGCAAACGTTATGGTTTTTTGGTCTTCGGGGAGGATGGGGAACATGAATATGTTTTTGTTTTTCTAATTTGAGCTCTTTCTTTAATGAGCACTTTTCATGCTATAAGCACTTTTTCCTAACAAATGCAAGATATAACATTGGCTATCTCCGCAAGGAAACATCAGATCTGCACAACTCATGGTTTTTTGTTCTTCGGGGAGGCGGGGGAACATGAAAATGTGTTTGTTTTTCGAATTTGACCTCTATCTGAAATGGGCACTTTTTATGCTATAAGCAGTTTTTCCTAACAAATGCAAGATATAACATGGGATATCTCCGCAAGGAAACATGAGATCTGCAAAAGTTATGGTTTTTTGGTCTTCGGGGAGGATGGGGAACATGAATATGTGTTTGTTTTTCGAATTTGAGATCTTTCTGCAATGGGCACTTTTCATACTATAAGCAGTTTTTCCTAACAAATGCAAGCTATAACATTGGCAATCTCCGCAAGGAAACATCAGATCTGCTCAACTCATGGTTTTTTGGTCTTCGGGGAGGATGGGGAACATGAATATGTTTTTGTTTTTCGAATTTGAGCTCTATCTGAAATGAGCACTTTTCATGCTCTAAGCAGTTTTTCCTAACAAATGCAAGATATAACATTGGCTATCTCCGCAAGGAAACATCAGATCTGCACAACTCATGGTTTTTTGGTCTTTGGGGAGGATGGGGAACATGAATATGTGATTGTTTTTCGAATTTGAGCTCTTTCTGCAATGGGCACTTTTCATACTATAAGCAGTTTTTCCTAACAAATGCAAGATATAACATGGGCTATCTCCGCAAGGAAACATGAGATCTGCAAAAAGTTATGGTTTTTTGTTCTTCGGGGAGGATGGGGAACATGAATATGTGGTTGTTTTTCGAATTTGACCTCTATCTGAAATGAGCACTTTTCATGCTCTAAGCAGTTTTTCCTAACAAATGCAAGATATAACATTGGCTATCTCCGCAAGGAAACATCAGATCTGCACAACTCATGGTTTTTTGGTCTTCGGGGAGGATGGGGAACATGAATATGTGATTGTTTTTTGAATTTGAGCTCTTTCTGCAATGGGCACTTTTCATGCTATAAGCAGTTTTTCCTAACAAATGCAAGATATAACATTGGCTATCTCCGCAAGGAAACATCAGATCTGCACAACTCATGGTTTTTTGGTCTTCGGGGAGGAGGGGGAACATGAATATGTTTTTGTTTTTCTAATTTGAGCTCTTTCTTTAATGAGCACTTTTCATGCTATAAGCACTTTTTCCTAACAAATGCAAGATATAACATTGGCTATCTCCGCAAGGAAACATCAGATCTGCACAACTCATGGTTTTTTGTTCTTCGGGGAGGATGGGGAACATGAAAATGTGTTTGTTTTTCGAATTTGACCTCTATCTGAAATGGGCACTTTTTATGCTATAAGCAGTTTTTCCTAACAAATGCAAGATATAACATGGGCTATCTCCGCAAGGAAACACGAGATCTGCAAAAGTTATGTTTTTTTGTTCTTCGGGGAGGATGGGGAACATGAATATGTGTTTATTTTTCGAATTTGACCTCTATCTGAAATGAGCACTTTTCATGCTCTAAGCAGTTTTTCCTAACAAATGCAAGATATAACATGGGCTATCTCCGCAAGGAAACACGAGATCTGCAAAAGTTATGTTTTTTTGTTCTTCGGGGAGGAGGGGGAACATGAATATGTGTTTGTTTTTCGAATTTGAGATCTTTCTGCAATGGGCACTTTTCATACTATAAGCAGTTTTTCCTAACAAATGCAAGATATAACATGGGCTATCTCCGCAAGGAAACATGAGATCTGCAAACGTTATGGTTTTTTGGTCTTCGGGGAAGATGGGGAACATGAATATGTTTTTGTTTTTCGAATTTGAGCTCTTTCTGCAATGGGCACTTTTCATGCTATAAGCACTTTTTCCTAACAAATGCAAGATATAGCATTGGCTATCTCCGCAAGGAAACATCAGATCTGCACAACTCATGGTTTTTTGGTCTTCGGGGAGGCTGGGGAACATGAAAATGTGTTTGTTTTTCGAATTTGACCTCTATCTGAAATGGGCACTTTTCATGCTATAAACAGTTTTTCCTAACAAATGCAAGATATAACATGGGCTATCTCCGCAAGGAAACATGAGATCTGCAAAAGTTATGGTTTTGTGGTCTTCGGGGAGGATGGGGAACATGAATATGTGTTTGTTTTTCGAATTTGACCTCTATCTGAAATGAGCACTTTTCATGCTCTAAGCAGTTTTTCCTAACAAATGCAAGATATAACATTGGCTATCTCCGCAAGGAAACATCAGATCTGCACAACTCATGGTTTTTTGGTCTTCGGGGAGGATGGGGAACATGAATATGTGATTGTTTTTCGAATTTGAGCTCTTTCTGCAATGGGCACTTTTCATGCTATAAGCCGTTTTTCCTAACAAATGCAAGATATAACATGGGCTATCTCCGCAAGGAAACATGAGATCTGCAAACGTTATGGTTTTTTGGTCTTCGGGGAGGATGGGGAACATGAATATGTTTTTGTTTTTCGAATTTGTGCTCTATCTGAAATGAGCACTTTTCATGCTCTAAGCAGTTTTTCCAAACAAATGCAAGATATAACATTGGCTATCTCCGCAAGGAAACATCAGATCTGCACAACTCATGGTTTTTTGGTCTTCGGGGAGGATGGGGAACATGAATATGTGATTGTTTTTCGAATTTGAGCTCTTTCTGCAATGGGCACTTTTCATACTATAAGCAGTTTTTCCTAACAAATGCAAGATATAACATGGGCTATCTCCGCAAGGAAACATGAGATCTGCAAAAGTTATGGTTTTTTGTTCTTCGGGGAGGATGGGGAACATGAATATGTGATTGTTTTTCGAATTTGAGCTCTTTCTGCAATGGGCACTTTTCATGCTATAAGCAGTTTTTCCTAACAAATGCAAGATATAACATTTGGCTATCTCCGCAAGGAAACATCAGATCTGCACAACTCATGGTTTTTTGGTCTTCGGGGAGGATGGGGAACATGAAAATGTGTTTGTTTTTCGAATTTGACCTCTATCTGAAATGGGCACTTTTCATGCTATAAGCAGTTTTTCCTAACAAATGCAAGATATAACATAGGATATCTCCACAAGGAAACATGAGATCTGCAAAAGTTATGGTTTTTTGGTCTTCGGGGAGGATGGGGAACATGAATATGTGATTGTTTTTCGAATTTGAGATCTTTCTGCAATGGGCACTTTTCATACTATAAGCAGTTTTTCCTAACAAATGCAAGATATAACATGGGCTATCTCCGCAAGGAAACATGAGATCTGCAAACGTTATGGTTTTTTGGTCTTCGGGGAGGATGGGGAACATGAATATGTTTTTGTTTTTCGAATTTGTGCTCTATCTGAAATGAGCACTTTTCATGCTCTAAGCAGTTTTTCCTAACAAATGCAAGATATAACATTGGCTATCTCCGCAAGGAAACATCAGACCTGCACAACTCATGGTTTTTTGGTCTTCGGGGAGGATGGGGAACATGAATATGTGTTTGTTTTTCGAATTTGACCTCTATCTGAAATGAGCACTTTTCATGCTCTAAGCAGTTTTTCCTAACAAATGCAAGATATAACATTGGCTATCTCCGCAAGGAAACATCAGATCTGCACAACTCATGGTTTTTTGGTCTTCGGGGAGGATGGGGAACATGAATATGTGATTGTTTTTCGAATTTGAGCTCTTTCTGCAATGGGCACTTATCATGCTATAAGCAGTTTTTCCTAACAAATGCAAGATATAACATTGGCTATCTCCGCAAGGAAACATCAGATCTGCACAACTCATGGTTTTTTGGTCTTCGGGGAGGATGGGGAACATGAATATGTGATTGTTTTTCGAATTTGAGCTCTTTCTGCAATGGGCACTTTTCATGCTATAAGCAGTTTTTCCTAACAAATGCAAGATATAACATTGGCTATCTCCGCAAGGAAACATCAGATCTGCACAACTCATGGTTTTTTGGTCTTCGGGGAGGATGGGGAACATGAAAATGTGTTTGTTTTTCGAATTTGACCTCTATCTGAAATGGGCACTTTTCATGCTATAAGCAGTTTTTCCTAACAAATGCAAGATATAACATGGGATATCTCCGCAAGGAAACATGAGATCTGCAAAAGTTATGGTTTTTTGGTCTTCGGGGAGGATGGGGAACATGAATATGTGTTTGTTTTTCGAATTTGAGATCTTTCTGCAATGGGCACTTTTCATACTATAAGCAGTTTTTCCTAACAAATGCAAGCTATAACATTGGCAATCTCCGTAAGGAAACATCAGATCTGCTCAACTCATGGTTTTTTGGTCTTCGGGGAGGAGGGGGAACATGAATATGTGTTTGTTTTTCGAATTTGAGCTCTTTCTGCAATGGGCACTTTTCATGCTCTAAGCAGTTTTTCCTAACAAATGCAAGATATAACATGGGCTATCTCCGCAAGGAAACATCAGATATCCACAACTCATGGTTTTTTGGTCTTCGGGGAGGAGGGGGAACATGAATATGTGTTTGTTTTTCGAATTTGAGATCTTTCTGCAATGGGCACTTTTCATACTATAAGCAGTTTTTCCTAACAAATGCAAGATATAACATTGGCAATCTCCGCAAGGAAACATCAGATCTGCTCAACTCATGGTTTTTTGGTCTTCGGGGAGGAGGGGGAACATGAATAGGTGTTTGTTTTTCGAATTTGAGCTCTTTCTGCAATGGGCACTTTTCATACTATAAGCAGTTTTTCCTAACAAATGCAAGATATAACATGGGCTATCTCCGCAAGGAAACATGAGATCTGCAAACGTTATGGTTTTTTGGTCTTCGGGGAGGATGGGGAACATGAATATGTTTTTGTTTTTCGAATTTGAGCTCTATCTGAAATGAGCACTTTTCATGCTCTAAGCAGTTTTTCCTAACAAATGCAAGATATAACATTGGCTATCTCCGCAAGGAAACATCAGATCTGCACAACTCATGGTTTTTTGGTCTTCGGGGAGGATGGGGAACATGAATATGTGATTGTTTTTCGAATTTGAGCTCTTTCTGCAATGGGCACTTTTCATACTATAAGCAGTTTTTCCTAACAAATGCAAGATATAACATGGGCTATCTCCGCAAGGAAACATGAGATCTGCAAAAGTTATGGTTTTTTGTTCTTCGGGGAGGATGGGGAACATGAATATGTGTTTGTTTTTCGAATTTGACCTCTATCTGAAATGGGCACTTTTCATGCTATAAGCAGTTTTTCCTTACAAATGCAAGATATAACATTGGCTATCTCCGCAAGGAAACATCAGATCTGCGCAACTCATGGTTTTTTGGTCTTCGGGGAGGATGGGGAACATGAATATGTGATTGTTTTTCGAATTTGAGCTCTTTCTGCAATGGGCACTTTTCATGCTATAAGCAGTTTTTCCTAGCAAATGCAAGATATAACATTGGCTATCTCCGCAAGGAAACATCAGATCTGCACAACTCATGGTTTTTTGGTCTTCGGGGAGGATGGGGAACATGAAAATGTGTTTGTTTTTCGAATTTGACCTCTATCTGAAATGGGCACTTTTCATGCTATAAGCAGTTTTTCCTAACAAATGCAAGATATAACATGGGCTATCTCCGCAAGGAAACACGAGATCTGCAAAAGTTATGTTTTTTTGTTCTTCGGGGAGGATGGGGAACATGAATATGTGTTTATTTTTCGAATTTGACCTCTATCTGAAATGAGCACTTTTCATGCTCTAAGCAGTTTTTCCTAACAAATGCAAGATATAACATGGGCTATCTCCGCAAGGAAACACGAGATCTGCAAAAGTTATGTTTTTTTGTTCTTCGGGGAGGAGGGGGAACATGAATATGTGTTTGTTTTTCGAATTTGAGATCTTTCTGCAATGGGCACTTTTCATACTATAAGCAGTTTTTCCTAACAAATGCAAGATATAACATGGGCTATCTCCGCAAGGAAACATGAGATCTGCAAACGTTATGGTTTTTTGGTCTTCGGGGAAGATGGGGAACATGAATATGTTTTTGTTTTTCGAATTTGAGCTCTTTCTGCAATGGGCACTTTTCATGCTATAAGCACTTTTTCCTAACAAATGCAAGATATAGCATTGGCTATCTCCGCAAGGAAACATCAGATCTGCACAACTCATGGTTTTTTGGTCTTCGGGGAGGCTGGGGAACATGAAAATGTGTTTGTTTTTCGAATTTGACCTCTATCTGAAATGGGCACTTTTCATGCTATAAACAGTTTTTCCTAACAAATGCAAGATATAACATGGGCTATCTCCGCAAGGAAACATGAGATCTGCAAAAGTTATGGTTTTGTGGTCTTCGGGGAGGATGGGGAACATGAATATGTGTTTGTTTTTCGAATTTGACCTCTATCTGAAATGAGCACTTTTCATGCTCTAAGCAGTTTTTCCTAACAAATGCAAGATATAACATTGGCTATCTCCGCAAGGAAACATCAGATCTGCACAACTCATGGTTTTTTGGTCTTCGGGGAGGATGGGGAACATGAATATGTGATTGTTTTTCGAATTTGAGCTCTTTCTGCAATGGGCACTTTTCATGCTATAAGCCGTTTTTCCTAACAAATGCAAGATATAACATGGGCTATCTCCGCAAGGAAACATGAGATCTGCAAACGTTATGGTTTTTTGGTCTTCGGGGAGGATGGGGAACATGAATATGTTTTTGTTTTTCGAATTTGTGCTCTATCTGAAATGAGCACTTTTCATGCTCTAAGCAGTTTTTCCAAACAAATGCAAGATATAACATTGGCTATCTCCGCAAGGAAACATCAGATCTGCACAACTCATGGTTTTTTGGTCTTCGGGGAGGATGGGGAACATGAATATGTGATTGTTTTTCGAATTTGAGCTCTTTCTGCAATGGGCACTTTTCATACTATAAGCAGTTTTTCCTAACAAATGCAAGATATAACATGGGCTATCTCCGCAAGGAAACATGAGATCTGCAAAAGTTATGGTTTTTTGTTCTTCGGGGAGGATGGGGAACATGAATATGTGATTGTTTTTCGAATTTGAGCTCTTTCTGCAATGGGCACTTTTCATGCTATAAGCAGTTTTTCCTAACAAATGCAAGATATAACATTTGGCTATCTCCGCAAGGAAACATCAGATCTGCACAACTCATGGTTTTTTGGTCTTCGGGGAGGATGGGGAACATGAAAATGTGTTTGTTTTTCGAATTTGACCTCTATCTGAAATGGGCACTTTTCATGCTATAAGCAGTTTTTCCTAACAAATGCAAGATATAACATAGGATATCTCCACAAGGAAACATGAGATCTGCAAAAGTTATGGTTTTTTGGTCTTCGGGGAGGATGGGGAACATGAATATGTGATTGTTTTTCGAATTTGAGATCTTTCTGCAATGGGCACTTTTCATACTATAAGCAGTTTTTCCTAACAAATGCAAGATATAACATGGGCTATCTCCGCAAGGAAACATGAGATCTGCAAACGTTATGGTTTTTTGGTCTTCGGGGAGGATGGGGAACATGAATATGTTTTTGTTTTTCGAATTTGTGCTCTATCTGAAATGAGCACTTTTCATGCTCTAAGCAGTTTTTCCTAACAAATGCAAGATATAACATTGGCTATCTCCGCAAGGAAACATCAGACCTGCACAACTCATGGTTTTTTGGTCTTCGGGGAGGATGGGGAACATGAATATGTGTTTGTTTTTCGAATTTGACCTCTATCTGAAATGAGCACTTTTCATGCTCTAAGCAGTTTTTCCTAACAAATGCAAGATATAACATTGGCTATCTCCGCAAGGAAACATCAGATCTGCACAACTCATGGTTTTTTGGTCTTCGGGGAGGATGGGGAACATGAATATGTGATTGTTTTTCGAATTTGAGCTCTTTCTGCAATGGGCACTTATCATGCTATAAGCAGTTTTTCCTAACAAATGCAAGATATAACATTGGCTATCTCCGCAAGGAAACATCAGATCTGCACAACTCATGGTTTTTTGGTCTTCGGGGAGGATGGGGAACATGAATATGTGATTGTTTTTCGAATTTGAGCTCTTTCTGCAATGGGCACTTTTCATGCTATAAGCAGTTTTTCCTAACAAATGCAAGATATAACATTGGCTATCTCCGCAAGGAAACATCAGATCTGCACAACTCATGGTTTTTTGGTCTTCGGGGAGGATGGGGAACATGAAAATGTGTTTGTTTTTCGAATTTGACCTCTATCTGAAATGGGCACTTTTCATGCTATAAGCAGTTTTTCCTAACAAATGCAAGATATAACATGGGATATCTCCGCAAGGAAACATGAGATCTGCAAAAGTTATGGTTTTTTGGTCTTCGGGGAGGATGGGGAACATGAATATGTGTTTGTTTTTCGAATTTGAGATCTTTCTGCAATGGGCACTTTTCATACTATAAGCAGTTTTTCCTAACAAATGCAAGCTATAACATTGGCAATCTCCGTAAGGAAACATCAGATCTGCTCAACTCATGGTTTTTTGGTCTTCGGGGAGGAGGGGGAACATGAATATGTGTTTGTTTTTCGAATTTGAGCTCTTTCTGCAATGGGCACTTTTCATGCTCTAAGCAGTTTTTCCTAACAAATGCAAGATATAACATGGGCTATCTCCGCAAGGAAACATCAGATATCCACAACTCATGGTTTTTTGGTCTTCGGGGAGGAGGGGGAACATGAATATGTGTTTGTTTTTCGAATTTGAGATCTTTCTGCAATGGGCACTTTTCATACTATAAGCAGTTTTTCCTAACAAATGCAAGATATAACATTGGCAATCTCCGCAAGGAAACATCAGATCTGCTCAACTCATGGTTTTTTGGTCTTCGGGGAGGAGGGGGAACATGAATAGGTGTTTGTTTTTCGAATTTGAGCTCTTTCTGCAATGGGCACTTTTCATACTATAAGCAGTTTTTCCTAACAAATGCAAGATATAACATGGGCTATCTCCGCAAGGAAACATGAGATCTGCAAACGTTATGGTTTTTTGGTCTTCGGGGAGGATGGGGAACATGAATATGTTTTTGTTTTTCGAATTTGAGCTCTATCTGAAATGAGCACTTTTCATGCTCTAAGCAGTTTTTCCTAACAAATGCAAGATATAACATTGGCTATCTCCGCAAGGAAACATCAGATCTGCACAACTCATGGTTTTTTGGTCTTCGGGGAGGATGGGGAACATGAATATGTGATTGTTTTTCGAATTTGAGCTCTTTCTGCAATGGGCACTTTTCATACTATAAGCAGTTTTTCCTAACAAATGCAAGATATAACATGGGCTATCTCCGCAAGGAAACATGAGATCTGCAAAAGTTATGGTTTTTTGTTCTTCGGGGAGGATGGGGAACATGAATATGTGTTTGTTTTTCGAATTTGACCTCTATCTGAAATGGGCACTTTTCATGCTATAAGCAGTTTTTCCTTACAAATGCAAGATATAACATTGGCTATCTCCGCAAGGAAACATCAGATCTGCGCAACTCATGGTTTTTTGGTCTTCGGGGAGGATGGGGAACATGAATATGTGATTGTTTTTCGAATTTGAGCTCTTTCTGCAATGGGCACTTTTCATGCTATAAGCAGTTTTTCCTAGCAAATGCAAGATATAACATTGGCTATCTCCGCAAGGAAACATCAGATCTGCACAACTCATGGTTTTTTGGTCTTCGGGGAGGATGGGGAACATGAAAATGTGTTTGTTTTTCGAATTTGACCTCTATCTGAAATGGGCACTTTTCATGCTATAAGCAGTTTTTCCTAACAAATGCAAGATATAACATGGGATATCTCCGCAAGGAAACATGAGATCTGCAAAAGTTATGGTTTTTTGGTCTTCGGGGAGGATGGGGAACATGAATATGTGTTTGTTTCTCGAATTTGAGATCTTTCTGCAATGGGCACTTTTCATACTATAAGCAGTTTTTCCTAACAAATGCAAGATATAACATGGGCTATCTCCGCAAGGAAACATGAGATCTGCTCAACTCATGGTTTTTTGGTCTTCGGGGAGGAGGGGGAACATGAATATGTGTTTGTTTTTCGAATTTGAGCTCTTTCTGCAATGGGCACTTTTCATACTATAAGCAGTTTTTCCTAACAAATGCATGATATAACACGGGCTATCTCCGCAAGGAAACATGAGATCTGCAAACGTTATGGTTTTTTGGTCTTCGGGGAGGATGGGGAACATGAATATGTTTTTGTTTTTCTAATTTGAGCTCTTTCTTTAATGAGCACTTTTCATGCTATAAGCACTTTTTCCTAACAAATGCAAGATATAACATTGGCTATCTCCGCAAGGAAACATCAGATCTGCACAACTCATGGTTTTTTGTTCTTCGGGGAGGATGGGGAACATGAAAATGTGTTTGTTTTTCGAATTTGACCTCTATCTGAAATGAGCACTTTTCATGCTCTAAGCAGTTTTTCCTAACAAATGCAAGATATAACATGGGCTATCTCCGCAAGGAAACACGAGATCTGCAAAAGTTATGTTTTTTTGTTCTTCGGGGAGGAGGGGGAACATGAATATGTGTTTGTTTTTCGAATTTGAGATCTTTCTGCAATGGGCACTTTTCATACTATAAGCAGTTTTTCCTAACAAATGCAAGATATAACATGGGCTATCTCCGCAAGGAAACATGAGATCTGCAAACGTTATGGTTTTTTGGTCTTCGGGGAAGATGGGGAACATGAATATGTTTTTGTTTTTCGAATTTGAGCTCTTTCTGCAATGGGCACTTTTCATGCTATAAGCACTTTTTCCTAACAAATGCAAGATATAGCATTGGCTATCTCCGCAAGGAAACATCAGATCTGCACAACTCATGGTTTTTTGGTCTTCGGGGAGGCTGGGGAACATGAAAATGTGTTTGTTTTTCGAATTTGACCTCTATCTGAAATGGGCACTTTTCATGCTATAAGCAGTTTTTCCTAACAAATGCAAGATATAACATGGGCTCTCTCCGCAAGGAAACATGAGATCTGCAAAAGTTATGGTTTTGTGGTCTTCGGGGAGGATGGGGAACATGAATATGTGTTTGTTTTTCGAATTTGACCTCTATCTGAAATGAGCACTTTTCATGCTCTAAGCAGTTTTTCCTAACAAATGCAAGATATAACATTGGCTATCTCCGCAAGGAAACATCAGATCTGCACAACTCATGGTTTTTTGGTCTTCGGGGAGGATGGGGAACATGAATATGTGATTGTTTTTCGAATTTGAGCTCTTTCTGCAATGGGCACTTTTCATGCTATAAGCCGTTTTTCCTAACAAATGCAAGATATAACATGGGCTATCTCCGCAAGGAAACATGAGATCTGCAAACGTTATGGTTTTTTGGTCTTCGGGGAGGATGGGGAACATGAATATGTTTTTGTTTTTCGAATTTGTGCTCTATCTGAAATGAGCACTTTTCATGCTCTAAGCAGTTTTTCCAAACAAATGCAAGATATAACATTGGCTATCTCCGCAAGGAAACATCAGATCTGCACAACTCATGGTTTTTTGGTCTTCGGGGAGGATGGGGAACATGAATATGTGATTGTTTTTCGAATTTGAGCTCTTTCTGCAATGGGCACTTTTCATACTATAAGCAGTTTTTCCTAACAAATGCAAGATATAACATGGGCTATCTCCGCAAGGAAACATGAGATCTGCAAAAGTTATGGTTTTTTGTTCTTCGGGGAGGATGGGGAACATGAATATGTGATTGTTTTTCGAATTTGAGCTCTTTCTGCAATGGGCACTTTTCATGCTATAAGCAGTTTTTCCTAACAAATGCAAGATATAACATTTGGCTATCTCCGCAAGGAAACATCAGATCTGCACAACTCATGGTTTTTTGGTCTTCGGGGAGGATGGGGAACATGAAAATGTGTTTGTTTTTCGAATTTGACCTCTATCTGAAATGGGCACTTTTCATGCTATAAGCAGTTTTTCCTAACAAAAGCAAGATATAACATAGGATATCTCCACAAGGAAAAATGAGATCTGCAAAAGTTATGGTTTTTTGGTCTTCGGGGAGGATGGGGAACATGAATATGTGATTGTTTTTCGAATTTGAGATCTTTCTGCAATGGGCACTTTTCATACTATAAGCAGTTTTTCCTAACAAATGCAAGATATAACATGGGCTATCTCCGCAAGGAAACATGAGATCTGCAAACGTTATGGTTTTTTGGTCTTCGGGGAGGATGGGGAACATGAATATGTTTTTGTTTTTCGAATTTGTGCTCTATCTGAAATGAGCACTTTTCATGCTCTAAGCAGTTTTTCCTAACAAATGCAAGATATAACATTGGCTATCTCCGCAAGGAAACATCAGACCTGCACAACTCATGGTTTTTTGGTCTTCGGGGAGGATGGGGAACATGAATATGTGTTTGTTTTTCGAATTTGACCTCTATCTGAAATGAGCACTTTTCATGCTCTAAGCAGTTTTTCCTAACAAATGCAAGATATAACATTGGCTATCTCCGCAAGGAAACATCAGATCTGCACAACTCATGGTTTTTTGGTCTTCGGGGAGGATGGGGAACATGAATATGTGATTGTTTTTCGAATTTGAGCTCTTTCTGCAATGGGCACTTATCATGCTATAAGCAGTTTTTCCTAACAAATGCAAGATATAACATTGGCTATCTCCGCAAGGAAACATCAGATCTGCACAACTCATGGTTTTTTGGTCTTCGGGGAGGATGGGGAACATGAAAATGTGTTTGTTTTTCGAATTTGACCTCTATCTGAAATGGGCACTTTTCATGCTATAAGCAGTTTTTCCTAACAAATGCAAGATATAACATAGGATATCTCCGCAAGGAAACATGAGATCTGCAAAAGTTATGGTTTTTTGGTCTTCGGGGAGGAAGGGGAACATGAATATGTGATTGTTTTTCGAATTTGAGATCTTTCTGCAATGGGCACTTTTCATACTATAAGCAGTTTTTCCTAACAAATGCAAGATATAACATGGGCTATCTCCGCAAGGAAACATGAGATCTGCAAACGTTATGGTTTTTTGGTCTTCGGGGAGGATGGGGAACATGAATATGTTTTTGTTTTTCGAATTTGTGCTCTATCTGAAATGAGCACTTTTCATGCTCTAAGCAGTTTTTCCTAACAAATGCAAGATATAACATTGGCTATCTCCGCAAGGAAACATCAGACCTGCACAACTCATGGTTTTTTGGTCTTCGGGGAGGATGGGGAACATGAATATGTGATTGTTTTTCGAATTTGAGCTCTTTCTGCAATGGGCACTTTTCATACTATAAGCAGTTTTTCCTAACAAATGCAAGATATAACATGGGCTATCTCCGCAAGGAAACATGAGATCTGCAAAAGTTATGGTTTTTTGTTCTTCGGGGAGGATGGGGAACATGAATATGTGTTTGTTTTTCGAATTTGACCTCTATCTGAAATGAGCACTTTTCATGCTCTAAGCAGTTTTTCCTAACAAATGCAAGATATAACATTGGCTATCTCTGCAAGGAAACATCAGATCTGCACAACTCATGGTTTTTTGGTCTTCGGGGAGGATGGGGAACATGAATATGTGATTGTTTTTCGAATTTGAGCTCTTTCTGCAATGGGCACTTTTCATGCTATAAGCAGTTTTTCCTAACAAATGCAAGATATAACATTGGCTATCTCCGCAAGGAAACATCAGATCTGCACAACTCATGGTTTTTTGGTCTTCGGGGAGGATGGGGAACATGAAAATGTGTTTGTTTTTCGAATTTGACCTCTATCTGAAATGGGCACTTTTCATGCTATAAGCAGTTTTTCCTAACAAATGCAAGATATAACATTGGCTATCTCCGCAAGGAAACATCAGATCTGCACAACTCATGGTTTTTTGGTCTTCGGGGAGGATGGGGAACATGAATATGTGATTGTTTTTCGAATTTGAGCTCTTTCTGCAATGGGCACTTTTCATGCTATAAGCAGTTTTTCCTAACAAATGCAAGATATAACATTGGCTATCTCCGCAAGGAAACATCAGATCTGCACAACTCATGGTTTTTTGGTCTTCGGGGAGGATGGGGAACATGAAAATGTGTTTGTTTTTCGAATTTGACCTCTATCTGAAATGGGCACTTTTCATGCTATAAGCAGTTTTTCCTAACAAATGCAAGATATAACATGGGATATCTCCGCAAGGAAACATGAGATCTGCAAAAGTTATGGTTTTTTGGTCTTCGGGGAGGATGGGGAACATGAATATGTGTTTGTTTTTCGAATTTTAGCTCTTTCTGCAATGGGCACTTTTCATACTATAAGCAGTTTTTCCTAACAAATGCAAGCTATAACATTGGCAATCTCCGTAAGGAAACATCAGATCTGCTCAACTCATGGTTTTTTGGTCTTCGGGGAGGAGGGGGAACATGAATATGTGTTTGTTTTTCGAATTTGAGCTCTTTCTGCAATGGGCACTTTTCATGCTCTAAGCAGTTTTTCCTAACAAATGCAAGATATAACATGGGCTATCTCCGCAAGGAAACATCAGATATCCACAACTCATGGTTTTTTGGTCTTCGGGGAGGAGGGGGAACATGAATATGTGTTTGTTTTTCGAATTTGAGATCTTTCTGCAATGGGCACTTTTCATACTATAAGCAGTTTTTCCTAACAAATGCAAGATATAACATGGGCTATCTCCGCAAGGAAACATGAGATCTGCTCAACTCATGGTTTTTTGGTCTTCGGGGAGGAGGGGGAACATGAATATGTGTTTGTTTTTCGAATTTGAGCTCTTTCTGCAATGGGCACTTTTCATACTATAAGCAGTTTTTCCTAACAAATGCATGATATAACACGGGCTATCTCCGCAAGGAAACATGAGATCTGCAAACGTTATGGTTTTTTGGTCTTCGGGGAGGATGGGGAACATGAATATGTTTTTGTTTTTCGAATTTGAGCTCTATCTGAAATGAGCACTTTTCATGCTCTAAGCAGTTTTTCCTAACAAATGCAAGATATAACATTGGCTATCTCCGCAAGGAAACATCAGATCTGCACAACTCATGGTTTTTTGGTCTTCGGGGAGGATGGGGAACATGAATATGTGATTGTTTTTCGAATTTGAGCTCTTTCTGCAATGGGCACTTTTCATACTATAAGCAGTTTTTCCTAACAAATGCAAGATATAACATGGGCTATCTCCGCAAGGAAACATCAGATCTGCACAACTCATGGTTTTTTGGTCTTCGGGGAGGATGGGGAACATGAAAATGTGTTTGTTTTTCGAATTTGACCTCTATCTGAAATGGGCACTTTTCATGCTATAAGCAGTTTTTCCTAACAAATGCAAGATATAACATGGGATATCTCCGCAAGGAAACATGAGATCTGCAAAAGTTATGGTTTTTTGGTCTTCGGGGAGGATGGGGAACATGAATATGTGTTTGTTTCTCGAATTTGAGATCTTTCTGCAATGGGCACTTTTCATACTATAAGCAGTTTTTCCTAACAAATGCAAGATATAACATGGGCTATCTCCGCAAGGAAACATGAGATCTGCTCAACTCATGGTTTTTTGGTCTTCGGGGAGGAGGGGGAACATGAATATGTGTTTGTTTTTCGAATTTGAGCTCTTTCTGCAATGGGCACTTTTCATACTATAAGCAGTTTTTCTTAACAAATGCATGATATAACATGGGCTATCTCCGCAAGGAAACATGAGATCTGCAAACGTTATGTTTTTTTGCTCTTCGGGGAGGATGGGGAACATGAATATGTTTTTGTTTTTCTAATTTGAGCTCTTTCTTTAATGAGCACTTTTCATGCTATAAGCACTTTTTCCTAACAAATGCAAGATATAACATTGGCTATCTCCGCAAGGAAACATCAGATCTGCACAACTCATGGTTTTTTGTTCTTCGGGGAGGCGGGGGAACATGAAAATGTGTTTGTTTTTCGAATTTGACCTCTACCTGAAATGGGCACTTTTTATGCTATAAGCAGTTTTTCCTAACAAATGCAAGATATAACATGGGATATCTCCGCAAGGAAACATGAGATCTGCAAAAGTTATGGTTTTTTGGTCTTCGGGGAGGATGGGGAACATGAATATGTGTTTGTTTTTCGAATTTGAGATCTTTCTGCAATGGGCACTTTTCATACTATAAGCAGTTTTTCCTAACAAATGCAAGCTATAACATTGGCAATCTCCGCAAGGAAACATCAGATCTGCTCAACTCATGGTTTTTTGGTCTTCGGGGAGGAGGGGGAACATGAATATGTGTTTGTTTTTCGAATTTGAGCTCTTTCTGCAATGGGCACTTTTCATACTATAAGCAGTTTTTCCTAACAAATGCAAGATATAACATGGGCTATCTCCGCAAGGAAACATGAGATCTGCAAACGTTATGGTTTTTTGGTCTTCGGGGAGGATGGGGAACATGAATATGTTTTTGTTTTTCTAATTTGAGCTCTATCTGAAAGGAGCACTTTTCATGCTCTAAGCAGTTTTTCCTAACAAATGCAAGATATAACATTGGCTATCTCCGCAAGGAAACATCAGATCTGCACAACTCATGGTTTTTTGGTCTTCGGGGAGGATGGGGAACATGAATATGTGATTGTTTTTCGAATTTGAGCTCTTTCTGCAATGGGCACTTTTCATACTATAAGCAGTTTTTCCTAACAAATGCAAGATATAACATGGGCTATCTCCGCAAGGTGTTCTGAACCAGCCCTTCTGGCCTTGTAGTAAGGCAAACCCCTTTTTAGAAAGAAGAGACTGGAGAGCGTCCAAGGCTAAAAGGCATCTGCCAAGATTTAATTACGCAGTTAACCAAAACACTAGAGCTTGTCTTCTCAAGCGGAAAAGTTGCTTTCAGCAACCAGCCCCTCCCCAAACACTTCTTTTATAGAGAGCTCAGGGCGTGGTCTCTCTGTGCCTCCTCCCGAGGAGTCCCATAGCCTTTCTTTGTTTGTTCCTGCTCGACTGCCTCCTGCGTCGGGCGTCCTTGAACAGGGCCAGCTGTGGGTCATCATCCTCCGCACTCTCGGGCTCACGCAGCTGAGAAGAGGTCCCCGGCTGAGGACTCTGCAAAGCCTCCCAACCATCATCAGCCGGTTCGTCTCCCTCCTCCCCCTCATCTGAGTCCTCCAATACGTCGGAGCCGGCTGTCGGACCCACAGGCTGGCCCTGAGTCACAACACTATCCCGCACCGCAGGGCCCTTCCCCCGGGTCTGCCGATCCGGATGCGGTCGGGATGGGAACTGTTCGTGAAAAGCAGTCACCAACGCAGGGGCATGAACGGCGGTCGCGTCTTCCCATGTGAAGTCCTCCGGCCCGTACCCTTTCCACTCGATCAGGTACTGGAAGCGACCTTTCAGCCAGCGGGAATCCCTGATGCTGGCGACCTCGTACTCGGGGGTGCTGCCTCCATCACGAGTTCCTGATGGGGGAGGTTCCGCTTGGCGAAGTGGACAGGCCAGTTGTTCGGGGACCAACAAGGACCGATGGAAGACGGGGTGCACGCGCAGGGAACGTGGCAGAGTTAAACGATAGGCGACCGGATTGATGACGGCCTCGACTGGGAACGGTCCAAGGTAACGGTGGTCCAGCTTCCTCGCCGGCCGAGTGTATGGTAGGTTCCTGGTGGACAGCCAGACCCGATCCCCCACCGATAGTGGAGGCGTATCCCTTCTCGACCGATCGGCGAACCTCTTGTAGTCGGCCTTGGCCTTCTCCAGCTGCCGTCGCACCAACCGATGGATCGCCTGTAACTCCGCCATAAATTCGTTCGCTGCCGGCTCTGATGAGTCCACGGGAGAAAGGGGGAAAAACCGGGGGTGATAACCCACGTTGGCCAAGAACGGTGTCATCTGCGTGGAGGTGTGCTGCGAGTTGTTAAAGGCAAACTCGGCTATGGCCAAATAGTCCACCCAATTGTCCTGCTGCAGGTTAACGTAGCAGCGCAGATACTGCTCTAAGATGCCGATGACCTTCTCGGTACCCCCGTCGGTTTGTGGATGATGCGCGGACGAGAGGCAAACCTTAATGTCCAACGCCCGCATCAACTCCTGCCAGAAGCGGGCTGTAAACTGGTCCCCCCTATCGGAGACGACTCTATCGGGAAGGCCGTGCAGCCGGAACACCTGTTGGATGAACATGCGACTAGTGGCGCGAGCTGACGGTAAGCCGCGACAAGGGATGAAGTGCGCCATCTTGGTCAGCATGTCCACCACCACAAACACTGTCGTGAAGCCGGAGGATGGGGGTAGATCCGTCAGAAAGTCCATGGACACAGCCCCCCAGGGTCTCTTGGGTGTTGGCAAGGGCTGCAGTAAACCAGGCGGGGCCCCTGTCGCTGACTTGGCCTGCCTGCAAGGAATGCAGGAGGTGACATAAGACTGGACATCGTGTCGGACTCGGGGCCACCAGAAAGTACGGGAGACCAAGTTCAGAGTCTTGAACAGGCCAAAATGCCCCGCAGCCGGGTTATCATGACACTGGCTGAGGACGAGTCCCCTGAGTGGCCCTCCTGGAACATAGAGCTGGTCACGATAATACAGGAGTCCATCCGCGACCGACCAAGGCGAATCTGGCCCCACCTCTTCCTTCCGCTGAGCCACCCACGCCTCCTGCTGCTGCGCCTCCCGGATCCGAGCCCGTATATCCACCGGCTCCCGCACCGCAGCAAAAGACTCGACGGGGATCACTGTCCTGGGCGGAAGCTTGTCTTCCGCTCGGGTGTATTCGGGCTTTCTGGACAGAGCATCCGCTCTCTGGTTGTGCCCGCTTGGTATGTACCGCACCTGGAAGTCAAACCTCGCAAAGAAGAGGGACCACCGGATCTGGCGTTGATTCAAATTCCGAGCGGTCTGCAGGCTTTCCAGATTCTTGTGGTCCGTCCGGACCTCGATCTGATGCCGCGCCCCCTCCAGATGATGCCTCCAAGCCTCGAACGCCGCCTTGATGGCCAGCAGCTCCTTCTCCCAGATGGTATAGTTGCGCTCCGAGGGGTTCAATTTCCGAGAGTGATACGCGCAAGGGAAATGGGTACCGCTGGGCGTCGTCGCCTGGAGTAACACGGCCCCAATGGCAATGTCGGAGGCGTCCGCCTCCACGACAAACGGCCGTTGCGGGTCGGGATGTTTCAAGATGGGCTCCTATGAAGGCGTCCTTCAAAGCCTGGAACGCCTGTTGTTCGGGGGCGTTCCACTGGAACCGAGTCTTCTTCTGCAGGAGCCGGGTGAGGGGGGCTGTCAAGGCAGCAAAGCCAGGGATGAATGTCCGATAGTAGTTGGCAAATCCAAGGAGTCACTGAACGTCCTTCACGCGACGCGGGGGTTGCCAACTCTGCAACGACTCGACTTTACTCGGCTCCATGGCGATGCCCTCAGGAGAAATGCGGTGACCCAGGAAATCGATGGTCACCTGGTAGAACTGGCACTTCTCCAACTTGGCAAACAGCCGATGTTCCCGGAGGCGCTGCAGGACCTGACGGAGATGCTGATGATGCGCTTCACGCGACGGGGAGTAAATCAGGATGTCGTCCAGGTAAATCACGACAAACTGGTCCAACAGATCCCGAAAGATATCGTTCATAAAATGCTGAAACA
Source organism: Vipera ursinii (assembly GCF_947247035.1). Lineage (NCBI taxonomy): Eukaryota > Metazoa > Chordata > Lepidosauria > Squamata > Viperidae > Vipera > Vipera ursinii. Next base: position 414,143 of record NC_139519.1, on the reverse strand, counting down.
CAGCGGGGGCGTTGGTCTGGCCAAACGGCATCACCGTGTACTCGAAATGTCCATAGCGAGTACCAAACGCCGTCTTCCACTCATCACCCGGCCGAACCCTGACGAGGTTGTAAGCTCCACACAGGTCCAGTTTCGTGAAGATCTTAGCCTCCCGGAGTCGGTCCAAGAGCTCGGGGATGAGGGGCAGCGGGTAGCGGTTACGCACCGTGATGGCGTTGAGTTTCCGGTAGTCACAGCAAAGCCGTAACTCGCCCGACTTCTTTTTGACGAAGAGCACGGGCGCAGACACTGGCGAGGACGAGGGCCGGATGAAACCACGAGCCAAATTCTTTGTCAGGAAGTCCCGCAATGCAGCCAACTCGGGCTCCGACATGGAGTACAAACGCCCCACTGGGAGAGGCGCATCAGGGACTAGGTCAATGGAGCAGTCGTAGGGCCTGTGCGGGGGTAATTGGTCCGCCTCTGACTCGCTGAACACGTCAGCAAAGTCGGACAGTTCGGGAGGCAAGGAAACCCCTGGGGAACCCTCCACCTGGCCGGCACAGATATGGCGGGTGTGGTCCACGCACTGCAAACTTGGGAAGGTGACCAAGTTCTGAGACCAATAGATCTGTGGATCATGCGCCCGGAGCCACGCCAGTCCCAAGACCACGGGGAAGTGCAGATCCGAAGTGACGTAGAACTGAATGGCCTCCACATGGGTACTGATGGCCATACACACGGGTTGCGTGGCGGCCGTAATAGGCCCGGACAGGAGCACTCGACCATCGATGGTCTCCACAAGCATGGGCAGATCCACTGGACACTGGGGAACAGCCCATTTGGCCACAAAGGCCGAATCCATAAAGTTAGTGGTAGCCCCAGAGTCAATTAAGGCATGGACCGGAATCCCCTCTGGCTTGCCAGGAAGGATCAGACGTGCCTCCAGAATCAAATGCCGTGGAGGTTCACAGGCACCGTCGGAACGGCGTCGCTCGGCGTGGTCGTTGTGGGTCGCCCGATCTTTCACACCGTCTAGATCGGGCTCGGGCCGTTTCCCGACAGCAAAGCAGGGGACTTTCTCGGGGCAGGCTTGGTCACTGACGCCCGCTGACGCTTCTTCGGGCAAGAAGCAGCCAAATGTCCAGGGTCCCCACAGTAAAAACACAACCCCCCCGATCGTCGTCTGACCATTTCCGTCTCCGATAGACGGGACTTGGCGGAACCCAGCTCCATTGGCTCCTCCCTCTGGACTGGGGGCTCACGCACAACAGGAGCGGCAGGGGTCTGTGGGGTGGCACGGCGACTCTTTCGCTGCTGCAGCCGGGCATCGATCCGCAGACAAAGATGGATCAGCCCATTCAGGTCTGAGGGAATGTCCACGCGGGCCAGCTCATCCAACATCTCCTCCGACAAGCCATCCTGGAAGGCATCCACGAGCGCAGCCTCATTCCAGGCGGAATCCTGGCTAAGCAGCCGGAAATCGCTGATGTAGGCCTGTAGGGGGCGCTGACCCTGCCTCAAAGCTTTCAGGTGTCGGGTGGCCGTCTGCGCCTTAATTGGGTCCTCATACATGCGGCGCATATGGTCACAAAACCCCCCAAAGTTATCCAACAAAGGGCTAGGCTGTGCCAACAGAGGCGTGCCCCAACGAGCTGCATCTCCCGACAGAAGGCTCAACACGAAACCCACCTTATCTCGGTCAGTGGGGAAATCAGCTGCTCTCACGCTGATAAAAAGCTGGCATTGTCCCAGGAAGGCAGGAAACAGTTCTGGATTGCCAGCAAATTTATCCGGCATAGCTATCTGACATTTCCTCCTGGGTGGGGGTGCAGCATGTACCTGGGCTTGTAGTTGCCCCACTTGAGCTGCCAGCAAAGTGAGTTGCTGGGTGAGCTGAGCATTCTCGGCAAGAAGCTGCTCCATCGTAGTTGTAAGGGGTGGGAGGCTGAAAGCAAACTGTTCTGAACCAGCCCTTCTGGCCTTGTAGTAAGGCAAACCCCTTTTTAGAAAGAAGAGACTGGAGAGCGTCCAAGGCTAAAAGGCATCTGCCAAGATTTAATTACGCAGTTAACCAAAACACTAGAGCTTGTCTTCTCAAGCGGAAAAGTTGCTTTCAGCAACCAGCCCCTCCCCAAACACTCCTTTTATAGAGAGCTCAGGGCGTGGTCTCCCTGTGCCTCCTCCCGAGGAGTCCCATAGCCTTTCTTTGTTTGTTCCTGCTCGACTGCCTCCTGCGTCGGGCGTCCTTGAACAGGGCCAGCTGTGGGTCATCATCCTCCGCACTCTCGGGCTCACGCAGCTGAGAAGAGGTCCCCGGCTGAGGACTCTGCAAAGCCTCCCAACCATCATCAGCCGGTTCGTCTCCCTCCTCCCCCTCATCTGAGTCCTCCGATACGTCGGAGCCGGCTGTCGGACCCACAGGCTGGCCCTGAGTCACAACACAAGGAAACATGAGATCTGCAAAAGTTATGGTTTTTTGTTCTTCGGGGAGGATGGGGAACATGAATATGTGTTTGTTTTTCGAATTTGACCTCTATCTGAAATGAGCACTTTTCATGCTCTAAGCAGTTTTTCCTAACAAATGCAAGATATAACATTGGCTATCTCCGCAAGGAAACATCAGATCTGCACAACTCATGGTTTTTTGGTCTTCGGGGAGGATGGGGAACATGAATATGTGATTGTTTTTCGAATTTGAGCTCTTTCTGCAATGGGCACTTTTCATGCTATAAGCAGTTTTTCCTAACAAATGCAAGATATAACATTGGCTATCTCCGCAAGGAAACATCAGATCTGCACAACTCATGGTTTTTTGGTCTTCGGGGAGGATGGGGAACATGAAAATGTGTTTGTTTTTCGAATTTGACCTCTATCTGAAATGGGCACTTTTCATGCTATAAGCAGTTTTTCCTAACAAATGCAAGATATAACATGGGATATCTCCGCAAGGAAACATGAGATCTGCAAAAGGTATGGTTTTTTGGTCTTCGGGGAGGATGGGGAACATGAATATGTGTTTGTTTTTCGAATTTTAGCTCTTTCTGCAATGGGCACTTTTCATACTATAAGCAGTTTTTCCTAACAAATGCAAGATATAACATGGGCTATCTCCGCAAGGAAACATGAGGTCTGCAAACGTTATGGTTTTTTGGTCTTCGGGGAGGATGGGGAACATGAATATGTTTTTGTTTTTCTAATTTGAGCTCTTTCTTTAATGAGCACTTTTCATGCTATAAGCACTTTTTCCTAACAAATGCAAGATATAACATTGGCTATCTCCGCAAGGAAACATCAGATCTGCACAACTCATGGTTTTTTGTTCTTCGGGGAGGCGGGGGAACATGAAAATGTGTTTGTTTTTCGAATTTGACCTCTATCTAAAATGGGCACTTTTTATGCTATAAGCAGTTTTTCCTAACAAATGCAAGATATAACATGGGCTATCTCCGCAAGGAAACATGAGATCTGCAAAAGTTATGTTTTTTTGTTCTTCGGGGAGGATGGGGAACATGAATATGTGTTTGTTTTTCGAATTTGACCTCTATCTGAAATGAGCACTTTTCATGCTCTAAGCAGTTTTTCCTAACAAATGCAAGATATAACATTGGCTATCTCCGCAAGGAAACATCAGATCTGCTCAACTCATGGTTTTTTGGTCTTCGGGGAGGAGGGGGAACATGAATATGTGTTTGTTTTTCGAATTTGAGATCTTTCTGCAATGGGCACTTTTCATACTATAAGCAGTTTTTCCTAACAAATGCAAGATATAACATGGGCTATCTCCGCAAGGAAACATGAGATCTGCAAACGTTATGGTTTTTTGGTCTTCGGGGAGGATGGGGAACATGAATATGTTTTTGTTTTTCGAATTTGAGCTCTTTCTGCAATGGGCACTTTTCATGCTATAAGCAGTTTTTCCTAACAAATGCAAGATATAACATTGGCTATCTCCGCAAGGAAACATCAGATCTGCTCAACCCATGGTTTTTTGGTCTTCGGGGAGGAGGGGGAACATGAATATGTGTTTCTTTTTCGAATTTGAGCTCTTTCTGCAATGGGCACTTTTCATACTATAAGCAGTTTTTCCTAACAAAGGCAAACTATTACATTGGCAATCTCCGCAAGGAAATATCAGATCTGCACAACTCATGGTTTTTTGGTCTTCGGGGAGGAGGGGGAACATGAATATGTGTTTGTTTTTCGAATTTGAGCTCTTTCTGCAATGGGCACTTTTCATACTATAAGCAGTTTTTCCTAACAAATGCAAGATTTAACATTGGCTATCTCCGCAAGGAAACATGAGATCTGCAAACGTTATGGGTTTTTCGTCTTCGGGGAGGATGTGGAACATGAATATGTGATTGTTTTTCGAATTGGAGCTCTTTCTGCAATGGGCACTTTTCATACTATAAGCAGTTTTTCCTAACAAATGCAAGATATAACATGGGCTATCTCCGCAAGGAAACATGAGATCTGCAAACGTTATGGTTTTTTGGTCTTCGGGAACATGAATATGTTTTTGTTTTTCGAATTTGAGCTCTTTCTGCAATGGGCACTTTTCATGCTAAAAGCAGTTTTTCCTAACAAATGCAAGATATAACATTGGCTATCTCCGCAAGGAAATATCAGATCTGCACAACTCATGGTTTTTTGGTCTTCGGGGAGGAGGGGGAACATGAATATGTGTTTGTTTTTCGAATTTGAGCTCTTTCTGCAATGGGCACTTTTCATACTATAAGCAGTTTTTCCTAACAAATGCAAGATTTAACATTGGCTATCTCCGCAAGGAAACATGAGATCTGCAAACGTTATGGGTTTTTCGTCTTCGGGGAGGATGTGGAACATGAATATGTGATTGTTTTTCGAATTGGAGCTCTTTCTGCAATGGGCACTTTTCATACTATAAGCAGTTTTTCCTAACAAATGCAAGATATAACATGGGCTATCTCCGCAAGGAAACATGAGATCTGCAAACGTTATGGTTTTTTGGTCTTCGGGAACATGAATATGTTTTTGTTTTTCGAATTTGAGCTCTTTCTGCAATGGGCACTTTTCATGCTAAAAGCAGTTTTTCCTAACAAATGCAAGATATAACATTGGCTATCTCCGCAAGGAAATATCAGATCTGCACAACTCATGGTTTTTTGGTCTTCGGGGAGGAGGGGGAACATGAATATGTGTTTGTTTTTCGAATTTGAGATCTTTCTGCAATGGGCACTTTTCATACTATAAGCAGTTTTTCCTAACAAATGCAAGATATAACATTGGCAATCTCCGCAAGGAAACATCAGATCTGCACAACTCATGGTTTTTTGGTCTTCGGGGAGGCTGGGGAACATGAAAATGTGTTTGTTTTTCGAACTTGAGCTCTTTCTGCAATGGGCACTTTTCATACTATAAGCAGTTTTTCCTAACAAATGCAAGATTTAACATTGGCTATCTCCGCAAGGAAACATCAGATCTGCTCAACCCATGGTTTTTTGGTCTTCGGGGAGGAGGGGGAACATGAATATGTGTTTCTTTTTCGAATTTGAGCTCTTTCTGCAATGGGCACTTTTCATACTATAAGCAGTTTTTCCTAACAAATGCAAGATTTAACATTGGCTATCTCCGCAAGGAAACATCAGATCTGCTCAACCCATGGTTTTTTGGTCTTCGGGGAGGAGGGGGAACATGAATATGTGTTTCTTTTTCGAATTTGAGCTCTTTCTGCAATGGGCACTTTTCATACTATAAGCAGTTTTTCCTAACAAATGCAAGCTATTACATTGGCAATCTCCGCAAGGAAACATCAGATCTGCTCAACTCATGGTTTTTTGGTCTTCGGGGAGGAGGGGGAACATGAATATGTGATTGTTTTTCGAATTTGAGCTCTTTCTGCAATGGGCACTTTTCATGCTATAAGCAGTTTTTCCTAACAAATGCAAGATATAACATTGGCTATCTCCGCAAGGAAACATGAGATCTGCAAACGTTATGGTTTTTTGGTCTTCGGGGAGGATGGGGAACATGAATATGTTTTTGTTTTTCGAATTTGAGCTCTTTCTGCAATGGGCACTTTTCATGCTATAAGCAGTTTTTCCTAACAAATGCAAGATATAACATTGGCTATCTCCGCAAGGAAACATGAGATCTGCAAACGTTATGGTTTTTTCGTCTTCGGGGAGGATGTGGAACATGAATATGTGATTGTTTTTCGAATTGGAGCTCTTTCTGCAATGGGCACTTTTCATACTATAAGCAGTTTTTCCTAACAAATGCAAGATATAACATGGGCTATCTCCGCAAGGAAACATGAGATCTGCAAACGTTATGGTTTTTTGGTCTTCGGGAACATGAATATGTTTTTGTTTTTCGAATTTGAGCTCTTTCTGCAATGGGCACTTTTCATGCTAAAAGCAGTTTTTCCTAACAAATGCAAGATATAACATTGGCTATCTCCGCAAGGAAATATCAGATCTGCACAACTCATGGTTTTTTGGTCTTCGGGGAGGAGAGGGAACATGAATATGTGTTTGTTTTTCGAATTTGAGATCTTTCTGCAATGGGCACTTTTCATGCTATAAGCAGTTTTTCCTAACAAATGCAAGATATAACATGGGCTATCTCCGCAAGGAAACATCAGATCTGCAAACGTTATGGTTTTTTGGTCTTCGGGGAGGATGGGGAACATGAAAATGTGTTTGTTTTTCGAATTTGAGCTCTTTCTGCAATGGGCACTTTTCATACTATAAGCAGTTTTTCCTAACAAATGCAAGATTTAACATTGGCTATCTCCGCAAGGAAACATCAGATCTGCTCAACCCATGGTTTTTTGGTCTTCGGGGAGGAGGGGGAACATGAATATGTGTTTCTTTTTTGAATTTGAGCTCTTTCTGCAATGGGCACTTTTCATACTATAAGCAGTTTTTCCTAACAAATGCAAGATATAACATGGGCTATCTCCGCAAGGAAACATGAGATCTGCAAACGTTATGGTTTTTTGGTCTTCGGGGAGGATGGGGAACATGAATATGTTTTTGTTTTTCGAATTTGAGCTCTATCTGAAATGAGCACTTTTCATGCTCTAAGCAGTTTTTCCTAACAAATGCAAGATATAACATTGGCTATCTCCGCAAAGAAACATCAGATCTGCACAACTCATGGTTTTTTGGTCTTCGGGGAGGATGGGGAATATGAATATGTGATTGTTTTTCGAATTTGAGATCTTTCTGCAATGGGCACTTTTCATACTATAAGCAGTTTTTCCTAACAAATGCAAGATATAACATGGGCTATCTCCGCAAGGAAACATGAGATCTGCAAAAGTTATGGTTTTTTGTTCTTCGGGGAGGATGGGGAACATGAATATGTGTTTGTTTTTTCAAATTTGACCTCTATCTGAAATGAGCACTTTTCATGCTCTAAGCAGTTTTTCCTAACAAATGCAAGATATAACATTGGCTATCTCCGCAAGGAAACATCAGATCTGCACAACTCATGGTTTTTTGGTCTTCGGGGAGGATGGGGAACATGAATATGTGATTGTTTTTCGAATTTGAGCTCTTTCTGCAATGGGCACTTTTCATGCTATAAGCAGTTTTTCCTAACATATGCAAGATATAACATTGGCTATCTCCGCAAGGAAACATGAGATCTGCAAACGTTATGGTTTTTTGGTCTTCGGGGAGGATGGGGAACATGAAAATGTGTTTGTTTTTCGAATTTGACCTCTATCTGAAATGGGCACTTTTCATGCTATAAGCAGTTTTTCCTAACAAATGCAAGATATAACATGGGCTATCTCCGCAAGAAAACATGAGATCTGCAAAAGTTATGGTTTTTTGGTCTTCGGGGAGGATGGGGAACATGAATATGTGTTTGTTTTTCGAATTTGACCTCTATCTGAAATTAGCACTTTTCATGCTCTAAGCAGTTTTTCCTAACAAATGCAAGATATAACATTGGCTATCTCCGCAAGGAAACATCAGATCTGCACAACTCATGGTTTTCTGGTCTTCGGGGAGGAGGGGGAACATGAATATGTGTTTGTTTTCCGAATTTGAGATCTTTCTGCAATGGGCACTTTTCAAACTATAAGCAGTTTTTCCTAACAAATGCAAGATATAACATTGGCAATCTCCGCAAGGAAACATCAGATCTGCTCAACTCATGGTTTTTTGGTATTCGGGGAGGAGGGGGAACATGAATATGTGTTTGTTTTTCGAATTTGAGCTCTTTCTGCAATGGGCACTTTTCATACTATAAGCAGTTTTTCCTAACAAATGCAAGATATAACATGGGCTATCTCCGCAAGGAAACATCAGATCTGCAAACGTTATGGTTTTTTGGTCTTCGGGGAGGATGGGGAACATGAATATGTTTTTGTTTTTCGAATTTGAGCTCTTTCTGCAATGGGCACTTTTCATGCTATAAGCACTTTTTCCTAACAAATGCAAGATATAGCATTACCTATCTCCGCAAGGAAACATCAGATCTGCACAACTCATGGTTTTTTGGTCTTCGGGGAGGCTGGGGAACATGAAAATGTGTTTGTTTTTCGAATTTGACCTCTATCTGAAATGGGCACTTTTCATGCTATAAGCAGTTTTTCCTAACAAATGCAAGATATAACATGGGCTATCTCCGCAAGGAAACATGAGATCTGCAAAAGTTATGGTTTTTTGTTCTTCGGGGAGGATGGGGAACATGAATATGTGTTTGTTTTTCGAATTTGACCTCTATCTGAAATGAGCACTTTTCATGCTCTAAGCAGTTTTTCCTAACAAATGCAAGATATAACATTGGCTATCTCCGCAAGGAAACATCAGATCTGCACAACTCATGGTTTTTTGGTCTTAGGGGAGGATGGGGAACATGAATATGTGATTGTTTTTCGAATTTGAGCTCTTTCTGCAATGGACACTTTTCATGCTATAAGCAGTTTTTCCTAACAAATGCAAGATATAACATTGGCTATCTCCGCAAGGAAACATCAGATCTGCACAACTCATGGTTTTTTGGTCTTCGGGGAGGATGGGGAACATGAAAATGTGTTTGTTTTTCGAATTTGAGCTCTATCTGAAATGGGCACTTTTCATGCTTATAAGCAGTTTTTCCTAACAAATGCAAGATATAACATGGGATATCTCCGCAAGGAAACATGAGATCTGCACAACTCATGGTTTTTTGGTCTTCGGGGAGGCTGGGGAACATGAAAATGTGTTTGTTTTTCGAATTTGACCTCTATCTGAAATGGGCACTTTTCATGCTATAAGCAGTTTTTCCTAACAAATGCAAGATATAACATGGGCTATCTCCGCAAGGAAACATCAGATCTGCACAACTCATGGTTTTTTGGTCTTCGGGGAGGATGGGGAACATGAATATGTGATTGTTTTTCGAATTTGAGCTCTTTCTGCAATGGGCACTTTTCATACTATAAGCAGTTTTTCCTAACAAATGCAAGATATAACATGGGCTATCTCCGCAAGGAAACATGAGATCTGCAAACGTTATGGTTTTTTGGTCTTCGGGGAGGATGGGGAACATGAATATGTGATTGTTTTTCGAATTTGAGCTCTTACTGCAATGGGCACTTTTCATGCTATAAGCAGTTTTTCCTAACAAATGCAAGATATAACATTGGCTATCTCCGCAAGGAAACATCAGATCTGCACAACTCATGGTTTTTTGTTCTTCGGGGAGGCGGGGGAACATGAAAATGTGTTTGTTTTTCGAATTTGACCTCTATCTGAAATGGGCACTTTTCATGCTATAAGCAGTTTTTCCTAACAAATGCAAGATATAACATGGGCTATCTCCGCAAGGAAACATGAGATCTGCAAAAGTTATGTTTTTTTGTTCTTCGGGGAGGATGGGGAACATGAATATGTGTTTGTTTTTCGAATTTGACCTCTATCTGAAATGAGCACTTTTCATGCTCTAAGCAGTTTTTCCTAACAAATGCAAGATATAACATTGGCTATCTCCCAAAGGAAACATCAGATCTGCACAACTCATGGTTTTTTGGTCTTCGGGGAGGATGGGGAACATGAAAATGTGTTTGTTTTTCGAATTTGACCTCTATCTGAAATGGGCACTTTTCATGCTTATAAGCAGTTTTTCCTAACAAATGCAAGATATAACATGGGCTATCTCCGCAAGGAAACATGAGATCTGCAAACGTTATTGTTTTTTGGTCTTCGGGGAGGATGGGGAACATGAATATGTTTTTGTTTTTCGAATTTGAGCTCTATCTGAAATGAGCACTTTTCATGCTCTAAGCAGTTTTTCCTAACAAATGCAAGATATAACATTGGCTATCTCCGCAAGGAAACATCAGATCTGCACAACTCATGGTTTTTTGGTCTTCGGGGAGGAGGGGGAACATGAATATTTGTTTGTTTTTCGAATTTGAGATCTTTCTGCAATGGCACTTTTCATAATATAAGCAGTTTTTCCTAACAAATGCAAGATATAACATTGGCAATCTCCGCAAGGAAACATCAGATCTGCACAACTCATGGTTTTTTGGTCTTCGGGGAGGCTGGGGAACATGAAAATGTGTTTGTTTTTCGAATTTGACCTCTATCTGAAATGGGCACTTTTCATGCTATAAGCAGTTTTTCCTAACAAATGCAAGATATAACATGGGCTATCTCCGCAAGGAAACATGAGATCTGCAAAAGTTATGGTTTTTTGGTCTTCGGGGAGGATGGGGAACATGAATATGTGTTTGTTTTTCGAATTTGACATCTATCTGAAATGAGCACTTTTCATGCTCTAAGCAGTTTTTCCTAACAAATGTAAGATATAACATTGGCTATCTCCGCAAGGAAACATGAGATCTGCAAAAGTTATGTTTTTTGGTCTTCGGGGAGGAGGGGGAACATGAATATGTGTTTGTTTTTCGAATTTGAGATCTTTCTGCAATGGGCACTTTTCATACTATAAGCAGTTTTTCCTAACAAATGCAAGATTTAACATTGGCTATCTCCGCAAGGAAACATCAGATCTGCTCAACCCATGGTTTTTTGGTCTTCGGGGAGGAGGGGGAACATGAATATGTGTTTCTTTTTCGAATTTGAGCTCTTTCTGCAATGGGCACTTTTCATACTATAAGCAGTTTTTCCTAACAAATGCAAGATATAACATGGGCTATCTCCGCAAGGAAACATGAGATCTGCAAACGTTATGGTTTTTTGGTCTTCGGGGAGGATGGGGAACATGAATATGTTTTTGTTTTTCGAATTTGAGCTCTATCTGAAATGAGCACTTTTCATGCTCTAAGCAGTTTTTCCTAACAAATGCAAGATATAACATTGGCTATCTCCGCAAGGAAACATCAGATCTGCACAACTCATGGTTTTTTGGTCTTCGGGGAGGAGGGGGAACATGAATATGTGTTTGTTTTTCGAATTTGAGCTCTTTCTGCAATGGGCACTTTTCATACAATAAGCAGTTTTTCCTAACAAATGCAAGATATAACATGGGCTATCTCCGCAAGGAAACATCAGATCTGCAAACGTTATGGTTTTTTGGTCTTCGGGGAGGATGGGGAACATGAATATGTTTTTGTTTTTCGAATTTGAGCTCTTTCTGCAATGGGCACTTTTCATGCTATAAGCACTTTTTCCTAACAAATGCAAGATATAACATGGGATATCTCCGCAAGGAAACATGAGATCTGCAAAAGTTATGGTTTTTTGGTCTTCAGGGAGGATGGGGAACATGAATATGTTTTTGTTTTTCGAATTTGAGCTCTTTCTGCAATGGGCACTTTTCATGCTAATAAGCAGTTTTTCCTAACAAATGCAAGATATAACATTGGCTATCTCCGCAAGGAAACATCAGATCTGCACAACTCATGGTTTTTTGGTCTTCGGGGAGGATGGGGAACATGAATATGTGATTGTTTTTCGAATTTGAGCTCTTTCTGCAATGGGCACTTTTCATGCTCTAAGCAGTTTTTCCTAACAAATGCAAGATATAAAATTGGCTATCTCCGCAAGGAAACATCAGATCTGCACAACTCATGGTTTTTTGGTCTTCGGGGAGGATGGGGAACATGAATATGTGATTGTTTTTCGAATTTGAGCTCTTTCTGCAATGGGCACTTTTCATACTATAAGCAGTTTTTCCTAACAAATGCAAGATATAACATGGGCTATCTCCGCAAGGAAACATGAGATCTGCAAAAGTTATGGTTTTTTGTTCTTCGGGGAGGATGGGGAACATGAATATGTGTTTGTTTTTCGAATTTGACCTCTATCTGAAATGAGCACTTTTCATGCTCTAAGCAGTTTTTCCTAACAAATGCAAGATATAACATTGGCTATCTCCGCAAGGAAACATCAGATCTGCACAACTCATGGTTTTTTGTTCTTCGGGGAGGATGGGGAACATGAATATGTGATTGTTTTTCGAATTTGAGCTCTTTCTACAATGGGCACTTTTCATGCTATAAGCAGTTTTTCCTAACAAATGCAAGATATAACATTGGCTATCTCCGCAAGGAAACATCAGATCTGCACAACTCATGGTTTTTTGGTCTTCGGGGAGGATGGGGAACATGAAAATGTGTTTGTTTTTCGAATTTGACCTCTATCTGAAATGGGCACTTTTCATGCTATAAGCAGTTTTTCCTAACAAATGCAAGATATAACATGGGATATCTCTGCAAGGAAACATGAGATCTGCAAAAGTTATGGTTTTTTGGTCTTCGGGGAGGATGGGAAACATGAATATGTGTTTGTTTTTCGAATTTGACCTCTATCTGAAATTAGCACTTTTCATGCTCTAAGCAGTTTTTCCTAACAAATGCAAGATATAACATTGGTTATCTCCGCAAGGAAACATCAGATCTGCTCAACTCATGGTTTTTTGGTCTTCGGGGAGGAGGGGGAACATGAATATGTGTTTGTTTTTCGAATTTGAGATCTTTATGCAATGGGCACTTTTCATACTATAAGCAGTTTTTCCTAACAAATGCAAGATATAACATTGGCTATCTCCGCAAGGAAACATCAGATCTGCACAACTCATGGTTTTTTGGTCTTCGGGGAGGAGGGGGAACATGAATATGTGTTTGTTTTTCGAATTTGAGCTCTTTCTGCAATGGGCACTTTTCATACAATAAGCAGTTTTTCCTAACAAATGCAAGATATAACATGGGCTATCTCCGCAAGGAAACATCAGATCTGCAAACGTTATGGGTTTTTGGTCTTCGGGGAGGATGGGGAACATGAATATGTTTTTGTTTTTCGAATTTGAGCTCTTTCTGCAATGGGCACTTTTCATGCTATAAGCACTTTTTCCTAACAAATGCAAGATATAACATGTGATATCTCCGCAAGGAAACATGAGATCTGCAAAAGTTATGGTTTTTTGGTCTTCAGGGAGGATGGGGAACATGAATATGTTTTTGTTTTTCAAATTTGAGCTCTATCTGAAATGAGCACTTTTCATGCTCTAAGCAGTTTTTCCTAACAAATGCAAGATATAACATTGGCTATCTCCGCAAGGAAACATCAGATCTGCACAACTCATGGTTTTTTGGTCTTCGGGGAGTATGGGGAACATGAATATGTGATTGTTTTTCGAATTTGAGATCTTTCTGCAATGGGCACTTTTCATACTATAAGCAGTTTTTCCTAACAAATGCAAGATATAACATGGGCTATCTCCGCAAGGAAACATGAGATCTGCAAAAGTTATGGTTTTTTGTTCTTCGGGGAGGATGGGGAACATGAATATGTGTTTGTTTTTCGAATTTGACCTCTATCTGTAATGAGCACTTTTCATGCTCTAAGCAGTTTTTCCTAACAAATGCAAGATATAACATTGGCTATCTCCGCAAGGAAACATCAGATCTGCACAACTCATGGTTTTTTGGTCTTCGGGGAGGATGGGGAACATGAATATGTGATTGTTTTTCGAATTTGAGCTCTTTCTGCAATGGGCACTTTTCATGCTATAAGCAGTTTTTCCTAACAAATGCAAGATATAACATGGGATATCTCCGCAAGGAAACATCAGATCTGCACAACTCATGGTTTTTTGGTCTTCGGGGAGGCTGGGGAACATGAAAATGTGTTTGTTTTTCGAATTTGACCTCTATCTGAAATGGGCACTTTTCATGCTATAAGCAGTTTTTCCTAACAAATGCAAGATATAACATGGGCTATCTCCGCAAGGAAACATGAGATCTGCAAAAGTTATGGTTTTTTGGTCTTCGGGGAGGATGGGGAACATGAATATGTGTTTGTTTTTCGAATTTGACCTCTATCTGAAATGAGCACTTTTCATGCTCTAAGCAGTTTTTCCTAACAAATGCAAGATATAACATTGGCTATCTCCGCAAAGGAAACATCAGATCTGCACAACTCATGGTTTTTTGGTCTTCGGGGAGGAGGGGGAACATGAATATGTGTTTGTTTTTCGAATTTGAGATCTTTCTGCAATGGGCACTTTTCATACTATAAGCAGTTTTTCCTAACAAATGCAAGATATAACATGGGCTATCTCCGCAAGGAAACATGAGATCTGCAAACGTTATGGTTTTTTGGTCTTCGGGGAGGATGGGGAACATGAATATGTTTTTGTTTTTCGAATTTGAGCTCTATCTGAAATGAGCACTTTTCATGCTCTAAGCAGTTTTTCCTAACAAATGCAAGATATAACATGGGATATCTCTGCAAGGAAACATCAGATCTGCACAACTCATGGTTTTTTGGTCTTAGGGGAGGATGGGGAACATGAATATGTGATTGTTTTTCGAATTTGAGCTCTTTCTGCAATGGACACTTTTCATGCTATAAGCAGTTTTTCCTAACAAATGCAAGATATAACATTGGCTATCTCCGCAAGGAAACATCAGATCTGCACAACTCATGGTTTTTTGGTCTTCGGGGAGGATGGGGAACATGAAAATGTGTTTGTTTTTCGAATTTGAGCTCTATCTGAAATGGGCACTTTTCATGCTTATAAGCAGTTTTTCCTAACAAATGCAAGATATAACATGGGATATCTCCGCAAGGAAACATGAGATCTGCACAACTCATGGTTTTTTGGTCTTCGGGGAGGCTGGGGAACATGAAAATGTGTTTGTTTTTCGAATTTGACCTCTATCTGAAATGGGCACTTTTCATGCTATAAGCAGTTTTTCCTAACAAATGCAAGATATAACATGGGCTATCTCCGCAAGGAAACATCAGATCTGCACAACTCATGGTTTTTTGGTCTTCGGGGAGGATGGGGAACATGAATATGTGATTGTTTTTCGAATTTGAGCTCTTTCTGCAATGGGCACTTTTCATACTATAAGCAGTTTTTCCTAACAAATGCAAGATATAACATGGGCTATCTCCGCAAGGAAACATGAGATCTGCAAACGTTATGGTTTTTTGGTCTTCGGGGAGGATGGGGAACATGAATATGTGATTGTTTTTCGAATTTGAGCTCTTACTGCAATGGGCACTTTTCATGCTATAAGCAGTTTTTCCTAACAAATGCAAGATATAACATTGGCTATCTCCGCAAGGAAACATCAGATCTGCACAACTCATGGTTTTTTGTTCTTCGGGGAGGCGGGGGAACATGAAAATGTGTTTGTTTTTCGAATTTGACCTCTATCTGAAATGGGCACTTTTCATGCTATAAGCAGTTTTTCCTAACAAATGCAAGATATAACATGGGCTATCTCCGCAAGGAAACATGAGATCTGCAAAAGTTATGTTTTTTTGTTCTTCGGGGAGGATGGGGAACATGAATATGTGTTTGTTTTTCGAATTTGACCTCTATCTGAAATGAGCACTTTTCATGCTCTAAGCAGTTTTTCCTAACAAATGCAAGATATAACATTGGCTATCTCCCAAAGGAAACATCAGATCTGCACAACTCATGGTTTTTTGGTCTTCGGGGAGGATGGGGAACATGAAAATGTGTTTGTTTTTCGAATTTGACCTCTATCTGAAATGGGCACTTTTCATGCTTATAAGCAGTTTTTCCTAACAAATGCAAGATATAACATGGGCTATCTCCGCAAGGAAACATGAGATCTGCAAACGTTATTGTTTTTTGGTCTTCGGGGAGGATGGGGAACATGAATATGTTTTTGTTTTTCGAATTTGAGCTCTATCTGAAATGAGCACTTTTCATGCTCTAAGCAGTTTTTCCTAACAAATGCAAGATATAACATTGGCTATCTCCGCAAGGAAACATCAGATCTGCACAACTCATGGTTTTTTGGTCTTCGGGGAGGAGGGGGAACATGAATATTTGTTTGTTTTTCGAATTTGAGATCTTTCTGCAATGGCACTTTTCATAATATAAGCAGTTTTTCCTAACAAATGCAAGATATAACATTGGCAATCTCCGCAAGGAAACATCAGATCTGCACAACTCATGGTTTTTTGGTCTTCGGGGAGGCTGGGGAACATGAAAATGTGTTTGTTTTTCGAATTTGACCTCTATCTGAAATGGGCACTTTTCATGCTATAAGCAGTTTTTCCTAACAAATGCAAGATATAACATGGGCTATCTCCGCAAGGAAACATGAGATCTGCAAAAGTTATGGTTTTTTGGTCTTCGGGGAGGATGGGGAACATGAATATGTGTTTGTTTTTCGAATTTGACCTCTATCTGAAATGAGCACTTTTCATGCTCTAAGCAGTTTTTCCTAACAAATGTAAGATATAACATTGGCTATCTCCGCAAGGAAACATGAGATCTGCAAAAGTTATGTTTTTTGGTCTTCGGGGAGGAGGGGGAACATGAATATGTGTTTGTTTTTCGAATTTGAGATCTTTCTGCAATGGGCACTTTTCATACTATAAGCAGTTTTTCCTAACAAATGCAAGATTTAACATTGGCTATCTCCGCAAGGAAACATCAGATCTGCTCAACCCATGGTTTTTTGGTCTTCGGGGAGGAGGGGGAACATGAATATGTGTTTCTTTTTCGAATTTGAGCTCTTTCTGCAATGGGCACTTTTCATACTATAAGCAGTTTTTCCTAACAAATGCAAGATATAACATGGGCTATCTCCGCAAGGAAACATGAGATCTGCAAACGTTATGGTTTTTTGGTCTTCGGGGAGGATGGGGAACATGAATATGTTTTTGTTTTTCGAATTTGAGCTCTATCTGAAATGAGCACTTTTCATGCTCTAAGCAGTTTTTCCTAACAAATGCAAGATATAACATTGGCTATCTCCGCAAGGAAACATCAGATCTGCACAACTCATGGTTTTTTGGTCTTCGGGGAGGAGGGGGAACATGAATATGTGTTTGTTTTTCGAATTTGAGCTCTTTCTGCAATGGGCACTTTTCATGCTATAAGCACTTTTTCCTAACAAATGCAAGATATAACATGGGATATCTCCGCAAGGAAACATGAGATCTGCAAAAGTTATGGTTTTTTGGTCTTCAGGGAGGATGGGGAACATGAATATGTTTTTGTTTTTCGAATTTGAGCTCTTTCTGCAATGGGCACTTTTCATGCTAATAAGCAGTTTTTCCTAACAAATGCAAGATATAACATTGGCTATCTCCGCAAGGAAACATCAGATCTGCACAACTCATGGTTTTTTGGTCTTCGGGGAGGATGGGGAACATGAATATGTGATTGTTTTTCGAATTTGAGCTCTTTCTGCAATGGGCACTTTTCATGCTCTAAGCAGTTTTTCCTAACAAATGCAAGATATAAAATTGGCTATCTCCGCAAGGAAACATCAGATCTGCACAACTCATGGTTTTTTGGTCTTCGGGGAGGATGGGGAACATGAATATGTGATTGTTTTTCGAATTTGAGCTCTTTCTGCAATGGGCACTTTTCATACTATAAGCAGTTTTTCCTAACAAATGCAAGATATAACATGGGCTATCTCCGCAAGGAAACATGAGATCTGCAAAAGTTATGGTTTTTTGTTCTTCGGGGAGGATGGGGAACATGAATATGTGTTTGTTTTTCGAATTTGACCTCTATCTGAAATGAGCACTTTTCATGCTCTAAGCAGTTTTTCCTAACAAATGCAAGATATAACATTGGCTATCTCCGCAAGGAAACATCAGATCTGCACAACTCATGGTTTTTTGTTCTTCGGGGAGGATGGGGAACATGAATATGTGATTGTTTTTCGAATTTGAGCTCTTTCTACAATGGGCACTTTTCATGCTATAAGCAGTTTTTCCTAACAAATGCAAGATATAACATTGGCTATCTCCGCAAGGAAACATCAGATCTGCACAACTCATGGTTTTTTGGTCTTCGGGGAGGATGGGGAACATGAAAATGTGTTTGTTTTTCGAATTTGACCTCTATCTGAAATGGGCACTTTTCATGCTATAAGCAGTTTTTCCTAACAAATGCAAGATATAACATGGGATATCTCTGCAAGGAAACATGAGATCTGCAAAAGTTATGGTTTTTTGGTCTTCGGGGAGGATGGGAAACATGAATATGTGTTTGTTTTTCGAATTTGACCTCTATCTGAAATTAGCACTTTTCATGCTCTAAGCAGTTTTTCCTAACAAATGCAAGATATAACATTGGTTATCTCCGCAAGGAAACATCAGATCTGCTCAACTCATGGTTTTTTGGTCTTCGGGGAGGAGGGGGAACATGAATATGTGTTTGTTTTTCGAATTTGAGATCTTTATGCAATGGGCACTTTTCATACTATAAGCAGTTTTTCCTAACAAATGCAAGATATAACATTGGCTATCTCCGCAAGGAAACATCAGATCTGCACAACTCATGGTTTTTTGGTCTTCGGGGAGGAGGGGGAACATGAATATGTGTTTGTTTTTCGAATTTGAGCTCTTTCTGCAATGGGCACTTTTCATACAATAAGCAGTTTTTCCTAACAAATGCAAGATATAACATGGGCTATCTCCGCAAGGAAACATCAGATCTGCAAACGTTATGGGTTTTTGGTCTTCGGGGAGGATGGGGAACATGAATATGTTTTTGTTTTTCGAATTTGAGCTCTTTCTGCAATGGGCACTTTTCATGCTATAAGCACTTTTTCCTAACAAATGCAAGATATAACATGGGATATCTCCGCAAGGAAACATGAGATCTGCAAAAGTTATGGTTTTTTGGTCTTCAGGGAGGATGGGGAACATGAATATGTTTTTGTTTTTCAAATTTGAGCTCTATCTGAAATGAGCACTTTTCATGCTCTAAGCAGTTTTTCCTAACAAATGCAAGATATAACATTGGCTATCTCCGCAAGGAAACATCAGATCTGCACAACTCATGGTTTTTTGGTCTTCGGGGAGTATGGGGAACATGAATATGTGATTGTTTTTCGAATTTGAGATCTTTCTGCAATGGGCACTTTTCATACTATAAGCAGTTTTTCCTAACAAATGCAAGATATAACATGGGCTATCTCCGCAAGGAAACATGAGATCTGCAAAAGTTATGGTTTTTTGTTCTTCGGGGAGGATGGGGAACATGAATATGTGTTTGTTTTTCGAATTTGACCTCTATCTGTAATGAGCACTTTTCATGCTCTAAGCAGTTTTTCCTAACAAATGCAAGATATAACATTGGCTATCTCCGCAAGGAAACATCAGATCTGCACAACTCATGGTTTTTTGGTCTTCGGGGAGGATGGGGAACATGAATATGTGATTGTTTTTCGAATTTGAGCTCTTTCTGCAATGGGCACTTTTCATGCTATAAGCAGTTTTTCCTAACAAATGCAAGATATAACATGGGATATCTCCGCAAGGAAACATCAGATCTGCACAACTCATGGTTTTTTGGTCTTCGGGGAGGCTGGGGAACATGAAAATGTGTTTGTTTTTCGAATTTGACCTCTATCTGAAATGGGCACTTTTCATGCTATAAGCAGTTTTTCCTAACAAATGCAAGATATAACATGGGCTATCTCCGCAAGGAAACATGAGATCTGCAAAAGTTATGGTTTTTTGGTCTTCGGGGAGGATGGGGAACATGAATATGTGTTTGTTTTTCGAATTTGACCTCTATCTGAAATGAGCACTTTTCATGCTCTAAGCAGTTTTTCCTAACAAATGCAAGATATAACATTGGCTATCTCCGCAAAGGAAACATCAGATCTGCACAACTCATGGTTTTTTGGTCTTCGGGGAGGAGGGGGAACATGAATATGTGTTTGTTTTTCGAATTTGAGATCTTTCTGCAATGGGCACTTTTCATACTATAAGCAGTTTTTCCTAACAAATGCAAGATATAACATGGGCTATCTCCGCAAGGAAACATGAGATCTGCAAACGTTATGGTTTTTTGGTCTTCGGGGAGGATGGGGAACATGAATATGTTTTTGTTTTTCGAATTTGAGCTCTATCTGAAATGAGCACTTTTCATGCTCTAAGCAGTTTTTCCTAACAAAAGCAAGATATAACATTGGCTATCTCCGCAAGGAAACATCAGATCTGCACAACTCATGGTTTTTTGGTCTTCGGGGAGGATGGGGAACATGAATATGTGATTGTTTTTCGAATTTGAGCTCTTTCTACAATGGGCACTTTTCATGCTATAAGCAGTTTTTCCTAACAAATGCAAGATATAACATTGGCTATCTCCGCAAGGAAACATGAGATCTGCAAAAGTTATGGTTTTTTGTTCTTCGGGGAGGATGGGGAACATGAATATGTGTTTGTTTTTCGAATTTGACCTCTATCTGAAATGAGCACTTTTCATGCTCTAAGCAGTTTTTCCTAACAAATGCAAGATATAACATTGGCTATCTCCGCAAGGAAACATCAGATCTGCACAACTCATGGTTTTTTGGTCTTCGGGGAGGATGGGGAACATGAATATGTGATTGTTTTTCGAATTTGAGCTCTTTCTGCAATGGGCACTTTTCATGCTATAAGCAGTTTTTCCTAACAAATGCAAGATATAACATTGGCTATCTCCGCAAGGAAACATCAGATCTGCACAACTCATGGTTTTTTGGTCTTCGGGGAGGATGGGGAACATGAAAATGTGTTTGTTTTTCGAATTTGACCTCTATCTGAAATGGGCACTTTTCATGCTATAAGCAGTTTTTCCTAACAAATGCAAGATATAACATGGGATATCTCCGCAAGGAAACATGAGATCTGCAAAAGTTATGGTTTTTTGGTCTTCGGGGAGGATGGGGAACATGAATATGTGTTTGTTTTTCGAATATGACCTCTATCTGAAATTAGCACTTTTCATGCTCTAAGCAGTTTTTCCTAACAAATGCAAGATATAACATTGGCTATCTCCGCAAGGAAACATCAGATCTGCACAACTCATGGTTTTTTGGTCTTCGGGGAGGATGGGGAACATGAATATGTGTTTGTTTTTCGAATTTGAGCTCTATCTGAAATTAGCACTTTTCATGCTATAAGCACTTTTTCCTAACAAATGCAAGATATAACATGGGATATCTCCGCAAGGAAACATGAGATCTGCAAAAGTTATGGTTTTTTGGTCTTCAGGGAGGATGGGGAACATGAATATGTTTTTGTTTTTCGAATTTGAGCTCTATCTGAAATGGGCACTTTTCATGCTATAAGCAGTTTTTCCTAACAAATGCAAGATATAACATGGGCTATCTCCGCAAGGAAACATGAGATCTGCAAAAGTTATGGTTTTTTGGTCTTCGGGGAGGATGGGGAACATGAATATGTGTTTGTTTTTCGAATTTGACCTCTATCTGAAATGAGCACTTTTCATGCTCTAAGCAGTTTTTCCTAACAAATGCAAGATATAACATTGGCTATCTCCGCAAAGGAAACATCAGATCTGCACAACTCATGGTTTTTTGGTCTTCGGGGAGGAGGGGGAACATGAATATGTGTTTGTTTTTCGAATTTGAGCTCTTTCTGCAATGGGCACTTTTCATACTATAAGCAGTTTTTCCTAACAAATGCAAGATATAACATGGGCTATCTCCGCAAGGAAACATGAGATCTGCAAACGTTATGGTTTTTTGGTCTTCGGGGAGGATGGGGAACATGAATATGTTTTTGTTTTTCGAATTTGAGCTCTATCTGAAACGAGCACTTTTCATGCTCTAAGCAGTTTTTCCTAACAAAAGCAAGATATAACATTGGCTATCTCCGCAAGGAAACATCAGATCTGCACAACTCATGGTTTTTTGGTCTTCGGGGAGGATGGGGAACATGAATATGTGATTGTTTTTCGAATTTGAGCTCTTTCTGCAATGGGCACTTTTCATGCTATAAGCAGTTTTTCCTAACAAATGCAAGATATAACATTGGCTATCTCCGCAAGGAAACATCAGATCTGCACAACTCATGGTTTTTTGGTCTTCGGGGAGGATGGGGAACATGAATATGTGATTGTTTTTCGAATTTGAGCTCTTTCTGCAATGGGCACTTTTCATACTATAAGCAGTTTTTCCTAACAAATGCAAGATATAACATGGGCTATCTCCGCAAGGAAACATGAGATCTGCAAAAGTTATGGTTTTTTGTTCTTCGGGGAGGATGGGGAACATGAATATGTGTTTGTTTTTCGAATTTGACCTCTATCTGAAATGAGCACTTTTCATGCTCTAAGCAGTTTTTCCTAACAAATGCAAGATATAACATTGGCTATCTCCGCAAGGAAACATCAGATCTGCACAACTCATGGTTTTTTGGTCTTCGGGGAGGATGGGGAACATGAATATGTGATTGTTTTTCGAATTTGAGCTCTTTCTGCAATGGGCACTTTTCATGCTATAAGCAGTTTTTCCTAACAAATGCAAGATATAACATTGGCTATCTCCGCAAGGAAACATCAGATCTGCACAACTCATGGTTTTTTGGTCTTCGGGGAGGATGGGGAACATGAAAATGTGTTTGTTTTTCGAATTTGACCTCTATCTGAAATGGGCACTTTTCATGCTATAAGCAGTTTTTCCTAACAAATGCAAGATATAACATGGGATATCTCCGCAAGGAAACATGACATCTGCAAAAGTTATGGTTTTTTGGTCTTCGGGGAGGATGGGGAACATGAATATGTGTTTGTTTTTCGAATATGACCTCTATCTGAAATTAGCACTTTTCATGCTCTAAGCAGTTTTTCCTAACAAATGCAAGATATAACATTGGCTATCTCCGCAAGGAAACATCAGATCTGCACAACTCATGGTTTTTTGGTCTTCGGGGAGGATGGGGAACATGAATATGTGTTTGTTTTTCGAATATGACCTCTATCTGAAATTAGCACTTTTCATGCTATAAGCACTTTTTCCTAACAAATGCAAGATATAACATGGGATATCTCCGCAAGGAAACATGAGATCTGCAAAAGTTATGGTTTTTTGGTCTTCAGGGAGGATGGGGAACATGAATATGTTTTTGTTTTTCGAATTTGAGCTCTATCTGAAATGAGCACTTTTCATGCTCTAAGCAGTTTTTCCTAACAAATGCAAGATATAACATTGGCTATCTCCGCAAGGAAACATCAGATCTGCACAACTCATGGTTTTTTGGTCTTCGGGGAGTATGGGGAACATGAATATGTGATTGTTTTTCGAATTTGAGATCTTTCTGCAATGGGCACTTTTCATACTATAAGCAGTTTTTCCTAACAAATGCAAGATATAACATGGGCTATCTCCGCAAGGAAACATGAGATCTGCAAAAGTTATGGTTTTTTGTTCTTCGGGGAGGATGGGGAACATGAATATGTGTTTGTTTTTCGAATTTGACCTCTATCTGTAATGAGCACTTTTCATGCTCTAAGCAGTTTTTCCTAACAAATGCAAGATATAACATTGGCTATCTCCGCAAGGAAACATCAGATCTGCACAACTCATGGTTTTTTGGTCTTCGGGGAGGATGGGGAACATGAATATGTGATTGTTTTTCGAATTTGAGCTCTTTCTGCAATGGGCACTTTTCATGCTATAAGCAGTTTTTCCTAACAAATGCAAGATATAACATGGGATATCTCCGCAAGGAAACATGAGATCTGCAAAAGTTATGGTTTTTTGGTCTTCGGGGAGGATGGGGAACATGAATATGTGTTTGTTTTTCGAATTTGACCTCTATCTGAAATTAGCACTTTTCATGCTCTAAGCAGTTTTTCCTAACAAATGCAAGATATAACATTGGCTATCTCCGCAAGGAAACATCAGATCTGCACAACTCATGGTTTTTTGGTCTTCGGGGAGGATGGGGAACATGAATATGTGTTTGTTTTTCGAATATGACCTCTATCTGAAATTAGCACTTTTCATGCTATAAGCACTTTTTCCTAACAAATGCAAGATATAACATGGGATATCTCCGCAAGGAAACATGAGATCTGCAAAAGTTATGGTTTTTTGGTCTTCAGGGAGGATGGGGAACATGAATATGTTTTTGTTTTTCGAATTTGAGCTCTATCTGAAATGAGCACTTTTCATGCTCTAAGCAGTTTTTCCTAACAAATGCAAGATATAACATTGGCTATCTCCGCAAGGAAACATCAGATCTGCACAACTCATGGTTTTTTGGTCTTCGGGGAGTATGGGGAACATGAATATGTGATTGTTTTTCGAATTTGAGATCTTTCTGCAATGGGCACTTTTCATACTATAAGCAGTTTTTCCTAACAAATGCAAGATATAACATGGGCTATCTCCGCAAGGAAACATGAGATCTGCAAAAGTTATGGTTTTTTGTTCTTCGGGGAGGATGGGGAACATGAATATGTGTTTGTTTTTCGAATTTGACCTCTATCTGTAATGAGCACTTTTCATGCTCTAAGCAGTTTTTCCTAACAAATGCAAGATATAACATTGGCTATCTCCGCAAGGAAACATCAGATCTGCACAACTCATGGTTTTTTGGTCTTCGGGGAGGATGGGGAACATGAATATGTGATTGTTTTTCGAATTTGAGCTCTTTCTGCAATGGGCACTTTTCATGCTATAAGCAGTTTTTCCTAACAAATGCAAGATATAACATGGGATATCTCCGCAAGGAAACATGAGATCTGCAAAAGTTATGGTTTTTTGGTCTTCGGGGAGGATGGGGAACATGAATATGTGTTTGTTTTTCGAATTTGACCTCTATCTGAAATTAGCACTTTTCATGCTCTAAGCAGTTTTTCCTAACAAATGCAAGATATAACATTGGCTATCTCCGCAAGGAAACATCAGATCTGCACAACTCATGGTTTTTTGGTCTTCGGGGAGGAGGGGGAACATGAATATGTGTTTGTTTTTCGAATTTGAGATCTTTCTGCAATGGGCACTTTTCATAATATAAGCAGTTTTTCCTAACAAATGCAAGATAAAACATTGGCAATCTCCGCAAGGAAACATCAGATCTGCACAACTCATGGTTTTTTGGTCTTCGGGGAGGCTGGGGAACATGAAAATGTGTTTGTTTTTCGAATTTGACCTCTATCTGAAATGGGCACTTTTCATGCTATAAGCAGTTTTTCCTAACAAATGCAAGATATAACATGGGCTATCTCCGCAAGGAAACATGAGATCTGCAAAAGTTATGGTTTTTTGGTCTTCGGGGAGGATGGGGAACATGAATATGTGTTTGTTTTTCGAATTTGACCTCTATCTGAAATGAGCACTTTTCATGCTCTAAGCAGTTTTTCCTAACAAATGCAAGATATAACATTGGCTATCTCCGCAAAGGAAACATCAGATCTGCACAACTCATGGTTTTTTGGTCTTCGGGGAGGAGGGGGAACATGAATATGTGTTTGTTTTTCGAATTTGAGCTCTTTCTGCAATGGGCACTTTTCATACTATAAGCAGTTTTTCCTAACAAATGCAAGATATAACATGGGCTATCTCCGCAAGGAAACATGAGATCTGCAAACGTTATGGTTTTTTGGTCTTCGGGGAGGATGGGGAACATGAATATGTTTTTGTTTTTCGAATTTGAGCTCTATCTGAAACGAGCACTTTTCATGCTCTAAGCAGTTTTTCCTAACAAAAGCAAGATATAACATTGGCTATCTCCGCAAGGAAACATCAGATCTGCACAACTCATGGTTTTTTGGTCTTCGGGGAGGATGGGGAACATGAATATGTGATTGTTTTTCGAATTTGAGCTCTTTCTGCAATGGGCACTTTTCATGCTATAAGCAGTTTTTCCTAACAAATGCAAGATATAACATTGGCTATCTCCGCAAGGAAACATCAGATCTGCACAACTCATGGTTTTTTGGTCTTCGGGGAGGATGGGGAACATGAATATGTGATTGTTTTTCGAATTTGAGCTCTTTCTGCAATGGGCACTTTTCATACTATAAGCAGTTTTTCCTAACAAATGCAAGATATAACATGGGCTATCTCCGCAAGGAAACATGAGATCTGCAAAAGTTATGGTTTTTTGTTCTTCGGGGAGGATGGGGAACATGAATATGTGTTTGTTTTTCGAATTTGACCTCTATCTGAAATGAGCACTTTTCATGCTCTAAGCAGTTTTTCCTAACAAATGCAAGATATAACATTGGCTATCTCCGCAAGGAAACATCAGATCTGCACAACTCATGGTTTTTTGGTCTTCGGGGAGGATGGGGAACATGAATATGTGATTGTTTTTCGAATTTGAGCTCTTTCTGCAATGGGCACTTTTCATGCTATAAGCAGTTTTTCCTAACAAATGCAAGATATAACATTGGCTATCTCCGCAAGGAAACATCAGATCTGCACAACTCATGGTTTTTTGGTCTTCGGGGAGGATGGGGAACATGAAAATGTGTTTGTTTTTCGAATTTGACCTCTATCTGAAATGGGCACTTTTCATGCTATAAGCAGTTTTTCCTAACAAATGCAAGATATAACATGGGATATCTCCGCAAGGAAACATGAGATCTGCAAAAGTTATGGTTTTTTGGTCTTCGGGGAGGATGGGGAACATGAATATGTGTTTGTTTTTCGAATATGACCTCTATCTGAAATTAGCACTTTTCATGCTCTAAGCAGTTTTTCCTAACAAATGCAAGATATAACATTGGCTATCTCCGCAAGGAAACATCAGATCTGCACAACTCATGGTTTTTTGGTCTTCGGGGAGGAGGGGGAACATGAATATGTGTTTGTTTTTCGAATTTGAGATCTTTCTGCAATGGGCACTTTTCATAATATAAGCAGTTTTTCCTAACAAATGCAAGATATAACATTGGCAATCTCCGCAAGGAAACATCAGATCTGCACAACTCATGGTTTTTTGGTCTTCGGGGAGGCTGTGGAACATGAAAATGTGTTTGTTTTTCGAATTTGACCTCTATCTGAAATGGGCACTTTTCATGCTATAAGCAGTTTTTCCTAACAAATGCAAGATATAACATGGGCTATCTCCGCAAGGAAACATGAGATCTGCAAACGTTATGGTTTTTTGGTCTTCGGGGAGGATGGGGAACATGAATATGTTTTTGTTTTTCGAATTTGAGCTCTTTCTGCAATGGGCACTTTTCATGCTATAAGCACTTTTTCCTAACAAATGCAAGATATAACATGGGATATCTCCGCAAGGAAACATGAGATCTGCAAAAGTTATGGTTTTTTGGTCTTCAGGGAGGATGGGGAACATGAATATGTTTTTGTTTTTCGAATTTGAGCTCTATCTGAAATGAGCACTTTTCATGCTCTAAGCAGTTTTTCCTAACAAATGCAAGATATAACATTGGCTATCTCCGCAAGGAAACATCAGATCTGCACAACTCATGGTTTTTTGGTCTTCGGGGAGGATGGGGAACATGAATATGTGATTGTTTTTCGAATTTGAGATCTTTCTGCAATGGGCACTTTTCATACTATAAGCAGTTTTTCCTAACAAATGCAAGATATAACATGGGCTATCTCCGCAAGGAAACATGAGATCTGCAAAAGTTATGGTTTTTTGTTCTTCGGGGAGGATGGGGAACATGAATATGTGTTTGTTTTTCGAATTTGACCTCTATCTGAAATGAGCACTTTTCATGCTCTAAGCAGTTTTTCCTAACAAATGCAAGATATAACATTGGCTATCTCCGCAAGGAAACATCAGATCTGCACAACTCATGGTTTTTTGGTCTTCGGGGAGGATGGGGAACATGAATATGTGATTGTTTTTCGAATTTGAGCTCTTTCTGCAATGGGCACTTTTCATGCTATAAGCAGTTTTTCCTAACAAATGCAAGATATAACATTGGCTATCTCCGCAAGGAAACATCAGATCTGCACAACTCATGGTTTTTTGGTCTTCGGGGAGGATGGGGAACATGAATATGTGATTGTTTTTCGAATTTGAGCTCTTTCTGCAATGGGCACTTTTCATACTATAAGAAGTTTTTCCTAACAAATGCAAGATATAACATGGGCTATCTCCGCAAGGAAACATGAGATCTGCAAAAGTTATGGTTTTTTGTTCTTCGGGGAGGATGGGGAACATGAATATGTGTTTGTTTTTCGAATTTGAGCTCTATCTGAAATAAGCACTTTTCATGCTCTAAGCAGTTTTTCCTAACAAATGCAAGATATAACATTGGCTATCTCCGCAAGGAAACATCAGATCTGCACAACTCATGGTTTTTTGGTCTTCGGGGAGGATGGGGAACATGAATATGTGATTGTTTTTCGAATTTGAGATCTTTCTGCAATGGGCACTTTTCATACTATAAGCAGTTTTTCCTAACAAATGCAAGATATAACATGGGCTATCTCCGCAAGGAAACATGAGATCTGCAAACGTTATGGTTTTTTGTTCTTCGGGGAGGATGGGGAACATGAATATGTGTTTGTTTTTCGAATTTGACCTCTATCTGAAATGAGCACTTTTCATGCTCTAAGCAGTTTTTCCTAACAAATGCAAGATATAACATTGGCTATCTCCGCAAGGAAACATCAGATCTGCACAACTCATGGTTTTTTGGTCTTCGGGGAGGAGGGGGAACATGAATATGTGTTTGTTTTTCGAATTTGAGATCTTTCTGCAATGGGCACTTTTCATAATATAAGCAGTTTTTCCTAACAAATGCAAGATATAACATTGGCTATCTCCGCAAGGAAACATCAGATCTGCACAACTCATGGTTTTTTGGTCTTCGGGGAGGAGGGGGAACATGAATATGTGTTTGTTTTTCGAATTTGAGCTCTTTCTGCAATGGGCACTTTTCATACAATAAGCAGTTTTTCCTAACAAATGCAAGATATAACATGGGCTATCTCCGCAAGGAAACATCAGATCTGCAAACGTTATGGTTTTTTGGTCTTCGGGGAGGATGGGGAACATGAATATGTTTTTGTTTTTCGAATTTGAGCTCTTTCTGCAATGGGCACTTTTCATGCTATAAGCACTTTTTCCTAACAAATGCAAGATATAACATGGGATATCTCCGCAAGGAAACATGAGATCTGCAAAAGTTATGGTTTTTTGGTCTTCAGGGAGGATGGGGAACATGAATATGTTTTTGTTTTTCAAATTTGAGCTCTATCTGAAATGAGCACTTTTCATGCTCTAAGCAGTTTTTCCTAACAAATGCAAGATATAACATTGGCTATCTCCGCAAGGAAACATCAGATCTGCACAACTCATGGTTTTTTGGTCTTCGGGGAGTATGGGGAACATGAATATGTGATTGTTTTTCGAATTTGAGATCTTTCTGCAATGGGCACTTTTCATACTATAAGCAGTTTTTCCTAACAAATGCAAGATATAACATGGGCTATCTCCGCAAGGAAACATGAGATCTGCAAAAGTTATGGTTTTTTGTTCTTCGGGGAGGATGGGGAACATGAATATGTGTTTGTTTTTCGAATTTGACCTCTATCTGTAATGAGCACTTTTCATGCTCTAAGCAGTTTTTCCTAACAAATGCAAGATATAACATTGGCTATCTCCGCAAGGAAACATCAGATCTGCACAACTCATGGTTTTTTGGTCTTCGGGGAGGATGGGGAACATGAATATGTGATTGTTTTTCGAATTTGAGCTCTTTCTGCAATGGGCACTTTTCATGCTATAAGCAGTTTTTCCTAACAAATGCAAGATATAACATGGGATATCTCCGCAAGGAAACATCAGATCTGCACAACTCATGGTTTTTTGGTCTTCGGGGAGGCTGGGGAACATGAAAATGTGTTTGTTTTTCGAATTTGACCTCTATCTGAAATGGGCACTTATCATGCTATAAGCAGTTTTTCCTAACAAATGCAAGATATAACATGGGCTATCTCCGCAAGGAAACATGAGATCTGCAAAAGTTATGGTTTTTTGGTCTTCGGGGAGGATGGGGAACATGAATATGTGTTTGTTTTTCGAATTTGACCTCTATCTGAAATGAGCACTTTTCATGCTCTAAGCAGTTTTTCCTAACAAATGCAAGATATAACATTGGCTATCTCCGCAAAGGAAACATCAGATCTGCACAACTCATGGTTTTTTGGTCTTTGGGGAGGAGGGGGAACATGAATATGTGTTTGTTTTTCGAATTTGAGATCTTTCTGCAATGGGCACTTTTCATACTATAAGCAGTTTTTCCTAACAAATGCAAGATATAACATGGGCTATCTCCGCAAGGAAACATGAGATCTGCAAACGTTATGGTTTTTTGGTCTTCGGGGAGGATGGGGAACATGAATATGTTTTTGTTTTTCGAATTTGAGCTCTATCTGAAATGAGCACTTTTCATGCTCTAAGCAGTTTTTCCTAACAAAAGCAAGATATAACATTGGCTATCTCCGCAAGGAAACATCAGATCTGCACAACTCATGGTTTTTTGGTCTTCGGGGAGGATGGGGAACATGAATATGTGATTGTTTTTCGAATTTGAGCTCTTTCTGCAATGGGCACTTTTCATGCTCTAAGCAGTTTTTCCTAACAAATGCAAGATATAACATTGGCTATCTCCGCAAGGAAACATCAGATCTGCACAACTCATGGTTTTTTGGTCTTCGGGGAGGATGGGGAACATGAATATGTGATTGTTTTTCGAATTTGAGCTCTTTCTGCAATGGGCACTTTTCATGCTATAAGCAGTTTTTCCTAACAAATGCAAGATATAACATTGGCTATCTCCGCAAGGAAACATCAGATCTGCACAACTCATGGTTTTTTGGTCTTCGGGGAGGATGGGGAACATGAAAATGTGTTTGTTTTTCGAATTTGACCTCTATCTGAAATGGGCACTTTTCATGCTATAAGCAGTTTTTCCTAACAAATGCAAGATATAACATGGGATATCTCCGCAAGGAAACATGAGATCTGCAAAAGTTATGGTTTTTTGGTCTTCGGGGAGGATGGGGAACATGAATATGTGTTTGTTTTTCGAATATGACCTCTATCTGAAATTAGCACTTTTCATGCTCTAAGCAGTTTTTCCTAACAAATGCAAGATATAACATTGGCTATCTCCGCAAGGAAACATCAGATCTGCACAACTCATGGTTTTTTGGTCTTCGGGGAGGATGGGGAACATGAATATGTGTTTGTTTTTCGAATATGACCTCTATCTGAAATTAGCACTTTTCATGCTATAAGCACTTTTTCCTAACAAATGCAAGATATAACATGGGATATCTCCGCAAGGAAACATGAGATCTGCAAAAGTTATGGTTTTTTGGTCTTCAGGGAGGATGGGGAACATGAATATGTTTTTGTTTTTCGAATTTGAGCTCTATCTGAAATGAGCACTTTTCATGCTCTAAGCAGTTTTTCCTAACAAATGCAAGATATAACATTGGCTATCTCCGCAAGGAAACATCAGATCTGCACAACTCATGGTTTTTTGGTCTTCGGGGAGGATGGGGAACATGAATATGTGATTGTTTTTAGAATTTGAGCTCTTTCTGCAATGGGCACTTTTCATACTATAAGCAGTTTTTCCTAACAAATGCAAGATATAACATGGGCTATCTCCGCAAGGAAACATGAGATCTGCAAAAGTTATGGTTTTTTGTTCTTCGGGGAGGATGGGGAACATGAATATGTGTTTGTTTTTCGAATTTGACCTCTATCTGAAATGAGCACTTTTCATGCTCTAAGCAGTTTTTCCTAACAAATGCAAGATATAACATTGGCTATCTCCGCAAGGAAACATCAGATCTGCACAACTCATGGTTTTTTGGTCTTCGGGGAGGATGGGGAACATGAATATGTGATTGTTTTTCGAATTTGAGCTCTTTCTGCAATGGGCACTTTTCATGCTATAAGCAGTTTTTCCTAACAAATGCAAGATATAACATTGGCTATCTCCGCAAGGAAACATCAGATCTGCACAACTCATGGTTTTTTGGTCTTCGGGGAGGATGGGGAACATGAAAATGTGTTTGTTTTTCGAATTTGACCTCTATCTGAAATGGGCACTTTTCATGCTATAAGCAGTTTTTCCTAACAAATGCAAGATATAACATGGGATATCTCCGCAAGGAAACATGAGATCTGCAAAAGTTATGGTTTTTTGGTCTTCGGGGAGGATGGGGAACATGAATATGTGTTTGTTTTTCGAATATGACCTCTATCTGAAATGAGCACTTTTCATGCTCTAAGCAGTTTTTCCTAACAAATGCAAGATATAACATTGGCTATCTCCGCAAGGAAACATCAGATCTGCACAACTCATGGTTTTTTGGTCTTCGGGGAGGATGGGGAACATGAATATGTGTTTGTTTTTCGAATATGACCTCTATCTGAAATTAGCACTTTTCATGCTATAAGCACTTTTTCCTAACAAATGCAAGATATAACATGGGATATCTCCGCAAGGAAACATGAGATCTGCAAAAGTTATGGTTTTTTGGTCTTCAGGGAGGATGGGGAACATGAATATGTTTTTGTTTTTCGAATTTGAGCTCTATCTGAAATGAGCACTTTTCATGCTCTAAGCAGTTTTTCCTAACAAATGCAAGATATAACATTGGCTATCTCCGCAAGGAAACATCAGAACTGCACAACTCATGGTTTTTTGGTCTTCGGGGAGGATGGGGAACATGAATATGTGATTGTTTTTCGAATTTGAGATCTTTCTGCAATGGGCACTTTTCATACTATAAGCAGTTTTTCCTAACAAATGCAAGATATAACATGGGCTATCTCCGCAAGGAAACATGAGATCTGCAAAAGTTATGGTTTTTTGTTCTTCGGGGAGGATGGGGAACATGAATATGTGTTTGTTTTTCGAATTTGACCTCTATCTGAAATGAGCACTTTTCATGCTCTAAGCAGTTTTTCCTAACAAATGCAAGATATAACATTGGCTATCTCCGCAAGGAAACATCAGATCTGCACAACTCATGGTTTTTTGGTCTTCGGGGAGGATGGGGAACATGAATATGTGATTGTTTTTCGAATTTGAGCTCTTTCTGCAATGGGCACTTTTCATGCTATAAGCAGTTTTTCCTAACAAATGCAAGATATAACATTGGCTATCTCCGCAAGGAAACATCAGATCTGCACAACTCATGGTTTTTTGGTCTTCGGGGAGGATGGGGAACATGAATATGTGATTGTTTTTCGAATTTGAGCTCTTTCTGCAATGGGCACTTTTCATACTATAAGCAGTTTTTCCTAACAAATGCAAGATATAACATTGGCTATCTCCGCAAGGAAACATCAGATCTGCACAACTCATGGTTTTTTGGTCTTCGGGGAGGATGGGGAACATGAAAATGTGTTTGTTTTTCAAATTTGACCTCTATCTGAAATGGGCACTTTTCATGCTATAAGCAGTTTTTCCTAACAAATGCAAGATATAACATGGGCTATCTCCGCAAGGAAACATGACATCTGCAAAAGTTATGGTTTTTTGGTCTTCGGGGAGGATGGGGAACATGAATATGTGTTTGTTTTTCGAATTTGACCTCTATCTGAAATGAGCACTTTTCATGCTATAAGCAGTTTTTCCTAACAAATGCAAGATATAACATTGGCTATCTCCGCAAAGGAAACATCAGATCTGCACAACTCATGGTTTTTTTGTCTTCGGGGAGGAGGGGGAACATGAATATGTGTTTGTTTTTCGAATTTGAGATCTTTCTGCAATGGGCACTTTTCATACTATAAGCAGTTTTTCCTAACAAATGCAAGATTTAACATTGGCTATCTCCGCAAGGAAACATCAGATCTGCACAACTCATGGTTTTTTTGTCTTCGGGGAGGAGGGGGAACATGAATATGTGTTTGTTTTTCGAATTTGAGCTCTTTCTGCAATGGGCACTTTTCATACTATAAGCAGTTTTTCCTAACAAATGCAAGATATAACATGGGCTATCTCCGCAAGGAAACATGAGATCTGCAAAAGTTATGGTTTTTTGTTCTTCGGGGAGGATGGGGAACATGAATATGTGTTTGTTTTTCGAATTTGAGCTCTATCTGAAATGAGCACTTTTCATGCTCTAAGCAGTTTTTCCTAACAAATGCAAGATATAACATTGGCTATCTCCGCAAGGAAACATCAGATCTGCACAACTCATGGTTTTTTGTTCTTCGGGGAGGATGGGGAACATGAATATGTGATTGTTTTTCGAATTTGAGCTCTTTCTGCAATGGGCACTTTTCATACTATAAGCAGTTTTTCCTAACAAATGCAAGATATAACATGGGCTATCTCCGCAAGGAAACATGAGATCTGCAAAAGTTATGGTTTTTTGTTCTTCGGGGAGGATGGGGAACATGAATATGTGTTTGTTTTTCGAATTTGACCTCTATCTGAAATGAGCACTTTTCATGCTCTAAGCAGTTTTTCCTAACAAATGCAAGATATAACATTGGCTATCTCCGCAAGGAAACATCAGATCTGCACAACTCATGGTTTTTTGGTCTTCGGGGAGGAGGGGGAACATGAATATGTGTTTGTTTTTCGAATTTGAGATCTTTCTGCAATGGGCACTTTTCATAATATAAGCAGTTTTTCCTAACAAATGCAAGATATAACATTGGCAATCTCCGCAAGGAAACATCAGATCTGCACAACTCATGGTTTTTTGGTCTTCGGGGAGGCTGGGGAACATGAAAATGTGTTTGTTTTTCGAATTTGACCTCTATCTGAAATGGGCACTTTTCATGCTATAAGCAGTTTTTCCTAACAAATGCAAGATATAACATGGGATATCTCCGCAAGGAAACATCAGATCTGCACAACTCATGGTTTTTTGGTCTTCGGGGAGGAGGGGGAACATGAATATGTGTTTGTTTTTCGAATTTGAGATCTTTCTGCAATGGGCACTTTTCATAATATAAGCAGTTTTTCCTAACAAATGCAAGATATAACATTGGCAATCTCCGCAAGGAAACATCAGATCTGCACAACTCATGGTTTTTTGGTCTTCGGGGAGGCTGGGGAACATGAAAATGTGTTTGTTTTTCGAATTTGACCTCTATCTGAAATGGGCACTTTTCATGCTATAAGCAGTTTTTCCTAACAAATGCAAGATATAACATGGGCTATCTCCGCAAGGAAACATGAGATCTGCAAACGTTATGGTTTTTTGGTCTTCGGGGAGGATGGGGAACATGAATATGTTTTTGTTTTTCGAATTTGAGCTCTTTCTGCAATGGGCACTTTTCATGCTATAAGCACTTTTTCCTAACAAATGCAAGATATAACATGGGATATCTCCGCAAGGAAACATCAGATCTGCACAACTCATGGTTTTTTGGTCTTCGGGGAGGAGGGGGAACATGAATATGTGTTTGTTTTTCGAATTTGAGATCTTTCTGCAATGGGCACTTTTCATAATATAAGCAGTTTTTCCTAACAAATGCAAGATATAACATTGGCTATCTCCGCAAGGAAACATCAGATCTGCACAACTCATGGTTTTTTGGTCTTCGGGGAGGATGGGGAACATGAATATGTGATTGTTTTTCGAATTTGAGATCTTTCTGCAATGGGCACTTTTCATACTATAAGCAGTTTTTCCTAACAAATGCAAGATATAACATGGGCTATCTCCGCAAGGAAACATGAGATCTGCAAACGTTATGGTTTTTTGTTCTTCGGGGAGGATGGGGAACATGAATATGTGTTTGTTTTTCGAATTTGAGCTCTATCTGAAATGAGCACTTTTCATGCTCTAAGCAGTTTTTCCTAACAAATGCAAGATATAACATTGGCTATCTCCGCAAGGAAACATCAGATCTGCACAACTCATGGTTTTTTGGTCTTCGGGGAGGATGGGGAACATGAATATGTGATTGTTTTTCGAATTTGAGATCTTTCTGCAATGGGCACTTTTCATACTATAAGCAGTTTTTCCTAACAAATGCAAGATATAACATGGGCTATCTCCGCAAGGAAACATGAGATCTGCAAAAGTTATGGTTTTTTGTTCTTCGGGGAGGATGGGGAACATGAATATGTGTTTGTTTTTCGAATTTGACCTCTATCTGAAATGAGCACTTTTCATGCTCTAAGCAGTTTTTCCTAACAAATGCAAGATATAACATTGGCTATCTCCGCAAGGAAACATCAGATCTGCACAACTCATGGTTTTTTGGTCTTCGGGGAGGAGGGGGAACATGAATATGTGTTTGTTTTTCGAATTTGAGATCTTTCTGCAATGGGCACTTTTCATAATATAAGCAGTTTTTCCTAACAAATGCAAGATATAACATTGGCAATCTCCGCAAGGAAACATCAGATCTGCTCAACTCATGGTTTTTTGGTCTTCGGGGAGGCTGGGGAACATGAAAATGTGTTTGTTTTTCGAATTTGACCTCTATCTGAAATGGGCACTTTTCATGCTATAAGCAGTTTTTCCTAACAAATGCAAGATATAACATGGGCTATCTCCGCAAGGAAACATCAGATCTGCACAACTCATGGTTTTTTGGTCTTCGGGGAGGAGGGGGAACATGAATATGTGTTTGTTTTTCGAATTTGAGATCTTTCTGCAATGGGCACTTTTCATAATATAAGCAGTTTTTCCTAACAAATGCAAGATATAACATTGGCAATCTCCGCAAGGAAACATCAGATCTGCACAACTCATGGTTTTTTGGTCTTCGGGGAGGCTGGGGAACATGTTAATGTGTTTGTTTTTCGAATTTGACCTCTATCTGAAATGGGCACTTTTCATGCTATAAGCAGTTTTTCCTAACAAATGCAAGATATAACATGGGCTATCTCCGCAAGGAAACATGAGATCTGCAAACGTTATGGTTTTTTGGTCTTCGGGGAGGATGGGGAACATGAATATGTTTTTGTTTTTCGAATTTGAGCTCTTTCTGCAATGGGCACTTTTCATGCTATAAGCACTTTTTCCTAACAAATGCAAGATATAACATGGGATATCTCCGCAAGGAAACATCAGATCTGCCCAACTCATGGTTTTTTGGTCTTCGGGGAGGATGGGGAACATGAATATGTGTTTGTTTTTCGAATTTGAGATCTTTCTGCAATGGGCACTTTTCATAATATAAGCAGTTTTTCCTAACAAATGCAAGATATAACATTGGCTATCTCCGCAAGGAAACATCAGATCTGCACAACTCATGGTTTTTTGGTCTTTGGGGAGGATGGGGAACATGAATATGTGATTGTTTTTCGAATTTGAGCTCTTTCTGCAATGGGCACTTTTCATACTATAAGCAGTTTTTCCTAACAAATGCAAGATATAACATGGGCTATCTCCGCAAGGAAACATGAGATCTGCAAAAGTTATGGTTTTTTGTTCTTCGGGGAGGATGGGGAACATGAATATGTGTTTGTTTTTCGAATTTGACCTCTATCTGAAATGAGCACTTTTCATGCTCTAAGCAGTTTTTCCTAACAAATGCAAGATATAACATTGGCTATCTCCGCAAGGAAACATCAGATCTGCACAACTCATGGTTTTTTGGTCTTCGGGGAGGATGGGGAACATGAATATGTGATTGTTTTTCGAATTTGAGATCTTTCTGCAATGGGCACTTTTCATACTATAAGCAGTTTTTCCTAACAAATGCAAGATATAACATGGGCTATCTCCGCAAGGAAACATGAGATCTGCAAAAGTTATGGTTTTTTGTTCTTCGGGGAGGATGGGGAACATGAATATGTGTTTGTTTTTCGAATTTGACCTCTATCTGAAATGAGCACTTTTCATGCTCTAAGCAGTTTTTCCTAACAAATGCAAGATATAACATTGGCTATCTCCGCAAGGAAACATCAGATCTGCACAACTCATGGTTTTTTGGTCTTCGGGGAGGATGGGGAACATGAATATGTGATTGTTTTTCGAATTTGAGCTCTTTCTGCAATGGGCACTTTTCATGCTATAAGCAGTTTTTCCTAACAAATGCAAGATATAACATTGGCTATCTCCGCAAGGAAACATCAGATCTGCACAACTCATGGTTTTTTGGTCTTCGGGGAGGATGGGGAACATGAAAATGTGTTTGTTTTTCGAATTTGACCTCTATCTGAAATGGGCACTTTTCATGCTATAAGCAGTTTTTCCTAACAAATGCAAGATATAACATGGGATATCTCCGCAAGGAAACATGAGATCTGCAAAAGTTATGGTTTTTTGGTCTTCGGGGAGGATGGGGAACATGAATATGTGTTTGTTTTTCGAATTTGTCGTCTCTGAAATTAGCACTTTTCATGCTCTAAGCAGTTTTTCCTAACAAATGCAAGATATAACATTGGCTATCTCCGCAAGGAAACATCAGATCTGCACAACTCATGGTTTTTTGGTCT
The DNA here is from genome assembly GCF_947247035.1 of Vipera ursinii. Classification (NCBI taxonomy): domain Eukaryota; kingdom Metazoa; phylum Chordata; class Lepidosauria; order Squamata; family Viperidae; genus Vipera; species Vipera ursinii. The sequence continues at coordinate 375,581 of NC_139519.1, read as the reverse complement.
TCGGGGAGGATGGGGAACATGAATATGTGTTTGTTTTTCGAATTTGAGATCTTTCTGCAATGGGCACTTTTCATACTATAAGCAGTTTTTCCTAACAAATGCAAGATTTAACATTGGCTATCTCCGCAAGGAAACATCAGATCTGCTCAACCCATGGTTTTTTGGTCTTCGGGGAGGAGGGGGAACATGAATATGTTTCTTTTTCGAATTTGAGCTCTATCTGAAATGAGCACTTTTCATGCTCTAAGCAGTTTTTCCTAACAAATGCAAGATATAACATTGGCTATCTCCGCAAGGAAACATGAGATCTGCACAACTCATGGTTTTTTGGTCTTCGGGGAGGATGGGGAACATGAATATGTGATTGTTTTTCGAATTTGAGCTCTTTCTGCAATGGGCACTTTTCATGCTATAAGCAGTTTTTCCTAACAAATGCAAGATATAACATTGGCTATCTCCGCAAGGAAACATCAGATCTGCACAACTCATGGTTTTTTGGTCTTCGGGGAGGAGGGGGAACATGAATATGTGTTTGTTTTTCGAATTTGAGATCTTTCTGCAATGGGCACTTTTCATAATATAAGCAGTTTTTCCTAACAAATGCAAGATATAACATTGGCAATCTCCGCAAGGAAACATCAGATCTGCACAACTCATGGTTTTTTGGTCTTCGGGGAGGCTGGGGAACATGAAAATCTGTTTGTTTTTTGAATTTGACCTCTATCTGAAATGGGCACTTTTCATGCTATAAGCAGTTTTTCCTAACAAATGCAAGATATAACATGGGCTATCTCCGCAAGGAAACATGAGATCTGCAAACGTTATGGTTTTTTGGTCTTCGGGGAGGATGGGGAACATGAATATGTGATTGTTTTTAGAATTTGAGATCTTTCTGCAATGGGCACTTTTCATACTATAAGCAGTTTTTCCTAACAAATGCAAGATATAACATGGGCTATCTCCGCAAGGAAACATGAGATCTGCAAAAGTTATGGTTTTTTGTTCTTCGGGGAGGATGGGGAACATGAATATGTGTTTGTTTTTCGAATTTGACCTCTATCTGAAATGAGCACTTTTCATGCTCTAAGCAGTTTTTCCTAACAAATGCAAGATATAACATTGGCTATCTCCGCAAGGAAACATCAGATCTGCACAACTCATGGTTTTTTGGTCTTCGGGGAGGATGGGGAACATGAATATGTGATTGTTTTTCGAATTTGAGCTCTTTCTGCAATGGGCACTTTTCATGCTATAAGCAGTTTTTCCTAACAAATGCAAGATATAACATTGGCTATCTCCGCAAGGAAACATCAGATCTGCACAACTCATGGTTTTTTGGTCTTCGGGGAGGATGGGGAACATGAAAATGTGTTTGTTTTTCGAATTTGACCTCTATCTGAAATGGGCACTTTTCATGCTATAAGCAGTTTTTCCTAACAAATGCAAGATATAACATGGGATATCTCCGCAAGGAAACATGAGATCTGCAAAAGTTATGGTTTTTTGGTCTTCGGGGAGGATGGGGAACATGAATATGTGTTTGTTTTTCGAATTTGTCGTCTCTGAAATTAGCACTTTTCATGCTCTAAGCAGTTTTTCCTAACAAATGCAAGATATAACATTGGCTATCTCCGCAAGGAAACATCAGATCTGCACAACTCATGGTTTTTTGGTCTTCGGGGAGGATGGGGAACATGAATATGTGTTTGTTTTTCGAATTTGAGATCTTTCTGCAATGGGCACTTTTCATACTATAAGCAGTTTTTCCTAACAAATGCAAGATTTAACATTGGCTATCTCCGCAAGGAAACATCAGATCTGCTCAACCCATGGTTTTTTGGTCTTCGGGGAGGAGGGGGAACATGAATATGTTTCTTTTTCGAATTTGAGCTCTATCTGAAATGAGCACTTTTCATGCTCTAAGCAGTTTTTCCTAACAAATGCAAGATATAACATTGGCTATCTCCGCAAGGAAACATGAGATCTGCACAACTCATGGTTTTTTGGTCTTCGGGGAGGATGGGGAACATGAATATGTGATTGTTTTTCGAATTTGAGCTCTTTCTGCAATGGGCACTTTTCATGCTATAAGCAGTTTTTCCTAACAAATGCAAGATATAACATTGGCTATCTCCGCAAGGAAACATCAGATCTGCACAACTCATGGTTTTTTGGTCTTCGGGGAGGAGGGGGAACATGAATATGTGTTTGTTTTTCGAATTTGAGATCTTTCTGCAATGGGCACTTTTCATAATATAAGCAGTTTTTCCTAACAAATGCAAGATATAACATTGGCAATCTCCGCAAGGAAACTTCAGATCTGCACAACTCATGGTTTTTTGGTCTTCGGGGAGGCTGGGGAACATGAAAATCTGTTTGTTTTTTGAATTTGACCTCTATCTGAAATGGGCACTTTTCATGCTATAAGCAGTTTTTCCTAACAAATGCAAGATATAACATGGGCTATCTCCGCAAGGAAACATGAGATCTGCAAACGTTATGGTTTTTTGGTCTTCGGGGAGGATGGGGAACATGAATATGTTTTTGTTTTTCGAATTTTAGCTCTATCTGAAATGAGCACTTTTCATGCTCTAAGCAGTTTTTCCTAACAAATGCATGATATAACATTGGCTATCTCCGCAAGGAAACATCAGATCTGCACAACTCATGGTTTTTTGGTCTTCGGGGAGGATGGGGAACATGAATATGTGATTGTTTTTAGAATTTGAGATCTTTCTGCAATGGGCACTTTTCATACTATAAGCAGTTTTTCCTAACAAATGCAAGATATAACATGGGCTATCTCCGCAAGGAAACATGAGATCTGCAAAAGTTATGGTTTTTTGTTCTTCGGGGAGGATGGGGAACATGAATATGTGTTTGTTTTTCGAATTTGAGCTCTTTCTGCAATGGGCACTTTTCATGCTATAAGCAGTTTTTCCTAACAAATGCAAGATATAACATTGGCTATCTCCGCAAGGAAACATCAGATCTGCACAACTCATGGTTTTTTGGTCTTCGGGGAGGATGGGGAACATGAAAATGTGTTTGTTTTTCGAATTTGACCTCTATCTGAAATGGGCACTTTTCATGCTATAAGCAGTTTTTCCTAACAAATGCAAGATATAACATGGGATATCTCCGCAAGGAAACATGAGATCTGCAAAAGTTATGGTTTTTTGGTCTTCGGGGAGGATGGGGAACACGAATATGTGTTTGTTTTTCGAATTTGACCTCTATCTGAAATTAGCACTTTTCATGCTCTAAGCAGTTTTTCCTAACAAATGCAAGATATAACATTGGCTATCTCCGCAAGGAAACATCAGATCTGCACAACTCATGGTTTTTTGGTCTTCGGGGAGGAGGGGGAACATGAATATGTGTTTGTTTTTCGAATTTGAGATCTTTCTGCAATGGGCACTTTTCATAATATAAGCAGTTTTTCCTAACAAATGCAAGATATAACATTGGCAATCTCCGCAAGGAAACATCAGATCTGCACAACTCATGGTTTTTTGGTCTTCGGGGAGGCTGGGGAACATGAAAATCTGTTTGTTTTTTGAATTTGACCTCTATCTGAAATGGGCACTTTTCATGCTATAAGCAGTTTTTCCTAACAAATGCAAGATATAACATGGGCTATCTCCGCAAGGAAACATGACATCTGCAAAAGTTATGGTTTTTTGGTCTTCGGGGAGGATGGGGAACATGAATATGTGTTTGTTTTTCGAATTTGTCGTCTCTGAAATTAGCACTTTTCATGCTCTAAGCAGTTTTTCCTAACAAATGCAAGATATAACATTGGCTATCTCCGCAAGGAAACATCAGATCTGCACAACTCATGGTTTTTTGGTCTTCGGGGAGGATGGGGAACATGAATATGTGTTTGTTTTTCGAATTTGAGATCTTTCTGCAATGGGCACTTTTCATACTATAAGCAGTTTTTCCTAACAAATGCAAGATTTAACATTGGCTATCTCCGCAAGGAAACATCAGATCTGCTCAACCCATGGTTTTTTGGTCTTCGGGGAGGAGGGGGAACATGAATATGTTTCTTTTTCGAATTTGAGCTCTATCTGAAATGAGCACTTTTCATGCTCTAAGCAGTTTTTCCTAACAAATGCAAGATATAACATTGGCTATCTCCGCAAGGAAACATGAGATCTGCACAACTCATGGTTTTTTGGTCTTCGGGGAGGATGGGGAACATGAATATGTGATTGTTTTTCGAATTTGAGCTCTTTCTGCAATGGGCACTTTTCATGCTATAAGCAGTTTTTCCTAACAAATGCAAGATATAACATTGGCTATCTCCGCAAGGAAACATCAGATCTGCACAACTCATGGTTTTTTGGTCTTCGGGGAGGAGGGGGAACATGAATATGTGTTTGTTTTTCGAATTTGAGATCTTTCTGCAATGGGCACTTTTCATAATATAAGCAGTTTTTCCTAACAAATGCAAGATATAACATTGGCAATCTCCGCAAGGAAACATCAGATCTGCACAACTTATGGTTTTTTGGTCTTCGGGGAGGCTGGGGAACATGAAAATCTGTTTGTTTTTTGAATTTGACCTCTATCTGAAATGGGCACTTTTCATGCTATAAGCAGTTTTTCCTAACAAATGCAAGATATAACATGGGCTATCTCCGCAAGGAAACATGAGATCTGCAAACGTTATGGTTTTTTGGTCTTCGGGGAGGATGGGGAACATGAATATGTTTTTGTTTTTCGAATTTGAGCTCTATCTGAAATGAGCACTTTTCATGCTCTAAGCAGTTTTTCCTAACAAATGCAAGATATAACATTGGCTATCTCCGCAAGGAAACATCAGATCTGCACAACTCATGGTTTTTTGGTCTTCGGGGAGGATGGGGAACATGAATATGTGATTGTTTTTAGAATTTGAGATCTTTCTGCAATGGGCACTTTTCATACTATAAGCAGTTTTTCCTAACAAATGCAAGATATAACATGGGCTATCTCCGCAAGGAAACATGAGATCTGCAAAAGTTATGGTTTTTTGTTCTTCGGGGAGGATGGGGAACATGAATATGTGTTTGTTTTTCGAATTTGAGCTCTTTCTGCAATGGGCACTTTTCATGCTATAAGCAGTTTTTCCTAACAAATGCAAGATATAACATTGGCTATCTCCGCAAGGAAACATCAGATCTGCACAACTCATGGTTTTTTGGTCTTCGGGGAGGATGGGGAACATGAAAATGTGTTTGTTTTTCGAATTTGACCTCTATCTGAAATGGGCACTTTTCATGCTATAAGCAGTTTTTCCTAACAAATGCAAGATATAACATGGGATATCTCCGCAAGGAAACATGAGATCTGCAAAAGTTATGGTTTTTTGGTCTTCGGGGAGGATGGGGAACATGAATATGTGTTTGTTTTTCGAATTTGATCTCTATCTGAAATTAGCACTTTTCATGCTCTAAGCAGTTTTTCCTAACAAATGCAACATATAACATTGGCTATCTCCGCAAGGAAACATCAGATCTGCACAACTCATGGTTTTTTGGTCTTCGGGGAGGATGGGGAACATGAATATGTGATTGTTTTTCGAATTTGAGATCTTTCTGCAATGGGCACTTTTCATACTATAAGCAGTTTTTCCTAACAAATGCAAGATATAACATGGGCTATCTCCGCAAGGAAACATGAGATCTGCAAAAGTTATGGTTTTTTGTTCTTCGGGGAGGATGGGGAACATGAATATGTGTTTGTTTTTCGAATTTGACCTCTATCTGAAATGAGCACTTTTCATGCTCTAAGCAGTTTTTCCTAACAAATGCAAGATATAACATTGGCTATCTCCTCAAGGAAACATGAGATCTGCACAACTCATGGTTTTTTGGTCTTCGGGGAGGATGGGGAACATGAATATGTGTTTGTTTTTCGAATTTGTCGTCTCTGAAATTAGCACTTTTCATGCTCTAAGCAGTTTTTCCTAACAAATGCAAGATATAACATTGGCTATCTCCGCAAGGAAACATCAGATCTGCACAACTCATGGTTTTTTGGTCTTCGGGGAGGATGGGGAACATGAATATGTGTTTGTTTTTCGAATTTGAGATCTTTCTGCAATGGGCACTTTTCATACTATAAGCAGTTTTTCCTAACAAATGCAAGATTTAACATTGGCTATCTCCGCAAGGAAACATCAGATCTGCTCAATCCATGGTTTTTTGGTCTTCGGGGAGGAGGGGGAACATGAATATGTTTCTTTTTCGAATTTGAGCTCTATCTGAAATGAGCACTTTTCATGCTCTAAGCAGTTTTTCCTAACAAATGCAAGATATAACATTGGCTATCTCCGCAAGGAAACATGAGATCTGCACAACTCATGGTTTTTTGGTCTTCGGGGAGGATGGGGAACATGAATATGTGATTGTTTTTCGAATTTGAGCTCTTTCTGCAATGGGCACTTTTCATACTATAAGCAGTTTTTCCTAACAAATGCAAGATATAACATTGGCAATCTCCGCAAGGAAACATCAGATCTGCACAACTCATGGTTTTTTGGTCTTCGGGGAGGAGGGGGAACATGAATATGTGTTTGTTTTTCGAATTTGAGATCTTTCTGCAATGGGCACTTTTCATAATATAAGCAGTTTTTCCTAACAAATGCAAGATATAACATTGGCAATCTCCGCAAGGAAACATCAGATCTGCACAACTCATGGTTTTTTGGTCTTCGGGGAGGCTGGGGAACATGAAAATCTGTTTGTTTTTTGAATTTGACCTCTATCTGAAATGGGCACTTTTCATGCTATAAGCAGTTTTTCCTAACAAATGCAAGATATAACATGGGCTATCTCCGCAAGGAAACATGAGATCTGCAAACGTTATGGTTTTTTGGTCTTCGGGGAGGATGGGGAACATGAATATGTTTTTGTTTTTCGAATTTGAGCTCTATCTGAAATGAGCACTTTTCATGCTCTAAGCAGTTTTTCCTAACAAATGCAAGATATAACATTGGCTATCTCCGCAAGGAAACATCAGATCTGCACAACTCATGGTTTTTTGGTCTTCGGGGAGGATGGGGAACATGAATATGTGATTGTTTTTAGAATTTGAGATCTTTCTGCAATGGGCACTTTTCATACTATAAGCAGTTTTTCCTAACAAATGCAAGATATAACATGGGCTATCTCCGCAAGGAAACATGAGATCTGCAAAAGTTATGGTTTTTTGTTCTTCGGGGAGGATGGGGAACATGAATATGTGTTTGTTTTTCGAATTTGAGCTCTTTCTGCAATGGGCACTTTTCATGCTATAAGCAGTTTTTCCTAACAAATGCAAGATATAACATTGGCTATCTCCGCAAGGAAACATCAGATCTGCACAACTCATGGTTTTTTGGTCTTCGGGGAGGATGGGGAACATGAAAATGTGTTTGTTTTTCGAATTTGACCTCTATCTGAAATGGGCACTTTTCATGCTATAAGCAGTTTTTCCTAACAAATGCAAGATATAACATGGGATATCTCCGCAAGGAAACATGAGATCTGCAAAAGTTATGGTTTTTTGGTCTTCGGGGAGGATGGGGAACATGAATATGTGTTTGTTTTTCGAATTTGACCTCTATCTGAAATTAGCACTTTTCATGCTCTAAGCAGTTTTTCCTAACAAATGCAAGATATAACATTGGCAATCTCCGCAAGGAAACATCAGATCTGCACAACTCATGGTTTTTTGGTCTTCGGGGAGGCTGGGGAACATGAAAATCTGTTTGTTTTTTGAATTTGACCTCTATCTGAAATGGGCACTTTTCATGCTATAAGCAGTTTTTCCTAACAAATGCAAGATATAACATGGGCTATCTCCGCAAGGAAACATGACATCTGCAAAAGTTATGGTTTTTTGGTCTTCGGGGAGGATGGGGAACATGAATATGTGTTTGTTTTTCGAATTTGACCTCTATCTGAAATGAGCACTTTTCATGCTCTAAGCAGTTTTTCCTAACAAATGCAAGATATAACATTGGCTATCTCCGCAAGGAAACATCAGATCTGCACAACTCATGGTTTTTTGGTCTTCGGGGAGGATGGGGAACATGAAAATGTGTTTGTTTTTCGAATTTGACCTCTATCTGAAATGGGCACTTTTCATGCTATAAGCAGTTTTTCCTAACAAATGCAAGATATAACATGGGATATCTCCGCAAGGAAACATGAGATCTGCAAAAGTTATGGTTTTTTGGTCTTCGGGGAGGATGGGGAACATGAATATGTGTTTGTTTTTCGAATTTGATCTCTATCTGAAATTAGCACTTTTCATGCTCTAAGCAGTTTTTCCTAACAAATGCAACATATAACATTGGCTATCTCCGCAAGGAAACATCAGATCTGCACAACTCATGGTTTTTTGGTCTTCGGGGAGGATGGGGAACATGAATATGTGATTGTTTTTCGAATTTGAGATCTTTCTGCAATGGGCACTTTTCATACTATAAGCAGTTTTTCCTAACAAATGCAAGATATAACATGGGCTATCTCCGCAAGGAAACATGAGATCTGCAAAAGTTATGGTTTTTTGTTCTTCGGGGAGGATGGGGAACATGAATATGTGTTTGTTTTTCGAATTTGACCTCTATCTGAAATGAGCACTTTTCATGCTCTAAGCAGTTTTTCCTAACAAATGCAAGATATAACATTGGCTATCTCCTCAAGGAAACATGAGATCTGCACAACTCATGGTTTTTTGGTCTTCGGGGAGGATGGGGAACATGAATATGTGATTGTTTTTCGAATTTGAGCTCTTTCTGCAATGGGCACTTTTCATACTATAAGCAGTTTTTCCTAACAAATGCAAGATATAACATTGGCAATCTCCGCAAGGAAACATCAGATCTGCACAACTCATGGTTTTTTGGTCTTCGGGGAGGCTGGGGAACATGAAAATCTGTTTGTTTTTCGAATTTGACCTCTATCTGAAATGGGCACTTTTCATGCTATAAGCAGTTTTTCCTAACAAATGCAAGATATAACATGGGCTATCTCCGCAAGGAAACATGACATCTGCAAAAGTTATGGTTTTTTGGTCTTCGGGGAGGATGGGGAACATGAATATGTGTTTGTTTTTCGAATTTGACCTCTATCTGAAATGAGCACTTTTCATGCTCTAAGCAGTTTTTCCTAACAAATGCAAGATATAACATTGGCTATCTCCGCAAAGGAAACATCAGATCTGCACAACTCATGGTTTTTTTGTCTTCGGGGAGGAGGGGGAACATGAATATGTGTTTGTTTTTCGAATTTGAGATCTTTCTGCAATGGGCACTTTTCATACTATAAGCAGTTTTTCCTAACAAATGCAAGATTTAACATTGGCTATCTCCGCAAGGAAACATCAGATCTGCTCAACCCATGGTTTTTTGGTCTTCGGGGAGGAGGGGGAACATGAATATGTTTCTTTTTCGAATTTGAGCTCTTTCTGCAATGGGCACTTTTCATACTATAAGCAGTTTTTCCTAACAAATGCAAGATATAAAATGGGCTATCTCAGCAAGGAAACATGAGATCTGCAAAAGTTATGGTTTTTTGGTCTTCGGGGAGGATGGGGAACATGAATATGTGTTTGTTTTTCGAATTTGATCTCTATCTGAAATTAGCACTTTTCATGCTCTAAGCAGTTTTTCCTAACAAATGCAACATATAACATTGGCTATCTCCGCAAGGAAACATCAGATCTGCAAAAGTTATGGTTTTTTGTTCTTCGGGGAGGATGGGGAACATGAATATGTGTTTGTTTTTCGAATTTGACCTCTATCTGAAATGAGCACTTTTCATGCTCTAAGCAGTTTTTCCTAACAAATGCAAGATATAACATTGGCTATCTCCTCAAGGAAACATGAGATCTGCACAACTCATGGTTTTTTGGTCTTCGGGGAGGATGGGGAACATGAATATGTGATTGTTTTTCGAATTTGAGCTCTTTCTGCAATGGGCACTTTTCATACTATAAGCAGTTTTTCCTAACAAATGCAAGATATAACATTGGCAATCTCCGCAAGGAAACATCAGATCTGCACAACTCATGGTTTTTTGGTCTTCGGGGAGGAGGGGGAACATGAATATGTGTTTGTTTTTCGAATTTGAGATCTTTCTGCAATGGGCACTTTTCATAATATAAGCAGTTTTTCCTAACAAATGCAAGATATAACATTGGCAATCTCCGCAAGGAAACATCAGATCTGCACAACTCATGGTTTTTTGGTCTTCGGGGAGGCTGGGGAACATGAAAATCTGTTTGTTTTTTGAATTTGACCTCTATCTGAAATGGGCACTTTTCATGCTATAAGCAGTTTTTCCTAACAAATGCAAGATATAACATGGGCTATCTCCGCAAGGAAACATGACATCTGCAAAAGTTATGGTTTTTTGGTCTTCGGGGAGGATGGGGAACATGAATATGTGTTTGTTTTTCGAATTTGACCTCTATCTGAAATGAGCACTTTTCATGCTCTAAGCAGTTTTTCCTAACAAATGCAAGATATAACATTGGCTATCTCCGCAAAGGAAACATCAGATCTGCACAACTCATGGTTTTTTTGTCTTCGGGGAGGAGGGGGAACATGAATATGTGTTTGTTTTTCGAATTTGAGATCTTTCTGCAATGGGCACTTTTCATACTATAAGCAGTTTTTCCTAACAAATGCAAGATTTAACATTGGCTATCTCCGCAAGGAAACATCAGATCTGCTCAACCCATGGTTTTTTGGTCTTCTGGGAGGAGGGGGAACATGAATATGTTTCTTTTTCGAATTTGAGCTCTTTCTGCAATGGGCACTTTTCATACTATAAGCAGTTTTTCCTAACAAATGCAAGATATAACATGGGCTATCTCCGCAAGGAAACATGAGATCTGCAAACGTTATGGTTTTTTGGTCTTCGGGGAGGATGGGGAACATGAATATGTTTTTGTTTTTCGAATTTGAGCTCTATCTGAAATGAGCACTTTTCATGCTCTAAGCAGTTTTTCCTAACAAATGCAAGATATAACATTGGCTATCTCCGCAAGGAAACATCAGATCTGCACAACTCATGGTTTTTTGGTCTTCGGGGAGGATGGGGAACATGAATATGTGATTGTTTTTAGAATTTGAGATCTTTCTGCAATGGGCACTTTTCATACTATAAGCAGTTTTTCCTAACAAATGCAAGATATAACATGGGCTATCTCCGCAAGGAAACATGAGATCTGCAAAAGTTATGGTTTTTTGTTCTTCGGGGAGGATGGGGAACATGAATATGTGTTTGTTTTTCGAATTTGAGCTCTTTCTGCAATGGGCACTTTTCATGCTATAAGCAGTTTTTCCTAACAAATGCAAGATATAACATTGGCTATCTCCGCAAGGAAACATCAGATCTGCACAACTCATGGTTTTTTGGTCTTCGGGGAGGATGGGGAACATGAAAATGTGTTTGTTTTTCGAATTTGACCTCTATCTGAAATGGGCACTTTTCATGCTATAAGCAGTTTTTCCTAACAAATGCAAGATATAACATGGGATATCTCCGCAAGGAAACATGAGATCTGCAAAAGTTATGGTTTTTTGGTCTTCGGGGAGGATGGGGAACATGAATATGTGTTTGTTTTTCGAATTTGACCTCTATCTGAAATTAGCACTTTTCATGCTCTAAGCAGTTTTTCCTAACAAATGCAAGATATAACATTGGCTATCTCCGCAAGGAAACATCAGATCTGCACAACTCATGGTTTTTTGGTCTTCGGGGATTAGGGGGAACATGAATATGTGTTTGTTTTTCGAATTTGAGATCTTTCTGCAATGGGCACTTTTCATAATATAAGCAGTTTTTCCTAACAAATGCAAGATATAACATTGGCAATCTCCGCAAGGAAACATCAGATCTGCACAACTCATGGTTTTTTGGTCTTCGGGGAGGCTGGGGAACATGAAAATCTGTTTGTTTTTTGAATTTGACCTCTATCTGAAATGGGCACTTTTCATGCTATAAGCAGTTTTTCCTAACAAATGCAAGATATAACATGGGCTATCTCCGCAAGGAAACATGACATCTGCAAAAGTTATGGTTTTTTGGTCTTCGGGGAGGATGGGGAACATGAATATGTGTTTGTTTTTCGAATTTGACCTCTATCTGAAATGAGCACTTTTCATGCTCTAAGCAGTTTTTCCTAACAAATGCAAGATATAACATTGGCTATCTCCGCAAAGGATACATCAGATCTGCACAACTCATGGTTTTTTTGTCTTCGGGGAGGAGGGGGAACATGAATATGTGTTTGTTTTTCGAATTTGAGATCTTTCTGCAATGGGCACTTTTCATACTATAAGCAGTTTTTCCTAACAAATGCAAGATTTAACATTGGCTATCTCCGCAAGGAAACATCAGATCTGCTCAACCCATGGTTTTTTGGTCTTCGGGATGGAGGGGGAACATGAATATGTTTCTTTTTCGAATTTGAGCTCTTTCTGCAATGGGCACTTTTCATACTATAAGCAGTTTTTCCTAACAAATGCAAGATATAACATGGGCTATCTCCGCAAGGAAACATGAGATCTGCAAAAGTTATGGTTTTTTGTTCTTCGGGGAGGATGGGGAACATGAATATGTGTTTGTTTTTCGAATTTGAGCTCTTTCTGCAATGGGCACTTTTCATGCTATAAGCAGTTTTTCCTAACAAATGCAAGATATAACATTGGCTATCTCCGCAAGGAAACATCAGATCTGCACAACTCATGGTTTTTTGGTCTTTGGGGAGGATGGGGAACATGAAAATGTGTTTGTTTTTCGAATTTGACCTCTATCTGAAATGGGCACTTTTCATGCTATAAGCAGTTTTTCCTAACAAATGCAAGATATAACATGGGATATCTCCGCAAGGAAACATGAGATCTGCAAAAGTTATGGTTTTTTGGTCTTCGGGGAGGATGGGGAACATGAATATGTGTTTGTTTTTCGAATTTGACCTCTATCTGAAATTAGCACTTTTCATGCTCTAAGCAGTTTTTCCTAACAAATGCAAGATATAACATTGGCAATCTCCGCAAGGAAACATCAGATCTGCACAACTCATGGTTTTTTGGTCTTCGGGGAGGATGGGGAACATGAAAATGTGTTTGTTTTTCGAATTTGACCTCTATCTGAAATGGGCACTTTTCATGCTATAAGCAGTTTTTCCTAACAAATGCAAGATATAACATGGGATATCTCCGCAAGGAAACATGAGATCTGCAAAAGTTATGGTTTTTTGGTCTTCGGGGAGGATGGGGAACATGAATATGTGTTTGTTTTTCGAATTTGATCTCTATCTGAAATTAGCACTTTTCATGCTCTAAGCAGTTTTTCCTAACAAATGCAACATATAACATTGGCTATCTCCGCAAGGAAACATGAGATCTGCAAAAGTTATGGTTTTTTGTTCTTCGGGGAGGATGGGGAACATGAATATGTGTTTGTTTTTCGAATTTGAGCTCTTTCTGCAATGGGCACTTTTCATGCTATAAGCAGTTTTTCCTAACAAATGCAAGATATAACATTGGCTATCTCCGCAAGGAAACATCAGATCTGCACAACTCATGGTTTTTTGGTCTTCGGGGAGGATGGGGAACATGAAAATGTGTTTGTTTTTCGAATTTGACCTCTATCTGAAATGGGCACTTTTCATGCTATAAGCAGTTTTTCCTAACAAATGCAAGATATAACATGGGATATCTCCGCAAGGAAACATGAGATCTGCAAAAGTTATGGTTTTTTGGTCTTCGGGGAGGATGGGGAACATGAATATGTGATTGTTTTTCGAATTTGAGCTCTTTCTGCAATGGGCACTTTTCATGCTCTAAGCAGTTTTTCCTAACAAATGCAAGATATAACATTGGCTATCTCCGCAAGGAAACATCAGATCTGCACAACTCATGGTTTTTTGGTCTTCGGGGATTAGGGGGAACATGAATATGTGTTTGTTTTTCGAATTTGAGATCTTTCTGCAATGGGCACTTTTCATAATATAAGCAGTTTTTCCTAACAAATGCAAGATATAACATTGGCAATCTCCGCAAGGAAACATCAGATCTGCACAACTCATGGTTTTTTGGTCTTCGGGGAGGCTGGGGAACATGAAAATCTGTTTGTTTTTTGAATTTGACCTCTATCTGAAATGGGCACTTTTCATGCTATAAGCAGTTTTTCCTAACAAATGCAAGATATAACATGGGCTATCTCCGCAAGGAAACATGACATCTGCAAAAGTTATGGTTTTTTGGTCTTCGGGGAGGATGGGGAACATGAATATGTGTTTGTTTTTCGAATTTGACCTCTATCTGAAATGAGCACTTTTCATGCTCTAAGCAGTTTTTCCTAACAAATGCAAGATATAACATTGGCTATCTCCGCAAAGGAAACATCAGATCTGCACAACTCATGGTTTTTTTGTCTTCGGGGAGGAGGGGGAACATGAATATGTGTTTGTTTTTCGAATTTGAGATCTTTCTGCAATGGGCACTTTTCATACTATAAGCAGTTTTTCCTAACAAATGCAAGATTTAACATTGGCTATCTCCGCAAGGAAACATCAGATCTGCTCAACCCATGGTTTTTTGGTCTTCGGGATGGAGGGGGAACATGAATATGTTTCTTTTTCGAATTTGAGCTCTTTCTGCAATGGGCACTTTTCATACTATAAGCAGTTTTTCCTAACAAATGCAAGATATAACATGGGCTATCTCCGCAAGGAAACATGAGATCTGCAAACGTTATGGTTTTTTGGTCTTCGGGGAGGATGGGGAACATGAATATGTTTTTGTTTTTCGAATTTGAGCTCTATCTGAAATGAGCACTTTTCATGCTCTAAGCAGTTTTTCCTAACAAATGCAAGATATAACATTGGCTATCTCCGCAAGGAAACATGAGATCTGCACAACTCATGGTTTTTTGGTCTTCGGGGAGGATGGGGTACATGAATATGTGATTGTTTTTCGAATTTGAGATCTTTCTGCAATGGGCACTTTTCATACTATAAGCAGTTTTTCCTAACAAATGCAAGATATAACATGGGCTATCTCCGCAAGGAAACATGAGATCTGCAAAAGTTATGGTTTTTTGTTCTTCGGGGAGGATGGGGAACATGAATATGTGTTTGTTTTTCGAATTTGAGCTCTTTCTGCAATGGGCACTTTTCATGCTATAAGCAGTTTTTCCTAACAAATGCAAGATATAACATTGGCTATCTCCGCAAGGAAACATCAGATCTGCACAACTCATGGTTTTTTGGTCTTCGGGGAGGATGGGGAACATGAAAATGTGTTTGTTTTTCGAATTTGACCTCTATCTGAAATGGGCACTTTTCATGCTATAAGCAGTTTTTCCTAACAAATGCAAGATATAACATGGGATATCTCCGCAAGGAAACATGAGATCTGCAAAAGTTATGGTTTTTTGGTCTTCGGGGAGGATGGGGAAAATGAATATGTGTTTGTTTTTCGAATTTGACCTCTATCTGAAATTAGCACTTTTCATGCTCTAAGCAGTTTTTCCTAACAAATGCAAGATATAACATTGGCTATCTCCGCAAGGAAACATGAGATCTGCACAACTCATGGTTTTTTGGTCTTCGGGGATTAGGGGGAACATGAATATGTGTTTGTTTTTCGAATTTGAGATCTTTCTGCAATGGGCACTTTTCATAATATAAGCAGTTTTTCCTAACAAATGCAAGATATAACATTGGCAATCTCCGCAAGGAAACATCAGATCTGCACAACTCATGGTTTTTTGGTCTTCGGGGAGGCTGGGGAACATGAAAATCTGTTTGTTTTTTGAATTTGACCTCTATCTGAAATGGGCACTTTTCATGCTATAAGCAGTTTTTCCTAACAAATGCAAGATATAACATGGGCTATCTCCGCAAGGAAACATGACATCTGCAAAAGTTATGGTTTTTTGGTCTTCGGGGAGGATGGGGAACATGAATATGTGTTTGTTTTTCGAATTTGACCTCTATCTGAAATGAGCACTTTTCATGCTCTAAGCAGTTTTTCCTAACAAATGCAAGATATAACATTGGCTATCTCCGCAAAGGAAACATCAGATCTGCACAACTCATGGTTTTTTTGTCTTCGGGGAGGAGGGGGAACATGAATATGTGTTTGTTTTTCGAATTTGAGATCTTTCTGCAATGGGCACTTTTCATACTATAAGCAGTTTTTCCTAACAAATGCAAGATTTAACATTGGCTATCTCCGCAAGGAAACATCAGATCTGCTCAACCCATGGTTTTTTGGTCTTCTGGGAGGAGGGGGAACATGAATATGTTTCTTTTTCGAATTTGAGCTCTTTCTGCAATGGGCACTTTTCATACTATAAGCAGTTTTTCCTAACAAATGCAAGATATAACATGGGCTATCTCCGCAAGGAAACATGAGATCTGCAAACGTTATGGTTTTTTGGTCTTCGGGGAGGATGGGGAACATGAATATGTTTTTGTTTTTCGAATTTGAGCTCTATCTGAAATGAGCACTTTTCATGCTCTAAGCAGTTTTTCCTAACAAATGCAAGATATAACATTGGCTATCTCCGCAAGGAAACATCAGATCTGCACAACTCATGGTTTTTTGGTCTTCGGGGAGGATGGGGAACATGAATATGTGATTGTTTTTAGAATTTGAGATCTTTCTGCAATGGGCACTTTTCATACTATAAGCAGTTTTTCCTAACAAATGCAAGATATAACATGGGCTATCTCCGCAAGGAAACATGAGATCTGCAAAAGTTATGGTTTTTTGTTCTTCGGGGAGGATGGGGAACATGAATATGTGTTTGTTTTTCGAATTTGAGCTCTTTCTGCAATGGGCACTTTTCATGCTATAAGCAGTTTTTCCTAACAAATGCAAGATATAACATTGGCTATCTCCGCAAGGAAACATCAGATCTGCACAACTCATGGTTTTTTGGTCTTCGGGGAGGATGGGGAACATGAAAATGTGTTTGTTTTTCGAATTTGACCTCTATCTGAAATGGGCACTTTTCATGCTATAAGCAGTTTTTCCTAACAAATGCAAGATATAACATGGGATATCTCCGCAAGGAAACATGAGATCTGCAAAAGTTATGGTTTTTTGGTCTTCGGGGAGGATGGGGAACATGAATATGTGTTTGTTTTTCGAATTTGACCTCTATCTGAAATTAGCACTTTTCATGCTCTAAGCAGTTTTTCCTAACAAATGCAAGATATAACATTGGCTATCTCCGCAAGGAAACATCAGATCTGCACAACTCATGGTTTTTTGGTCTTCGGGGATTAGGGGGAACATGAATATGTGTTTGTTTTTCGAATTTGAGATCTTTCTGCAATGGGCACTTTTCATAATATAAGCAGTTTTTCCTAACAAATGCAAGATATAACATTGGCAATCTCCGCAAGGAAACATCAGATCTGCACAACTCATGGTTTTTTGGTCTTCGGGGAGGCTGGGGAACATGAAAATCTGTTTGTTTTTTGAATTTGACCTCTATCTGAAATGGGCACTTTTCATGCTATAAGCAGTTTTTCCTAACAAATGCAAGATATAACATGGGCTATCTCCGCAAGGAAACATGACATCTGCAAAAGTTATGGTTTTTTGGTCTTCGGGGAGGATGGGGAACATGAATATGTGTTTGTTTTTCGAATTTGACCTCTATCTGAAATGAGCACTTTTCATGCTCTAAGCAGTTTTTCCTAACAAATGCAAGATATAACATTGGCTATCTCCGCAAAGGAAACATCAGATCTGCACAACTCATGGTTTTTTTGTCTTCGGGGAGGAGGGGGAACATGAATATGTGTTTGTTTTTCGAATTTGAGATCTTTCTGCAATGGGCACTTTTCATACTATAAGCAGTTTTTCCTAACAAATGCAAGATTTAACATTGGCTATCTCCGCAAGGAAACATCAGATCTGCTCAACCCATGGTTTTTTGGTCTTCTGGGAGGAGGGGGAACATGAATATGTTTCTTTTTCGAATTTGAGCTCTTTCTGCAATGGGCACTTTTCATACTATAAGCAGTTTTTCCTAACAAATGCAAGATATAACATGGGCTATCTCCGCAAGGAAACATGAGATCTGCAAACGTTATGGTTTTTTGGTCTTCGGGGAGGATGGGGAACATGAATATGTTTTTGTTTTTCGAATTTGAGCTCTATCTGAAATGAGCACTTTTCATGCTCTAAGCAGTTTTTCCTAACAAATGCAAGATATAACATTGGCTATCTCCGCAAGGAAACATCAGATCTGCACAACTCATGGTTTTTTGGTCTTCGGGGAGGATGGGGAACATGAATATGTGATTGTTTTTAGAATTTGAGATCTTTCTGCAATGGGCACTTTTCATACTATAAGCAGTTTTTCCTAACAAATGCAAGATATAACATGGGCTATCTCCGCAAGGAAACATGAGATCTGCAAAAGTTATGGTTTTTTGTTCTTCGGGGAGGATGGGGAACATGAATATGTGTTTGTTTTTCGAATTTGAGCTCTTTCTGCAATGGGCACTTTTCATGCTATAAGCAGTTTTTCCTAACAAATGCAAGATATAACATTGGCTATCTCCGCAAGGAAACATCAGATCTGCACAACTCATGGTTTTTTGGTCTTCGGGGAGGATGGGGAACATGAAAATGTGTTTGTTTTTCGAATTTGACCTCTATCTGAAATGGGCACTTTTCATGCTATAAGCAGTTTTTCCTAACAAATGCAAGATATAACATGGGATATCTCCGCAAGGAAACATGAGATCTGCAAAAGTTATGGTTTTTTGGTCTTCGGGGAGGATGGGGAACATGAATATGTGTTTGTTTTTCGAATTTGACCTCTATCTGAAATTAGCACTTTTCATGCTCTAAGCAGTTTTTCCTAACAAATGCAAGATATAACATTGGCTATCTCCGCAAGGAAACATCAGATCTGCACAACTCATGGTTTTTTGGTCTTCGGGGATTAGGGGGAACATGAATATGTGTTTGTTTTTCGAATTTGAGATCTTTCTGCAATGGGCACTTTTCATAATATAAGCAGTTTTTCCTAACAAATGCAAGATATAACATTGGCAATCTCCGCAAGGAAACATCAGATCTGCACAACTCATGGTTTTTTGGTCTTCGGGGAGGCTGGGGAACATGAAAATCTGTTTGTTTTTTGAATTTGACCTCTATCTGAAATGGGCACTTTTCATGCTATAAGCAGTTTTTCCTAACAAATGCAAGATATAACATGGGCTATCTCCGCAAGGAAACATGACATCTGCAAAAGTTATGGTTTTTTGGTCTTCGGGGAGGATGGGGAACATGAATATGTGTTTGTTTTTCGAATTTGACCTCTATCTGAAATGAGCACTTTTCATGCTCTAAGCAGTTTTTCCTAACAAATGCAAGATATAACATTGGCTATCTCCGCAAAGGATACATCAGATCTGCACAACTCATGGTTTTTTTGTCTTCGGGGAGGAGGGGGAACATGAATATGTGTTTGTTTTTCGAATTTGAGATCTTTCTGCAATGGGCACTTTTCATACTATAAGCAGTTTTTCCTAACAAATGCAAGATTTAACATTGGCTATCTCCGCAAGGAAACATCAGATCTGCTCAACCCATGGTTTTTTGGTCTTCGGGATGGAGGGGGAACATGAATATGTTTCTTTTTCGAATTTGAGCTCTTTCTGCAATGGGCACTTTTCATACTATAAGCAGTTTTTCCTAACAAATGCAAGATATAACATGGGCTATCTCCGCAAGGAAACATGAGATCTGCAAACGTTATGGTTTTTTGGTCTTCGGGGAGGATGGGGAACATGAATATGTTTTTGTTTTTCGAATTTGAGCTCTATCTGAAATGAGCACTTTTCATGCTCTAAGCAGTTTTTCCTAACAAATGCAAGATATAACATTGGCTATCTCCGCAAGGAAACATGAGATCTGCACAACTCATGGTTTTTTGGTCTTCGGGGAGGATGGGGTACATGAATATGTGATTGTTTTTCGAATTTGAGATCTTTCTGCAATGGGCACTTTTCATACTATAAGCAGTTTTTCCTAACAAATGCAAGATATAACATGGGCTATCTCCGCAAGGAAACATGAGATCTGCAAAAGTTATGGTTTTTTGTTCTTCGGGGAGGATGGGGAACATGAATATGTGTTTGTTTTTCGAATTTGAGCTCTTTCTGCAATGGGCACTTTTCATGCTATAAGCAGTTTTTCCTAACAAATGCAAGATATAACATTGGCTATCTCCGCAAGGAAACATCAGATCTGCACAACTCATGGTTTTTTGGTCTTCGGGGATTAGGGGGAACATGAATATGTGTTTGTTTTTCGAATTTGAGATCTTTCTGCAATGGGCACTTTTCATAATATAAGCAGTTTTTCCTAACAAATGCAAGATATAACATTGGCAATCTCCGCAAGGAAACATCAGATCTGCACAACTCATGGTTTTTTGGTCTTCGGGGAGGCTGGGGAACATGAAAATCTGTTTGTTTTTTGAATTTGACCTCTATCTGAAATGGGCACTTTTCATGCTATAAGCAGTTTTTCCTAACAAATGCAAGATATAACATGGGCTATCTCCGCAAGGAAACATGACATCTGCAAAAGTTATGGTTTTTTGGTCTTCGGGGAGGATGGGGAACATGAATATGTGTTTGTTTTTCGAATTTGACCTCTATCTGAAATGAGCACTTTTCATGCTCTAAGCAGTTTTTCCTAACAAATGCAAGATATAACATTGGCTATCTCCGCAAAGGAAACATCAGATCTGCACAACTCATGGTTTTTTTGTCTTCGGGGAGGAGGGGGAACATGAATATGTGTTTGTTTTTCGAATTTGAGATCTTTCTGCAATGGGCACTTTTCATACTATAAGCAGTTTTTCCTAACAAATGCAAGATTTAACATTGGCTATCTCCGCAAGGAAACATCAGATCTGCTCAACCCATGGTTTTTTGGTCTTCTGGGAGGAGGGGGAACATGAATATGTTTCTTTTTCGAATTTGAGCTCTTTCTGCAATGGGCACTTTTCATACTATAAGCAGTTTTTCCTAACAAATGCAAGATATAACATGGGCTATCTCCGCAAGGAAACATGAGATCTGCAAACGTTATGGTTTTTTGGTCTTCGGGGAGGATGGGGAACATGAATATGTTTTTGTTTTTCGAATTTGAGCTCTATCTGAAATGAGCACTTTTCATGCTCTAAGCAGTTTTTCCTAACAAATGCAAGATATAACATTGGCTATCTCCGCAAGGAAACATCAGATCTGCACAACTCATGGTTTTTTGGTCTTCGGGGAGGATGGGGAACATGAATATGTGATTGTTTTTAGAATTTGAGATCTTTCTGCAATGGGCACTTTTCATACTATAAGCAGTTTTTCCTAACAAATGCAAGATATAACATGGGCTATCTCCGCAAGGAAACATGAGATCTGCAAAAGTTATGGTTTTTTGTTCTTCGGGGAGGATGGGGAACATGAATATGTGTTTGTTTTTCGAATTTGAGCTCTTTCTGCAATGGGCACTTTTCATGCTATAAGCAGTTTTTCCTAACAAATGCAAGATATAACATTGGCTATCTCCGCAAGGAAACATCAGATCTGCACAACTCATGGTTTTTTGGTCTTCGGGGAGGATGGGGAACATGAAAATGTGTTTGTTTTTCGAATTTGACCTCTATCTGAAATGGGCACTTTTCATGCTATAAGCAGTTTTTCCTAACAAATGCAAGATATAACATGGGATATCTCCGCAAGGAAACATGAGATCTGCAAAAGTTATGGTTTTTTGGTCTTCGGGGAGGATGGGGAACATGAATATGTGTTTGTTTTTCGAATTTGACCTCTATCTGAAATTAGCACTTTTCATGCTCTAAGCAGTTTTTCCTAACAAATGCAAGATATAACATTGGCTATCTCCGCAAGGAAACATCAGATCTGCACAACTCATGGTTTTTTGGTCTTCGGGGATTAGGGGGAACATGAATATGTGTTTGTTTTTCGAATTTGAGATCTTTCTGCAATGGGCACTTTTCATAATATAAGCAGTTTTTCCTAACAAATGCAAGATATAACATTGGCAATCTCCGCAAGGAAACATCAGATCTGCACAACTCATGGTTTTTTGGTCTTCGGGGAGGCTGGGGAACATGAAAATCTGTTTGTTTTTTGAATTTGACCTCTATCTGAAATGGGCACTTTTCATGCTATAAGCAGTTTTTCCTAACAAATGCAAGATATAACATGGGCTATCTCCGCAAGGAAACATGACATCTGCAAAAGTTATGGTTTTTTGGTCTTCGGGGAGGATGGGGAACATGAATATGTGTTTGTTTTTCGAATTTGACCTCTATCTGAAATGAGCACTTTTCATGCTCTAAGCAGTTTTTCCTAACAAATGCAAGATATAACATTGGCTATCTCCGCAAAGGATACATCAGATCTGCACAACTCATGGTTTTTTTGTCTTCGGGGAGGAGGGGGAACATGAATATGTGTTTGTTTTTCGAATTTGAGATCTTTCTGCAATGGGCACTTTTCATACTATAAGCAGTTTTTCCTAACAAATGCAAGATTTAACATTGGCTATCTCCGCAAGGAAACATCAGATCTGCTCAACCCATGGTTTTTTGGTCTTCGGGATGGAGGGGGAACATGAATATGTTTCTTTTTCGAATTTGAGCTCTTTCTGCAATGGGCACTTTTCATACTATAAGCAGTTTTTCCTAACAAATGCAAGATATAACATGGGCTATCTCCGCAAGGAAACATGAGATCTGCAAACGTTATGGTTTTTTGGTCTTCGGGGAGGATGGGGAACATGAATATGTTTTTGTTTTTCGAATTTGAGCTCTATCTGAAATGAGCACTTTTCATGCTCTAAGCAGTTTTTCCTAACAAATGCAAGATATAACATTGGCTATCTCCGCAAGGAAACATGAGATCTGCACAACTCATGGTTTTTTGGTCTTCGGGGAGGATGGGGTACATGAATATGTGATTGTTTTTCGAATTTGAGATCTTTCTGCAATGGGCACTTTTCATACTATAAGCAGTTTTTCCTAACAAATGCAAGATATAACATGGGCTATCTCCGCAAGGAAACATGAGATCTGCAAAAGTTATGGTTTTTTGTTCTTCGGGGAGGATGGGGAACATGAATATGTGTTTGTTTTTCGAATTTGAGCTCTTTCTGCAATGGGCACTTTTCATGCTATAAGCAGTTTTTCCTAACAAATGCAAGATATAACATTGGCTATCTCCGCAAGGAAACATCAGATCTGCACAACTCATGGTTTTTTGGTCTTCGGGGAGGATGGGGAACATGAAAATGTGTTTGTTTTTCGAATTTGACCTCTATCTGAAATGGGCACTTTTCATGCTATAAGCAGTTTTTCCTAACAAATGCAAGATATAACATGGGATATCTCCGCAAGGAAACATGAGATCTGCAAAAGTTATGGTTTTTTTGGTCTTCGGGGAGGATGGGGAACATGAATATGTGTTTGTTTTTCGAATTTGACCTCTATCTGAAATTAGCACTTTTCATGCTCTAAGCAGTTTTTCCTAACAAATGCAAGATATAACATTGGCTATCTCCGCAAGGAAACATCAGATCTGCACAACTCATGGTTTTTTGGTCTTCGGGGAGGAGGGGGAACATGAATATGTGTTTGTTTTTCGAATTTGAGATCTTTCTGCAATGGGCACTTTTCATAATATAAGCAGTTTTTCCTAACAAATGCAAGATATAACATTGGCAATCTCCGCAAGGAAACATCAGATCTGCACAACTCATGGTTTTTTGGTCTTCGGGGAGGCTGGGGAACATGAAAATGTGTTTGTTTTTCGAATTTGACCTCTATCTGAAATGGGCACTTTTCATGCTATAAGCAGTTTTTCCTAACAAATGCAAGATATAACATGGGCTATCTCCGCAAGGAAACATGAGATCTGCAAAAGTTATGGTTTTTTGGTCTTCGGGGAGGATGGGGAACATGAAAATGTGTTTGTTTTTTGAATTTGACCTCTATCTGAAATGGGCACTTTTCATGCAATAAGAAGTTTTTCCTAACAAATGCAAGATATAACATGGGCTATCTCCGCAAAGAAACATCAGATCTGCACAACTCATGGTTTTTTGGTCTTCGGGGAGGATGGGGAACATGAATATGTGTTTGTTTTTCGAATTTGACCTCTATCTGAAATGAGCACTTTTCATGCTCTAAGCAGTTTTTCCTAACAAATGCAAGATATAACATTGGCTATCTCCGCAAAGGAAACATCAGATCTGCACAACTCATGGTTTTTTGGTCTTCGGGGAGGAGGGGGAACATGAATATGTTTTTCGAATTTGAGCTCTTTCTGCAATGGGCATTTTTCATACTATAAGCAGTTTTTCCTAACAAATGCAAGATATAACATGGGCTATCTCCGCAAGGAAACATCAGATCTGAAACGTTATGGTTTTTTGGTCTTCGGGGAGGATGGGGAACATGAATATGTGATTGTTTTTCGAATTTGAGCTCTTTCTGCAATGGGCACTTTTCATGCTATAAGCAGTTTTTCCTAACAAATGCAAGATATAACATTGGCTATCTCCGCAAGGAAACATCAGATCTGCACAACTCATGGTTTTTTGGTCTTCGGGTAGGATGGGGAACATGAAAATATGTTTGTTTTTCGAATTTGACCTCTATCTGAAATGGGCACTTTTCATGCTATAAGCAGTTTTTCCTAACAAATGCAAGATATAACATGGGATATCTCTGCAAGGAAACATGAGATCTGCAAAAGTTATGGTTTTTTGGTCTTCGGGGATGATGGGAAACATGAATATGTGTTTGTTTTTCGAATTTGACCTCTATCTGAAATTAGCACTTTTCATGCTCTAAGCAGTTTTTCCTAACAAATGCAAGATATAACATTGGCTATCTCCGCAAGGAAACATCAGATCTGCACAACTCATGGTTTTTTGGTCTTCGGGGAGGAGGGGGAACATGAATATGTGTTTGTTTTTCGAATTTGAGATCTTTCTGCAATGGGCACTTTTCATAATATAAGCAGTTTTTCCTAACAAATGCAAGATATAACATTGGCAATCTCCGCAAGGAAACATCAGATCTGCACAACTCATGGTTTTTTGGTCTTCGGGGAGGCTGGGGAACATGAAAATCTGTTTGTTTTTTGAATTTGACCTCTATCTGAAATGGGCACTTTTCATGCTATAAGCAGTTTTTCCTAACAAATGCAAGATATAACATGGGCTATCTCCGCAAGGAAACATGAGATCTGCAAAAGTTATGGTTTTTTGGTCTTCGGGGAGGATGGGGAACATGAATATGTGTTTGTTTTTCGAATTTGACCTCTATCTGAAATGAGCCCTTTTCATGCTCTAAGCAGTTTTTCCTAACAAATGCAAGATATAACATTGGCTATCTCCGCAAAGGAAACATCAGATCTGCACAACTCATGGTTTTTTTGTCTTCAGGAAGGAGGGGGAACATGAATATGTGTTTGTTTTTCGAATTTGAGATCTTTCTGCAATGGGCACTTTTCATACTATAAGCAGTTTTTCCTAACAAATGCAAGATTTAACATAGGCTATCTCCGCAAGGAAACATCAGATCTGCTCAACCCATGGTTTTTTGGTCTTCGGGGAGGAGGGGGAACATGAATATGTTTCTTTTTCGAATTTGAGCTCTTTCTGCAATGGGCACTTTTCATACTATAAGCAGTTTTTCCTAACAAATGCAAGATATAACATGGGCTATCTCCGCAAGGAAACATGAGATCTGCAAACGTTATGGTTTTTTGGTCTTCGGGGAGGATGGGGAACATGAATATGTTTTTGTTTTTCGAATTTGAGCTCTATCTGAAATGAGCACTTTTCATGCTCTAAGCAGTTTTTCCTAACAAATGCAAGATATAACATTGGCTATCTCCGCAAGGAAACATCAGATCTGCACAACTCATGGTTTTTTGGTCTTCGGGGAGGATGGGGAACATGAATATGTGATTGTTTTTCGAATTTGAGATCTTTCTGCAATGGGCACTTTTCATACTATAAGCAGTTTTTCCTAACAAATGCAAGATATAACATGGGCTATCTCCGCAAGGAAACATGAGATCTGCAAAAGTTATGGTTTTTTGTTCTTCGGGGAGGATGGGGAACATGAATATGTGTTTGTATTTCGAATTTGAGCTCTTTCTGCAATGGGCACTTTTCATGCTATAAGCAGTTTTTCCTAACAAATGCAAGATATAACATTGGCTTTCTCCGCAAGGAAACATCAGATCTGCACAACTCATGGTTTTTTGGTCTTCGGGGAGGATGGGGAACATGAAAATGTGTTTGTTTTTCGAATTTGACCTCTATCTGAAATGGGCACTTTTCATGCTCTAAGCAGTTTTTCCTAACAAATGCAAGATATAACATTGGCTATCTCCGCAAGGAAACATCAGATCTGCACAACTCATGGTTTTTTGGTCTTCGGGGAGGAGGGGGAACATGAATATGTGTTTGTTTTTCGAATTTGAGATCTTTCTGCAATGGGCACTTTTCATAATATAAGCAGTTTTTCCTAACAAATGCAAGATATAACATTGGCAATCTCCGCAAGGAAACATCAGATCTGCACAACTCATGGTTTTTTGGTCTTCGGGGAGGCTGGGGAACATGAAAATCTGTTTGTTTTTTGAATTTGACCTCTATCTGAAATGGGCACTTTTCATGCTATAAGCAGTTTTTCCTAACAAATGCAAGATATAACATGGGCTATCTCCGCAAGGAAACATGAGATCTGCAAAAGTTATGGTTTTTTGGTCTTCGGGGAGGATGGGGAACATGAATATGTGTTTGTTTTTCGAATTTGACCTCTATCTGAAATGAGCACTTTTCATGCTCTAAGCAGTTTTTCCTAACAAATGCAAGATATAACATTGGCTATCTCCGCAAAGGAAACATCAGATCTGCACAACTCATGGTTTTTTTGTCTTCGGGGAGGAGGGGGAACATGAATATGTGTTTGTTTTTCGAATTTGAGCTCTTTCTGCAATGGGCACTTTTCATACTATAAGCAGTTTTTCCTAACAAATGCAAGATTTAACATTGGCTATCTCCGCAAGGAAACATCAGATCTGCTCAACCCATGGTTTTTTGGTCTTCGGGGAGGAGGGGGAACATGAATATGTTTCTTTTTCAAATTTGAGCTCTTTCTGCAATGGGCACTTTTCATACTATAAGCAGTTTTTCCTAACAAATGCAAGATATAACATGGGCTATCTCCGCAAGGAAACATGAGATCTGCAAACGTTATGGTTTTTTGGTCTTCGGGGAGGATGGGGAACATGAATATGTTTTTGTTTTTCGAATTTGAGCTCTATCTGAAATGAGCACTTTTCATGCTCTAAGCAGTTTTTCCTAACAAATGCAAGATATAACATTGGCTATCTCCGCAAGGAAACATCAGATCTGCACAACTCATGGTTTTTTGGTCTTCGGGGAAGATGGGGAACATGAATATGTGATTGTTTTTCGAATTTGAGATCTTTCTGCAATGGGCACTTTTCATACTATAAGCAGTTTTTCCTAACAAATGCAAGATATAACATGGGCTATCTCCGCAAGGAAACATGAGATCTGCACAACTCATGGTTTTTTGGTCTTCGGGGAGGCTGGGGAACATGAAAATCTGTTTGTTTTTTGAATTTGACCTCTATCTGAAATGGGCACTTTTCATGCTATAAGCAGTTTTTCCTAACAAATGCAAGATATAACATGGGCTATCTCCGCAAGGAAACATGAGATCTGCAAAAGTTATGGTTTTTTGGTCTTCGGGGAGGATGGGGAACATGAATATGTGTTTGTTTTTCGAATTTGACCTCTATCTGAAATGAGCACTTTTCATGCTCTAAGCAGTTTTTCCTAACAAATGCAAGATATAACATTGGCTATCTCCGCAAAGGAAACATCAGATCTGCACAACTCATGGTTTTTTTGTCTTCGGGGAGGAGGGGGAACATGAATATGTGTTTGTTTTTCGAATTTGAGATCTTTCTGCAATGCTCACTTTTCATACTATAAGCAGTTTTTCCTAACAAATGCAAGATTTAACATTGGCTATCTCCGCAAGGAAACATCAGATCTGCTCAACCCATGGTTTTTTGGTCTTCGGGGAGGAGGGGGAACATGAATCTGTTTGTTTTTTGAATTTGACCTCTATCTGAAATGGGCACTTTTCATGCTATAAGCAGTTTTTCCTAACAAATGCAAGATATAACATGGGCTATCTCCGCAAGGAAACATGAGATCTGCAAACGTTATGGTTTTTTGGTCTTCGGGGAGGATGGGGAACATGAATATGTTTTTGTTTTTCGAATTTGAGCTCTATCTGAAATGAGCACTTTTCATGCTCTAAGCAGTTTTTCCTAACAAATGCAAGATATAACATTGGCTATCTCCGCAAGGAAACATCAGATCTGCACAACTCATGGTTTTTTGGTCTTCGGGGAAGATGGGGAACATGAATATGTGATTGTTTTTCGAATTTGAGATCTTTCTGCAATGGGCACTTTTCATACTATAAGCAGTTTTTCCTAACAAATGCAAGATATAACATGGGCTATCTCCGCAAGGAAACATGAGATCTGCACAACTCATGGTTTTTTGGTCTTCGGGGAGGCTGGGGAACATGAAAATCTGTTTGTTTTTTGAATTTGACCTCTATCTGAAATGGGCACTTTTCATGCTATAAGCAGTTTTTCCTAACAAATGCAAGATATAACATGGGCTATCTCCGCAAGGAAACATGAGATCTGCAAAAGTTATGGTTTTTTGGTCTTCGGGGAGGATGGGGAACATGAATATGTGTTTGTTTTTCGAATTTGACCTCTATCTGAAATGAGCACTTTTCATGCTCTAAGCAGTTTTTCCTAACAAATGCAAGATATAACATTGGCTATCTCCGCAAAGGAAACATCAGATCTGCACAACTCATGGTTTTTTTGTCTTCGGGGAGGAGGGGGAACATGAATATGTGTTTGTTTTTCGAATTTGAGATCTTTCTGCAATGCTCACTTTTCATACTATAAGCAGTTTTTCCTAACAAATGCAAGATTTAACATTGGCTATCTCCGCAAGGAAACATCAGATCTGCTCAACCCATGGTTTTTTGGTCTTCGGGGAGGAGGGGGAACATGAATATGTTTCTTTTTCGAATTTGAGCTCTTTCTGCAATGGGCACTTTTCATACTATAAGCAGTTTTTCCTAACAAATGCAAGATATAACATGGGCTATCTCCGCAAGGAAACATGAGATCTGCAAACGTTATGGTTTTTTGGTCTTCGGGGAGGATGGGGAACATGAATATGTTTTTGTTTTTCGAATTTGAGCTCTATCTGAAATGAGCACTTTTCATGCTCTAAGCAGTTTTTCCTAACAAATGCAAGATATAACATTGGCTATCTCCGCAAGGAAACATCAGATCTGCACAACTCATGGTTTTTTGGTCTTCGGGGAGGATGGGGAACATGAATATGTGATTGTTTTTCGAATTTGAGATCTTTCTGCAATGGGCACTTTTCATACTATAAGCAGTTTTTCCTAACAAATGCAAGATATAACATGGGCTATCTCCGCAAGGAAACATGAGATCTGCAAAAGTTATGGTTTTTTGTTCTTCGGGGAGGATGGGGAACATGAATATGTGTTTGTTTTTCGAATTTGAGATCTTTCTGCAATGGGCACTTTTCATGCTATAAGCAGTTTTTCCTAACAAATGCAAGATATAACATTGGCTATCTCCGCAAGGAAACATCAGATCTGCACAACTCATGGTTTTTTGGTCTTCGGGGAGGAGGGGGAACATGAATATGTGTTTGTTTTTCGAATTTGAGATCTTTCTGCAATGGGCACTTTTCATAATATAAGCAGTTTTTCCTAACAAATGCAAGATATAACATTGGCAATCTCCGCAAGGAAACATCAGATCTGCACAACTCATGGTTTTTTGGTCTTCGGGGAGGCTGGGGAACATGAAAATCTGTTTGTTTTTTGAATTTGACCTCTATCTGAAATGGGCACTTTTCATGCTATAAGCAGTTTTTCCTAACAAATGCAAGATATAACATGGGCTATCTCCGCAAGGAAACATGAGATCTGCAAAAGTTATGGTTTTTTGGTCTTCGGGGAGGATGGGGAACATGAATATGTGTTTGTTTTTCGAATTTGACCTCTATCTGAAATGAGCACTTTTCATGCTCTAAGCAGTTTTTCCTAACAAATGCAAGATATAACATTGGCTATCTCCGCAAAGGAAACATCAGATCTGCACAACTCATGGTTTTTTTGTCCTCGGGGAGGAGGGGGAACATGAATATGTGTTTGTTTTTCGAATTTGAGCTCTTTCTGCAATGGGCACTTTTCATACTATAAGCAGTTTTTCCTAACAAATGCAAGATTTAACATTGGCTATCTCCGCAAGGAAACATCAGATCTGCTCAACCCATGGTTTTTTGGTCTTCGGGGAGGAGGGGGAACATGAATATGTGTTTGTTTTTCGAATTTGAGATCTTTCTGCAATGGGCACTTTTCATACTATAAGCAGTTTTTCCTAACAAATGCAAGATATAACATGGGCTATCTCCGCAAGGAAACATGAGATCTGCAAACGTTATGGTTTTTTGGTCTTCGGGGAGGATGGGGAACATGAATATGTTTTTGTTTTTCGAATTTGAGCTCTATCTGAAATGAGCACTTTTCATGCTCTAAGCAGTTTTTCCTAACAAATGCAAGATATAACATTGGCTATCTCCGCAAGGAAACATCAGATCTGCACAACTCATGGTTTTTTGGTCTTCGGGGAGGATGGGGAACATGAATATGTGATTGTTTTTCGAATTTGAGATCTTTCTGCAATGGGCACTTTTCATACTATAAGCAGTTTTTCCTAACAAATGCAAGATATAACATGGGCTATCTCCGCAAGGAAACATGAGATCTGCAAAAGTTATGGTTTTTTGTTCTTCGGGGAGGATGGGGAACATGAATATGTGTTTGTTTTTCAAATTTGAGCTCTTTCTGCAATGGGCACTTTTCATGCTATAAGCAGTTTTTCCTAACAAATGCAAGATATAACATTGGCTATCTCCGCAAGGAAACATCAGATCTGCACAACTCATGGTTTTTTGGTCTTCGGGGAGGATGGGGAACATGAAAATGTGTTTGTTTTTCGAATTTGACCTCTATCTGAAATGGGCACTTTTCATGCTATAAGCAGTTTTTCCTAACAAATGCAAGATATAACATGGGATATCTCCGCAAGGAAACATGAGATCTGCAAAAGTTATGGTTTTTTGGTCTTCGGGGAGGATGGGGAACATGAATATGTGTTTGTTTTTCGAATTTGACCTCTATCTGAAATTAGCACTTTTCATGCTCTAAGCAGTTTTTCCTAACAAATGCAAGATATAACATTGGCTATCTCCGCAAGGAAACATCAGATCTGCACAACTCATGGTTTTTTGGTCTTCGGGGAGGATGGGGAACATGAATATGTGATTGTTTTTCGAATTTGAGCTCTTTCTGCAATGGGCACTTTTCATACTATAAGCAGTTTTTCCTAACAAATGCAAGATATAACATGGGCTATCTCCGCAAGGAAACATGAGATCTGCAAAAGTTATGGTTTTTTGTTCTTCGGGGAGGATGGGGAACATGAATATGTGTTTGTTTTTCGAATTGGACCTCTATCTGAAATGAGCACTTTTCATGCTCTAAGCAGTTTTTCCTAACAAATGCAAGATATAACATTGGCTATCTCCGCAAGGAAACATCAGATCTGCACAACTCATGGTTTTTTGGTCTTCGGGGAGGATGGGGAACATGAATATGTGATTGTTTTTCGAATTTGAGCTCTTTCTGCAATGGGCACTTTTCATACTATAAGCAGTTTTTCCTAACAAATGCAAGATATAACATGGGCTATCTCCGCAAGGAAACATGAGATCTGCAAACGTTATGGTTTTTTGGTCTTCGGGGAGGATGGGGAACATGAATATGTTTTTGTTTTTCGAATTTGACCTCTATCTGAAATGAGCACTTTTCATGCTCTAAGCAGTTTTTCCTAACAAATGCAAGATATAACATTGGCTATCTCCGCAAGGAAACATCAGATCTGCACAACTCATGGTTTTTTGGTCTTCGGGGAGGATGGGGAACATGAATATGTGATTGTTTTTCGAGTTTGAGATCTTTCTGCAATGGGCACTTTTCATACTATAAGCAGTTTTTCCTAACAAATGCAAGATATAACATTTGCTATCTCCGCAAGGAAACATGAGATCTGCAAAAGTTATGGTTTTTTGTTCTTCGGGGAGGATGGGGAACATGAATATGTGTTTGTTTTTCGAATTTGAGCTCTTTCTGCAATGGGCACTTTTCATGCTATAAGCAGTTTTTCCTAACAAATGCAAGATATAACATTGGCTATCTCCGCAAGGAAACATCAGATCTGCACAACTCATGGTTTTTTGGTCTTCGGGGAGGATGGGGAACATGAAAATGTGTTTGTTTTTCGAATTTGACCTCTATCTGAAATGGGCACTTTTCATGCTATAAGCAGTTTTTCCTAACAAATGCAAGATATAACATGGGATATCTCCGCAAGGAAACATGAGATCTGCAAAAGTTATGGTTTTTTGGTCTTCGGGGAGGATGGGGAACATGAATATGTGTTTGTTTTTCGAATTTGACCTCTATCTGAAATTAGCACTTTTCATGCTCTAAGCAGTTTTTCCTAACAAATGCAAGATATAACATTGGCTATCTCCGCAAAGGAAACATCAGATCTGCACAACTCATGGTTTTTCGGTCTTCGGGGAGGAGGGGGAACATGAATATGTGTTTCTTTTTCGAATTTGAGATCTTTCTGCAATGGGCACTTTTCATACTATAAGCAGTTTTTCCTAACAAATGCAAGATATAACATGGGCTATCTCCGCAAGGAAACATGAGATCTGCAAACGTTATGGTTTTTTGGTCTTCGGGGAGGATGGGGAACATGAATATGTTTTTGTTTTTCGAATTTGAGCTCTATCTGAAATGAGCACTTTTCATGCTCTAAGCAGTTTTTCCTAACAAATGCAAGATATAACATTGGCTATCTCCGCAAGGAAACATCAGATCTGCACAACTCATGGTTTTTTGGTCTTCGGGGAGGATGGGGAACATGAATATGTGATTGTTTTTCGAATGTGAGCTCTTTCTGCAATGGGCACTTTTCATACTATAAGCAGTTTTTCCTAACAAATGCAAGATATAACATGGGCTATCTCCGCAAGGAAACATGAGATCTGCAAAAGTTATGGTTTTTTGTTCTTCGGGGAGGATGGGGAACATGAATATGTGTTTGTTTTTCGAATTTGACCTCTATCTGAAATGAGCACTTTTCATGCTATAAGCAGTTTTTCCTAACAAATGCAAGATATAACATTGGCTATCTCCGCAAGGAAACATCAGATCTGCACAACTCATGGTTTTTTGGTCTTCGGGGAGGATGGGGAACATGAAAATGTGTTTGTTTTTTGAATTTGACCTCTATCTGAAATGGGCACTTTTCATGCAATAAGAAGTTTTTCCTAACAAATGCAAGATATAACATGGGCTATCTCCGCAAGGAAACATGAGATCTGCAAAAGTTATGGTTTTTTGGTCTTCGGGGAGGATGGGGAACATGAATATGTGTTTGTTTTTCGAATTTGACCTCTATCTGAAATGAGCACTTTTCATGCTCTAAGCAGTTTTTCCTAACAAATGCAAGATATAACATTGGCTATCTCCGCAAGGAAACATCAGATCTGCACAACTCATGGTTTTTTGGTCTTCGGGGAGGATGGGGAACATGAATATGTGATTGTTTTTCGAATTTGACCTCTTTCTGCAATGGGCACTTTTCATGCTATAAGCAGTTTTTCCTAACAAATGCAAGATATAACATTGGCTATCTCCGCAAGGAAACATCAGATCTGCACAACTCATGGTTTTTTGGTTTTCGGGGAGGATGGGGAACATGAATATGTGTTTGTTTTTCGAATTTGAGATCTTTCTGCAATGGGCACTTTTCATACTATAAGCAGTTTTTCCTAACAAATGCAAGCTATTACATTGGCAATCTCCGCAAGGAAACATCAGATCTGCTCAACTCATGGTTTTTTGGTCTTCGGGGAGGAGGGGGGAACATGAATATGTGTTTGTTTTTCGAATTTGAGCTCTTTCTGCAATGGGCACTTTTCATACTTTAAGCAGTTTTTCCTAAAAAATGCATGATATAACATGGGCTATCTACGCAAGGAAACATGAGATCTGCAAACGTTATGATTTTTTGGTCTTCGGGGAGGATGGGGAACATGAATATGTTTTTGTTTTTCGAATTTGAGCTCTATCTGAAATGATTACTTTTCATGCTCTAAGCAGTTTTGCCTAACAAATGCAAGATATAACATTGGCTATCTCCGCAAGGAAACATCAGACCTGCACAACTCATGGTTTTTTGGTCTTCGGGGAGGATGGGGAACATGAATATGTGATTGTTTTTCGAATTTGAGCTCTTTCTGCAATGGGCACTTTTCATACTATAAGCAGTTTTTCCTAACTAATGCAAGATATAACATCTCCGCAAGGAAACATGAGATCTGCAAAAGTTACGGTTTTTTTTTCTTCGGGGAGGATGGGGAACATGAATATGTGTTTGTTTTTCGAATTTGACCTCTATCTGAAATGAGCACTTTTCATGCTCTAAGCAGTTTTTCCTAACAAATGCAAGATATAACATGGGCTATCTCCGCAAGGAAACATGAGATCTGCAAACGTAATGGTTTTTTGGTCTTCGGGGAGGATGGGGAACATGAATATGTTTTTGTTTTTCGAATTTGAGCTCTTTCTGCAATGGGCACTTTTCATGCTATAAGCAGTTTTTCCTAACAAATGCAAGATATAACATTGGCTATCTCCGCAAGGAAACATCAGATCTGCACAACTCATGGTTTTTTGGTCTTCGGGGAGGATGGGGAACATGAAAATGTGTTTGTTTTTTGAATTTGACCTCTATCTGAAATGGGCACTTTTCATGCAATAAGCAGTTTTTCCTAACAAATGCAAGATATAACATGGGCTATCTCCGCAAGGAAACATGAGATCTGCAAAAGTTATGGTTTTTTGTTCTTCGGGGAGGATGGGGAACATGAATATGTGTTTGTTTTTCGAATTTGACCTCTATCTGAAATGAGCACTTTTCATGCTATAAGCAGTTTTTCCTAACAAATGCAAGATATAACATTGGCTATCTCCGCAAGGAAACATCAGATCTGCACAACTCATGGTTTTTTGGTCTTCGGGGAGGATGGGGAACATGAAAATGTGTTTGTTTTTTGAATTTGACCTCTATCTGAAATGGGCACTTTTCATGCAATAAGAAGTTTTTCCTAACAAATGCAAGATATAACATGGGCTATCTCCGCAAGGAAACATGAGATCTGCAAAAGTTATGGTTTTTTGGTCTTCGGGGAGGATGGGGAACATGAATATGTGTTTGTTTTTCGAATTTGACCTCTATCTGAAATGAGCACTTTTCATGCTCTAAGCAGTTTTTCCTAACAAATGCAAGATATAACATTGGCTATCTCCGCAAGGAAACATCAGATCTGCACAACTCATGGTTTTTTGGTCTTCGGGGAGGATGGGGAACATGAATATGTGATTGTTTTTCGAATTTGACCTCTTTCTGCAATGGGCACTTTTCATGCTATAAGCAGTTTTTCCTAACAAATGCAAGATATAACATTGGCTATCTCCGCAAGGAAACATCAGATCTGCACAACTCATGGTTTTTTGGTTTTCGGGGAGGATGGGGAACATGAATATGTGTTTGTTTTTCGAATTTGAGATCTTTCTGCAATGGGCACTTTTCATACTATAAGCAGTTTTTCCTAACAAATGCAAGCTATTACATTGGCAATCTCCGCAAGGAAACATCAGATCTGCTCAACTCATGGTTTTTTGGTCTTCGGGGAGGAGGGGGGAACATGAATATGTGTTTGTTTTTCGAATTTGAGCTCTTTCTGCAATGGGCACTTTTCATACTTTAAGCAGTTTTTCCTAAAAAATGCATGATATAACATGGGCTATCTACGCAAGGAAACATGAGATCTGCAAACGTTATGATTTTTTGGTCTTCGGGGAGGATGGGGAACATGAATATGTTTTTGTTTTTCGAATTTGAGCTCTATCTGAAATGATTACTTTTCATGCTCTAAGCAGTTTTGCCTAACAAATGCAAGATATAACATTGGCTATCTCCGCAAGGAAACATCAGACCTGCACAACTCATGGTTTTTTGGTCTTCGGGGAGGATGGGGAACATGAATATGTGATTGTTTTTCGAATTTGAGCTCTTTCTGCAATGGGCACTTTTCATACTATAAGCAGTTTTTCCTAACTAATGCAAGATATAACATCTCCGCAAGGAAACATGAGATCTGCAAAAGTTACGGTTTTTTTTTCTTCGGGGAGGATGGGGAACATGAATATGTGTTTGTTTTTCGAATTTGACCTCTATCTGAAATGAGCACTTTTCATGCTCTAAGCAGTTTTTCCTAACAAATGCAAGATATAACATGGGCTATCTCCGCAAGGAAACATGAGATCTGCAAACGTAATGGTTTTTTGGTCTTCGGGGAGGATGGGGAACATGAATATGTTTTTGTTTTTCGAATTTGAGCTCTTTCTGCAATGGGCACTTTTCATGCTATAAGCAGTTTTTCCTAACAAATGCAAGATATAACATTGGCTATCTCCGCAAGGAAACATCAGATCTGCACAACTCATGGTTTTTTGGTCTTCGGGGAGGATGGGGAACATGAAAATGTGTTTGTTTTTTGAATTTGACCTCTATCTGAAATGGGCACTTTTCATGCAATAAGAAGTTTTTCCTAACAAATGCAAGATATAACATGGGCTATCTCCGCAAGGAAACATGAGATCTGCAAAAGTTATGGTTTTTTGGTCTTCGGGGAGGATGGGGAACATGAATATGTGTTTGTTTTTCGAATTTGACCTCTATCTGAAATGAGCACTTTTCATGCTCTAAGCAGTTTTTCCTAACAAATGCAAGATATAACATTGGCTATCTCCGCAAGGAAACATCAGATCTGCACAACTCATGGTTTTTTGGTCTTCGGGGAGGAGGGGGAACATGAATATGTGTTTGTTTTTCGAATTTGAGATCTTTCTGCAATGGGCACTTTTCATACTATAAGCAGTTTTTCCTAACAAATGCAAGATTTAACATTGGCTATCTCCGCAAGGAAACATCAGATCTGCTCAACCCATGGTTTTTTGATCTTCGGGGAGGATGGGGAACATGAATATGTGTTTCTTTTTCGAATTTGAGCTCTTTCTGCAATGGGCACTTTTCATACTATAAGCAGTTTTTCCTAACAAATGCAAGATATAACATGGGCTATCTCCGCAAGGAAACATGAGATCTGCAAACGTTATGGTTTTTTGGTCTTCGGGGAGGATGGGGAACATGAATATGTTTTTGTTTTTCGAATTTGAGTATCTGAAATAAGCACTTTTCATGCTCTAAGCAGTTTTTCCTAACAAATGCAAGCTATTACATTGGCAATCTCCGCAAGGAAACATCAGATCTGCTCAACTCATGGTTTTTTGGTCTTCGGGGAGGAGGGGGAACATGAATATGTGTTTGTTTTTCGAATTTGAGCTCTTTCTGCAATGGGCACTTTTCATACTATAAGCAGTTTTTCCTAACAAATGCATGATATAACATGGGCTATCTACGCAAGGAAACATGAGATCTGCAAACGTTATGGTTTTTTGGTCTTCGGGGAGGATGGGGAACATGAATATGTTTTTGTTTTTCGAATTTGAGCTCTATCTGAAATGATCACTTTTCATGCTCTAAGCAGTTTTTCCTAACAAATGCAAGATATAACATTGGCTATCTCCGCAAGGAAACATCAGATCTGCACAACTCATGGTTTTTTGGTCTTCGGGGAGGATGGGGAACATGAATATGTGATTGTTTTTCGAATTTGATCTCTTTCTGCAATGGGCACTTTTCATACTATAAGCAGTTTTTCCTAACAAATGCAAGATATAACATGGGCTATCTCCGCAAGGAAACATGAGATCTGCAAACGTTATGGTTTTTTGGTCTTCGGGGAGGATGGGGAACATGAATATGTTTTTGTTTTTCGAATTTGAGCTCTATCTGAAATGAGCACTTTTCATGCTCTAAGCAGTTTTTCCTAACAAATGCAAGATATAACATTGGCTATCTCCGCAAGGAAACATCAGATCTGCACAACTCATGGTTTTTTGGTCTTCGGGGAGGATGGGGAACATGAATATGTGATTGTTTTTCGAATTTGAGATCTTTCTGCAATGGGCACTTTTCATACTATAAGCAGTTTTTCCTAACAAATGCAAGATATAACATGGGCTATCTCCGCAAGGAAACATGAGATCTGCAAAAGTTATGGTTTTTTGTTCTTCGGGGAGGATGGGGAACATGAATATGTGTTTGTATTTCGAATTTGAACTCTTTCTGCAATGGGCACTTTTCATGCTATAAGCAGTTTTTCCTAACAAATGCAAGATATAACATTGGCTTTCTCCGCAAGGAAACATCAGATCTGCACAACTCATGGTTTTTTGGTCTTCGGGGAGGATGGGGAACATGAAAATGTGTTTGTTTTTCGAATTTGACCTCTATCTGAAATGGGCACTTTTCATGCTCTAAGCAGTTTTTCCTAACAAATGCAAGATATAACATTGGCTATCTCCGCAAGGAAACATCAGATCTGCACAACTCATGGTTTTTTGGTCTTCGGGGAGGAGGGGGAACATGAATATGTGTTTGTTTTTCGAATTTGAGATCTTTCTGCAATGGGCACTTTTCATAATATAAGCAGTTTTTCCTAACAAATGCAAGATATAACATTGGCAATCTCCGCAAGGAAACATCAGATCTGCACAACTCATGGTTTTTTGGTCTTCGGGGAGGCTGGGGAACATGAAAATCTGTTTGGTTTTTGAATTTGACCTCTATCTGAAATGGGCACTTTTCATGCTATAAGCAGTTTTTCCTAACAAATGCAAGATATAACATGGGCTATCTCCGCAAGGAAACATGAGATCTGCAAAAGTTATGGTTTTTTGGTCTTCGGGGAGGATGGGGAACATGAATATGTGTTTGTTTTTCGAATTTGACCTCTATCTGAAATGAGCACTTTTCATGCTCTAAGCAGTTTTTCCTAACAAATGCAAGATATAACATTGGCTATCTCCGCAAAGGAAACATCAGATCTGCACAACTCATGGTTTTTTTGTCTTCGGGGAGGAGGGGGAACATGAATATGTGTTTGTTTTTCGAATTTGAGCTCTTTCTGCAATGGGCACTTTTCATACTATAAGCAGTTTTTCCTAACAAATGCAAGATTTAACATTGGCTATCTCCGCAAGGAAACATCAGATCTGCTCAACCCATGGTTTTTTGGTCTTCGGGGAGGAGGGGGAACATGAATATGTTTCTTTTTCGAATTTGAGCTCTTTCTGCAATGGGCACTTTTCATACTATAAGCAGTTTTTCCTAACAAATGCAAGATATAACATGGGCTATCTCCGCAAGGAAACATGAGATCTGCAAACGTTATGGTTTTTTGGTCTTCGGGGAGGATGGGGAACATGAATATGTTTTTGTTTTTCAAATTTGAGCTCTATCTGAAATGAGCACTTTTCATGCTCTAAGCAGTTTTTCCTAACAAATGCAAGATATAACATTGGCTATCTCCGCAAGGAAACATCAGATCTGCACAACTCATGGTTTTTTGGTCTTCGGGGAAGATGGGGAACATGAATATGTGATTGTTTTTCGAATTTGAGATCTTTCTGCAATGGGCACTTTTCATACTATAAGCAGTTTTTCCTAACAAATGCAAGATATAACATGGGCTATCTCCGCAAGGAAACATGAGATCTGCACAACTCATGGTTTTTTGGTCTTCGGGGAGGCTGGGGAACATGAAAATCTGTTTGTTTTTTGAATTTGACCTCTATCTGAAATGGGCACTTTTCATGCTATAAGCAGTTTTTCCTAACAAATGCAAGATATAACATGGGCTATCTCCGCAAGGAAACATGAGATCTGCAAAAGTTATGGTTTTTTGGTCTTCGGGGAGGATGGGGAACATGAATATGTGTTTGTTTTTCGAATTTGACCTCTATCTGAAATGAGCACTTTTCATGCTCTAAGCAGTTTTTCCTAACAAATGCAAGATATAACATTGGCTATCTCCGCAAAGGAAACATCAGATCTGCACAACTCATGGTTTTTTTGTCTTCGGGGAGGAGGGGGAACATGAATATGTGTTTGTTTTTCGAATTTGAGATCTTTCTGCAATGCTCACTTTTCATACTATAAGCAGTTTTTCCTAACAAATGCAAGATTTAACATTGGCTATCTCCGCAAGGAAACATCAGATCTGCTCAACCCATGGTTTTTTGGTCTTCGGGGAGGAGGGGGAACATGAATATGTTTCTTTTTCGAATTTGAGCTCTTTCTGCAATGGGCACTTTTCATACTATAAGCAGTTTTTCCTAACAAATGCAAGATATAACATGGGCTATCTCCGCAAGGAAACATGAGATCTGCAAACGTTATGGTTTTTTGGTCTTCGGGGAGGATGGGGAACATGAATATGTTTTTGTTTTTCGAATTTGAGCTCTATCTGAAATGAGCACTTTTCATGCTCTAAGCAGTTTTTCCTAACAAATGCAAGATATAACATTGGCTATCTCCGCAAGGAAACATCAGATCTGCACAACTCATGGTTTTTTGGTCTTCGGGGAGGATGGGGAACATGAATATGTGATTGTTTTTCGAATTTGAGATCTTTCTGCAATGGGCACTTTTCATACTATAAGCAGTTTTTCCTAACAAATGCAAGATATAACATGGGCTATCTCCGCAAGGAAACATGAGATCTGCAAAAGTTATGGTTTTTTGTTCTTCGGGGAGGATGGGGAACATGAATATGTGTTTGTTTTTCGAATTTGAGCTCTTTCTGCAATGGGCACTTTTCATGCTATAAGCAGTTTTTCCTAACAAATGCAAGATATAACATTGGCTATCTCCGCAAGGAAACATCAGATCTGCACAACTCATGGTTTTTTGGTCTTCGGGGAGGATGGGGAACATGAAAATGTGTTTGTTTTTCGAATTTGACCTCTATCTGAAATGGGCACTTATCATGCTATAAGCAGTTTTTCCTAACAAATGCAAGATATAACATGGGATATCTCCGCAAGGAAACATGAGATCTGCAAAAGTTATGGTTTTTTGGTCTTCGGGGAGGATGGGAAACATGAATATGTGTTTGTTTTTCGAATTTGACCTCTATCTGAAATTAGCACTTTTCATGCTCTAAGCAGTTTTTCCTAACAAATGCAAGATATAACATTGGCTATCTCCGCAAGGAAACATCAGATCTGCACAACTCATGGTTTTTTGGTCTTCGGGGAGGAGGGGGAACATGAATATGTGTTTGTTTTTCGAATTTGAGATCTTTCTGCAATGGGCACTTTTCATAATATAAGCAGTTTTTCCTAACAAATGCAAGATATAACATTGGCAATCTCCGCAAGGAAACATCAGATCTGCACAACTCATGGTTTTTTGGTCTTCGGGGAGGCTGGGGAACATGAAAATCTGTTTGTTTTTTGAATTTGACCTCTATCTGAAATGGGCACTTTTCATGCTATAAGCAGTTTTTCCTAACAAATGCAAGATATAACATGGGCTATCTCCGCAAGGAAACATGAGATCTGCAAAAGTTATGGTTTTTTGTTCTTCGGGGAGGATGGGGAACATGAATATGTGTTTGTTTTTCGAATTTGACCTCTATCTGAAATGAGCACTTTTCATGCTCTAAGCAGTTTTTCCTAACAAATGCAAGATATAACATTGGCTATCTCCGCAAAGGAAACATCAGATCTGCACAACTCATGGTTTTTTTGTCTTCGGGGAGGAGGGGGAACATGAATATGTGTTTGTTTTTCGAATTTGAGCTCTTTCTGCAATGGGCACTTTTCATACTATAAGCAGTTTTTCCTAACAAATGCAAGATTTAACATTGGCTATCTCCGCAAGGAAACATCAGATCTGC
Organism: Vipera ursinii; assembly: GCF_947247035.1. Classification (NCBI taxonomy): domain Eukaryota; kingdom Metazoa; phylum Chordata; class Lepidosauria; order Squamata; family Viperidae; genus Vipera; species Vipera ursinii. Next base: position 333,313 of record NC_139519.1, on the reverse strand, counting down.
TCAACCCATGGTTTTTTGGTCTTCGGGGAGGAGGGGGAACATGAATATGTGATTGTTTTTCGAATTTGAGATCTTTCTGCAATGGGCACTTTTCATACTATAAGCAGTTTTTCCTAACAAATGCAAGATATAACATGGGCTATCTCCGCAAGGAAACATGAGATCTGCAAAAGTTATGGTTTTTTGTTCTTCGGGGAGGATGGGGAACATGAATATGTGTTTGTTTTTCGAATTTGAGCTCTTTCTGCAATGGGCACTTTTCATGCTATAAGCAGTTTTTCCTAACAAATGCAAGATATAACATTGGCTATCTCCGCAAGGAAACATCAGATCTGCACAACTCATGGTTTTTTGGTCTTCGGGGAGGATGGGGAACATGAAAATGTGTTTGTTTTTCTAATTTGACCTCTATCTGAAATGGGCACTTTTCATGCTATAAGCAGTTTTTCCTAACAAATGCAAGATATAACATGGGATATCTCCGCAAGGAAACATGAGATCTGCAAAAGTTATGGTTTTTTGGTCTTCGGGGAGGATGGGGAACATGAATATGTGTTTGTTTTTCGAATTTGACCTCTATCTGAAATTAGCACTTTTCATGCTCTAAGCAGTTTTTCCTAACAAATGCAAGATATAACATTGGCTATCTCCGCAAGGAAACATCAGATCTGCACAACTCATGGTTTTTTGGTCTTCGGGGAGGATGGGGAACATGAATATGTGATTGTTTTTCGAATTTGAGCTCTTTCTGCAATGGGCACTTTTCATACTATAAGCAGTTTTTCCTAACAAATGCAAGATATAACATGGGCTATCTCCGCAAGGAAACATGAGATCTGCAAAAGTTATGGTTTTTTGTTCTTCGGGGAGGATGGGGAACATGAATATGTGTTTGTTTTTCGAATTGGACCTCTATCTGAAATGAGCACTTTTCATGCTCTAAGCAGTTTTTCCTAACAAATGCAAGATATAACATTGGCTATCTCCGCAAGGAAACATCAGATCTGCACAACTCATGGTTTTTTGGTCTTCGGGGAGGATGGGGAACATGAATATGTGATTGTTTTTCGAATTTGAGCTCTTTCTGCAATGGGCACTTTTCATACTATAAGCAGTTTTTCCTAACAAATGCAAGATATAACATGGGCTATCTCCGCAAGGAAACATGAGATCTGCAAAAGTTATGGTTTTTTGTTCTTCGGGGAGGATGGGGAACATGAATATGTGTTTGTTTTTCGAATTTGACCTCTATCTGAAATGAGCACTTTTCATGCTCTAAGCAGTTTTTCCTAACAAATGCAAGATATAACATTGGCTATCTCCGCAAGGAAACATCAGATCTGCACAACTCATGGTTTTTTGGTCTTCGGGGAGGATGGGGAACATGAATATGTGATTGTTTTTCGAATTTGAGCTCTTTCTGCAATGGGCACTTTTCATGCTATAAGCAGTTTTTCCTAACAAATGCAAGATATAACATTGGCTATCTCCGCAAGGAAACATCAGATCTGCACAACTCATGGTTTTTTGGTCTTCGGGTCGGATGGGGAACATGAAAATGTGTTTGTTTTTCGAATTTGACCTCTATCTGAAATGGGCACTTTTCATGCTATAAGCAGTTTTTCCTAACAAATGCATGATATAACATGGGATATCTCTGCAAGGAAACATGAGATCTGCAAAAGTTATGGTTTTTTGGTCTTCGGGGAGGATGGGAAACATGAATATGTGTTTGTTTTTCGAATTTGACCTCTATCTGAAATTAGCACTTTTCATGCTCTAAGCAGTTTTTCCTAACAAATGCAAGATATAACATTGGCTATCTCCGCAAGGAAACATCAGATCTGCACAACTCATGGTTTTTTGGTCTTCGGGGAGGAGGGGGAACATGAATATGTGTTTGTTTTTCGAATTTGAGATCTTTCTGCAATGGGCACTTTTCATAATATAAGCAGTTTTTCCTAACAAATGCAAGATATAACATTGGCAATCTCCGCAAGGAAACATCAGATCTGCACAACTCATGGTTTTTTGGTCTTCGGGGAGGCTGGGGAACATTAAAATCTGTTTGTTTTTTGAATTTGACCTCTATCTGAAATGGGCACTTTTCATGCTATAAGCAGTTTTTCCTAACAAATGCAAGATATAACATGGGCTATCTCCGCAAGGAAACATGAGATCTGCAAAAGTTATGGTATTTTGGTCTTCGGGGAGGATGGGGAACATGAATATGTGTTTGTTTTTCGAATTTGACCTCTATCTGAAATGAGCACTTTTCATGCTCTAAGCAGTTTTTCCTAACAAATGCAAGATATAACATTGGCTATCTCCGCAAAGGAAACATCAGATCTGCACAACTCATGGTTTTTTTGTCTTCGGGGAGGAGGGGGAACATGAATATGTGTTTGTTTTTCGAATTTGAGATCTTTCTGCAATGGGCACTTTTCATACTATAAGCAGTTTTTCCTAACAAATGCAAGATTTAACATTGGCTATCTCCGCAAGGAAACATCAGATCTGCTCAACCCATGGTTTTTTGGTCTTCTGGGAGGAGGGGGAACATGAATATGTTTCTTTTTCGAATTTGAGCTCTTTCTGCAATGGGCACTTTTCATACTATAAGCAGTTTTTCCTAACAAATGCAAGATATAACATGGGCTATCTCCGCAAGGAAACATGAGATCTGCAAACGTTATGGTTTTTTGGTCTTCGGGGAGGATGGGGAACATGAATATGTTTTTGTTTTTCGAATTTGAGCTCTATCTGAAATGAGCACTTTTCATGCTCTAAGCAGTTTTTCCTAACAAATGCAAGATATAACATTGGCTATCTCCGCAAGGAAACATCAGATCTGCACAACTCATGGTTTTTTGGTCTTCGGGGAGGATGGGGAACATGAATATGTGATTGTTTTTCGAGTTTGAGATCTTTCTGCAATGGGCACTTTTCATACTATAAGCAGTTTTTCCTAACAAATGCAAGATATAACATGGGCTATCTCCGCAAGGAAACATGAGATCTGCAAAAGTTATGGTTTTTTGTTCTTCGGGGAGGATGGGGAACATGAATATGTGTTTGTTTTTCGAATTTGAGCTCTTTCTGCAATGGGCACTTTTCATGCTATAAGCAGTTTTTCCTAACAAATGCAAGATATAACATTGGCTATCTCCGCAAGGAAACATCAGATCTGCACAACTCATGGTTTTTTGGTCTTCGGGGAGGATGGGGAACATGAAAATGTGTTTGTTTTTCGAATTTGACCTCTATCTGAAATGGGCACTTTTCATGCTATAAGCAGTTTTTCCTAACAAATGCAAGATATAACATGGGATATCTCCGCAAGGAAACATGAGATCTGCAAAAGTTATGGTTTTTTGGTCTTCGGGGAGGATGGGGAACATGAATATGTGTTTGTTTTTCGAATTTGACCTCTATCTGAAATTAGCACTTTTCATGCTCTAAGCAGTTTTTCCTAACAAATGCAAGATATAACATTGGCTATCTCCGCAAAGGAAACATCAGATCTGCACAACTCATGGTTTTTCGGTCTTCGGGGAGGAGGGGGAACATGAATATGTGTTTGTTTTTCGAATTTGAGATCTTTCTGCAATGGGCACTTTTCATACTATAAGCAGTTTTTCCTAACAAATGCAAGATATAACATGGGCTATCTCCGCAAGGAAACATGAGATCTGCAAACGTTATGGTTTTTTGGTCTTCGGGGAGGATGGGGAACATGAATATGTTTTTGTTTTTCGAATTTGAGCTCTATCTGAAATGAGCACTTTTCATGCTCTAAGCAGTTTTTCCTAACAAATGCAAGATATAACATTGGCTATCTCCGCAAGGAAACATCAGATCTGCACAACTCATGGTTTTTTGGTCTTCGGGGAGGATGGGGAACATGAATATGTGATTGTTTTTCGAATTTGAGCTCTTTCTGCAATGGGCACTTTTCATACTATAAGCAGTTTTTCCTAACAAATGCAAGATATAACATGGGCTATCTCCGCAAGGAAACATGAGATCTGCAAAAGTTATGGTTTTTTGTTCTTCGGGGAGGATGGGGAACATGAATATGTGTTTGTTTTTCGAATTTGACCTCTATCTGAAATGAGCACTTTTCATGCTATAAGCAGTTTTTCCTAACAAATGCAAGATATAACATTGGCTATCTCCGCAAGGAAACATCAGATCTGCACAACTCATGGTTTTTTGGTCTTCGGGGAGGATGGGGAACATGAAAATGTGTTTGTTTTTTGAATTTGACCTCTATCTGAAATGGGCACTTTTCATGCAATAAGAAGTTTTTCCTAACAAATGCAAGATATAACATGGGCTATCTCCGCAAGGAAACATCAGATCTGCAAAAGTTATGGTTTTTTGGTCTTCGGGGAGGATGGGGAACATGAATATGTGTTTGTTTTTCGAATTTGACCTCTATCTGAAATGAGCACTTTTCATGCTCTAAGCAGTTTTTCCTAACAAATGCAAGATATAACATTGGCTATCTCCGCAAGGAAACATCAGATCTGCACAACTCATGGTTTTTTGGTCTTCGGGGAGGATGGGGAACATGAATATGTGATTGTTTTTCGAATTTGACCTCTTTCTGCAATGGGCACTTTTCATGCTATAAGCAGTTTTTCCTAACAAATGCAAGATATAACATTGGCTATCTCCGCAAGGAAACATCAGATCTGCACAACTCATGGTTTTTTGGTTTTCGGGGAGGATGGGGAACATGAATATGTGTTTGTTTTTCGAATTTGAGATCTTTCTGCAATGGGCACTTTTCATACTATAAGCAGTTTTTCCTAACAAATGCAAGCTATTACATTGGCAATCTCCGCAAGGAAACATCAGATCTGCTCAACTCATGGTTTTTTGGTCTTCGGGGAGGAGGGGGAACATGAATATGTGTTTGTTTTTCGAATTTGAGCTCTTTCTGCAATGGGCACTTTTCATACTTTAAGCAGTTTTTCCTAACAAATGCATGATATAACATGGGCTATCTACGCAAGGAAACATGAGATCTGCAAACGTTATGATTTTTTGGTCTTCGGGGAGGATGGGGAACATGAATATGTTTTTGTTTTTCGAATTTGAGCTCTATCTGAAATGATTACTTTTCATGCTCTAAGCAGTTTTGCCTAACAAATGCAAGATATAACATTGGCTATCTCCGCAAGGAAACATCAGATCTGCACAACTCATGGTTTTTTGGTCTTCGGGGAGGATGGGGAACATGAATATGTGATTGTTTTTCGAATTTGAGCTCTTTCTGCAATGGGCACTTTTCATACTATAAGCAGTTTTTCCTAACTAATGCAAGATATAACATCTCCGCAAGGAAACATGAGATCTGCAAAAGTTATGGTTTTTTTTTCTTCGGGGAGGATGGGGAACATGAATATGTGTTTGTTTTTCGAATTTGACCTCTATCTGAAATGAGCACTTTTCATGCTCTAAGCAGTTTTTCCTAACAAATGCAAGATATAACATGGGCTATCTCCGCATGGAAACATGAGATCTGCAAACGTAATGGTTTTTTGGTCTTCGGGGAGGATGGGGAACATGAATATGTTTTTGTTTTTCGAATTTGAGCTCTTTCTGCAATGGGCACTTTTCATGCTATAAGCAGTTTTTCCTAACAAATGCAAGATATAACATTGGCTATCTCCGCAAGGAAACATCAGATCTGCACAACTCATGGTTTTTTGGTCTTCGGGGAGGATGGGGAACATGAAAATGTGTTTGTTTTTTGAATTTGACCTCTATCTGAAATGGGCACTTTTCATGCAATAAGAAGTTTTTCCTAACAAATGCAAGATATAAAATGGGCTATCTCCGCAAGGAAACATGAGATCTGCAAAAGTTATGGTTTTTTGGTCTTCGGGGAGGATGGGGAACATGAATATGTGTTTGTTTTTCGAATTTGACCTCTATCTGAAATGAGCACTTTTCATGCTCTAAGCAGTTTTTCCTAACAAATGCAAGATATAACATTGGCTATCTCCGCAAGGAAACATCAGATCTGCACAACTCATGGTTTTTTGGTCTTCGGGGAGGAGGGGGAACATGAATATGTGTTTGTTTTTCGAATTTGAGCTCTTTCTGCAATGGGCACTTTTCATACTATAAGCAGTTTTTCCTAACAAATGCAAGATATAACATGGGCTATCTCCGCAAGGAAACATGAGATCTGCAAACGTTATGGTTTTTTGGTCTTCGGGGAGGATGGGGAACATGAATATGTTTTTGTTTTTCGAATTTGAGTATCTGAAATGAGCACTTTTCATGCTCTAAGCAGTTTTTCCTAACAAATGCAAGCTATTACATTGGCAATCTCCGCAAGGAAACATCAGATCTGCTCAACTCATGGTTTTTTGGTCTTCGGGGAGGAGGGGGAACATGAATATGTGTTTGTTTTTCGAATTTGAGCTCTTTCTGCAATGGGCACTTTTCATACTATAAGCAGTTTTTCCTAACAAATGCATGATATAACATGGGCTATCTACGCAAGGAAACATGAGATCTGCAAACGTTATGGTTTTTTGGTCTTCGGGGAGGATGGGGAACATGAATATGTTTTTGTTTTTCGAATTTGAGCTCTATCTGAAATGATCACTTTTCATGCTCTAAGCAGTTTTTCCTAACAAATGCAAGATATAACATTGGCTATCTCCGCAAGGAAACATCAGATCTGCACAACTCATGGTTTTTTGGTCTTCGGGGAGGATGGGGAACATGAATATGTGATTGTTTTTCGAATTTGAGCTCTTTCTGCAATGGGCACTTTTCATACTATAAGCAGTTTTTCCTAACAAATGCAAGATATAACATGGGCTATCTCCGCAAGGAAACATGAGATCTGCAAAAGTTATGGTTTTTTTTTCTTCGGGGAGGATGGGGAACTTGAATATGTGTTTGTTTTTCGAATTTGAGCTCTTTCTGCAATGAGCACTTTTCATGCTCTAAGCAGTTTTTCCTAACAAATGCAAGATATAACATTGGCTATCTCCGCAAGGAAACATCAGATCTGCACAACTCATGGTTTTTTGGTCTTCGGGGAGGATGGGGAACATGAATATGTGATTGTTTTTCGAATTTGAGCTCTTTCTGCAATGGGCACTTTTCATACTATAAGCAGTTTTTCCTAACAAATGCAAGATATAACATGGGCTATCTCCGCAAGGAAACATGAGATCTGCAAAAGTTATGGTTTTTTTTTCTTCGGGGAGGATGGGGAACTTGAATATGTGTTTGTTTTTCGAATTTGAGCTCTTTCTGCAATGAGCACTTTTCATGCTCTAAGCAGTTTTTCCTAACAAATGCAAGATATAACATTGGCTATCTCCGCAAGGAAACATCAGATCTGCACAACTCATGGTTTTTTGGTCTTCGGGGAGGATGGGGAACATGAATATGTGTTTGTTTTTCGAATTTGAGCTCTTTCTGCAATGGGCACTTTTCATGCTATAAGCAGTTTTTCCTAACAAATGCAAGATATAACATTGGCTATCTCCGCAAGGAAACATCAGATCTGCACAACTCATGGTTTTTTGGTCTTAGGGGAGGATGGGGAACATGAATATGTGTTTGTTTTTCGAATTTGAGATCTTTCTGCAATGGGCACTTTTCATACTATAAGCAGTTTTTCCTAACAAATGCAAGCTATTACATTGGCAATCTCCACAAGGAAACATCAGATCTGCTCAACTCATGGTTTTTTGGTCTTCGGGGAGGAGGGGGAACATGAATATGTGTTTGTTTTTCGAATTTGAGCTCTTTCTGCAATGGGCACTTTTCATACTATAAGCAGTTTTTCATAACAAATGCAAGATATAACATTGGCTATCTCCGCAAGGAAAGATCAGATCTGCAAACGTTATGGTTTTTTGGTCTTCGGGGAGGATGGGGAACATGAATATGTTTTTGTTTTTCGAATTTGAGCTCTATCTGAAATGAGCACTTTTCATGCTCTAAGCAGTTTTTCCTAACAAATGCAAGATATAACATTGGCTATCTCCGCAAGGAAACATCAGATCTGCACAACTCATGGTTTTTTGGTCCTCAGGGAGGATGGGGAATATGAATATGTGATTGTTTTTCGAATTTGAGATCTTTCTGCAATGGGCACTTTTCATGCTATAAGCAGTTTTTCCTAACAAATGCAAGATATAACATTGGCTATCTCCGCAAGGAAACATCAGATCTGCACAACTCATGGTTTTTTGGTCTTCGGGGAAGAGGGGCAACATGAATATGTGTTTGTTTTTCGAATTTGGGCTCTTTCTGCAATGGTCACTTTTCATACTATAAGCAGTTTTTCCTAACAAATGCAAGATATAACATGGGCTATCTCCGCAAGGAAACATGAGATCTGCAAAAGTTATGGTTTTTTTTTCTTCGGGGAGGATGGGGAACTTGAATATGTGTTTGTTTTTCGAATTTGACCTCTTTCTGCAATGAGCACTTTTCATGCTCTAAGCAGTTTTTCCTAACAAATGCAAGATATAACATTGGCTATCTCCGCAAGGAAACATCAGATCTGCACAACTCATGGTTTTTTGGTCTTCGGGGAGGATGGGGAACATGAATATGTGTTTGTTTTTCAAATTTGAGCTCTTTCTGCAATGGGCACTTTTCATGCTATAAGCAGTTTTTCCTAACAAATGCAAGATATAACATTGGCTATCTCCGCAAGGAAAGATCAGATCTGCAAACGTTATGGTTTTTTGGTCTTCGGGGAGGATGGGGAACATGAATATGTTTTTGTTTTTCGAATTTGAGCTCTATCTGAAATGAGCACTTTTCATGCTCTAAGCAGTTTTTCCTAACAAATGCAAGATATAACATTGGCTATCTCCGCAAGGAAACATCAGATCTGCACAACTCATGGTTTTTTGGTCTTAGGGGAGGATGGGGAACATGAATATGTGTTTGTTTTTCGAATTTGAGATCTTTCTGCAATGGGCACTTTTCATACTATAAGCAGTTTTTCCTAACAAATGCAAGCTATTACATTGGCAATCTCCACAAGGAAACATCAGATCTGCTCAACTCATGGTTTTTTGGTCTTCGGGGAGGAGGGGGAACATAAATATGTGTTTGTTTTTCGAATTTGAGCTCTTTCTGCAATGGGCACTTTTCATACTATAAGCAGTTTTTCCTAACAAATGCAAGATATAACATTGGCTATCTCCGCAAGGAAACATCAGATCTGCACAACTCATGGTTTTTTGGTCTTAGGGGAGGATGGGGAACATGAATATGTGTTTGTTTTTCGAATTTGACCTCTATCTGAAATGAGCACTTTTCATGCTCTAAGCAGTTTTTCCTAACAAATGCAAGATATAACATTGGCTATCTCCGCAAGGAAACATCAGATCTGCACAACTCATGGTTTTTTGGTCTTCGGGGAGGAGGGGGAACATGAATATGTGTTTGTTTTTCGAATTTGAGATCTTTCTGCAATGGGCACTTTTCATACTATAAGCAGTTTTTCCTAACAAATGCAAGATTTAACATTGGCTATCTCCGCAAGGAAACATCAGATCTGCTCAACCCATGGATTTTTGGTCTTCGGGGAAGAGGGGGAACATGAATATGTGTTTCTTTTTCGAATTTGAGCTCTTTCTGCAATGGGCACTTTTCATACTATAAGCAGTTTTTCCTAACAAATGCAAGATATAACATGGGCTATCTCCGCAAGGAAACATGAGATCTGCAAACGTTATGGTTTTTTGGTCTTCGGGGAGGATGGGGAACATGAATATGTGTTTGTTTTTCGAATTTGACCTCTATCTGAAATGAGCACTTTTCATGCTCTAAGCAGTTTTTCCTAACAAATGCAAGATATAACATTGGCTATCTCCGCAAGGAAACATCAGATCTGCACGACTCATGGTTTTTTGGTCTTCGGGGAGGATGGGGAACATGAATATGTGATTGTTTTTCGAATTTGAGCTCTTTCTGCAATGGGCACTTTTCATACTATAAGCAGTTTTTCCTAACAAATGCAAGATATAACATGGGCTATCTCCGCAAGGAAACATGAGATCTGCAAAAGTTATGGTTTTTTGTTCTTCGGGGAGGATGGGGAACATGAATATGTGTTTGTTTTTCGAATTTGACCTCTATCTGAAATGAGCACTTTTCATGCTCTAAGCAGTTTTTCCTAACAAATGCAAGATATAACATTGGCTATCTCCGCAGGGAAACATCAGATCTGCACAACTCATTGTTTTTTGGTCTTCGGGGAGGATGGGGAACATGAATATGTGATTGTTTTTCGAATTTGAGCTCTTTCTGCAATGGGCACTTTTCATGCTATAAGCAGTTTTTCCTAACAAATGCAAGATATAACATTGGCTATCTCCGCAAGGAAACATCAGATCTGCACAACTCATGGTTTTTTGGTCTTCGGGGAGGATGGGGAACATGAAAATGTGTTTGTTTTTCGAATTTGACCTCTATCTGAAATGGGCACTTTTCATGCTATAAGCAGTTTTTCCTAACAAATGCAAGATATAACATGGGCTATCTCCGCAAGGAAACATGAGATCTGCAAAAGTTATGGTTTTTTTTTCTTCGGGGAGGATGGGGAACTTGAATATGTGTTTGTTTTTCGAATTTGAGCTCTTTCTGCAATGAGCACTTTTCATGCTCTAAGCAGTTTTTCCTAACAAATGCAAGATATAACATTGGCTATCTCCGCAAGGAAACATCAGATCTGCACAACTCATGGTTTTTTCGTCTTCGGGGAGGATGGGGAACATGAATATGTGTTTGTTTTTCGAATTTGAGCTCTTTCTGCAATGGGCACTTTTCATGCTATAAGCAGTTTTTCCTAACAAATGCAAGATATAACATTGGCTATCTCCGCAAGGAAACATCAGATCTGCACAACTCATGGTTTTTTGGTCTTAGGGGAGGATGGGGAACATGAATATGTGTTTGTTTTTCGAATTTGAGATCTTTCTGCAATGGGCACTTTTCATACTATAAGCAGTTTTTCCTAACAAATGCAAGCTATTACATTGGCAATCTCCACAAGGAAACATCAGATCTGCTCAACTCATGGTTTTTTGGTCTTCGGGGAGGAGGGGGAACATGAATATGTGTTTGTTTTTCGAATTTGAGCTCTTTCTGCAATGGGCACTTTTCATACTATAAGCAGTTTTTCCTAACAAATGCAAGATATAACATTGGCTATCTCCGCAAGGAAAGATCAGATCTGCAAACGTTATGGTTTTTTGGTCTTCGGGGAGGATGGGGAACATGAATATGTTTTTGTTTTTCGAATTTGAGCTCTATCTGAAATGAGCACTTTTCATGCTCTAAGCAGTTTTTCCTAACAAATGCAAGATATAACATTGGCTATCTCCGCAAGGAAACATCAGATCTGCACAACTCATGGTTTTTTGGTCCTCAGGGAGGATGGGGAATATGAATATGTGATTGTTTTTCGAATTTGAGATCTTTCTGCAATGGGCACTTTTCATGCTATAAGCAGTTTTTCCTAACAAATGCAAGATATAACATTGGCTATCTCCGCAAGGAAACATCAGATCTGCACAACTCATGGTTTTTTGGTCTTCGGGGAAGAGGGGCAACATGAATATGTGTTTGTTTTTCGAATTTGGGCTCTTTCTGCAATGGTCACTTTTCATACTATAAGCAGTTTTTCCTAACAAATGCAAGATATAACATGGGCTATCTCCGCAAGGAAACATGAGATCTGCAAAAGTTATGGTTTTTTTTTCTTCGGGGAGGATGGGGAACTTGAATATGTGTTTGTTTTTCGAATTTGACCTCTTTCTGCAATGAGCACTTTTCATGCTCTAAGCAGTTTTTCCTAACAAATGCAAGATATAACATTGGCTATCTCCGCAAGGAAACATCAGATCTGCACAACTCATGGTTTTTTGGTCTTCGGGGAGGATGGGGAACATGAATATGTGTTTGTTTTTCAAATTTGAGCTCTTTCTGCAATGGGCACTTTTCATGCTATAAGCAGTTTTTCCTAACAAATGCAAGATATAACATTGGCTATCTCCGCAAGGAAAGATCAGATCTGCAAACGTTATGGTTTTTTGGTCTTCGGGGAGGATGGGGAACATGAATATGTTTTTGTTTTTCGAATTTGAGCTCTATCTGAAATGAGCACTTTTCATGCTCTAAGCAGTTTTTCCTAACAAATGCAAGATATAACATTGGCTATCTCCGCAAGGAAACATCAGATCTGCACAACTCATGGTTTTTTGGTCTTAGGGGAGGATGGGGAACATGAATATGTGTTTGTTTTTCGAATTTGAGATCTTTCTGCAATGGGCACTTTTCATACTATAAGCAGTTTTTCCTAACAAATGCAAGCTATTACATTGGCAATCTCCACAAGGAAACATCAGATCTGCTCAACTCATGGTTTTTTGGTCTTCGGGGAGGAGGGGGAACATAAATATGTGTTTGTTTTTCGAATTTGAGCTCTTTCTGCAATGGGCACTTTTCATACTATAAGCAGTTTTTCCTAACAAATGCAAGATATAACATTGGCTATCTCCGCAAGGAAACATCAGATCTGCACAACTCATGGTTTTTTGGTCTTAGGGGAGGATGGGGAACATGAATATGTGTTTGTTTTTCGAATTTGACCTCTATCTGAAATGAGCACTTTTCATGCTCTAAGCAGTTTTTCCTAACAAATGCAAGATATAACATTGGCTATCTCCGCAAGGAAACATCAGATCTGCACAACTCATGGTTTTTTGGTCTTCGGGGAGGAGGGGGAACATGAATATGTGTTTGTTTTTCGAATTTGAGATCTTTCTGCAATGGGCACTTTTCATACTATAAGCAGTTTTTCCTAACAAATGCAAGATTTAACATTGGCTATCTCCGCAAGGAAACATCAGATCTGCTCAACCCATGGATTTTTGGTCTTCGGGGAAGAGGGGGAACATGAATATGTGTTTCTTTTTCGAATTTGAGCTCTTTCTGCAATGGGCACTTTTCATACTATAAGCAGTTTTTCCTAACAAATGCAAGATATAACATGGGCTATCTCCGCAAGGAAACATGAGATCTGCAAACGTTATGGTTTTTTGGTCTTCGGGGAGGATGGGGAACATGAATATGTGTTTGTTTTTCGAATTTGACCTCTATCTGAAATGAGCACTTTTCATGCTCTAAGCAGTTTTTCCTAACAAATGCAAGATATAACATTGGCTATCTCCGCAAGGAAACATCAGATCTGCACGACTCATGGTTTTTTGGTCTTCGGGGAGGATGGGGAACATGAATATGTGATTGTTTTTCGAATTTGAGCTCTTTCTGCAATGGGCACTTTTCATACTATAAGCAGTTTTTCCTAACAAATGCAAGATATAACATGGGCTATCTCCGCAAGGAAACATGAGATCTGCAAAAGTTATGGTTTTTTGTTCTTCGGGGAGGATGGGGAACATGAATATGTGTTTGTTTTTCGAATTTGACCTCTATCTGAAATGAGCACTTTTCATGCTCTAAGCAGTTTTTCCTAACAAATGCAAGATATAACATTGGCTATCTCCGCAGGGAAACATCAGATCTGCACAACTCATTGTTTTTTGGTCTTCGGGGAGGATGGGGAACATGAATATGTGATTGTTTTTCGAATTTGAGCTCTTTCTGCAATGGGCACTTTTCATGCTATAAGCAGTTTTTCCTAACAAATGCAAGATATAACATTGGCTATCTCCGCAAGGAAACATCAGATCTGCACAACTCATGGTTTTTTGGTCTTCGGGGAGGATGGGGAACATGAAAATGTGTTTGTTTTTCGAATTTGACCTCTATCTGAAATGGGCACTTTTCATGCTATAAGCAGTTTTTCCTAACAAATGCAAGATATAACATGGGATATCTCTGCAAGGAAACATGAGATCTGCAAAAGTTATGGTTTTTTGGTCTTCGGGGAGGATGGGGAACATGAATATGTGTTTGTTTTTCGAATTTGTCCTCTATCTGAAATTAGCACTTTTCATGCTCTAAGCAGTTTTTCCTAACAAATGCAAGATATAACATTGGCTATCTCCGCAAGGAAACATCAGATCTGCACAACTCATGGTTTTTTGGTCTTCGGGGAGGAGGGGGAACATGAATATGTGTTTGTTTTTCGAATTTGAGCTCTTTCTGCAATGGGCACTTTTCATGCTATAAGCACTTTTTCCTAACAAATGCAAGATATAACATTGGCTATCTCCGCAAGGAAACATCAGATCTGCACAACTCATGGTTTTTTGGTCTTCGGGGAGGAGGGGGAACATGAATATGTGTTTGTTTTTCGAATTTGAGATCTTTCTGCAATGGGCACTTTTCATACTATAAGCAGTTTTTCCTAACAAATGCAAGATACAACATTTGCAATTTCCGCAAGTTAACATCAGATATGCTCAACTCATGGTTTTTTGGTCTTCGGGGAGGAGGGGGAACATGAATATGTGTTTGTTTTTCGAATTTGAGCTCTTTCTGCAATGGGCACTTTTCATACTATAAGCAGTTTTTCCTAACAAATGCAAGATATAACATGGGCTATCTCCGCAAGGAAACATGAGATCTGCAAACGTTATGGTTTTTTGGTCTTCGGGGAGGATGGGGAACATGAATATGTGTTTGTTTTTCGAATTTGACCTCTATCTGAAATGAGCACTTTTCATGCTCTAAGCAGTTTTTCCTAACAAATGCAAGATATAACATTGGCTATCTCCGCAAGGAAACATCAGATCTGCACAACTCATGGTTTTTTGGTCTTCGGGGAGGATGGGGAACATGAAAATGTGTTTGTTTTTCGAATTTGACCTCTATCTGCAATGGGCACTTTTCATGCTATAAGCAGTTTTTCCTAACAAATGCAAGATATAACATGGGATATCTCCGCAAGGAAACATGAGATCTGCAAAAGTTATGGTTTTTTGGTCTTCGGGGAGGATGGGGAACATGAATATGTGTTTGTTTTTCGAATTTGACCTCTATCTGAAATTAGCACTTTTCATGCTCTAAGCAGTTTTTCCTAACAAATGCAAGATATAACATTTGCTATCTCCGCAAGGAAACATCAGATCTGCACAACTCATGGTTTTTTGGTCTTCGGGGAGGAGGGGGAACATGAATATGTGTTTGTTTTTCGAATTTGAGATCTTTCTTCAATGGGCACTTTTCATACTATAAGCAGTTTTTCCTAACAAATGCAAGATATAACATGGGCTATCTCCGCAAGGAAACATCAGATCTGCAAACTTTATGGTTTTTTGGTCTTCGGGGAGGATGGGGAACATGAATATGTTTTTGTTTTTCGAATTTGAGATCTTTCTGCAATGGGCACTTTTCATGCTATAAGCACTTTTTCCTAACAAATGCAAGATATAACATGGGATATCTCCGCAAGGAAACATGAGATCTGCAAAAGTTATGGTTTTTTGTTCTTCGGGGAGGATGGGGAACATGAATATGTGTTTGTTTTTCGAATTTGACCTCTATCTGAAATGAGCACTTTTCATGCTCTAAGCAGTTTTTCCTAACAAATGCAAGATATAACATTGGCTATCTCCGCAGGGAAACATCAGATCTGCACAACTCATTGTTTTTTGGTCTTCGGGGAGGATGGGGAACATGAATATGTGATTGTTTTTCGAATTTGAGCTCTTTCTGCAATGGGCACTTTTCATGCTATAAGCAGTTTTTCCTAACAAATGCAAGATATAACATTGGCTATCTCCGCAAGGAAACATCAGATCTGCACAACTCATGGTTTTTTGGTCTTCGGGGAGGATGGGGAACATGAAAATGTGTTTGTTTTTCGAATTTGACCTCTATCTGAAATGGGCACTTTTCATGCTATAAGCAGTTTTTCCTAACAAATGCAAGATATAACATGGGATATCTCTGCAAGGAAACATGAGATCTGCAAAAGTTATGGTTTTTTGGTCTTCGGGGAGGATGGGGAACATGAATATGTGTTTGTTTTTCGAATTTGTCGTCTCTGAAATTAGCACTTTTCATGCTCTAAGCAGTTTTTCCTAACAAATGCAAGATATAACATTGGCTATCTCCGCAAGGAAACATCAGATCTGCACAACTCATGGTTTTTTGGTCTTCGGGGAGGAGGAGGAACATGAATATGTGTTTGTTTTTCGAATTTGAGATCTTTCTGCAATGGGCACTTTTCATGCTATAAGCAGTTTTTCCTAACAAATGCAAGATATAACATGGGATATCTCTGCAAGGAAACATGAGATCTGCAAAAGTTATGGTTTTTTGGTCTTCGGGGAGGATGGGGAACATGAATATGTGTTTGTTTTTCGAATTTGTCCTCTATCTGAAATTAGCACTTTTCATGCTCTAAGCAGTTTTTCCTAACAAATGCAAGATATAACATTGGCTATCTCCGCAAGGAAACATCAGATCTGCACAACTCATGGTTTTTTGGTCTTCGGGGAGGAGGGGGAACATGAATATGTGTTTGTTTTTCGAATTTGAGATCTTTCTGCAATGGGCACTTTTCATACTATAAGCAGTTTTTCCTAACAAATGCAAGATATAACATGGGCTATCTCCGCAAGGAAACATGAGATCTGCAAAAGTTATGGTTTTTTGGTCTTCGGGGAGGATGGGGAACATGAATATGTGTTTGTTTTTCGAATTTGACCTCTATCTGAAATGAGCACTTTTCATGCTCTAAGCAGTTTTTCCTAACAAATGCAAGATATAACATTGGCTATCTCCGCAAGGAAACATCAGATCTGCACAACTCATGGTTTTTTGGTCTTCGGGGTGGAGGGGGAACATGAATATGTGTTTGTTTTTCGAATTTGAGATCTTTCTGCAATGGGCACTTTTCATACTATAAGCAGTTTTTCCTAACAAATGCAAGATTTAACATTGGCTATCTCCGCAAGGAAACATCAGATCTGCTCAACCCATGGTTTTTTGATCTTCGGGGAGGATGGGGAACATGAATATGTGTTTCTTTTTCGAATTTGAGCTCTTTCTGCAATGGGCACTTTTCATACTATAAGCAGTTTTTCCTAACAAATGCAAGATATAACATGGGCTATCTCCGCAAGGAAACATGAGATCTGCAAACGTTATGGTTTTTTGGTCTTCGGGGAGGATGGGGAACATGAATATGTTTTTGTTTTTCGAATTTGAGCTCTATCTGAAATGAGCACTTTTCATGCTCTAAGCAGTTTTTCCTAACAAATGCAAGCTATTACATTGGCAATCTCCGCAAGGAAACATCAGATCTGCTCAACTCATGGTTTTTTGGTCTTCGGGGAGGAGGGGGAACATGAATATGTGTTTGTTTTTCGAATTTGAGCTCTTTCTGCAATGGGCACTTTTCATACTATAAGCAGTTTTTCCTAACAAATGCATGATATAACATGGGCTATCTACGCAAGGAAACATGAGATCTGCAAACGTTATGGTTTTTTGGTCTTCGGGGAGGATGGGGAACATGAATATGTTTTTGTTTTTCGAATTTGAGCTCTATCTGAAATGATCACTTTTCATGCTCTAAGCAGTTTTTCCTAACAAATGCAAGATATAACATTGGCTATCTCCGCAAGGAAACATCAGATCTGCACAACTCATGGTTTTTTGGTCTTCGGGGAGGATGGGGAACATGAATATGTGATTGTTTTTCGAATTTGAGCTCTTTCTGCAATGGGCACTTTTCATACTATAAGCAGTTTTTCCTAACAAATGCAAGATATAACATGGGCTATCTCCGCAAGGAAACATGAGATCTGCAAAAGTTATGGTTTTTTTTTCTTCGGGGAGGATGGGGAACTTGAATATGTGTTTGTTTTTCGAATTTGAGCTCTTTCTGCAATGAGCACTTTTCATGCTCTAAGCAGTTTTTCCTAACAAATGCAAGATATAACATTGGCTATCTCCGCAAGGAAACATCAGATCTGCACAACTCATGGTTTTTTGGTCTTCGGGGAGGATGGGGAACATGAATATGTGTTTGTTTTTCGAATTTGAGCTCTTTCTGCAATGGGCACTTTTCATGCTATAAGCAGTTTTTCCTAACAAATGCAAGATATAACATTGGCTATCTCCGCAAGGAAACATCAGATCTGCACAACTCATGGTTTTTTGGTCTTAGGGGAGGATGGGGAACATGAATATGTGTTTGTTTTTCGAATTTGAGATCTTTCTGCAATGGGCACTTTTCATACTATAAGCAGTTTTTCCTAACAAATGCAAGCTATTACATTGGCAATCTCCACAAGGAAACATCAGATCTGCTCAACTCATGGTTTTTTGGTCTTCGGGGAGGAGGGGGAACATGAATATGTGTTTGTTTTTCGAATTTGAGCTCTTTCTGCAATGGGCACTTTTCATACTATAAGCAGTTTTTCCTAACAAATGCAAGATGTAACATTGGCTATCTCCGCAAGGAAAGATCAGATCTGCAAACGTTATGGTTTTTTGGTCTTCGGGGAGGATGGGGAACATGAATATGTTTTTGTTTTTCGAATTTGAGCTCTATCTGAAATGAGCACTTTTCATGCTCTAAGCAGTTTTTCCTAACAAATGCAAGATATAACATTGGCTATCTCCGCAAGGAAACATCAGATCTGCACAACTCATGGTTTTTTGGTCCTCGGGGAGGATGGGGAATATGAATATGTGATTGTTTTTCGAATTTGAGATCTTTCTGCAATGGGCACTTTTCATGCTATAAGCAGTTTTTCCTAACAAATGCAAGATATAACATTGGCTATCTCCGCAAGGAAACATCAGATCTGCACAACTCATGGTTTTTTGGTCTTCGGGGAAGAGGGGCAACATGAATATGTCTTTGTTTTTCGAATTTGGGCTCTTTCTGCAATGGTCACTTTTCATACTATAAGCAGTTTTTCCTAACAAATGCAAGATATAACATGGGCTATCTCCGCAAGGAAACATGAGATCTGCAAAAGTTATGGTTTTTTTTTCTTCGGGGAGGATGGGGAACTTGAATATGTGTTTGTTTTTCGAATTTGAGCTCTTTCTGCAATGAGCACTTTTCATGCTCTAAGCAGTTTTTCCTAACAAATGCAAGATATAACATTGGCTATCTCCGCAAGGAAACATCAGATCTGCACAACTCATGGTTTTTTGGTCTTCGGGGAGGATGGGGAACATGAATATGTGTTTGTTTTTCGAATTTGAGCTCTTTCTGCAATGGGCACTTTTCATGCTATAAGCAGTTTTTCCTAACAAATGCAAGATATAACATTGGCTATCTCCGCAAGGAAACATCAGATCTGCACAACTCATGGTTTTTTGGTCTTAGGGGAGGATGGGGAACATGAATATGTGTTTGTTTTTCGAATTTGAGATCTTTCTGCAATGGGCACTTTTCATACTATAAGCAGTTTTTCCTAACAAATGCAAGCTATTACATTGGCAATCTCCACAAGGAAACATCAGATCTGCTCAACTCATGGTTTTTTGGTCTTCGGGGAGGAGGGGGAACATGAATATGTGTTTGTTTTTCGAATTTGAGCTCTTTCTGCAATGGGCACTTTTCATACTATAAGCAGTTTTTCCTAACAAATGCAAGATATAACATTGGCTATCTCCGCAAGGAAAGATCAGATCTGCAAACGTTATGGTTTTTTGGTCTTCGGGGAGGATGGGGAACATGAATATGTTTTTGTTTTTCGAATTTGAGCTCTATCTGAAATGAGCACTTTTCATGCTCTAAGCAGTTTTTCCTAACAAATGCAAGATATAACATTGGCTATCTAAGCAAGGAAACATCAGATCTGCACAACTCATGGTTTTTTGGTCCTCGGGGAGGATGGGGAATATGAATATGTGATTGTTTTTCGAATTTGAGATCTTTCTGCAATGGGCACTTTTCATGCTATAAGCAGTTTTTCCTAACAAATGCAAGATATAACATTGGCTATCTCCGCAAGGAAACATCAGATCTGCACAACTCATGGTTTTTTGGTCTTCGGGGAGGATGGGGAACATGAATATGTGTTTGTTTTTCGAATTTGACCTCTATCTGCAATGGGCACTTTTCATACTATAAGCACTTTTTCCTAACAAATGCAAGATATAACATTGGCTATCTCCGCAAGGAAACATCAGATCTGCACAACTCATGGTTTTTTGTTCTTCGGGGAGGATGGGGAACATGAATATGTGTTTGTTTTTCGAATTTGACCTCTATCTGAAATGAGCACTTTTCATGCTCTAAGCAGTTTTTCCTAACAAATGCAAGATATAACATTGGCTATCTCCGCAAGGAAACATCAGATCTGCACAACTCATGGTTTTTTGGTCTTCGGGGAGGAGGGGGAACATGAATATGTGTTTGTTTTTCGAATTTGAGATCTTTCTGCAATGGGCACTTTTCATACTATAAGCAGTTTTTCCTAACAAATGCAAGATATAACATTGGCAATCTCCGCAAGGAAACATCAGATCTGCTCAACTCATGGTTTTTTGGTCTTCGGGGAGGAGGGGGAACATGAATATGTGTTTGTTTTTCGAATTTGAGCTTTTTCTGCAATGGGCACTTTTCATACTATAAGCAGTTTTTCCTAACAAATGCAAGATATAACATGGGCTATCTCCGCAAGAAAACATCAGATCTGCAAACGTTATGGTTTTTTGGTCTTCGGGGAGGATGGGGAACATGAATATGTTTTTGTTTTTCGAATTTGAGCTCTTTCTGCAATGGGCACTTTTCATGCTATAAGCACTTTTTCCTAACAAATGCAAGATATAACATTGGCTATCTCCGCAGGGAAACATCAGATCTGCACAACTCATTGTTTTTTGGTCTTCGGGGAGGATGGGGAACATGAATATGTGTTTGTTTTTCGAATTTGACCTCTATCTGAAATTAGCACTTTTCATGCTCTAAGCAGTTTTTCCTAACAAATGCAAGATATAACATTGGCTATCTCCGCAAGGAAACATCAGATCTGCACAACTCATGGTTTTTTGGTCTTCGGGGAGGAGGGGGAACATGAATATGTGTTTGTTTTTCGAATTTGAGATCTTTCTGCAATGGGCACTTTTCATACTATAAGCAGTTTTTCCTAACAAATGCAAGATACAACATTTGCAATTTCCGCAAGTTAACATCAGATATGCTCAACTCATGGTTTTTTGGTCTTCGGGGAGGAGGGGGAACATGAATATGTGTTTGTTTTTCGAATTTGAGCTCTTTCTGCAATGGGCACTTTTCATACTATAAGCAGTTTTTCCTAACAAATGCAAGATATAACATGGGCTATCTCCGCAAGGAAACATGAGATCTGCAAACGTTATGGTTTTTTGGTCTTCGGGGAGGATGGGGAACATGAATATGTGTTTGTTTTTCGAATTTGACCTCTATCTGAAATGAGCACTTTTCATGCTCTAAGCAGTTTTTCCTAACAAATGCAAGATATAACATTGGCTATCTCCGCAAGGAAACATCAGATCTGCACAACTCATGGTTTTTTGGTCTTCGGGGAGGATGGGGAACATGAAAATGTGTTTGTTTTTCGAATTTGACCTCTATCTGCAATGGGCACTTTTCATGCTATAAGCAGTTTTTCCTAACAAATGCAAGATATAACATGGGATATCTCCGCAAGGAAACATGAGATCTGCAAAAGTTATGGTTTTTTGGTCTTCGGGGAGGATGGGGAACATGAATATGTGTTTGTTTTTCGAATTTGACCTCTATCTGAAATTAGCACTTTTCATGCTCTAAGCAGTTTTTCCTAACAAATGCAAGATATAACATTTGCTATCTCCGCAAGGAAACATCAGATCTGCACAACTCATGGTTTTTTGGTCTTCGGGGAGGAGGGGGAACATGAATATGTGTTTGTTTTTCGAATTTGAGATCTTTCTGCAATGGGCACTTTTCATACTATAAGCAGTTTTTCCTAACAAATGCAAGATATAACATGGGCTATCTCCGCAAGGAAACATCAGATCTGCAAACGTTATGGTTTTTTGGTCTTCGGGGAGGATGGGGAACATGAATATGTTTTTGTTTTTCGAATTTGAGATCTTTCTGCAATGGGCACTTTTCATGCTATAAGCACTTTTTCCTAACAAATGCAAGATATAACATGGGATATCTCCGCAAGGAAACATGAGATCTGCAAAAGTTATGGTTTTTTGTTCTTCGGGGAGGATGGGGAACATGAATATGTGTTTGTTTTTCGAATTTGACCTCTATCTGAAATGAGCACTTTTCATGCTCTAAGCAGTTTTTCCTAACAAATGCAAGATATAACATTGGCTATCTCCGCAGGGAAACATCAGATCTGCACAACTCATTGTTTTTTGGTCTTCGGGGAGGATGGGGAACATGAATATGTGATTGTTTTTCGAATTTGAGCTCTTTCTGCAATGGGCACTTTTCATGCTATAAGCAGTTTTTCCTAACAAATGCAAGATATAACATTGGCTATCTCCGCAAGGAAACATCAGATCTGCACAACTCATGGTTTTTTGGTCTTCGGGGAGGATGGGGAACATGAAAATGTGTTTGTTTTTCGAATTTGACCTCTATCTGAAATGGGCACTTTTCATGCTATAAGCAGTTTTTCCTAACAAATGCAAGATATAACATGGGATATCTCTGCAAGGAAACATGAGATCTGCAAAAGTTATGGTTTTTTGGTCTTCGGGGAGGATGGGGAACATGAATATGTGTTTGTTTTTCGAATTTGTCGTCTCTGAAATTAGCACTTTTCATGCTCTAAGCAGTTTTTCCTAACAAATGCAAGATATAACATTGGCTATCTCCGCAAGGAAACATCAGATCTGCACAACTCATGGTTTTTTGGTCTTCGGGGAGGAGGAGGAACATGAATATGTGTTTGTTTTTCGAATTTGAGATCTTTCTGCAATGGGCACTTTTCATGCTATAAGCAGTTTTTCCTAACAAATGCAAGATATAACATGGGATATCTCTGCAAGGAAACATGAGATCTGCAAAAGTTATGGTTTTTTGGTCTTCGGGGAGGATGGGGAACATGAATATGTGTTTGTTTTTCGAATTTGTCCTCTATCTGAAATTAGCACTTTTCATGCTCTAAGCAGTTTTTCCTAACAAATGCAAGATATAACATTGGCTATCTCCGCAAGGAAACATCAGATCTGCACAACTCATGGTTTTTTGGTCTTCGGGGAGGAGGGGGAACATGAATATGTGTTTGTTTTTCGAATTTGAGATCTTTCTGCAATGGGCACTTTTCATACTATAAGCAGTTTTTCCTAACAAATGCAAGATATAACATGGGCTATCTCCGCAAGGAAACATCAGATCTGCACAACTCATGGTTTTTTGGTCTTCGGGGAGGAGGGGGAACATGAATATGTGTTTGTTTTTCGAATTTGAGATCTTTCTGCAATGGGCACTTTTCATACTATAAGCAGTTTTTCCTAACAAATGCAAGATATAACATTGGCAATCTCCGCAAGGAAACATCAGATCTGCTCAACTCATGGTTTTTTGGTCTTCGGGGAGGAGGGGGAACATGAATATGTGTTTGTTTTTCGAATTTGAGCTTTTTCTGCAATGGGCACTTTTCATACTATAAGCAGTTTTTCCTAACAAATGCAAGATATAACATGGGCTATCTCCGCAAGGAAACATCAGATCTGCAAACGTTATGGTTTTTTGGTCTTCGGGGAGGATGGGGAACATGAATATGTTTTTGTTTTTCGAATTTGAGCTCTTTCTGCAATGGGCACTTTTCATGCTATAAGCACTTTTTCCTAACAAATGCAAGATATAACATTGGCTATCTCCGCAGGGAAACATCAGATCTGCACAACTCATTGTTTTTTGGTCTTCGGGGAGGATGGGGAACATGAATATGTGTTTGTTTTTCGAATTTGACCTCTATCTGAAATTAGCACTTTTCATGCTCTAAGCAGTTTTTCCTAACAAATGCAAGATATAACATTGGCTATCTCCGCAAGGAAACATCAGATCTGCACAACTCATGGTTTTTTGGTCTTCGGGGAGGAGGGGGAACATGAATATGTGTTTGTTTTTCGAATTTGAGATCTTTCTGCAATGGGCACTTTTCATACTATAAGCAGTTTTTCCTAACAAATGCAAGATATAACATTTGCAATTTCCGCAAGTTAACATCAGATATGCTCAACTCATGGTTTTTTGGTCTTCGGGGAGGAGGGGGAACATGAATATGTGTTTGTTTTTCGAATTTGAGCTCTTTCTGCAATGGGCACTTTTCATACTATAAGCAGTTTTTCCTAACAAATGCAAGATATAACATGGGCTATCTCCGCAAGGAAACATGAGATCTGCAAACGTTATGGTTTTTTGGTCTTCGGGGAGGATGGGGAACATGAATATGTGTTTGTTTTTCGAATTTGACCTCTATCTGAAATGAGCACTTTTCATGCTCTAAGCAGTTTTTCCTAACAAATGCAAGATATAACATTGGCTATCTCCGCAAGGAAACATCAGATCTGCACAACTCATGGTTTTTTGGTCTTCGGGGAGGATGGGGAACATGAAAATGTGTTTGTTTTTCGAATTTGACCTCTATCTGAAATGAGCACTTTTCATGCTATAAGCAGTTTTTCCTAACAAATGCAAGATATAACATTGGCTATCTCCGCAGGGAAACATCAGATCTGCACAACTCATTGTTTTTTGGTCTTCGGGGAGGATGGGGAACATGAATATGTGTTTGTTTTTCGAATTTGAGCTCTTTCTGCAATGGGCACTTTTCATGCTATAAGCAGTTTTTCCTAACAAATGCAAGATATAACATGGGATATCTCTGCAAGGAAACATGAGATCTGCAAAAGTTATGGTTTTTTGGTCTTCGGGGAGGATGGGGAACATGAATATGTGTTTGTTTTTCGAATTTGTCGTCTCTGAAATTAGCACTTTTCATGCTCTAAGCAGTTTTTCCTAACAAATGCAAGATATAACATTGGCTATCTCCGCAAGGAAACATCAGATCTGCACAACTCATGGTTTTTTGGTCTTCGGGGAGGAGGAGGAACATGAATATGTGTTTGTTTTTCGAATTTGAGATCTTTCTGCAATGGGCACTTTTCATACTATAAGCAGTTTTTCCTAACAAATGCAAGATATAACATTGGCAATCTCCGCAAGGAAACATCAGATCTGCACAACTCATGGTTTTTTGGTCTTCGGGGAGGATTGGGAACATGAATATGTGATTGTTTTTCGAATTTGAGCTCTTTCTGCAATGGGCACTTTTCATGCTATAAGCAGTTTTTCCTAACAAATGCAAGATATAACATTGGCTATCTCCGCAAGGAAACATCAGATCTGCACAACTCATGGTTTTTTGGTCTTCGGGGAGGATGGGGAACATGAAAATGTGTTTGTTTTTCGAATTTGACCTCTATCTGAAATGGGCACTTTTCATGCTATAAGCAGTTTTTCCTAACAAATGCAAGATATAACATGGGATATCTCTGCAAGGAAACATGAGATCTGCAAAAGTTATGGTTTTTTGGTCTTCGGGGAGGATGGGGAACATGAATATGTGTTTGTTTTTCGAATTTGTCGTCTCTGAAATTAGCACTTTTCATGCTCTAAGCAGTTTTTCCTAACAAATGCAAGATATAACATTGGCTATCTCCGCAAGGAAACATCAGATCTGCACAACTCATGGTTTTTTGGTCTTCGGGGAGGAGGAGGAACATGAATATGTGTTTGTTTTTCGAATTTGAGATCTTTCTGCAATGGGCACTTTTCATACTATAAGCAGTTTTTCCTAACAAATGCAAGATATAACATTGGCAATCTCCGCAAGGAAACATCAGATCTGCTCAACTCATGGTTTTTTGGTCTTCGGGGAGGAGGGGGAACATGAATATGTGTTTGTTTTTCGAATTTGAGCTCTTTCTGCAATGGGCACTTTTCATGCTATAAGCACTTTTTCCTAACAAATGCAAGATATAACATGGGATATCTCCGCAAGGAAACATGAGATCTGCAAAAGTTATGGTTTTTTGGTCTTCGGGGAGGAGGGGGAACATGAATATGTGTTTGTTTTTCGAATTTGACCTCTATCTGAAATTAGCACTTTTCATGCTCTAAGCAGTTTTTCCTAACAAATGCAAGATATAACATTGGCTATCTCCGCAAGGAAACATCAGATCTGCACAACTCATGGTTTTTTGGTCTTCGGGGAGGAGGGGGAACATGAATATGTGTTTGTTTTTCGAATTTGAGATCTTTCTGCAATGGGCACTTTTCATACTATAAGCAGTTTTTCCTAACAAATGCAAGATATAACATTTGCAATTTCTGCAAGTTAACATCAGATATGCTCAACTCATGGTTTTTTGGTCTTCGGGGAGGAGGGGGAACATGAATATGTGTTTGTTTTTCGAATTTGAGCTCTTTCTGCAATGGGCACTTTTCATACTATAAGCAGTTTTTCCTAACAAATGCAAGATATAACATGGGCTATCTCCGCAAGGAAACATGAGATCTGCAAACGTTATGGTTTTTTGGTCTTCGGGGAGGATGGGGAACATGAATATGTGTTTGTTTTTCGAATTTGACCTCTATCTGAAATGAGCACTTTTCATGCTCTAAGCAGTTTTTCCTAACAAATGCAAGATATAACATTGGCTATCTCCGCAAGGAAACATCAGATCTGCACAACTCATGGTTTTTTGGTCTTCGGGGAGGATGGGGAACATGAATATGTGTTTGTTTTTCGAATTTGAGCTCTTTCTGCAATGGGCACTTTTCATACTATAAGCAGTTTTTCCTAACAAATGCAAGATATAACATTGGCAATCTCCGCAAGGAAACATCAGATCTGCTCAACTCATGGTTTTTTGGTCTTCGGGGAGGAGGGGGAACATGAATATGTGTTTGTTTTTCGAATTTGAGCTCTTTCTGCAATGGGCACTTTTCATACTATAAGCAGTTTTTCCTAACAAATGCAAGATATAACATGGGCTATCTCCGCAAGGAAACATCAGATCTGCAAACGTTATGGTTTTTTGGTCTTCGGGGAGGATGGGGAACATGAATATGTTTTTGTTTTTCGAATTTGAGCTCTTTCTGCAATGGGCACTTTTCATGCTATAAGCACTTTTTCCTAACAAATGCAAGATATAACATGGGATATCTCCGCAAGGAAACATGAGATCTGCAAAAGTTATGGTTTGTTGGTCTTCGGGGAGGATGGGGAACATGAATATGTGTTTGTTTTTCGAATTTGACCTCTATCTGAAATTAGCACTTTTCATGCTCTAAGCAGTTTTTCCTAACAAATGCAAGATATAACATTGGCTATCTCCGCAAGGAAACATCAGATCTGCACAACTCATGGTTTTTTGGTCTTCAGGGAGGAGGGGGAACATGAATATGTGTTTGTTTTTCGAATTTGAGATCTTTCTGCAATGGGCACTTTTCATACTATAAGCAGTTTTTCCTAACAAATGCAAGATATAACATTTGCAATTTCCGCAAGTTAACATCAGATATGCTCAACTCATGGTTTTTTGGTCTTCGGGGAGGAGGGGGAACATGAATATGTGTTTGTTTTTCGAATTTGAGCTCTTTCTGCAATGGGCACTTTTCATACTATAAGCAGTTTTTCCTAACAAATGCAAGATATAACATGGGCTATCTCCGCAAGGAAACATGAGATCTGCAAACGTTATGGTTTTTTGGTCTTCGGGGAGGATGGGGAACATGAATATGTGTTTGTTTTTCGAATTTGACCTCTATCTGAAATGAGCACTTTTCATGCTCTAAGCAGTTTTTCCTAACAAATGCAAGATATAACGTTGGCTATCTCCGCAAGGAAACATCAGATCTGCACAACTCATGGTTTTTTGGTCTTCGGGGAGGATGGGGAACATGAAAATGTGTTTGTTTTTCGAATTTGACCTCTATCTGCAATGGGCACTTTTCATGCTATAAGCAGTTTTTCCTAACAAATGCAAGATATAACATGGGATATCTCCGCAAGGAAACATGAGATCTGCAAAAGTTATGGTTTTTTGGTCTTCGGGGAGGATGGGGAACATGAATATGTGTTTGTTTTTCGAATTTGACCTCTATCTGAAATTAGCACTTTTCATGCTCTAAGCAGTTTTTCCTAACAAATGCAAGATATAACATTTGCTATCTCCGCAAGGAAACATCAGATCTGCACAACTCATGGTTTTTTGGTCTTCGGGGAGGAGGGGGAACATGAATATGTGTTTGTTTTTCGAATTTGAGATCTTTCTGCAATGGGCACTTTTCATACTATAAGCAGTTTTTCCTAACAAATGCAAGATATAACATGGGCTATCTCCGCAAGGAAACATCAGATCTGCAAACGTTATGGTTTTTTGGTCTTCGGGGAGGATGGGGAACATGAATATGTTTTTGTTTTTCGAATTTGAGATCTTTCTGCAATGGGCACTTTTCATGCTATAAGCACTTTTTCCTAACAAATGCAAGATATAACATGGGATATCTCCGCAAGGAAACATGAGATCTGCAAAAGTTATGGTTTTTTGTTCTTCGGGGAGGATGGGGAACATGAATATGTGTTTGTTTTTCGAATTTGACCTCTATCTGAAATGAGCACTTTTCATGCTCTAAGCAGTTTTTCCTAACAAATGCAAGATATAACATTGGCTATCTCCGCAGGGAAAC
This sequence comes from Vipera ursinii, assembly GCF_947247035.1. Classification (NCBI taxonomy): domain Eukaryota; kingdom Metazoa; phylum Chordata; class Lepidosauria; order Squamata; family Viperidae; genus Vipera; species Vipera ursinii. Next base: position 304,614 of record NC_139519.1, on the reverse strand, counting down.
ATCAGATCTGCACAACTCATGGTTTTTTGGTCTTCGGGGAGGATGGGGAACATGAATATGTGATTGTTTTTCGAATTTGAGCTCTTTCTGCAATGGGCACTTTTCATGCTATAAGCAGTTTTTCCTAACAAATGCAAGATATAACAATGGCTATCGCCGCAAGGAAACATCAGATCTGCACAACTCATGGTTTTTTGGTCTTCGGGGAGGAGGGGGAACATGAATATGTGTTTCTTTTTCGAATTTGAGCTCTTTCTGCAATGGGCACTTTTCATACTATAAGCAGTTTTTCCTAACAAATGCAAGATATAACATGGGCTATCTCCGCAAGGAAACATGAGATCTGCAAACGTTATGGTTTTTTGGTCTTCGGGGAGGATGGGGAACATGAATATGTTTTTGTTTTTCGAATTTGAGCTCTATCTGAAATGAGCACTTTTCATGCTCTAAGCAGTTTTTCCTAACAAATGCAAGATATAACATTGGGTATCTCCGCAAGGATACATCAGATCTGCACAACTCATGGTTTTTTGGTCTTCGGGGAGGATGGGGAACATGAATATGTGATTGTTTTTCGAATTTGAGATCTTTCTGCAATGGGCACTTTTCATACTATAAGCAGTTTTTCCTAACAAATGCAAGATATAACATGGGCTATCTCCGCAAGGAAACATGAGATCTGCAAAAGTTATGGTTTTTTGTTCTTCAGGGAGGATGGGGAACATGAATATGTGTTTCTTTTTCGAATTTGACCTCTATCTGAAATGAGCACTTTTCATGCTCTAAGCAGTTTTTCCTAACAAATGCAAGATATAACATTGGCTATCTCCGCAAGGAAACATCAGATCTGCACAACTCATGGTTTTTTGGTCTTCGGGGAGGATGGGGAACATGAATATGTGATTGTTTTTCGAGTTTGAGCTCTTTCTGCAATGGGCACTTTTCATGCTATAAGCAGTTTTTCCTAACAAATGCAAGATATAACATTGGCTATCTCCGCAAGGAAACATCAGATCTGCACAACTCATGGTTTTTTGGTCTTCGGGGAGGATGGGGAACATGAAAATGTGTTTGTTTTTCGAATTTGACCTCTATCTGAAATGGGCACTTTTCATGCTATAAGCAGTTTTTCCTAACAAATGCAAGATATAACATGGGATATCTCTGCAAGGAAACATGAGATCTGCAAAAGTTATGGTTTTTTGGTCTTCGGGGAGGATGGGGAACATGAATATGTGTTTGTTTTTCGAATTTGACCTCTATCTGAAATTAGCACTTTTCATGCTCTAAGCAGTTTTTCCTAACAAATGCAAGATATAACATTGGCTATCTCCGCAAGGAAACATCAGATCTGCACAACTCATGGTTTTTTGGTCTTCGGGGAGGATGGGGAACATGAATATGTGATTGTTTTTCGAGTTTGAGCTCTTTCTGCAATGGGCACTTTTCATGCTATAAGCAGTTTTTCCTAACAAATGCAAGATATAACATTGGCTATCTCCGCAAGGAAACATCAGATCTGCACAACTCATGGTTTTTTGGTCTTCGGGGAGGATGGGGAACATGAAAATGTGTTTGTTTTTCGAATTTGACCTCTATCTGAAATGGGCACTTTTCATGCTATAAGCAGTTTTTCCTAACAAATGCAAGATATAACATGGGATATCTCTGCAAGGAAACATGAGATCTGCAAAAGTTATGGTTTTTTGGTCTTCGGGGAGGATGGGGAACATGAATATGTGTTTGTTTTTCGAATTTGACCTCTATCTGAAATTAGCACTTTTCATGCTCTAAGCAGTTTTTCCTAACAAATGCAAGATATAACATTTGCTATCTCCGCAAGGAAACATCAGATCTGCACAACTCATGGTTTTTTGGTCTTCGGGGAGGAGGGGGAACATGAATATGTGTTTGTTTTTCGAATTTGAGATCTTTCTGCAATGGGCACTTTTCATACTATAAGCAGTTTTTCCTAACAAATGCAAGATATAACATTGGCAATCTCCGCAAGGAAACATCAGATCTGCTCAACTCATGGTTTTTTGGTCTTCGGGGAGGAGGGGGAACATGAATATGTGTTTGTTTTTCGAATTTGAGCTTTTTCTGCAATGGGCACTTTTCATACTATAAGCAGTTTTTCCTAACAAATGCAAGATATAACATGGGCTATCTCCGCAAGGAAACATCAGATCTGCAAACGTTATGGTTTTTTGGTCTTCGGGGAGGATGGGGAACATGAATATGTTTTTGTTTTTCGAATTTGAGCTCTTTCTGCAATGGGCACTTTTCATGCTATAAGCACTTTTTCCTACCAAATGCAAGCTATTACATTGGCAATCTCCACAAGGAAACATCAGATCTGCTCAACTCATGGTTTTTTGGTCTTCGGGGAGGAGGGGGAACATGAATATGTGTTTGTTTTTCGAATTTGAGCTCTTTCTGCAATGGGCACTTTTCATACTATAAGCAGTTTTTCCTAACAAATGCAAGATATAACATTGGCTATCTCCGCAAGGAAAGATCAGATCTGCAAACGTTATGGTTTTTTGGTCTTCGGGGAGGATGGGGAACATGAATATGTTTTTGTTTTTCGAATTTGAGCTCTATCTGAAATGAGCACTTTTCATGCTCTAAGCAGTTTTTCCTAACAAATGCAAGATATAACATTGGCTATCTAAGCAAGGAAACATCAGATCTGCACAACTCATGGTTTTTTGGTCCTCGGGGAGGATGGGGAATATGAATATGTGATTGTTTTTCGAATTTGAGATCTTTCTGCAATGGGCACTTTTCATGCTATAAGCAGTTTTTCCTAACAAATGCAAGATATAACATTGGCTATCTCCGCAAGGAAACATCAGATCTGCACAACTCATGGTTTTTTGGTCTTCGGGGAGGATGGGGAACATGAATATGTGTTTGTTTTTCGAATTTGACCTCTATCTGCAATGGGCACTTTTCATACTATAAGCACTTTTTCCTAACAAATGCAAGATATAACATTGGCTATCTCCGCAAGGAAACATCAGATCTGCACAACTCATGGTTTTTTGTTCTTCGGGGAGGATGGGGAACATGAATATGTGTTTGTTTTTCGAATTTGACCTCTATCTGAAATGAGCACTTTTCATGCTCTAAGCAGTTTTTCCTAACAAATGCAAGATATAACATTGGCTATCTCCGCAAGGAAACATCAGATCTGCACAACTCATGGTTTTTTGGTCTTCGGGGAGGAGGGGGAACATGAATATGTGTTTGTTTTTCGAATTTGAGATCTTTCTGCAATGGGCACTTTTCATACTATAAGCAGTTTTTCCTAACAAATGCAAGATTTAACATTGGCTATCTCCGCAAGGAAACATCAGATCTGCTCAACCCATGGATTTTTGGTCTTCGGGGAAGAGGGGGAACATGAATATGTGTTTCTTTTTCGAATTTGAGCTCTTTCTGCAATGGGCACTTTTCATACTATAAGCAGTTTTTCCTAACAAATGCAAGATATAACATGGGCTATCTCCGCAAGGAAACATGAGATCTGCAAACGTTATGGTTTTTTGGTCTTCGGGGAGGATGGGGAACATGAATATGTGTTTGTTTTTCGAATTTGACCTCTATCTGAAATGAGCACTTTTCATGCTCTAAGCAGTTTTTCCTAACAAATGCAAGATATAACATTGGCTATCTCCGCAAGGAAACATCAGATCTGCACGACTCATGGTTTTTTGGTCTTCGGGGAGGATGGGGAACATGAATATGTGATTGTTTTTCGAATTTGAGCTCTTTCTGCAATGGGCACTTTTCATACTATAAGCAGTTTTTCCTAACAAATGCAAGATATAACATGGGCTATCTCCGCAAGGAAACATGAGATCTGCAAAAGTTATGGTTTTTTGTTCTTCGGGGAGGATGGGGAACATGAATATGTGTTTGTTTTTCGAATTTGACCTCTATCTGAAATTAGCACTTTTCATGCTCTAAGCAGTTTTTCCTAACAAATGCAAGATATAACATTGGCTATCTCCGCAAGGAAACATCAGATCTGCACAACTCATGGTTTTTTGGTCTTCGGGGAGGAGGGGGAACATGAATATGTGTTTGTTTTTCGAATTTGAGATCTTTCTGCAATGGGCACTTTTCATACTATAAGCAGTTTTTCCTAACAAATGCAAGATATAACATTGGCAATCTCCGCAAGGAAACATCAGATCTGCTCAACTCATGGTTTTTTGGTCTTCGGGGAGGAGGGGGAACATGAATATGTGTTTGTTTTTCGAATTTGAGCTTTTTCTGCAATGGGCACTTTTCATACTATAAGCAGTTTTTCCTAACAAATGCAAGATATAACATGGGCTATCTCCGCAAGGAAACATCAGATCTGCAAACGTTATGGTTTTTTGGTCTTCGGGGAGGATGGGGAACATGAATATGTTTTTGTTTTTCGAATTTGAGCTCTTTCTGCAATGGGCACTTTTCATGCTATAAGCACTTTTTCCTAACAAATGCAAGATATAACATGGGCTATCTCCGCAGGGAAACATCAGATCTGCACAACTCATTGTTTTTTGGTCTTCGGCGAGGATGGGGAACATGAATATGTGTTTGTTTTTCGAATTTGACCTCTATCTGAAATTAGCACTTTTCATGCTCTAAGCAGTTTTTCCTAACAAATGCAAGATATAACATTGGCTATCTCCGCAAGGAAACATCAGATCTGCACAACTCATGGTTTTTTGGTCTTCGGGGAGGAGGGGGAACATGAATATGTGTTTGTTTTTCGAATTTGAGCTCTTTCTGCAATGGGCACTTTTCATACTATAAGCAGTTTTTCCTAACAAATGCAAGATATAACATGGGCTATCTCCGCAAGGAAACATCAGATCTGCAAACGTTATGGTTTTTTGGTCTTCGGGGAGGATGGGGAACATGAATATGTTTTTGTTTTTCGAATTTGAGATCTTTCTGCAATGGGCACTTTTCATGCTATAAGCACTTTTTCCTAACAAATGCAAGATATAACATGGGATATCTCCGCAAGGAAACATGAGATCTGCAAAAGTTATGGTTTTTTGTTCTTCGGGGAGGATGGGGAACATGAATATGTGTTTGTTTTTCGAATTTGACCTCTATCTGAAATGAGCACTTTTCATGCTCTAAGCAGTTTTTCCTAACAAATGCAAGATATAACATTGGCTATCTCCGCAGGGAAACATCAGATCTGCACAACTCATTGTTTTTTGGTCTTCGGGGAGGATGGGGAACATGAATATGTGATTGTTTTTCGAATTTGAGCTCTTTCTGCAATGGGCACTTTTCATGCTATAAGCAGTTTTTCCTAACAAATGCAAGATATAACATTGGCTATCTCCGCAAGGAAACATCAGATCTGCACAACTCATGGTTTTTTGGTCTTCGGGGAGGATGGGGAACATGAAAATGTGTTTGTTTTTCGAATTTGACCTCTATCTGAAATGGGCACTTATCATGCTATAAGCAGTTTTTCCTAACAAATGCAAGATATAACATGGGATATCTCTGCAAGGAAACATGAGATCTGCAAAAGTTATGGTTTTTTGGTCTTCGGGGAGGATGGGGAACATGAATATGTGTTTGTTTTTCGAATTTGTCGTCTCTGAAATTAGCACTTTTCATGCTCTAAGCAGTTTTTCCTAACAAATGCAAGATATAACATTGGCTATCTCCGCAAGGAAACATCAGATCTGCACAACTCATGGTTTTTTGGTCTTCGGGGAGGAGGAGGAACATGAATATGTGTTTGTTTTTCGAATTTGAGATCTTTCTGCAATGGGCACTTTTCATGCTATAAGCAGTTTTTCCTAACAAATGCAAGATATAACATGGGATATCTCTGCAAGGAAACATGAGATCTGCAAAAGTTATGGTTTTTTGGTCTTCGGGGAGGATGGGGAACATGAATATGTGTTTGTTTTTCGAATTTGTCCTCTATCTGAAATTAGCACTTTTCATGCTCTAAGCAGTTTTTCCTAACAAATGCAAGATATAACATTGGCTATCTCCGCAAGGAAACATCAGATCTGCACAACTCATGGTTTTTTGGTCTTCGGGGAGGAGGGGGAACATGAATATGTGTTTGTTTTTCGAATTTGAGAGCTTTCTGCAATGGGCACTTTTCATACTATAAGCAGTTTTTCCTAACAAATGCAAGATATAACATGGGCTATCTCCGCAAGGAAACATCAGATCTGCACAACTCATGGTTTTTTGGTCTTCGGGGAGGAGGGGGAACATGAATATGTGTTTGTTTTTCGAATTTGAGATCTTTCTGCAATGGGCACTTTTCATACTATAAGCAGTTTTTCCTAACAAATGCAAGATATAACATTGGCAATCTCCGCAAGGAAACATCAGATCTGCTCAACTCATGGTTTTTTGGTCTTCGGGGAGGAGGGGGAACATGAATATGTGTTTGTTTTTCGAATTTGAGCTTTTTCTGCAATGGGCACTTTTCATACTATAAGCAGTTTTTCCTAACAAATGCAAGATATAACATGGGCTATCTCCGCAAGGAAACATCAGATCTGCAAACGTTATGGTTTTTTGGTCTTCGGGGAGGATGGGGAACATGAATATGTTTTTGTTTTTCGAATTTGAGCTCTTTCTGCAATGGGCACTTTTCATGCTATAAGCACTTTTTCCTAACAAATGCAAGATATAACATTGGCTATCTCCGCAGGGAAACATCAGATCTGCACAACTCATTGTTTTTTGGTCTTCGGGGAGGATGGGGAACATGAATATGTGTTTGTTTTTCGAATTTGACCTCTATCTGAAATTAGCACTTTTCATGCTCTAAGCAGTTTTTCCTAACAAATGCAAGATATAACATTGGCTATCTCCGCAAGGAAACATCAGATCTGCACAACTCATGGTTTTTTGGTCTTCGGGGAGGAGGGTGAACATGAATATGTGTTTGTTTTTCGAATTTGAGCTCTTTCTGCAATGGGCACTTTTCATACTATAAGCAGTTTTTCCTAACAAATGCAAGATATAACATGGGCTATCTCCGCAAGGAAACATGAGATCTGCAAACGTTATGGTTTTTTGGTCTTCGGGGAGGATGGGGAACATGAATATGTGTTTGTTTTTCGAATTTGACCTCTATCTGAAATGAGCACTTTTCATGCTCTAAGCAGTTTTTCCTAACAAATGCAAGATATAACATTGGCTATCTCCGCAAGGAAACATCAGATCTGCACAACTCATGGTTTTTTGGTCTTCGGGGAGGATGGGGAACATGAAAATGTGTTTGTTTTTCGAATTTGACCTCTATCTGCAATGGGCACTTTTCATGCTATAAGCAGTTTTTCCTAACAAATGCAAGATATAACATGGGATATCTCCGCAAGGAAACATGAGATCTGCAAAAGTTATGGTTTTTTGGTCTTCGGGGAGGATGGGGAACATGAATATGTGTTTGTTTTTCGAATTTGACCTCTATCTGAAATTAGCACTTTTCATGCTCTAAGCAGTTTTTCCTAACAAATGCAAGATATAACATTTGCTATCTCCGCAAGGAAACATCAGATCTGCACAACTCATGGTTTTTTGGTCTTCGGGGAGGAGGGGGAACATGAATATGTGTTTGTTTTTCGAATTTGAGATCTTTCTGCAATGGGCACTTTTCATACTATAAGCAGTTTTTCCTAACAAATGCAAGATATAACATGGGCTATCTCCGCAAGGAAACATCAGATCTGCAAACGTTATGGTTTTTTGGTCTTCGGGGAGGATGGGGAACATGAATATGTTTTTGTTTTTCGAATTTGAGATCTTTCTGCAATGGGCACTTTTCATGCTATAAGCACTTTTTCCTAACAAATGCAAGATATAACATGGGATATCTCCGCAAGGAAACATGAGATCTGCAAAAGTTATGGTTTTTTGTTCTTCGGGGAGGATGGGGAACATGAATATGTGTTTGTTTTTCGAATTTGACCTCTATCTGAAATGAGCACTTTTCATGCTCTAAGCAGTTTTTCCTAACAAATGCAAGATATAACATTGGCTATCTCCGCAGGGAAACATCAGATCTGCACAACTCATTGTTTTTTGGTCTTCGGGGAGGATGGGGAACATGAATATGTGATTGTTTTTCGAATTTGAGCTCTTTCTGCAATGGGCACTTTTCATGCTATAAGCAGTTTTTCCTAACAAATGCAAGATATAACATTGGCTATCTCCGCAAGGAAACATCAGATCTGCACAACTCATGGTTTTTTGGTCTTCGGGGAGGATGGGGAACATGAAAATGTGTTTGTTTTTCGAATTTGACCTCTATCTGAAATGGGCACTTTTCATGCTCTAAGCAGTTTTTCCTAACAAATGCAAGATATAACATTGGCTATCTCCGCAAGGAAACATCAGATCTGCACAACTCATGGTTTTTTGGTCTTCGGGGAGGAGGAGGAACATGAATATGTGTTTGTTTTTCGAATTTGAGATCTTTCTGCAATGGGCACTTTTCATACTATAAGCAGTTTTTCCTAACAAATGCAAGATATAACATTGGCAATCTCCGCAAGGAAACATCAGATCTGCACAACTCATGGTTTTTTGGTCTTCGGGGAGGATTGGGAACATGAATATGTGATTGTTTTTCGAATTTGAGCTCTTTCTGCAATGGGCACTTTTCATGCTATAAGCAGTTTTTCCTAACAAATGCAAGATATAACATTGGCTATCTCAGCAAGGAAACATCAGATCTGCACAACTCATGGTTTTTTGGTCTTCGGGGAGGATGGGGAACATGAAAATGTGTTTGTTTTTCGAATTTGACCTCTATCTGAAATGGGCACTTTTCATGCTATAAGCAGTTTTTCCTAACAAATGCAAGATATAACATGGGATATCTCTGCAAGGAAACATGAGATCTGCAAAAGTTATGGTTTTTTGGTCTTCGGGGAGGATGGGGAACATGAATATGTGTTTGTTTTTCGAATTTGTCGTCTCTGAAATTAGCACTTTTCATGCTCTAAGCAGTTTTTCCTAACAAATGCAAGATATAACATTGGCTATCTCCGCAAGGAAACATCAGATCTGCACAACTCATGGTTTTTTGGTCTTCGGGGAGGAGGAGGAACATGAATATGTGTTTGTTTTTCGAATTTGAGATCTTTCTGCAATGGGCACTTTTCATACTATAAGCAGTTTTTCCTAACAAATGCAAGATATAACATTGGCAATCTCCGCAAGGAAACATCAGATCTGCTCAACTCATGATTTTTTGGTCTTCGGGGAGGAGGGGGAACATGAATATGTGTTTGTTTTTCGAATTTGAGCTCTTTCTGCAATGGGCACTTTTCATACTATAAGCAGTTTTTCCTAACAAATGCAAGATATAACATGGGCTATCTCCGCAAGGAAACATCAGATCTGCAAACGTTATGGTTTTTTGGTCTTCGGGGAGGATGGGGAACATGAATATGTTTTTGTTTTTCGAATTTGAGCTCTTTCTGCAATGGGCACTTTTCATGCTATAAGCACTTTTTCCTAACAAATGCAAGATATAACATGGGATATCTCCGCAAGGAAACATGAGATCTGCAAAAGTTATGGTTTTTTGGTCTTCGGGGAGGAGGGGGAACATGAATATGTGTTTGTTTTTCGAATTTGACCTCTATCTGAAATTAGCACTTTTCATGCTCTAAGCAGTTTTTCCTAACAAATGCAAGATATAACATTGGCTATCTCCGCAAGGAAACATCAGATCTGCACAACTCATGGTTTTTTGGTCTTCGGGGAGGAGGGGGAACATGAATATGTGTTTGTTTTTCGAATTTGAGATCTTTCTGCAATGGGCACTTTTCATACTATAAGCAGTTTTTCCTAACAAATGCAAGATATAACATTTGCAATTTCCGCAAGTTAACATCAGATATGCTCAACTCATGGTTTTTTGGTCTTCGGGGAGGAGGGGGAACATGAATATGTGTTTGTTTTTCGAATTTGAGCTCTTTCTGCAATGGGCACTTTTCATACTATAAGCAGTTTTTCCTAACAAATGCAAGATATAACATGGGCTATCTCCGCAAGGAAACATGAGATCTGCAAACGTTATGGTTTTTTGGTCTTCGGGGAGGATGGGGAACATGAATATGTGTTTGTTTTTCGAATTTGACCTCTATCTGAAATGAGCACTTTTCATGCTCTAAGCAGTTTTTCCTAACAAATGCAAGATATAACATTGGCTATCTCCGCAAGGAAACATCAGATCTGCACAACTCATGGTTTTTTGGTCTTCGGGGAGGATGGGGAACATGAATATGTGTTTGTTTTTCGAATTTGAACTCTTTCTGCAATGGGCACTTTTCATACTATAAGCAGTTTTTCCTAACAAATGCAAGATATAACATTGGCAATCTCCGCAAGGAAACATCAGATCTGCTCAACTCATGGTTTTTTGGTCTTCGGGGAGGAGGGGGAACATGAATATGTGTTTGTTTTTCGAATTTGAGCTCTTTCTGCAATGGGCACTTTTCATACTATAAGCAGTTTTTCCTAACAAATGCAAGATATAACATGGGCTATCTCCGCAAGGAAACATCAGATCTGCAAACGTTATGGTTTTTTGGTCTTCGGGGAGGATGGGGAACATGAATATGTTTTTGTTTTTCGAATTTCAGCTCTTTCTGCAATGGGCACTTTTCATGCTATAAGCACTTTTTCCTAACAAATGCAAGATATAACATGGGATATCTCCGCAAGGAAACATGAGATCTGCAAAAGTTATGGTTTGTTGGTCTTCGGGGAGGATGGGGAACATGAATATGTGTTTGTTTTTCGAATTTGACCTCTATCTGAAATTAGCACTTTTCATGCTCTAAGCAGTTTTTCCTAACAAATGCAAGATATAACATTGGCTATCTCCGCAAGGAAACATCAGATCTGCACAACTCATGGTTTTTTGGTCTTCAGGGAGGAGGGGGAACATGAATATGTGTTTGTTTTTCGAATTTGAGCTCTTTCTGCAATGGGCACTTTTCATACTATAAGCAGTTTTTCCTAACAAATGCAAGATATAACATGGGCTATCTCCGCAAGGAAACATCAGATCTGCAAACGTTATGGTTTTTTGGTCTTCGGGGAGGATGGGGAACATGAATATGTTTTTGTTTTTCGAATTTGAGCTCTTTCTGCAATGGGCACTTTTCATGCTATAAGCACTTTTTCCTAACAAATGCAAGATATAACATGGGATATCTCCGCAAGGAAACATGAGATCTGCAAAAGTTATGGTTTTTTGGTCTTCGGGGAGGAGGGGGAACATGAATATGTGTTTGTTTTTCGAATTTGACCTCTATCTGAAATTAGCACTTTTCATGCTCTAAGCAGTTTTTCCTAACAAATGCAAGATATAACATTGGCTATCTCCGCAAGGAAACATCAGATCTGCACAACTCATGGTTTTTTGGTCTTCGGGGAGGAGGGGGAACATGAATATGTGTTTGTTTTTCGAATTTGAGATCTTTCTGCAATGGGCACTTTTCATACTATAAGCAGTTTTTCCTAACAAATGCAAGATATAACATTTGCAATTTCCGCAAGTTAACATCAGATATGCTCAACTCATGGTTTTTTGGTCTTCGGGGAGGAGGGGGAACATGAATATGTGTTTGTTTTTCGAATTTGAGCTCTTTCTGCAATGGGCACTTTTCATACTATAAGCAGTTTTTCCTAACAAATGCAAGATATAACATGGGCTATCTCCGCAAGGAAACATGAGATCTGCAAACGTTATGGTTTTTTGGTCTTCGGGGAGGATGGGGAACATGAATATGTGTTTGTTTTTCGAATTTGACCTCTATCTGAAATGAGCACTTTTCATGCTCTAAGCAGTTTTTCCTAACAAATGCAAGATATAACATTGGCTATCTCCGCAAGGAAACATCAGATCTGCACAACTCATGGTTTTTTGGTCTTCGGGGAGGATGGGGAACATGAATATGTGTTTGTTTTTCGAATTTGAACTCTTTCTGCAATGGGCACTTTTCATACTATAAGCAGTTTTTCCTAACAAATGCAAGATATAACATTGGCAATCTCCGCAAGGAAACATCAGATCTGCTCAACTCATGGTTTTTTGGTCTTCGGGGAGGAGGGGGAACATGAATATGTGTTTGTTTTTCGAATTTGAGCTCTTTCTGCAATGGGCACTTTTCATACTATAAGCAGTTTTTCCTAACAAATGCAAGATATAACATGGGCTATCTCCGCAAGGAAACATCAGATCTGCAAACGTTATGGTTTTTTGGTCTTCGGGGAGGATGGGGAACATGAATATGTTTTTGTTTTTCGAATTTCAGCTCTTTCTGCAATGGGCACTTTTCATGCTATAAGCACTTTTTCCTAACAAATGCAAGATATAACATGGGATATCTCCGCAAGGAAACATGAGATCTGCAAAAGTTATGGTTTGTTGGTCTTCGGGGAGGATGGGGAACATGAATATGTGTTTGTTTTTCGAATTTGACCTCTATCTGAAATTAGCACTTTTCATGCTCTAAGCAGTTTTTCCTAACAAATGCAAGATATAACATTGGCTATCTCCGCAAGGAAACATCAGATCTGCACAACTCATGGTTTTTTGGTCTTCAGGGAGGAGGGGGAACATGAATATGTGTTTGTTTTTCGAATTTGAGATCTTTCTGCAATGGGCACTTTTCATACTATAAGCAGTTTTTCCTAACAAATGCAAGATATAACATTTGCAATTTCCGCAAGTTAACATCAGATATGCTCAACTCATGGTTTTTTGGTCTTCGGGGAGGAGGGGGAACATGAATATGTGTTTGTTTTTCGAATTTGAGCTCTTTCTGCAATGGGCACTTTTCATACTATAAGCAGTTTTTCCTAACAAATGCAAGATATAACATGGGCTATCTCCGCAAGGAAACATGAGATCTGCAAACGTTATGGTTTTTTGGTCTTCGGGGAGGATGGGGAACATGAATATGTGTTTGTTTTTCGAATTTGACCTCTATCTGAAATGAGCACTTTTCATGCTCTAAGCAGTTTTTCCTAACAAATGCAAGATATAACATTGGCTATCTCCGCAAGGAAACATCAGATCTGCACAACTCATGGTTTTTTGGTCTTCGGGGAGGATGGGGAACATGAAAATGTGTTTGTTTTTCGAATTTGACCTCTATCTGCAATGGGCACTTTTCATGCTATAAGCAGTTTTTCCTAACAAATGCAAGATATAACATGGGATATCTCCGCAAGGAAACATGAGATCTGCAAAAGTTATGGTTTTTTGGTCTTCGGGGAGGATGGGGAACATGAATATGTGTTTGTTTTTCGAATTTGACCTCTATCTGAAATTAGCACTTTTCATGCTCTAAGCAGTTTTTCCTAACAAATGCAAGATATAACATTTGCTATCTCCGCAAGGAAACATCAGATCTGCACAACTCATGGTTTTTTGGTCTTCGGGGAGGAGGGGGAACATGAATATGTGTTTGTTTTTCGAATTTGAGATCTTTCTGCAATGGGCACTTTTCATACTATAAGCAGTTTTTCCTAACAAATGCAAGATATAACATGGGCTATCTCCGCAAGGAAACATCAGATCTGCAAACGTTATGGTTTTTTGGTCTTCGGGGAGGATGGGGAACATGAATATGTTTTTGTTTTTCGAATTTGAGATCTTTCTGCAATGGGCACTTTTCATGCTATAAGCACTTTTTCCTAACAAATGCAAGATATAACATGGGATATCTCCGCAAGGAAACATGAGATCTGCAAAAGTTATGGTTTTTTGTTCTTCGGGGAGGATGGGGAACATGAATATGTGTTTGTTTTTCGAATTTGACCTCTATCTGAAATGAGCACTTTTCATGCTCTAAGCAGTTTTTCCTAACAAATGCAAGATATAACATTGGCTATCTCCGCAGGGAAACATCAGATCTGCACAACTCATGGTTTTTTGGTCTTCGGAGAGGATGGGGAACATGAATATGTGATTGTTTTTCGAATTTGAGCTCTTTCTGCAATGGGCACTTTTCATGCTATAAGCAGTTTTTCCTAACAAATGCAAGATATAACAATGGCTATCGCCGCAAGGAAACATCAGATCTGCACAACTCATGGTTTTTTGGTCTTCGGGGAGGATGGGGAACATGAATATGTGTTTGTTTTTCAAATTTGAGCTCTTTCTGCAATGGGCACTTTTCATGCTATAAGCAGTTTTTCCTAACAAATGCAAGATATAACATTGGCTATCTCCGCAAGGAAAGATCAGATCTGCAAACGTTATGGTTTTTTGGTCTTCGGGGAGGATGGGGAACATGAATATGTTTTTGTTTTTCGAATTTGAGCTCTATCTGAAATGAGCACTTTTCATGCTCTAAGCAGTTTTTCCTAACAAATGCAAGATATAACATTGGCTATCTCCGCAAGGAAACATCAGATCTGCACAACTCATGGTTTTTTGGTCTTAGGGGAGGATGGGGAACATGAATATGTGTTTGTTTTTCGAATTTGAGATCTTTCTGCAATGGGCACTTTTCATACTATAAGCAGTTTTTCCTAACAAATGCAAGCTATTACATTGGCAATCTCCACAAGGAAACATCAGATCTGCTCAACTCATGGTTTTTTGGTCTTCGGGGAGGAGGGGGAACATAAATATGTGTTTGTTTTTCGAATTTGAGCTCTTTCTGCAATGGGCACTTTTCATACTATAAGCAGTTTTTCCTAACAAATGCAAGATATAACATTGGCTATCTCCGCAAGGAAACATCAGATCTGCACAACTCATGGTTTTTTGGTCTTAGGGGAGGATGGGGAACATGAATATGTGTTTGTTTTTCGAATTTGACCTCTATCTGAAATGAGCACTTTTCATGCTCTAAGCAGTTTTTCCTAACAAATGCAAGATATAACATTGGCTATCTCCGCAAGGAAACATCAGATCTGCACAACTCATGGTTTTTTGGTCTTCGGGGAGGAGGGGGAACATGAATATGTGTTTGTTTTTCGAATTTGAGATCTTTCTGCAATGGGCACTTTTCATACTATAAGCAGTTTTTCCTAACAAATGCAAGATTTAACATTGGCTATCTCCGCAAGGAAACATCAGATCTGCTCAACCCATGGATTTTTGGTCTTCGGGGAAGAGGGGGAACATGAATATGTGTTTCTTTTTCGAATTTGAGCTCTTTCTGCAATGGGCACTTTTCATACTATAAGCAGTTTTTCCTAACAAATGCAAGATATAACATGGGCTATCTCCGCAAGGAAACATGAGATCTGCAAACGTTATGGTTTTTTGGTCTTCGGGGAGGATGGGGAACATGAATATGTGTTTGTTTTTCGAATTTGACCTCTATCTGAAATGAGCACTTTTCATGCTCTAAGCAGTTTTTCCTAACAAATGCAAGATATAACATTGGCTATCTCCGCAAGGAAACATCAGATCTGCACGACTCATGGTTTTTTGGTCTTCGGGGAGGATGGGGAACATGAATATGTGATTGTTTTTCGAATTTGAGCTCTTTCTGCAATGGGCACTTTTCATACTATAAGCAGTTTTTCCTAACAAATGCAAGATATAACATGGGCTATCTCCGCAAGGAAACATGAGATCTGCAAAAGTTATGGTTTTTTGTTCTTCGGGGAGGATGGGGAACATGAATATGTGTTTGTTTTTCGAATTTGACCTCTATCTGAAATGAGCACTTTTCATGCTCTAAGCAGTTTTTCCTAACAAATGCAAGATATAACATTGGCTATCTCCGCAGGGAAACATCAGATCTGCACAACTCATTGTTTTTTGGTCTTCGGGGAGGATGGGGAACATGAATATGTGATTGTTTTTCGAATTTGAGCTCTTTCTGCAATGGGCACTTTTCATGCTATAAGCAGTTTTTCCTAACAAATGCAAGATATAACATTGGCTATCTCCGCAAGGAAACATCAGATCTGCACAACTCATGGTTTTTTGGTCTTCGGGGAGGATGGGGAACATGAAAATGTGTTTGTTTTTCGAATTTGACCTCTATCTGAAATGGGCACTTTTCATGCTATAAGCAGTTTTTCCTAACAAATGCAAGATATAACATGGGATATCTCTGCAAGGAAACATGAGATCTGCAAAAGTTATGGTTTTTTGGTCTTCGGGGAGGATGGGGAACATGAATATGTGTTTGTTTTTCGAATTTGTCCTCTATCTGAAATTAGCACTTTTCATGCTCTAAGCAGTTTTTCCTAACAAATGCAAGATATAACATTGGCTATCTCCGCAAGGAAACATCAGATCTGCACAACTCATGGTTTTTTGGTCTTCGGGGAGGAGGGGGAACATGAATATGTGTTTGTTTTTCGAATTTGAGCTCTTTCTGCAATGGGCACTTTTCATGCTATAAGCACTTTTTCCTAACAAATGCAAGATATAACATTGGCTATCTCCGCAAGGAAACATCAGATCTGCACAACTCATGGTTTTTTGGTCTTCGGGGAGGAGGGGGAACATGAATATGTGTTTGTTTTTCGAATTTGAGATCTTTCTGCAATGGGCACTTTTCATACTATAAGCAGTTTTTCCTAACAAATGCAAGATACAACATTTGCAATTTCCGCAAGTTAACATCAGATATGCTCAACTCATGGTTTTTTGGTCTTCGGGGAGGAGGGGGAACATGAATATGTGTTTGTTTTTCGAATTTGAGCTCTTTCTGCAATGGGCACTTTTCATACTATAAGCAGTTTTTCCTAACAAATGCAAGATATAACATGGGCTATCTCCGCAAGGAAACATGAGATCTGCAAACGTTATGGTTTTTTGGTCTTCGGGGAGGATGGGGAACATGAATATGTGTTTGTTTTTCGAATTTGACCTCTATCTGAAATGAGCACTTTTCATGCTCTAAGCAGTTTTTCCTAACAAATGCAAGATATAACATTGGCTATCTCCGCAAGGAAACATCAGATCTGCACAACTCATGGTTTTTTGGTCTTCGGGGAGGATGGGGAACATGAAAATGTGTTTTTCGAATTTGACCTCTATCTGCAATGGGCACTTTTCATGCTATAAGCAGTTTTTCCTAACAAATGCAAGATATAACATGGGATATCTCCGCAAGGAAACATGAGATCTGCAAAAGTTATGGTTTTTTGGTCTTCGGGGAGGATGGGGAACATGAATATGTGTTTGTTTTTCGAATTTGACCTCTATCTGAAATTAGCACTTTTCATGCTCTAAGCAGTTTTTCCTAACAAATGCAAGATATAACATTTGCTATCTCCGCAAGGAAACATCAGATCTGCACAACTCATGGTTTTTTGGTCTTCGGGGAGGAGGGGGAACATGAATATGTGTTTGTTTTTCGAATTTGAGATCTTTCTTCAATGGGCACTTTTCATACTATAAGCAGTTTTTCCTAACAAATGCAAGATATAACATGGGCTATCTCCGCAAGGAAACATCAGATCTGCAAACTTTATGGTTTTTTGGTCTTCGGGGAGGATGGGGAACATGAATATGTTTTTGTTTTTCGAATTTGAGATCTTTCTGCAATGGGCACTTTTCATGCTATAAGCACTTTTTCCTAACAAATGCAAGATATAACATGGGATATCTCCGCAAGGAAACATGAGATCTGCAAAAGTTATGGTTTTTTGTTCTTCGGGGAGGATGGGGAACATGAATATGTGTTTGTTTTTCGAATTTGACCTCTATCTGAAATGAGCACTTTTCATGCTCTAAGCAGTTTTTCCTAACAAATGCAAGATATAACATTGGCTATCTCCGCAGGGAAACATCAGATCTGCACAACTCATTGTTTTTTGGTCTTCGGGGAGGATGGGGAACATGAATATGTGATTGTTTTTCGAATTTGAGCTCTTTCTGCAATGGGCACTTTTCATGCTATAAGCAGTTTTTCCTAACAAATGCAAGATATAACATTGGCTATCTCCGCAAGGAAACATCAGATCTGCACAACTCATGGTTTTTTGGTCTTCGGGGAGGATGGGGAACATGAAAATGTGTTTGTTTTTCGAATTTGACCTCTATCTGAAATGGGCACTTTTCATGCTATAAGCAGTTTTTCCTAACAAATGCAAGATATAACATGGGATATCTCTGCAAGGAAACATGAGATCTGCAAAAGTTATGGTTTTTTGGTCTTCGGGGAGGATGGGGAACATGAATATGTGTTTGTTTTTCGAATTTGTCGTCTCTGAAATTAGCACTTTTCATGCTCTAAGCAGTTTTTCCTAACAAATGCAAGATATAACATTGGCTATCTCCGCAAGGAAACATCAGATCTGCACAACTCATGGTTTTTTGGTCTTCGGGGAGGAGGAGGAACATGAATATGTGTTTGTTTTTCGAATTTGAGATCTTTCTGCAATGGGCACTTTTCATGCTATAAGCAGTTTTTCCTAACAAATGCAAGATATAACATGGGATATCTCTGCAAGGAAACATGAGATCTGCAAAAGTTATGGTTTTTTGGTCTTCGGGGAGGATGGGGAACATGAATATGTGTTTGTTTTTCGAATTTGTCCTCTATCTGAAATTAGCACTTTTCATGCTCTAAGCAGTTTTTCCTAACAAATGCAAGATATAACATTGGCTATCTCCGCAAGGAAACATCAGATCTGCACAACTCATGGTTTTTTGGTCTTCGGGGAGGAGGGGGAACATGAATATGTGTTTGTTTTTCGAATTTGAGATCTTTCTGCAATGGGCACTTTTCATACTATAAGCAGTTTTTCCTAACAAATGCAAGATATAACATGGGCTATCTCCGCAAGGAAACATGAGATCTGCAAAAGTTATGGTTTTTTGGTCTTCGGGGAGGATGGGGAACATGAATATGTGTTTGTTTTTCGAATTTGACCTCTATCTGAAATGAGCACTTTTCATGCTCTAAGCAGTTTTTCCTAACAAATGCAAGATATAACATTGGCTATCTCCGCAAGGAAACATCAGATCTGCACAACTCATGGTTTTTTGGTCTTCGGGGTGGAGGGGGAACATGAATATGTGTTTGTTTTTCGAATTTGAGATCTTTCTGCAATGGGCACTTTTCATACTATAAGCAGTTTTTCCTAACAAATGCAAGATTTAACATTGGCTATCTCCGCAAGGAAACATCAGATCTGCTCAACCCATGGTTTTTTGATCTTCGGGGAGGATGGGGAACATGAATATGTGTTTCTTTTTCGAATTTGAGCTCTTTCTGCAATGGGCACTTTTCATACTATAAGCAGTTTTTCCTAACAAATGCAAGATATAACATGGGCTATCTCCGCAAGGAAACATGAGATCTGCAAACGTTATGGTTTTTTGGTCTTCGGGGAGGATGGGGAACATGAATATGTTTTTGTTTTTCGAATTTGAGCTCTATCTGAAATGAGCACTTTTCATGCTCTAAGCAGTTTTTCCTAACAAATGCAAGCTATTACATTGGCAATCTCCGCAAGGAAACATCAGATCTGCTCAACTCATGGTTTTTTGGTCTTCGGGGAGGAGGGGGAACATGAATATGTGTTTGTTTTTCGAATTTGAGCTCTTTCTGCAATGGGCACTTTTCATACTATAAGCAGTTTTTCCTAACAAATGCATGATATAACATGGGCTATCTACGCAAGGAAACATGAGATCTGCAAACGTTATGGTTTTTTGGTCTTCGGGGAGGATGGGGAACATGAATATGTTTTTGTTTTTCGAATTTGAGCTCTATCTGAAATGATCACTTTTCATGCTCTAAGCAGTTTTTCCTAACAAATGCAAGATATAACATTGGCTATCTCCGCAAGGAAACATCAGATCTGCACAACTCATGGTTTTTTGGTCTTCGGGGAGGATGGGGAACATGAATATGTGATTGTTTTTCGAATTTGAGCTCTTTCTGCAATGGGCACTTTTCATACTATAAGCAGTTTTTCCTAACAAATGCAAGATATAACATGGGCTATCTCCGCAAGGAAACATGAGATCTGCAAAAGTTATGGTTTTTTTTTCTTCGGGGAGGATGGGGAACTTGAATATGTGTTTGTTTTTCGAATTTGAGCTCTTTCTGCAATGAGCACTTTTCATGCTCTAAGCAGTTTTTCCTAACAAATGCAAGATATAACATTGGCTATCTCCGCAAGGAAACATCAGATCTGCACAACTCATGGTTTTTTGGTCTTCGGGGAGGATGGGGAACATGAATATGTGTTTGTTTTTCGAATTTGAGCTCTTTCTGCAATGGGCACTTTTCATGCTATAAGCAGTTTTTCCTAACAAATGCAAGATATAACATTGGCTATCTCCGCAAGGAAACATCAGATCTGCACAACTCATGGTTTTTTGGTCTTAGGGGAGGATGGGGAACATGAATATGTGTTTGTTTTTCGAATTTGAGATCTTTCTGCAATGGGCACTTTTCATACTATAAGCAGTTTTTCCTAACAAATGCAAGCTATTACATTGGCAATCTCCACAAGGAAACATCAGATCTGCTCAACTCATGGTTTTTTGGTCTTCGGGGAGGAGGGGGAACATGAATATGTGTTTGTTTTTCGAATTTGAGCTCTTTCTGCAATGGGCACTTTTCATACTATAAGCAGTTTTTCCTAACAAATGCAAGATGTAACATTGGCTATCTCCGCAAGGAAAGATCAGATCTGCAAACGTTATGGTTTTTTGGTCTTCGGGGAGGATGGGGAACATGAATATGTTTTTGTTTTTCGAATTTGAGCTCTATCTGAAATGAGCACTTTTCATGCTCTAAGCAGTTTTTCCTAACAAATGCAAGATATAACATTGGCTATCTCCGCAAGGAAACATCAGATCTGCACAACTCATGGTTTTTTGGTCCTCGGGGAGGATGGGGAATATGAATATGTGATTGTTTTTCGAATTTGAGATCTTTCTGCAATGGGCACTTTTCATGCTATAAGCAGTTTTTCCTAACAAATGCAAGATATAACATTGGCTATCTCCGCAAGGAAACATCAGATCTGCACAACTCATGGTTTTTTGGTCTTCGGGGAAGAGGGGCAACATGAATATGTCTTTGTTTTTCGAATTTGGGCTCTTTCTGCAATGGTCACTTTTCATACTATAAGCAGTTTTTCCTAACAAATGCAAGATATAACATGGGCTATCTCCGCAAGGAAACATGAGATCTGCAAAAGTTATGGTTTTTTTTTCTTCGGGGAGGATGGGGAACTTGAATATGTGTTTGTTTTTCGAATTTGAGCTCTTTCTGCAATGAGCACTTTTCATGCTCTAAGCAGTTTTTCCTAACAAATGCAAGATATAACATTGGCTATCTCCGCAAGGAAACATCAGATCTGCACAACTCATGGTTTTTTGGTCTTCGGGGAGGATGGGGAACATGAATATGTGTTTGTTTTTCGAATTTGAGCTCTTTCTGCAATGGGCACTTTTCATGCTATAAGCAGTTTTTCCTAACAAATGCAAGATATAACATTGGCTATCTCCGCAAGGAAACATCAGATCTGCACAACTCATGGTTTTTTGGTCTTAGGGGAGGATGGGGAACATGAATATGTGTTTGTTTTTCGAATTTGAGATCTTTCTGCAATGGGCACTTTTCATACTATAAGCAGTTTTTCCTAACAAATGCAAGCTATTACATTGGCAATCTCCACAAGGAAACATCAGATCTGCTCAACTCATGGTTTTTTGGTCTTCGGGGAGGAGGGGGAACATGTATATGTGTTTGTTTTTCGAATTTGAGCTCTTTCTGCAATGGGCACTTTTCATACTATAAGCAGTTTTTCCTAACAAATGCAAGATATAACATTGGCTATCTCCGCAAGGAAAGATCAGATCTGCAAACGTTATGGTTTTTTGGTCTTCGGGGAGGATGGGGAACATGAATATGTTTTTGTTTTTCGAATTTGAGCTCTATCTGAAATGAGCACTTTTCATGCTCTAAGCAGTTTTTCCTAACAAATGCAAGATATAACATTGGCTATCTAAGCAAGGAAACATCAGATCTGCACAACTCATGGTTTTTTGGTCCTCGGGGAGGATGGGGAATATGAATATGTGATTGTTTTTCGAATTTGAGATCTTTCTGCAATGGGCACTTTTCATGCTATAAGCAGTTTTTCCTAACAAATGCAAGATATAACATTGGCTATCTCCGCAAGGAAACATCAGATCTGCACAACTCATGGTTTTTTGGTCTTCGGGGAGGATGGGGAACATGAATATGTGTTTGTTTTTCGAATTTGACCTCTATCTGCAATGGGCACTTTTCATACTATAAGCACTTTTTCCTAACAAATGCAAGATATAACATTGGCTATCTCCGCAAGGAAACATCAGATCTGCACAACTCATGGTTTTTTGTTCTTCGGGGAGGATGGGGAACATGAATATGTGTTTGTTTTTCGAATTTGACCTCTATCTGAAATGAGCACTTTTCATGCTCTAAGCAGTTTTTCCTAACAAATGCAAGATATAACATTGGCTATCTCCGCAAGGAAACATCAGATCTGCACAACTCATGGTTTTTTGGTCTTCGGGGAGGAGGGGGAACATGAATATGTGTTTGTTTTTCGAATTTGAGATCTTTCTGCAATGGGCACTTTTCATACTATAAGCAGTTTTTCCTAACAAATGCAAGATATAACATTGGCAATCTCCGCAAGGAAACATCAGATCTGCTCAACTCATGGTTTTTTGGTCTTCGGGGAGGAGGGGGAACATGAATATGTGTTTGTTTTTCGAATTTGAGCTTTTTCTGCAATGGGCACTTTTCATACTATAAGCAGTTTTTCCTAACAAATGCAAGATATAACATGGGCTATCTCCGCAAGAAAACATCAGATCTGCAAACGTTATGGTTTTTTGGTCTTCGGGGAGGATGGGGAACATGAATATGTTTTTGTTTTTCGAATTTGAGCTCTTTCTGCAATGGGCACTTTTCATGCTATAAGCACTTTTTCCTAACAAATGCAAGATATAACATTGGCTATCTCCGCAGGGAAACATCAGATCTGCACAACTCATTGTTTTTTGGTCTTCGGGGAGGATGGGGAACATGAATATGTGTTTGTTTTTCGAATTTGACCTCTATCTGAAATTAGCACTTTTCATGCTCTAAGCAGTTTTTCCTAACAAATGCAAGATATAACATTGGCTATCTCCGCAAGGAAACATCAGATCTGCACAACTCATGGTTTTTTGGTCTTCGGGGAGGAGGGGGAACATGAATATGTGTTTGTTTTTCGAATTTGAGATCTTTCTGCAATGGGCACTTTTCATACTATAAGCAGTTTTTCCTAACAAATGCAAGATACAACATTTGCAATTTCCGCAAGTTAACATCAGATATGCTCAACTCATGGTTTTTTGGTCTTCGGGGAGGAGGGGGAACATGAATATGTGTTTGTTTTTCGAATTTGAGCTCTTTCTGCAATGGGCACTTTTCATACTATAAGCAGTTTTTCCTAACAAATGCAAGATATAACATGGGCTATCTCCGCAAGGAAACATGAGATCTGCAAACGTTATGGTTTTTTGGTCTTCGGGGAGGATGGGGAACATGAATATGTGTTTGTTTTTCGAATTTGACCTCTATCTGAAATGAGCACTTTTCATGCTCTAAGCAGTTTTTCCTAACAAATGCAAGATATAACATTGGCTATCTCCGCAAGGAAACATCAGATCTGCACAACTCATGGTTTTTTGGTCTTCGGGGAGGATGGGGAACATGAAAATGTGTTTGTTTTTCGAATTTGACCTCTATCTGCAATGGGCACTTTTCATGCTATAAGCAGTTTTTCCTAACAAATGCAAGATATAACATGGGATATCTCCGCAAGGAAACATGAGATCTGCAAAAGTTATGGTTTTTTGGTCTTCGGGGAGGATGGGGAACATGAATATGTGTTTGTTTTTCGAATTTGACCTCTATCTGAAATTAGCACTTTTCATGCTCTAAGCAGTTTTTCCTAACAAATGCAAGATATAACATTTGCTATCTCCGCAAGGAAACATCAGATCTGCACAACTCATGGTTTTTTGGTCTTCGGGGAGGAGGGGGAACATGAATATGTGTTTGTTTTTCGAATTTGAGATCTTTCTGCAATGGGCACTTTTCATACTATAAGCAGTTTTTCCTAACAAATGCAAGATATAACATGGGCTATCTCCGCAAGGAAACATCAGATCTGCAAACGTTATGGTTTTTTGGTCTTCGGGGAGGATGGGGAACATGAATATGTTTTTGTTTTTCGAATTTGAGATCTTTCTGCAATGGGCACTTTTCATGCTATAAGCACTTTTTCCTAACAAATGCAAGATATAACATGGGATATCTCCGCAAGGAAACATGAGATCTGCAAAAGTTATGGTTTTTTGTTCTTCGGGGAGGATGGGGAACATGAATATGTGTTTGTTTTTCGAATTTGACCTCTATCTGAAATGAGCACTTTTCATGCTCTAAGCAGTTTTTCCTAACAAATGCAAGATATAACATTGGCTATCTCCGCAGGGAAACATCAGATCTGCACAACTCATTGTTTTTTGGTCTTCGGGGAGGATGGGGAACATGAATATGTGATTGTTTTTCGAATTTGAGCTCTTTCTGCAATGGGCACTTTTCATGCTATAAGCAGTTTTTCCTAACAAATGCAAGATATAACATTGGCTATCTCCGCAAGGAAACATCAGATCTGCACAACTCATGGTTTTTTGGTCTTCGGGGAGGATGGGGAACATGAAAATGTGTTTGTTTTTCGAATTTGACCTCTATCTGAAATGGGCACTTTTCATGCTATAAGCAGTTTTTCCTAACAAATGCAAGATATAACATGGGATATCTCTGCAAGGAAACATGAGATCTGCAAAAGTTATGGTTTTTTGGTCTTCGGGGAGGATGGGGAACATGAATATGTGTTTGTTTTTCGAATTTGTCGTCTCTGAAATTAGCACTTTTCATGCTCTAAGCAGTTTTTCCTAACAAATGCAAGATATAACATTGGCTATCTCCGCAAGGAAACATCAGATCTGCACAACTCATGGTTTTTTGGTCTTCGGGGAGGAGGAGGAACATGAATATGTGTTTGTTTTTCGAATTTGAGATCTTTCTGCAATGGGCACTTTTCATGCTATAAGCAGTTTTTCCTAACAAATGCAAGATATAACATGGGATATCTCTGCAAGGAAACATGAGATCTGCAAAAGTTATGGTTTTTTTGTCTTCGGGGAGGATGGGGAACATGAATATGTGTTTGTTTTTCGAATTTGTCCTCTATCTGAAATTAGCACTTTTCATGCTCTAAGCAGTTTTTCCTAACAAATGCAAGATATAACATTGGCTATCTCCGCAAGGAAACATCAGATCTGCACAACTCATGGTTTTTTGGTCTTCGGGGAGGAGGGGGAACATGAATATGTGTTTGTTTTTCGAATTTGAGATCTTTCTGCAATGGGCACTTTTCATACTATAAGCAGTTTTTCCTAACAAATGCAAGATATAACATGGGCTATCTCCGCAAGGAAACATCAGATCTGCACAACTCATGGTTTTTTGGTCTTCGGGGAGGAGGGGGAACATGAATATGTGTTTGTTTTTCGAATTTGAGATCTTTCTGCAATGGGCACTTTTCATACTATAAGCAGTTTTTCCTAACAAATGCAAGATATAACATTGGCAATCTCCGCAAGGAAACATCAGATCTGCTCAACTCATGGTTTTTTGGTCTTCGGGGAGGAGGGGGAACATGAATATGTGTTTGTTTTTCGAATTTGAGCTTTTTCTGCAATGGGCACTTTTCATACTATAAGCAGTTTTTCCTAACAAATGCAAGATATAACATGGGCTATCTCCGCAAGGAAACATCAGATCTGCAAACGTTATGGTTTTTTGGTCTTCGGGGAGGATGGGGAACATGAATATGTTTTTGTTTTTCGAATTTGAGCTCTTTCTGCAATGGGCACTTTTCATGCTATAAGCACTTTTTCCTAACAAATGCAAGATATAACATTGGCTATCTCCGCAGGGAAACATCAGATCTGCACAACTCATTGTTTTTTGGTCTTCGGGGAGGATGGGGAACATGAATATGTGTTTGTTTTTCGAATTTGACCTCTATCTGAAATTAGCACTTTTCATGCTCTAAGCAGTTTTTCCTAACAAATGCAAGATATAACATTGGCTATCTCCGCAAGGAAACATCAGATCTGCACAACTCATGGTTTTTTGGTCTTCGGGGAGGAGGGGGAACATGAATATGTGTTTGTTTTTCGAATTTGAGATCTTTCTGCAATGGGCACTTTTCATACTATAAGCAGTTTTTCCTAACAAATGCAAGATATAACATTTGCAATTTCCGCAAGTTAACATCAGATATGCTCAACTCATGGTTTTTTGGTCTTCGGGGAGGAGGGGGAACATGAATATGTGTTTGTTTTTCGAATTTGAGCTCTTTCTGCAATGGGCACTTTTCATACTATAAGCAGTTTTTCCTAACAAATGCAAGATATAACATGGGCTATCTCCGCAAGGAAACATGAGATCTGCAAACGTTATGGTTTTTTGGTCTTCGGGGAGGATGGGGAACATGAATATGTGTTTGTTTTTCGAATTTGACCTCTATCTGAAATGAGCACTTTTCATGCTCTAAGCAGTTTTTCCTAACAAATGCAAGATATAACATTGGCTATCTCCGCAAGGAAACATCAGATCTGCACAACTCATGGTTTTTTGGTCTTCGGGGAGGATGGGGAACATGAAAATGTGTTTGTTTTTCGAATTTGACCTCTATCTGAAATGAGCACTTTTCATGCTATAAGCAGTTTTTCCTAACAAATGCAAGATATAACATTGGCTATCTCCGCAGGGAAACATCAGATCTGCACAACTCATTGTTTTTTGGTCTTCGGGGAGGATGGGGAACATGAATATGTGTTTGTTTTTCGAATTTGAGCTCTTTCTGCAATGGGCACTTTTCATGCTATAAGCAGTTTTTCCTAACAAATGCAAGATATAACATGGGATATCTCTGCAAGGAAACATGAGATCTGCAAAAGTTATGGTTTTTTGGTCTTCGGGGAGGATGGGGAACATGAATATGTGTTTGTTTTTCGAATTTGTCGTCTCTGAAATTAGCACTTTTCATGCTCTAAGCAGTTTTTCCTAACAAATGCAAGATATAACATTGGCTATCTCCGCAAGGAAACATCAGATCTGCACAACTCATGGTTTTTTGGTCTTCGGGGAGGAGGAGGAACATGAATATGTGTTTGTTTTTCGAATTTGAGATCTTTCTGCAATGGGCACTTTTCATACTATAAGCAGTTTTTCCTAACAAATGCAAGATATAACATTGGCAATCTCCGCAAGGAAACATCAGATCTGCACAACTCATGGTTTTTTGGTCTTCGGGGAGGATTGGGAACATGAATATGTGATTGTTTTTCGAATTTGAGCTCTTTCTGCAATGGGCACTTTTCATGCTATAAGCAGTTTTTCCTAACAAATGCAAGATATAACATTGGCTATCTCCGCAAGGAAACATCAGATCTGCACAACTCATGGTTTTTTGGTCTTCGGGGAGGATGGGGAACATGAAAATGTGTTTGTTTTTCGAATTTGACCTCTATCTGAAATGGGCACTTTTCATGCTATAAGCAGTTTTTCCTAACAAATGCAAGATATAACATGGGATATCTCTGCAAGGAAACATGAGATCTGCAAAAGTTATGGTTTTTTGGTCTTCGGGGAGGATGGGGAACATGAATATGTGTTTGTTTTTCGAATTTGTCGTCTCTGAAATTAGCACTTTTCATGCTCTAAGCAGTTTTTCCTAACAAATGCAAGATATAACATTGGCTATCTCCGCAAGGAAACATCAGATCTGCACAACTCATGGTTTTTTGGTCTTCGGGGAGGAGGAGGAACATGAATATGTGTTTGTTTTTCGAATTTGAGATCTTTCTGCAATGGGCACTTTTCATACTATAAGCAGTTTTTCCTAACAAATGCAAGATATAACATTGGCAATCTCCGCAAGGAAACATCAGATCTGCTCAACTCATGGTTTTTTGGTCTTCGGGGAGGAGGGGGAACATGAATATGTGTTTGTTTTTCGAATTTGAGCTCTTTCTGCAATGGGCACTTTTCATGCTATAAGCACTTTTTCCTAACAAATGCAAGATATAACATGGGATATCTCCGCAAGGAAACATGAGATCTGCAAAAGTTATGGTTTTTTGGTCTTCGGGGAGGAGGGGGAACATGAATATGTGTTTGTTTTTCGAATTTGACCTCTATCTGAAATTAGCACTTTTCATGCTCTAAGCAGTTTTTCCTAACAAATGCAAGATATAACATTGGCTATCTCCGCAAGGAAACATCAGATCTGCACAACTCATGGTTTTTTGGTCTTCGGGGAGGAGGGGGAACATGAATATGTGTTTGTTTTTCGAATTTGAGATCTTTCTGCAATGGGCACTTTTCATACTATAAGCAGTTTTTCCTAACAAATGCAAGATATAACATTTGCAATTTCTGCAAGTTAACATCAGATATGCTCAACTCATGGTTTTTTGGTCTTCGGGGAGGAGGGGGAACATGAATATGTGTTTGTTTTTCGAATTTGAGCTCTTTCTGCAATGGGCACTTTTCATACTATAAGCAGTTTTTCCTAACAAATGCAAGATATAACATGGGCTATCTCCGCAAGGAAACATGAGATCTGCAAACGTTATGGTTTTTTGGTCTTCGGGGAGGATGGGGAACATGAATATGTGTTTGTTTTTCGAATTTGACCTCTATCTGAAATGAGCACTTTTCATGCTCTAAGCAGTTTTTCCTAACAAATGCAAGATATAACATTGGCTATCTCCGCAAGGAAACATCAGATCTGCACAACTCATGGTTTTTTGGTCTTCGGGGAGGATGGGGAACATGAATATGTGTTTGTTTTTCGAATTTGAGCTCTTTCTGCAATGGGCACTTTTCATACTATAAGCAGTTTTTCCTAACAAATGCAAGATATAACATTGGCAATCTCCGCAAGGAAACATCAGATCTGCTCAACTCATGGTTTTTTGGTCTTCGGGGAGGAGGGGGAACATGAATATGTGTTTGTTTTTCGAATTTGAGCTCTTTCTGCAATGGGCACTTTTCATACTATAAGCAGTTTTTCCTAACAAATGCAAGATATAACATGGGCTATCTCCGCAAGGAAACATCAGATCTGCAAACGTTATGGTTTTTTGGTCTTCGGGGAGGATGGGGAACATGAATATGTTTTTGTTTTTCGAATTTGAGCTCTTTCTGCAATGGGCACTTTTCATGCTATAAGCACTTTTTCCTAACAAATGCAAGATATAACATGGGATATCTCCGCAAGGAAACATGAGATCTGCAAAAGTTATGGTTTGTTGGTCTTCGGGGAGGATGGGGAACATGAATATGTGTTTGTTTTTCGAATTTGACCTCTATCTGAAATTAGCACTTTTCATGCTCTAAGCAGTTTTTCCTAACAAATGCAAGATATAACATTGGCTATCTCCGCAAGGAAACATCAGATCTGCACAACTCATGGTTTTTTGGTCTTCAGGGAGGAGGGGGAACATGAATATGTGTTTGTTTTTCGAATTTGAGATCTTTCTGCAATGGGCACTTTTCATACTATAAGCAGTTTTTCCTAACAAATGCAAGATATAACATTTGCAATTTCCGCAAGTTAACATCAGATATGCTCAACTCATGGTTTTTTGGTCTTCGGGGAGGAGGGGGAACATGAATATGTGTTTGTTTTTCGAATTTGAGCTCTTTCTGCAATGGGCACTTTTCATACTATAAGCAGTTTTTCCTAACAAATGCAAGATATAACATGGGCTATCTCCGCAAGGAAACATGAGATCTGCAAACGTTATGGTTTTTTGGTCTTCGGGGAGGATGGGGAACATGAATATGTGTTTGTTTTTCGAATTTGACCTCTATCTGAAATGAGCACTTTTCATGCTCTAAGCAGTTTTTCCTAACAAATGCAAGATATAACGTTGGCTATCTCCGCAAGGAAACATCAGATCTGCACAACTCATGGTTTTTTGGTCTTCGGGGAGGATGGGGAACATGAAAATGTGTTTGTTTTTCGAATTTGACCTCTATCTGCAATGGGCACTTTTCATGCTATAAGCAGTTTTTCCTAACAAATGCAAGATATAACATGGGATATCTCCGCAAGGAAACATGAGATCTGCAAAAGTTATGGTTTTTTGGTCTTCGGGGAGGATGGGGAACATGAATATGTGTTTGTTTTTCGAATTTGACCTCTATCTGAAATTAGCACTTTTCATGCTCTAAGCAGTTTTTCCTAACAAATGCAAGATATAACATTTGCTATCTCCGCAAGGAAACATCAGATCTGCACAACTCATGGTTTTTTGGTCTTCGGGGAGGAGGGGGAACATGAATATGTGTTTGTTTTTCGAATTTGAGATCTTTCTGCAATGGGCACTTTTCATACTATAAGCAGTTTTTCCTAACAAATGCAAGATATAACATGGGCTATCTCCGCAAGGAAACATCAGATCTGCAAACGTTATGGTTTTTTGGTCTTCGGGGAGGATGGGGAACATGAATATGTTTTTGTTTTTCGAATTTGAGATCTTTCTGCAATGGGCACTTTTCATGCTATAAGCACTTTTTCCTAACAAATGCAAGATATAACATGGGATATCTCCGCAAGGAAACATGAGATCTGCAAAAGTTATGGTTTTTTGTTCTTCGGGGAGGATGGGGAACATGAATATGTGTTTGTTTTTCGAATTTGACCTCTATCTGAAATGAGCACTTTTCATGCTCTAAGCAGTTTTTCCTAACAAATGCAAGATATAACATTGGCTATCTCCGCAGGGAAACATCAGATCTGCACAACTC
Source organism: Vipera ursinii (assembly GCF_947247035.1). NCBI lineage: Eukaryota > Metazoa > Chordata > Lepidosauria > Squamata > Viperidae > Vipera > Vipera ursinii. The sequence continues at coordinate 273,700 of NC_139519.1, read as the reverse complement.
ATGGTTTTTTGGTCTTCGGGGAGGATGGGGAACATGAATATGTGATTGTTTTTCGAATTTGAGCTCTTTCTGCAATGGGCACTTTTCATGCTATAAGCAGTTTTTCCTAACAAATGCAAGATATAACAATGGCTATCGCCGCAAGGAAACATCAGATCTGCACAACTCATGGTTTTTTGGTCTTCGGGGAGGAGGGGGAACATGAATATGTGTTTCTTTTTCGAATTTGAGCTCTTTCTGCAATGGGCACTTTTCATACTATAAGCAGTTTTTCCTAACAAATGCAAGATATAACATGGGCTATCTCCGCAAGGAAACATGAGATCTGCAAACGTTATGGTTTTTTGGTCTTCGGGGAGGATGGGGAACATGAATATGTTTTTGTTTTTCGAATTTGAGCTCTATCTGAAATGAGCACTTTTCATGCTCTAAGCAGTTTTTCCTAACAAATGCAAGATATAACATTGGGTATCTCCGCAAGGATACATCAGATCTGCACAACTCATGGTTTTTTGGTCTTCGGGGAGGATGGGGAACATGAATATGTGATTGTTTTTCGAATTTGAGATCTTTCTGCAATGGGCACTTTTCATACTATAAGCAGTTTTTCCTAACAAATGCAAGATATAACATGGGCTATCTCCGCAAGGAAACATGAGATCTGCAAAAGTTATGGTTTTTTGTTCTTCAGGGAGGATGGGGAACATGAATATGTGTTTCTTTTTCGAATTTGACCTCTATCTGAAATGAGCACTTTTCATGCTCTAAGCAGTTTTTCCTAACAAATGCAAGATATAACATTGGCTATCTCCGCAAGGAAACATCAGATCTGCACAACTCATGGTTTTTTGGTCTTCGGGGAGGATGGGGAACATGAATATGTGATTGTTTTTCGAGTTTGAGCTCTTTCTGCAATGGGCACTTTTCATGCTATAAGCAGTTTTTCCTAACAAATGCAAGATATAACATTGGCTATCTCCGCAAGGAAACATCAGATCTGCACAACTCATGGTTTTTTGGTCTTCGGGGAGGATGGGGAACATGAAAATGTGTTTGTTTTTCGAATTTGACCTCTATCTGAAATGGGCACTTTTCATGCTATAAGCAGTTTTTCCTAACAAATGCAAGATATAACATGGGATATCTCTGCAAGGAAACATGAGATCTGCAAAAGTTATGGTTTTTTGGTCTTCGGGGAGGATGGGGAACATGAATATGTGTTTGTTTTTCGAATTTGACCTCTATCTGAAATTAGCACTTTTCATGCTCTAAGCAGTTTTTCCTAACAAATGCAAGATATAACATTGGCTATCTCCGCAAGGAAACATCAGATCTGCACAACTCATGGTTTTTTGGTCTTCGGGGAGGATGGGGAACATGAATATGTGATTGTTTTTCGAGTTTGAGCTCTTTCTGCAATGGGCACTTTTCATGCTATAAGCAGTTTTTCCTAACAAATGCAAGATATAACATTGGCTATCTCCGCAAGGAAACATCAGATCTGCACAACTCATGGTTTTTTGGTCTTCGGGGAGGATGGGGAACATGAAAATGTGTTTGTTTTTCGAATTTGACCTCTATCTGAAATGGGCACTTTTCATGCTATAAGCAGTTTTTCCTAACAAATGCAAGATATAACATGGGATATCTCTGCAAGGAAACATGAGATCTGCAAAAGTTATGGTTTTTTGGTCTTCGGGGAGGATGGGGAACATGAATATGTGTTTGTTTTTCGAATTTGACCTCTATCTGAAATTAGCACTTTTCATGCTCTAAGCAGTTTTTCCTAACAAATGCAAGATATAACATTTGCTATCTCCGCAAGGAAACATCAGATCTGCACAACTCATGGTTTTTTGGTCTTCGGGGAGGAGGGGGAACATGAATATGTGTTTGTTTTTCGAATTTGAGATCTTTCTGCAATGGGCACTTTTCATACTATAAGCAGTTTTTCCTAACAAATGCAAGATATAACATTGGCAATCTCCGCAAGGAAACATCAGATCTGCTCAACTCATGGTTTTTTGGTCTTCGGGGAGGAGGGGGAACATGAATATGTGTTTGTTTTTCGAATTTGAGCTTTTTCTGCAATGGGCACTTTTCATACTATAAGCAGTTTTTCCTAACAAATGCAAGATATAACATGGGCTATCTCCGCAAGGAAACATCAGATCTGCAAACGTTATGGTTTTTTGGTCTTCGGGGAGGATGGGGAACATGAATATGTTTTTGTTTTTCGAATTTGAGCTCTTTCTGCAATGGGCACTTTTCATGCTATAAGCACTTTTTCCTACCAAATGCAAGCTATTACATTGGCAATCTCCACAAGGAAACATCAGATCTGCTCAACTCATGGTTTTTTGGTCTTCGGGGAGGAGGGGGAACATGAATATGTGTTTGTTTTTCGAATTTGAGCTCTTTCTGCAATGGGCACTTTTCATACTATAAGCAGTTTTTCCTAACAAATGCAAGATATAACATTGGCTATCTCCGCAAGGAAAGATCAGATCTGCAAACGTTATGGTTTTTTGGTCTTCGGGGAGGATGGGGAACATGAATATGTTTTTGTTTTTCGAATTTGAGCTCTATCTGAAATGAGCACTTTTCATGCTCTAAGCAGTTTTTCCTAACAAATGCAAGATATAACATTGGCTATCTAAGCAAGGAAACATCAGATCTGCACAACTCATGGTTTTTTGGTCCTCGGGGAGGATGGGGAATATGAATATGTGATTGTTTTTCGAATTTGAGATCTTTCTGCAATGGGCACTTTTCATGCTATAAGCAGTTTTTCCTAACAAATGCAAGATATAACATTGGCTATCTCCGCAAGGAAACATCAGATCTGCACAACTCATGGTTTTTTGGTCTTCGGGGAGGATGGGGAACATGAATATGTGTTTGTTTTTCGAATTTGACCTCTATCTGCAATGGGCACTTTTCATACTATAAGCACTTTTTCCTAACAAATGCAAGATATAACATTGGCTATCTCCGCAAGGAAACATCAGATCTGCACAACTCATGGTTTTTTGTTCTTCGGGGAGGATGGGGAACATGAATATGTGTTTGTTTTTCGAATTTGACCTCTATCTGAAATGAGCACTTTTCATGCTCTAAGCAGTTTTTCCTAACAAATGCAAGATATAACATTGGCTATCTCCGCAAGGAAACATCAGATCTGCACAACTCATGGTTTTTTGGTCTTCGGGGAGGAGGGGGAACATGAATATGTGTTTGTTTTTCGAATTTGAGATCTTTCTGCAATGGGCACTTTTCATACTATAAGCAGTTTTTCCTAACAAATGCAAGATTTAACATTGGCTATCTCCGCAAGGAAACATCAGATCTGCTCAACCCATGGATTTTTGGTCTTCGGGGAAGAGGGGGAACATGAATATGTGTTTCTTTTTCGAATTTGAGCTCTTTCTGCAATGGGCACTTTTCATACTATAAGCAGTTTTTCCTAACAAATGCAAGATATAACATGGGCTATCTCCGCAAGGAAACATGAGATCTGCAAACGTTATGGTTTTTTGGTCTTCGGGGAGGATGGGGAACATGAATATGTGTTTGTTTTTCGAATTTGACCTCTATCTGAAATGAGCACTTTTCATGCTCTAAGCAGTTTTTCCTAACAAATGCAAGATATAACATTGGCTATCTCCGCAAGGAAACATCAGATCTGCACGACTCATGGTTTTTTGGTCTTCGGGGAGGATGGGGAACATGAATATGTGATTGTTTTTCGAATTTGAGCTCTTTCTGCAATGGGCACTTTTCATACTATAAGCAGTTTTTCCTAACAAATGCAAGATATAACATGGGCTATCTCCGCAAGGAAACATGAGATCTGCAAAAGTTATGGTTTTTTGTTCTTCGGGGAGGATGGGGAACATGAATATGTGTTTGTTTTTCGAATTTGACCTCTATCTGAAATTAGCACTTTTCATGCTCTAAGCAGTTTTTCCTAACAAATGCAAGATATAACATTGGCTATCTCCGCAAGGAAACATCAGATCTGCACAACTCATGGTTTTTTGGTCTTCGGGGAGGAGGGGGAACATGAATATGTGTTTGTTTTTCGAATTTGAGATCTTTCTGCAATGGGCACTTTTCATACTATAAGCAGTTTTTCCTAACAAATGCAAGATATAACATTGGCAATCTCCGCAAGGAAACATCAGATCTGCTCAACTCATGGTTTTTTGGTCTTCGGGGAGGAGGGGGAACATGAATATGTGTTTGTTTTTCGAATTTGAGCTTTTTCTGCAATGGGCACTTTTCATACTATAAGCAGTTTTTCCTAACAAATGCAAGATATAACATGGGCTATCTCCGCAAGGAAACATCAGATCTGCAAACGTTATGGTTTTTTGGTCTTCGGGGAGGATGGGGAACATGAATATGTTTTTGTTTTTCGAATTTGAGCTCTTTCTGCAATGGGCACTTTTCATGCTATAAGCACTTTTTCCTAACAAATGCAAGATATAACATGGGCTATCTCCGCAGGGAAACATCAGATCTGCACAACTCATTGTTTTTTGGTCTTCGGCGAGGATGGGGAACATGAATATGTGTTTGTTTTTCGAATTTGACCTCTATCTGAAATTAGCACTTTTCATGCTCTAAGCAGTTTTTCCTAACAAATGCAAGATATAACATTGGCTATCTCCGCAAGGAAACATCAGATCTGCACAACTCATGGTTTTTTGGTCTTCGGGGAGGAGGGGGAACATGAATATGTGTTTGTTTTTCGAATTTGAGCTCTTTCTGCAATGGGCACTTTTCATACTATAAGCAGTTTTTCCTAACAAATGCAAGATATAACATGGGCTATCTCCGCAAGGAAACATGAGATCTGCAAACGTTATGGTTTTTTGGTCTTCGGGGAGGATGGGGAACATGAATATGTGTTTGTTTTTCGAATTTGACCTCTATCTGAAATGAGCACTTTTCATGCTCTAAGCAGTTTTTCCTAACAAATGCAAGATATAACATTGGCTATCTCCGCAAGGAAACATCAGATCTGCACAACTCATGGTTTTTTGGTCTTCGGGGAGGATGGGGAACATGAAAATGTGTTTGTTTTTCGAATTTGGGGGAAAAGTGCCCATTGCAGAAAGATCTCAAATTCGAAAAACAAACACATATTCATATATGTGTTTGTTTTTCGAATTTGAGATCTTTCTGCAATGGGCACTTTTCATACTATAAGCAGTTTTTCCTAACAAATGCAAGATATAACATGGGCTATCTCCGCAAGGAAACATCAGATCTGCAAACGTTATGGTTTTTTGGTCTTCGGGGAGGATGGGGAACATGAATATGTTTTTGTTTTTCGAATTTGAGATCTTTCTGCAATGGGCACTTTTCATGCTATAAGCACTTTTTCCTAACAAATGCAAGATATAACATGGGATATCTCCGCAAGGAAACATGAGATCTGCAAAAGTTATGGTTTTTTGTTCTTCGGGGAGGATGGGGAACATGAATATGTGTTTGTTTTTCGAATTTGACCTCTATCTGAAATGAGCACTTTTCATGCTCTAAGCAGTTTTTCCTAACAAATGCAAGATATAACATTGGCTATCTCCGCAGGGAAACATCAGATCTGCACAACTCATTGTTTTTTGGTCTTCGGGGAGGATGGGGAACATGAATATGTGATTGTTTTTCGAATTTGAGCTCTTTCTGCAATGGGCACTTTTCATGCTATAAGCAGTTTTTCCTAACAAATGCAAGATATAACATTGGCTATCTCCGCAAGGAAACATCAGATCTGCACAACTCATGGTTTTTTGGTCTTCGGGGAGGATGGGGAACATGAAAATGTGTTTGTTTTTCGAATTTGACCTCTATCTGAAATGGGCACTTATCATGCTATAAGCAGTTTTTCCTAACAAATGCAAGATATAACATGGGATATCTCTGCAAGGAAACATGAGATCTGCAAAAGTTATGGTTTTTTGGTCTTCGGGGAGGATGGGGAACATGAATATGTGTTTGTTTTTCGAATTTGTCGTCTCTGAAATTAGCACTTTTCATGCTCTAAGCAGTTTTTCCTAACAAATGCAAGATATAACATTGGCTATCTCCGCAAGGAAACATCAGATCTGCACAACTCATGGTTTTTTGGTCTTCGGGGAGGAGGAGGAACATGAATATGTGTTTGTTTTTCGAATTTGAGATCTTTCTGCAATGGGCACTTTTCATGCTATAAGCAGTTTTTCCTAACAAATGCAAGATATAACATGGGATATCTCTGCAAGGAAACATGAGATCTGCAAAAGTTATGGTTTTTTGGTCTTCGGGGAGGATGGGGAACATGAATATGTGTTTGTTTTTCGAATTTGTCCTCTATCTGAAATTAGCACTTTTCATGCTCTAAGCAGTTTTTCCTAACAAATGCAAGATATAACATTGGCTATCTCCGCAAGGAAACATCAGATCTGCACAACTCATGGTTTTTTGGTCTTCGGGGAGGAGGGGGAACATGAATATGTGTTTGTTTTTCGAATTTGAGAGCTTTCTGCAATGGGCACTTTTCATACTATAAGCAGTTTTTCCTAACAAATGCAAGATATAACATGGGCTATCTCCGCAAGGAAACATCAGATCTGCACAACTCATGGTTTTTTGGTCTTCGGGGAGGAGGGGGAACATGAATATGTGTTTGTTTTTCGAATTTGAGATCTTTCTGCAATGGGCACTTTTCATACTATAAGCAGTTTTTCCTAACAAATGCAAGATATAACATTGGCAATCTCCGCAAGGAAACATCAGATCTGCTCAACTCATGGTTTTTTGGTCTTCGGGGAGGAGGGGGAACATGAATATGTGTTTGTTTTTCGAATTTGAGCTTTTTCTGCAATGGGCACTTTTCATACTATAAGCAGTTTTTCCTAACAAATGCAAGATATAACATGGGCTATCTCCGCAAGGAAACATCAGATCTGCAAACGTTATGGTTTTTTGGTCTTCGGGGAGGATGGGGAACATGAATATGTTTTTGTTTTTCGAATTTGAGCTCTTTCTGCAATGGGCACTTTTCATGCTATAAGCACTTTTTCCTAACAAATGCAAGATATAACATTGGCTATCTCCGCAGGGAAACATCAGATCTGCACAACTCATTGTTTTTTGGTCTTCGGGGAGGATGGGGAACATGAATATGTGTTTGTTTTTCGAATTTGACCTCTATCTGAAATTAGCACTTTTCATGCTCTAAGCAGTTTTTCCTAACAAATGCAAGATATAACATTGGCTATCTCCGCAAGGAAACATCAGATCTGCACAACTCATGGTTTTTTGGTCTTCGGGGAGGAGGGTGAACATGAATATGTGTTTGTTTTTCGAATTTGAGCTCTTTCTGCAATGGGCACTTTTCATACTATAAGCAGTTTTTCCTAACAAATGCAAGATATAACATGGGCTATCTCCGCAAGGAAACATGAGATCTGCAAACGTTATGGTTTTTTGGTCTTCGGGGAGGATGGGGAACATGAATATGTGTTTGTTTTTCGAATTTGACCTCTATCTGAAATGAGCACTTTTCATGCTCTAAGCAGTTTTTCCTAACAAATGCAAGATATAACATTGGCTATCTCCGCAAGGAAACATCAGATCTGCACAACTCATGGTTTTTTGGTCTTCGGGGAGGATGGGGAACATGAAAATGTGTTTGTTTTTCGAATTTGACCTCTATCTGCAATGGGCACTTTTCATGCTATAAGCAGTTTTTCCTAACAAATGCAAGATATAACATGGGATATCTCCGCAAGGAAACATGAGATCTGCAAAAGTTATGGTTTTTTGGTCTTCGGGGAGGATGGGGAACATGAATATGTGTTTGTTTTTCGAATTTGACCTCTATCTGAAATTAGCACTTTTCATGCTCTAAGCAGTTTTTCCTAACAAATGCAAGATATAACATTTGCTATCTCCGCAAGGAAACATCAGATCTGCACAACTCATGGTTTTTTGGTCTTCGGGGAGGAGGGGGAACATGAATATGTGTTTGTTTTTCGAATTTGAGATCTTTCTGCAATGGGCACTTTTCATACTATAAGCAGTTTTTCCTAACAAATGCAAGATATAACATGGGCTATCTCCGCAAGGAAACATCAGATCTGCAAACGTTATGGTTTTTTGGTCTTCGGGGAGGATGGGGAACATGAATATGTTTTTGTTTTTCGAATTTGAGATCTTTCTGCAATGGGCACTTTTCATGCTATAAGCACTTTTTCCTAACAAATGCAAGATATAACATGGGATATCTCCGCAAGGAAACATGAGATCTGCAAAAGTTATGGTTTTTTGTTCTTCGGGGAGGATGGGGAACATGAATATGTGTTTGTTTTTCGAATTTGACCTCTATCTGAAATGAGCACTTTTCATGCTCTAAGCAGTTTTTCCTAACAAATGCAAGATATAACATTGGCTATCTCCGCAGGGAAACATCAGATCTGCACAACTCATTGTTTTTTGGTCTTCGGGGAGGATGGGGAACATGAATATGTGATTGTTTTTCGAATTTGAGCTCTTTCTGCAATGGGCACTTTTCATGCTATAAGCAGTTTTTCCTAACAAATGCAAGATATAACATTGGCTATCTCCGCAAGGAAACATCAGATCTGCACAACTCATGGTTTTTTGGTCTTCGGGGAGGATGGGGAACATGAAAATGTGTTTGTTTTTCGAATTTGACCTCTATCTGAAATGGGCACTTTTCATGCTCTAAGCAGTTTTTCCTAACAAATGCAAGATATAACATTGGCTATCTCCGCAAGGAAACATCAGATCTGCACAACTCATGGTTTTTTGGTCTTCGGGGAGGAGGAGGAACATGAATATGTGTTTGTTTTTCGAATTTGAGATCTTTCTGCAATGGGCACTTTTCATACTATAAGCAGTTTTTCCTAACAAATGCAAGATATAACATTGGCAATCTCCGCAAGGAAACATCAGATCTGCACAACTCATGGTTTTTTGGTCTTCGGGGAGGATTGGGAACATGAATATGTGATTGTTTTTCGAATTTGAGCTCTTTCTGCAATGGGCACTTTTCATGCTATAAGCAGTTTTTCCTAACAAATGCAAGATATAACATTGGCTATCTCAGCAAGGAAACATCAGATCTGCACAACTCATGGTTTTTTGGTCTTCGGGGAGGATGGGGAACATGAAAATGTGTTTGTTTTTCGAATTTGACCTCTATCTGAAATGGGCACTTTTCATGCTATAAGCAGTTTTTCCTAACAAATGCAAGATATAACATGGGATATCTCTGCAAGGAAACATGAGATCTGCAAAAGTTATGGTTTTTTGGTCTTCGGGGAGGATGGGGAACATGAATATGTGTTTGTTTTTCGAATTTGTCGTCTCTGAAATTAGCACTTTTCATGCTCTAAGCAGTTTTTCCTAACAAATGCAAGATATAACATTGGCTATCTCCGCAAGGAAACATCAGATCTGCACAACTCATGGTTTTTTGGTCTTCGGGGAGGAGGAGGAACATGAATATGTGTTTGTTTTTCGAATTTGAGATCTTTCTGCAATGGGCACTTTTCATACTATAAGCAGTTTTTCCTAACAAATGCAAGATATAACATTGGCAATCTCCGCAAGGAAACATCAGATCTGCTCAACTCATGATTTTTTGGTCTTCGGGGAGGAGGGGGAACATGAATATGTGTTTGTTTTTCGAATTTGAGCTCTTTCTGCAATGGGCACTTTTCATACTATAAGCAGTTTTTCCTAACAAATGCAAGATATAACATGGGCTATCTCCGCAAGGAAACATCAGATCTGCAAACGTTATGGTTTTTTGGTCTTCGGGGAGGATGGGGAACATGAATATGTTTTTGTTTTTCGAATTTGAGCTCTTTCTGCAATGGGCACTTTTCATGCTATAAGCACTTTTTCCTAACAAATGCAAGATATAACATGGGATATCTCCGCAAGGAAACATGAGATCTGCAAAAGTTATGGTTTTTTGGTCTTCGGGGAGGAGGGGGAACATGAATATGTGTTTGTTTTTCGAATTTGACCTCTATCTGAAATTAGCACTTTTCATGCTCTAAGCAGTTTTTCCTAACAAATGCAAGATATAACATTGGCTATCTCCGCAAGGAAACATCAGATCTGCACAACTCATGGTTTTTTGGTCTTCGGGGAGGAGGGGGAACATGAATATGTGTTTGTTTTTCGAATTTGAGATCTTTCTGCAATGGGCACTTTTCATACTATAAGCAGTTTTTCCTAACAAATGCAAGATATAACATTTGCAATTTCCGCAAGTTAACATCAGATATGCTCAACTCATGGTTTTTTGGTCTTCGGGGAGGAGGGGGAACATGAATATGTGTTTGTTTTTCGAATTTGAGCTCTTTCTGCAATGGGCACTTTTCATACTATAAGCAGTTTTTCCTAACAAATGCAAGATATAACATGGGCTATCTCCGCAAGGAAACATGAGATCTGCAAACGTTATGGTTTTTTGGTCTTCGGGGAGGATGGGGAACATGAATATGTGTTTGTTTTTCGAATTTGACCTCTATCTGAAATGAGCACTTTTCATGCTCTAAGCAGTTTTTCCTAACAAATGCAAGATATAACATTGGCTATCTCCGCAAGGAAACATCAGATCTGCACAACTCATGGTTTTTTGGTCTTCGGGGAGGATGGGGAACATGAATATGTGTTTGTTTTTCGAATTTGAACTCTTTCTGCAATGGGCACTTTTCATACTATAAGCAGTTTTTCCTAACAAATGCAAGATATAACATTGGCAATCTCCGCAAGGAAACATCAGATCTGCTCAACTCATGGTTTTTTGGTCTTCGGGGAGGAGGGGGAACATGAATATGTGTTTGTTTTTCGAATTTGAGCTCTTTCTGCAATGGGCACTTTTCATACTATAAGCAGTTTTTCCTAACAAATGCAAGATATAACATGGGCTATCTCCGCAAGGAAACATCAGATCTGCAAACGTTATGGTTTTTTGGTCTTCGGGGAGGATGGGGAACATGAATATGTTTTTGTTTTTCGAATTTCAGCTCTTTCTGCAATGGGCACTTTTCATGCTATAAGCACTTTTTCCTAACAAATGCAAGATATAACATGGGATATCTCCGCAAGGAAACATGAGATCTGCAAAAGTTATGGTTTGTTGGTCTTCGGGGAGGATGGGGAACATGAATATGTGTTTGTTTTTCGAATTTGACCTCTATCTGAAATTAGCACTTTTCATGCTCTAAGCAGTTTTTCCTAACAAATGCAAGATATAACATTGGCTATCTCCGCAAGGAAACATCAGATCTGCACAACTCATGGTTTTTTGGTCTTCAGGGAGGAGGGGGAACATGAATATGTGTTTGTTTTTCGAATTTGAGCTCTTTCTGCAATGGGCACTTTTCATACTATAAGCAGTTTTTCCTAACAAATGCAAGATATAACATGGGCTATCTCCGCAAGGAAACATCAGATCTGCAAACGTTATGGTTTTTTGGTCTTCGGGGAGGATGGGGAACATGAATATGTTTTTGTTTTTCGAATTTGAGCTCTTTCTGCAATGGGCACTTTTCATGCTATAAGCACTTTTTCCTAACAAATGCAAGATATAACATGGGATATCTCCGCAAGGAAACATGAGATCTGCAAAAGTTATGGTTTTTTGGTCTTCGGGGAGGAGGGGGAACATGAATATGTGTTTGTTTTTCGAATTTGACCTCTATCTGAAATTAGCACTTTTCATGCTCTAAGCAGTTTTTCCTAACAAATGCAAGATATAACATTGGCTATCTCCGCAAGGAAACATCAGATCTGCACAACTCATGGTTTTTTGGTCTTCGGGGAGGAGGGGGAACATGAATATGTGTTTGTTTTTCGAATTTGAGATCTTTCTGCAATGGGCACTTTTCATACTATAAGCAGTTTTTCCTAACAAATGCAAGATATAACATTTGCAATTTCCGCAAGTTAACATCAGATATGCTCAACTCATGGTTTTTTGGTCTTCGGGGAGGAGGGGGAACATGAATATGTGTTTGTTTTTCGAATTTGAGCTCTTTCTGCAATGGGCACTTTTCATACTATAAGCAGTTTTTCCTAACAAATGCAAGATATAACATGGGCTATCTCCGCAAGGAAACATGAGATCTGCAAACGTTATGGTTTTTTGGTCTTCGGGGAGGATGGGGAACATGAATATGTGTTTGTTTTTCGAATTTGACCTCTATCTGAAATGAGCACTTTTCATGCTCTAAGCAGTTTTTCCTAACAAATGCAAGATATAACATTGGCTATCTCCGCAAGGAAACATCAGATCTGCACAACTCATGGTTTTTTGGTCTTCGGGGAGGATGGGGAACATGAATATGTGTTTGTTTTTCGAATTTGAACTCTTTCTGCAATGGGCACTTTTCATACTATAAGCAGTTTTTCCTAACAAATGCAAGATATAACATTGGCAATCTCCGCAAGGAAACATCAGATCTGCTCAACTCATGGTTTTTTGGTCTTCGGGGAGGAGGGGGAACATGAATATGTGTTTGTTTTTCGAATTTGAGCTCTTTCTGCAATGGGCACTTTTCATACTATAAGCAGTTTTTCCTAACAAATGCAAGATATAACATGGGCTATCTCCGCAAGGAAACATCAGATCTGCAAACGTTATGGTTTTTTGGTCTTCGGGGAGGATGGGGAACATGAATATGTTTTTGTTTTTCGAATTTCAGCTCTTTCTGCAATGGGCACTTTTCATGCTATAAGCACTTTTTCCTAACAAATGCAAGATATAACATGGGATATCTCCGCAAGGAAACATGAGATCTGCAAAAGTTATGGTTTGTTGGTCTTCGGGGAGGATGGGGAACATGAATATGTGTTTGTTTTTCGAATTTGACCTCTATCTGAAATTAGCACTTTTCATGCTCTAAGCAGTTTTTCCTAACAAATGCAAGATATAACATTGGCTATCTCCGCAAGGAAACATCAGATCTGCACAACTCATGGTTTTTTGGTCTTCAGGGAGGAGGGGGAACATGAATATGTGTTTGTTTTTCGAATTTGAGATCTTTCTGCAATGGGCACTTTTCATACTATAAGCAGTTTTTCCTAACAAATGCAAGATATAACATTTGCAATTTCCGCAAGTTAACATCAGATATGCTCAACTCATGGTTTTTTGGTCTTCGGGGAGGAGGGGGAACATGAATATGTGTTTGTTTTTCGAATTTGAGCTCTTTCTGCAATGGGCACTTTTCATACTATAAGCAGTTTTTCCTAACAAATGCAAGATATAACATGGGCTATCTCCGCAAGGAAACATGAGATCTGCAAACGTTATGGTTTTTTGGTCTTCGGGGAGGATGGGGAACATGAATATGTGTTTGTTTTTCGAATTTGACCTCTATCTGAAATGAGCACTTTTCATGCTCTAAGCAGTTTTTCCTAACAAATGCAAGATATAACATTGGCTATCTCCGCAAGGAAACATCAGATCTGCACAACTCATGGTTTTTTGGTCTTCGGGGAGGATGGGGAACATGAAAATGTGTTTGTTTTTCGAATTTGACCTCTATCTGCAATGGGCACTTTTCATGCTATAAGCAGTTTTTCCTAACAAATGCAAGATATAACATGGGATATCTCCGCAAGGAAACATGAGATCTGCAAAAGTTATGGTTTTTTGGTCTTCGGGGAGGATGGGGAACATGAATATGTGTTTGTTTTTCGAATTTGACCTCTATCTGAAATTAGCACTTTTCATGCTCTAAGCAGTTTTTCCTAACAAATGCAAGATATAACATTTGCTATCTCCGCAAGGAAACATCAGATCTGCACAACTCATGGTTTTTTGGTCTTCGGGGAGGAGGGGGAACATGAATATGTGTTTGTTTTTCGAATTTGAGATCTTTCTGCAATGGGCACTTTTCATACTATAAGCAGTTTTTCCTAACAAATGCAAGATATAACATGGGCTATCTCCGCAAGGAAACATCAGATCTGCAAACGTTATGGTTTTTTGGTCTTCGGGGAGGATGGGGAACATGAATATGTTTTTGTTTTTCGAATTTGAGATCTTTCTGCAATGGGCACTTTTCATGCTATAAGCACTTTTTCCTAACAAATGCAAGATATAACATGGGATATCTCCGCAAGGAAACATGAGATCTGCAAAAGTTATGGTTTTTTGTTCTTCGGGGAGGATGGGGAACATGAATATGTGTTTGTTTTTCGAATTTGACCTCTATCTGAAATGAGCACTTTTCATGCTCTAAGCAGTTTTTCCTAACAAATGCAAGATATAACATTGGCTATCTCCGCAGGGAAACATCAGATCTGCACAACTCATGGTTTTTTGGTCTTCGGAGAGGATGGGGAACATGAATATGTGATTGTTTTTCGAATTTGAGCTCTTTCTGCAATGGGCACTTTTCATGCTATAAGCAGTTTTTCCTAACAAATGCAAGATATAACAATGGCTATCGCCGCAAGGAAACATCAGATCTGCACAACTCATGGTTTTTTGGTCTTCGGGGAGGAGGGGGAACATGAATATGTGTTTCTTTTTCGAATTTGAGCTCTTTCTGCAATGGGCACTTTTCATACTATAAGCAGTTTTTCCTAACAAATGCAAGATATAACATGGGCTATCTCCGCAAGGAAACATGAGATCTGCAAACGTTATGGTTTTTTGGTCTTCGGGGAGGATGGGGAACATGAATATGTGTTTCTTTTTCGAATTTGACCTCTATCTGAAATGAGCACTTTTCATGCTCTAAGCAGTTTTTCCTAACAAATGCAAGATATAACATTGGCTATCTCCGCAAGGAAACATCAGATCTGCACAACTCATGGTTTTTTGGTCTTCGGGGAGGATGGGGAACATGAATATGTGATTGTTTTTCGAGTTTGAGCTCTTTCTGCAATGGGCACTTTTCATGCTATAAGCAGTTTTTCCTAACAAATGCAAGATATAACATTGGCTATCTCCGCAAGGAAACATCAGATCTGCACAACTCATGGTTTTTTGGTCTTCGGGGAGGATGGGGAACATGAAAATGTGTTTGTTTTTCGAATTTGACCTCTATCTGAAATGGGCACTTTTCATGCTATAAGCAGTTTTTCCTAACAAATGCAAGATATAACATGGGATATCTCTGCAAGGAAACATGAGATCTGCAAAAGTTATGGTTTTTTGGTCTTCGGGGAGGATGGGGAACATGAATATGTGTTTGTTTTTCGAATTTGACCTCTATCTGAAATTAGCACTTTTCATGCTCTAAGCAGTTTTTCCTAACAAATGCAAGATATAACATTTGCTATCTCCGCAAGGAAACATCAGATCTGCACAACTCATGGTTTTTTGGTCTTCGGGGAGGAGGGGGAACATGAATATGTGTTTGTTTTTCGAATTTGAGATCTTTCTGCAATGGGCACTTTTCATACTATAAGCAGTTTTTCCTAACAAATGCAAGATATAACATTGGCAATCTCCGCAAGGAAACATCAGATCTGCTCAACTCATGGTTTTTTGGTCTTCGGGGAGGAGGGGGAACATGAATATGTGTTTGTTTTTCGAATTTGAGCTTTTTCTGCAATGGGCACTTTTCATACTATAAGCAGTTTTTCCTAACAAATGCAAGATATAACATGGGCTATCTCCGCAAGGAAACATCAGATCTGCAAACGTTATGGTTTTTTGGTCTTCGGGGAGGATGGGGAACATGAATATGTTTTTGTTTTTCGAATTTGAGCTCTTTCTGCAATGGGCACTTTTCATGCTATAAGCACTTTTTCCTACCAAATGCAAGATATAACATGGGATATCTCCGCAAGGAAACATGAGATCTGCAAAAGTTATGGTTTTTTGGTCTTCGGGGAGGATGGGGAACATGAATATGTGTTTGTTTTTCGAATTTGACGTCTATCTGAAATTAGCACTTTTCATGCTCTAAGCAGTTTTTCCTAACAAATGCAAGATATAACATTGGCTATCTCCGCAAGGAAACATCAGATCTGCACAACTCATGGTTTTTTGGTCTTCGGGGAGGCTGGGGAACATGAAAATGAGTTTGTTTTACGAATTTGACCTCTATCTGAAATGGGCACTTTTCATGCTATAAGCAGTTTTTCCTAACAAATGCAAGATATAACGTGGGCTATCTCCGCAAGGAAACATGAGATCTGCAAAAGTTATGGTTTTTTGGTCTTCGGGGAGGAAGGGGAACATGAATATGTGTTTGTTTTTCGAATTTGACCTCTATCTGAAATGAGCACTTTTAATGCTCTAAGCAGTTTTTCCTAACAAATGCAAGATATAACATTGGCTATCGCCGCAAGGAAACATCAGATCTGCACAACTCATGGTTTTTTGGTCTTCGGGGAGGAGGGGGAACATGAATATGTGTTTCTTTTTCGAATTTGAGCTCTTTCTGCAATGGGCACTTTTCATACTATAAGCAGTTTTTCCTAACAAATGCAAGATATAACATGGGCTATCTCCGCAAGGAAACATGAGATCTGCAAACGTTATGGTTTTTTGGTCTTCGGGGAGGATGGGGAACATGAATATGTTTTTGTTTTTCGAATTTGAGCTCTATCTGAAATGAGCACTTTTCATGCTCTAAGCAGTTTTTCCTAACAAATGCAAGATATAACATTGGGTATCTCCGCAAGGATACATCAGATCTGCACAACTCATGGTTTTTTGGTCTTTGGGGAGGAGGGGGAACATGAAAATGTGTTTGTTTTTCGAATTTGACCTCTATCTGTAATGGGCACTTTTCATGCTTATAAGCAGTTTTTCCTAACAAATGCAAGATATAACATGGGCTATCTCCGCAAGGAAACATGAGATCTGCAAAAGTTATGGTTTTTTGGTCTTCGGGGAGGATGGGGAACATGAATATGTGTTTGTTTTTCGAATTTGACCTCTATCTGAAATTAGCACTTTTCATGCTCTAAGCAGTTTTTCCTAACAAATGCAAGATATAACATTGGCTATCTCCGCAAGGAAACATCAGATCTGCACAACTCATGGTTTTTTGGTCTTCGGGGAGGATGGGGAACATGAATATGTGATTGTTTTTCGAGTTTGAGCTCTTTCTGCAATGGGCACTTTTCATGCTATAAGCAGTTTTTCCTAACAAATGCAAGATATAACATTGGCTATCTCCGCAAGGAAACATCAGATCTGCACAACTCATGGTTTTTTGGTCTTCGGGGAGGATGGGGAACATGAAAATGTGTTTGTTTTTCGAATTTGACCTCTATCTGAAATGGGCACTTTTCATGCTATAAGCAGTTTTTCCTAACAAATGCAAGATATAACATGGGATATCTCTGCAAGGAAACATGAGATCTGCAAAAGTTATGGTTTTTTGGTCTTCGGGGAGGATGGGGAACATGAATATGTGTTTGTTTTTCGAATTTGACCTCTATCTGAAATTAGCACTTTTCATGCTCTAAGCAGTTTTTCCTAACAAATGCAAGATATAACATTTGCTATCTCCGCAAGGAAACATCAGATCTGCACAACTCATGGTTTTTTGGTCTTCGGGGAGGAGGGGGAACATGAATATGTGTTTGTTTTTCGAATTTGAGATCTTTCTGCAATGGGCACTTTTCATACTATAAGCAGTTTTTCCTAACAAATGCAAGATATAACATTGGCAATCTCCGCAAGGAAACATCAGATCTGCTCAACTCATGGTTTTTTGGTCTTCGGGGAGGAGGGGGAACATGAATATGTGTTTGTTTTTCGAATTTGAGCTTTTTCTGCAATGGGCACTTTTCATACTATAAGCAGTTTTTCCTAACAAATGCAAGATATAACATGGGCTATCTCCGCAAGGAAACATCAGATCTGCAAACGTTATGGTTTTTTGGTCTTCGGGGAGGATGGGGAACATGAATATGTTTTTGTTTTTCGAATTTGAGCTCTTTCTGCAATGGGCACTTTTCATGCTATAAGCACTTTTTCCTACCAAATGCAAGATATAACATGGGATATCTCCGCAAGGAAACATGAGATCTGCAAAAGTTATGGTTTTTTGGTCTTCGGGGAGGATGGGGAACATGAATATGTGTTTGTTTTTCGAATTTGACGTCTATCTGAAATTAGCACTTTTCATGCTCTAAGCAGTTTTTCCTAACAAATGCAAGATATAACATTGGCTATCTCCGCAAGGAAACATCAGATCTGCACAACTCATGGTTTTTTGGTCTTCGGGGAGGCTGGGGAACATGAAAATGAGTTTGTTTTACGAATTTGACCTCTATCTGAAATGGGCACTTTTCATGCTATAAGCAGTTTTTCCTAACAAATGCAAGATATAACGTGGGCTATCTCCGCAAGGAAACATGAGATCTGCAAAAGTTATGGTTTTTTGGTCTTCGGGGAGGAAGGGGAACATGAATATGTGTTTGTTTTTCGAATTTGACCTCTATCTGAAATGAGCACTTTTAATGCTCTAAGCAGTTTTTCCTAACAAATGCAAGATATAACATTGGCTATCGCCGCAAGGAAACATCAGATCTGCACAACTCATGGTTTTTTGGTCTTCGGGGAGGAGGGGGAACATGAATATGTGTTTCTTTTTCGAATTTGAGCTCTTTCTGCAATGGGCACTTTTCATACTATAAGCAGTTTTTCCTAACAAATGCAAGATATAACATGGGCTATCTCCGCAAGGAAACATGAGATCTGCAAACGTTATGGTTTTTTGGTCTTCGGGGAGGATGGGGAACATGAATATGTTTTTGTTTTTCGAATTTGAGCTCTATCTGAAATGAGCACTTTTCATGCTCTAAGCAGTTTTTCCTAACAAATGCAAGATATAACATTGGGTATCTCCGCAAGGATACATCAGATCTGCACAACTCATGGTTTTTTGGTCTTTGGGGAGGAGGGGGAACATGAAAATGTGTTTGTTTTTCGAATTTGACCTCTATCTGTAATGGGCACTTTTCATGCTTATAAGCAGTTTTTCCTAACAAATGCAAGATATAACATGGGATATCTCCGCAAGGAAACATGAGATCTGCAAAAGTTATGGTTTTTTGGTCTTTGGGGAGGATGGGGAACATGAATATGTGTTTGTTTTTCGAATTTGACCTCTATCTGAAATGAGCACTTTTCATGCTCTAAGCAGTTTTTCCTAACAAATGCAAGATATAACATTGGCTATCTCCGCAAGGAAACATCAGATCTGCACAACTCATGGTTTTTTGGTCTTCGGGGAGGATGGGGAACATGAAAATGTGTTTGTTTTTCGAATTTGACCTCTATCTGAAATGGGCACTTTTCATGCTTATAAGCAGTTTTTCCTAACAAATGCAAGATATAACATGGGCTATCTCCGCAAGGAAACATGAGATCTGCAAAAGTTATGGTTTTTTGTTCTTCAGGGAGGATGGGGAACATGAATATGTGTTTCTTTTTCGAATTTGACCTCTATCTGAAATGAGCACTTTTCATGCTCTAAGCAGTTTTTCCTAACAAATGCAAGATATAACATTTGCTATCTCCGCAAGGAAACATCAGTTCTGCACAACTCATGGTTTTTTGGTCTTCGGGGAGGAGGGGGAACATGAATATGTGTTTGTTTTTCGAATTTGAGATCTTTCTGCAATGGGCACTTTTCATACTATAAGCAGTTTTTCCTAACAAATGCAAGATATAACATTGGCAATCTCCGCAAGGAAACATCAGATCTG
The DNA here is from genome assembly GCF_947247035.1 of Vipera ursinii. Taxonomy (NCBI): domain Eukaryota; kingdom Metazoa; phylum Chordata; class Lepidosauria; order Squamata; family Viperidae; genus Vipera; species Vipera ursinii. The sequence continues at coordinate 253,972 of NC_139519.1, read as the reverse complement.
CTCAACTCATGGTTTTTTGGTCTTCGGGGAGGAGGGGGAACATGAATATGTGTTTGTTTTTCGAATTTGAGCTTTTTCTGCAATGGGCACTTTTCATACTATAAGCAGTTTTTCCTAACAAATGCAAGATATAACATGGGCTATCTCCGCAAGGAAACATCAGATCTGCAAACGTTATGGTTTTTTGGTCTTCGGGGAGGATGGGGAACATGAATATGTTTTTGTTTTTCGAATTTGAGCTCTTTCTGCAATGGGCACTTTTCATGCTATAAGCACTTTTTCCTAACAAATGCAAGATATAACATGGGATATCTCCGCAAGGAAACATGAGATCTGCAAAAGTTATGGTTTTTTGGTCTTCGGGGAGGATGGGGAACATGAATATGTGTTTGTTTTTCGAATTTGACGTCTATCTGAAATTAGCACTTTTCATGCTCTAAGCAGTTTTTCCTAACAAATGCAAGATATAACATTGGCTATCTCCGCAAGGAAACATCAGATCTGCACAACTCATGGTTTTTTGGTCTTCGGGGAGGCTGGGGAACATGAAAATGAGTTTGTTTTACGAATTTGACCTCTATCTGAAATGGGCACTTTTCATGCTATAAGCAGTTTTTCCTAACAAATGCAAGACATAACGTGGGCTATCTCCGCAAGGAAACATGAGATCTGCAAAAGTTATGGTTTTTTGGTCTTCGGGGAGGAAGGGGAACATGAATATGTGTTTGTTTTTCGAATTTGACCTCTATCTGAAATGAGCACTTTTCATGCTCTAAGCAGTTTTTCCTAACAAATGCAAGATATAACATTGGCTATCACCGCAAGGAAACATCAGATCTGCACAACTCATGGTTTTTTGGTCTTCGGGGAGGAGGGGGAACATGAATATGTGTTTCTTTTTCGAATTTGAGCTCTTTCTGCAATGGGCACTTTTCATACTATAAGCAGTTTTTCCTAACAAATGCAAGATATAACATGGGCTATCTCCGCAAGGAAACATGAGATCTGCAAACGTTATGGTTTTTTGGTCTTCGGGGAGGATGGGGAACATGAATATGTTTTTGTTTTTCGAATTTGAGCTCTATCTGAAATGAGCACTTTTCATGCTCTAAGCAGTTTTTCCTAACAAATGCAAGATATAACATTGGGTATCTCCGCAAGGATACATCAGATCTGAACAACTCATGGTTTTTTGGTCTTCGGGGAGGAGGGGGAACATGAAAATGTGTTTGTTTTTCGAATTTGACCTCTATCTGAAATGGGCACTTTTCATGCTTATAAGCAGTTTTTCCTAACAAATGCAAGATATAACATGGGATATCTCCGCAAGGAAACATGAGATCTGCAAAAGTTATGGTTTTTTGGTCTTTGGGGAGGATGGGGAACATGAATATGTGTTTGTTTTTCGAATTTGACCTCTATCTGAAATTAGCACTTTTCATGCTCTAAGCAGTTTTTCCTAACAAATGCAAGATATAACATTGGCTATCTCCGCAAGGAAACATCAGATCTGCACAACTCATGGTCTTCGGGGAGGAGGGGGAACATGAATATGTGTTTGTTTTTTGAATTTGAGATCTTTCTGCAATGGGCACTTTTCATACTATAAGCAGTTTTTCCTAACAAATGCAAGATATAACATTGGTAATCTCCGCAAGGAAACATCAGATCTGCTCAACTCATGGTTTTTTGGTCTTCGGGGAGGAGGGGGAACATGAATATGTGTTTGTTTTTCGAATTTGAGCTCTTTCTGCAATGGGCACTTTTCATACTATAAGCAGTTTTTCCTAACAAATGCAAGATATAACATTGGCAATCTCCGCAAGGAAACATGAGATCTGCAAACGTTATGGTTTTTTGGTCTTCGGGGAGGATGGGGAACATGAATATGTTTTTGTTTTTCGAATTTGAGCTCTTTCTGCAATGGGCACTTTTCATGCTATAAGCAATTTTTCCTAACAAATGCAAGATATAGCATTGGCTATCTCCGCAAGGAAACATCAGATCTGCACAACTCATGGTTTTTTGGTCTTCGGGGAGGCTGGGGAACATGAAAATGTGTTTGTTTTTCGAATTTGACCTCTATCTGAAATGGGCACTTTTCATGCTATAAGCAGTTTTTCCTAACAAATGCAAGATTTAACATGGGCTATCTCCGCAAGGAAACATGAGATCTGCAAAAGTTATGGTTTTTTGTTCTTCAGGGAGGATGGGGAACATGAATATGTGTTTGTTTTTCGAATTTGACCTCTATCTGAAATGAGCACTTTTCATGCTCTAAGCAGTTTTTCCTCACAAATGCAAGATATAACATTGGCTATCTCCGCAAGGAAACATCAGATCTGCACAACTCATGGTTTTTTGGTCTTCGGGGAGGATGGGGAACATGAATATGTGATTGTTTTTCGAGTTTGAGCTCTTTCTGCAATGGGCACTTTTCATGCTATAAGCAGTTTTTCCTAACAAATGCAAGATATAACATTGGCTATCTCCGCAAGGAAACATCAGATCTGCACAACTCATGGTTTTTTGGTCTTCGGGGAGGATGGGGAACATGAAAATGTGTTTGTTTTTCGAATTTGACCTCTATCTGAAATGGGCACTTTTCATGCTATAAGCAGTTTTTCCTAACAAATGCAAGATATAACATGGGATATCTCTGCAAGGAAACATGAGATCTGCAAAAGTTATGGTTTTTTGGTCTTCGGGGAGGATGGGGAACATGAATATGTGTTTGTTTTTCGAATTTGACCTCTATCTGAAATTTGTACTTTTCATGCTCTAAGCAGTTTTTCCTAACAAATGCAAGATATAACATTTGCTATCTCCGCAAGGAAACATCAGATCTGCACAACTCATGGTTTTTTGGTCTTCGGGGAGGAGGGGGAACATGAATATGTGTTTGTTTTTCGAATCTGAGATCTTTCTGCAATGGACACTTTTCATACTATAAGCAGTTTTTCCTAACAAATGCAAGATATAACATTGGCAATCTCCGCAAGGAAACATCAGATCTGCTCAACTCATGGTTTTTTGGTCTTCGGGGAGGAGGGGGAACATGAATATGTGTTTGTTTTTCGAATTTGAGCTCTTTCTGCAATGGGCACTTTTCATACTATAAGCAGTTTTTCCTAACAAATGCAAGATATAACATGGGCTATCTCCGCAAGGAAACATGAGATCTGCAAAAGTTATGGTTTTTTGGTCTTCGGGGAGGATGGGGAACATGAATATGTTTTTGTTTTTCGAATTTGAGCTCTTTCTGCAATGGGCACTTTTCATGCTATAAGCACTTTTTCCTAACAAATGCAAGATATAACATGGGATATCTCCGCAAGGAAACATGAGATCTGCAAAAGTTATGGTTTTTTGGTCTTCGGGGAGGATGGGGAACATGAATATGTGTTTGTTTTTCGAATTTGACGTCTATCTGAAATTAGCACTTTTCATGCTCTAAGCAGTTTTTCCTAACAAATGCAAGATATAACATTGGCTATCTCCGCAAGGAAACATCAGATCTGCACAACTCATGGTTTTTTGGTCTTCGGGGAGGAGGGGGAACATGAATATGTGTTTGTTTTTCGAATTTGAGATCTTTCTGCAATGGGTACTTTTCATACTATAAGCAGTTTTTCCTAACAAATGCAAGATATAACATTGGCAATCTCCGCAAGGAAACATCAGATATGCTCAACTCATGGTTTTTTGGTCTTCGGGGAGGAGGGGGAACATGAATATGTGTTTGTTTTTCGAATTTGAGATCTTTCTGCAATGGGTACTTTTCATACTATAAGCAGTTTTTCCTAACAAATGCAAGATATAACATGGGCTATCTCCGCAAGGAAACATGAGATCTGCAAAAGTTATGGTTTTTTGGTCTTCGGGGAGGATGGGGAACATGAATATGTTTTTGTTTTTCGAATTTGAGCTCTTTCTGCAATGGGCACTTTTCATGCTATAAGCAGTTTTTCCTAACAAATGCAAGATATAACGTGGGCTATCTCCGCAAGGAAACATGAGATCTGCAAAAGTTATGGTTTTTTGGTCTTCGGGGAGGAAGGGGAACATGAATATGTGTTTGTTTTTCGAATTTGACCTCTATCTGAAATGAGCACTTTTAATGCTCTAAGCAGTTTTTCCTAACAAATGCAAGATATAACATTGGCTATCGCCGCAAGGAAACATCAGATCTGCACAACTCATGGTTTTTTGGTCTTCGGGGAGGAGGGGGAACATGAATATGTGTTTCTTTTTCGAATTTGAGCTCTTTCTGCAATGGGCACTTTTCATACTATAAGCAGTTTTTCCTAACAAATGCAAGATATAACATGGGCTATCTCCGCAAGGAAACATGAGATCTGCAAACGTTATGGTTTTTTGGTCTTCGGGGAGGATGGGGAACATGAATATGTTTTTGTTTTTCGAATTTGAGCTCTATCTGAAATGAGCACTTTTCATGCTCTAAGCAGTTTTTCCTAACAAATGCAAGATATAACATTGGGTATCTCCGCAAGGATACATCAGATCTGCACAACTCATGGTTTTTTGGTCTTTGGGGAGGAGGGGGAACATGAAAATGTGTTTGTTTTTCGAATTTGACCTCTATCTGTAATGGGCACTTTTCATGCTTATAAGCAGTTTTTCCTAACAAATGCAAGATATAACATGGGCTATCTCCGCAAGGAAACATGAGATCTGCAAAAGTTATGGTTTTTTGGTCTTCGGGGAGGATGGGGAACATGAATATGTGTTTGTTTTTCGAATTTGACCTCTATCTGAAATTAGCACTTTTCATGCTCTAAGCAGTTTTTCCTAACATGCAAGATATAACATTGGCTATCTCCGCAAGGAAACATCAGATCTGCACAACTCATGGTTTTTTGGTCTTCGGGGAGGATGGGGAACATGAATATGTGATTGTTTTTCGAGTTTGAGCTCTTTCTGCAATGGGCACTTTTCATGCTATAAGCAGTTTTTCCTAACAAATGCAAGATATAACATTGGCTATCTCCGCAAGGAAACATCAGATCTGCACAACTCATGGTTTTTTGGTCTTCGGGGAGGATGGGGAACATGAAAATGTGTTTGTTTTTCGAATTTGACCTCTATCTGAAATGGGCACTTTTCATGCTATAAGCAGTTTTTCCTAACAAATGCAAGATATAACATGGGATATCTCTGCAAGGAAACATGAGATCTGCAAAAGTTATGGTTTTTTGGTCTTCGGGGAGGATGGGGAACATGAATATGTGTTTGTTTTTCGAATTTGACCTCTATCTGAAATTAGCACTTTTCATGCTCTAAGCAGTTTTTCCTAACAAATGCAAGATATAACATTTGCTATCTCCGCAAGGAAACATCAGATCTGCACAACTCATGGTTTTTTGGTCTTCGGGGAGGAGGGGGAACATGAATATGTGTTTGTTTTTCGAATTTGAGATCTTTCTGCAATGGGCACTTTTCATACTATAAGCAGTTTTTCCTAACAAATGCAAGATATAACATTGGCAATCTCCGCAAGGAAACATCAGATCTGCTCAACTCATGGTTTTTTGGTCTTCGGGGAGGAGGGGGAACATGAATATGTGTTTGTTTTTCGAATTTGAGCTTTTTCTGCAATGGGCACTTTTCATACTATAAGCAGTTTTTCCTAACAAATGCAAGATATAACATGGGCTATCTCCGCAAGGAAACATCAGATCTGCAAACGTTATGGTTTTTTGGTCTTCGGGGAGGATGGGGAACATGAATATGTTTTTGTTTTTCGAATTTGAGCTCTTTCTGCAATGGGCACTTTTCATGCTATAAGCACTTTTTCCTACCAAATGCAAGATATAACATGGGATATCTCCGCAAGGAAACATGAGATCTGCAAAAGTTATGGTTTTTTGGTCTTCGGGGAGGATGGGGAACATGAATATGTGTTTGTTTTTCGAATTTGACGTCTATCTGAAATTAGCACTTTTCATGCTCTAAGCAGTTTTTCCTAACAAATGCAAGATATAACATTGGCTATCTCCGCAAGGAAACATCAGATCTGCACAACTCATGGTTTTTTGGTCTTCGGGGAGGCTGGGGAACATGAAAATGAGTTTGTTTTACGAATTTGACCTCTATCTGAAATGGGCACTTTTCATGCTATAAGCAGTTTTTCCTAACAAATGCAAGATATAACGTGGGCTATCTCCGCAAGGAAACATGAGATCTGCAAAAGTTATGGTTTTTTGGTCTTCGGGGAGGAAGGGGAACATGAATATGTGTTTGTTTTTCGAATTTGACCTCTATCTGAAATGAGCACTTTTAATGCTCTAAGCAGTTTTTCCTAACAAATGCAAGATATAACATTGGCTATCGCCGCAAGGAAACATCAGATCTGCACAACTCATGGTTTTTTGGTCTTCGGGGAGGAGGGGGAACATGAATATGTGTTTCTTTTTCGAATTTGAGCTCTTTCTGCAATGGGCACTTTTCATACTATAAGCAGTTTTTCCTAACAAATGCAAGATATAACATGGGCTATCTCCGCAAGGAAACATGAGATCTGCAAACGTTATGGTTTTTTGGTCTTCGGGGAGGATGGGGAACATGAATATGTTTTTGTTTTTCGAATTTGAGCTCTATCTGAAATGAGCACTTTTCATGCTCTAAGCAGTTTTTCCTAACAAATGCAAGATATAACATTGGGTATCTCCGCAAGGATACATCAGATCTGCACAACTCATGGTTTTTTGGTCTTTGGGGAGGAGGGGGAACATGAAAATGTGTTTGTTTTTCGAATTTGACCTCTATCTGTAATGGGCACTTTTCATGCTTATAAGCAGTTTTTCCTAACAAATGCAAGATATAACATGGGATATCTCCGCAAGGAAACATGAGATCTGCAAAAGTTATGGTTTTTTGGTCTTTGGGGAGGATGGGGAACATGAATATGTGTTTGTTTTTCGAATTTGACCTCTATCTGAAATGAGCACTTTTCATGCTCTAAGCAGTTTTTCCTAACAAATGCAAGATATAACATTGGCTATCTCCGCAAGGAAACATCAGATCTGCACAACTCATGGTTTTTTGGTCTTCGGGGAGGATGGGGAACATGAAAATGTGTTTGTTTTTCGAATTTGACCTCTATCTGAAATGGGCACTTTTCATGCTTATAAGCAGTTTTTCCTAACAAATGCAAGATATAACATGGGCTATCTCCGCAAGGAAACATGAGATCTGCAAAAGTTATGGTTTTTTGTTCTTCAGGGAGGATGGGGAACATGAATATGTGTTTCTTTTTCGAATTTGACCTCTATCTGAAATGAGCACTTTTCATGCTCTAAGCAGTTTTTCCTAACAAATGCAAGATATAACATTTGCTATCTCCGCAAGGAAACATCAGTTCTGCACAACTCATGGTTTTTTGGTCTTCGGGGAGGAGGGGGAACATGAATATGTGTTTGTTTTTCGAATTTGAGATCTTTCTGCAATGGGCACTTTTCATACTATAAGCAGTTTTTCCTAACAAATGCAAGATATAACATTGGCAATCTCCGCAAGGAAACATCAGATCTGCTCAACTCATGGTTTTTTGGTCTTCGGGGAGGAGGGGGAACATGAATATGTGTTTGTTTTTCGAATTTGAGCTTTTTCTGCAATGGGCACTTTTCATACTATAAGCAGTTTTTCCTAACAAATGCAAGATATAACATGGGCTATCTCCGCAAGGAAACATCAGATCTGCAAACGTTATGGTTTTTTGGTCTTCGGGGAGGATGGGGAACATGAATATGTTTTTGTTTTTCGAATTTGAGCTCTTTCTGCAATGGGCACTTTTCATGCTATAAGCACTTTTTCCTAACAAATGCAAGATATAACATGGGATATCTCCGCAAGGAAACATGAGATCTGCAAAAGTTATGGTTTTTTGGTCTTCGGGGAGGATGGGGAACATGAATATGTGTTTGTTTTTCGAATTTGACGTCTATCTGAAATTAGCACTTTTCATGCTCTAAGCAGTTTTTCCTAACAAATGCAAGATATAACATTGGCTATCTCCGCAAGGAAACATCAGATCTGCACAACTCATGGTTTTTTGGTCTTCGGGGAGGCTGGGGAACATGAAAATGAGTTTGTTTTACGAATTTGACCTCTATCTGAAATGGGCACTTTTCATGCTATAAGCAGTTTTTCCTAACAAATGCAAGACATAACGTGGGCTATCTCCGCAAGGAAACATGAGATCTGCAAAAGTTATGGTTTTTTGGTCTTCGGGGAGGAAGGGGAACATGAATATGTGTTTGTTTTTCGAATTTGACCTCTATCTGAAATGAGCACTTTTCATGCTCTAAGCAGTTTTTCCTAACAAATGCAAGATATAACATTGGCTATCACCGCAAGGAAACATCAGATCTGCACAACTCATGGTTTTTTGGTCTTCGGGGAGGAGGGGGAACATGAATATGTGTTTCTTTTTCGAATTTGAGCTCTTTCTGCAATGGGCACTTTTCATACTATAAGCAGTTTTTCCTAACAAATGCAAGATATAACATGGGCTATCTCCGCAAGGAAACATGAGATCTGCAAACGTTATGGTTTTTTGGTCTTCGGGGAGGATGGGGAACATGAATATGTTTTTGTTTTTCGAATTTGAGCTCTATCTGAAATGAGCACTTTTCATGCTCTAAGCAGTTTTTCCTAACAAATGCAAGATATAACATTGGGTATCTCCGCAAGGATACATCAGATCTGAACAACTCATGGTTTTTTGGTCTTCGGGGAGGAGGGGGAACATGAAAATGTGTTTGTTTTTCGAATTTGACCTCTATCTGAAATGGGCACTTTTCATGCTTATAAGCAGTTTTTCCTAACAAATGCAAGATATAACATGGGATATCTCCGCAAGGAAACATGAGATCTGCAAAAGTTATGGTTTTTTGGTCTTTGGGGAGGATGGGGAACATGAATATGTGTTTGTTTTTCGAATTTGACCTCTATCTGAAATTAGCACTTTTCATGCTCTAAGCAGTTTTTCCTAACAAATGCAAGATATAACATTGGCTATCTCCGCAAGGAAACATCAGATCTGCACAACTCATGGTCTTCGGGGAGGAGGGGGAACATGAATATGTGTTTGTTTTTTGAATTTGAGATCTTTCTGCAATGGGCACTTTTCATACTATAAGCAGTTTTTCCTAACAAATGCAAGATATAACATTGGTAATCTCCGCAAGGAAACATCAGATCTGCTCAACTCATGGTTTTTTGGTCTTCGGGGAGGAGGGGGAACATGAATATGTGTTTGTTTTTCGAATTTGAGCTCTTTCTGCAATGGGCACTTTTCATACTATAAGCAGTTTTTCCTAACAAATGCAAGATATAACATTGGCAATCTCCGCAAGGAAACATGAGATCTGCAAACGTTATGGTTTTTTGGTCTTCGGGGAGGATGGGGAACATGAATATGTTTTTGTTTTTCGAATTTGAGCTCTTTCTGCAATGGGCACTTTTCATGCTATAAGCAATTTTTCCTAACAAATGCAAGATATAGCATTGGCTATCTCCGCAAGGAAACATCAGATCTGCACAACTCATGGTTTTTTGGTCTTCGGGGAGGCTGGGGAACATGAAAATGTGTTTGTTTTTCGAATTTGACCTCTATCTGAAATGGGCACTTTTCATGCTATAAGCAGTTTTTCCTAACAAATGCAATATTTAACATGGGCTATCTCCGCAAGGAAACATGAGATCTGCAAAAGTTATGGTTTTTTGTTCTTCAGGGAGGATGGGGAACATGAATATGTGTTTGTTTTTCGAATTTGACCTCTATCTGAAATGAGCACTTTTCATGCTCTAAGCAGTTTTTCCTCACAAATGCAAGATATAACATTGGCTATCTCCGCAAGGAAACATCAGATCTGCACAACTCATGGTTTTTTGGTCTTCGGGGAGGATGGGGAACATGAATATGTGATTGTTTTTCGAGTTTGAGCTCTTTCTGCAATGGGCACTTTTCATGCTATAAGCAGTTTTTCCTAACAAATGCAAGATATAACATTGGCTATCTCCGCAAGGAAACATCAGATCTGCACAACTCATGGTTTTTTGGTCTTCGGGGAGGATGGGGAACATGAAAATGTGTTTGTTTTTCGAATTTGACCTCTATCTGAAATGGGCACTTTTCATGCTATAAGCAGTTTTTCCTAACAAATGCAAGATATAACATGGGATATCTCTGCAAGGAAACATGAGATCTGCAAAAGTTATGGTTTTTTGGTCTTCGGGGAGGATGGGGAACATGAATATGTGTTTGTTTTTCGAATTTGACCTCTATCTGAAATTTGTACTTTTCATGCTCTAAGCAGTTTTTCCTAACAAATGCAAGATATAACATTTGCTATCTCCGCAAGGAAACATCAGATCTGCACAACTCATGGTTTTTTGGTCTTCGGGGAGGAGGGGGAACATGAATATGTGTTTGTTTTTCGAATCTGAGATCTTTCTGCAATGGACACTTTTCATACTATAAGCAGTTTTTCCTAACAAATGCAAGATATAACATTGGCAATCTCCGCAAGGAAACATCAGATCTGCTCAACTCATGGTTTTTTGGTCTTCGGGGAGGAGGGGGAACATGAATATGTGTTTGTTTTTCGAATTTGAGCTCTTTCTGCAATGGGCACTTTTCATACTATAAGCAGTTTTTCCTAACAAATGCAAGATATAACATGGGCTATCTCCGCAAGGAAACATGAGATCTGCAAAAGTTATGGTTTTTTGGTCTTCGGGGAGGATGGGGAACATGAATATGTTTTTGTTTTTCGAATTTGAGCTCTTTCTGCAATGGGCACTTTTCATGCTATAAGCACTTTTTCCTAACAAATGCAAGATATAACATGGGATATCTCCGCAAGGAAACATGAGATCTGCAAAAGTTATGGTTTTTTGGTCTTCGGGGAGGATGGGGAACATGAATATGTGTTTGTTTTTCGAATTTGACGTCTATCTGAAATTAGCACTTTTCATGCTCTAAGCAGTTTTTCCTAACAAATGCAAGATATAACATTGGCTATCTCCGCAAGGAAACATCAGATCTGCACAACTCATGGTTTTTTGGTCTTCGGGGAGGAGGGGGAACATGAATATGTGTTTGTTTTTCGAATTTGAGATCTTTCTGCAATGGGTACTTTTCATACTATAAGCAGTTTTTCCTAACAAATGCAAGATATAACATTGGCAATCTCCGCAAGGAAACATCAGATATGCTCAACTCATGGTTTTTTGGTCTTCGGGGAGGAGGGGGAACATGAATATGTGTTTGTTTTTCGAATTTGAGCTCTTTCTGCAATGGGCACTTTTCATACTATAAGCAGTTTTTCCTAACAAATGCAAGATATAACATGGGCTATCTCCGCAAGGAAACATGAGATCTGCAAACGTTATGGTTTTTTGGTCTTCGGGGAGGATGGGGAACATGAATATGTTTTTGTTTTTCGAATTTGAGCTCTTTCTGCAATGGGCAATTTTCATGCTATAAGCACTTTTTCCTAACAAATGCAAGATATAGCATTGGCTATCTCCGCAAGGAAACATCAGATCTGCACAACTCATGGTTTTTTGGTCTTCGGGGAGGCTGGGGAACATGAAAATGAGTTTGTTTTACGAATTTGACCTCTATCTGAAATGGGCACTTTTCATGCTATAAGCAGTTTTTCCTAACAAATGCAAGATATAACATTGGCAATCTCCGCAAGGAAACATCAGATATGCTCAACTCATGGTTTTTTGGTCTTCGGGGAGGAGGGGGAACATGAATATGTGTTTGTTTTTCGAATTTGAGCTCTTTCTGCAATGGGCACTTTTCATACTATAAGCAGTTTTTCCTAACAAATGCAAGATATAACATTGGCTATCTCCGCAAGGAAACATCAGATCTGCACAACTCATGGTTTTTTGGTCTTCGGGGAGGAGGGGGAACATGAAAATGTGTTTCTTTTTCGAATTTGAGCTCTTTCTGCAATGGGCACTTTTCATACTATAAGCAGTTTTTCCTAACAAATGCAAGATATAACATGGGCTATCTCCGCAAGGAAACATGAGATCTGCAAACGTTATGGTTTTTTGGTCTTCGGGGAGGATGGGGAACATGAATATGTTTTTGTTTTTCGAATTTGAGCTCTATCTGAAATGAGCACTTTTCATGCTCTAAGCAGTTTTTCCTAACAAATGCAAGATATAACATTGGGTATCTCCGCAAGGATACATCAGATCTGCACAACTCATGGTTTTTTGGTCTTCGGGGAGGAGGGGGAACATGAAAATGTGTTTGTTTTTCGAATTTGACCTCTATCTGAAATTAGCACTTTTCATGCTCTAAGCAGTTTTTCCTAACAAATGCAAGATATAACATTGGCTATCTCCGCAAGGAAACATCAGATCTGCACAACTCATGGTCTTCGGGGAGGAGGGGGAACATGAATATGTGTTTGTTTTTCGAATTTGAGATCTTTCTGCAATGGGCACTTTTCATACTATAAGCAGTTTTTCCTAACAAATGCAAGATATAACATTGGTAATCTCCGCAAGGAAACATCAGATCTGCTCAACCCATGGTTTTTTGGTCTTCGGGGAGGAGGGGGAACATGAATATGTGTTTGTTTTTCGAATTTGAGCTCTTTCTGCAATGGGCACTTTTCATACTATAAGGAGTTTTTCCTAACAAATGCAAGATATAACATGGGCTATCTCCGCAAGGAAACATGAGATCTGCAAACGTTATGGTTTTTTGGTCTTCGGGGAGGATGGGGAACATGAATATGTTTTTGTTTTTCGAATATGAGCTCTTTCTGCAATGGGCACTTTTCATGCTATAAGCAATTTTTCCTAACAAATGCAAGATATAGCATTGGCTATCTCCGCAAGGAAACATCAGATCTGCACAACTCATGGTTTTTTGGTCTTCGGGGAGGCTGGGGAACATGAAAATGTGTTTGTTTTTCGAATTTGACCTCTATCTGAAATGGGCACTTTTCATGCTATAAGCAGTTTTTCCTAACAAATGCAAGATTTAACATGGGCTATCTCCGCAAGGAAACATGAGATCTGCAAAAGTTATGGTTTTTTGTTCTTCTGGGAGGATGGGGAACATGAATATGTGTTTGTTTTTCGAATTTGACCTCTATCTGAAATGAGCACTTTTCATGCTCTAAGCAGTTTTTCCTAACAAATGCAAGATATAACATTGGCTATCTCCGCAAGGAAACATCAGATCTGCACAACTCATGGTTTTTTGGTCTTCGGGGAGGATGGGGAACATGAATATGTGATTGTTTTTCGAGTTTGAGCTCTTTCTGCAATGGGCACTTTTCATGCTATAAGCAGTTTTTCCTAACAAATGCAAGATATAACATTGGCTATCTCCGCAAGGAAACATCAGATCTGCACAACTCATGGTTTTTTGGTCTTCGGGGAGGATGGGGAACATGAAAATGTGTTTGTTTTTCGCATTTGACCTCTATCTGAAATGGGCACTTTTCATGCTATAAGCAGTTTTTCCTAACAAATGCAAGATATAACATGGGATATCTCTGCAAGGAAACATGAGATCTGCAAAAGTTATGGTTTTTTGGTCTTCGGGGAGGATGGGGAACATGAATATGTGTTTGTTTTTCGAATTTGACGTCTATCTGAAATTAGCACTTTTCATGCTCTAAGCAGTTTTTCCTAACAAATGCAAGATATAACATTGGCTATCTCCGCAAGGAAACATCAGATCTGCACAACTCATGGTTTTTTGGTCTTCGGGGAGGAGGGGGAACATGAATATGTGTTTGTTTTTCGAATTTGAGATCTTTCTGCAATGGGCACTTTTCATACTATAAGCAGTTTTTCCTAACAAATGCAAGATATAACATTGGCAATCTCCGCAAGGAAACATCAGATATGCTCAACTCATGGTTTTTTGGTCTTCGGGGAGGAGGGGGAACATGAATATGTGTTTGTTTTTCGAATTTGAGCTCTTTCTGCAATGGGCACTTTTCATACTATAAGCAGTTTTTCCTAACAAATGCAAGATATAACATGGGCTATCTCCGCAAGGAAACATCAGATCTGCACAACTCATGGTCTTCGGGGAGGAGGGGGAACATGAATATGTGTTTGTTTTTCGAATTTGAGATCTTTCTGCAATGGGCACTTTTCATACTATAAGCAGTTTTTCCTAACAAATGCAAGATATAACATTGGTAATCTCCGCAAGGAAACATCAGATCTGCTCAACCCATGGTTTTTTGGTCTTCGGGGAGGAGGGGGAACATGAATATGTGTTTGTTTTTCGAATTTGAGCTCTTTCTGCAATGGGCACTTTTCATACTATAAGGAGTTTTTCCTAACAAATGCAAGATATAACATGGGCTATCTCCGCAAGGAAACATGAGATCTGCAAACGTTATGGTTTTTTGGTCTTCGGGGAGGATGGGGAACATGAATATGTTTTTGTTTTTCGAATATGAGCTCTTTCTGCAATGGGCACTTTTCATGCTATAAGCAATTTTTCCTAACAAATGCAAGATATAGCATTGGCTATCTCCGCAAGGAAACATCAGATCTGCACAACTCATGGTTTTTTGGTCTTCGGGGAGGCTGGGGAACATGAAAATGTGTTTGTTTTTCGAATTTGACCTCTATCTGAAATGGGCACTTTTCATGCTATAAGCAGTTTTTCCTAACAAATGCAAGATTTAACATGGGCTATCTCCGCAAGGAAACATGAGATCTGCAAAAGTTATGGTTTTTTGTTCTTCTGGGAGGATGGGGAACATGAATATGTGTTTGTTTTTCGAATTTGACCTCTATCTGAAATGAGCACTTTTCATGCTCTAAGCAGTTTTTCCTAACAAATGCAAGATATAACATTGGCTATCTCCGCAAGGAAACATCAGATCTGCACAACTCATGGTTTTTTGGTCTTCGGGGAGGATGGGGAACATGAATATGTGATTGTTTTTCGAGTTTGAGCTCTTTCTGCAATGGGCACTTTTCATGCTATAAGCAGTTTTTCCTAACAAATGCAAGATATAACATTGGCTATCTCCGCAAGGAAACATCAGATCTGCACAACTCATGGTTTTTTGGTCTTCGGGGAGGATGGGGAACATGAAAATGTGTTTGTTTTTCGCATTTGACCTCTATCTGAAATGGGCACTTTTCATGCTATAAGCAGTTTTTCCTAACAAATGCAAGATATAACATGGGATATCTCTGCAAGGAAACATGAGATCTGCAAAAGTTATGGTTTTTTGGTCTTCGGGGAGGATGGGGAACATGAATATGTGTTTGTTTTTCGAATTTGACGTCTATCTGAAATTAGCACTTTTCATGCTCTAAGCAGTTTTTCCTAACAAATGCAAGATATAACATTGGCTATCTCCGCAAGGAAACATCAGATCTGCACAACTCATGGTTTTTTGGTCTTCGGGGAGGAGGGGGAACATGAATATGTGTTTGTTTTTCGAATTTGAGATCTTTCTGCAATGGGCACTTTTCATACTATAAGCAGTTTTTCCTAACAAATGCAAGATATAACATTGGCAATCTCCGCAAGGAAACATCAGATATGCTCAACTCATGGTTTTTTGGTCTTCGGGGAGGAGGGGGAACATGAATATGTGTTTGTTTTTCGAATTTGAGCTCTTTCTGCAATGGGCACTTTTCATACTATAAGCAGTTTTTCCTAACAAATGCAAGATATAACATGGGCTATCTCCGCAAGGAAACATCAGATCTGCAAACGTTATGGTTTTTTGGTCTTCGGGGAGGATGGGGAACATGAATATGTTTTTGTTTTTCGAATTTGAGCTCTTTCTGCAATGGGCAATTTTCATGCTATAAGCACTTTTTCCTAACAAATGCAAGATATAGCATTGGCTATCTCCGCAAGGAAACATCAGATCTGCACAACTCATGGTTTTTTGGTCTTCGGGGAGGCTGGGGAACATGAAAATGAGTTTGTTTTACGAATTTGACCTTTATCTGAAATGGGCACTTTTCATGCTATAAGCAGTTTTTCCTAACAAATGCAAGATATAACGTGGGCTATCTCCGCAAGGAAACATGAGATCTGCAAAAGTTATGGTTTTTTGGTCTTCGGGGAGGAAGGGGAACATGAATATGTGTTTGTTTTTCGAATTTGACCTCTATCTGAAATGAGCACTTTTCATGCTCTAAGCAGTTTTTCCTAACAAATGCAAGATATAACATTGGCTATCTCCGCAAGGAAACATCAGATCTGCACAACTCATGGTTTTTTGGTCTTCGGGGAGGAGGGGGAACATGAATATGTGTTTGTTTTTCGAATTTGAGCTCTTTCTGCAATGGGCACTTTTCATACTATAAGCAGTTTTTCCTAACAAATGCAAGATATAACATGGGCTATCTACGCAAGGAAACATGAGATCTGCAAACGTTATGGTTTTTTGGTCTTCGGGGAGGATGGGGAACATGAATATGTTTTTGTTTTTCGAATTTGAGCTCTATCTGAAATGAGCACTTTTCATGCTCTAAGCAGTTTTTCCTAACAAATGCAAGATATAACATTGGGTATCTCCGCAAGGATACATCAGATCTGCACAACTCATGGTTTTTTGGTCTTCGGGGAGGAGGGGGAACATGAAAATGTGTTTGTTTTTCGAATTTGACCTCTATCTGAAATGGGCACTTTTCATGCTTATAAGCAGTTTTTCCTAACAAATGCAAGATATAACATGGGCTATCTCCGCAAGGAAACATGAGATCTGCAAACGTTATGGTTTTTTGGTCTTCGGGGAGGATGGGGAACATGAATATGTTTTTGTTTTTCGAATATGAGCTCTTTCTGCAATGGGCACTTTTCATGCTATAAGCAATTTTTCCTAACAAATGCAAGATATAGCATTGGCTATCTCCGCAAGGAAACATCAGATCTGCACAACTCATGGTTTTTTGGTCTTCGGGGAGGCTGGGGAACATGAAAATGTGTTTGTTTTTCGAATTTGACCTCTATCTGAAATGGGCACTTTTCATGCTATAAGCAGTTTTTCCTAACAAATGCAAGATTTAACATGGGCTATCTCCGCAAGGAAACATGAGATCTGCAAAAGTTATGGTTTTTTGTTCTTCTGGGAGGATGGGGAACATGAATATGTGTTTGTTTTTCGAATTTGACCTCTATCTGAAATGAGCACTTTTCATGCTCTAAGCAGTTTTTCCTAACAAATGCAAGATATAACATTGGCTATCTCCGCAAGGAAACATCAGATCTGCACAACTCATGGTTTTTTGGTCTTCGGGGAGGATGGGGAACATGAAAATGTGTTTGTTTTTCGCATTTGACCTCTATCTGAAATGGGCACTTTTCATGCTATAAGCAGTTTTTCCTAACAAATGCAAGATATAACATGGGATATCTCTGCAAGGAAACATGAGATCTGCAAAAGTTATGGTTTTTTGGTCTTCGGGGAGGATGGGGAACATGAATATGTGTTTGTTTTTCGAATTTGACGTCTATCTGAAATTAGCACTTTTCATGCTCTAAGCAGTTTTTCCTAACAAATGCAAGATATAACATTGGCTATCTCCGCAAGGAAACATCAGATCTGCACAACTCATGGTTTTTTGGTCTTCGGGGAGGAGGGGGAACATGAATATGTGTTTGTTTTTCGAATTTGAGATCTTTCTGCAATGGGCACTTTTCATACTATAAGCAGTTTTTCCTAACAAATGCAAGATATAACATTGGCAATCTCCGCAAGGAAACATCAGATATGCTCAACTCATGGTTTTTTGGTCTTCGGGGAGGAGGGGGAACATGAATATGTGTTTGTTTTTCGAATTTGAGCTCTTTCTGCAATGGGCACTTTTCATACTATAAGCAGTTTTTCCTAACAAATGCAAGATATAACATGGGCTATCTCCGCAAGGAAACATCAGATCTGCAAACGTTATGGTTTTTTGGTCTTCGGGGAGGATGGGGAACATGAATATGTTTTTGTTTTTCGAATTTGAGCTCTTTCTGCAATGGGCAATTTTCATGCTATAAGCACTTTTTCCTAACAAATGCAAGATATAGCATTGGCTATCTCCGCAAGGAAACATCAGATCTGCACAACTCATGGTTTTTTGGTCTTCGGGGAGGCTGGGGAACATGAAAATGAGTTTGTTTTACGAATTTGATCTTTATCTGAAATGGGCACTTTTCATGCCATAAGCAGTTTTTCCTAACAAATGCAAGATATAACGTGGGCTATCTCCGCAAGGAAACATGAGATCTGCAAAAGTTATGGTTTTTTGGTCTTCGGGGAGGAAGGGGAACATGAATATGTGTTTGTTTTTCGAATTTGACCTCTATCTGAAATGAGCACTTTTCATGCTCTAAGCAGTTTTTCCTAACAAATGCAAGATATAACATTGGCTATCTCCGCAAGGAAACATCAGATCTGCACAACTCATGGTTTTTTGGTCTTCGGGGAGGAGGGGGAACATGAATATGTGTTTGTTTTTCGAATTTGAGCTCTTTCTGCAATGGGCACTTTTCATACTATAAGCAGTTTTTCCTAACAAATGCAAGATATAACATGGGCTATCTACGCAAGGAAACATGAGATCTGCAAACGTTATGGTTTTTTGGTCTTCGGGGAGGATGGGGAACATGAATATGTTTTTGTTTTTCGAATTTGAGCTCTATCTGAAATGAGCACTTTTCATGCTCTAAGCAGTTTTTCCTAACAAATGCAAGATATAACATTGGGTATCTCCGCAAGGATACATCAGATCTGCACAACTCATGGTTTTTTGGTCTTCGGGGAGGAGGGGGAACATGAAAATGTGTTTGTTTTTCGAATTTGACCTCTATCTGAAATGGGCACTTTTCATGCTTATAAGCAGTTTTTCCTAACAAATGCAAGATATAACATGGGATATCTCTGCAAGGAAACATGAGATCTGCAAAAGTTATGGTTTTTTGGTCTTTGGGGAGGATGGGGAACATGAATATGTGTTTGTTTTTCGAATTTGACCTCTATCTGAAATTAGCACTTTTCATGCTCTAAGCAGTTTTTCCTAACAAATGCAAGATATAACATTGGCTATCTCCGCAAGGAAACATCAGATCTGCACAACTCATGGTCTTCGGGGAGGAGGGGGAACATGAATATGTGTTTGTTTTTCGAATTTGAGATCTTTCTGCAATGGGCACTTTTCATACTATAAGCAGTTTTTCCTAACAAATGCAAGATTTAACATGGGCTATCTCCGCAAGGAAACATGAGATCTGCAAACGTTATGGTTTTTTGGTCTTCGGGGAGGATGGGGAACATGAATATGTTTTTGTTTTTCGAATTTGAGCTCTATCTGAAATGAGCACTTTTCATGCTCTAAGCAGTTTTTCCTAACAAATGCAAGATATAACATTGGGTATCTCCGCAAGGATACATCAGATCTGCACAACTCATGGTTTTTTGGTCTTCGGGGAGGAGGGGGAACATGAAAATGTGTTTGTTTTTCGAATTTGACCTCTATCTGAAATGGGCACTTTTCATGCTTATAAGCAGTTTTTCCTAACAAATGCAAGATATAACATGGGATATCTCCGCAAGGAAACATGAGATCTGCAAAAGTTATGGTTTTTTGGTCTTTGGGGAGGATGGGGAACATGAATATGTGTTTGTTTTTCGAATTTGACCTCTATCTGAAATGAGCACTTTTCATGCTCTAAGCAGTTTTTCCTAACAAATGCAAGATATAACATTGGCTATCTCCGCAAGGAAACATCAGATCTGCACAACTCATGGTCTTCGGGGAGGAGGGGGAACATGAATATGTGTTTGTTTTTCGAATTTGAGATCTTTCTGCAATGGGCACTTTTCATACTATAAGCAGTTTTTCCTAACAAATGCAAGATTTAACATGGGCTATCTCCGCAAGGAAACATGAGATCTGCAAAAGTTATGTTTTTTTGTTCTTCGGGGAGGATGGGGAACATGAATATGTGTTTGTTTTTCGAATTTGACCTCTATCTGAAATGAGCACTTTTCATGCTCTAAGCAGTTTTTCCTAACAAATGCAAGATATAACATTGGCTATCTCCGCAAGGAAACATCAGATCTGCACAACTCATGGTTTTTTGGTCTTCGGGGAGGATGGGGAACATGAATATGTGATTGTTTTTCGAATTTGAGCTCTTTCTGCAATGGGCACTTTTCATACTATAAGCAGTTTTTCCTAACAAATGCAAGATATAACATGGGCTATCTCCGCAAGGAAACATGAGATCTGCAAACGTTATGGTTTTTTGGTCTTCGGGGAGGATGGGGAACATGAATATGTTTTTGTTTTTCGAATTTGAGCTCTATCTGAAATGAGCACTTTTCATGCTCTAAGCAGTTTTTCCTAACAAATGCAAGATATAACATTGGGTATCTCCGCAAGGATACATCAGATCTGCACAACTCATGGTTTTTTGGTCTTCGGGGAGGAGGGGGAACATGAAAATGTGTTTGTTTTTCGAATTTGACCTCTATCTGAAATGGGCACTTTTCATGCTTATAAGCAGTTTTTCCTAACAAATGCAAGATATAACATGGGATATCTCCGCAAGGAAACATGAGATCTGCAAAAGTTATGGTTTTTTGGTCTTTGGGGAGGATGGGGAACATGAATATGTGTTTGTTTTTCGAATTTGACCTCTATCTGAAATTAGCACTTTTCATGCTCTAAGCAGTTTTTCCTAACAAATGCAAGATATAACATTGGCTATCTCCGCAAGGAAACATCAGATCTGCACAACTCATGGTCTTCGGGGAGGAGGGGGAACATGAATATGTGTTTGTTTTTCGAATTTGAGATCTTTCTGCAATGGGCACTTTTCATACTATAAGCAGTTTTTCCTAACAAATGCAAGATATAACATTGGTAATCTCCGCAAGGAAACATCAGATCTGCTCAACTCATGGTTTTTTGGTCTTCGGGGAGGAGGGGGAACATGAATATGTGTTTGTTTTTCGAATTTGAGCTCTTTCTGCAATGGGCACTTTTCATACTATAAGCAGTTTTTCCTAACAAATGCAAGATATAACATGGGCTATCTCCGCAAGGAAACATGAGATCTGCAAACGTTATGGTTTTTTGGTCTTCGGGGAGGATGGGGAACATGAATATGTTTTTGTTTTTCGAATTTGAGCTCTTTCTGCAATGGGCACTTTTCATGCTATAAGCAATTTTTCCTAACAAATGCAAGATATAACATTGGCTATCTCCGCAAGGAAACATCAGATCTGCACAACTCATGGTTTTTTGGTCTTCGGGGAGGATGGGGAACATGAATATGTGATTGTGTTTCGAGTTTGAGCTCTTTCTGCAATGGGCACTTTTCATGCTATAAGCAGTTTTTCCTAACAAATGCAAGATATAACATTGGCTATCTCCGCAAGGAAACATCAGATCTGCACAACTCATGGTTTTTTGGTCTTCGGGGAGGATGGGGAACATGAATATGTGATTGTTTTTCGAGTTTGAGCTCTTTCTGCAATGGGCACTTTTCATGCTATAAGCAGTTTTTCCTAACAAATGCAAGATATAACATTGGCTATCTCCGCAAGGAAACATCAGATCTGCACAACTCATGGTTTTTTGGTCTTCGGGGAGGAGGGGGAACATGAATATGTGTTTGTTTTTCGAATTTGAGCTCTTTCTGCAATGGGCACTTTTCATACTATAAGCAGTTTTTCCTAACAAATGCAAGATATAGCATGGGCTATCTCCTCAAGGAAACATCAGATCTGCAAACGTTATGGTTTTTTGGTCTTCGGGGAGGATGGGGAACATGAATATGTTTTTGTTTTTCGAATTTGAGCTCTTTCTGCAATGGGCACTTTTCATGCTATAAGCACTTTTTCCTAACAAATGCAAGATATAACATGGGATATCTCCGCAAGGAAACATGAGATCTGCAAAAGTTATGGTTTTTTGGTCTTCGGGGAGGATGGGGAACATGAATATGTGTTTGTTTTTCGAATTTGACGTCTATCTGAAATTAGCACTTTTCATGCTCTAAGCAGTTTTTCCTAACAAATGCAAGATATAACATTGGCTATCTCCGCAAGGAAACATCAGATCTGCACAACTCATGGTTTTTTGGTCTTCTGGGAGGAGGGGGAACATGAATATGTGTTTGTTTTTCGAATTTGAGATCTTTCTGCAATGGGCACTTTTCATACTATAAGCAGTTTTTCCTAACAAATGCAAGATATAACATTGGCAATCTCCGCAAGGAAACATCAGATATGCTCAACTCATGGTTTTTTGGTCTTCGGGGAGGAGGGGGAACATGAATATGTGTTTGTTTTTCGAATTTGAGCTCTTTCTGCAATGGGCACTTTTCATACTATAAGCAGTTTTTCCTAACAAATGCAAGATATAACATGGGCTATCTCCGCAAGGAAACATGAGATCTGCAAACGTTATGGTTTTTTGGTCTTCGGGGAGGATGGGGAACATGAATATGTTTTTGTTTTTCGAATTTGAGCTCTTTCTGCAATGGGCAATTTTCATGCTATAAGCACTTTTTCCTAACAAATGCAAGATATAGCATTGGCTATCTCCGCAAGGAAACATCAGATCTGCACAACTCATGGTTTTTTGGTCTTCGGGGAGGCTGGGGAACATGAAAATGAGTTTGTTTTACGAATTTGACCTCTATCTGAAATGGGCACTTTTCATGCTATAAAGCAGTTTTTCCTAACAAATGCAAGATATAACGTGGGCTATCTCCGCAAGGAAACATGAGATCTGCAAAAGTTATGGTTTTTTGGTCTTTGGGGAGGATGGGGAACATGAATATGTGTTTGTTTTTCGAATTTGACCTCTATCTGAAATTAGCACTTTTCATGCTCTAAGCAGTTTTTCCTAACAAATGCAAGATATAACATTGGCTATCTCCGCAAGGAAACATCAGATCTGCACAACTCATGGTCTTCGGGGAGGAGGGGGAACATGAATATGTGTTTGTTTTTCGAATTTGAGATCTTTCTGCAATGGGCACTTTTCATACTATAAGCAGTTTTTCCTAACAAATGCAAGATTTAACATGGGCTATCTCCGCAAGGAAACATGAGATCTGCAAACGTTATGGTTTTTTGGTCTTCGGGGAGGATGGGGAACAGGAATATGTTTTTGTTTTTCGAATTTGAGCTCTATCTGAAATGAGCACTTTTCATGCTCTAAGCAGTTTTTCCTAACAAATGCAAGATATAACATTGGGTATCTCCGCAAGGATACATCAGATCTGCACAACTCATGGTTTTTTGGTCTTCGGGGAGGAGGGGGAACATGAAAATGTGTTTGTTTTTCGAATTTGACCTCTATCTGACATGGGCACTTTTCATGCTTATAAGCAGTTTTTCCTAACAAATGCAAGATATAACATGGGATATCTCCGCAAGGAAACATGAGATCTGCAAAAGTTATGGTTTTTTGGTCTTTGGGGAGGATGGGGAACATGAATATGTGTTTGTTTTTCGAATTTGACCTCTATCTGAAATTAGCACTTTTCATGCTCTAAGCAGTTTTTCCTAACAAATGCAAGATATAACATTGGCTATCTCCGCAAGGAAACATCAGATCTGCACAACTCATGGTCTTCGGGGAGGAGGGGGAACATGAATATGTGTTTGTTTTTCGAATTTGAGATCTTTCTGCAATGGGCACTTTTCATACTATAAGCAGTTTTTCCTAACAAATGCAAGATTTAACATGGGCTATCTCCGCAAGTAAACATGAGATCTGCAAAAGTTATGTTTTTTTGTTCTTCGGGGAGGATGGGGAACATGAATATGTGTTTGTTTTTCGAATTTGACCTCTATCTGAAATGAGCACTTTTCATGCTCTAAGCAGTTTTTCCTAACAAATGCAAGATATAACATTGGCTATCTCCGCAAGGAAACATCAGATCTGCACAACTCATGGTTTTTTGGTCTTCGGGGAGGATGGGGAACATGAATATGTGATTGTTTTTCGAATTTGAGCTCTTTCTGCAATGGGCACTTTTCATACTATAAGCAGTTTTTCCTAACAAATGCAAGATATAACATGGGCTATCTCCGCAAGGAAACATGAGATCTGCAAACGTTATGGTTTTTTGGTCTTCGGGGAGGATGGGGAACATGAATATGTTTTTGTTTTTCGAATTTGAGCTCTTTCTTCAATGGGCACTTTTCATGCTATAAGCAGTTTTTCCTAACAAATGCAAGATATAACATTGGCTATCTCCGCAAGGAAACATCAGATCTGCACAACTCATGGTTTTTTGGTCTTCGGGGAGGAGGGGGAACATGAAAATGTGTTTGTTTTTCGAATTTGACCTCTATCTGAAATGGGCACTTTTCATGCAATAAGCAGTTTTTCCTAACAAATGCAAGATATAACATTGGCTATCTCCGCAAGGAAACATCAGATCTGCACAACTCATGGTTTTTTGGTCTTCGGGGAGGATGGGGAACATGAATATGTGTTTATTTTCGAATTTGAGATCTTTCTGCAATGGGCACTTTTCATACTATAAGCAGTTTTTCCTAACAAATGCAAGCTATTACATTGGCAATCTCCGCAAGGAAACATCAGATCTGCTCAACTCATGGTTTTTTGTCTTCGGGGAGGAGGGGGAACATGAATATGTGTTTGTTTTTCGAATTTGAGCTCTTTCTGCAATGGGCACTTTTCATACTATAAGCAGTTTTTCCTAACAAATGCATGATATAACATGGGCTATCTACGCAAGGAAACATGAGATCTGCAAACGTTATGGTTTTTTGGTCTTCGGGGAGGATGGGGAACATGAATATGTTTTTGTTTTTCGAATTTGAGCTCTATCTGAAATGAGCACTTTTCATGCTCTAAGCAGTTTTTCCTAACAAATGCAAGATATAACATTGGCTTTCTCCGCAAGGAAACATCAGATCTGCACAACTCATGGTTTTTTGGTCTTCGGGGAGGATGGGGAACATGAATATGTGATTGTTTTTCGAATTTGAGATCTTTCTGCAATGGGCACTTTTCATACTATAAGCAGTTTTTCCTAACAAATGCAAGATATAACATGGGCTATCTCCGCAAGGAAACATGAGATCTGCAAAAGTTATGGTTTTTTGTTCTTCGGGGAGGATGGGGAACATGAATATGTGTTTGTTTTTCGAATTTGACCTCTATCTGAAATGAGCACTTTTCATGCTCTAAGCAGTTTTTCCTAACAAATGCAAGATATAACATTGGCTATCTCCGCAAGGAAACATCAGATCTGCACAACTCATGGTTTTTTGGTCTTCGGGAAGGATGGGGAACATGAATATGTGATTGTTTTTCGAATTTGAGCTATTTCTGCAATGGGCACTTTTCATGCTATAAGCAGTTTTTCCTAACAAATGCAAGATATAACATTGGCTATCTCCGCAAGGAAACATCAGATCTGCACAACTCATGGTTTTTTGGTCTTCGGGGATTATGGGGAACATGAATATGTGTTTGTTTTTCGAATTTGAGATCTTTCTGCAATGGGCACTTTTCATACTATAAGCAGTTTTTCCTAACAAATGCAAGCTATTACATTGGAAATCTCCGCAAGGAAACATCAGATCTGCTCAACTCATGGTTTTTTGGTCTTCGGGGAGGAGGGGGAACATGAATATGTGTTTGTTTTTCGAATTTGAGCTCTTTCTGCAATGGGCACTTTTCATACTATAAGCAGTTTTTCCTAACAAATGCAAGATTTAACATTGGCTATCTCCGCAAGGAAACATCAGATCTGCTCAACCCATGGTTTTTTGGTCTTCGGGGAGGATGGGGAACATGAATATGTGTTTCTTTTTCGAATTTGAGCTCTTTCTGCAATGGGCACTTTTCATACTATAAGCAGTTTTTCCTAACAAATGCAAGATATAACATGGGCTATCTCCGCAAGGAAACATGAGATCTGCAAACGTTATTGTTTTTTGGTCTTCGGGGAGGATGGGGAACATGAATATGTTTTTGTTTTTCGAATTTGAGCTCTATCTGCAATGGGCACTTTTCATACTATAAGCAGTTTTTCCTAACAAATGCAAGATATAACATGGGCTATCTCCGCAAGGAAACATGAGATCTGCAAACGTTATGGTTTTTTGGTCTTCGGGGAGGATGGGGAACATGAATATGTTTTTGTTTTTCGAATTTGAGCTCTATCTGAAATGAGCACTTTTCATGCTCTAAGCAGTTTTTCCTAACAAATGCAGGATATAACATTGGCTATCTCCGCAAGGAAACATCAGATCTGCACAACTCATGGTTTTTTGGTCTTCGGGGAGGATGGGGAACATGAATATGTGATTGTTTTTCGAATTTGAGCTCTTTCTGCAATGGGCACTTTTCATACTATAAGCAGTTTTTCCTAAAAAATGCAAGATATAACATGGGCTATCTCCGCAAGGAAACATGAGATCTGCAAACGTTATGGTTTTTTGGTCTTCGGGGAGGATGGGGAACATGAATATGTTTTTGTTTTTCGAATTTGAGCTCTATCTGAAATGAGCACTTTTCATGCTATAAGCAGTTTTTCCTAACAAATGCAAGATATAACATGGGCTATCTCCGCAAGGAAACATGAGATCTGCAAACGTTATGGTTTTTTGGTCTTCGGGGAGGATGGGGAACATGAATATGTTTTTGTTTTTCGAATTTGAGCTCTTTCTTCAATGGGCACTTTTCATGCTATAAGCAGTTTTTCCTAACAAATGCAAGATATAACATTGGCTATCTCCGCAAGGAAACATCAGATCTGCACAACTCATGGTTTTTTGGTCTTCGGGGAGGAGGGGGAACATGAAAATGTGTTTGTTTTTCGAATTTGACCTCTATCTGAAATGGGCACTTTTCATGCAATAAGCAGTTTTTCCTAACAAATGCAAGATATAACATTGGCTATCTCCGCAAGGAAACATCAGATCTGCACAACTCATGGTTTTTTGGTCTTCGGGGATTATGGGGAACATGAATATGTGTTTGTTTTTCGAATTTGAGATCTTTCTGCAATGGGCACTTTTCATACTATAAGCAGTTTTTCCTAACAAATGCAAGCTATTACATTGGAAATCTCCGCAAGGAAACATCAGATCTGCTCAACTCATGGTTTTTTGGTCTTCGGGGAGGAGGGGGAACATGAATATGTGTTTGTTTTTCGAATTTGAGCTCTTTCTGCAATGGGCACTTTTCATACTATAAGCAGTTTTTCCTAACAAATGCATGATATAACATGGGCTATCTACGCAAGGAAACATGAGATCTGCAAACGTTATGGTTTTTTGGTCTTCGGGGAGGATGGGGAACATGAATATGTTTTTGTTTTTCGAATTTGAGCTCTATCTGAAATGAGCACTTTTCATGCTCTAAGCAGTTTTTCCTAACAAATGCAAGATATAACATTGGCTTTCTCCGCAAGGAAACATCAGATCTGCACAACTCATGGTTTTTTGGTCTTCGGGGAGGATGGGGAACATGAATATGTGTTTGTTTTTCGAATTTGAGCTCTTTCTGCAATGGGCACTTTTCATACTATAAGCAGTTTTTCCTAACAAATGCAAGATATAACATGGGCTATCTCCTCAAGGAAACATCAGATCTGCAAACGTTATGGTTTTTTGGTCTTCGGGGAGGATGGGGAACATGAATATGTTTTTGTTTTTCGAATTTGAGCTCTTTCTGCAATGGGCACTTTTCATGCTATAAGCACTTTTTCCTAACAAATGCAAGATATAACATGGGATATCTCCGCAAGGAAACATGAGATCTGCAAAAGTTATGGTTTTTTGGTCTTCGGGGAGGATGGGGAACATGAATATGTGTTTGTTTTTCGAATTTGACGTCTATCTGAAATTAGCACTTTTCATGCTCTAAGCACTTTTTCCTAACAAATGCAAGATATAACATTGGCTATCTCCGCAAGGAAACATCAGATCTGCACAACTCATGGTTTTTTGGTCTTCGGGGAGGAGGGGGAACATGAATATGTGTTTGTTTTTCGAATTTGAGATCTTTCTGCAATGGGCACTTTTCATACTATAAGCAGTTTTTCCTAACAAATGCAAGATATAACATTGGCAATCTCCGCAAGGAAACATCAGATATGCTCAACTCATGGTTTTTTGGTCTTCGGGGAGGAGGGGGAACATGAATATGTGTTTGTTTTTCGAATTTGAGATCTTTCTGCAATGGGCACTTTTCATACTATAAGCAGTTTTTCCTAACAAATGCAAGATATAACATTGGCAATCTCCGCAAGGAAACATCAGATATGCTCAACTCATGGTTTTTTGGTCTTCGGGGAGGAGGGGGAACATGAATATGTGTTTGTTTTTCGAATTTGAGCTCTTTCTGCAATGGGCACTTTTCATACTATAAGCAGTTTTTCCTAACAAATGCAAGATATAACATGGGCTATCTCCGCAAGGAAACATGAGATCTGCAAACGTTATGGTTTTTTGGTCTTCGGGGAGGATGGGGAACATGAATATGTTTTTGTTTTTCGAATTTGAGCTCTTTCTGCAATGGGCAATTTTCATGCTATAAGCACTTTTTCCTAACAAATGCAAGATATAGCATTGGCTATCTCCGCAAGGAAACATCAGATCTGCACAACTCATGGTTTTTTGGTCTTCGGGGAGGCTGGGGAACATGAAAATGAGTTTGTTTTACGAATTTGACCTCTATCTGAAATGGGCACTTTTCATGCTATAAAGCAGTTTTTCCTAACAAATGCAAGATATAACGTGGGCTATCTCCGCAAGGAAACATGAGATCTGCAAAAGTTATGGTTTTTTGGTCTTTGGGGAGGATGGGGAACATGAATATGTGTTTGTTTTTCGAATTTGACCTCTATCTGAAATTAGCACTTTTCATGCTCTAAGCAGTTTTTCCTAACAAATGCAAGATATAACATTGGCTATCTCCGCAAGGAAACATCAGATCTGCACAACTCATGGTCTTCGGGGAGGAGGGGGAACATGAATATGTGTTTGTTTTTCGAATTTGAGATCTTTCTGCAATGGGCACTTTTCATACTATAAGCAGTTTTTCCTAACAAATGCAAGATTTAACATGGGCTATCTCCGCAAGTAAACATGAGATCTGCAAAAGTTATGTTTTTTTGTTCTTCGGGGAGGATGGGGAACATGAATATGTGTTTGTTTTTCGAATTTGACCTCTATCTGAAATGAGCACTTTTCATGCTCTAAGCAGTTTTTCCTAACAAATGCAAGATATAATATTGGCTATCTCCGCAAGGAAACATCAGATCTGCACAACTCATGGTTTTTTGGTCTTCGGGGAGGATGGGGAACATGAATATGTGATTGTTTTTCGAATTTGAGCTCTTTCTGCAATGGGCACTTTTCATACTATAAGCAGTTTTTCCTAACAAATGCAAGATATAACATGGGCTATCTCCGCAAGGAAACATGAGATCTGCAAACGTTATGGTTTTTTGGTCTTCGGGGAGGATGGGGAACATGAATATGTTTTTGTTTTTCGAATTTGAGCTCTTTCTTCAATGGGCACTTTTCATGCTATAAGCAGTTTTTCCTAACAAATGCAAGATATAACATTGGCTATCTCCGCAAGGAAACATCAGATCTGCACAACTCATGGTTTTTTGGTCTTCGGGGAGGAGGGGGAACATGAAAATGTGTTTGTTTTTCGAATTTGACCTCTATCTGAAATGGGCACTTTTCATGCAATAAGCAGTTTTTCCTAACAAATGCAAGATATAACATTGGCTATCTCCGCAAGGAAACATCAGATCTGCACAACTCATGGTTTTTTGGTCTTCGGGGAGGATGGGGAACATGAATATGTGTTTATTTTCGAATTTGAGATCTTTCTGCAATGGGCACTTTTCATACTATAAGCAGTTTTTCCTAACAAATGCAAGCTATTACATTGGCAATCTCCGCAAGGAAACATCAGATCTGCTCAACTCATGGTTTTTTGTCTTCGGGGAGGAGGGGGAACATGAATATGTGTTTGTTTTTCGAATTTGAGCTCTTTCTGCAATGGGCACTTTTCATACTATAAGCAGTTTTTCCTAACAAATGCATGATATAACATGGGCTATCTACGCAAGGAAACATGAGATCTGCAAACGTTATGGTTTTTTGGTCTTCGGGGAGGATGGGGAACATGAATATGTTTTTGTTTTTCGAATTTGAGCTCTATCTGAAATGAGCACTTTTCATGCTCTAAGCAGTTTTTCCTAACAAATGCAAGATATAACATTGGCTTTCTCCGCAAGGAAACATCAGATCTGCACAACTCATGGTTTTTTGGTCTTCGGGGAGGATGGGGAACATGAATATGTGATTGTTTTTCGAATTTGAGATCTTTCTGCAATGGGCACTTTTCATACTATAAGCAGTTTTTCCTAACAAATGCAAGATATAACATGGGCTATCTCCGCAAGGAAACATGAGATCTGCAAAAGTTATGGTTTTTTGTTCTTCGGGGAGGATGGGGAACATGAATATGTGTTTGTTTTTCGAATTTGACCTCTATCTGAAATGAGCACTTTTCATGCTCTAAGCAGTTTTTCCTAACAAATGCAAGATATAACATTGGCTATCTCCGCAAGGAAACATCAGATCTGCACAACTCATGGTTTTTTGGTCTTCGGGAAGGATGGGGAACATGAATATGTGATTGTTTTTCGAATTTGAGCTATTTCTGCAATGGGCACTTTTCATGCTATAAGCAGTTTTTCCTAACAAATGCAAGATATAACATTGGCTATCTCCGCAAGGAAACATCAGATCTGCACAACTCATGGTTTTTTGGTCTTCGGGGATTATGGGGAACATGAATATGTGTTTGTTTTTCGAATTTGAGATCTTTCTGCAATGGGCACTTTTCATACTATAAGCAGTTTTTCCTAACAAATGCAAGCTATTACATTGGAAATCTCCGCAAGGAAACATCAGATCTGCTCAACTCATGGTTTTTTGGTCTTCGGGGAGGAGGGGGAACATGAATATGTGTTTGTTTTTCGAATTTGAGCTCTTTCTGCAATGGGCACTTTTCATACTATAAGCAGTTTTTCCTAACAAATGCAAGATTTAACATTGGCTATCTCCGCAAGGAAACATCAGATCTGCTCAACCCATGGTTTTTTGGTCTTCGGGGAGGATGGGGAACATGAATATGTGTTTCTTTTTCGAATTTGAGCTCTTTCTGCAATGGGCACTTTTCATACTATAAGCAGTTTTTCCTAACAAATGCAAGATATAACATGGGCTATCTCCGCAAGGAAACATGAGATCTGCAAACGTTATTGTTTTTTGGTCTTCGGGGAGGATGGGGAACATGAATATGTTTTTGTTTTTCGAATTTGAGCTCTATCTGCAATGGGCACTTTTCATACTATAAGCAGTTTTTCCTAACAAATGCAAGATATAACATGGGCTATCTCCGCAAGGAAACATGAGATCTGCAAACGTTATGGTTTTTTGGTCTTCGGGGAGGATGGGGAACATGAATATGTTTTTGTTTTTCGAATTTGAGCTCTATCTGAAATGAGCACTTTTCATGCTCTAAGCAGTTTTTCCTAACAAATGCAGGATATAACATTGGCTATCTCCGCAAGGAAACATCAGATCTGCACAACTCATGGTTTTTTGGTCTTCGGGGAGGATGGGGAACATGAATATGTGATTGTTTTTCGAATTTGAGCTCTTTCTGCAATGGGCACTTTTCATACTATAAGCAGTTTTTCCTAAAAAATGCAAGATATAACATGGGCTATCTCCGCAAGGAAACATGAGATCTGCAAACGTTATGGTTTTTTGGTCTTCGGGGAGGATGGGGAACATGAATATGTTTTTGTTTTTCGAATTTGAGCTCTATCTGAAATGAGCACTTTTCATGCTATAAGCAGTTTTTCCTAACAAATGCAAGATATAACATGGGCTATCTCCGCAAGGAAACATGAGATCTGCAAACGTTATGGTTTTTTGGTCTTCGGGGAGGATGGGGAACATGAATATGTTTTTGTTTTTCGAATTTGAGCTCTTTCTTCAATGGGCACTTTTCATGCTATAAGCAGTTTTTCCTAACAAATGCAAGATATAACATTGGCTATCTCCGCAAGGAAACATCAGATCTGCACAACTCATGGTTTTTTGGTCTTCGGGGAGGAGGGGGAACATGAAAATGTGTTTGTTTTTCGAATTTGACCTCTATCTGAAATGGGCACTTTTCATGCAATAAGCAGTTTTTCCTAACAAATGCAAGATATAACATTGGCTATCTCCGCAAGGAAACATCAGATCTGCACAACTCATGGTTTTTTGGTCTTCGGGGATTATGGGGAACATGAATATGTGTTTGTTTTTCGAATTTGAGATCTTTCTGCAATGGGCACTTTTCATACTATAAGCAGTTTTTCCTAACAAATGCAAGCTATTACATTGGAAATCTCCGCAAGGAAACATCAGATCTGCTCAACTCATGGTTTTTTGGTCTTCGGGGAGGAGGGGGAACATGAATATGTGTTTGTTTTTCGAATTTGAGCTCTTTCTGCAATGGGCACTTTTCATACTATAAGCAGTTTTTCCTAACAAATGCATGATATAACATGGGCTATCTACGCAAGGAAACATGAGATCTGCAAACGTTATGGTTTTTTGGTCTTCGGGGAGGATGGGGAACATGAATATGTTTTTGTTTTTCGAATTTGAGCTCTATCTGAAATGAGCACTTTTCATGCTCTAAGCAGTTTTTCCTAACAAATGCAAGATATAACATTGGCTTTCTCCGCAAGGAAACATCAGATCTGCACAACTCATGGTTTTTTGGTCTTCGGGGAGGATGGGGAACATGAATATGTGATTGTTTTTCGAATTTGAGATCTTTCTGCAATGGGCACTTTT
Organism: Vipera ursinii; assembly: GCF_947247035.1. NCBI lineage: Eukaryota > Metazoa > Chordata > Lepidosauria > Squamata > Viperidae > Vipera > Vipera ursinii. The sequence goes on along the minus strand of NC_139519.1, from coordinate 221,024 downwards.
CATACTATAAGCAGTTTTTCCTAACAAATGCAAGATATAACATGGGCTATCTCCGCAAGGAAACATGAGATCTGCAAAAGTTATGGTTTTTTGTTCTTCGGGGAGGATGGGGAACATGAATATGTGTTTGTTTTTCGAATTTGACCTCTATCTGAAATGAGCACTTTTCATGCTCTAAGCAGTTTTTCCTAACAAATGCAAGATATAACATTGGCTATCTCCGCAAGGAAACATCAGATCTGCACAACTCATGGTTTTTTGGTCTTCGGGAAGGATGGGGAACATGAATATGTGATTGTTTTTCGAATTTGAGCTATTTCTGCAATGGGCACTTTTCATGCTATAAGCAGTTTTTCCTAACAAATGCAAGATATAACATTGGCTATCTCCGCAAGGAAACATCAGATCTGCACAACTCATGGTTTTTTGGTCTTCGGGGATTATGGGGAACATGAATATGTGTTTGTTTTTCGAATTTGAGATCTTTCTGCAATGGGCACTTTTCATACTATAAGCAGTTTTTCCTAACAAATGCAAGCTATTACATTGGAAATCTCCGCAAGGAAACATCAGATCTGCTCAACTCATGGTTTTTTGGTCTTCGGGGAGGAGGGGGAACATGAATATGTGTTTGTTTTTCGAATTTGAGCTCTTTCTGCAATGGGCACTTTTCATACTATAAGCAGTTTTTCCTAACAAATGCAAGATTTAACATTGGCTATCTCCGCAAGGAAACATCAGATCTGCTCAACCCATGGTTTTTTGGTCTTCGGGGAGGATGGGGAACATGAATATGTTTTTGTTTTTCGAATTTGAGCTCTATCTGCAATGGGCACTTTTCATACTATAAGCAGTTTTTCCTAACAAATGCAAGATATAACATGGGCTATCTCCGCAAGGAAACATGAGATCTGCAAACGTTATGGTTTTTTGGTCTTCGGGGAGGATGGGGAACATGAATATGTTTTTGTTTTTCGAATTTGAGCTCTATCTGAAATGAGCACTTTTCATGCTATAAGCAGTTTTTCCTAACAAATGCAAGATATAACATGGGCTATCTCCGCAAGGAAACATGAGATCTGCAAACGTTATGGTTTTTTGGTCTTCGGGGAGGATGGGGAACATGAATATGTTTTTGTTTTTCGAATTTGAGCTCTATCTGAAATGAGCACTTTTCATGCTCTAAGCAGTTTTTCCTAACAAATGCAGGATATAACATTGGCTATCTCCGCAAGGAAACATCAGATCTGCACAACTCATGGTTTTTTGGTCTTCGGGGAGGATGGGGAACATGAATATGTGATTGTTTTTCGAATTTGAGCTCTTTCTGCAATGGGCACTTTTCATACTATAAGCAGTTTTTCCTAACAAATGCAAGATATAACATGGGCTATCTCCGCAAGGAAACATGAGATCTGCAAAAGTTATGGTTTTTTGGTCTTCGGGGAGGATGGGGAACATGAATATGTTTTTGTTTTTCGAATTTGAGCTCTTTCTGCAATGGGCACTTTTCATGCTATAAGCAGTTTTTCCTAACAAATGCAAGATATAACGTGGGCTATCTCCGCAAGGAAACATGAGATCTGCAAAAGTTATGGTTTTTTGGTCTTCGGGGAGGAAGGGGAACATGAATATGTGTTTGTTTTTCGAATTTGACCTCTATCTGAAATGAGCACTTTTAATGCTCTAAGCAGTTTTTCCTAACAAATGCAAGATATAACATTGGCTATCGCCGCAAGGAAACATCAGATCTGCACAACTCATGGTTTTTTGGTCTTCGGGGAGGAGGGGGAACATGAATATGTGTTTCTTTTTCGAATTTGAGCTCTTTCTGCAATGGGCACTTTTCATACTATAAGCAGTTTTTCCTAACAAATGCAAGATATAACATGGGCTATCTCCGCAAGGAAACATGAGATCTGCAAACGTTATGGTTTTTTGGTCTTCGGGGAGGATGGGGAACATGAATATGTTTTTGTTTTTCGAATTTGAGCTCTATCTGAAATGAGCACTTTTCATGCTCTAAGCAGTTTTTCCTAACAAATGCAAGATATAACATTGGGTATCTCCGCAAGGATACATCAGATCTGCACAACTCATGGTTTTTTGGTCTTTGGGGAGGAGGGGGAACATGAAAATGTGTTTGTTTTTCGAATTTGACCTCTATCTGTAATGGGCACTTTTCATGCTTATAAGCAGTTTTTCCTAACAAATGCAAGATATAACATGGGCTATCTCCGCAAGGAAACATGAGATCTGCAAAAGTTATGGTTTTTTGGTCTTCGGGGAGGATGGGGAACATGAATATGTGTTTGTTTTTCGAATTTGACCTCTATCTGAAATTAGCACTTTTCATGCTCTAAGCAGTTTTTCCTAACAAATGCAAGATATAACATTGGCTATCTCCGCAAGGAAACATCAGATCTGCACAACTCATGGTTTTTTGGTCTTCGGGGAGGATGGGGAACATGAATATGTGATTGTTTTTCGAGTTTGAGCTCTTTCTGCAATGGGCACTTTTCATGCTATAAGCAGTTTTTCCTAACAAATGCAAGATATAACATTGGCTATCTCCGCAAGGAAACATCAGATCTGCACAACTCATGGTTTTTTGGTCTTCGGGGAGGATGGGGAACATGAAAATGTGTTTGTTTTTCGAATTTGACCTCTATCTGAAATGGGCACTTTTCATGCTATAAGCAGTTTTTCCTAACAAATGCAAGATATAACATGGGATATCTCTGCAAGGAAACATGAGATCTGCAAAAGTTATGGTTTTTTGGTCTTCGGGGAGGATGGGGAACATGAATATGTGTTTGTTTTTCGAATTTGACCTCTATCTGAAATTAGCACTTTTCATGCTCTAAGCAGTTTTTCCTAACAAATGCAAGATATAACATTTGCTATCTCCGCAAGGAAACATCAGATCTGCACAACTCATGGTTTTTTGGTCTTCGGGGAGGAGGGGGAACATGAATATGTGTTTGTTTTTCGAATTTGAGATCTTTCTGCAATGGGCACTTTTCATACTATAAGCAGTTTTTCCTAACAAATGCAAGATATAACATTGGCAATCTCCGCAAGGAAACATCAGATCTGCTCAACTCATGGTTTTTTGGTCTTCGGGGAGGAGGGGGAACATGAATATGTGTTTGTTTTTCGAATTTGAGCTTTTTCTGCAATGGGCACTTTTCATACTATAAGCAGTTTTTCCTAACAAATGCAAGATATAACATGGGCTATCTCCGCAAGGAAACATCAGATCTGCAAACGTTATGGTTTTTTGGTCTTCGGGGAGGATGGGGAACATGAATATGTTTTTGTTTTTCGAATTTGAGCTCTTTCTGCAATGGGCACTTTTCATGCTATAAGCACTTTTTCCTACCAAATGCAAGATATAACATGGGATATCTCCGCAAGGAAACATGAGATCTGCAAAAGTTATGGTTTTTTGGTCTTCGGGGAGGATGGGGAACATGAATATGTGTTTGTTTTTCGAATTTGACGTCTATCTGAAATTAGCACTTTTCATGCTCTAAGCAGTTTTTCCTAACAAATGCAAGATATAACATTGGCTATCTCCGCAAGGAAACATCAGATCTGCACAACTCATGGTTTTTTGGTCTTCGGGGAGGCTGGGGAACATGAAAATGAGTTTGTTTTACGAATTTGACCTCTATCTGAAATGGGCACTTTTCATGCTATAAGCAGTTTTTCCTAACAAATGCAAGATATAACGTGGGCTATCTCCGCAAGGAAACATGAGATCTGCAAAAGTTATGGTTTTTTGGTCTTCGGGGAGGAAGGGGAACATGAATATGTGTTTGTTTTTCGAATTTGACCTCTATCTGAAATGAGCACTTTTAATGCTCTAAGCAGTTTTTCCTAACAAATGCAAGATATAACATTGGCTATCGCCGCAAGGAAACATCAGATCTGCACAACTCATGGTTTTTTGGTCTTCGGGGAGGAGGGGGAACATGAATATGTGTTTCTTTTTCGAATTTGAGCTCTTTCTGCAATGGGCACTTTTCATACTATAAGCAGTTTTTCCTAACAAATGCAAGATATAACATGGGCTATCTCCGCAAGGAAACATGAGATCTGCAAACGTTATGGTTTTTTGGTCTTCGGGGAGGATGGGGAACATGAATATGTTTTTGTTTTTCGAATTTGAGCTCTATCTGAAATGAGCACTTTTCATGCTCTAAGCAGTTTTTCCTAACAAATGCAAGATATAACATTGGGTATCTCCGCAAGGATACATCAGATCTGCACAACTCATGGTTTTTTGGTCTTTGGGGAGGAGGGGGAACATGAAAATGTGTTTGTTTTTCGAATTTGACCTCTATCTGTAATGGGCACTTTTCATGCTTATAAGCAGTTTTTCCTAACAAATGCAAGATATAACATGGGATATCTCCGCAAGGAAACATGAGATCTGCAAAAGTTATGGTTTTTTGGTCTTCGGGGAGGATGGGGAACATGAATATGTGTTTGTTTTTTGAATTTGAGATCTTTCTGCAATGGGCACTTTTCATACTATAAGCAGTTTTTCCTAACAAATGCAAGATATAACATTGGTAATCTCCGCAAGGAAACATCAGATCTGCTCAACTCATGGTTTTTTGGTCTTCGGGGAGGAGGGGGAACATGAATATGTGTTTCTTTTTCGAATTTGAGCTCTTTCTGCAATGGGCAATCTCCGCAAGGAAACATGAGATCTGCAAACGTTATGGTTTTTTGGTCTTCGGGGAGGATGGGGAACATGAATATGTTTTTGTTTTTCGAATTTGAGCTCTTTCTGCAATGGGCACTTTTCATGCTATAAGCAATTTTTCCTAATAAATGCAAGATACAGCATTGGCTATCTCCGCAAGGAAACATGAGATCTGCAAAAGTTATGGTTTTTTGGTCTTCGGGGAGGATGGGGAACATGAATATGTGTTTGTTTTTCGAATTTGACCTCTATCTGAAATTTGTACTTTTCATGCTCTAAGCAGTTTTTCCTAACAAATGCAAGATATAACATTTGCTATCTCCGCAAGGAAACATCAGATCTGCACAACTCATGGTTTTTTGGTCTTCGGGGAGGAGGGGGAATATGAATATGTGTTTGTTTTTCGAATCTGAGATCTTTCTGCAATGGACACTTTTCATACTATAAGCAGTTTTTCCTAACAAATGCAAGATATAACATTGGCAATCTCCGCAAGGAAACATCAGATCTGCTCAACTCATGGTTTTTTGGTCTTCGGGGAGGAGGGGGAACATGAATATGTGTTTGTTTTTCGAATTTGAGCTCTTTCTGCAATGGGCACTTTTCATACTATAAGCAGTTTTTCCTAACAAATGCAAGATATAACATGGGCTATCTCCGCAAGGAAACATGAGATCTGCAAAAGTTATGGTTTTTTGGTCTTCGGGGAGGATGGGGAACATGAATATGTTTTTGTTTTTCGAATTTGAGCTCTTTCTGCAATGGGCACTTTTCATGCTATAAGCACTTTTTCCTAACAAATGCAAGATATAACATGGGATATCTCCGCAAGGAAACATGAGATCTGCAAAAGTTATGGTTTTTTGGTCTTCGGGGAGGATGGGGAACATGAATATGTGTTTGTTTTTCGAATTTGACGTCTATCTGAAATTAGCACTTTTCATGCTCTAAGCAGTTTTTCCTAACAAATGCAAGATATAACATTGGCTATCTCCGCAAGGAAACATCAGATCTGCACAACTCATGGTTTTTTGGTCTTCGGGGAGGAGGGGGAACATGAATATGTGTTTGTTTTTCGAATTTGAGATCTTTCTGCAATGGGTACTTTTCATACTATAAGCAGTTTTTCCTAACAAATGCAAGATATAACATTGGCAATCTCCGCAAGGAAACATCAGATATGCTCAACTCATGGTTTTTTGGTCTTCGGGGAGGAGGGGGAACATGAATATGTGTTTGTTTTTCGAATTTGAGCTCTTTCTGCAATGGGCACTTTTCATACTATAAGCAGTTTTTCCTAACAAATGCAAGATATAACATGGGCTATCTCCGCAAGGAAACATGAGATCTGCAAACGTTATGGTTTTTTGGTCTTCGGGGAGGATGGGGAACATGAATATGTTTTTGTTTTTCGAATTTGAGCTCTTTCTGCAATGGGCAATTTTCATGCTATAAGCACTTTTTCCTAACAAATGCAAGATATAGCATTGGCTATCTCCGCAAGGAAACATCAGATCTGCACAACTCATGGTTTTTTGGTCTTCGGGGAGGCTGGGGAACATGAAAATGAGTTTGTTTTACGAATTTGACCTCTATCTGAAATGGGCACTTTTCATGCTATAAGCAGTTTTTCCTAACAAATGCAAGATATAACATTGGCAATCTCCGCAAGGAAACATCAGATATGCTCAACTCATGGTTTTTTGGTCTTCGGGGAGGAGGGGGAACATGAATATGTGTTTGTTTTTCGAATTTGAGCTCTTTCTGCAATGGGCACTTTTCATACTATAAGCAGTTTTTCCTAACAAATGCAAGATATAACATGGGCTATCTCCGCAAGGAAACATGAGATCTGCAAACGTTATGGTTTTTTGGTCTTCGGGGAGGATGGGGAACATGAATATGTTTTTGTTTTTCGAATTTGAGCTCTATCTGAAATGAGCACTTTTCATGCTCTAAGCAGTTTTTCCTAACAAATGCAAGATATAACATTGGCTATCTCCGCAAGGAAACATCAGATCTGCACAACTCATGGTCTTCGGGGAGGAGGGGGAACATGAATATGTGTTTGTTTTTCGAATTTGACCTCTATCTGAAATGAGCACTTTTCATGCTCTAAGCAGTTTTTCCTAACAAATGCAAGATATAACATTGGCTATCTCCGCAAGGAAACATCAGATCTGCACAACTCATGGTTTTTTGGTCTTCGGGGAGGAGGGGGAACATGAATATGTGTTTGTTTTTCGAATTTGAGCTCTTTCTGCAATGGGCACTTTTCATACTATAAGCAGTTTTTCCTAACAAATGCAAGATATAACATGGGCTATCTACGCAAGGAAACATGAGATCTGCAAACGTTATGGTTTTTTGGTCTTCGGGGAGGATGGGGAACATGAATATGTTTTTGTTTTTCGAATTTGAGCTCTATCTGAAATGAGCACTTTTCATGCTCTAAGCAGTTTTTCCTAACAAATGCAAGATATAACATTGGGTATCTCCGCAAGGATACATCAGATCTGCACAACTCATGGTTTTTTGGTCTTCGGGGAGGAGGGGGAACATGAAAATGTGTTTGTTTTTCGAATTTGACCTCTATCTGAAATTAGCACTTTTCATGCTTATAAGCAGTTTTTCCTAACAAATGCAAGATATAACATGGGCTATCTCCGCAAGGAAACATGAGATCTGCAAACGTTATGGTTTTTTGGTCTTCGGGGAGGAGGGGGAACATGAATATGTGTTTGTTTTTCGAATTTGAGATCTTTCTGCAATGGGCACTTTTCATACTATAAGCAGTTTTTCCTAACAAATGCAAGATATAGCATTGGCTATCTCCGCAAGGAAACATCAGATCTGCACAACTCATGGTTTTTTGGTCTTCGGGGAGGCTGGGGAACATGAAAATGTGTTTGTTTTTCGAATTTGACCTCTATCTGAAATGGGCACTTTTCATGCTATAAGCAGTTTTTCCTAACAAATGCAAGATTTAACATGGGCTATCTCCGCAAGGAAACATGAGATCTGCAAAAGTTATGGTTTTTTGTTCTTCTGGGAGGATGGGGAACATGAATATGTGTTTGTTTTTCGAATTTGACCTCTATCTGAAATGAGCACTTTTCATGCTCTAAGCAGTTTTTCCTAACAAATGCAAGATATAACATTGGCTATCTCCGCAAGGAAACATCAGATCTGCACAACTCATGGTTTTTTGGTCTTCAGGGAGGATGGGGAACATGAATATGTGATTGTTTTTCGAGTTTGAGCTCTTTCTGCAATGGGCACTTTTCATGCTATAAGCAGTTTTTCCTAACAAATGCAAGATATAACATTGGCTATCTCCGCAAGGAAACATCAGATCTGCACAACTCATGGTTTTTTGGTCTTCGGGGAGGATGGGGAACATGAAAATGTGTTTGTTTTTCGCATTTGACCTCTATCTGAAATGGGCACTTTTCATGCTATAAGCAGTTTTTCCTAACAAATGCAAGATATAACATGGGATATCTCTGCAAGGAAACATGAGATCTGCAAAAGTTATGGTTTTTTGGTCTTCGGGGAGGATGGGGAACATGAATATGTGTTTGTTTTTCGAATTTGACGTCTATCTGAAATTAGCACTTTTCATGCTCTAAGCAGTTTTTCCTAACAAATGCAAGATATAACATTGGCTATCTCCGCAAGGAAACATCAGATCTGCACAACTCATGGTTTTTTGGTCTTCGGGGAGGAGGGGGAACATGAATATGTGTTTGTTTTTCGAATTTGAGATCTTTCTGCAATGGGCACTTTTCATACTATAAGCAGTTTTTCCTAACAAATGCAAGATATAACATTGGCAATCTCCGCAAGGAAACATCAGATATGCTCAACTCATGGTTTTTTGGTCTTCGGGGAGGAGGGGGAACATGAATATGTGTTTGTTTTTCGAATTTGAGCTCTTTCTGCAATGGGCACTTTTCATACTATAAGCAGTTTTTCCTAACAAATGCAAGATATAACATGGGCTATCTCCGCAAGGAAACATCAGATCTGCAAACGTTATGGTTTTTTGGTCTTCGGGGAGGATGGGGAACATGAATATGTTTTTGTTTTTCGAATTTGAGCTCTTTCTGCAATGGGCAATTTTCATGCTATAAGCACTTTTTCCTAACAAATGCAAGATATAGCATTGGCTATCTCCGCAAGGAAACATCAGATCTGCACAACTCATGGTTTTTTGGTCTTCGGGGAGGCTGGGGAACATGAAAATGAGTTTGTTTTACGAATTTGATCTTTATCTGAAATGGGCACTTTTCATGCTATAAGCAGTTTTTCCTAACAAATGCAAGATATAACGTGGGCTATCTCCGCAAGGAAACATGAGATCTGCAAAAGTTATGGTTTTTTGGTCTTCGGGGAGGAAGGGGAACATGAATATGTGTTTGTTTTTCGAATTTGACCTCTATCTGAAATGAGCACTTTTCATGCTCTAAGCAGTTTTTCCTAACAAATGCAAGATATAACATTGGCTATCTCCGCAAGGAAACATCAGATCTGCACAACTCATGGTTTTTTGGTCTTCGGGGAGGAGGGGGAACATGAATATGTGTTTGTTTTTCGAATTTGAGCTCTTTCTGCAATGGGCACTTTTCATACTATAAGCAGTTTTTCCTAACAAATGCAAGATATAACATGGGCTATCTACGCAAGGAAACATGAGATCTGCAAACGTTATGGTTTTTTGGTCTTCGGGGAGGATGGGGAACATGAATATGTTTTTGTTTTTCGAATTTGAGCTCTATCTGAAATGAGCACTTTTCATGCTCTAAGCAGTTTTTCCTAACAAATGCAAGATATAACATTGGGTATCTCCGCAAGGATACATCAGATCTGCACAACTCATGGTTTTTTGGTCTTCGGGGAGGAGGGGGAACATGAAAATGTGTTTGTTTTTCGAATTTGACCTCTATCTGAAATGGGCACTTTTCATGCTTATAAGCAGTTTTTCCTAACAAATGCAAGATATAACATGGGATATCTCTGCAAGGAAACATGAGATCTGCAAAAGTTATGGTTTTTTGGTCTTTGGGGAGGATGGGGAACATGAATATGTGTTTGTTTTTCGAATTTGACTTCTATCTGAAATTAGCACTTTTCATGCTCTAAGCAGTTTTTCCTAACAAATGCAAGATATAACATTGGCTATCTCCGCAAGGAAACATCAGATCTGCACAACTCATGGTCTTCGGGGAGGAGGGGGAACATGAATATGTGTTTGTTTTTCGAATTTGAGATCTTTCTGCAATGGGCACTTTTCATACTATAAGCAGTTTTTCCTAACAAATGCAAGATTTAACATGGGCTATCTCCGCAAGGAAACATGAGATCTGCAAACGTTATGGTTTTTTGGTCTTCGGGGAGGATGGGGAACATGAATATGTTTTTGTTTTTCGAATTTGAGCTCTATCTGAAATGAGCACTTTTCATGCTCTAAGCAGTTTTTCCTAACAAATGCAAGATATAACATTGGGTATCTCCGCAAGGATACATCAGATCTGCACAACTCATGGTTTTTTGGTCTTCGGGGAGGAGGGGGAACATGAAAATGTGTTTGTTTTTCGAATTTGACCTCTATCTGAAATGGGCACTTTTCATGCTTATAAGCAGTTTTTCCTAACAAATGCAAGATATAACATGGGATATCTCCGCAAGGAAACATGAGATCTGCAAAAGTTATGGTTTTTTGGTCTTTGGGGAGGATGGGGAACATGAATATGTGTTTGTTTTTCGAATTTGACCTCTATCTGAAATGAGCACTTTTCATGCTCTAAGCAGTTTTTCCTAACAAATGCAAGATATAACATTGGCTATCTCCGCAAGGAAACATCAGATCTGCACAACTCATGGTCTTCGGGGAGGAGGGGGAACATGAATATGTGTTTGTTTTTCGAATTTGAGATCTTTCTGCAATGGGCACTTTTCATACTATAAGCAGTTTTTCCTAACAAATGCAAGATTTAACATGGGCTATCTCCGCAAGGAAACATGAGATCTGCAAAAGTTATGTTTTTTTGTTCTTCGGGGAGGATGGGGAACATGAATATGTGTTTGTTTTTCGAATTTGACCTCTATCTGAAATGAGCACTTTTCATGCTCTAAGCAGTTTTTCCTAACAAATGCAAGATATAACATTGGCTATCTCCGCAAGGAAACATCAGATCTGCACAACTCATGGTTTTTTGGTCTTCGGGGAGGATGGGGAACATGAATATGTGATTGTTTTTCGAATTTGAGCTCTTTCTGCAATGGGCACTTTTCATACTATAAGCAGTTTTTCCTAACAAATGCAAGATATAACATGGGCTATCTCCGCAAGGAAACATGAGATCTGCAAACGTTATGGTTTTTTGGTCTTCGGGGAGGATGGGGAACATGAATATGTTTTTGTTTTTCGAATTTGAGCTCTATCTGAAATGAGCACTTTTCATGCTCTAAGCAGTTTTTCCTAACAAATGCAAGATATAACATTGGGTATCTCCGCAAGGATACATCAGATCTGCACAACTCATGGTTTTTTGGTCTTCGGGGAGGAGGGGGAACATGAAAATGTGTTTGTTTTTCGAATTTGACCTCTATCTGAAATGGGCACTTTTCATGCTTATAAGCAGTTTTTCCTAACAAATGCAAGATATAACATGGGATATCTCCGCAAGGAAACATGAGATCTGCAAAAGTTATGGTTTTTTGGTCTTTGGGGAGGATGGGGAACATGAATATGTGTTTGTTTTTCGAATTTGACCTCTATCTGAAATTAGCACTTTTCATGCTCTAAGCAGTTTTTCCTAACAAATGCAAGATATAACATTGGCTATCTCCGCAAGGAAACATCAGATCTGCACAACTCATGGTCTTCGGGGAGGAGGGGGAACATGAATATGTGTTTGTTTTTCGAATTTGAGATCTTTCTGCAATGGGCACTTTTCATACTATAAGCAGTTTTTCCTAACAAATGCAAGATATAACATTGGTAATCTCCGCAAGGAAACATCAGATCTGCTCAACTCATGGTTTTTTGGTCTTCGGGGAGGAGGGGGAACATGAATATGTGTTTGTTTTTCGAATTTGAGCTCTTTCTGCAATGGGCACTTTTCATACTATAAGCAGTTTTTCCTAACAAATGCAAGATATAACATGGGCTATCTCCGCAAGGAAACATGAGATCTGCAAACGTTATGGTTTTTTGGTCTTCGGGGAGGATGGGGAACATGAATATGTTTTTGTTTTTCGAATTTGAGCTCTTTCTGCAATGGGCACTTTTCATGCTATAAGCAATTTTTCCTAACAAATGCAAGATATAACATTGGCTATCTCCGCAAGGAAACATCAGATCTGCACAACTCATGGTTTTTTGGTCTTCGGGGAGGAGGGGGAACATGAATATGTGATTGTTTTTCGAGTTTGAGCTCTTTCTGCAATGGGCACTTTTCATGCTATAAGCAGTTTTTCCTAACAAATGCAAGATATAACATTGGCTATCTCCGCAAGGAAACATCAGATCTGCACAACTCATGGTTTTTTGGTCTTCGGGGAGGATGGGGAACATGAATATGTGATTGTTTTTCGAGTTTGAGCTCTTTCTGCAATGGGCACTTTTCATGCTATAAGCAGTTTTTCCTAACAAATGCAAGATATAACATTGGCTATCTCCGCAAGGAAACATCAGATCTGCACAACTCATGGTTTTTTGGTCTTCGGGTAGGAGGGGGAACATGAATATGTGTTTGTTTTTCGAATTTGAGATCTTTCTGCAATGGGCACTTTTCATACTATAAGCAGTTTTTCCTAACAAATGCAAGATATAACATTGGCAATCTCCGCAAGGAAACATCAGATCTGCTCAACTCATGGTTTTTTGGTCTTCGGGGAGGAGGGGGAACATGAATATGTGTTTGTTTTTCGAATTTGAGCTCTTTCTGCAATGGGCACTTTTCATACTATAAGCAGTTTTTCCTAACAAATGCAAGATATAACATGGGCTATCTCCTCAAGGAAACATCAGATCTGCAAACGTTATGGTTTTTTGGTCTTCGGGGAGGATGGGGAACATGAATATGTTTTTGTTTTTCGAATTTGAGCTCTTTCTGCAATGGGCACTTTTCATGCTATAAGCACTTTTTCCTAACAAATGCAAGATATAACATGGGATATCTCCGCAAGGAAACATGAGATCTGCAAAAGTTATGGTTTTTTGGTCTTCGGGGAGGATGGGGAACATGAATATGTGTTTGTTTTTCGAATTTGACGTCTATCTGAAATTAGCACTTTTCATGCTCTAAGCAGTTTTTCCTAACAAATGCAAGATATAACATTGGCTATCTCCGCAAGGAAACATCAGATCTGCACAACTCATGGTTTTTTGGTCTTCTGGGAGGAGGGGGAACATGAATATGTGTTTGTTTTTCGAATTTGAGATCTTTCTGCAATGGGCACTTTTCATACTATAAGCAGTTTTTCCTAACAAATGCAAGATATAACATTGGCAATCTCCGCAAGGAAACATCAGATATGCTCAACTCATGGTTTTTTGGTCTTCGGGGAGGAGGGGGAACATGAATATGTGTTTGTTTTTCGAATTTGAGCTCTTTCTGCAATGGGCACTTTTCATACTATAAGCAGTTTTTCCTAACAAATGCAAGATATAACATGGGCTATCTCCGCAAGGAAACATGAGATCTGCAAACGTTATGGTTTTTTGGTCTTCGGGGAGGATGGGGAACATGAATATGTTTTTGTTTTTCGAATTTGAGCTCTTTCTGCAATGGGCAATTTTCATGCTATAAGCACTTTTTCCTAACAAATGCAAGATATAGCATTGGCTATCTCCGCAAGGAAACATCAGATCTGCACAACTCATGGTTTTTTGGTCTTCGGGGAGGCTGGGGAACATGAAAATGAGTTTGTTTTACGAATTTGACCTCTATCTGAAATGGGCACTTTTCATGCTATAAAGCAGTTTTTCCTAACAAATGCAAGATATAACGTGGGCTATCTCCGCAAGGAAACATGAGATCTGCAAAAGTTATGGTTTTTTGGTCTTTGGGGAGGATGGGGAACATGAATATGTGTTTGTTTTTCGAATTTGACCTCTATCTGAAATTAGCACTTTTCATGCTCTAAGCAGTTTTTCCTAACAAATGCAAGATATAACATTGGCTATCTCCGCAAGGAAACATCAGATCTGCACAACTCATGGTCTTCGGGGAGGAGGGGGAACATGAATATGTGTTTGTTTTTCGAATTTGAGATCTTTCTGCAATGGGCACTTTTCATACTATAAGCAGTTTTTCCTAACAAATGCAAGATTTAACATGGGCTATCTCCGCAAGGAAACATGAGATCTGCAAACGTTATGGTTTTTTGGTCTTCGGGGAGGATGGGGAACAGGAATATGTTTTTGTTTTTCGAATTTGAGCTCTATCTGAAATGAGCACTTTTCATGCTCTAAGCAGTTTTTCCTAACAAATGCAAGATATAACATTGGGTATCTCCGCAAGGATACATCAGATCTGCACAACTCATGGTTTTTTGGTCTTCGGGGAGGAGGGGGAACATGAAAATGTGTTTGTTTTTCGAATTTGACCTCTATCTGACATGGGCACTTTTCATGCTTATAAGCAGTTTTTCCTAACAAATGCAAGATATAACATGGGATATCTCCGCAAGGAAACATGAGATCTGCAAAAGTTATGGTTTTTTGGTCTTTGGGGAGGATGGGGAACATGAATATGTGTTTGTTTTTCGAATTTGACCTCTATCTGAAATTAGCACTTTTCATGCTCTAAGCAGTTTTTCCTAACAAATGCAAGATATAACATTGGCTATCTCCGCAAGGAAACATCAGATCTGCACAACTCATGGTCTTCGGGGAGGAGGGGGAACATGAATATGTGTTTGTTTTTCGAATTTGAGATCTTTCTGCAATGGGCACTTTTCATACTATAAGCAGTTTTTCCTAACAAATGCAAGATTTAACATGGGCTATCTCCGCAAGTAAACATGAGATCTGCAAAAGTTATGTTTTTTTGTTCTTCGGGGAGGATGGGGAACATGAATATGTGTTTGTTTTTCGAATTTGACCTCTATCTGAAATGAGCACTTTTCATGCTCTAAGCAGTTTTTCCTAACAAATGCAAGATATAACATTGGCTATCTCCGCAAGGAAACATCAGATCTGCACAACTCATGGTTTTTTGGTCTTCGGGGAGGATGGGGAACATGAATATGTGATTGTTTTTCGAATTTGAGCTCTTTCTGCAATGGGCACTTTTCATACTATAAGCAGTTTTTCCTAACAAATGCAAGATATAACATGGGCTATCTCCGCAAGGAAACATGAGATCTGCAAACGTTATGGTTTTTTGGTCTTCGGGGAGGATGGGGAACATGAATATGTTTTTGTTTTTCGAATTTGAGCTCTTTCTTCAATGGGCACTTTTCATGCTATAAGCAGTTTTTCCTAACAAATGCAAGATATAACATTGGCTATCTCCGCAAGGAAACATCAGATCTGCACAACTCATGGTTTTTTGGTCTTCGGGGAGGAGGGGGAACATGAAAATGTGTTTGTTTTTCGAATTTGACCTCTATCTGAAATGGGCACTTTTCATGCAATAAGCAGTTTTTCCTAACAAATGCAAGATATAACATTGGCTATCTCCGCAAGGAAACATCAGATCTGCACAACTCATGGTTTTTTGGTCTTCGGGGAGGATGGGGAACATGAATATGTGTTTATTTTCGAATTTGAGATCTTTCTGCAATGGGCACTTTTCATACTATAAGCAGTTTTTCCTAACAAATGCAAGCTATTACATTGGCAATCTCCGCAAGGAAACATCAGATCTGCTCAACTCATGGTTTTTTGTCTTCGGGGAGGAGGGGGAACATGAATATGTGTTTGTTTTTCGAATTTGAGCTCTTTCTGCAATGGGCACTTTTCATACTATAAGCAGTTTTTCCTAACAAATGCATGATATAACATGGGCTATCTACGCAAGGAAACATGAGATCTGCAAACGTTATGGTTTTTTGGTCTTCGGGGAGGATGGGGAACATGAATATGTTTTTGTTTTTCGAATTTGAGCTCTATCTGAAATGAGCACTTTTCATGCTCTAAGCAGTTTTTCCTAAGAAATGCAAGATATAACATTGGCTTTCTCCGCAAGGAAACATCAGATCTGCACAACTCATGGTTTTTTGGTCTTCGGGGAGGATGGGGAACATGAATATGTGATTGTTTTTCGAATTTGAGATCTTTCTGCAATGGGCACTTTTCATACTATAAGCAGTTTTTCCTAACAAATGCAAGATATAACATGGGCTATCTCCGCAAGGAAACATGAGATCTGCAAAAGTTATGGTTTTTTGTTCTTCGGGGAGGATGGGGAACATGAATATGTGTTTGTTTTTCGAATTTGACCTCTATCTGAAATGAGCACTTTTCATGCTCTAAGCAGTTTTTCCTAACAAATGCAAGATATAACATTGGCTATCTCCGCAAGGAAACATCAGATCTGCACAACTCATGGTTTTTTGGTCTTCGGGAAGGATGGGGAACATGAATATGTGATTGTTTTTCGAATTTGAGCTATTTCTGCAATGGGCACTTTTCATGCTATAAGCAGTTTTTCCTAACAAATGCAAGATATAACATTGGCTATCTCCGCAAGGAAACATCAGATCTGCACAACTCATGGTTTTTTGGTCTTCGGGGATTATGGGGAACATGAATATGTGTTTGTTTTTCGAATTTGAGATCTTTCTGCAATGGGCACTTTTCATACTATAAGCAGTTTTTCCTAACAAATGCAAGCTATTACATTGGAAATCTCCGCAAGGAAACATCAGATCTGCTCAACTCATGGTTTTTTGGTCTTCGGGGAGGAGGGGGAACATGAATATGTGTTTGTTTTTCGAATTTGAGCTCTTTCTGCAATGGGCACTTTTCATACTATAAGCAGTTTTTCCTAACAAATGCAAGATTTAACATTGGCTATCTCCGCAAGGAAACATCAGATCTGCTCAACCCATGGTTTTTTGGTCTTCGGGGAGGATGGGGAACATGAATATGTGTTTCTTTTTCGAATTTGAGCTCTTTCTGCAATGGGCACTTTTCATACTATAAGCAGTTTTTCCTAACAAATGCAAGATATAACATGGGCTATCTCCGCAAGGAAACATGAGATCTGCAAACGTTATTGTTTTTTGGTCTTCGGGGAGGATGGGGAACATGAATATGTTTTTGTTTTTCGAATTTGAGCTCTATCTGCAATGGGCACTTTTCATACTATAAGCAGTTTTTCCTAACAAATGCAAGATATAACATGGGCTATCTCCGCAAGGAAACATGAGATCTGCAAACGTTATGGTTTTTTGGTCTTCGGGGAGGATGGGGAACATGAATATGTTTTTGTTTTTCGAATTTGAGCTCTATCTGAAATGAGCACTTTTCATGCTCTAAGCAGTTTTTCCTAACAAATGCAGGATATAACATTGGCTATCTCCGCAAGGAAACATCAGATCTGCACAACTCATGGTTTTTTGGTCTTCGGGGAGGATGGGGAACATGAATATGTGATTGTTTTTCGAATTTGAGCTCTTTCTGCAATGGGCACTTTTCATACTATAAGCAGTTTTTCCTAAAAAATGCAAGATATAACATGGGCTATCTCCGCAAGGAAACATGAGATCTGCAAACGTTATGGTTTTTTGGTCTTCGGGGAGGATGGGGAACATGAATATGTTTTTGTTTTTCGAATTTGAGCTCTATCTGAAATGAGCACTTTTCATGCTATAAGCAGTTTTTCCTAACAAATGCAAGATATAACATGGGCTATCTCCGCAAGGAAACATGAGATCTGCAAACGTTATGGTTTTTTGGTCTTCGGGGAGGATGGGGAACATGAATATGTTTTTGTTTTTCGAATTTGAGCTCTTTCTTCAATGGGCACTTTTCATGCTATAAGCAGTTTTTCCTAACAAATGCAAGATATAACATTGGCTATCTCCGCAAGGAAACATCAGATCTGCACAACTCATGGTTTTTTGGTCTTCGGGGAGGAGGGGGAACATGAAAATGTGTTTGTTTTTCGAATTTGACCTCTATCTGAAATGGGCACTTTTCATGCAATAAGCAGTTTTTCCTAACAAATGCAAGATATAACATTGGCTATCTCCGCAAGGAAACATCAGATCTGCACAACTCATGGTTTTTTGGTCTTCGGGGATTATGGGGAACATGAATATGTGTTTGTTTTTCGAATTTGAGATCTTTCTGCAATGGGCACTTTTCATACTATAAGCAGTTTTTCCTAACAAATGCAAGCTATTACATTGGAAATCTCCGCAAGGAAACATCAGATCTGCTCAACTCATGGTTTTTTGGTCTTCGGGGAGGAGGGGGAACATGAATATGTGTTTGTTTTTCGAATTTGAGCTCTTTCTGCAATGGGCACTTTTCATACTATAAGCAGTTTTTCCTAACAAATGCATGATATAACATGGGCTATCTACGCAAGGAAACATGAGATCTGCAAACGTTATGGTTTTTTGGTCTTCGGGGAGGATGGGGAACATGAATATGTTTTTGTTTTTCGAATTTGAGCTCTATCTGAAATGAGCACTTTTCATGCTCTAAGCAGTTTTTCCTAACAAATGCAAGATATAACATTGGCTTTCTCCGCAAGGAAACATCAGATCTGCACAACTCATGGTTTTTTGGTCTTCGGGGAGGATGGGGAACATGAATATGTGATTGTTTTTCGAATTTGAGATCTTTCTGCAATGGGCACTTTTCATACTATAAGCAGTTTTTCCTAACAAATGCAAGATATAACATGGGCTATCTCCGCAAGGAAACATCAGATCTGCACAACTCATGGTTTTTTGGTCTTCGGGGAGGATGGGGAACATGAATATGTGATTGTTTTTCGAGTTTGAGCTCTTTCTGCAATGGGCACTTTTCATGCTATAAGCAGTTTTTCCTAACAAATGCAAGATATAACATTGGCTATCTCCGCAAGGAAACATCAGATCTGCACAACTCATGGTTTTTTGGTCTTCGGGTAGGAGGGGGAACATGAATATGTGTTTGTTTTTCGAATTTGAGATCTTTCTGCAATGGGCACTTTTCATACTATAAGCAGTTTTTCCTAACAAATGCAAGATATAACATTGGCAATCTCCGCAAGGAAACATCAGATCTGCTCAACTCATGGTTTTTTGGTCTTCGGGGAGGAGGGGGAACATGAATATGTGTTTGTTTTTCGAATTTGAGCTCTTTCTGCAATGGGCACTTTTCATACTATAAGCAGTTTTTCCTAACAAATGCAAGATATAACATGGGCTATCTCCTCAAGGAAACATCAGATCTGCAAACGTTATGGTTTTTTGGTCTTCGGGGAGGATGGGGAACATGAATATGTTTTTGTTTTTCGAATTTGAGCTCTTTCTGCAATGGGCACTTTTCATGCTATAAGCACTTTTTCCTAACAAATGCAAGATATAACATGGGATATCTCCGCAAGGAAACATGAGATCTGCAAAAGTTATGGTTTTTTGGTCTTCGGGGAGGATGGGGAACATGAATATGTGTTTGTTTTTCGAATTTGACGTCTATCTGAAATTAGCACTTTTCATGCTCTAAGCACTTTTTCCTAACAAATGCAAGATATAACATTGGCTATCTCCGCAAGGAAACATCAGATCTGCACAACTCATGGTTTTTTGGTCTTCGGGGAGGAGGGGGAACATGAATATGTGTTTGTTTTTCGAATTTGAGATCTTTCTGCAATGGGCACTTTTCATACTATAAGCAGTTTTTCCTAACAAATGCAAGATATAACATTGGCAATCTCCGCAAGGAAACATCAGATATGCTCAACTCATGGTTTTTTGGTCTTCGGGGAGGAGGGGGAACATGAATATGTGTTTGTTTTTCGAATTTGAGCTCTTTCTGCAATGGGCACTTTTCATACTATAAGCAGTTTTTCCTAACAAATGCAAGATATAACATGGGCTATCTCCGCAAGGAAACATGAGATCTGCAAACGTTATGGTTTTTTGGTCTTCGGGGAGGATGGGGAACATGAATATGTTTTTGTTTTTCGAATTTGAGCTCTTTCTGCAATGGGCAATTTTCATGCTATAAGCACTTTTTCCTAACAAATGCAAGATATAGCATTGGCTATCTCCGCAAGGAAACATCAGATCTGCACAACTCATGGTTTTTTGGTCTTCGGGGAGGCTGGGGAACATGAAAATGAGTTTGTTTTACGAATTTGACCTCTATCTGAAATGGGCACTTTTCATGCTATAAAGCAGTTTTTCCTAACAAATGCAAGATATAACGTGGGCTATCTCCGCAAGGAAACATGAGATCTGCAAAAGTTATGGTTTTTTGGTCTTTGGGGAGGATGGGGAACATGAATATGTGTTTGTTTTTCGAATTTGACCTCTATCTGAAATTAGCACTTTTCATGCTCTAAGCAGTTTTTCCTAACAAATGCAAGATATAACATTGGCTATCTCCGCAAGGAAACATCAGATCTGCACAACTCATGGTCTTCGGGGAGGAGGGGGAACATGAATATGTGTTTGTTTTTCGAATTTGAGATCTTTCTGCAATGGGCACTTTTCATACTATAAGCAGTTTTTCCTAACAAATGCAAGATTTAACATGGGCTATCTCCGCAAGTAAACATGAGATCTGCAAAAGTTATGTTTTTTTGTTCTTCGGGGAGGATGGGGAACATGAATATGTGTTTGTTTTTCGAATTTGACCTCTATCTGAAATGAGCACTTTTCATGCTCTAAGCAGTTTTTCCTAACAAATGCAAGATATAATATTGGCTATCTCCGCAAGGAAACATCAGATCTGCACAACTCATGGTTTTTTGGTCTTCGGGGAGGATGGGGAACATGAATATGTGATTGTTTTTCGAATTTGAGCTCTTTCTGCAATGGGCACTTTTCATACTATAAGCAGTTTTTCCTAACAAATGCAAGATATAACATGGGCTATCTCCGCAAGGAAACATGAGATCTGCAAACGTTATGGTTTTTTGGTCTTCGGGGAGGATGGGGAACATGAATATGTTTTTGTTTTTCGAATTTGAGCTCTTTCTTCAATGGGCACTTTTCATGCTATAAGCAGTTTTTCCTAACAAATGCAAGATATAACATTGGCTATCTCCGCAAGGAAACATCAGATCTGCACAACTCATGGTTTTTTGGTCTTCGGGGAGGAGGGGGAACATGAAAATGTGTTTGTTTTTCGAATTTGACCTCTATCTGAAATGGGCACTTTTCATGCAATAAGCAGTTTTTCCTAACAAATGCAAGATATAACATTGGCTATCTCCGCAAGGAAACATCAGATCTGCACAACTCATGGTTTTTTGGTCTTCGGGGAGGATGGGGAACATGAATATGTGTTTATTTTCGAATTTGAGATCTTTCTGCAATGGGCACTTTTCATACTATAAGCAGTTTTTCCTAACAAATGCAAGCTATTACATTGGCAATCTCCGCAAGGAAACATCAGATCTGCTCAACTCATGGTTTTTTGTCTTCGGGGAGGAGGGGGAACATGAATATGTGTTTGTTTTTCGAATTTGAGCTCTTTCTGCAATGGGCACTTTTCATACTATAAGCAGTTTTTCCTAACAAATGCATGATATAACATGGGCTATCTACGCAAGGAAACATGAGATCTGCAAACGTTATGGTTTTTTGGTCTTCGGGGAGGATGGGGAACATGAATATGTTTTTGTTTTTCGAATTTGAGCTCTATCTGAAATGAGCACTTTTCATGCTCTAAGCAGTTTTTCCTAACAAATGCAAGATATAACATTGGCTTTCTCCGCAAGGAAACATCAGATCTGCACAACTCATGGTTTTTTGGTCTTCGGGGAGGATGGGGAACATGAATATGTGATTGTTTTTCGAATTTGAGATCTTTCTGCAATGGGCACTTTTCATACTATAAGCAGTTTTTCCTAACAAATGCAAGATATAACATGGGCTATCTCCGCAAGGAAACATGAGATCTG
Source organism: Vipera ursinii (assembly GCF_947247035.1). Taxonomy (NCBI): domain Eukaryota; kingdom Metazoa; phylum Chordata; class Lepidosauria; order Squamata; family Viperidae; genus Vipera; species Vipera ursinii. The sequence continues at coordinate 199,214 of NC_139519.1, read as the reverse complement.
CAAAAGTTATGGTTTTTTGTTCTTCGGGGAGGATGGGGAACATGAATATGTGTTTGTTTTTCGAATTTGACCTCTATCTGAAATGAGCACTTTTCATGCTCTAAGCAGTTTTTCCTAACAAATGCAAGATATAACATTGGCTATCTCCGCAAGGAAACATCAGATCTGCACAACTCATGGTTTTTTGGTCTTCGGGAAGGATGGGGAACATGAATATGTGATTGTTTTTCGAATTTGAGCTATTTCTGCAATGGGCACTTTTCATGCTATAAGCAGTTTTTCCTAACAAATGCAAGATATAACATTGGCTATCTCCGCAAGGAAACATCAGATCTGCACAACTCATGGTTTTTTGGTCTTCGGGGATTATGGGGAACATGAATATGTGTTTGTTTTTCGAATTTGAGATCTTTCTGCAATGGGCACTTTTCATACTATAAGCAGTTTTTCCTAACAAATGCAAGCTATTACATTGGAAATCTCCGCAAGGAAACATCAGATCTGCTCAACTCATGGTTTTTTGGTCTTCGGGGAGGAGGGGGAACATGAATATGTGTTTGTTTTTCGAATTTGAGCTCTTTCTGCAATGGGCACTTTTCATACTATAAGCAGTTTTTCCTAACAAATGCAAGATTTAACATTGGCTATCTCCGCAAGGAAACATCAGATCTGCTCAACCCATGGTTTTTTGGTCTTCGGGGAGGATGGGGAACATGAATATGTGTTTCTTTTTCGAATTTGAGCTCTTTCTGCAATGGGCACTTTTCATACTATAAGCAGTTTTTCCTAACAAATGCAAGATATAACATGGGCTATCTCCGCAAGGAAACATGAGATCTGCAAACGTTATTGTTTTTTGGTCTTCGGGGAGGATGGGGAACATGAATATGTTTTTGTTTTTCGAATTTGAGCTCTATCTGCAATGGGCACTTTTCATACTATAAGCAGTTTTTCCTAACAAATGCAAGATATAACATGGGCTATCTCCGCAAGGAAACATGAGATCTGCAAACGTTATGGTTTTTTGGTCTTCGGGGAGGATGGGGAACATGAATATGTTTTTGTTTTTCGAATTTGAGCTCTATCTGAAATGAGCACTTTTCATGCTCTAAGCAGTTTTTCCTAACAAATGCAGGATATAACATTGGCTATCTCCGCAAGGAAACATCAGATCTGCACAACTCATGGTTTTTTGGTCTTCGGGGAGGATGGGGAACATGAATATGTGATTGTTTTTCGAATTTGAGCTCTTTCTGCAATGGGCACTTTTCATACTATAAGCAGTTTTTCCTAAAAAATGCAAGATATAACATGGGCTATCTCCGCAAGGAAACATGAGATCTGCAAACGTTATGGTTTTTTGGTCTTCGGGGAGGATGGGGAACATGAATATGTTTTTGTTTTTCGAATTTGAGCTCTATCTGAAATGAGCACTTTTCATGCTATAAGCAGTTTTTCCTAACAAATGCAAGATATAACATGGGCTATCTCCGCAAGGAAACATGAGATCTGCAAACGTTATGGTTTTTTGGTCTTCGGGGAGGATGGGGAACATGAATATGTTTTTGTTTTTCGAATTTGAGCTCTTTCTTCAATGGGCACTTTTCATGCTATAAGCAGTTTTTCCTAACAAATGCAAGATATAACATTGGCTATCTCCGCAAGGAAACATCAGATCTGCACAACTCATGGTTTTTTGGTCTTCGGGGAGGAGGGGGAACATGAAAATGTGTTTGTTTTTCGAATTTGACCTCTATCTGAAATGGGCACTTTTCATGCAATAAGCAGTTTTTCCTAACAAATGCAAGATATAACATTGGCTATCTCCGCAAGGAAACATCAGATCTGCACAACTCATGGTTTTTTGGTCTTCGGGGATTATGGGGAACATGAATATGTGTTTGTTTTTCGAATTTGAGATCTTTCTGCAATGGGCACTTTTCATACTATAAGCAGTTTTTCCTAACAAATGCAAGCTATTACATTGGAAATCTCCGCAAGGAAACATCAGATCTGCTCAACTCATGGTTTTTTGGTCTTCGGGGAGGAGGGGGAACATGAATATGTGTTTGTTTTTCGAATTTGAGCTCTTTCTGCAATGGGCACTTTTCATACTATAAGCAGTTTTTCCTAACAAATGCATGATATAACATGGGCTATCTACGCAAGGAAACATGAGATCTGCAAACGTTATGGTTTTTTGGTCTTCGGGGAGGATGGGGAACATGAATATGTTTTTGTTTTTCGAATTTGAGCTCTATCTGAAATGAGCACTTTTCATGCTCTAAGCAGTTTTTCCTAACAAATGCAAGATATAACATTGGCTTTCTCCGCAAGGAAACATCAGATCTGCACAACTCATGGTTTTTTGGTCTTCGGGGAGGATGGGGAACATGAATATGTGATTGTTTTTCGAATTTGAGATCTTTCTGCAATGGGCACTTTTCATACTATAAGCAGTTTTTCCTAACAAATGCAAGATATAACATGGGCTATCTCCGCAAGGAAACATGAGATCTGCAAAAGTTATGGTTTTTTGTTCTTCGGGGAGGATGGGGAACATGAATATGTGTTTGTTTTTCGAATTTGACCTCTATCTGAAATGAGCACTTTTCATGCTCTAAGCAGTTTTTCCTAACAAATGCAAGATATAACATTGGCTATCTCCGCAAGGAAACATCAGATCTGCACAACTCATGGTTTTTTGGTCTTCGGGAAGGATGGGGAACATGAATATGTGATTGTTTTTCGAATTTGAGCTATTTCTGCAATGGGCACTTTTCATGCTATAAGCAGTTTTTCCTAACAAATGCAAGATATAACATTGGCTATCTCCGCAAGGAAACATCAGATCTGCACAACTCATGGTTTTTTGGTCTTCGGGGATTATGGGGAACATGAATATGTGTTTGTTTTTCGAATTTGAGATCTTTCTGCAATGGGCACTTTTCATACTATAAGCAGTTTTTCCTAACAAATGCAAGCTATTACATTGGAAATCTCCGCAAGGAAACATCAGATCTGCTCAACTCATGGTTTTTTGGTCTTCGGGGAGGAGGGGGAACATGAATATGTGTTTGTTTTTCGAATTTGAGCTCTTTCTGCAATGGGCACTTTTCATACTATAAGCAGTTTTTCCTAACAAATGCAAGATTTAACATTGGCTATCTCCGCAAGGAAACATCAGATCTGCTCAACCCATGGTTTTTTGGTCTTCGGGGAGGATGGGGAACATGAATATGTTTTTGTTTTTCGAATTTGAGCTCTATCTGCAATGGGCACTTTTCATACTATAAGCAGTTTTTCCTAACAAATGCAAGATATAACATGGGCTATCTCCGCAAGGAAACATGAGATCTGCAAACGTTATGGTTTTTTGGTCTTCGGGGAGGATGGGGAACATGAATATGTTTTTGTTTTTCGAATTTGAGCTCTATCTGAAATGAGCACTTTTCATGCTATAAGCAGTTTTTCCTAACAAATGCAAGATATAACATGGGCTATCTCCGCAAGGAAACATGAGATCTGCAAACGTTATGGTTTTTTGGTCTTCGGGGAGGATGGGGAACATGAATATGTTTTTGTTTTTCGAATTTGAGCTCTATCTGAAATGAGCACTTTTCATGCTCTAAGCAGTTTTTCCTAACAAATGCAGGATATAACATTGGCTATCTCCGCAAGGAAACATCAGATCTGCACAACTCATGGTTTTTTGGTCTTCGGGGAGGATGGGGAACATGAATATGTGATTGTTTTTCGAATTTGAGCTCTTTCTGCAATGGGCACTTTTCATACTATAAGCAGTTTTTCCTAACAAATGCAAGATATAACATGGGCTATCTCCGCAAGGAAACATGAGATCTGCAAACGTTATGGTTTTTTGGTCTTCGGGGAGGATGGGGAACATGAATATGTTTTTGTTTTTCGAATTTGAGCTCTATCTGAAATGAGCACTTTTCATGCTATAAGCAGTTTTTCCTAACAAATGCAAGATATAACATGGGCTATCTCCGCAAGGAAACATGAGATCTGCAAACGTTATGGTTTTTTGGTCTTCGGGGAGGATGGGGAACATGAATATGTTTTTGTTTTTCGAATTTGAGCTCTTTCTTCAATGGGCACTTTTCATGCTATAAGCAGTTTTTCCTAACAAATGCAAGATATAACATTGGCTATCTCCGCAAGGAAACATCAGATCTGCACAACTCATGGTTTTTTGGTCTTCGGGGAGGAGGGGGAACATGAAAATGTGTTTGTTTTTCGAATTTGACCTCTATCTGAAATGGGCACTTTTCATGCAATAAGCAGTTTTTCCTAACAAATGCAAGATATAACATTGGCTATCTCCGCAAGGAAACATCAGATCTGCACAACTCATGGTTTTTTGGTCTTCGGGGAGGATGGGGAACATGAATATGTGTTTGTTTTTCGAATTTGAGATCTTTCTGCAATGGGCACTTTTCATACTATAAGCAGTTTTTCCTAACAAATGCAAGCTATTACATTGGCAATCTCCGCAAGGAAACATCAGATCTGCTCAACTCATGGTTTTTTGTCTTCGGGGAGGAGGGGGAACATGAATATGTGTTTGTTTTTCGAATTTGAGCTCTTTCTGCAATGGGCACTTTTCATACTATAAGCAGTTTTTCCTAACAAATGCATGATATAACATGGGCTATCTACGCAAGGAAACATGAGATCTGCAAACGTTATGGTTTTTTGGTCTTCGGGGAGGATGGGGAACATGAATATGTTTTTGTTTTTCGAATTTGAGCTCTATCTGAAATGAGCACTTTTCATGCTCTAAGCAGTTTTTCCTAACAAATGCAAGATATAACATTGGCTTTCTCCGCAAGGAAACATCAGATCTGCACAACTCATGGTTTTTTGGTCTTCGGGGAGGATGGGGAACATGAATATGTGATTGTTTTTCGAATTTGAGATCTTTCTGCAATGGGCACTTTTCATACTATAAGCAGTTTTTCCTAACAAATGCAAGATATAACATGGGCTATCTCCGCAAGGAAACATGAGATCTGCAAAAGTTATGGTTTTTTGTTCTTCGGGGAGGATGGGGAACATGAATATGTGTTTGTTTTTCGAATTTGACCTCTATCTGAAATGAGCACTTTTCATGCTCTAAGCAGTTTTTCCTAACAAATGCAAGATATAACATTGGCTATCTCCGCAAGGAAACATCAGATCTGCACAACTCATGGTTTTTTGGTCTTCGGGAAGGATGGGGAACATGAATATGTGATTGTTTTTCGAATTTGAGCTATTTCTGCAATGGGCACTTTTCATGCTATAAGCAGTTTTTCCTAACAAATGCAAGATATAACATTGGCTATCTCCGCAAGGAAACATCAGATCTGCACAACTCATGGTTTTTTGGTCTTCGGGGATTATGGGGAACATGAATATGTGTTTGTTTTTCGAATTTGAGATCTTTCTGCAATGGGCACTTTTCATACTATAAGCAGTTTTTCCTAACAAATGCAAGCTATTACATTGGAAATCTCCGCAAGGAAACATCAGATCTGCTCAACTCATGGTTTTTTGGTCTTCGGGGAGGAGGGGGAACATGAATATGTGTTTGTTTTTCGAATTTGAGCTCTTTCTGCAATGGGCACTTTTCATACTATAAGCAGTTTTTCCTAACAAATGCAAGCTATTACATTGGAAATCTCCGCAAGGAAACATCAGATCTGCTCAACTCATGGTTTTTTGGTCTTCGGGGAGGAGGGGGAACATGAATATGTGTTTGTTTTTCGAATTTGAGCTCTTTCTGCAATGGGCACTTTTCATACTATAAGCAGTTTTTCCTAACAAATGCAAGATTTAACATTGGCTATCTCCGCAAGGAAACATCAGATCTGCTCAACCCATGGTTTTTTGGTCTTCGGGGAGGATGGGGAACATGAATATGTGTTTCTTTTTCGAATTTGAGCTCTTTCTGCAATGGGCACTTTTCATACTATAAGCAGTTTTTCCTAACAAATGCAAGATATAACATGGGCTATCTCCGCAAGGAAACATGAGATCTGCAAACGTTATTGTTTTTTGGTCTTCGGGGAGGATGGGGAACATGAATATGTTTTTGTTTTTCGAATTTGAGCTCTATCTGCAATGGGCACTTTTCATACTATAAGCAGTTTTTCCTAACAAATGCAAGATATAACATGGGCTATCTCCGCAAGGAAACATGAGATCTGCAAACGTTATGGTTTTTTGGTCTTCGGGGAGGATGGGGAACATGAATATGTTTTTGTTTTTCGAATTTGAGCTCTATCTGAAATGAGCACTTTTCATGCTATAAGCAGTTTTTCCTAACAAATGCAAGATATAACATGGGCTATCTCCGCAAGGAAACATGAGATCTGCAAACGTTATGGTTTTTTGGTCTTCGGGGAGGATGGGGAACATGAATATGTTTTTGTTTTTCGAATTTGAGCTCTATCTGAAATGAGCACTTTTCATGCTCTAAGCAGTTTTTCCTAACAAATGCAGGATATAACATTGGCTATCTCCGCAAGGAAACATCAGATCTGCACAACTCATGGTTTTTTGGTCTTCGGGGAGGATGGGGAACATGAATATGTGATTGTTTTTCGAATTTGAGCTCTTTCTGCAATGGGCACTTTTCATACTATAAGCAGTTTTTCCTAACAAATGCAAGATATAACATGGGCTATCTCCGCAAGGAAACATGAGATCTGCAAAACTTATTGTTTTTTGGTCTTCGGGGAGGATGGGGAACATGAATATGTTTTTGTTTTTCGAATTTGAGCTCTATCTGAAATGAGCACTTTTCATGCTCTAAACAATTTTTCCTAACAAATGCAAGATATAACATTGGCTATCTCCGCAAGGAAACATCAGATCTGCACAACTCATGGTTTTTTGGTCTTCGGGGAGGATGGGGAACATGAATATGTGATTGTTTTTCGAATTTGAGCTCTTTCTGCAATGGGCACTTTTCATACTATAAGCAGTTTTTCCTAACAAATGCAAGATATAACATGGGCTATCTCCGCAAGGAAACATCAGATCTGCACAACTCATGGTTTTTTGGTCTTCGGGGAGGATGGGGAACATGAATATGTGTTTCTTTTTCGAATTTGAGCTCTTTCTGCAATGGGCACTTTTCATACTATAAGCAGTTTTTCCTAACAAATGCAAGATATAACATGGGCTATCTCCGCAAGGAAACATGAGATCTGCAAAAGTTATGGTTTTTTGTTCTTCGGGGAGGATGGGGAACATGAATATGTGTTTGTTTTTCGAATTTGACCTCTATCTGCAATGGGCACTTTTCATACTATAAGCAGTTTTAACTAACAAATGCAAGATATAACATGGGCTATCTCCGCAAGGAAACATGAGATCTGCAAACGTTATGGTTTTTTGGTCTTCGGGGAGGATGGGGAACATGAATATGTTTTTGTTTTTCGAATTTGAGCTCTATCTGAAATGAGCACTTTTGATGCTCTAAGCAGTTTTTCCTAACAAATGCAAGATATAACATTGGCTATCTCCGCAAGGAAACATCAGATCTGCACAACTCATGGTTTTTTGGTCTTCGGGGAGGATGGGGAACATGAATATGTGATTGTTTTTCAAATTTGAGATCTTTCTGCAATTCGCACTTTTCATGCTATAAGCAGTTTTTCCTAACAAATGCAAGATATAACATTGGCTATCTCTGCAAGGAAACATCAGATCTGCACAACTCATGGTTTTTTGGTCTTCGGGGAGGATGGGGAACATGAATATGTGATTGTTTTTCGAATTTGAGCTCTTTCTGCAATGGGCACTTTTCATACTATAAGCAGTTTTTCCTAACAAATGCATGATATAACATGGGCTATCTCCGCAAGGAAACATGAGATCTGCAAAAGTTATGGTTTTTTGTTCTTCGGGGAGGATGGGGAACATGAATATGTGTTTGTTTTTCGAATTTGACCTCTATCTGAAATGAGCACTTTTCATGCTCTAAGCAGTTTTTCCTAACAAATGCAAGATATAACATTGGCTATCTCCGCAAGGAAACATCAGATCTGCACAACTCATGGTTTTTTGGTCTTCGGGAAGGATGGGGAACATGAATATGTGATTGTTTTTCGAATTTGAGCTATTTCTGCAATGGGCACTTTTCATGCTATAAGCAGTTTTTCCTAACAAATGCAAGATATAACATTGGCTATCTCCGCAAGGAAACATCAGATCTGCACAACTCATGGTTTTTTGGTCTTCGGGGAGGATGGGGAACATGAATATGTGTTTGTTTTTCGAATTTGAGATCTTTCTGCAATGGGCACTTTTCATACTATAAGCAGTTTTTCCTAACAAATGCAAGCTATTACATTGGCAATCTCCGCAAGGAAACATCAGATCTGCTCAACTCATGGTTTTTTGGTCTTCGGGGAGGAGGGGGAACATGAATATGTGTTTGTTTTTCGAATTTGAGCTCTTTCTGCAATGGGCACTTTTCATACTATAAGCAGTTTTTCCTAACAAATGCATGATATAACATTTGCTATCTCCGCAAGGAAACATCAGATCTGCACAACTCATGGTTTTTTGGTCTTCGGGGAGGAGGGGGAACATGAATATGTGTTTGTTTTTCGAATTTGAGATCTTTCTGCAATGGGCACTTTTCATACTATAAGCAGTTTTTCCTAACAAATGCAAGATATAACATGGGCTATCTCCTCAAGGAAACATCAGATCTGCAAACGTTATGGTTTTTTGGTCTTCGGGGAGGATGGGGAACATGAATATGTTTTTGTTTTTCGAATTTGAGCTCTTTCTGCAATGGGCACTTTTCATGCTATAAGCACTTTTTCCTAACAAATGCAAGATATAACATGGGATATCTCCGCAAGGAAACATGAGATCTGCAAAAGTTATGGTTTTTTGGTCTTCGGGGAGGATGGGGAACATGAATATGTGTTTGTTTTTCGAATTTGACGTCTATCTGAAATTAGCACTTTTCATGCTCTAAGCAGTTTTTCCTAACAAATGCAAGATATAACATTGGCTATCTCCGCAAGGAAACATCAGATCTGCACAACTCATGGTTTTTTGGTCTTCGGGGAGGAGGGGGAACATGAATATGTGTTTGTTTTTCGAATTTGAGATCTTTCTGCAATGGGCACTTTTCATGCTATAAGCAGTTTTTCCTAACAAATGCAAGATATAACATTGGCTATCTCCGCAAGGAAACATCAGATCTGCACAACTCATGGTTTTTTGGTCTTCGGGGAGGATGGGGAACATGAATATGTGTTTGTTTTTCGAATTTGAGATCTTTCTGCAATGGGCACTTTTCATACTATAAGCAGTTTTTCCTAACAAATGCAAGCTATTACATTGGCAATCTCCGCAAGGAAACATCAGATCTGCTCAACTCATGGTTTTTTGGTCTTCGGGGAGGAGGGGGAACATGAATATGTGTTTGTTTTTCGAATTTGAGCTCTTTCTGCAATGGGCACTTTTCATACTATAAGCAGTTTTTCCTAACAAATGCATGATATAACATTTGCTATCTCCGCAAGGAAACATCAGATCTGCACAACTCATGGTTTTTTGGACTTCGGGGAGGAGGGGGAACATGAATATGTGTTTGTTTTTCGAATTTGAGATCTTTCTGCAATGGGCACTTTTCATACTATAAGCAGTTTTTCCTAACAAATGCAAGATATAACATTGGCAATCTCCGCAAGGAAACATCAGATCTGCTCAACTCATGGTTTTTTGGTCTTCGGGGAGGAGGGGGAACATGAATATGTGTTTGTTTTTCGAATTTGAGCTCTTTCTGCAATGGGCACTTTTCATACTATAAGCAGTTTTTCCTAACAAATGCAAGATATAACATGGGCTATCTCCTCAAGGAAACATCAGATCTGCAAACGTTATGGTTTTTTGGTCTTCGGGGAGGATGGGGAACATGAATATGTTTTTGTTTTTCGAATTTGAGCTCTTTCTGCAATGGGCACTTTTCATGCTATAAGCACTTTTTCCTAACAAATGCAAGATATAACATGGGATATCTCCGCAAGGAAACATGAGATCTGCAAAAGTTATGGTTTTTTGGTCTTCGGGGAGGATGGGGAACATGAATATGTGTTTGTTTTTCGAATTTGACGTCTATCTGAAATTAGCACTTTTCATGCTCTAAGCAGTTTTTCCTAACAAATGCAAGATATAACATTGGCTATCTCCGCAAGGAAACATCAGATCTGCACAACTCATGGTTTTTTGGTCTTCGGGGAGGAGGGGGAACATGAATATGTGTTTGTTTTTCGAATTTGAGATCTTTCTGCAATGGGCACTTTTCATACTATAAGCAGTTTTTCCTAACAAATGCAAGATATAACATTGGCAATCTCCGCAAGGAAACATCAGATATGCTCAACTCATGGTTTTTTGGTCTTCGGGGAGGAGGGGGAACATGAATATGTGTTTGTTTTTCGAATTTGAGCTCTTTCTGCAATGGGCACTTTTCATACTATAAGCAGTTTTTCCTAACAAATGCAAGATATAACATGGGCTATCTCCGCAAGGAAACATGAGATCTGCAAACGTTATGGTTTTTTGGTCTTCGGGGAGGATGGGGAACATGAATATGTATTTGTTTTTCGAATTTGAGCTCTTTCTGCAATGGGCAATTTTCATGCTATAAGCACTTTTTCCTAACAAATGCAAGATATAGCATTGGCTATCTCCGCAAGGAAACATCAGATCTGCACAACTCATGGTTTTTTGGTCTTCGGGGAGGCTGGGGAACATGAAAATGAGTTTGTTTTACGAATTTGACCTCTATCTGAAATGGGCACTTTTCATGCTATAAAGCAGTTTTTCCTAACAAATGCAAGATATAACGTGGGCTATCTCCGCAAGGAAACATGAGATCTGCAAAAGTTATGGTTTTTTGGTCTTTGGGGAGGATGGGGAACATGAATATGTGTTTGTTTTTCGAATTTGACCTCTATCTGAAATTAGCACTTTTCATGCTCTAAGCAGTTTTTCCTAACAAATGCAAGATATAACATTGGCTATCTCCGCAAGGAAACATCAGATCTGCACAACTCATGGTCTTCGGGGAGGAGGGGGAACATGAATATGTGTTTGTTTTTCGAATTTGAGATCTTTCTGCAATGGGCACTTTTCATACTATAAGCAGTTTTTCCTAACAAATGCAAGATTTAACATGGGCTATCTCCGCAAGGAAACATGAGATCTGCAAACGTTATGGTTTTTTGGTCTTCGGGGAGGATGGGGAACAGGAATATGTTTTTGTTTTTCGAATTTGAGCTCTATCTGAAATGAGCACTTTTCATGCTCTAAGCAGTTTTTCCTAACAAATGCAAGATATAACATTGGGTATCTCCGCAAGGATACATCAGATCTGCACAACTCATGGTTTTTTGGTCTTCGGGGAGGAGGGGGAACATGAAAATGTGTTTGTTTTTCGAATTTGACCTCTATCTGAAATGGGCACTTTTCATGCTTATAAGCAGTTTTTCCTAACAAATGCAAGATATAACATGGGATATCTCCGCAAGGAAACATGAGATCTGCAAAAGTTATGGTTTTTTGTTCTTTGGGGAGGATGGGGAACATGAATATGTGTTTGTTTTTCGAATTTGACCTCTATCTGAAATTAGCACTTTTCATGCTCTAAGCAGTTTTTCCTAACAAATGCAAGATATAACATTGGCTATCTCCGCAAGGAAACATCAGATCTGCACAACTCATGGTTTTTTGGTCTTCGGGGAGGATGGGGAACATGAATATGTGATTGTTTTTCGAATTTGAGCTCTTTCTGCAATGGGCACTTTTCATACTATAAGCAGTTTTTCCTAATAAATGCAAGATATAACATGGGCTATCTCCGCAAGGAAACATGAGATCTGCAAACGTTATGGTTTTTTGGTCTTCGGGGAGGATGGGGAACATGAATATGTTTTTGTTTTTCGAATTTGAGCTCTTTCTTCAATGGGCACTTTTCATGCTATAAGCAGTTTTTCCTAACAAATGCAAGATATAACATTGGCTATCTCCGCAAGGAAACATCAGATCTGCACAACTCATGGTTTTTTGGTCTTCGGGGAGGAGGGGGAACATGAAAATGTGTTTGTTTTTCGAATTTGACCTCTATCTGAAATGGGCACTTTTCATGCAATAAGCAGTTTTTCCTAACAAATGCAAGATATAACATTGGCTATCTCCGCAAGGAAACATCAGATCTGCACAACTCATGGTTTTTTGGTCTTCGGGGAGGATGGGGAACATGAATATGTGTTTGTTTTTCGAATTTGAGATCTTTCTGCAATGGGCACTTTTCATACTATAAGCAGTTTTTCCTAACAAATGCAAGCTATTACATTGGCAATCTCCGCAAGGAAATATCAGATCTGCTCAACTCATGGTTTTTTGGTCTTCGGGGAGGAGGGGGAACATGAATATGTGTTTGTTTTTCGAATTTGAGCTCTTTCTGCAATGGGCACTTTTCATACTATAAGCAGTTTTTCCTAACAAATGCATGATATAACATGGGCTATCTACGCAAGGAAACATGAGATCTGCAAACGTTATGGTTTTTTGGTCTTCGGGGAGGATGGGGAACATGAATATGTTTTTGTTTTTCGAATTTGAGCTCTATCTGAAATGAGCACTTTTCATGCTCTAAGCAGTTTTTCCTAACAAATGCAAGATATAACATTGGCTTTCTCCGCAAGGAAACATCAGATCTGCACAACTCATGGTTTTTTTGTCTTCGGGAAGGATGGGGAACATGAATATGTGATTGTTTTTCGAATTTGAGCTATTTCTGCAATGGGCACTTTTCATGCTATAAGCAGTTTTTCCTAACAAATGCAAGATATAACATTGGCTATCTCCGCAAGGAAACATCAGATCTGCACAACTCATGGTTTTTTGGTCTTCGGGGATTATGGGGAACATGAATATGTGTTTGTTTTTCGAATTTGAGATCTTTCTGCAATGGGCACTTTTCATACTATAAGCAGTTTTTCCTAACAAATGCAAGCTATTACATTGGAAATCTCCGCAAGGAAACATCAGATCTGCTCAACTCATGGTTTTTTGGTCTTCGGGGAGGAGGGGGAACATGAATATGTGTTTGTTTTTCGAATTTGAGCTCTTTCTGCAATGGGCACTTTTCATACTATAAGCAGTTTTTCCTAACAAATGCAAGATTTAACATTGGCTATCTCCGCAAGGAAACATCAGATCTGCTCAACCCATGGTTTTTTGGTCTTCGGGGAGGATGGGGAACATGAATATGTGTTTCTTTTTCGAATTTGAGCTCTTTCTGCAATGGGCACTTTTCATACTATAAGCAGTTTTTCCTAACAAATGCAAGATATAACATGGGCTATCTCCGCAAGGAAACATGAGATCTGCAAACGTTATTGTTTTTTGGTCTTCGGGGAGGATGGGGAACATGAATATGTTTTTGTTTTTCGAATTTGAGCTCTATCTGCAATGGGCACTTTTCATACTATAAGCAGTTTTTCCTAACAAATGCAAGATATAACATGGGCTATCTCCGCAAGGAAACATGAGATCTGCAAACGTTATGGTTTTTTGGTCTTCGGGGAGGATGGGGAACATGAATATGTTTTTGTTTTTCGAATTTGAGCTCTATCTGAAATGAGCACTTTTCATGCTATAAGCAGTTTTTCCTAACAAATGCAAGATATAACATGGGCTATCTCCGCAAGGAAACATGAGATCTGCAAACGTTATGGTTTTTTGGTCTTCGGGGAGGATGGGGAACATGAATATGTTTTTGTTTTTCGAATTTGAGCTCTATCTGAAATGAGCACTTTTCATGCTCTAAGCAGTTTTTCCTAACAAATGCAGGATATAACATTGGCTATCTCCGCAAGGAAACATCAGATCTGCACAACTCATGGTTTTTTGGTCTTCGGGGAGGATGGGGAACATGAATATGTGATTGTTTTTCGAATTTGAGCTCTTTCTGCAATGGGCACTTTTCATACTATAAGCAGTTTTTCCTAACAAATGCAAGATATAACATGGGCTATCTCCGCAAGGAAACATGAGATCTGCAAAACTTATTGTTTTTTGGTCTTCGGGGAGGATGGGGAACATGAATATGTGTTTGTTTTTCGAATTTGAGCTCTTTCTGCAATGGGCACTTTTCATACTATAAGCAGTTTTTCCTAACAAATGCAAGATATAACATGGGCTATCTCCGCAAGGAAACATGAGATCTGCAAACGTTATGGTTTTTTGGTCTTCGGGGAGGATGGGGAACATGAATATGTATTTGTTTTTCGAATTTGAGCTCTTTCTGCAATGGGCAATTTTCATGCTATAAGCACTTTTTCCTAACAAATGCAAGATATAGCATTGGCTATCTCCGCAAGGAAACATCAGATCTGCACAACTCATGGTTTTTTGGTCTTCGGGGAGGCTGGGGAACATGAAAATGAGTTTGTTTTACGAATTTGACCTCTATCTGAAATGGGCACTTTTCATGCTATAAAGCAGTTTTTCCTAACAAATGCAAGATATAACATTGGCAATCTCCGCAAGGAAACATCAGATATGCTCAACTCATGGTTTTTTGGTCTTCGGGGAGGAGGGGGAACATGAATATGTGTTTGTTTTTCGAATTTGAGCTCTTTCTGCAATGGGCACTTTTCATACTATAAGCAGTTTTTCCTAACAAATGCAAGATATAACATGGGCTATCTCCGCAAGGAAACATGAGATCTGCAAACGTTATGGTTTTTTGGTCTTCGGGGAGGATGGGGAACATGAATATGTATTTGTTTTTCGAATTTGAGCTCTTTCTGCAATGGGCAATTTTCATGCTATAAGCACTTTTTCCTAACAAATGCAAGATATAGCATTGGCTATCTCCGCAAGGAAACATCAGATCTGCACAACTCATGGTTTTTTGGTCTTCGGGGAGGCTGGGGAACATGAAAATGAGTTTGTTTTACGAATTTGACCTCTATCTGAAATGGGCACTTTTCATGCTATAAAGCAGTTTTTCCTAACAAATGCAAGATATAACGTGGGCTATCTCCGCAAGGAAACATGAGATCTGCAAAAGTTATGGTTTTTTGGTCTTTGGGGAGGATGGGGAACATGAATATGTGTTTGTTTTTCGAATTTGACCTCTATCTGAAATTAGCACTTTTCATGCTCTAAGCAGTTTTTCCTAACAAATGCAAGATATAACATTGGCTATCTCCGCAAGGAAACATCAGATCTGCACAACTCATGGTCTTCGGGGAGGAGGGGGAACATGAATATGTGTTTGTTTTTCGAATTTGAGATCTTTCTGCAATGGGCACTTTTCATACTATAAGCAGTTTTTCCTAACAAATGCAAGATTTAACATGGGCTATCTCCGCAAGGAAACATGAGATCTGCAAACGTTATGGTTTTTTGGTCTTCGGGGAGGATGGGGAACAGGAATATGTTTTTGTTTTTCGAATTTGAGCTCTATCTGAAATGAGCACTTTTCATGCTCTAAGCAGTTTTTCCTAACAAATGCAAGATATAACATTGGGTATCTCCGCAAGGATACATCAGATCTGCACAACTCATGGTTTTTTGGTCTTCGGGGAGGAGGGGGAACATGAAAATGTGTTTGTTTTTCGAATTTGACCTCTATCTGAAATGGGCACTTTTCATGCTTATAAGCAGTTTTTCCTAACAAATGCAAGATATAACATGGGATATCTCCGCAAGGAAACATGAGATCTGCAAAAGTTATGGTTTTTTGGTCTTTGGGGAGGATGGGGAACATGAATATGTGTTTGTTTTTCGAATTTGACCTCTATCTGAAATTAGCACTTTTCATGCTCTAAGCAGTTTTTCCTAACAAATGCAAGATATAACATTGGCTATCTCCGCAAGGAAACATCAGATCTGCACAACTCATGGTCTTCGGGGAGGAGGGGGAACATGAATATGTGTTTGTTTTTCGAATTTGAGATCTTTCTGCAATGGGCACTTTTCATACTATAAGCAGTTTTTCCTAACAAATGCAAGATTTAACATGGGCTATCTCCGCAAGGAAACATGAGATCTGCAAAAGTTATGTTTTTTTGTTCTTCGGGGAGGATGGGGAACATGAATATGTGTTTGTTTTTCGAATTTGACCTCTATCTGAAATGAGCACTTTTCATGCTCTAAGCAGTTTTTCCTAACAAATGCAAGATATAACATTGGCTATCTCCGCAAGGAAACATCAGATCTGCACAACTCATGGTTTTTTGGTCTTCGGGGAGGATGGGGAACATGAATATGTGATTGTTTTTCGAATTTGAGCTCTTTCTGCAATGGGCACTTTTCATACTATAAGCAGTTTTTCCTAACAAATGCAAGATATAACATGGGCTATCTCCGCAAGGAAACATGAGATCTGCAAACGTTATGGTTTTTTGGTCTTCGGGGAGGATGGGGAACATGAATATGTTTTTGTTTTTCGAATTTGAGCTCTTTCTTCAATGGGCACTTTTCATGCTATAAGCAGTTTTTCCTAACAAATGCAAGATATAACATTGGCTATCTCCGCAAGGAAACATCAGATCTGCACAACTCATGGTTTTTTGGTCTTCGGGGAGGAGGGGGAACATGAAAATGTGTTTGTTTTTCGAATTTGACCTCTATCTGAAATGGGCACTTTTCATGCAATAAGCAGTTTTTCCTAACAAATGCAAGATATAACATTGGCTATCTCCGCAAGGAAACATCAGATCTGCACAACTCATGGTTTTTTGGTCTTCGGGGAGGATGGGGAACATGAATATGTGTTTGTTTTTCGAATTTGAGATCTTTCTGCAATGGGCACTTTTCATACTATAAGCAGTTTTTCCTAACAAATGCAAGCTATTACATTGGCAATCTCCGCAAGGAAACATCAGATCTGCTCAACTCATGGTTTTTTGGTCTTCGGGGAGGAGGGGGAACATGAATATGTGTTTGTTTTTCGAATTTGAGCTCTTTCTGCAATGGGCACTTTTCATACTATAAGCAGTTTTTCCTAACAAATGCATGATATAACATGGGCTATCTACGCAAGGAAACATGAGATCTGCAAACGTTATGGTTTTTTGGTCTTCGGGGAGGATGGGGAACATGAATATGTTTTTGTTTTTCGAATTTGAGCTCTATCTGAAATGAGCACTTTTCATGCTCTAAGCAGTTTTTCCTAACAAATGCAAGATATAACATTGGCTTTCTCCGCAAGGAAACATCAGATCTGCACAACTCATGGTTTTTTGGTCTTCGGGGAGGATGGGGAACATGAATATGTGATTGTTTTTCGAATTTGAGATCTTTCTGCAATGGGCACTTTTCATACTATAAGCAGTTTTTCCTAACAAATGCAAGATATAACATGGGCTATCTCCGCAAGGAAACATGAGATCTGCAAAAGTTATGGTTTTTTGTTCTTCGGGGAGGATGGGGAACATGAATATGTGTTTGTTTTTCGAATTTGACCTCTATCTGAAATGAGCACTTTTCATGCTCTAAGCAGTTTTTCCTAACAAATGCAAGATATAACATTGGCTATCTCCGCAAGGAAACATGAGATCTGCAAAAGTTATGGTTTTTTGGTCTTCGGGGAGGATGGGGAACATGAATATGTGATTGTTTTTCGAATTTGAGCTCTATCTGAAATGAGCACTTTTCATGCTATAAGCAGTTTTTCCTAACAAATGCAAGATATAACATGGGCTATCTCCGCAAGGAAACATGAGATCTGCAAACGTTATGGTTTTTTGGTCTTCGGGGAGGATGGGGAACATGAATATGTTTTTGTTTTTCGAATTTGAGCTCTATCTGAAATGAGCACTTTTCATGCTCTAAGCAGTTTTTCCTAACAAATGCAGGATATAACATTGGCTATCTCCGCAAGGAAACATCAGATCTGCACAACTCATGGTTTTTTGGTCTTCGGGGAGGATGGGGAACATGAATATGTGATTGTTTTTCGAATTTGAGCTCTTTCTGCAATGGGCACTTTTCATACTATAAGCAGTTTTTCCTAACAAATGCATGATATAACATGGGCTATCTACGCAAGGAAACATGAGATCTGCAAACGTTATGGTTTTTTGGTCTTCGGGGAGGATGGGGAACATGAATATGTTTTTGTTTTTCGAATTTGAGCTCTATCTGAAATGAGCACTTTTCATGCTCTAAGCAGTTTTTCCTAACAAATGCAAGATATAACATTGGCTTTCTCCGCAAGGAAACATCAGATCTGCACAACTCATGGTTTTTTGGTCTTCGGGGAGGATGGGGAACATGAATATGTGATTGTTTTTCGAATTTGAGATCTTTCTGCAATGGGCACTTTTCATACTATAAGCAGTTTTTCCTAACAAATGCAAGATATAACATGGGCTATCTCCGCAAGGAAACATGAGATCTGCAAAAGTTATGGTTTTTTGTTCTTCGGGGAGGATGGGGAACATGAATATGTGTTTGTTTTTCGAATTTGACCTCTATCTGAAATGAGCACTTTTCATGCTCTAAGCAGTTTTTCCTAACAAATGCAAGATATAACATTGGCTATCTCCGCAAGGAAACATCAGATCTGCACAACTCATGGTTTTTTGGTCTTCGGGAAGGATGGGGAACATGAATATGTGATTGTTTTTCGAATTTGAGCTATTTCTGCAATGGGCACTTTTCATGCTATAAGCAGTTTTTCCTAACAAATGCAAGATATAACATTGGCTATCTCCGCAAGGAAACATCAGATCTGCACAACTCATGGTTTTTTGGTCTTCGGGGATTATGGGGAACATGAATATGTGTTTGTTTTTCGAATTTGAGATCTTTCTGCAATGGGCACTTTTCATACTATAAGCAGTTTTTCCTAACAAATGCAAGCTATTACATTGGAAATCTCCGCAAGGAAACATCAGATCTGCTCAACTCATGGTTTTTTGGTCTTCGGGGAGGAGGGGGAACATGAATATGTGTTTGTTTTTCGAATTTGAGCTCTTTCTGCAATGGGCACTTTTCATACTATAAGCAGTTTTTCCTAACAAATGCAAGATTTAACATTGGCTATCTCCGCAAGGAAACATCAGATCTGCTCAACCCATGGTTTTTTGGTCTTCGGGGAGGATGGGGAACATGAATATGTGTTTCTTTTTCGAATTTGAGCTCTTTCTGCAATGGGCACTTTTCATACTATAAGCAGTTTTTCCTAACAAATGCAAGATATAACATGGGCTATCTCCGCAAGGAAACATGAGATCTGCAAACGTTATTGTTTTTTGGTCTTCGGGGAGGATGGGGAACATGAATATGTTTTTGTTTTTCGAATTTGAGCTCTATCTGCAATGGGCACTTTTCATACTATAAGCAGTTTTTCCTAACAAATGCAAGATATAACATGGGCTATCTCCGCAAGGAAACATGAGATCTGCAAACGTTATGGTTTTTTGGTCTTCGGGGAGGATGGGGAACATGAATATGTTTTTGTTTTTCGAATTTGAGCTCTATCTGAAATGAGCACTTTTCATGCTATAAGCAGTTTTTCCTAACAAATGCAAGATATAACATGGGCTATCTCCGCAAGGAAACATGAGATCTGCAAACGTTATGGTTTTTTGGTCTTCGGGGAGGATGGGGAACATGAATATGTTTTTGTTTTTCGAATTTGAGCTCTATCTGAAATGAGCACTTTTCATGCTCTAAGCAGTTTTTCCTAACAAATGCAGGATATAACATTGGCTATCTCCGCAAGGAAACATCAGATCTGCACAACTCATGGTTTTTTGGTCTTCGGGGAGGATGGGGAACATGAATATGTGATTGTTTTTCGAATTTGAGCTCTTTCTGCAATGGGCACTTTTCATACTATAAGCAGTTTTTCCTAACAAATGCAAGATATAACATGGGCTATCTCCGCAAGGAAACATGAGATCTGCAAAACTTATTGTTTTTTGGTCTTCGGGGAGGATGGGGAACATGAATATGTGTTTGTTTTTCGAATTTGAGCTCTTTCTGCAATGGGCACTTTTCATACTATAAGCAGTTTTTCCTAACAAATGCAAGATATAACATGGGCTATCTCCGCAAGGAAACATGAGATCTGCAAACGTTATGGTTTTTTGGTCTTCGGGGAGGATGGGGAACATGAATATGTATTTGTTTTTCGAATTTGAGCTCTTTCTGCAATGGGCAATTTTCATGCTATAAGCACTTTTTCCTAACAAATGCAAGATATAGCATTGGCTATCTCCGCAAGGAAACATCAGATCTGCACAACTCATGGTTTTTTGGTCTTCGGGGAGGCTGGGGAACATGAAAATGAGTTTGTTTTACGAATTTGACCTCTATCTGAAATGGGCACTTTTCATGCTATAAAGCAGTTTTTCCTAACAAATGCAAGATATAACATTGGCAATCTCCGCAAGGAAACATCAGATATGCTCAACTCATGGTTTTTTGGTCTTCGGGGAGGAGGGGGAACATGAATATGTGTTTGTTTTTCGAATTTGAGCTCTTTCTGCAATGGGCACTTTTCATACTATAAGCAGTTTTTCCTAACAAATGCAAGATATAACATGGGCTATCTCCGCAAGGAAACATGAGATCTGCAAACGTTATGGTTTTTTGGTCTTCGGGGAGGATGGGGAACATGAATATGTATTTGTTTTTCGAATTTGAGCTCTTTCTGCAATGGGCAATTTTCATGCTATAAGCACTTTTTCCTAACAAATGCAAGATATAGCATTGGCTATCTCCGCAAGGAAACATCAGATCTGCACAACTCATGGTTTTTTGGTCTTCGGGGAGGCTGGGGAACATGAAAATGAGTTTGTTTTACGAATTTGACCTCTATCTGAAATGGGCACTTTTCATGCTATAAAGCAGTTTTTCCTAACAAATGCAAGATATAACGTGGGCTATCTCCGCAAGGAAACATGAGATCTGCAAAAGTTATGGTTTTTTGGTCTTTGGGGAGGATGGGGAACATGAATATGTGTTTGTTTTTCGAATTTGACCTCTATCTGAAATTAGCACTTTTCATGCTCTAAGCAGTTTTTCCTAACAAATGCAAGATATAACATTGGCTATCTCCGCAAGGAAACATCAGATCTGCACAACTCATGGTCTTCGGGGAGGAGGGGGAACATGAATATGTGTTTGTTTTTCGAATTTGAGATCTTTCTGCAATGGGCACTTTTCATACTATAAGCAGTTTTTCCTAACAAATGCAAGATTTAACATGGGCTATCTCCGCAAGGAAACATGAGATCTGCAAACGTTATGGTTTTTTGGTCTTCGGGGAGGATGGGGAACAGGAATATGTTTTTGTTTTTCGAATTTGAGCTCTATCTGAAATGAGCACTTTTCATGCTCTAAGCAGTTTTTCCTAACAAATGCAAGATATAACATTGGGTATCTCCGCAAGGATACATCAGATCTGCACAACTCATGGTTTTTTGGTCTTCGGGGAGGAGGGGGAACATGAAAATGTGTTTGTTTTTCGAATTTGACCTCTATCTGAAATGGGCACTTTTCATGCTTATAAGCAGTTTTTCCTAACAAATGCAAGATATAACATGGGATATCTCCGCAAGGAAACATGAGATCTGCAAAAGTTATGGTTTTTTGGTCTTTGGGGAGGATGGGGAACATGAATATGTGTTTGTTTTTCGAATTTGACCTCTATCTGAAATTAGCACTTTTCATGCTCTAAGCAGTTTTTCCTAACAAATGCAAGATATAACATTGGCTATCTCCGCAAGGAAACATCAGATCTGCACAACTCATGGTCTTCGGGGAGGAGGGGGAACATGAATATGTGTTTGTTTTTCGAATTTGAGATCTTTCTGCAATGGGCACTTTTCATACTATAAGCAGTTTTTCCTAACAAATGCAAGATTTAACATGGGCTATCTCCGCAAGGAAACATGAGATCTGCAAAAGTTATGTTTTTTTGTTCTTCGGGGAGGATGGGGAACATGAATATGTGTTTGTTTTTCGAATTTGACCTCTATCTGAAATGAGCACTTTTCATGCTCTAAGCAGTTTTTCCTAACAAATGCAAGATATAACATTGGCTATCTCCGCAAGGAAACATCAGATCTGCACAACTCATGGTTTTTTGGTCTTCGGGGAGGATGGGGAACATGAATATGTGATTGTTTTTCGAATTTGAGCTCTTTCTGCAATGGGCACTTTTCATACTATAAGCAGTTTTTCCTAACAAATGCAAGATATAACATGGGCTATCTCCGCAAGGAAACATGAGATCTGCAAACGTTATGGTTTTTTGGTCTTCGGGGAGGATGGGGAACATGAATATGTTTTTGTTTTTCGAATTTGAGCTCTTTCTTCAATGGGCACTTTTCATGCTATAAGCAGTTTTTCCTAACAAATGCAAGATATAACATTGGCTATCTCCGCAAGGAAACATCAGATCTGCACAACTCATGGTTTTTTGGTCTTCGGGGAGGAGGGGGAACATGAAAATGTGTTTGTTTTTCGAATTTGACCTCTATCTGAAATGGGCACTTTTCATGCAATAAGCAGTTTTTCCTAACAAATGCAAGATATAACATTGGCTATCTCCGCAAGGAAACATCAGATCTGCACAACTCATGGTTTTTTGGTCTTCGGGGAGGATGGGGAACATGAATATGTGTTTGTTTTTCGAATTTGAGATCTTTCTGCAATGGGCACTTTTCATACTATAAGCAGTTTTTCCTAACAAATGCAAGCTATTACATTGGCAATCTCCGCAAGGAAACATCAGATCTGCTCAACTCATGGTTTTTTGGTCTTCGGGGAGGAGGGGGAACATGAATATGTGTTTGTTTTTCGAATTTGAGCTCTTTCTGCAATGGGCACTTTTCATACTATAAGCAGTTTTTCCTAACAAATGCATGATATAACATGGGCTATCTACGCAAGGAAACATGAGATCTGCAAACGTTATGGTTTTTTGGTCTTCGGGGAGGATGGGGAACATGAATATGTTTTTGTTTTTCGAATTTGAGCTCTATCTGAAATGAGCACTTTTCATGCTCTAAGCAGTTTTTCCTAACAAATGCAAGATATAACATTGGCTTTCTCCGCAAGGAAACATCAGATCTGCACAACTCATGGTTTTTTGGTCTTCGGGGAGGATGGGGAACATGAATATGTGATTGTTTTTCGAATTTGAGATCTTTCTGCAATGGGCACTTTTCATACTATAAGCAGTTTTTCCTAACAAATGCAAGATATAACATGGGCTATCTCCGCAAGGAAACATGAGATCTGCAAAAGTTATGGTTTTTTGTTCTTCGGGGAGGATGGGGAACATGAATATGTGTTTGTTTTTCGAATTTGACCTCTATCTGAAATGAGCACTTTTCATGCTCTAAGCAGTTTTTCCTAACAAATGCAAGATATAACATTGGCTATCTCCGCAAGGAAACATGAGATCTGCAAAAGTTATGGTTTTTTGGTCTTCGGGGAGGATGGGGAACATGAATATGTGATTGTTTTTCGAATTTGAGCTCTATCTGAAATGAGCACTTTTCATGCTATAAGCAGTTTTTCCTAACAAATGCAAGATATAACATGGGCTATCTCCGCAAGGAAACATGAGATCTGCAAACGTTATGGTTTTTTGGTCTTCGGGGAGGATGGGGAACATGAATATGTTTTTGTTTTTCGAATTTGAGCTCTATCTGAAATGAGCACTTTTCATGCTCTAAGCAGTTTTTCCTAACAAATGCAGGATATAACATTGGCTATCTCCGCAAGGAAACATCAGATCTGCACAACTCATGGTTTTTTGGTCTTCGGGGAGGATGGGGAACATGAATATGTGATTGTTTTTCGAATTTGAGCTCTTTCTGCAATGGGCACTTTTCATACTATAAGCAGTTTTTCCTAACAAATGCAAGATATAACATGGGCTATCTCCGCAAGGAAACATGAGATCTGCAAAACTTATTGTTTTTTGGTCTTCGGGGAGGATGGGGAACATGAATATGTGTTTGTTTTTCGAATTTGAGCTCTTTCTGCAATGGGCACTTTTCATACTATAAGCAGTTTTTCCTAACAAATGCAAGATATAACATGGGCTATCTCCGCAAGGAAACATGAGATCTGCAAACGTTATGGTTTTTTGGTCTTCGGGGAGGATGGGGAACATGAATATGTATTTGTTTTTCGAATTTGAGCTCTTTCTGCAATGGGCAATTTTCATGCTATAAGCACTTTTTCCTAACAAATGCAAGATATAGCATTGGCTATCTCCGCAAGGAAACATCAGATCTGCACAACTCATGGTTTTTTGGTCTTCGGGGAGGCTGGGGAACATGAAAATGAGTTTGTTTTACGAATTTGACCTCTATCTGAAATGGGCACTTTTCATGCTATAAAGCAGTTTTTCCTAACAAATGCAAGATATAACATTGGCAATCTCCGCAAGGAAACATCAGATATGCTCAACTCATGGTTTTTTGGTCTTCGGGGAGGAGGGGGAACATGAATATGTGTTTGTTTTTCGAATTTGAGCTCTTTCTGCAATGGGCACTTTTCATACTATAAGCAGTTTTTCCTAACAAATGCAAGATATAACATGGGCTATCTCCGCAAGGAAACATGAGATCTGCAAACGTTATGGTTTTTTGGTCTTCGGGGAGGATGGGGAACATGAATATGTATTTGTTTTTCGAATTTGAGCTCTTTCTGCAATGGGCAATTTTCATGCTATAAGCACTTTTTCCTAACAAATGCAAGATATAGCATTGGCTATCTCCGCAAGGAAACATCAGATCTGCACAACTCATGGTTTTTTGGTCTTCGGGGAGGCTGGGGAACATGAAAATGAGTTTGTTTTACGAATTTGACCTCTATCTGAAATGGGCACTTTTCATGCTATAAAGCAGTTTTTCCTAACAAATGCAAGATATAACGTGGGCTATCTCCGCAAGGAAACATGAGATCTGCAAAAGTTATGGTTTTTTGGTCTTTGGGGAGGATGGGGAACATGAATATGTGTTTGTTTTTCGAATTTGACCTCTATCTGAAATTAGCACTTTTCATGCTCTAAGCAGTTTTTCCTAACAAATGCAAGATATAACATTGGCTATCTCCGCAAGGAAACATCAGATCTGCACAACTCATGGTCTTCGGGGAGGAGGGGGAACATGAATATGTGTTTGTTTTTCGAATTTGAGATCTTTCTGCAATGGGCACTTTTCATACTATAAGCAGTTTTTCCTAACAAATGCAAGATTTAACATGGGCTATCTCCGCAAGGAAACATGAGATCTGCAAACGTTATGGTTTTTTGGTCTTCGGGGAGGATGGGGAACAGGAATATGTTTTTGTTTTTCGAATTTGAGCTCTATCTGAAATGAGCACTTTTCATGCTCTAAGCAGTTTTTCCTAACAAATGCAAGATATAACATTGGGTATCTCCGCAAGGATACATCAGATCTGCACAACTCATGGTTTTTTGGTCTTCGGGGAGGAGGGGGAACATGAAAATGTGTTTGTTTTTCGAATTTGACCTCTATCTGAAATGGGCACTTTTCATGCTTATAAGCAGTTTTTCCTAACAAATGCAAGATATAACATGGGATATCTCCGCAAGGAAACATGAGATCTGCAAAAGTTATGGTTTTTTGGTCTTTGGGGAGGATGGGGAACATGAATATGTGTTTGTTTTTCGAATTTGACCTCTATCTGAAATTAGCACTTTTCATGCTCTAAGCAGTTTTTCCTAACAAATGCAAGGTATAACATTGGCTATCTCCGCAAGGAAACATCAGATCTGCACAACTCATGGTCTTCGGGGAGGAGGGGGAACATGAATATGTGTTTGTTTTTCGAATTTGAGATCTTTCTGCAATGGGCACTTTTCATACTATAAGCAGTTTTTCCTAACAAATGCAAGATTTAACATGGGCTATCTCCGCAAGGAAACATGAGATCTGCAAAAGTTATGTTTTTTTGTTCTTCGGGGAGGATGGGGAACATGAATATGTTTTTGTTTTTCGAATTTGAGCTCTTTCTTCAATGGGCACTTTTCATGCTATAAGCAGTTTTTCCTAACAAATGCAAGATATAACATTGGCTATCTCCGCAAGGAAACATCAGATCTGCACAACTCATGGTTTTTTGGTCTTCGGGGAGGAGGGGGAACATGAAAATGTGTTTGTTTTTCGAATTTGACCTCTATCTGAAATGGGCACTTTTCATGCAATAAGCAGTTTTTCCTAACAAATGCAAGATATAACATTGGCTATCTCCGCAAGGAAACATCAGATCTGCACAACTCATGGTTTTTTGGTCTTCGGGGAGGATGGGGAACATGAATATGTGTTTGTTTTTCGAATTTGAGATCTTTCTGCAATGGGCACTTTTCATACTATAAGCAGTTTTTCCTAACAAATGCAAGCTATTACATTGGCAATCTCCGCAAGGAAACATCAGATCTGCTCAACTCATGGTTTTTTGGTCTTCGGGGAGGAGGGGGAACATGAATATGTGTTTGTTTTTCGAATTTGAGCTCTTTCTGCAATGGGCACTTTTCATACTATAAGCAGTTTTTCCTAACAAATGCATGATATAACATGGGCTATCTACGCAAGGAAACATGAGATCTGCAAACGTTATGGTTTTTTGGTCTTCGGGGAGGATGGGGAACATGAATATGTTTTTGTTTTTCGAATTTGAGCTCTATCTGAAATGAGCACTTTTCATGCTCTAAGCAGTTTTTCCTAACAAATGCAAGATATAACATTGGCTTTCTCCGCAAGGAAACATCAGATCTGCACAACTCATGGTTTTTTGGTCTTCGGGGAGGATGGGGAACATGAATATGTGATTGTTTTTCGAATTTGAGATCTTTCTGCAATGGGCACTTTTCATACTATAAGCAGTTTTTCCTAACAAATGCAAGATATAACATGGGCTATCTCCGCAAGGAAACATGAGATCTGCAAAAGTTATGGTTTTTTGTTCTTCGGGGAGGATGGGGAACATGAATATGTGTTTGTTTTTCGAATTTGACCTCTATCTGAAATGAGCACTTTTCATGCTCTAAGCAGTTTTTCCTAACAAATGCAAGATATAACATTGGCTATCTCCGCAAGGAAACATCAGATCTGCACAACTCATGGTTTTTTGGTCTTCGGGAAGGATGGGGAACATGAATATGTGATTGTTTTTCGAATTTGAGCTATTTCTGCAATGGGCACTTTTCATGCTATAAGCAGTTTTTCCTAACAAATGCAAGATATAACATTGGCTATCTCCGCAAGGAAACATCAGATCTGCACAACTCATGGTTTTTTGGTCTTCGGGGATTATGGGGAACATGAATATGTGTTTGTTTTTCGAATTTGAGATCTTTCTGCAATGGGCACTTTTCATACTATAAGCAGTTTTTCCTAACAAATGCAAGCTATTACATTGGAAATCTCCGCAAGGAAACATCAGATCTGCTCAACTCATGGTTTTTTGGTCTTCGGGGAGGAGGGGGAACATGAATATGTGTTTGTTTTTCGAATTTGAGCTCTTTCTGCAATGGGCACTTTTCATACTATAAGCAGTTTTTCCTAACAAATGCAAGATTTAACATTGGCTATCTCCGCAAGGAAACATCAGATCTGCTCAACCCATGGTTTTTTGGTCTTCGGGGAGGATGGGGAACATGAATATGTGTTTCTTTTTCGAATTTGAGCTCTTTCTGCAATGGGCACTTTTCATACTATAAGCAGTTTTTCCTAACAAATGCAAGATATAACATGGGCTATCTCCGCAAGGAAACATGAGATCTGCAAACGTTATTGTTTTTTGGTCTTCGGGGAGGATGGGGAACATGAATATGTTTTTGTTTTTCGAATTTGAGCTCTATCTGCAATGGGCACTTTTCATACTATAAGCAGTTTTTCCTAACAAATGCAAGATATAACATGGGCTATCTCCGCAAGGAAACATGAGATCTGCAAACGTTATGGTTTTTTGGTCTTCGGGGAGGATGGGGAACATGAATATGTTTTTGTTTTTCGAATTTGAGCTCTATCTGAAATGAGCACTTTTCATGCTATAAGCAGTTTTTCCTAACAAATGCAAGATATAACATGGGCTATCTCCGCAAGGAAACATGAGATCTGCAAACGTTATGGTTTTTTGGTCTTCGGGGAGGATGGGGAACATGAATATGTTTTTGTTTTTCGAATTTGAGCTCTATCTGAAATGAGCACTTTTCATGCTCTAAGCAGTTTTTCCTAACAAATGCAGGATATAACATTGGCTATCTCCGCAAGGAAACATCAGATCTGCACAACTCATGGTTTTTTGGTCTTCGGGGAGGATGGGGAACATGAATATGTGATTGTTTTTCGAATTTGAGCTCTTTCTGCAATGGGCACTTTTCATACTATAAGCAGTTTTTCCTAACAAATGCAAGATATAACATGGGCTATCTCCGCAAGGAAACATGAGATCTGCAAAACTTATTGTTTTTTGGTCTTCGGGGAGGATGGGGAACATGAATATGTTTTTGTTTTTCGAATTTGAGCTCTATCTGAAATGAGCACTTTTCATGCTCTAAGCAATTTTTCCTAACAAATGCAAGATATAACATTGGCTATCTCCGCAAGGAAACATCAGATCTGCACAACTCATGGTTTTTTGGTCTTCGGGGAGGATGGGGAACATGAATATGTGATTGTTTTTCGAATTTGAGCTCTTTCTGCAATGGGCACTTTTCATACTATAAGCAGTTTTTCCTAACAAATGCAAGATATAACATGGGCTATCTCCGCAAGGAAACATCAGATCTGCACAACTCATGGTTTTTTGGTCTTCGGGGAGGATGGGGAACATGAATATGTGTTTCTTTTTCGAATTTGAGCTCTTTCTGCAATGGGCACTTTTCATACTATAAGCAGTTTTTCCTAACAAATGCAAGATATAACATGGGCTATCTCCGCAAGGAAACATGAGATCTGCAAAAGTTATGGTTTTTTGTTCTTCGGGGAGGATGGGGAACATGAATATGTGTTTGTTTTTCGAATTTGACCTCTATCTGCAATGGGCACTTTTCATACTATAAGCAGTTTTAACTAACAAATGCAAGATATAACATGGGCTATCTCCGCAAGGAAACATGAGATCTGCAAACGTTATGGTTTTTTGGTCTTCGGGGAGGATGGGGAACATGAATATGTTTTTGTTTTTCGAATTTGAGCTCTATCTGAAATGAGCACTTTTCATGCTCTAAGCAGTTTTTCCTAACAAATGCAAGATATAACATTGGCTATCTCCGCAAGGAAACATCAGATCTGCACAACTCATGGTTTTTTGGTCTTCGGGGAGGATGGGGAACATGAATATGTGATTGTTTTTCAAATTTGAGATCTTTCTGCAATTCGCACTTTTCATGCTATAAGCAGTTTTTCCTAACAAATGCAAGATATAACATTGGCTATCTCTGCAAGGAAACATCAGATCTGCACAACTCATGGTTTTTTGGTCTTCGGGGAGGATGGGGAACATGAATATGTGATTGTTTTTCGAATTTGAGCTCTTTCTGCAATGGGCACTTTTCATACTATAAGCAGTTTTTCCTAACAAATGCATGATATAACATGGGCTATCTCCGCAAGGAAACATGAGATCTGCAAAAGTTATGGTTTTTTGTTCTTCGGGGAGGATGGGGAACATGAATATGTGTTTGTTTTTCGAATTTGACCTCTATCTGAAATGAGCACTTTTCATGCTCTAAGCAGTTTTTCCTAACAAATGCAAGATATAACATTGGCTATCTCCGCAAGGAAACATCAGATCTGCACAACTCATGGTTTTTTGGTCTTCGGGAAGGATGGGGAACATGAATATGTGATTGTTTTTCGAATTTGAGCTATTTCTGCAATGGGCACTTTTCATGCTATAAGCAGTTTTTCCTAACAAATGCAAGATATAACATTGGCTATCTCCGCAAGGAAACATCAGATCTGCACAACTCATGGTTTTTTGGTCTTCGGGGAGGATGGGGAACATGAATATGTGTTTGTTTTTCGAATTTGAGATCTTTCTGCAATGGGCACTTTTCATACTATAAGCAGTTTTTCCTAACAAATGCAAGCTATTACATTGGCAATCTCCGCAAGGAAACATCAGATCTGCTCAACTCATGGTTTTTTGGTCTTCGGGGAGGAGGGGGAACATGAATATGTGTTTGTTTTTCGAATTTGAGCTCTTTCTGCAATGGGCACTTTTCATACTATAAGCAGTTTTTCCTAACAAATGCATGATATAACATGGGCTATCTCCGCAAGGAAACATCAGATCTGCACAACTCATGGTTTTTTGGTCTTCGGGGAGGAGGGGGAACATGAATATGTGTTTGTTTTTCGAATTTGAGATCTTTCTGCAATGGGCACTTTTCATACTATAAGCAGTTTTTCCTAACAAATGCAAGATTTAACATTGGCTATCCGCAAGGAAACATCAGATCTGCTCAACCCATGGTTTTTTGGTCTTCGGGGAGGATGGGGAACATGAATATGTGTTTCTTTTTCGAATTTGAGCTCTTTCTGCAATGGGCACTTTTCATACTATAAGCAGTTTTTCCTAACAAATGCAAGATATAACATGGGCTATCTCCGCAAGGAAACATGAGATCTGCAAACGTTATTGTTTTTTGGTCTTCGGGGAAGATGGGTAACATGAATATGTTTTTGTTTTTCGAATTTGAGCTCTATCTGCAATGGGCACTTTTCATACTATAAGCAGTTTTTCCTAACAAATGCAAGATATAACATGGACTATCTCCGCAAGGAAACATCAGATCTGCAAAAGTAATGGTTTTTTGTTCTTCGGGGAGGATGGGGAACATGAATATGTGTTTGTTTTTCGAATTTGACCTCTATCTGAAATGAGCACTTTTCATGCTCTAAGCAGTTTTTCCTAACAAATGCAAGATATAACATTGGCTATCTCCGCAAGGAAACATCAGATCTGCACAACTCATGGTTTTTTGGTCTTCCGGGAGGATGGGGAACATGAATATGTGATTGTTTTTCGAATTTGAGCTCTTTCTGCAATGGGCACTTTTCATGCTATAAGCAGTTTTTCCTAACAAATGCAAGATATAACATTGGCTATCTCCGCAAGGAAACATCAGATCTGCACAACTCATGGTTTTTTGGTCTTCGGGGAGGATGGGGAACATGAATATGTGTTTGTTTTTCGAATTTGAGATCTTTCTGCAATGGGCACTTTTCATACTATAAGCAGTTTTTCCTAACAAATGCAAGCTATTACATTGGCAATCTCCGCAAGGAAACATCAGATCTGCTCAACTCATGGTTTTTTGGTCTTCGGGGAGGAGGGGGAACATGAATATGTGTTTGTTTTTCATATTTGAGCTCTTTCTGCAATGGGCACTTTTCATACTATAAGCAGTTTTTCCTAACAAATGCATGATATAACATGGGCTATCTACGCAAGGAAACATGAGATCTGCAAACGTTATGGTTTTTTGGTCTTCGGGGAGGATGGGGAACATGAATATGTGTTTGTTTTTCGAATTTGAGCTCTATCTGAAATGAGCACTTTTCATGCTCTAAGCAGTTTTTCCTAACAAATGCAAGATATAACATTGGCTTTCTCCGCAAGGAAACATCAGATCTGCACAACTCATGGTTTTTTGGTCTTCGGGGAGGATGGGGAACATGAATATGTGATTGTTTTTCGAATTTGAGCTCTTTCTGCAATGGGCACTTTTCATACTATAAGCAGTTTTTCCTAACAAATGCAAGATATAACATGGGCTATCTCCGCAAGGAAACATGAGATCTGCAAAAGTTATTGTTTTTTGGTCTTCGGGGAGGATGGGGAACATGAATATGTTTTTGTTTTTCGAATTTGAGCTCTATCTGAAATGAGCACTTTTCATGCTCTAAGCAATTTTTCCTAACAAATGCAAGATATAACATTGGCTATCTCCGCAAGGAAACATCAGATCTGCACAACTCATCTTTTTTTGGTCTTCGGGGAGGATGGGGAACATGAATATGTGATTGTTTTTCGAATTTGAGCTCTTTCTGCAATGGGCACTTTTCATACTATAAGCAGTTTTTCCTAACAAATGCAAGATATAACATGGGCTATCTCCGCAAGGAAACATCAGATCTGCACAACTCATGGTTTTTTGGTCTTCGGGGAGGAGGGGGAACATGAATATGTGTTTGTTTTTCGAATTTGAGATCTTTCTGCAATGGGCACTTTTCATGCTATAAGCAGTTTTTCCTAACAAATGCAAGATTTAACATTGGCTATCTCCGCAAGGAAACATCAGATCTGCTCAACCCATGGTTTTTTGGTCTTCGGGGAGGATGGGGAACATGAATATGTGTTTCTTTTTCGAATTTGAGCTCTTTCTGCAATGGGCACTTTTCATACTATAAGCAGTTTTTCCTAACAAATGCAAGATATAACATGGGCTATCTCCGCAAGGAAACATGAGATCTGCAAAAGTTATGGTTTTTTGTTCTTCGGGGAGGATGGGGAACATGAATATGTGTTTGTTTTTCGAATTTGACCTCTATCTGAAATGAGCACTTTTCATGCTCTAAGCAGTTTTTCCTAACAAATGCAAGATATAACATTGGCTATCTCCGCAAGGAAACATCAGATCTGCACAACTCATGGGTTTTTGGTCTTCGGGGAGGATGGGGAACATGAATATGTGTTTGTTTTTCGAATTTGAGCTCTTTCTGCAATGGGCACTTTTCATGTTATAAGCAGTTTTTCCTAACAAATGCAAGATATAACATTGGCTATCTCCGCAAGGAAACATC
This sequence comes from Vipera ursinii, assembly GCF_947247035.1. Lineage (NCBI taxonomy): Eukaryota > Metazoa > Chordata > Lepidosauria > Squamata > Viperidae > Vipera > Vipera ursinii. The sequence goes on along the minus strand of NC_139519.1, from coordinate 166,341 downwards.
AGATCTGCACAACTCATGGTTTTTTGGTCTTCGGGGAGGATGGGGAACATGAATATGTGTTTGTTTTTCGAATTTGAGATCTTTCTGCAATGGGCACTTTTCATACTATAAGCAGTTTTTCCTAACAAATGCAAGCTATTACATTGGCAATCTCCGCAAGGAAACATCAGATCTGCTCAACTCATGGTTTTTTGGTCTTCGGGGAGGAGGGGGAACATGAATATGTGTTTGTTTTTCGAATTTGAGCTCTTTCTGCAATGGGCACTTTTCATACTATAAGCAGTTATTCCTAACAAATGCAAGATATAACATGGGCTATCTCTGCAAGGAAACATGAGATCTGCAAACGTTATGGTTTTTTGGTCTTCGGGGAGGATGGGGAACATGAATATGTTTTTGTTTTTCGAATTTGAGCTCTATCTGAAATGAGCACTTTTCATGCTCTAAGCAGTTTTTCCTAACAAATGCAAGATATAACATTGGCTATCTCCGCAAGGAAACATCAGATCTGCACAACTCATGGTTTTTTGGTCTTCGGGGAGGATGGGGAACATGAATATGTGATTGTTTTTCGAATTTGAGATCTTTCTGCAATGGGCACTTTTCATGCTATAAGCAGTTTTTCCTAACAAATGCAAGATATAACATTGGCTATCTCCGCAAGGAAACATCAGATCTGCACAACTCATGGTTTTTTGGTCTTCGGGAAGGATGGGGAACATGAATATGTGATTGTTTTTCGAATTTGAGCTCTTTCTGCAATGGGCACTTTTCATACTATAAGCAGTTTTTCCTAACAAATGCATGATATAACATGGGCTATCTCCGCAAGGAAACATGAGATCTGCAAACGTTATGGTTTTTTGGTCTTCGGGGAGGATGGGGAACATGAATATGTTTTTGTTTTTCGAATTTGAGCTCTTTCTGCAATGGGCACTTTTCATGCTATAAGCAGTTTTTCCTAACAAATGCAAGATATAACATTGGCTATCTCCGCAAGGAAACATCAGATCTGCTCAACTCATGGTTTTTTGGTCTTCGGGGAGGAGGGGGAACATGAATATGTGTTTGTTTTTCGAATTTGAGCTCTTTCTGCAATGGGCACTTTTCATACTATAAGCAGTTTTTCCTAACAAATGCATGATATAACATGGGCTATCTACGCAAGGAAACATGAGATCTGCAAACGTTATGGTTTTTTGGTCTTCGGGGAGGATGGGGAACATGAATATGTTTTTGTTTTTCGAATTTGAGCTCTATCTGAAATGAGCACTTTTCATGCTCTAAGCAGTTTTTCCTAACAAATGCAAGATATAACATTGGCTTTCTCCGCAAGGAAACATCAGATCTGCACAACTCATGGTTTTTTGGTCTTCGGGGAGGATGGGGAACATGAATATGTGATTGTTTTTCGAATTTGAGCTCTTTCTGCAATGGGCACTTTTCATACTATAAGCTGTTTTTCCTAACAAATGCAAGATATAACATGGGCTATCTCTGCAACGAAACTTCAGATCTGCACAACTCATGGTTTTTTGGTCTTCGGGGAGGAGGGGGAACATGAATATGTGTTTGTTTTTCGAATTTGAGATCTTTCTGCAATGGGCACTTTTCATACTATAAGCAGTTTTTCCTAACAAATGCAAGATTTAACATTGGCTATCTCCGCAAGGAAACATCAGATCTGCTCAACCCATGGTTTTTTGGTCTTCGGGGAGGATGGGGAACATGAATATGTGTTTCTTTTTCGAATTTGAGCTCTTTCTGCAATGGGCACTTTTCATACTATAAGCAGTTTTTCCTAACAAATGCAAGATATAACATGGGCTATCTCCGCAAGGAAACATCAGATCTGCACAACTTATGGTTTTTTGGTCTTCGGGGAGGATGGGGAACATGAATATTTGTTTGTTTTTCGAATTTGAGATCTTTCTGCAATGGGCACTTTTCATGCTCTAAGCAGTTTTTCCTAACAAATGCAAGATTGAACATTGGCTATCTCTGCAAGGAAACATCAGATCTGCTGAACCCATGGTTTTTTGGTCTTCGGGGAGGATGGGGAACATGAATATGTGTTTCTTTTTCGAATTTGAGCTCTTTCTGCAATGGGCACTTTTCATACTATAAGCAGTTTTTCCTAACAAATGCAAGATATAACATGGGCTATCTCCGCAAGGAAACATGAGATCTGCAAAAGTTATGGTTTTTTGTTCTTCGGGGAGGATGGGGAACATGAATATGTGTTTGTTTTTCGAATTTGACCTCTATCTGAAATGAGCACTTTTCATGCTCTAAGCAGTTTTTCCTAACAAATGCAAGATATAACATTGGCTATCTCCGCAAGGAAACATCAGATCTGCACAACTCATGGTTTTTTGGTCTTCGGGGAGGATGGGGAACATGAATATGTGTTTGTTTTTCGAATTTGAGCTCTTTCTGCAATGGGCACTTTTCATGTTATAAGCAGTTTTTCCTAACAAATGCAAGATATAACATTGGCTATCTCCGCAAGGAAACATCAGATCTGCACAACTCATGGTTTTTTGGTCTTCGGGGAGGATGGGGAACATGAATATGTGTTTGTTTTTCGAATTTGAGATCTTTCTGCAATGGGCACTTTTCATACTATAAGCAGTTTTTCCTAACAAATGCCAGCTATTACATTGGCAATCTCCGCAAGGAAACATCAGATCTGCTCAACTCATGGTTTTTTGGTCTTCGGGGAGGAGGGGGAACATGAATATGTGTTTGTTTTTCGAATTTGAGCTCTTTCTGCAATGGGCACTTTTCATACTATAAGCAGTTTTAACTAACAAATGCAAGATATAACATGGGCTATCTCAGCAAGGAAACATGAGATCTGCAAACGTTATGGTTTTTTGGTCTTCGGGGAGGATGGGGAACATGAATATGTTTTTGTTTTTCGAATTTGAGCTCTATCTGAAATGAGCACTTTTCATGCTCTAAGCAGTTTTTCCTAACAAATGCAAGATATAACATTGGCTATCTCCGCAAGGAAACATCAGATCTGCACAACTCATGGTTTTTTGGTCTTCGGGGAGGATGGGGAACATGAATATGTGATTGTTTTTCGAATTTGAGATCTTTCTGCAATGGGCACTTTTCATGCTATAAGCAGTTTTTCCTAACAAATGCAAGATATAACATTGGCTATCTCCGCAAGGAAACATCAGATCTGCACAACTCATGGTTTTTTGGTCTTCGGGGAGGATGGGGAACATGAATATGTGTTTCTTTTTCGAATTTGATCTCTTTCTGCAATGGGCACTTTTCATACTATAAGCAGTTTTTCCTAACAAATGCAAGATATAACATGGGCTATCTCCGCAAGGAAACATGAGATCTGCAAACGTTATTGTTTTTTGGTCTTCGGGGAGGATGGGGAACATGAATATGTTTTTGTTTTTCGAATTTGAGCTCTATCTGCAATGGGCACTTTTCATACTATAAGCAGTTTTTCCTAACAAATGCAAGATATAACATGGGCTATCTCCGCAAGGAAACATGAGATCTGCAAACGTTATGGTTTTTTGGTCTTCGGGGAGGATGGGGAACATGAATATGTTTTTGTTTTTCGAATTTGAGCTCTATCTGAAATGAGCACTTTTCATACTCTAAGCAGTTTTTCCTAACAAATGCAAGATATAACATTGGCTATCTCCGCAAGGAAACATCAGATCTGCACAACTCATGGTGTTTTGGTCTTCGGGGAGGATGGGGAACATGAATATGTGATTGTTTTTCGAATTTGAGCTCTTTCTGCAATGGGCACTTTTCATACTATAAGCAGTTTTTCCTAACAAATGCAAGATATAACATGGGCTATCTCCGCAAGGAAACATGAGATCTGCAAAAGTAATGGTTTTTTGTTCTTCGGGGAGGATGGGGAACATGAATATGTGTTTGTTTTTCGAATTTGACCTCTATCTGAAATGAGCACTTTTCATGCTCTAAGCAGTTTTTCCTAACAAATGCAAGATATAACATGGGCTATCTCCGCAAGGAAACATCAGATCTGCACAACTCATGGTTTTTTGGTCTTCGGGGAGGATGGGGAACATGAATATGTGATTGTTTTTCGAATTTGAGATCTTTCTGCAATGGGCACTTTTCATGCTATAAGCAGTTTTTCCTAACAAATGCAAGATATAACATTGGCTATCTCCGCAAGGAAACATCAGATCTGCACAACTCATGGTTTTTTGGTCTTCGGGGAGGATGGGGAACATGAATATGTGTTTCTTTTTCGAATTTGATCTCTTTCTGCAATGGGCACTTTTCATACTATAAGCAGTTTTTCCTAACAAATGCAAGATATAACATGGGCTATCTCCGCAAGGAAACATGAGATCTGCAAACGTTATTGTTTTTTGGTCTTCGGGGAGGATGGGGAACATGAATATGTTTTTGTTTTTCGAATTTGAGCTCTATCTGCAATGGGCACTTTTCATACTATAAGCAGTTTTTCCTAACAAATGCAAGATATAACATGGGCTATCTCCGCAAGGAAACATGAGATCTGCAAACGTTATGGTTTTTTGGTCTTCGGGGAGGATGGGGAACATGAATATGTTTTTGTTTTTCGAATTTGAGCTCTATCTGAAATGAGCACTTTTCATACTCTAAGCAGTTTTTCCTAACAAATGCAAGATATAACATTGGCTATCTCCGCAAGGAAACATCAGATCTGCACAACTCATGGTGTTTTGGTCTTCGGGGAGGATGGGGAACATGAATATGTGATTGTTTTTCGAATTTGAGCTCTTTCTGCAATGGGCACTTTTCATACTATAAGCAGTTTTTCCTAACAAATGCAAGATATAACATGGGCTATCTCCGCAAGGAAACATGAGATCTGCAAAAGTAATGGTTTTTTGTTCTTCGGGGAGGATGGGGAACATGAATATGTGTTTGTTTTTCGAATTTGACCTCTATCTGAAATGAGCACTTTTCATGCTCTAAGCAGTTTTTCCTAACAAATGCAAGATATAACATTGGCTATCTCCGCAAGGAAACATCAGATCTGCACAACTCATGGTTTTTTGGTCTTCGGGGAGGATGGGGAACATGAATATGTGATTGTTTTTCGAATTTGAGCTCTTTCTGCAATGGGCACTTTTCATACTATAAGAAGTTTTTCCTAACAAATGCAAGCTATTACATTGGCAATCTCCGCAAGGAAACATCAGATCTGCTCAACTCATGGTTTTTTGGTCTTCGGGGAGGAGGGGGAACATGAATATGTGTTTGTTTTTCATATTTGAGCTCTTTCTGCAATGGGCACTTTTCATACTATAAGCAGTTTTTCCTAACAAATGCATGATATAACATGGGCTATCTACGCAAGGAAACATGAGATCTGCAAACGTTATGGTTTTTTGGTCTTCGGGGAGGATGGGGAACATGAATATGTTTTTGTTTTTCGAATTTGAGCTCTATCTGAAATGAGCACTTTTCATGCTCTAAGCAGTTTTTCCTAACAAATGCAAGATATAACATTGGCTTTCTCCGCAAGGAAACATCAGATCTGCACAACTCATGGTTTTTTGGTCTTCGGGGAGGATGGGGAACATGAATATGTGATTGTTTTTCGAATTTGAGCTCTTTCTGCAATGGGCACTTTTCATACTATAAGCAGTTTTTCCTAACAAATGCAAGATATAACATGGGCTATCTCCGCAAGGAAACATCAGATCTGCACAACTCATGGTTTTTTGGTCTTCGGGGAGGATGGGGAACATGAATATGTTTTTGTTTTTCGAATTTGAGCTCTATCTGAAATGAGCACTTTTCATGCTCTAAGCAATTTTTCCTAACAAATGCAAGATATAACATTGGCTATCTCCGCAAGGAAACATCAGATCTGCACAACTCATGGTTTTTTGGTCTTCGGGGAGGATGGGGAACATGAATATGTGATTGTTTTTCGAATTTGAGCTCTTTCTGCAATGGGCACTTTTCATACTATAAGCAGTTTTTCCTAACAAATGCAAGATATAACATGGGCTATCTCCGCAAGGAAACATCAGATCTGCACAACTCATGGTTTTTTGGTCTTCGGGGAGGAGGGGGAACATGAATATGTGTTTGTTTTTCGAATTTGAGATCTTTCTGCAATGGGCACTTTTCATGCTATAAGCAGTTTTTCCTAACAAATGCAAGATTTAACATTGGCTATCTCCGCAAGGAAACATCAGATCTGCTCAACTCATGGTTTTTTGGTCTTCGGGGAGGATGGGGAACATGAATATGTGTTTCTTTTTCGAATTTGAGCTCTTTCTGCAATGGGCACTTTTCATACTATAAGCAGTTTTAACTAACAAATGCAAGATATAACATTGGCTATCTCCGCAAGGAAACATCAGATCTGCACAACTCATGGTTTTTTGGTCTTCGGGGAGGATGGGGAACATGAATATGTGTTTGTTTTTCGAATTTGAGATCTTTCTGCAATGGGCACTTTTCATACTATAAGCAGTTTTTCCTAACAAATGCAAGCTATTACATTGGCAATCTCCGCAAGGAAACATCAGATCTGCTCAACTCATGGTTTTTTGGTCTTCGGGGAGGAGGGGGAACATGAATATGTGTTTGTTTTTCGAATTTGAGCTCTTTCTGCAATGGGCACTTTTCATACTATAAGCAGTTTTTCCTAACAAATGCAAGATATAACATGGGCTATCTCCGCAAGGAAACATGAGATCTGCAAACGTTATGGTTTTTTGGTCTTCGGGGAGGATGGGGAACATGAATATGTTTTTGTTTTTCGAATTTGAGCTCTATCTGAAATGAGCACTTTTCATGCTCTAAGCAGTTTTTCCTAACAAATGCAAGATATAACATTGGCTATCTCCGCAAGGAAACATCAGATCTGCACAACTCATGGTTTTTTGGTCTTCGGGGAGGATGGGGAACATGAATATGTGATTGTTTTTCGAATTTGAGATCTTTCTGCAATGGGCACTTTTCATGCTATAAGCAGTTTTTCCTAACAAATGCAAGATATAACATTGGCTATCTCCGCAAGGAAACATCAGATCTGCACAACTCATGGTTTTTTGGTCTTCGGGAAGGATGGGGAACATGAATATGTGATTGTTTTTCGAATTTGAGCTCTTTCTGCAATGGGCACTTTTCATACTATAAGCAGTTTTTCCTAACAAATGCATGATATAACATGGGCTATCTACGCAAGGAAACATGAGATCTGCAAACGTTATGGTTTTTTGGTCTTCGGGGAGGATGGGGAACATGAATATGTTTTTGTTTTTCGAATTTGAGCTCTATCTGAAATGAGCACTTTTCATGCTCTAAGCAGTTTTTCCTAACAAATGCAAGATATAACATTGGCTTTCTCCGCAAGGAAACATCAGATCTGCACAACTCATGGTTTTTTGGTCTTCGGGGAGGATGGGGAACATGAATATGTGATTGTTTTTCGAATTTGAGATCTTTCTGCAATGGGCACTTTTCATGCTATAAGCAGTTTTTCCTAACAAATGCAAGATTTAACATTGGCTATCTCCGCAAGGAAACATCAGATCTGCTCAACTCATGGTTTTTTGGTCTTCGGGGAGGATGGGGAACATGAATATGTGTTTCTTTTTCGAATTTGAGCTCTTTCTGCAATGGGCACTTTTCATACTATAAGCAGTTTTAACTAACAAATGCAAGATATAACATTGGCTATCTCCGCAAGGAAACATCAGATCTGCACAACTCATGGTTTTTTGGTCTTCGGGGAGGATGGGGAACATGAATATGTGTTTGTTTTTCGAATTTGAGATCTTTCTGCAATGGGCACTTTTCATACTATAAGCAGTTTTTCCTAACAAATGCAAGCTATTACATTGGCAATCTCCGCAAGGAAACATCAGATCTGCTCAACTCATGGTTTTTTGGTCTTCGGGGAGGAGGGGGAACATGAATATGTGTTTGTTTTTCGAATTTGAGCTCTTTCTGCAATGGGCACTTTTCATACTATAAGCAGTTTTTCCTAACAAATGCAAGATATAACATGGGCTATCTCCGCAAGGAAACATGAGATCTGCAAACGTTATGGTTTTTTGGTCTTCGGGGAGGATGGGGAACATGAATATGTTTTTGTTTTTCGAATTTGAGCTCTATCTGAAATGAGCACTTTTCATGCTCTAAGCAGTTTTTCCTAACAAATGCAAGATATAACATTGGCTATCTCCGCAAGGAAACATCAGATCTGCACAACTCATGGTTTTTTGGTCTTCGGGGAGGATGGGGAACATGAATATGTGATTGTTTTTCGAATTTGAGATCTTTCTGCAATGGGCACTTTTCATGCTATAAGCAGTTTTTCCTAACAAATGCAAGATATAACATTGGCTATCTCCGCAAGGAAACATCAGATCTGCACAACTCATGGTTTTTTGGTCTTCGGGAAGGATGGGGAACATGAATATGTGATTGTTTTTCGAATTTGAGCTCTTTCTGCAATGGGCACTTTTCATACTATAAGCAGTTTTTCCTAACAAATGCATGATATAACATGGGCTATCTACGCAAGGAAACATGAGATCTGCAAACGTTATGGTTTTTTGGTCTTCGGGGAGGATGGGGAACATGAATATGTTTTTGTTTTTCGAATTTGAGCTCTTTCTGCAATGGGCACTTTTCATGCTATAAGCAGTTTTTCCTAACAAATGCAAGATATAACATTGGCTATCTCCGCAAGGAAACATCAGATCTGCACAACTCATGGTTTTTTGGTCTTCGGGGAGGATGGGGAACATGAATATGTGTTTGTTTTTCGAATTTGAGATCTTTCTGCAATGGGCACTTTTCATACTATAAGCAGTTTTTCCTAACAAATGCAAGCTATTACATTGGCAATCTCCGCAAGGAAACATCAGATCTGCTCAACTCATGGTTTTTTGGTCTTCGGGGAGGAGGGGGAACATGAATATGTGTTTGTTTTTCGAATTTGAGCTCTTTCTGCAATGGGCACTTTTCATACTATAAGCAGTTTTTCCTAACAAATGCAAGATATAACATGGGCTATCTCCGCAAGGAAACATGAGATCTGCAAACGTTATGGTTTTTTGGTCTTCGGGGAGGATGGGGAACATGAATATGTTTTTGTTTTTCGAATTTGAGCTCTATCTGAAATGAGCACTTTTCATGCTCTAAGCAGTTTTTCCTAACAAATGCAAGATATAACATTGGCTATCTCCGCAAGGAAACATCAGATCTGCACAACTCATGGTTTTTTGGTCTTCGGGGAGGATGGGGAACATGAATATGTTTTTGTTTTTCGAATTTGAGCTCTTTCTGCAATGGGCACTTTTCATGCTATAAGCAGTTTTTCCTAACAAATGCAAGATATAACATTGGCTATCTCCGCAAGGAAACATCAGATCTGCACAACTCATGGTTTTTTGGTCTTCGGGGAGGATGGGGAACATGAATATGTGATTGTTTTTCGAATTTGAGCTCTTTCTGCAATGGGCACTTTTCATACTATAAGAAGTTTTTCGTAACAAATGCAAGCTATTACATTGGCAATCTCCGCAAGGAAACATCAGATCTGCTCAACTCACGGTTTTTTGGTCTTCGGGGAGGAGGGGGAACATGAATATGTGTTTGTTTTTCATATTTGAGCTCTTTCTGCAATGGGCACTTTTCATACTATAAGCAGTTTTTCCTAACAAATGCATGATATAACATGGGCTATCTACGCAAGGAAACATGAGATCTGCAAACGTTATGGTTTTTTGGTCTTCGGGGAGGATGGGGAACATGAATATGTTTTTGTTTTTCGAATTTGAGCTCTATCTGAAATGAGCACTTTTCATGCTCTAAGCAGTTTTTCCTAACAAATGCAAGATATAACATTGGCTTTCTCCGCAAGGAAACATCAGATCTGCACAACTCATGGTTTTTTGGTCTTCGGGGAGGATGGGGAACATGAATATGTGATTGTTTTTCGAATTTGAGCTCTTTCTGCAATGGGTACTTTTCATACTATAAGCAGTTTTTCCTAACAAATGCAAGATATAACATGGGCTATCTCCGCAAGGAAACATGAGATCTGCAAAAGTTATTGTTTTTTGGTCTTCGGGGAGGATGGGGAACATGAATATGTTTTTGTTTTTCGAATTTGAGCTCTATCTGAAATGAGCACTTTTCATGCTCTAAGCAATTTTTCCTAACAAATGCAAGATATAACATTGGCTATCTCCGCAAGGAAACATCAGATCTGCACAACTCATGGTTTTTTGGTCTTCGGGGAGGATGGGGAACATGAATATGTGATTGTTTTTCGAATTTGAGCTCTTTCTGCAATGGGCACTTTTCATACTATAAGCAGTTTTTCCTAACAAATGCAAGATATAACATGGGCTATCTCCGCAAGGAAACATCAGATCTGCACAACTCATGGTTTTTTGGTCTTCGGGGAGGAGGGGGAACATGAATATGTGTTTGTTTTTCGAATTTGAGATCTTTCTGCAATGGGCACTTTTCATGCTATAAGCAGTTTTTCCTAACAAATGCAAGATTTAACATTGGCTATCTCCGCAAGGAAACATCAGATCTGCTCAACTCATGGTTTTTTGGTCTTCGGGGAGGATGGGGAACATGAATATGTGTTTCTTTTTCGAATTTGAGCTCTTTCTGCAATGGGCACTTTTCATACTATAAGCAGTTTTAACTAACAAATGCAAGATATAACATTGGCTATCTACGCAAGGAAACATGAGATCTGCAAACGTTATGGTTTTTTGGTCTTCGGGGAGGATGGGGAACATGAATATGTTTTTGTTTTTCGAATTTGAGCTCTATCTGAAATGAGCACTTTTCATGCTCTAAGCAGTTTTTCCTAACAAATGCAAGATATAACATTGGCTTTCTCCGCAAGGAAACATCAGATCTGCACAACTCATGGTTTTTTGGTCTTCGGGGAGGATGGGGAACATGAATATGTGATTGTTTTTCGAATTTGAGATCTTTCTGCAATGGGCACTTTTCATGCTATAAGCAGTTTTTCCTAACAAATGCAAGATTTAACATTGGCTATCTCCGCAAGGAAACATCAGATCTGCTCAACTCATGGTTTTTTGGTCTTCGGGGAGGATGGGGAACATGAATATGTGTTTCTTTTTCGAATTTGAGCTCTTTCTGCAATGGGCACTTTTCATACTATAAGCAGTTTTAACTAACAAATGCAAGATATAACATTGGCTATCTCCGCAAGGAAACATCAGATCTGCACAACTCATGGTTTTTTGGTCTTCGGGGAGGATGGGGAACATGAATATGTGTTTGTTTTTCGAATTTGAGATCTTTCTGCAATGGGCACTTTTCATACTATAAGCAGTTATTCCTAACAAATGCAAGCTATTACATTGGCAATCTCCGCAAGGAAACATCAGATCTGCTCAACTCATGGTTTTTTGGTCTTCGGGGAGGAGGGGGAACATGAATATGTGTTTGTTTTTCGAATTTGAGCTCTTTCTGCAATGGGCACTTTTCATACTATAAGCAGTTTTTCCTAACAAATGCAAGATATAACATGGGCTATCTCCGCAAGGAAACATGAGATCTGCAAACGTTATGGTTTTTTGGTCTTCGGGGAGGATGGGGAACATGAATATGTTTTTGTTTTTCGAATTTGAGCTCTATCTGAAATGAGCACTTTTCATGCTCTAAGCAGTTTTTCCTAACAAATGCAAGATATAACATTGGCTATCTCCGCAAGGAAACATCAGATCTGCACAACTCATGGTTTTTTGGTCTTCGGGGAGGATGGGGAACATGAATATGTGATTGTTTTTCGAATTTGAGATCTTTCTGCAATGGGCACTTTTCATGCTATAAGCAGTTTTTCCTAACAAATGCAAGATATAACATTGGCTATCTCCGCAAGGAAACATCAGATCTGCACAACTCATGGTTTTTTGGTCTTCGGGAAGGATGGGGAACATGAATATGTGATTGTTTTTCGAATTTGAGCTCTTTCTGCAATGGACACTTTTCATACTATAAGCAGTTTTTCCTAACAAATGCATGATATAACATGGGCTATCTACGCAAGGAAACATGAGATCTGCAAACGTTATGGTGTTTTGGTCTTCGGGGAGGATGGGGAACATGAATATGTTTTTGTTTTTCGAATTTGAGCTCTTTCTGCAATGGGCACTTTTCATGCTATAAGCAGTTTTTCCTAACAAATGCAAGATATAACATTGGCTATCTCCGCAAGGAAACATCAGATCTGCACAACTCATGGTTTTTTGGTCTTCGGGGAGGATGGGGAACATGAATATGTGATTGTTTTTCGAATTTGAGCTCTTTCTGCAATGGGCACTTTTCATACTATAAGAAGTTTTTCGTAACAAATGCAAGCTATTACATTGGCAATCTCCGCAAGGAAACATCAGATCTGCTCAACTCACGGTTTTTTGGTCTTCGGGGAGGAGGGGGAACATGAATATGTGTTTGTTTTTCATATTTGAGCTCTTTCTGCAATGGGCACTTTTCATACTATAAGCAGTTTTTCCTAACAAATGCATGATATAACATGGGCTATCTACGCAAGGAAACATGAGATCTGCAAACGTTATGGTTTTTTGGTCTTCGGGGAGGATGGGGAACATGAATATGTTTTTGTTTTTCGAATTTGAGCTCTATCTGAAATGAGCACTTTTCATGCTCTAAGCAGTTTTTCCTAACAAATGCAAGATATAACATTGGCTTTCTCCGCAAGGAAACATCAGATCTGCACAACTCATGGTTTTTTGGTCTTCGGGGAGGATGGGGAACATGAATATGTGATTGTTTTTCGAATTTGAGCTCTTTCTGCAATGGGCACTTTTCATACTATAAGCAGTTTTTCCTAACAAATGCAAGATATAACATGGGCTATCTCCGCAAGGAAACATGAGATCTGCAAAAGTTATTGTTTTTTGGTCTTCGGGGAGGATGGGGAACATGAATATGTTTTTGTTTTTCGAATTTGAGCTCTATCTGAAATGAGCACTTTTCATGCTCTAAGCAATTTTTCCTAACAAATGCAAGATATAACATTGGCTATCTCCGCAAGGAAACATCAGATCTGCACAACTCATGGTTTTTTGGTCTTCGGGGAGGATGGGGAACATGAATATGTGATTGTTTTTCGAATTTGAGCTCTTTCTGCAATGGGCACTTTTCATACTATAAGCAGTTTTTCCTAACAAATGCAAGATATAACATGGGCTATCTCCGCAAGGAAACATCAGATCTGCACAACTCATGGTTTTTTGGTCTTCGGGGAGGAGGGGGAACATGAATATGTGTTTGTTTTTCGAATTTGAGATCTTTCTGCAATGGGCACTTTTCATGCTATAAGCAGTTTTTCCTAACAAATGCAAGATTTAACATTGGCTATCTCCGCAAGGAAACATCAGATCTGCTCAACTCATGGTTTTTTGGTCTTCGGGGAGGATGGGGAACATGAATATGTGTTTCTTTTTCGAATTTGAGCTCTTTCTGCAATGGGCACTTTTCATTCTATAAGCAGTTTTAACTAACAAATGCAAGATATAACATTGGCTATCTCCGCAAGGAAACATCAGATCTGCACAACTCATGGTTTTTTGGTATTCGGGGAGGATGGGGAACATGAATATGTGTTTGTTTTTCGAATTTGAGATCTTTCTGCAATGGGCACTTTTCATACTATAAGCAGTTTTTCCTAACAAATGCAAGCTATTACATTGGCAATCTCCGCAAGGAAACATCAGATCTGCTCAACTCATGGTTTTTTGGTCTTCGGGGAGGAGGGGGAACATGAATATGTGTTTGTTTTTCGAATTTGAGCTCTTTCTGCAATGGGCACTTTTCATACTATAAGCAGTTTTTCCTAACAAATGCTAGATATAACATGGGCTATCTCCGCAAGGAAACATGAGATCTGCAAACGTTATGGTTTTTTGGTCTTCGGGGAGGATGGGGAACATGAATATGTTTTTGTTTTTCGAATTTGAGCTCTATCTGAAATGAGCACTTTTCATGCTCTAAGCAGTTTTTCCTAACAAATGCAAGATATAACATTGGCTATCTCCGCAAGGAAACATCAGATCTGCACAACTCATGGTTTTTTGGTCTTCGGGGAGGATGGGGAACATGAATATGTGTTTGTTTTTCGAATTTGAGATCTTTCTGCAATGGGCACTTTTCATACTATAAGCAGTTTTTCCTAACAAATGCAAGCTATTACATTGGCAATCTCCGCAAGGAAACATCAGATCTGCTCAACTCATGGTTTTTTGGTCTTCGGGGAGGAGGGGGAACATGAATATGTGTTTGTTTTTCGAATTTGAGCTCTTTCTGCAATGGGCACTTTTCATACTATAAGCAGTTTTTCCTAACAAATGCATGATATAACATGGGCTATCTACGCAAGGAAACATGAGATCTGCAAACGTTATGGTTTTTTGGTCTTCGGGGAGGATGGGGAACATGAATATGTGATTGTTTTTCGAATTTGAGCTCTTTCTGCAATGGGCACTTTTCATACTATAAGCAGTTTTTCCTAACAAATGCAAGATATAACATGGGCTATCTCCGCAAGGAAACATGAGATCTGCAAAAGTTATTGTTTTTTGGTCTTCGGGGAGGATGGGGAACATGAATATGTTTTTGTTTTTCGAATTTGAGCTCTATCTGAAATGAGCACTTTTCATGCTCTAAGCAGTTTTTCCTAACAAATGCAAGATATAACATTGGCTATCTCCGCAAGGAAACATCAGATCTGCACAACTCATGGTTTTTTGGTCTTCGGGGAGGATGGGGAACATGAATATGTGATTGTTTTTCGAATTTGAGCTCTTTCTGCAATGGGCACTTTTCATACTATAAGCAGTTTTTCCTAACAAATGCAAGATATAACATGGGCTATCTCCGCAAGGAAACATCAGATCTGCACAAATGGTTTTTTGGTCTTCGGGGAGGAGGGGGAACATGAATATGTGTTTGTTTTTCGAATTTGAGATCTTTCTGCAATGGGCACTTTTCATACTATAAGCAGTTTTTCCTAACAAATGCAAGATATAACATGGGCTATCTCCGCAAGGAAACATCAGATCTGCACAAATGGTTTTTTGGTCTTCGGGGAGGAGGGGGAACATGAATATGTGTTTGTTTTTCGAATTTGAGATCTTTCTGCAATGGGCACTTTTCATACTATAAGCAGTTTTTCCTAACAAATGCAAGATTTAACATTGGCTATCTCCGCAAGGAAACATCAGATCTGCTCAACCCATGGTTTTTTGGTCTTCGGGGAGGATGGGGAACATGAATATGTGTTTCTTTTTCGAATTTGAGCTCTTTCTGCAATGGGCACTTTTCATACTATAAGCAGTTTTTCCTAACATATGCAAGATATAACATGGGCTATCTCCGCAAGGAAACATGAGATCTGCAAAAGTTATGGTTTTTTGTTCTTCGGGGAGGATGGGGAACATGAATATGTGTTTGTTTTTCGAATTTGACCTCTATCTGAAATGAGCACTTTTCATGCTCTAAGCAGTTTTTCCTAACAAATGCAAGATATAACATTGGCTATCTCCGCAAGGAAACATCAAATCTGCACAACTCATGGTTTTTTGGTCTTCGGGGAGGATGGGGAACATGAATATGTGATTGTTTTTCGAATTTGAGATCTTTCTGCAATGGGCACTTTTCATGCTATAAGCAGTTTTTCCTAACAAATGCAAGATATAACATTGGCTATCTCCGCAAGGAAACATCAGATCTGCACAACTCATGGTTTTTTGGTCTTCGGGGAGGATGGGGAACATGAATATGTGATTGTTTTTCGAATTTGAGCTCTTTCTGCAATGGGCACTTTTCATACTATAAGCAGTTTTTCCTAACAAATGCAAGATATAACATTGGCTTTCTCCGCAAGGAAACATCAGATCTGCACAACTCATCGTTTTTTGGTCTTCGGGGAGGATGGGGAACATGAATATGTGATTGTTTTTCGAATTTGAGCTCTTTCTGCAATGGGCACTTTTCATACTATAAGCAGTTTTTCCTAACAAATGCAAGATATAACATGGGCTATCTCCGCAAGGAAACATGAGATCTGCAAAAGTTATTGTTTTTTGGTCTTCGGGGAGGATGGGGAACATGAATATGTTTTTGTTTTTCGAATTTGAGCTCTATCTGAAATGAGCACTTTTCATGCTCTAAGCAGTTTTTCCTAACAAATGCAAGATATAACATTGGCTATCTCCGCAAGGAAACATCAGATCTGCACAACTCATGGTTTTTTGGTCTTCGGGGAGGATGGGGAACATGAATATGTGATTGTTTTTCGAATTTGAGCTCTTTCTGCAATGGGCACTTTTCATACTATAAGCAGTTTTTCCTAACAAACGCAAGATATAACATGGGCTATCTCCGCAAGGAAACATCAGATCTGCACAAATGGTTTTTTGGTCTTCGGGGAGGAGGGGGAACATGAATATGTGTTTGTTTTTCGATTTTGAGATCTTTCTGCAATGGGCACTTTTCATACTATAAGCAGTTTTTCCTAACAAATGCAAGATATAACATGGGCTATCTCCGCAAGGAAACATCAGATCTGCACAAATGGTTTTTTGGTCTTCGGGGAGGAGGGGGAACATGAATATGTGTTTGTTTTTCGAATTTGAGATCTTTCTGCAATGGGCACTTTTCATACTATAAGCAGTTTTTCCTAACAAATGCAAGATTTAACATTGGCTATCTCCGCAAGGAAACATCAGATCTGCTCAACCCATGGTTTTTTGGTCTTCGGGGAGGATGGGGAACATGAATATGTGTTTCTTTTTCGAATTTGAGCTCTTTCTGCAATGGGCACTTTTCATACTATAAGCAGTTTTTCCTAACATATGCAAGATATAACATGGGCTATCTCCGCAAGGAAACATGAGATCTGCAAACGTTATGGTTTTTTGGTCTTCGGGGAGGATGGGGAACATGAATATGTTTTTGTTTTTCGAATTTGAGCTTTATCTGAAATGAGCACTTTTCATGCTCTAAGCAGTTTTTCCTGACAAATGCAAGATATAACATTGGCTTTCTCCGCAAGGAAACATCAGATCTGCACAACTCATCGTTTTTTGGTCTTCGGGGAGGATGGGGAACATGAATATGTGATTGTTTTTCGAATTTGAGCTCTTTCTGCAATGGGCACTTTTCATACTATAAGCAGTTTTTCCTAACAAATGCAAGATATAACATGGGCTATCTCCGCAAGGAAACATGAGATCTGCAAAAGTTATTGTTTTTTGGTCTTCGGGGAGGATGGGGAACATGAATATGTGTTTCTTTTTCGAATTTGAGCTCTTTCTGCAATGGGCACTTTTCATACTATAAGCAGTTTTAACTAACAAATGCAAGATATAACATTGGCTATCTCCGCAAGGAAACATCAGATCTGCACAACTCATGGTTTTTTGGTCTTCGGGGAGGATGGGGAACATGAATATGTGTTTGTTTTTCGAATTTGAGATCTTTCTGCAATGGGCACTTTTCATACTATAAGCAGTTTTTCCTAACAAATGCAAGCTATTACATTGGCAATCTCCGCAAGGAAACATCAGATCTGCTCAACTCATGGTTTTTTGGTCTTCGGGGAGGAGGGGGAACATGAATATGTGTTTGTTTTTCGAATTTGAGCTCTTTCTGCAATGGGCACTTTTCATACTATAAGCAGTTTTTCCTAACAAATGCAAGATATAACATGGGCTATCTCCGCAAGGAAACATGAGATCTGCAAACGTTATGGTTTTTTGGTCTTCGGGGAGGATGGGGAACATGAATATGTTTTTGTTTTTCGAATTTGAGCTCTATCTGAAATGAGCACTTTTCATGCTCTAAGCAGTTTTTCCTAACAAATGCAAGATATAACATTGGCTATCTCCGCAAGGAAACATCAGATCTGCACAACTCATGGTTTTTTGGTCTTCGGGGAGGATGGGGAACATGAATATGTGATTGTTTTTCGAATTTGAGATCTTTCTGCAATGGGCACTTTTCATGCTATAAGCAGTTTTTCCTAACAAATGCAAGATATAACATTGGCTATCTCCGCAAGGAAACATCAGATCTGCACAACTCATGGTTTTTTGGTCTTCGGGAAGGATGGGGAACATGAATATGTGATTGTTTTTCGAATTTGAGCTCTTTCTGCAATGGGCACTTTTCATACTATAAGCAGTTTTTCCTAACAAATGCATGATATAACATGGGCTATCTACGCAAGGAAACATGAGATCTGCAAACGTTATGGTTTTTTGGTCTTCGGGGAGGATGGGGAACATGAATATGTTTTTGTTTTTCGAATTTGAGCTCTATCTGAAATGAGCACTTTTCATGCTCTAAGCAGTTTTTCCTAACAAATGCAAGATATAACATTGGCTTTCTCCGCAAGGAAACATCAGATCTGCACAACTCATGGTTTTTTGGTCTTCGGGGAGGATGGGGAACATGAATATGTGATTGTTTTTCGAATTTGAGATCTTTCTGCAATGGGCACTTTTCATGCTATAAGCAGTTTTTCCTAACAAATGCAAGATTTAACATTGGCTATCTCCGCAAGGAAACATCAGATCTGCTCAACTCATGGTTTTTTGGTCTTCGGGGAGGATGGGGAACATGAATATGTGTTTCTTTTTCGAATTTGAGCTCTTTCTGCAATGGGCACTTTTCATACTATAAGCAGTTTTTCCTAACAAATGCAAGATATAACATTGGCTATCTCCGCAAGGAAACATCAGATCTGCACAACTCATGGTTTTTTGGTCTTCGGGGAGGATGGGGAACATGAATATGTGATTGTTTTTCGAATTTGAGCTCTTTCTGCAATGGGCACTTTTCATACTATAAGAAGTTTTTCCTAACAAATGCAAGCTATTACATTGGCAATCTCCGCAAGGAAACATCAGATCTGCTCAACTCATGGTTTTTTGGTCTTCGGGGAGGAGGGGGAACATGAATATGTGTTTGTTTTTCATATTTGAGCTCTTTCTGCAATGGGCACTTTTCATACTATAAGCAGTTTTTCCTAACAAATGCATGATATAACATGGGCTATCTACGCAAGGAAACATGAGATCTGCAAACGTTATGGTTTTTTGGTCTTCGGGGAGGATGGGGAACATGAATATGTTTTTGTTTTTCGAATTTGAGCTCTATCTGAAATGAGCACTTTTCATGCTCTAAGCAGTTTTTCCTAACAAATGCAAGATATAACATTGGCTTTCTCCGCAAGGAAACATCAGATCTGCACAACTCATGGTTTTTTGGTCTTCGGGGAGGATGGGGAACATGAATATGTGATTGTTTTTCGAATTTGAGATCTTTCTGCAATGGGCACTTTTCATGCTATAAGCAGTTTTTCCTAACAAATGCAAGATTTAACATTGGCTATCTCCGCAAGGAAACATCAGATCTGCTCAACTCATGGTTTTTTGGTCTTCGGGGAGGATGGGGAACATGAATATGTGTTTCTTTTTCGAATTTGAGCTCTTTCTGCAATGGGCACTTTTCATACTATAAGCAGTTTTAACTAACAAATGCAAGATATAACATTGGCTATCTCCGCAAGGAAACATCAGATCTGCACAACTCATGGTTTTTTGGTCTTCGGGGAGGATGGGGAACATGAATATGTGTTTGTTTTTCGAATTTGAGATCTTTCTGCAATGGGCACTTTTCATACTATAAGCAGTTTTTCCTAACAAATGCAAGCTATTACATTGGCAATCTCCGCAAGGAAACATCAGATCTGCTCAACTCATGGTTTTTTGGTCTTCGGGGAGGAGGGGGAACATGAATATGTGTTTGTTTTTCGAATTTGAGCTCTTTCTGCAATGGGCACTTTTCATACTATAAGCAGTTTTTCCTAACAAATGCAAGATATAACATGGGCTATCTCCGCAAGGAAACATGAGATCTGCAAACGTTATGGTTTTTTGGTCTTCGGGGAGGATGGGGAACATGAATATGTTTTTGTTTTTCGAATTTGAGCTCTATCTGAAATGAGCACTTTTCATGCTCTAAGCAGTTTTTCCTAACAAATGCAAGATATAACATTGGCTATCTCCGCAAGGAAACATCAGATCTGCACAACTCATGGTTTTTTGGTCTTCGGGGAGGATGGGGAACATGAATATGTGATTGTTTTTCGAATTTGAGATCTTTCTGCAATGGGCACTTTTCATGCTATAAGCAGTTTTTCCTAACAAATGCAAGATATAACATTGGCTATCTCCGCAAGGAAACATCAGATCTGCACAACTCATGGTTTTTTGGTCTTCGGGAAGGATGGGGAACATGAATATGTGATTGTTTTTCGAATTTGAGCTCTTTCTGCAATGGGCACTTTTCATACTATAAGCAGTTTTTCCTAACAAATGCATGATATAACATGGGCTATCTACGCAAGGAAACATGAGATCTGCAAACGTTATGGTGTTTTGGTCTTCGGGGAGGATGGGGAACATGAATATGTTTTTGTTTTTCGAATTTGAGCTCTTTCTGCAATGGGCACTTTTCATGCTATAAGCAGTTTTTCCTAACAAATGCAAGATATAACATTGGCTATCTCCGCAAGGAAACATCAGATCTGCACAACTCATGGTTTTTTGGTCTTCGGGGAGGATGGGGAACATGAATATGTGATTGTTTTTCGAATTTGAGCTCTTTCTGCAATGGGCACTTTTCATACTATAAGAAGTTTTTCGTAACAAATGCAAGCTATTACATTGGCAATCTCCGCAAGGAAACATCAGATCTGCTCAACTCACGGTTTTTTGGTCTTCGGGGAGGAGGGGGAACATGAATATGTGTTTGTTTTTCATATTTGAGCTCTTTCTGCAATGGGCACTTTTCATACTATAAGCAGTTTTTCCTAACAAATGCATGATATAACATGGGCTATCTACGCAAGGAAACATGAGATCTGCAAACGTTATGGTTTTTTGGTCTTCGGGGAGGATGGGGAACATGAATATGTTTTTGTTTTTCGAATTTGAGCTCTATCTGAAATGAGCACTTTTCATGCTCTAAGCAGTTTTTCCTAACAAATGCAAGATATAACATTGGCTTTCTCCGCAAGGAAACATCAGATCTGCACAACTCATGGTTTTTTGGTCTTCGGGGAGGATGGGGAACATGAATATGTGATTGTTTTTCGAATTTGAGCTCTTTCTGCAATGGGCACTTTTCATACTATAAGCAGTTTTTCCTAACAAATGCAAGATATAACATGGGCTATCTCCGCAAGGAAACATGAGATCTGCAAAAGTTATTGTTTTTTGGTCTTCGGGGAGGATGGGGAACATGAATATGTTTTTGTTTTTCGAATTTGAGCTCTATCTGAAATGAGCACTTTTCATGCTCTAAGCAATTTTTCCTAACAAATGCAAGATATAACATTGGCTATCTCCGCAAGGAAACATCAGATCTGCTCAACTCACGGTTTTTTGGTCTTCGGGGAGGAGGGGGAACATGAATATGTGATTGTTTTTCGAATTTGAGCTCTTTCTGCAATGGGCACTTTTCATACTATAAGCAGTTTTTCCTAACAAATGCAAGATATAACATGGGCTATCTACGCAAGGAAACATGAGATCTGCAAACGTTATGGTTTTTTGGTCTTCGGGGAGGATGGGGAACATGAATATGTTTTTGTTTTTCGAATTTGAGCTCTATCTGAAATGAGCACTTTTCATGCTCTAAGCAGTTTTTCCTAACAAATGCAAGATATAACATTGGCTTTCTCCGCAAGGAAACATCAGATCTGCACAACTCATGGTTTTTTGGTCTTCGGGGAGGATGGGGAACATGAATATGTGATTGTTTTTCGAATTTGAGCTCTTTCTGCAATGGGCACTTTTCATACTATAAGCAGTTTTTCCTAACAAATGCAAGATATAACATGGGCTATCTCCGCAAGGAAACATGAGATCTGCAAAAGTTATTGTTTTTTGGTCTTCGGGGAGGATGGGGAACATGAATATGTTTTTGTTTTTCGAATTTGAGCTCTATCTGAAATGAGCACTTTTCATGCTCTAAGCAATTTTTCCTAACAAATGCAAGATATAACATTGGCTATCTCCGCAAGGAAACATCAGATCTGCACAACTCATGGTTTTTTGGTCTTCGGGGAGGATGGGGAACATGAATATGTGATTGTTTTTCGAATTTGAGCTCTTTCTGCAATGGGCACTTTTCATACTATAAGCAGTTTTTCCTAACAAATGCAAGATATAACATGGGCTATCTCCGCAAGGAAACATCAGATCTGCACAACTCATGGTTTTTTGGTCTTCGGGGAGGAGGGGGAACATGAATATGTGTTTGTTTTTCGAATTTGAGATCTTTCTGCAATGGGCACTTTTCATGCTATAAGCAGTTTTTCCTAACAAATGCAAGATTTAACATTGGCTATCTCCGCAAGGAAACATCAGATCTGCTCAACTCATGGTTTTTTGGTCTTCGGGGAGGATGGGGAACATGAATATGTGTTTCTTTTTCGAATTTGAGCTCTTTCTGCAATGGGCACTTTTCATACTATAAGCAGTTTTAACTAACAAATGCAAGATATAACATTGGCTATCTCCGCAAGGAAACATCAGATCTGCACAACTCATGGTTTTTTGGTATTCGGGGAGGATGGGGAACATGAATATGTGTTTGTTTTTCGAATTTGAGATCTTTCTGCAATGGGCACTTTTCATACTATAAGCAGTTTTTCCTAACAAATGCAAGCTATTACATTGGCAATCTCCGCAAGGAAACATCAGATCTGCTCAACTCATGGTTTTTTGGTCTTCGGGGAGGAGGGGGAACATGAATATGTGTTTGTTTTTCGAATTTGAGCTCTTTCTGCAATGGGCACTTTTCATACTATAAGCAGTTTTTCCTAACAAATGCTAGATATAACATGGGCTATCTCCGCAAGGAAACATGAGATCTGCAAACGTTATGGTTTTTTGGTCTTCGGGGAGGATGGGGAACATGAATATGTTTTTGTTTTTCGAATTTGAGCTCTATCTGAAATGAGCACTTTTCATGCTCTAAGCAGTTTTTCCTAACAAATGCAAGATATAACATTGGCTATCTCCGCAAGGAAACATCAGATCTGCACAACTCATGGTTTTTTGGTCTTCGGGGAGGATGGGGAACATGAATATGTGTTTGTTTTTCGAATTTGAGATCTTTCTGCAATGGGCACTTTTCATACTATAAGCAGTTTTTCCTAACAAATGCAAGCTATTACATTGGCAATCTCCGCAAGGAAACATCAGATCTGCTCAACTCATGGTTTTTTGGTCTTCGGGGAGGAGGGGGAACATGAATATGTGTTTGTTTTTCGAATTTGAGCTCTTTCTGCAATGGGCACTTTTCATACTATAAGCAGTTTTTCCTAACAAATGCATGATATAACATGGGCTATCTACGCAAGGAAACATGAGATCTGCAAACGTTATGGTTTTTTGGTCTTCGGGGAGGATGGGGAACATGAATATGTGATTGTTTTTCGAATTTGAGCTCTTTCTGCAATGGGCACTTTTCATACTATAAGCAGTTTTTCCTAACAAATGCAAGATATAACATGGGCTATCTCCGCAAGGAAACATGAGATCTGCAAAAGTTATTGTTTTTTGGTCTTCGGGGAGGATGGGGAACATGAATATGTTTTTGTTTTTCGAATTTGAGCTCTATCTGAAATGAGCACTTTTCATGCTCTAAGCAGTTTTTCCTAACAAATGCAAGATATAACATTGGCTATCTCCGCAAGGAAACATCAGATCTGCACAACTCATGGTTTTTTGGTCTTCGGGGAGGATGGGGAACATGAATATGTGATTGTTTTTCGAATTTGAGCTCTTTCTGCAATGGGCACTTTTCATACTATAAGCAGTTTTTCCTAACAAATGCAAGATATAACATGGGCTATCTCCGCAAGGAAACATCAGATCTGCACAAATGGTTTTTTGGTCTTCGGGGAGGAGGGGGAACATGAATATGTGTTTGTTTTTCGAATTTGAGATCTTTCTGCAATGGGCACTTTTCATACTATAAGCAGTTTTTCCTAACAAATGCAAGATATAACATGGGCTATCTCCGCAAGGAAACATCAGATCTGCACAAATGGTTTTTTGGTCTTCGGGGAGGAGGGGGAACATGAATATGTGTTTGTTTTTCGAATTTGAGATCTTTCTGCAATGGGCACTTTTCATACTATAAGCAGTTTTTCCTAACAAATGCAAGATATAACATTGGCTATCTCCGCAAGGAAACATCAGATCTGCACAACTCATGGTTTTTTGGTCTTCGGGAAGGATGGGGAACATGAATATGTGATTGTTTTTCGAATTTGAGCTCTTTCTGCAATGGGCACTTTTCATACTATAAGCAGTTTTTCCTAACAAATGCATGATATAACATGGGCTATCTACGCAAGGAAACATGAGATCTGCAAACGTTATGGTTTTTTGGTCTTCGGGGAGGATGGGGAACATGAATATGTTTTTGTTTTTCGAATTTGAGCTCTTTCTGCAATGCGCACTTTTCATGCTATAAGCAGTTTTTCCTAACAAATGCAAGATATAACATTGGCTATCTCCGCAAGGAAACATCAGATCTGCACAACTCATGGTTTTTTGGTCTTCGGGGAGGATGGGGAACATGAATATGTGTTTGTATTTCGAATTTGAGATCTTTCTGCAATGGGCACTTTTCATACTATAAGCAGTTTTTCCTAACAAATGCAAGCTATTACATTGGCAATCTCCGCAAGGAAACATCAGATCTGCTCAACTCATGGTTTTTTGGTCTTCGGGGAGGAGGGGGAACATGAATATGTGTTTGTTTTTCGAATTTGAGCTCTTTCTGCAATGGGCACTTTTCATACTATAAGCAGTTTTTCCTAACAAATGCATGATATAACATGGGCTATCTACGCAAGGAAACATGAGATCTGCAAACGTTATGGTTTTTTGGTCTTCGGGGAGGATGGGGAACATGAATATGTTTTTGTTTTTCGAATTTGAGCTTTATCTGAAATGAGCACTTTTCATGCTCTAAGCAGTTTTTCCTAACAAATGCAAGATATAACATTGGCTTTCTCCGCAAGGAAACATCAGATCTGCACAACTCATCGTTTTTTGGTCTTCGGGGAGGATGGGGAACATGAATATGTGATTGTTTTTCGAATTTGAGCTCTTTCTGCAATGGGCACTTTTCATACTATAAGCAGTTTTTCCTAACAAATGCAAGATATAACATGGGCTATCTCCGCAAGGAAACATGAGATCTGCAAAAGTTATTGTTTTTTGGTCTTCGGGGAGGATGGGGAACATGAATATATTTTTGTTTTTCGAATTTGAGCTCTATCTGAAATGAGCACTTTTCATGCTCTAAGCAGTTTTTCCTAACAAATGCAAGATATAACATTGGCTATCTCCGCAAGGAAACATCAGATCTGCACAACTCATGGTTTTTTGGTCTTCGGGGAGGATGGGGAACATGAATATGTGATTGTTTTTCGAATTTGAGCTCTTTCTGCAATGGGCACTTTTCATACTATAAGCAGTTTTTCCTAACAAATGCAAGATATAACATGGGCTATCTCCGCAAGGAAACATCAGATCTGCACAAATGGTTTTTTGGTCTTCGGGGAGGAGGGGGAACATGAATATGTGTTTGTTTTTCGAATTTGAGATCTTTCTGCAATGGGCACTTTTCATACTATAAGCAGTTTTTCCTAACAAATGCAAGATATAACATGGGCTATCTCCGCAAGGAAACATCAGATCTGCACAAATGGTTTTTTGGTCTTCGGGGAGGAGGGGGAACATGAATATGTGTTTGTTTTTCGAATTTGAGATCTTTCTGCAATGGGCACTTTTCATACTATAAGCAGTTTTTCCTAACAAATGCAAGATTTAACATTGGCTATCTCCGCAAGGAAACATCAGATCTGCTCAACCCATGGTTTTTTGGTCTTCGGGGAGGATGGGGAACATGAATATGTGTTTCTTTTTCGAATTTGAGCTCTTTCTGCAATGGGCACTTTTCATACTATAAGCAGTTTTTCCTAACATATGCAAGATATAACATGGGCTATCTCCGCAAGGAAACATGAGATCTGCAAAAGTTATGGTTTTTTGTTCTTCGGGGAGGATGGGGAACATGAATATGTGTTTGTTTTTCGAATTTGACCTCTATCTGAAATGAGCACTTTTCATGCTCTAAGCAGTTTTTCCTAACAAATGCAAGATATAACATTGGCTATCTCCGCAAGGAAACATCAAATCTGCACAACTCATGGTTTTTTGGTCTTCGGGGAGGATGGGGAACATGAATATGTGATTGTTTTTCGAATTTGAGATCTTTCTGCAATGGGCACTTTTCATGCTATAAGCAGTTTTTCCTAACAAATGCAAGATATAACATTGGCTATCTCCGCAAGGAAACATCAGATCTGCACAACTCATGGTTTTTTGGTCTTCGGGGAGGATGGGGAACATGAATATGTGATTGTTTTTCGAATTTGAGCTCTTTCTGCAATGGGCACTTTTCATACTATAAGCAGTTTTTCCTAACAAATGCAAGATATAACATGGGCTATCTCCGCAAGGAAACATGAGATCTGCAAACGTTATGGTTTTTTGGTCTTCGGGGAGGATGGGGAACATGAATATGTTTTTGTTTTTCGAATTTGAGCTTTATCTGAAATGAGCACTTTTCATGCTCTAAGCAGTTTTTCCTAACAAATGCAAGATATAACATTGGCTTTCTCCGCAAGGAAACATCAGATCTGCACAACTCATCGTTTTTTGGTCTTCGGGGAGGATGGGGAACATGAATATGTGATTGTTTTTCGAATTTGAGCTCTTTCTGCAATGGGCACTTTTCATACTATAAGCAGTTTTTCCTAACAAATGCAAGATATAACATGGGCTATCTCCGCAAGGAAACATGAGATCTGCAAAAGTTATTGTTTTTTGGTCTTCGGGGAGGATGGGGAACATGAATATGTTTTTGTTTTTCGAATTTGAGCTCTATCTGAAATGAGCACTTTTCATGCTCTAAGCAGTTTTTCCTAACAAATGCAAGATATAACATTGGCTATCTCCGCAAGGAAACATCAGATCTGCACAACTCATGGTTTTTTGGTCTTCGGGGAGGATGGGGAACATGAATATGTGATTGTTTTTCGAATTTGAGCTCTTTCTGCAATGGGCACTTTTCATACTATAAGCAGTTTTTCCTAACAAATGCAAGATATAACATGGGCTATCTCCGCAAGGAAACATCAGATCTGCACAAATGGTTTTTTGGTCTTCGGGGAGGAGGGGGAACATGAATATGTGTTTGTTTTTCGAATTTGAGATCTTTCTGCAATGGGCACTTTTCATACTATAAGCAGTTTTTCCTAACAAATGCAAGATATAACATGGGCTATCTCCGCAAGGAAACATCAGATCTGCACAAATGGTTTTTTGGTCTTCGGGGAGGAGGGGGAACATGAATATGTGTTTGTTTTTCGAATTTGAGATCTTTCTGCAATGGGCACTTTTCATACTATAAGCAGTTTTTCCTAACAAATGCAAGATTTAACATTGGCTATCTCCGCAAGGAAACATCAGATCTGCTCAACCCATGGTTTTTTGGTCTTCGGGGAGGATGGGGAACATGAATATGTGTTTCTTTTTCGAATTTGAGCTCTTTCTGCAATGGGCACTTTTCATACTATAAGCAGTTTTTCCTAACATATGCAAGATATAACATGGGCTATCTCCGCAAGGAAACATGAGATCTGCAAACGTTATGGTTTTTTGGTCTTCGGGGAGGATGGGGAACATGAATATGTTTTTGTTTTTCGAATTTGAGCTTTATCTGAAATGAGCACTTTTCATGCTCTAAGCAGTTTTTCCTAACAAATGCAAGATATAACATTGGCTTTCTCCGCAAGGAAACATCAGATCTGCACAACTCATCGTTTTTTGGTCTTCGGGGAGGATGGGGAACATGAATATGTGATTGTTTTTCGAATTTGAGCTCTTTCTGCAATGGGCACTTTTCATACTATAAGCAGTTTTTCCTAACAAATGCAAGATATAACATGGGCTATCTCCGCAAGGAAACATGAGATCTGCAAAAGTTATTGTTTTTTGGTCTTCGGGGAGGATGGGGAACATGAATATGTTTTTGTTTTTCGAATTTGAGCTCTATCTGAAATGAGCACTTTTCATGCTCTAAGCAGTTTTTCCTAACAAATGCAAGATATAACATTGGCTATCTCCGCAAGGAAACATCAGATCTGCACAACTCATGGTTTTTTGGTCTTCGGGGAGGATGGGGAACATGAATATGTGATTGTTTTTCGAATTTGAGCTCTTTCTGCAATGGGCACTTTTCATACTATAAGCAGTTTTTCCTAACAAATGCAAGATATAACATGGGCTATCTCCGCAAGGAAACATCAGATCTGCACAAATGGTTTTTTGGTCTTCGGGGAGGAGGGGGAACATGAATATGTGTTTGTTTTTCGAATTTGAGATCTTTCTGCAATGGGCACTTTTCATACTATAAGCAGTTTTTCCTAACAAATGCAAGATATAACATGGGCTATCTCCGCAAGGAAACATCAGATCTGCACAAATGGTTTTTTGGTCTTCGGGGAGGAGGGGGAACATGAATATGTGTTTGTTTTTCGAATTTGAGATCTTTCTGCAATGGGCACTTTTCATACTATAAGCAGTTTTTCCTAACAAATGCAAGATTTAACATTGGCTATCTCCGCAAGGAAACATCAGATCTGCTCAACCCATGGTTTTTTGGTCTTCGGGGAGGATGGGGAACATGAATATGTGTTTCTTTTTCGAATTTGAGCTCTTTCTGCAATGGGCACTTTTCATACTATAAGCAGTTTTTCCTAACATATGCAAGATATAACATGGGCTATCTCCGCAAGGAAACATGAGATCTGCAAACGTTATGGTTTTTTGGTCTTCGGGGAGGATGGGGAACATGAATATGTTTTTGTTTTTCGAATTTGAGCTTTATCTGAAATGAGCACTTTTCATGCTCTAAGCAGTTTTTCCTGACAAATGCAAGATATAACATTGGCTTTCTCCGCAAGGAAACATCAGATCTGCACAACTCATCGTTTTTTGGTCTTCGGGGAGGATGGGGAACATGAATATGTGATTGTTTTTCGAATTTGAGCTCTTTCTGCAATGGGCACTTTTCATACTATAAGCAGTTTTTCCTAACAAATGCAAGATATAACATGGGCTATCTCCGCAAGGAAACATGAGATCTGCAAAAGTTATTGTTTTTTGGTCTTCGGGGAGGATGGGGAACATGAATATGTTTTTGTTTTTCGAATTTGAGCTCTATCTGAAATGAGCACTTTTTATGCTCTAAGCAGTTTTTCCTAACAAATGCAAGATATAACATTGGCTATCTCCGCAAGGAAACATCAGATCTGCACAACTCATGGTTTTTTGGTCTTCGGGGAGGATGGGGAACATGAATATGTGATTGTTTTTCGAATTTGAACTCTTTCTGCAATGGGCACTTTTCATACTATAAGCAGTTTTTCCTAACAAATGCAAGATATAACATGGGCTATCTCCGCAAGGAAACATCAGATCTGCACAAATGGTTTTTTGGTCTTCGGGGAGGAGGGGGAACATGAATATGTGTTTGTTTTTCGAATTTGAGATCTTTCTGCAATGGGCACTTTTCATACTATAAGCAGTTTTTCCTAACAAATGCAAGATATAACATGGGCTATCTCCGCAAGGAAACATCAGATCTGCACAAATGGTTTTTTGGTCTTCGGGGAGGAGGGGGAACATGAATATGTGTTTGTTTTTCGAATTTGAGATCTTTCTGCAATGGGCACTTTTCATACTATAAGCAGTTTTTCCTAACAAATGTAAGATTTAACATTGGCTATCTCCGCAAGGAAACATCAGATCTGCTCAACCCATGGTTTTTTGGTCTTCGGGGAGGATGGGGAACATGAATATGTGTTTCTTTTTCGAATTTGAGCTCTTTCTGCAATGGGCACTTTTCATACTATAAGCAGTTTTTCCTAACATATGCAAGATATAACATGGGCTATCTCCGCAAGGAAACATGAGATCTGCAAAAGTTATGGTTTTTTGTTCTTCGGGGAGGATGGGGAACATGAATATGTGTTTGTTTTTCGAATTTGACCTCTATCTGAAATGAGCACGTTTCATGCTCTAAGCAGTTTTTCCTAACAAATGCAAGATATAACATTGGCTATCTCCGCAAGGAAACATCAAATCTGCACAACTCATGGTTTTTTGGTCTTCGGGGAGGATGGGGAACATGAATATGTGATTGTTTTTCGAATTTGAGATCTTTCTGCAATGGGCACTTTTCATGCTATAAGCAGTTTTTCCTAACAAATGCAAGATATAACATTGGCTATCTCCGCAAGGAAACATCAGATCTGCACAACTCATGGTTTTTTGGTCTTCGGGGAGGATGGGGAACATGAATATGTGATTGTTTTTCGAATTTGAGCTCTTTCTGCAATGGGCACTTTTCATACTATAAGCAGTTTTTCCTAACAAATGCAAGATATAACATGGGCTATCTCCGCAAGGAAACATCAGATCTGCACAACTCATGGTTTTATGGTCTTCGGGGAGGAGGGGGAACATGAATATGTGTTTGTTTTTCGAATTTGAGATCTTTCTGCAATGGGCACTTTTCATACTATAAGCAGTTTTTCCTAACAAATGCAAGATTTAACATTGGCTATCTCCGCAAGGAAACATCAGATCTGCTCAACCCATGGTTTTTTGGTCTTCGGGGAGGATGGGGAACATGAATATGTGTTTCTTTTTCGAATTTGAGCTCTTTCTGCAATGGGCACTTTTCATACTATAAGCAGTTTTTCCTAACAAATGCAAGATATAACATGGGCTATCTCCGCAAGGAAACATGAGATCTGCAAACGTTATTGTTTTTTGGTCTTCGGGGAGGATGGGGAACATGAATATGTGTTTCTTTTTCGAATTTGAGCTCTTTCTGCAATGGGCACTTTTCATACTATAAGCAGTTTTAACTAACAAATGCAAGATATAACATTGGCTATCTCCGCAAGGAAACATCAGATCTGCACAACTCATGGTTTTTTGGTCTTCGGGGAGGATGGGGAACATGAATATGTGTTTGTTTTTCGAATTTGAGATCTTTCTGCAATGGGCACTTTTCATACTATAAGCAGTTTTTCCTAACAAATGCAAGCTATTACATTGGCAATCTCCGCAAGGAAACATCAGATCTGCTCAACTCATGGTTTTTTGGTCTTCGGGGAGGAGGGGGAACATGAATATGTGTTTGTTTTTCGAATTTGAGCTCTTTCTGCAATGGGCACTTTTCATACTATAAGCAGTTTTTCCTAACAAATGCTAGATATAACATGGGCTATCTCCGCAAGGAAACATGAGATCTGCAAACGTTATGGTTTTTTGGTCTTCGGGGAGGATGGGGAACATGAATATGTTTTTGTTTTTCGAATTTGAGCTCTATCTGAAATGAGCACTTTTCATGCTCTAAGCAGATTTTCCTAACAAATGCAAGATATAACATTGGCTATCTCCGCAAGGAAACATCAGATCTGCACAACTCATGGTTTTTTGGTCTTCGGGGAGGATGGGGAACATGAATATGTGATTGTTTTTCGAATTTGAGATCTTTCTGCAATGGGCACTTTTCATGCTATAAGCAGTTTTTCCTAACAAATGCAAGATATAACATTGGCTATCTCCGCAAGGAAACATCAGATCTGCACAACTCATGGTTTTTTGGTCTTCGGGAAGGATGGGGAACATGAATATGTGTTTGTTTTTCGAATTTGAGCTCTTTCTGCAATGGGCACTTTTCATACTATAAGCAGTTTTTCCTAACAAATGCATGATATAACATGGGCTATCTACGCAAGGAAACATGAGATCTGCAAACGTTATGGTTTTTTGGTCTTCGGGGAGGATGGGGAACATGAATATGTTTTTGTTTTTCGAATTTGAGCTTTATCTGAAATGAGCACTTTTCATGCTCTAAGCAGTTTTTCCTAACAAATGCAAGCTATAACATTGGCTTTCTCCGCAAGGAAACATCAGATCTGCACAACTCATCGTTTTTTGGTCTTTGGGGAGGATGGGGAACATGAATATGTGATTGTTTTTCGAATTTGAGCTCTTTCTGCAATGGGCACTTTTCATACTATAAGCAGTTTTTCCTAACAAATGCAAGATATAACATGGGCTATCTCCGCAAGGAAACATGAGATCTGCAAAAGTTATTGTTTTTTGGTCTTCGGGGAGGATGGGGAACATGAATATGTTTTTGTTTTTCGAATTTGAGCTCTATCTGAAATGAGCACTTTTCATGCTCTAAGCAGTTTTTCCTAACAAATGCAAGATATAACATTGGCTATCTCCGCAAGGAAACATCAGATCTGCACAACTCATGGTTTTTTGGTCTTCGGGGAGGATGGGGAACATGAATATGTGATTGTTTTTCGAATTTGAGCTCTTTCTGCAATGGGCACTTTTCATACTATAAGCAGTTTTTCCTAACAAATGCAAGATATAACATGGGCTATCTCCGCAAGGAAACATCAGATCTGCACAAATGGTTTTTTGGTCTTCGGGGAGGAGGGGGAACATGAATATGTGTTTGTTTTTCGAATTTGAGATCTTTCTGCAATGGGCACTTTTCATACTATAAGCAGTTTTTCCTAACAAATGCAAGATATAACATGGGCTATCTCCGCAAGGAAACATCAGATCTGCACAAATGGTTTTTTGGTCTTCGGGGAGGAGGGGGAACATGAATATGTGTTTGTTTTTCGAATTTGAGATCTTTCTGCAATGGGCACTTTTCATACTATAAGCAGTTTTTCCTAACAAATGCAAGATTTAACATTGGCTATCTCCGCAAGGAAACATCAGATCTGCTCAACCCATTGTTTTTTGGTCTTCGGGGAGGATGGGGAACATGAATATGTGTTTCTTTTTCGAATTTGAGCTCTTTCTGCAATGGGCACTTTTCATACTATAAGCAGTTTTTCCTAACATATGCAAGATATAACATGGGCTATCTCCGCAAGGAAACATGAGATCTGCAAAAGTTATGGTTTTTTGTTCTTCGGGGAGGATGGGGAACATGAATATGTGTTTGTTTTTCGAATTTGACCTCTATCTGAAATGAGCACTTTTCATGCTCTAAGCAGTTTTTCCTAACAAATGCAAGATATAACATTGGCTATCTCCGCAAGGAAACATCAGATCTGCACAACTCATGGTTTTTTGGTCTTCGGGGAGGATGGGGAACATGAATATGTGTTTGTTTTTCGAATTTGACCTCTTTCTGCAATGGGCACTTTTCATGCTATAAGCAGTTTTTCCTAACAAATGCAAGATATAACATTGGCTATCTCCGCAAGGAAACATCAGATCTGCACAACTCATGGTTTTTTGGTCTTCGGGGAGGATGGGGAACATGAATATGTGTTTGTTTTTCGAATTTGAGATCTTTCTGCAATGGGCACTTTTCATACTATAAGCAGTTTTTCCTAACAAATGCAAGCTATTACATTGGCAATCTCCGCAAGGAAACATCAGATCTGCTCAACTCATGGTTTTTTGGTCTTCGGGGAGGAGGGGGAACATGAATATGTGTTTGTTTTTCGAATTTGAGCTCTTTCTGCAATGGGCACTTTTCATACTATAAGCAGTTTTTCCTAACAAATGCAAGATATAACATGGGCTATCTCCGCAAGGAAACATGAGATCTGCAAACGTTATGGTTTTTTGGTCTTCGGGGAGGATGGGGAACATGAATATGTTTTTGTTTTTCGAATTTGAGCTCTATCTGAAATGAGCACTTTTCATGCTCTAAGCAGTTTTTCCTAACAAATGCAAGATATAACATTGGCTATCTCCGCAAGGAAACATCAGATCTGCACAACTCATGGTTTTTTGGTCTTCGGGGAGGATGGGGAACATGAATATGTGATTGTTTTTCGAATTTGAGATCTTTCTGCAATGGGCACTTTTCATGCTATAAGCAGTTTTTCCTAACAAATGCAAGATATAACATTGGCTATCTCCGCAAGGAAACATCAGATCTGCACAACTCATGGTTTTTTGGTCTTCGGGGAGGATGGGGAACATGAATATGTGATTGTTTTTCGAATTTGAGCTCTTTCTGCAATGGGCACTTTTCATACTATAAGCAGTTTTTCCTAACAAATGCAAGATATAACATGGGCTATCTCCGTAAGGAAACATCAGATCTGCACAACTCATGGTTTTTTGGTCTTCGGGGAGGAGGGGGAACATGAATATGTGTTTGTTTTTCGAATTTGACCTCTATCTGAAATGAGCACTTTTCATGCTCTAAGCAGTTTTTCCTAACAAATGCAAGATATAACATTGGCTATCTCCGCAAGGAAACATCAGATCTGCACAACTCATGGTTTTTTGGTCTTCGGGGAGGATGGGGAACATGAATATGTGTTTGTTTTTCGAATTTGAGATCTTTCTGCAATGGGCACTTTTCATACTATAAGCAGTTTTTCCTAACAAATGCAAGCTATTACATTGGCAATCTCCGCAAGGAAACATCAGATCTGCTCAACTCATGGTTTTTTGGTCTTCGGGGAGGAGGGGGAACATGAATATGTGTTTGTTTTTCGAATTTGAGCTCTTTCTGCAATGGGCACTTTTCATACTATAAGCAGTTTTTCCTAACAAATGCTAGATATAACATGGGCTATCTCCGCAAGGAAACATGAGATCTGCAAACGTTATGGTTTTTTGGTCTTCGGGGAGGATGGGGAACATGAATATGTTTTTGTTTTTCGAATTTGAGCTCTATCTGAAATGAGCACTTTTCATGCTCTAAGCAGTTTTTCCTAACAAATGCAAGATATAACATTGGCTATCTCCGCAAGGAAACATCAGATCTGCACAACTCATGGTTTTTTGGTCTTCGGGGAGGATGGGGAACATGAATATGTGTTTGTTTTTCGAATTTGAGATCTTTCTGCAATGGGCACTTTTCATACTATAAGCAGTTTTTCCTAACAAATGCAAGCTATTACATTGGCAATCTCCGCAAGGAAACATCAGATCTGCTCAACTCATGGTTTTTTGGTCTTCGGGGAGGAGGGGGAACATGAATATGTGTTTGTTTTTCGAATTTGAGCTCTTTCTGCAATGGGCACTTTTCATACTATAAGCAGTTTTTCCTAACAAATGCTAGATATAACATGGGCTATCTCCGCAAGGAAACATGAGATCTGCAAACGTTATGGTTTTTTGGTCTTCGGGGAGGATGGGGAACATGAATATGTTTTTGTTTTTCGAATTTGAGCTCTATCTGAAATGAGCACTTTTCATGCTCTAAGCAGTTTTTCCTAACAAATGCAAGATATAACATTGGCTATCTCCGCAAGGAAACATCAGATCTGCACAACTCATGGTTTTTTGGTCTTCGGGGAGGATGGGGAACATGAATATGTGATTGTTTTTCGAATTTGAGATCTTTCTGCAATGGGCACTTTTCATGCTCTAAGCAGTTTTTCCTAACAAATGCAAGATATAACATTGGCTATCTCCGCAAGGAAACATCAGATCTGCACAACTCATGGTTTTTTGGTCTTCGGGGAGGATGGGGAACATGAATATGTGTTTGTTTTTCGAATTTGAGCTCTTTCTGCAATGGGCACTTTTCATGCTATAAGCAGTTTTTCCTAACAAATGCAAGATATAACATTGGCTATCTCCGCAAGGAAACATCAGATCTGCACAACTCATGGTTTTTTGGTCTTCGGGGAGGATGGGGAACATGAATATGTGTTTGTTTTTCGAATTTGAGATCTTTCTGCAATGGGCACTTTTCATACTATAAGTAGTTTTTCCTAACAAATGCAAGCTATTACATTGGCAATCTCCGCAAGGAAACATCAGATCTGCTCAACTCATGGTTTTTTGGTCTTCGGGGAGGAGGGGGAACATGAATATGTGTTTGTTTTTCGAATTTGAGCTCTTTCTGCAATGGGCACTTTTCATACTATAAGCAGTTTTTCCTAACAAATGCAAGATATAACATGGGCTATCTCCGCAAGGAAACATGAGATCTGCAAACGTTATGGTTTTTTGGTCTTCGGGGAGGATGGGGAACATGAATATGTTTTTGTTTTTCGAATTTGAGCTCTATCTGAAATGAGCACTTTTCATGCTCTAAGCAGTTTTTCCTAACAAATGCAAGATATAACATTGGCTATCTCCGCAAGGAAACATCAGATCTGCACAACTCATGGTTTTTTGGTCTTCGGGGAGGATGGGGAACATGAATATGTGATTGTTTTTCGAATTTGAGATCTTTCTGCAATGGGCACTTTTCATGCTATAAGCAGTTTTTCCTAACAAATGCAAGATATAACATTGGCTATCTCCGCAAGGAAACATCAGATCTGCACAACTCATGGTTTTTTGGTCTTCGGGGAGGATGGGGAACATGAATATGTGATTGTTTTTCGAATTTGAGCTCTTTCTGCAATGGGCACTTTTCATACTATAAGCAGTTTTTCCTAACAAATGCAAGATATAACATGGGCTATCTCCGTAAGGAAACATCAGATCTGCACAACTCATGGTTTTTTGGTCTTCGGGGAGGAGGGGGAACATGAATATGTGTTTGTTTTTCGAATTTGACCTCTATCTGAAATGAGCACTTTTCATGCTCTAAGCAGTTTTTCCTAACAAATGCAAGATATAACATTGGCTATCTCCGCAAGGAAACATCAGATCTGCACAACTCATGGTTTTTTGGTCTTCGGGGAGGATGGGGAACATGAATATGTGTTTGTTTTTCGAATTTGACATCTTTCTGCAATGGGCACTTTTCATACTATAAGCAGTTTTTCCTAACAAATGCAAGCTATTACATTGGCAATCTCCGCAAGGAAACATCAGATCTGCTCAACTCATGGTTTTTTGGTCTTCGGGGAGGAGGGGGAACATGAATATGTGTTTGTTTTTCGAATTTGAGCTCTTTCTGCAATGGGCACTTTTCATACTATAAGCAGTTTTTCCTAACAAATGCAAGATATAACATTGGCTATCTCCGCAAGGAAACATGAGAACTGCAAACGTTATGGTTTTTTGGTCTTCGGGGAGGATGGGGAACATGAATAAGTTTTTGTTTTTCGAATTTGAGCTCTATCTGAAATGAGCACTTTTCATACTCTAAGCAGTTTTTCCTAACAAATGCAAGATATAACATTGGCTATCTCCGCAAGGAAACATCAGATCTGCACAACTCATGGTTTTTTGGTCTTCGGGGAGGATGGGGAACATGAATATGTGATTGTTTTTCGAATTTGAGATCTTTCTGCAATGGGCACTTTTCATGCTATAAGCAGTTTTTCCTAACAAATGCAAGATATAACATTGGCTATCTCCGCAAGGAAACATCAGATCTGCACAACTCATGGTTTTTTGGTCTTCGGGGAGGATGGGGAACATGAATATGTGATTGTTTTTCGAATTTGAGCTCTTTCTGCAATGGGCACTTTTCATACTATAAGCAGTTTTTCCTAACAAATGCAAGATATAACATGGGCTATCTCCGCAAGGAAACATCAGATCTGCACAACTCATGGTTTTATGGTCTTCGGGGAGGAGGGGGAACATGAATATGTGTTTGTTTTTCGAATTTGAGATCTTTCTGCAATGGGCACTTTTCATACTATAAGCAGTTTTTCCTAACAAATGCAAGATTTAACATTGGCTATCTCCGCAAGGAAACATCAGATCTGCTCAACCCATGGTTTTTTGGTCTTCGGGGAGGATGGGGATCATGAATATGTGTTTCTTTTTCGAATTTGAGCTCTTTCTGCAATGGGCACTTTTCATACTATAAGCAGTTTTTCCTAACAAATGCAAGATATAACATGGGCTATCTCCGCAAGGAAACATGAGATCTGCAAACGTTATTGTTTTTTGGTCTTCGGGGAGGATGGGGAACATGAATATGTTTTTGTTTTTCGAATTTGAGCTCTATCTGAAATGAGCACTTTTCATGCTCTAAGCAGTTTTTCCTAACAAATGCAAGATATAACATTGGCTATCTCCGCAAGGAAACATCAGATCTGCACAACTCATGGTTTTTTGGTCTTCGGGGAGGATGGGGAACATGAATATGTGATTGTTTTTCGAATTTGAGCTCTTTCTGCAATGGGCACTTTTCATACTATAAGCAGTTTTTCCTAACAAATGCAAGATATAACATGGGCTATCTCCGCAAGGAAACATGACATGTGCAAAAGTTATGGTTTTTTGTTCTTCGGGGAGGATGGGGAACATGAATATGTGTTTGTTTTTCGAATTTGACCTCTATCTGAAATGAGCACTTTTCATGCTCTAAGCAGTTTTTCCTAACAAATGCAAGATTTAACATTGGCTATCTCCGCAAGGAAACATCAGATCTGCTCAACCCATGGTTTTTTGGTCTTCGGGGAGGATGGGGAACATGAATATGTGTTTCTTTTTCGAATTTGAGCTCTTTCTGCAATGGGCACTTTTCATACTATAAGCAGTTTTTCCTAACAAATGCAAGATATAACATGGGCTATCTCCGCAAGGAAACATGAGATCTGCAAACGTTATTGTTTTTTGGTCTTCAGGGAGGATGGGGAACATGAATATGTTTTTGTTTTTCGAATTTGAGCTCTATCTGAAATGAGCACTTTTCATGCTCTAAGCAGTTTTTCCTAACAAATGCAAGATATAACATTGGCTATCTCCGCAAGGAAACATCAGATCTGCACAACTCATGGTTTTTTGGTCTTCGGGGAGGATGGGGAACATGAATATGTGATTGTTTTTCGAATTTGAGCTCTTTCTGCAATGGGCACTTTTCATACTCTAAGCAGTTTTTCCTAACAAATGCAAGATATAACATTGGCTATCTCCGCAAGGAAACATCAGATCTGCACAACTCATGGTTTTTTGGTCTTCGGGGAGGATGGGGAACATGAATAAGTTTTTGTTTTTCGAATTTGAGCTCTATCTGAAATGAGCACTTTTCATACTCTAAGCAGTTTTTCCTAACAAATGCAAGATATAACATTGGCTATCTCCGCAAGGAAACATCAGATCTGCACAACTCATGGTTTTTTGGTCTTCGGGGAGGATGGGGAACATGAATATGTGATTGTTTTTCGAATTTGAGATCTTTCTGCAATGGGCACTTTTCATGCTATAAGCAGTTTTTCCTAACAAATGCAAGATATAACATTGGCTATCTCCGCAAGGAAACATCAGATCTGCACAACTCATGGTTTTTTGGTCTTCGGGGAGGATGGGGAACATGAATATGTGATTGTTTTTCGAATTTGAGCTCTTTCTGCAATGGGCACTTTTCATACTATAAGCAGTTTTTCCTAACAAATGC
This sequence comes from Vipera ursinii, assembly GCF_947247035.1. Classification (NCBI taxonomy): domain Eukaryota; kingdom Metazoa; phylum Chordata; class Lepidosauria; order Squamata; family Viperidae; genus Vipera; species Vipera ursinii. The sequence goes on along the minus strand of NC_139519.1, from coordinate 126,777 downwards.
AAGATATAACATGGGCTATCTCCGCAAGGAAACATCAGATCTGCACAACTCATGGTTTTATGGTCTTCGGGGAGGAGGGGGAACATGAATATGTGTTTGTTTTTGGAATTTGAGATCTTTCTGCAATGGGCACTTTTCATACTATAAGCAGTTTTTCCTAACAAATGCAAGATTTAACATTGGCTATCTCCGCAAGGAAACATCAGATCTGCTCAACCCATGGTTTTTTGGTCTTCGGGGAGGATGGGGATCATGAATATGTGTTTCTTTTTCGAATTTGAGCTCTGTCTGCAATGGGCACTTTTCATACTATAAGCAGTTTTTCCTAACAAATGCAAGATATAACATGGGCTATCTCCGCAAGGAAACATGAGATCTGCAAACGTTATTGTTTTTTGGTCTTCGGGGAGGATGGGGAACATGAATATGTTTTTGTTTTTCGAATTTGAGCTCTATCTGAAATGAGCACTTTTCATGCTCTAAGCAGTTTTTCCTAACAAATGCAAGATATAACATTGGCTATCTCCGCAAGGAAACATCAGATCTGCACAACTCATGGTTTTTTGGTCTTCGGGGAGGATGGGGAACATGAATATGTGATTGTTTTTCGAATTTGAGCTCTTTCTGCAATGGGCACTTTTCATACTATAAGCAGTTTTTCCTAACAAATGCAAGATATAACATGGGCTATCTCCGCAAGGAAACATGACATGTGCAAAAGTTATGGTTTTTTGTTCTTCGGGGAGGATGGGGAACATGAATATGTGTTTGTTTTTCGAATTTGACCTCTATCTGAAATGAGCACTTTTCATGCTCTAAGCAGTTTTTCCTAACAAATGCAAGATTTAACATTGGCTATCTCCGCAAGGAAACATCAGATCTGCTCAACCCATGGTTTTTTGGTCTTCGGGGAGGATGGGGAACATGAATATGTGTTTCTTTTTCGAATTTGAGCTCTTTCTGCAATGGGCACTTTTCATACTATAAGCAGTTTTTCCTAACAAATGCAAGATATAACATGGGCTATCTCCGCAAGGAAACATGAGATCTGCAAACGTTATTGTTTTTTGGTCTTCTGGGAGGATGGGGAACATGAATATGTTTTTGTTTTTCGAATTTGAGCTCTATCTGAAATGAGCACTTTTCATGCTCTAAGCAGTTTTTCCTAACAAATGCAAGATATAACATTGACTATCTCCGCAAGGAAACATCAGAGCTGCACAACTCATGGTTTTTTGGTCTTCGGGGAGGATGGGGAACATGAATATGTGATTGTTTTTCGAATTTGAGCTCTTTCTGCAATGGGCACTTTTCATACTATAAGCAGTTTTTCCTAACAAATGCAAGATATAACATGGGCTATCTCCGCAAGGAAACATGAGATGTGCAAAAGTTATGGTTTTTTGTTCTTCGGGGAGGATGGGGAACATGAATATGTGTTTGTTTTTCGAATGACCTCTATCTGAAATGAGCACTTTTCATGCTCTAAGCAGTTTTTCCTAACAAATGCAAGATATAACATTGGCTATCTCCGCAAGGAAACATCAGATCTGCACAACTCATGGTTTTTTGGTCTTCGGGGAGGATGGGGAACATGAATATGTGATTGTTTTTCGAATTTGAGATCTTTCTGCAATGGGCACTTTTCATGCTATAAGCAGTTTTTCCTAACAAATGCAAGATATAACATTGGCTATCTCCGCAAGGAAACATCAGATCTGCACAACTCATGGTTTTTTGGTCTTCGGGGAGGATGGGGAACATGAATATGTGATTGTTTTTCGAATTTGAGCTCTTTCTGCAATGGGCACTTTTCATACTATAAGCAGTTTTTCCTAACAAATGCAAGATATAACATGGGCTATCTCCGTAAGGAAACATCAGATCTGCACAACTCATGGTTTTTTGGTCTTCGGGGAGGAGGGGGAACATGAATATGTGTTTGTTTTTCGAATTTGACCTCTATCTGAAATGAGCACTTTTCATGCTCTAAGCAGTTTTTCCTAACAAATGCAAGATATAACATTGGCTATCTCCGCAAGGAAACATCAGATCTGCACAACTCATGGTTTTTTGGTCTTCGGGGAGGATGGGGAACATGAATATGTGTTTGTTTTTCGAATTTGACATCTTTCTGCAATGGGCACTTTTCATACTATAAGCAGTTTTTCCTAACAAATGCAAGCTATTACATTGGCAATCTCCGCAAGGAAACATCAGATCTGCTCAACTCATGGTTTTTTGGTCTTCGGGGAGGAGGGGGAACATGAATATGTGTTTGTTTTTCGAATTTGAGCTCTTTCTGCAATGGGCACTTTTCATACTATAAGCAGTTTTTCCTAACAAATGCAAGATATAACATTGGCTATCTCCGCAAGGAAACATGAGAACTGCAAACGTTATGGTTTTTTGGTCTTCGGGGAGGATGGGGAACATGAATAAGTTTTTGTTTTTCGAATTTGAGCTCTATCTGAAATGAGCACTTTTCATACTCTAAGCAGTTTTTCCTAACAAATGCAAGATATAACATTGGCTATCTCCGCAAGGAAACATCAGATCTGCACAACTCATGGTTTTTTGGTCTTCGGGGAGGATGGGGAACATGAATATGTGATTGTTTTTCGAATTTGAGATCTTTCTGCAATGGGCACTTTTCATGCTATAAGCAGTTTTTCCTAACAAATGCAAGATATAACATTGGCTATCTCCGCAAGGAAACATCAGATCTGCACAACTCATGGTTTTTTGGTCTTCGGGGAGGATGGGGAACATGAATATGTGATTGTTTTTCGAATTTGAGCTCTTTCTGCAATGGGCACTTTTCATACTATAAGCAGTTTTTCCTAACAAATGCAAGATATAACATGGGCTATCTCCGCAAGGAAACATCAGATCTGCACAACTCATGGTTTTATGGTCTTCGGGGAGGAGGGGGAACATGAATATGTGTTTGTTTTTCGAATTTGAGATCTTTCTGCAATGGGCACTTTTCATACTATAAGCAGTTTTTCCTAACAAATGCAAGATTTAACATTGGCTATCTCCGCAAGGAAACATCAGATCTGCTCAACCCATGGTTTTTTGGTCTTCGGGGAGGATGGGGATCATGAATATGTGTTTCTTTTTCGAATTTGAGCTCTTTCTGCAATGGGCACTTTTCATACTATAAGCAGTTTTTCCTAACAAATGCAAGATATAACATGGGCTATCTCCGCAAGGAAACATGAGATCTGCAAACGTTATTGTTTTTTGGTCTTCGGGGAGGATGGGGAACATGAATATGTTTTTGTTTTTCGAATTTGAGCTCTATCTGAAATGAGCACTTTTCATGCTCTAAGCAGTTTTTCCTAACAAATGCAAGATATAACATTGGCTATCTCCGCAAGGAAACATCAGATCTGCACAACTCATGGTTTTTTGGTCTTCGGGGAGGATGGGGAACATGAATATGTGATTGTTTTTCGAATTTGAGCTCTTTCTGCAATGGGCACTTTTCATACTATAAGCAGTTTTTCCTAACAAATGCAAGATATAACATTGGCTATCTCCGCAAGGAAACATCAGATCTGCACAACTCATGGTTTTTTGGTCTTCGGGGAGGATGGGGAACATGAATATGTGATTGTTTTTCGAATTTGAGATCTTTCTGCAATGGGCACTTTTCATGCTATAAGCAGTTTTTCCTAACAAATGCAAGATATAACATTGGCTATCTCCGCAAGGAAACATCAGATCTGCACAACTCATGGTTTTTTGGTCTTCGGGGAGGATGGGGAACATGAATATGTGATTGTTTTTCGAATTTGAGCTCTTTCTGCAATGGGCACTTTTCATACTATAAGCAGTTTTTCCTAACAAATGCAAGATATAACATGGGCTATCTCCGCAAGGAAACATCAGATCTGCACAACTCATGGTTTTATGGTCTTCGGGGAGGAGGGGGAACATGAATATGTGTTTGTTTTTCGAATTTGAGATCTTTCTGCAATGGGCACTTTTCATACTATAAGCAGTTTTTCCTAACAAATGCAAGATTTAACATTGGCTATCTCCGCAAGGAAACATCAGATCTGCTCAACCCATGGTTTTTTGGTCTTCGGGGAGGATGGGGATCATGAATATGTGTTTCTTTTTCGAATTTGAGCTCTTTCTGCAATGGGCACTTTTCATACTATAAGCAGTTTTTCCTAACAAATGCAAGATATAACATGGGCTATCTCCGCAAGGAAACATGAGATCTGCAAACGTTATTGTTTTTTGGTCTTCGGGGAGGATGGGGAACATGAATATGTTTTTGTTTTTCGAATTTGAGCTCTATCTGAAATGAGCACTTTTCATGCTCTAAGCAGTTTTTCCTAACAAATGCAAGATATAACATTGGCTATCTCCGCAAGGAAACATCAGATCTGCACAACTCATGGTTTTTTGGTCTTCGGGGAGGATGGGGAACATGAATATGTGATTGTTTTTCGAATTTGAGCTCTTTCTGCAATGGGCACTTTTCATACTATAAGCAGTTTTTCCTAACAAATGCAAGATATAACATGGGCTATCTCCGCAAGGAAACATGACATGTGCAAAAGTTATGGTTTTTTGTTCTTCGGGGAGGATGGGGAACATGAATATGTGTTTGTTTTTCGAATTTGACCTCTATCTGAAATGAGCACTTTTCATGCTCTAAGCAGTTTTTCCTAACAAATGCAAGATTTAACATTGGCTATCTCCGCAAGGAAACATCAGATCTGCTCAACCCATGGTTTTTTGGTCTTCGGGGAGGATGGGGAACATGAATATGTGTTTCTTTTTCGAATTTGAGCTCTTTCTGCAATGGGCACTTTTCATACTATAAGCAGTTTTTCCTAACAAATGCAAGATATAACATGGGCTATCTCCGCAAGGAAACATGAGATCTGCAAACGTTATTGTTTTTTGGTCTTCAGGGAGGATGGGGAACATGAATATGTTTTTGTTTTTCGAATTTGAGCTCTATCTGAAATGAGCACTTTTCATGCTCTAAGCAGTTTTTCCTAACAAATGCAAGATATAACATTGGCTATCTCCGCAAGGAAACATCAGATCTGCACAACTCATGGTTTTTTGGTCTTCGGGGAGGATGGGGAACATGAATATGTGATTGTTTTTCGAATTTGAGCTCTTTCTGCAATGGGCACTTTTCATACTCTAAGCAGTTTTTCCTAACAAATGCAAGATATAACATTGGCTATCTCCGCAAGGAAACATCAGATCTGCACAACTCATGGTTTTTTGGTCTTCGGGGAGGATGGGGAACATGAATAAGTTTTTGTTTTTCGAATTTGAGCTCTATCTGAAATGAGCACTTTTCATACTCTAAGCAGTTTTTCCTAACAAATGCAAGATATAACATTGGCTATCTCCGCAAGGAAACATCAGATCTGCACAACTCATGGTTTTTTGGTCTTCGGGGAGGATGGGGAACATGAATATGTGATTGTTTTTCGAATTTGAGATCTTTCTGCAATGGGCACTTTTCATGCTATAAGCAGTTTTTCCTAACAAATGCAAGATATAACATTGGCTATCTCCGCAAGGAAACATCAGATCTGCACAACTCATGGTTTTTTGGTCTTCGGGGAGGATGGGGAACATGAATATGTGATTGTTTTTCGAATTTGAGCTCTTTCTGCAATGGGCACTTTTCATACTATAAGCAGTTTTTCCTAACAAATGCAAGATATAACATGGGCTATCTCCGCAAGGAAACATCAGATCTGCACAACTCATGGTTTTATGGTCTTCGGGGAGGAGGGGGAACATGAATATGTGTTTGTTTTTGGAATTTGAGATCTTTCTGCAATGGGCACTTTTCATACTATAAGCAGTTTTTCCTAACAAATGCAAGATTTAACATTGGCTATCTCCGCAAGGAAACATCAGATCTGCTCAACCCATGGTTTTTTGGTCTTCGGGGAGGATGGGGATCATGAATATGTGTTTCTTTTTCGAATTTGAGCTCTGTCTGCAATGGGCACTTTTCATACTATAAGCAGTTTTTCCTAACAAATGCAAGATATAACATGGGCTATCTCCGCAAGGAAACATGAGATCTGCAAACGTTATTGTTTTTTGGTCTTCGGGGAGGATGGGGAACATGAATATGTTTTTGTTTTTCGAATTTGAGCTCTATCTGAAATGAGCACTTTTCATGCTCTAAGCAGTTTTTCCTAACAAATGCAAGATATAACATTGGCTATCTCCGCAAGGAAACATCAGATCTGCACAACTCATGGTTTTTTGGTCTTCGGGGAGGATGGGGAACATGAATATGTGATTGTTTTTCGAATTTGAGCTCTTTCTGCAATGGGCACTTTTCATACTATAAGCAGTTTTTCCTAACAAATGCAAGATATAACATGGGCTATCTCCGCAAGGAAACATGACATGTGCAAAAGTTATGGTTTTTTGTTCTTCGGGGAGGATGGGGAACATGAATATGTGTTTGTTTTTCGAATTTGACCTCTATCTGAAATGAGCACTTTTCATGCTCTAAGCAGTTTTTCCTAACAAATGCAAGATTTAACATTGGCTATCTCCGCAAGGAAACATCAGATCTGCTCAACCCATGGTTTTTTGGTCTTCGGGGAGGATGGGGAACATGAATATGTGTTTCTTTTTCGAATTTGAGCTCTTTCTGCAATGGGCACTTTTCATACTATAAGCAGTTTTTCCTAACAAATGCAAGATATAACATGGGCTATCTCCGCAAGGAAACATGAGATCTGCAAACGTTATTGTTTTTTGGTCTTCTGGGAGGATGGGGAACATGAATATGTTTTTGTTTTTCGAATTTGAGCTCTATCTGAAATGAGCACTTTTCATGCTCTAAGCAGTTTTTCCTAACAAATGCAAGATATAACATTGACTATCTCCGCAAGGAAACATCAGAGCTGCACAACTCATGGTTTTTTGGTCTTCGGGGAGGATGGGGAACATGAATATGTGATTGTTTTTCGAATTTGAGCTCTTTCTGCAATGGGCACTTTTCATACTATAAGCAGTTTTTCCTAACAAATGCAAGATATAACATGGGCTATCTCCGCAAGGAAACATGAGATGTGCAAAAGTTATGGTTTTTTGTTCTTCGGGGAGGATGGGGAACATGAATATGTGTTTGTTTTTCGAATGACCTCTATCTGAAATGAGCACTTTTCATGCTCTAAGCAGTTTTTCCTAACAAATGCAAGATATAACATTGGCTATCTCCGCAAGGAAACATCAGATCTGCACAACTCATGGTTTTTTGGTCTTCGGGGAGGAGGGGGAACATGAATATGTGTTTGTTTTTCGAATTTGAGATCTTTCTGCAATGGGCACTTTTCATGCTATAAGCAGTTTTTCCTAACAAATGCAAGATTTAACATTGGCTATCTCCGCAAGGAAACATCAGATCTGCTCAACCCATGGTTTTTTGGTCTTCGGGGAGGATGGGGAACATGAATATGTGTTTGTTTTTCGAATTTGAGATCTTTCTGCAATGGGCACTTTTCATACTATAAGTAGTTTTTCCTAACAAATGCAAGCTATTACATTGGCAATCTCCGCAAGGAAACATCAGATCTGCTCAACTCATGGTTTTTTGGTCTTCGGGGAGGAGGGGGAACATGAATATGTGTTTGTTTTTCGAATTTGAGCTCTTTCTGCAATGGGCACTTTTCATACTATAAGCAGTTTTTCCTAACAAATGCAAGATATAACATGGGCTATCTCCGCAAGGAAACATGAGATCTGCAAACGTTATGGTTTTTTGGTCTTCGGGGAGGATGGGGAACATGAATATGTTTTTGTTTTTCGAATTTGAGCTCTATCTGAAATGAGCACTTTTCATGCTCTAAGCAGTTTTTCCTAACAAATGCAAGATATAACATTGGCTATCTCCGCAAGGAAACATCAGATCTGCACAACTCATGGTTTTTTGGTCTTCGGGGAGGATGGGGAACATGAATATGTGATTGTTTTTCGAATTTGAGATCTTTCTGCAATGGGCACTTTTCATGCTATAAGCAGTTTTTCCTAACAAATGCAAGATATAACATTGGCTATCTCCGCAAGGAAACATCAGATCTGCACAACTCATGGTTTTTTGGTCTTCGGGGAGGATGGGGAACATGAATATGTGATTGTTTTTCGAATTTGAGCTCTTTCTGCAATGGGCACTTTTCATACTATAAGCAGTTTTTCCTAACAAATGCAAGATATAACATGGGCTATCTCCGTAAGGAAACATCAGATCTGCACAACTCATGGTTTTTTGGTCTTCGGGGAGGAGGGGGAACATGAATATGTGTTTGTTTTTCGAATTTGACCTCTATCTGAAATGAGCACTTTTCATGCTCTAAGCAGTTTTTCCTAACAAATGCAAGATATAACATTGGCTATCTCCGCAAGGAAACATCAGATCTGCACAACTCATGGTTTTTTGGTCTTCGGGGAGGATGGGGAACATGAATATGTGTTTGTTTTTCGAATTTGACATCTTTCTGCAATGGGCACTTTTCATACTATAAGCAGTTTTTCCTAACAAATGCAAGCTATTACATTGGCAATCTCCGCAAGGAAACATCAGATCTGCTCAACTCATGGTTTTTTGGTCTTCGGGGAGGAGGGGGAACATGAATATGTGTTTGTTTTTCGAATTTGAGCTCTTTCTGCAATGGGCACTTTTCATACTATAAGCAGTTTTTCCTAACAAATGCAAGATATAACATTGGCTATCTCCGCAAGGAAACATGAGAACTGCAAACGTTATGGTTTTTTGGTCTTCGGGGAGGATGGGGAACATGAATATGTTTTTGTTTTTCGAATTTGAGCTCTATCTGAAATGAGCACTTTTCATGCTCTAAGCAGTTTTTCCTAACAAATGCAAGATATAACATTGGCTATCTCCGCAAGGAAACATCAGATCTGCACAACTCATGGTTTTTTGGTCTTCGGGGAGGATGGGGAACATGAATATGTGATTGTTTTTCGAATTTGAGATCTTTCTGCAATGGGCACTTTTCATGCTATAAGCAGTTTTTCCTAACAAATGCAAGATATAACATTGGCTATCTCCGCAAGGAAACATCAGATCTGCACAACTCATGGTTTTTTGGTCTTCGGGGAGGATGGGGAACATGAATATGTGATTGTTTTTCGAATTTGAGCTCTTTCTGCAATGGGCACTTTTCATACTATAAGCAGTTTTTCCTAACAAATGCAAGATATAACATGGGCTATCTCCGTAAGGAAACATCAGATCTGCACAACTCATGGTTTTTTGGTCTTCGGGGAGGAGGGGGAACATGAATATGTGTTTGTTTTTCGAATTTGACCTCTATCTGAAATGAGCACTTTTCATGCTCTAAGCAGTTTTTCCTAACAAATGCAAGATATAACATTGGCTATCTCCGCAAGGAAACATCAGATCTGCACAACTCATGGTTTTTTGGTCTTCGGGGAGGATGGGGAACATGAATATGTGTTTGTTTTTCGAATTTGACATCTTTCTGCAATGGGCACTTTTCATACTATAAGCAGTTTTTCCTAACAAATGCAAGCTATTACATTGGCAATCTCCGCAAGGAAACATCAGATCTGCTCAACTCATGGTTTTTTGGTCTTCGGGGAGGAGGGGGAACATGAATATGTGTTTGTTTTTCGAATTTGAGCTCTTTCTGCAATGGGCACTTTTCATACTATAAGCAGTTTTTCCTAACAAATGCAAGATATAACATTGGCTATCTCCGCAAGGAAACATGAGAACTGCAAACGTTATGGTTTTTTGGTCTTCGGGGAGGATGGGGAACATGAATAAGTTTTTGTTTTTCGAATTTGAGCTCTATCTGAAATGAGCACTTTTCATACTCTAAGCAGTTTTTCCTAACAAATGCAAGATATAACATTGGCTATCTCCGCAAGGAAACATCAGATCTGCACAACTCATGGTTTTTTGGTCTTCGGGGAGGATGGGGAACATGAATATGTGATTGTTTTTCGAATTTGAGATCTTTCTGCAATGGGCACTTTTCATGCTATAAGCAGTTTTTCCTAACAAATGCAAGATATAACATTGGCTATCTCCGCAAGGAAACATCAGATCTGCACAACTCATGGTTTTTTGGTCTTCGGGGAGGATGGGGAACATGAATATGTGATTGTTTTTCGAATTTGAGCTCTTTCTGCAATGGGCACTTTTCATACTATAAGCAGTTTTTCCTAACAAATGCAAGATATAACATGGGCTATCTCCGCAAGGAAACATCAGATCTGCACAACTCATGGTTTTATGGTCTTCGGGGAGGAGGGGGAACATGAATATGTGTTTGTTTTTCGAATTTGAGATCTTTCTGCAATGGGCACTTTTCATACTATAAGCAGTTTTTCCTAACAAATGCAAGATTTAACATTGGCTATCTCCGCAAGGAAACATCAGATCTGCTCAACCCATGGTTTTTTGGTCTTCGGGGAGGATGGGGATCATGAATATGTGTTTCTTTTTCGAATTTGAGCTCTTTCTGCAATGGGCACTTTTCATACTATAAGCAGTTTTTCCTAACAAATGCAAGATATAACATGGGCTATCTCCGCAAGGAAACATGAGATCTGCAAACGTTATTGTTTTTTGGTCTTCTGGGAGGATGGGGAACATGAATATGTTTTTGTTTTTCGAATTTGAGCTCTATCTGAAATGAGCACTTTTCATGCTCTAAGCAGTTTTTCCTAACAAATGCAAGATATAACATTGACTATCTCCGCAAGGAAACATCAGAGCTGCACAACTCATGGTTTTTTGGTCTTCGGGGAGGATGGGGAACATGAATATGTGATTGTTTTTCGAATTTGAGCTCTTTCTGCAATGGGCACTTTTCATACTATAAGCAGTTTTTCCTAACAAATGCAAGATATAACATGGGCTATCTCCGCAAGGAAACATGAGATGTGCAAAAGTTATGGTTTTTTGTTCTTCGGGGAGGATGGGGAACATGAATATGTGTTTGTTTTTCGAATGACCTCTATCTGAAATGAGCACTTTTCATGCTCTAAGCAGTTTTTCCTAACAAATGCAAGATATAACATTGGCTATCTCCGCAAGGAAACATCAGATCTGCACAACTCATGGTTTTTTGGTCTTCGGGGAGGAGGGGGAACATGAATATGTGTTTGTTTTTCGAATTTGAGATCTTTCTGCAATGGGCACTTTTCATGCTATAAGCAGTTTTTCCTAACAAATGCAAGATTTAACATTGGCTATCTCCGCAAGGAAACATCAGATCTGCTCAACCCATGGTTTTTTGGTCTTCGGGGAGGATGGGGAACATGAATATGTGTTTGTTTTTCGAATTTGAGATCTTTCTGCAATGGGCACTTTTCATACTATAAGTAGTTTTTCCTAACAAATGCAAGCTATTACATTGGCAATCTCCGCAAGGAAACATCAGATCTGCTCAACTCATGGTTTTTTGGTCTTCGGGGAGGAGGGGGAACATGAATATGTGTTTGTTTTTCGAATTTGAGCTCTTTCTGCAATGGGCACTTTTCATACTATAAGCAGTTTTTCCTAACAAATGCAAGATATAACATGGGCTATCTCCGCAAGGAAACATGAGATCTGCAAACGTTATGGTTTTTTGGTCTTCGGGGAGGATGGGGAACATGAATATGTTTTTGTTTTTCGAATTTGAGCTCTATCTGAAATGAGCACTTTTCATGCTCTAAGCAGTTTTTCCTAACAAATGCAAGATATAACATTGGCTATCTCCGCAAGGAAACATCAGATCTGCACAACTCATGGTTTTTTGGTCTTCGGGGAGGATGGGGAACATGAATATGTGATTGTTTTTCGAATTTGAGATCTTTCTGCAATGGGCACTTTTCATGCTATAAGCAGTTTTTCCTAACAAATGCAAGATATAACATTGGCTATCTCCGCAAGGAAACATCAGATCTGCACAACTCATGGTTTTTTGGTCTTCGGGGAGGATGGGGAACATGAATATGTGATTGTTTTTCGAATTTGAGCTCTTTCTGCAATGGGCACTTTTCATACTATAAGCAGTTTTTCCTAACAAATGCAAGATATAACATGGGCTATCTCCGTAAGGAAACATCAGATCTGCACAACTCATGGTTTTTTGGTCTTCGGGGAGGAGGGGGAACATGAATATGTGTTTGTTTTTCGAATTTGACCTCTATCTGAAATGAGCACTTTTCATGCTCTAAGCAGTTTTTCCTAACAAATGCAAGATATAACATTGGCTATCTCCGCAAGGAAACATCAGATCTGCACAACTCATGGTTTTTTGGTCTTCGGGGAGGATGGGGAACATGAATATGTGTTTGTTTTTCGAATTTGACATCTTTCTGCAATGGGCACTTTTCATACTATAAGCAGTTTTTCCTAACAAATGCAAGCTATTACATTGGCAATCTCCGCAAGGAAACATCAGATCTGCTCAACTCATGGTTTTTTGGTCTTCGGGGAGGAGGGGGAACATGAATATGTGTTTGTTTTTCGAATTTGAGCTCTTTCTGCAATGGGCACTTTTCATACTATAAGCAGTTTTTCCTAACAAATGCAAGATATAACATTGGCTATCTCCGCAAGGAAACATGAGAACTGCAAACGTTATGGTTTTTTGGTCTTCGGGGAGGATGGGGAACATGAATATGTTTTTGTTTTTCGAATTTGAGCTCTATCTGAAATGAGCACTTTTCATGCTCTAAGCAGTTTTTCCTAACAAATGCAAGATATAACATTGGCTATCTCCGCAAGGAAACATCAGATCTGCACAACTCATGGTTTTTTGGTCTTCGGGGAGGATGGGGAACATGAATATGTGATTGTTTTTCGAATTTGAGATCTTTCTGCAATGGGCACTTTTCATGCTATAAGCAGTTTTTCCTAACAAATGCAAGATATAACATTGGCTATCTCCGCAAGGAAACATCAGATCTGCACAACTCATGGTTTTTTGGTCTTCGGGGAGGATGGGGAACATGAATATGTGATTGTTTTTCGAATTTGAGCTCTTTCTGCAATGGGCACTTTTCATACTATAAGCAGTTTTTCCTAACAAATGCAAGATATAACATGGGCTATCTCCGTAAGGAAACATCAGATCTGCACAACTCATGGTTTTTTGGTCTTCGGGGAGGAGGGGGAACATGAATATGTGTTTGTTTTTCGAATTTGACCTCTATCTGAAATGAGCACTTTTCATGCTCTAAGCAGTTTTTCCTAACAAATGCAAGATATAACATTGGCTATCTCCGCAAGGAAACATCAGATCTGCACAACTCATGGTTTTTTGGTCTTCGGGGAGGATGGGGAACATGAATATGTGTTTGTTTTTCGAATTTGACATCTTTCTGCAATGGGCACTTTTCATACTATAAGCAGTTTTTCCTAACAAATGCAAGCTATTACATTGGCAATCTCCGCAAGGAAACATCAGATCTGCTCAACTCATGGTTTTTTGGTCTTCGGGGAGGAGGGGGAACATGAATATGTGTTTGTTTTTCGAATTTGAGCTCTTTCTGCAATGGGCACTTTTCATACTATAAGCAGTTTTTCCTAACAAATGCAAGATATAACATTGGCTATCTCCGCAAGGAAACATGAGAACTGCAAACGTTATGGTTTTTTGGTCTTCGGGGAGGATGGGGAACATGAATAAGTTTTTGTTTTTCGAATTTGAGCTCTATCTGAAATGAGCACTTTTCATACTCTAAGCAGTTTTTCCTAACAAATGCAAGATATAACATTGGCTATCTCCGCAAGGAAACATCAGATCTGCACAACTCATGGTTTTTTGGTCTTCGGGGAGGATGGGGAACATGAATATGTGATTGTTTTTCGAATTTGAGATCTTTCTGCAATGGGCACTTTTCATGCTATAAGCAGTTTTTCCTAACAAATGCAAGATATAACATTGGCTATCTCCGCAAGGAAACATCAGATCTGCACAACTCATGGTTTTTTGGTCTTCGGGGAGGATGGGGAACATGAATATGTGATTGTTTTTCGAATTTGAGCTCTTTCTGCAATGGGCACTTTTCATACTATAAGCAGTTTTTCCTAACAAATGCAAGATATAACATGGGCTATCTCCGCAAGGAAACATCAGATCTGCACAACTCATGGTTTTATGGTCTTCGGGGAGGAGGGGGAACATGAATATGTGTTTGTTTTTCGAATTTGAGATCTTTCTGCAATGGGCACTTTTCATACTATAAGCAGTTTTTCCTAACAAATGCAAGATTTAACATTGGCTATCTCCGCAAGGAAACATCAGATCTGCTCAACCCATGGTTTTTTGGTCTTCGGGGAGGATGGGGATCATGAATATGTGTTTCTTTTTCGAATTTGAGCTCTTTCTGCAATGGGCACTTTTCATACTATAAGCAGTTTTTCCTAACAAATGCAAGATATAACATGGGCTATCTCCGCAAGGAAACATGAGATCTGCAAACGTTATTGTTTTTTGGTCTTCGGGGAGGATGGGGAACATGAATATGTTTTTGTTTTTCGAATTTGAGCTCTATCTGAAATGAGCACTTTTCATGCTCTAAGCAGTTTTTCCTAACAAATGCAAGATATAACATTGGCTATCTCCGCAAGGAAACATCAGATCTGCACAACTCATGGTTTTTTGGTCTTCGGGGAGGATGGGGAACATGAATATGTGATTGTTTTTCGAATTTGAGCTCTTTCTGCAATGGGCACTTTTCATACTATAAGCAGTTTTTCCTAACAAATGCAAGATATAACATGGGCTATCTCCGCAAGGAAACATGACATGTGCAAAAGTTATGGTTTTTTGTTCTTCGGGGAGGATGGGGAACATGAATATGTGTTTGTTTTTCGAATTTGACCTCTATCTGAAATGAGCACTTTTCATGCTCTAAGCAGTTTTTCCTAACAAATGCAAGATTTAACATTGGCTATCTCCGCAAGGAAACATCAGATCTGCTCAACCCATGGTTTTTTGGTCTTCGGGGAGGATGGGGAACATGAATATGTGTTTCTTTTTCGAATTTGAGCTCTTTCTGCAATGGGCACTTTTCATACTATAAGCAGTTTTTCCTAACAAATGCAAGATATAACATGGGCTATCTCCGCAAGGAAACATGAGATCTGCAAACGTTATTGTTTTTTGGTCTTCAGGGAGGATGGGGAACATGAATATGTTTTTGTTTTTCGAATTTGAGCTCTATCTGAAATGAGCACTTTTCATGCTCTAAGCAGTTTTTCCTAACAAATGCAAGATATAACATTGGCTATCTCCGCAAGGAAACATCAGATCTGCACAACTCATGGTTTTTTGGTCTTCGGGGAGGATGGGGAACATGAATATGTGATTGTTTTTCGAATTTGAGCTCTTTCTGCAATGGGCACTTTTCATACTCTAAGCAGTTTTTCCTAACAAATGCAAGATATAACATTGGCTATCTCCGCAAGGAAACATCAGATCTGCACAACTCATGGTTTTTTGGTCTTCGGGGAGGATGGGGAACATGAATAAGTTTTTGTTTTTCGAATTTGAGCTCTATCTGAAATGAGCACTTTTCATACTCTAAGCAGTTTTTCCTAACAAATGCAAGATATAACATTGGCTATCTCCGCAAGGAAACATCAGATCTGCACAACTCATGGTTTTTTGGTCTTCGGGGAGGATGGGGAACATGAATATGTGATTGTTTTTCGAATTTGAGATCTTTCTGCAATGGGCACTTTTCATGCTATAAGCAGTTTTTCCTAACAAATGCAAGATATAACATTGGCTATCTCCGCAAGGAAACATCAGATCTGCACAACTCATGGTTTTTTGGTCTTCGGGGAGGATGGGGAACATGAATATGTGATTGTTTTTCGAATTTGAGCTCTTTCTGCAATGGGCACTTTTCATACTATAAGCAGTTTTTCCTAACAAATGCAAGATATAACATGGGCTATCTCCGCAAGGAAACATCAGATCTGCACAACTCATGGTTTTATGGTCTTCGGGGAGGAGGGGGAACATGAATATGTGTTTGTTTTTGGAATTTGAGATCTTTCTGCAATGGGCACTTTTCATACTATAAGCAGTTTTTCCTAACAAATGCAAGATTTAACATTGGCTATCTCCGCAAGGAAACATCAGATCTGCTCAACCCATGGTTTTTTGGTCTTCGGGGAGGATGGGGATCATGAATATGTGTTTCTTTTTCGAATTTGAGCTCTGTCTGCAATGGGCACTTTTCATACTATAAGCAGTTTTTCCTAACAAATGCAAGATATAACATGGGCTATCTCCGCAAGGAAACATGAGATCTGCAAACGTTATTGTTTTTTGGTCTTCGGGGAGGATGGGGAACATGAATATGTTTTTGTTTTTCGAATTTGAGCTCTATCTGAAATGAGCACTTTTCATGCTCTAAGCAGTTTTTCCTAACAAATGCAAGATATAACATTGGCTATCTCCGCAAGGAAACATCAGATCTGCACAACTCATGGTTTTTTGGTCTTCGGGGAGGATGGGGAACATGAATATGTGATTGTTTTTCGAATTTGAGCTCTTTCTGCAATGGGCACTTTTCATACTATAAGCAGTTTTTCCTAACAAATGCAAGATATAACATGGGCTATCTCCGCAAGGAAACATGACATGTGCAAAAGTTATGGTTTTTTGTTCTTCGGGGAGGATGGGGAACATGAATATGTGTTTGTTTTTCGAATTTGACCTCTATCTGAAATGAGCACTTTTCATGCTCTAAGCAGTTTTTCCTAACAAATGCAAGATTTAACATTGGCTATCTCCGCAAGGAAACATCAGATCTGCTCAACCCATGGTTTTTTGGTCTTCGGGGAGGATGGGGAACATGAATATGTGTTTCTTTTTCGAATTTGAGCTCTTTCTGCAATGGGCACTTTTCATACTATAAGCAGTTTTTCCTAACAAATGCAAGATATAACATGGGCTATCTCCGCAAGGAAACATGAGATCTGCAAACGTTATTGTTTTTTGGTCTTCTGGGAGGATGGGGAACATGAATATGTTTTTGTTTTTCGAATTTGAGCTCTATCTGAAATGAGCACTTTTCATGCTCTAAGCAGTTTTTCCTAACAAATGCAAGATATAACATTGACTATCTCCGCAAGGAAACATCAGAGCTGCACAACTCATGGTTTTTTGGTCTTCGGGGAGGATGGGGAACATGAATATGTGATTGTTTTTCGAATTTGAGCTCTTTCTGCAATGGGCACTTTTCATACTATAAGCAGTTTTTCCTAACAAATGCAAGATATAACATGGGCTATCTCCGCAAGGAAACATGAGATGTGCAAAAGTTATGGTTTTTTGTTCTTCGGGGAGGATGGGGAACATGAATATGTGTTTGTTTTTCGAATGACCTCTATCTGAAATGAGCACTTTTCATGCTCTAAGCAGTTTTTCCTAACAAATGCAAGATATAACATTGGCTATCTCCGCAAGGAAACATCAGATCTGCACAACTCATGGTTTTTTGGTCTTCGGGGAGGAGGGGGAACATGAATATGTGTTTGTTTTTCGAATTTGAGATCTTTCTGCAATGGGCACTTTTCATGCTATAAGCAGTTTTTCCTAACAAATGCAAGATTTAACATTGGCTATCTCCGCAAGGAAACATCAGATCTGCTCAACCCATGGTTTTTTGGTCTTCGGGGAGGATGGGGAACATGAATATGTGTTTCTTTTTCGAATTTGAGCTCTTTCTGCAATGGGCACTTCATACTATAAGCAGTTTTTCCTAACAAATGCAAGATATAACATGGGCTATCTCCGCAAGGAAACATGAGATCTGCAAAAGTTATGGTTTTTTGTTCTTCGGGGAGGATGGGGAACATGAATATGTGTTTGTTTTTCGAATTTGACCTCTATCTGAAATGAGCACTTTTCATGCTCTAAGCAGTTTTTCCTAACAAATGCAAGATATAACATTGGCTATCTCCGCAAGGAAACATCAGATCTGCACAACTCATTGTTTTTTGGTCTTCGGGGAGGATGGGGAACATGAATATGTGTTTGTTTTTCGAATTTGAGCTCTTTCTGCAATGGGCACTTTTCATACTATAAGCAGTTTTAACTAACAAATGCAAGATATAACATTGGCTATCTCCGCAAGGAAACATCAGATCTGCACAACTCATGGTTTTTTGGTCTTCGGGGAGGATGGGGAACATGAATATGTGTTTGTTTTTCGAATTTGAGATCTTTCTGCAATGGGCACTTTTCATACTATAAGCAGTTTTTCCTAACAAATGCAAGCTATTACATTGGCAATCTCCGCAAGGAAACATCAGATCTGCTCAACCCATGGTTTTTTGGTCTTCGGGGAGGATGGGGAACATGAATATGTGTTTCTTTTTCGAATTTGAGCTCTTTCTGCAATGGGCACTTTTCATACTATAAGCAGTTTTTCCTAACAAATGCAAGATATAACATGGGCTATCTCCGCAAGGAAACATGAGATCTGCAAAAGTTATGGTTTTTTGGTCTTCGGGGAGGATGGGGAACATGAATATGTTTTTGTTTTTCGAATTTGACCTCTATCTGAAATGAGCACTTTTCATGCTCTAAGCAGTTTTTCCTAACAAATGCAAGATATAACATTGGCTATCTCCGCAAGGAAACATCAGATCTGCACAACTCATGGTTTTTTGGTCTTCGGGGAGGATGGGGAACATGAATATGTGTTTGTTTTTCGAATTTGAGCTCTTTCTGCAATGGGCACTTTTCATACTATAAGCAGTTTTAACTAACAAATGCAAGATATAACATTGGCTATCTCCGCAAGGAAACATCAGATCTGCACAACTCATGGTTTTTTGGTCTTCGGGGAGGATGGGGAACATGAATATGTGTTTGTTTTTCGAATTTGAGATCTTTCTGCAATGGGCACTTTTCATACTATAAGCAGTTTTTCCTAACAAATGCAAGATATAACATGGGCTATCTCCGCAAGGAAACATGAGATCTGCAAACGTTATGGTTTTTTGGTCTTCGGGGAGGATGGGGAACATGAATATGTGTTTGTTTTTCGAATTTGAGCTCTTTCTGCAATGGGCACTTTTCATACTATAAGCAGTTTTTCCTAACAAATGCAAGATATAACATGGGCTATCTCCGCAAGGAAACATGAGATCTGCAAACGTTATGGTTTTTTGGTCTTCGGGGAGGATGGGGAACATGAATATGTTTTTGTTTTTCGAATTTGAGCTCTATCTGAAATGAGCACTTTTCATGCTCTAAGCAGTTTTTCCTAACAAATGCAAGATATAACATTGGCTATCTCCGCAAGGAAACATAAGATCTGCACAACTCATGGTTTTTTGGTCTTCGGGGAGGATGGGGAACATGAATATGTGATTGTTTTTCGAATTTGAGATCTTTCTGCAATGGGCACTTTTCATGCTATAAGCAGTTTTTCCTAACAAATGCAAGATATAACATTGGCTATCTCCGCAAGGAAACATCAGATCTGCACAACTCATGGTTTTTTGGTCTTCGGGAAGGATGGGGAACATGAATATGTGATTGTTTTTCGAATTTGAGCTCTTTCTGAAATGAGCACTTTTCATGCTCTAAGCAGTTTTTCCTAACAAATGCAAGATATAACATTGGCTATCTCCGCAAGGAAACATCAGAACTGCACAACTCATGGTTTTTTGGTCTTTGGGGAGGAGGGGGAACATGAATATGTGTTTGTTTTTCGAATTTGAGATCTTTCTGCAATGGGCACTTTTCATGCTATAAGCAGTTTTTCCTAACAAATGCAAGATTTAACATTGGCTATCTCCGCAAGGAAACATCAGATCTGCTCAACCCATGGTTTTTTGGTCTTCGGGGAGGATGGGGAACATGAATATGTGTTTCTTTTTCGAATTTGAGCTCTTTCTGCAATGGGCACTTTTCATACTATAAGCAGTTTTTCCTAACAAATGCAAGATATAACATGGGCTATCTCCGCAAGGAAACATGAGATCTGCAAAAGTTATGGTTTTTTGTTCTTCGGGGAGGATGGGAACATGAATATGTGTTTGTTTTTCGAATTTGAGCTCTATCTGAAATGAGCACTTTTCATGCTCTAAGCAGTTTTTCCTAACAAATTGAAGATATAACATTGGCTATCTCCGCAAGGAAACATCAGATCTGCACAACTCATGGTTTTTTGGTCTTCGGGGAGGATGGGGAACATGAATATGTGTTTGTTTTACGAATTTGAGCTCTTTCTGCAATGGGCACTTTTCATACTATAAGCAGTTTTTCCTAACAAATGCAAGATATAACATGGGCTATCTCCGCAAGGAAACATGAGATGTGCAAAAGTTTTTTGTTCTTCGGGGAGGATGGGGAACATGAATATGTGTTTGTTTTTCGAATTTGAGCTCTATCTGAAATGAGCACTTTTCATGCTCTAAGCAGTTTTTCCTAACAAATGCAAGATATAACATTGGCTATCTCCGCAAGGAAACATCAGATCTGCACAACTCATGGTTTTTTGGTCTTCGGGGAGGAGGGGGAACATGAATATGTGTTTGTTTTTCGAATTTGAGATCTTTCTGCAATGGGCACTTTTCATGCTATAAGCAGTTTTTCCTAACAAATGCAAGATTTAACATTGGCTATCTCCGCAAGGAAACATCAGATCTGCTCAACCCATGGTTTTTTGGTCTTCGGGGAGGATGGGAAACATGAATATGTGTTTCTTTTTCGAATTTGAGCTCTTTCTGCAATGGGCACTTTTCATACTATAAGCAGTTTTTCCTAACAAATGCAAGATATAACATGGGCTATCTCCGCAAGGAAACATGAGATCTGCAAAAGTTATGGTTTTTTGTTCTTCGGGGAGGATGGGGAACATGAATATGTGTTTGTTTTTCGAATTTGACCTCAATCTGAAATGAGCACTTTTCATGCTCTAAGCAGTTTTTCCTAACAAATGCAAGATATAACATTGGCTATCTCCGCAAGGAAACATCAGATCTGCACAACTCATGGTTTTTTGGTCTTCGGGGAGGATGGGGAACATGAATATGTGTTTGTTTTACGAATTTGAGCTCTTTCTGCAATGGGCACTTTTCATACTATAAGCAGTTTTTCCTAACAAATGCAAGATATAACATTGGCTATCTCCGCAAGGAAACATGAGATGTGCAAAAGTTATGGTTTTTTGTTCTTCGGGGAGGATGGGGAACATGAATATGTGTTTGTTTTTCGAATTTGACCTCTATCTGAAATGAGCACTTTTCATGCTCTAAGCAGTTTTTCCTAACAAATGCAAGATATAACATGGGCTATCTCCGCAAGGAAACATGAGATCTGCACAACTCATGGTTTTTTGGTCTTCGGGGAGGATGGGGAACATGAATATGTGTTTGTTTTACGAATTTGAGCTCTTTCTGCAATGGGCACTTTTCATACTATAAGCAGTTTTTCCTAACAAATGCAAGATATAACATGGGCTATCTCCGCAAGGAAACATGACATGTGCAAAAGTTATGGTTTTTTGTTCTTCGGGGAGGATGGGGAACATGAATATGTGTTTGTTTTTCGAATTTGAGCTCTATCTGAAATGAGCACTTTTCATGCTCTAAGCAGTTTTTCCTAACAAATGCAAGATATAACATGGGCTATCTCCGCAAGGAAACATCAGATCTGCACAACTCATGGTTTTTTGGTCTTCGGGGAGGAGGGGGAACATGAATATGTGTTTGTTTTTCGAATTTGAGCTCTTTCTGCAATGGGCACTTTTCATGCTATAAGCAGTTTTTCCTAACAAATGCAAGATTTAACATTGGCTATCTCCGCAAGGAAACATCAGATCTGCTCAACCCATGGTTTTTTGGTCTTCGGGGAGGATGGGGAACATGAATATGTGTTTCTTTTTCGAATTTGAGCTCTTTCTGCAATGGGCACTTTTCATACTATAAGCAGTTTTTCCTAACAAATGCAAGATATAACATGGGCTATCTCCGCAAGGAAACATGAGATCTGCACAACTCATGGTTTTTTGGTCTTCGGGGAGGATGGGGAACATGAATATGTGTTTGTTTTACGAATTTGAGCTCTTTCTGCAATGGGCACTTTTCATACTATAAGCAGTTTTTCCTAACAAATGCAAGATATAACATGGGCTATCTCCGCAAGGAAACATGAGATGTGCAAAAGTTATGGTTTTTTGTTCTTCGGGGAGGATGGGGAACATGAATATGTGTTTGTTTTTCGAATTTGAGCTCTATCTGAAATGAGCACTTTTCATGCTCTAAGCAGTTTTTCCTAACAAATGCAAGATATAACATTGGCTATCTCCGCAAGGAAACATCAGATCTGCACAACTCATGGTTTTTTGGTCTTCGGGGAGGAGGGGGAACATGAATATGTGTTTGTTTTTCGAATTTGACCTCTATCTGAAATGAGCACTTTTCATGCTCTAAGCAGTTTTTCCTAACAAATGCAAGATATAACATTGGCTATCTCCGCAAGGAAACATCAGATCTGCACAACTCATGGTTTTTTGGTCTTCGGGGAGGATGGGGAACATGAATATGTGTTTGTTTTACGAATTTGAGCTCTTTCTGCAATGGGCACTTTTCATACTATAAGCAGTTTTTCCTAACAAATGCAAGATATAACATGGGCTATCTCCGCAAGGAAACATGAGATGTGCAAAAGTTATGGTTTTTTGTTCTTAGGGGAGGATGGGGAACATGAATATGTGTTTGTTTTTCGAATTTGACCTCTATCTGAAATGAGCACTTTTCATGCTCTAAGCAGTTTTTCCTAACAAATGCAAGATATAACATTGGCTATCTCCGCAAGGAAACATCAGATCTGCACAACTCATGGTTTTTTGGTCTTCGGGGAGGAGGGGGAACATGAATATGTGTTTGTTTTTCGAATTTGAGATCTTTCTGCAATGGGCACTTTTCATGCTATAAGCAGTTTTTCCTAACAAATGCAAGATTTAACATTGGCTATCTCCGCAAGGAAACATCAGATCTGCTCAACCCATGGTTTTTTGGTCTTCGGGGAGGATGGGGAACATGAATATGTGTTTCTTTTTCGAATTTGAGCTCTTTCTGCAATGGGCACTTTTCATACTATAAGCAGTTTTTCCTAACAAATGCAAGATATAACATGGGCTATCTCCGCAAGGAAACATGAGATCTGCAAAAGTTATGGTTTTTTGTTCTTCGGGGAGGATGGGGAACATGAATATGTGTTTGTTTTTCGAATTTGACCTCTATCTGAAATGAGCACTTTTCATGCTCTAAGCAGTTTTTCCTAACAAATGCAAGATATAACATTGGCTATCTCCGCAAGGAAACATCAGATCTGCACAACTCATGGTTTTTTGGTCTTCGGGGAGGATGGGGAACATGAATATGTGTTTGTTTTACGAATTTGAGCTCTTTCTGCAATGGGCACTTTTCATACTATAAGCAGTTTTAACTAACAAATGCAAGATATAACATTGGCTATCTCCGCAAGGAAACATCAGATCTGCACAACTCATGGTTTTTTGGTCTTCGGGGAGGATGGGGAACATGAATATGTGTTTGTTTTTCGAATTTGAGATCTTTCTGCAATGGGCACTTTTCATACTATAAGCAGTTTTTCCTAACAAATGCAAGCTATTACATTGGCAATCTCCGCAAGGAAACATCAGATCTGCTCAACTCATGGTTTTTTGGTCTTCGGGGAGGAGGGGGAACATGAATATGTGTTTGTTTTTCGAATTTGAGCTCTTTCTGCAATGGGCACTTTTCATACTATAAGCAGTTTTTCCTAACAAATGCAAGATATAACATGGGCTATCTCCGCAAGGAAACATGAGATCTGCAAACGTTATGGTTTTTTGGTCTTCGGGGAGGATGGGGAACATGAATATGTTTTTGTTTTTCGAATTTGAGCTCTTTCTGCAATGGGCACTTTTCATGCTATAAGCAGTTTTTCCTAACAAATGCAAGATATAACATTGGCTATCTCCGCAAGGAAACATCAGATCTGCACAACTCATGGTTTTTTGGTCTTCGGGGAGGATGGGGAACATGAATATGTGTTTGTTTTTCGAATTTGAGATCTTTCTGCAATGGGCACTTTTCATACTATAAGCAGTTTTTCCTAACAAATGCAAGATATAACATGGGCTATCTCCGCAAGGAAACATGAGATCTGCAAACGTTATGGTTTTTTGGTCTTCGGGGAGGATGGGGAACATTAATAAGTTTTTGTTTTTCGAATTTGAGCTCTATCTGAAATGAGCACTTTTCATACTCTAAGCAGTTTTTCCTAACAAATGCAAGATATAACATTGGCTATCTCCGCAAGGAAACATCAGATCTGCACAACTCATGGTTTTTTGTTCTTCGGGGAGGATGGGGAACATGAATATGTGTTTGTTTTTCGAATTTGACCTCTATCTGAAATGAGCACTTTTCATGCTCTAAGCAGTTTTTCCTAACAAATGCAAGATTTAACATTGGCTATCTCCGCAAGGAAACATCAGATCTGCTCAACCCATGGTTTTTTGGTCTTCGGGGAGGATGGGGAACATGAATATGTGTCTCTTTTTCGAATTTGAGCTCTTTCTGCAATGGGCACTTTTCATACTATAAGCAGTTTTTCCTAACAAATGCAAGATATAACATGGGCTATCTCCGCAAGGAAACATGAGATCTGCAAACGTTATTGTTTTTTGGTCTTCAGGGAGGATGGGGAACATGAATATGTTTTTGTTTTTCGAATTTGAGCTCTATCTGAAATGAGCACTTTTCATGCTCTAAGCAGTTTTTCCTAACAAATGCAAGATATAACATTGACTATCTCCGCAAGGAAACATCAGATCTGCACAACTCATGGTTTTTTGGTCTTCGGGGAGGATGGGGAACATGAATATGTGATTGTTTTTCGAATTTGAGCTCTTTCTGCAATGGGCACTTTTCATACTATAAGCAGTTTTTCCTAACAAATGCAAGATATAACATGGGCTATCTCCGCAAGGAAACATGAGATGTGCAAAAGTTATGGTTTTTTGTTCTTCGGGGAGGATGGGGAACATGAATATGTGTTTGTTTTTCGAATGACCTCTATCTGAAATGAGCACTTTTCATGCTCTAAGCAGTTTTTCCTAACAAATGCAAGATATAACATTGGCTATCTCCGCAAGGAAACATCAGATCTGCACAACTCATGGTTTTTTGGTCTTCGGGGAGGAGGGGGAACATGAATATGTGTTTGTTTTTCGAATTTGAGATCTTTCTGCAATGGGCACTTTTCATGCTATAAGCAGTTTTTCCTAACAAATGCAAGATTTAACATTGGCTATCTCCGCAAGGAAACATCAGATCTGCTCAACCCATGGTTTTTTGGTCTTCGGGGAGGATGGGGAACATGAATATGTGTTTCTTTTTCGAATTTGAGCTCTTTCTGCAATGGGCACTTTTCATACTATAAGCAGTTTTTCCTAACAAATGCAAGATATAACATGGGCTATCTCCGCAAGGAAACATGAGATCTGCAAAAGTTATGGTTTTTTGTTCTTCGGGGAGGATGGGGAACATGAATATGTGTTTGTTTTTCGAATTTGACCTCTATCTGAAATGAGCACTTTTCATGCTCTAAGCAGTTTTTCCTAACAAATGCAAGATATAACATTGGCTATCTCCGCAAGGAAACATCAGATCTGCACAACTCATGGTTTTTTGGTCTTCGGGGAGGATGGGGAACATGAATATGTGTTTGTTTTTCGAATTTGAGCTCTTTCTGCAATGGGCACTTTTCATACTATAAGCAGTTTTAACTAACAAATGCAAGATATAACATTGGCTATCTCCGCAAGGAAACATCAGATCTGCACAACTCATGGTTTTTTGGTCTTCGGGGAGGATGGGGAACATGAATATGTGTTTGTTTTTCGAATTTGAGATCTTTCTGCAATGGGCACTTTTCATACTATAAGCAGTTTTTCCTAACAAATGCAAGCTATTACATTGGCAATCTCCGCAAGGAAACATCAGATCTGCTCAACCCATGGTTTTTTGGTCTTCGGGGAGGATGGGGAACATGAATATGTGTTTCTTTTTCGAATTTGAGCTCTTTCTGCAATGGGCACTTTTCATACTATAAGCAGTTTTTCCTAACAAATGCAAGATATAACATGGGCTATCTCCGCAAGGAAACATGAGATCTGCAAAAGTTATGGTTTTTTGTTCTTCGGGGAGGATGGGGAACATGAATATGTGTTTGTTTTTCGAATTTGACCTCTATCTGAAATGAGCACTTTTCATGCTCTAAGCAGTTTTTCCTAACAAATGCAAGATATAACATTGGCTATCTCCGCAAGGAAACATCAGATCTGCACAACTCATGGTTTTTTGGTCTTCGGGGAGGATGGGGAACATGAATATGTGTTTGTTTTACGAATTTGAGCTCTTTCTGCAATGGGCACTTTTCATACTATAAGCAGTTTTTCCTAACAAATGCAAGATATAACATGGGCTATCTCCGCAAGGAAACATGAGATGTGCAAAAGTTATGGTTTTTTGTTCTTCGGGGAGGATGGGGAACATGAATATGTGTTTGTTTTTCGAATTTGACCTCTATCTGAAATGAGCACTTTTCATGCTCTAAGCAGTTTTTCCTAACAAATGCAAGATATAACATTGGCTATCTCCGCAAGGAAACATCAGATCTGCACAACTCATGGTTTTTTGGTCTTCGGGGAGGAGGGGGAACATGAATATGTGTTTGTTTTTCGAATTTGAGATCTTTCTGCAATGGGCACTTTTCATGCTATAAGCAGTTTTTCCTAACAAATGCAAGATTTAACATTGGCTATCTCCGCAAGGAAACATCAGATCTGCTCAACCCATGGTTTTTTGGTCTTCGGGGAGGATGGGGAACATGAATATGTGTTTCTTTTTCGAATTTGAGCTCTTTCTGCAATGGGCACTTTTCATACTATAAGCAGTTTTTCCTAACAAATGCAAGATATAACATGGGCTATCTCCGCAAGGAAACATGAGATCTGCAAAAGTTATGGTTTTTTGGTCTTCGGGGAGGATGGGGAACATGAATATGTGTTTGTTTTTCGAATTTGACCTCTATCTGAAATGAGCACTTTTCATGCTCTAAGCAGTTTTTCCTAACAAATGCAAGATATAACATTGGCTATCTCCGCAAGGAAACATCAGATCTGCACAACTCATGGTTTTTTGGTCTTCGGGGAGGATGGGGAACATGAATATGTGTTTGTTTTTCGAATTTGAGCTCTTTCTGCAATGGGCACTTTTCATACTATAAGCAGTTTTAACTAACAAATGCAAGATATAACATTGGCTATCTCCGCAAGGAAACATCAGATCTGCACAACTCATGGTTTTTTGGTCTTCGGGGAGGATGGGGAACATGAATATGTGTTTGTTTTTCGAATTTGAGATCTTTCTGAAATGGGCACTTTTCATACTATAAGCAGTTTTTCCTAACAAATGCAAGCTATTACATTGGCAATCTCCGCAAGGAAACATCAGATCTGCTCAACTCATGGTTTTTTGGTCTTCGGGGAGGAGGGGGAACATGAATATGTGTTTGTTTTTCGAATTTGAGCTCTTTCTGCAATGGGCACTTTTCATACTATAAGCAGTTTTTCCTAACAAATGCAAGATATAACATGGGCTATCTCCGCAAGGAAACATGAGATCTGCAAACGTTATGGTTTTTTGGTCTTCGGGGAGGATGGGGAACATGAATATGTGTTTGTTTTTCGAATTTGAGCTCTTTCTGCAATGGGCACTTTTCATACTATAAGCAGTTTTTCCTAACAAATGCAAGATATAACATTGGCTATCTCCGCAAGGAAACATCAGATCTGCACAACTCATGGTTTTTTGGTCTTCGGGGAGGAGGGGGAACATGAATATGTGTTTGTTTTTCGAATTTGAGATCTTTCTGCAATGGGCACTTTTCATACTATAAGCAGTTTTTCCTAACAAATGCAAGATTTAACATTGGCTATCTCCGCAAGGAAACATCAGATCTGCTCAACCCATGGTTTTTTGGTCTTCGGGGAGGATGGGGAACATGAATATGTGTTTCTTTTTCGAATTTGAGCTCTTTCTGCAATGGGCACTTTTCATACTATAAGCAGTTTTTCCTAACAAATGCAAGATATAACATGGGCTATCTCCGCAAGGAAACATGAGATCTGCAAACGTTATTGTTTTTTGGTCTTCGGGGAGGATGGGGAACATGAATATGTGTTTGTTTTTCGAATTTGACCTCTATCTGAAATGAGCACTTTTCATGCTCTAAGCAGTTTTTCCTAACAAATGCAAGATATAACATTGGCTATCTCCGCAAGGAAACATCAGATCTGCACAACTCATGGGTTTTTGGTCTTCGGGGAGGATGGGGAACATGAATATGTGTTTGTTTTTCGAATTTGAGCTCTTTCTGCAATGGGCACTTTTCATGCTATAAGCAGTTTTTCCTAACAAATGCAAGATATAACATTGGCTATCTCCGCAAGGAAACATCAGATCTGCACAACTCATGGTTTTTTGGTCTTCGGGAAGGATGGGGAACATGAATATGTGATTGTTTTTCGAATTTGAGCTCTTTCTGAAATGAGCACTTTTCATGCTCTAAGCAGTTTTTCCTAACAAATGCAAGATATAACATTGGCTATCTCCGCAAGGAAACATCAGATCTGCACAACTCATGGTTTTTTGGTCTTCGGGGAGGAGGGGGAACATGAATATGTGTTTGTTTTTCGAATTTGAGATCTTTCTGCAATGGGCACTTTTCATGCTATAAGCAGTTTTTCCTAACAAATGCAAGATTTAACATTGGCTATCTCCGCAAGGAAACATCAGATCTGCTCAACCCATGGTTTTTTGGTCTTCGGGGAGGATGGGGAACATGAATATGTGTTTCTTTTTCGAATTTGAGCTCTTTCTGCAATGGGCACTTTTCATACTATAAGCAGTTTTTCCTAACAAATGCAAGATATAACATGGGCTATCTCCGCAAGGAAACATGAGATCTGCAAAAGTTATGGTTTTTTGTTCTTCGGGGAGGATGGGGAACATGAATATGTGTTTGTTTTTCGAATTTGACCTCTATCTGAAATGAGCACTTTTCATGCTCTAAGCAGTTTTTCCTAACAAATGCAAGATATAACATTGGCTATCTCCGCAAGGAAACATCAGATCTGCTCAACTCATGGTTTTTTGGTCTTCGGGGAGGAGGGGGAACATGAATATGTGTTTGTTTTTCGAATTTGAGCTCTTTCTGCAATGGGCACTTTTCATACTATAAGCAGTTTTTCCTAACAAATGCAAGATATAACATGGGCTATCTCCGCAAGGAAACATGAGATCTGCAAACGTTATGGTTTTTTGGTCTTCGGGGAGGATGGGGAACATGAATAAGTTTTTGTTTTCCGAATTTGACCTCTATCTGAAATGAGCACTTTTCATGCTCTAAGCAGTTTTTCCTAACAAATGCAAGATATAACATTGGCTATCTCCGCAAGGAAACATCAGATCTGCACAACTCATGGTTTTTTGGTCTTCGGGGAGGAGGGGGAACATGAATATGTGTTTGTTTTTCGAATTTGAGCTCTTTCTGCAATTGGCACTTTTCATACTATAAGCAGTTTTTCCTAACAAATGCAAGATATAACATTGGCTATCTCCGCAAGGAAACATCAGATCTGCACAACTCATGGTTTTTTGGTCTTCGGGGAGGAGGGGGAACATGAATATGTGTTTGTTTTTCGAATTTGAGATCTTTCTGCAATGGGCACTTTTCATACTATAAGCAGTTTTTCCTAACAAATGCAAGATATAACATGGGCTATCTCCGCAAGGAAACATGAGATCTGCAAACGTTATTGTTTTTTGGTCTTCGGGGAGGATGGGGAACATGAATATGTGTTTGTTTTTCGAATTTGACCTCTATCTGAAATGAGCACTTTTCATGCTCTAAGCAGTTTTTCCTAACAAATGCAAGATATAACATTGGCTATCTCCGCAAGGAAACATCAGATCTGCACAACTCATGGGTTTTTGGTTTTCGGGGAGGATGGGGAACATGAATATGTGTTTGTTTTTCGAATTTGAGCTCTTTCTGCAATGGGCACTTTTCATGCTATAAGCAGTTTTTCCTAACAAATGCAAGATATAACATTGGCTATCTCCGCAAGGAAACATCAGATCTGCACAACTCATGGTTTTTTGGTCTTCGGGGAGGATGGGGAACATGAATATGTGATTGTTTTTCGAATTTGAGCTCTTTCTGCAATGGGCACTTTTCATACTATAAGCAGTTTTTCCTAACAAATGCAAGATATAACATGGGCTATCTCCGCAAGGAAACATGAGATGTGCAAAAGTTATGGTTTTTTGTTCTTCGGGGAGGATGGGGAACATAAATATTTTTTTGTTTTTCGAATTTGACCTCTATCTGAAATGAGCACTTTTCATGCTCTAAGCAGTTTTTCCTAACAAATGCAAGATATAACATTGGCTATCTCCGCAAGGAAACATCAGATCTGCACAACTCATGGTTTTTTGGTCTTCGGGGAGGATGGGGAACATGAATATGTGTTTGTTTTTCGAATTTGAGCTCTTTCTGCAATGGGCACTTTTCATGCTATAAGCAGTTTTTCCTAACAAATGCAAGATATAACATTGGCTATCTCCGCAAGGAAACATCAGATCTGCACAACTCATGGTTTTTTGGTCTTCGGGGAGGAGGGGGAACATGAATATGTGTTTGTTTTTCGAATTTGAGATCTTTCTGCAATGGGCACTTTTCATACTATAAGCAGTTTTTCCTAACAAATGCAAGCTATTACATTGGCAATCTCCGCAAGGAAACATCAGATCTGCTCAACTCATGGTTTTTTGGTCTTCGGGGAGGAGGGGGAACATGAATATGTGTTTGTTTTTCGAATTTGAGCTCTTTCTGCAATGGGCACTTTTCATACTATAAGCAGTTTTTCCTAACAAATGCAAGATATAACATTGGCTATCTCCGCAAGGAAACATCAGATCTGCACAACTCATGGTTTTTTGGTCTTCGGGGAGTAGGGGGAACATGAATATGTGTTTGTTTTTCGAATTTGAGATCTTTCTGCAATGGGCACTTTTCATACTATAAGCAGTTTTTCCTAACAAATGCAAGATTTAACATTGGCTATCTCCGCAAGGAAACATCAGATCTGCTCAACCCATGGTTTTTTGGTCTTCGGGGAGGATGGGGAACATGAATATGTGTTTCTTTTTCGAATTTGAGCTCTTTCTGCAATGGGCACTTTTCATACTATAAGCAGTTTTTCCTAACAAATGCAAGATATAACATTGGCTTTCTCCGCAAGGAAACATCAGATCTGCACAACTCATGGTTTTTTGGTCTTCGGGGAGGATGGGGAACATGAATATGTGATTGTTTTTCGAATTTGAGCTCTTTCTGCAATGGGCACTTTTCATACTATAAGCAGTTTTTCCTAACAAATGCAAGATATAACATGGGCTATCTCCGCAAGGAAACATGAGATCTGCAAAAGTTATTGTTTTTTGGTCTTCGGGGAGGATGGGGAACATGAATATGTTTTTGTTTTTCGAATTTGAGCTCTATCTGAAATGAGCACTTTTCATGCTCTAAGCAGTTTTTCCTAACAAATGCAAGATATAACATTGGCTATCTCCGCAAGGAAACATCAGATCTGCACAACTCATGGTTTTTTGGTCTTCGGGGAGGATGGGGAACATGAATATGTGATTGTTTTTCGAATTTGAGCTCTTTCTGCAATTGGCACTTTTCATACTATAAGCAGTTTTTCCTAACAAATGCAAGATATAACATGGGCTATCTCCGCAAGGAAACATCAGATCTGCACAACTCATGGTTTTTTGGTCTTCGGGGAGGAGGGGGAACATGAATATGTGTTTGTTTTTCGAATTTGAGATCTTTCTGCAATGGGCACTTTTCATACTATAAGCAGTTTTTCCTAACAAATGCAAGATTTAACATTGGCTATCTCCGCAAGGAAACATCAGATCTGCTCAACCCATGGTTTTTTGGTCTTCGGGGAGGATGGGGAACATGAATATGTGTTTCTTTTTCGAATTTGAGCTCTTTCTGCAATGGGCACTTTTCATACTATAAGCAGTTTTTCCTAACAAATGCAAGATATAACATGGGCTATCTCCGCAAGGAAACATGAGATCTGCAAAAGTTATGGTTTTTTGTTCTTCGGGGAGGATGGGGAACATGAATATGTGTTTGTTTTTCGAATTTGACCTCTATCTGAAATGAGCACTTTTCATGCTCTAAGCAGTTTTTCCTAACAAATGCAAGATATAACATTGGCTATCTCCGCAAGGAAACATCAGATCTGCACAACTCATGGTTTTTTGGTCTTCGGGGAGGATGGGGAACATGAATATGTGTTTGTTTTACGAATTTGAGCTCTTTCTGCAATGGGCACTTTTCATACTATAAGCAGTTTTTCCTAACAAATGCAAGATATAACATGGGCTATCTCCGCAAGGAAACATGAGATGTGCAAAAGTTATGGTTTTTTGTTCTTCGGGGAGGATGGGGAACATGAATATGTGTTTGTTTTTCGAATTTGACCTCTATCTGAAATGAGCACTTTTCATGCTCTAAGCAGTTTTTCCTAACAAATGCAAGATATAACATTGGCTATCTCCGCAAGGAAACATCAGATCTGCACAACTCATGGTTTTTTGGTCTTCGGGGAGGAGGGGGAACATGAATATGTGTTTGTTTTTCGAATTTGAGATCTTTCTGCAATGGGCACTTTTCATGCTATAAGCAGTTTTTCCTAACAAATGCAAGATTTAACATTGGCTATCTCCGCAAGGAAACATCAGATCTGCTCAACCCATGGTTTTTTGGTCTTCGGGGAGGATGGGGAACATGAATATGTGTTTCTTGTTCGAATTTGAGCTCTTTCTGCAATGGGCACTTTTCATACTATAAGCAGTTTTTCCTAACAAATGCAAGATATAACATGGGCTATCTCCGCAAGGAAACATGAGATCTGCAAAAGTTATGGTTTTTTGTTCTTCGGGGAGGATGGGGAACATGAATATGTGTTTGTTTTTCGAATTTGACCTCTATCTGAAATGAGCACTTTTCATGCTCTAAGCAGTTTTTCCTAACAAATGCAAGATATAACATTGGCTATCTCCGCAAGGAAACATCAGATCTGCACAACTCATGGTTTTTTGGTCTTCGGGGAGGAGGGGGAACATGAATATGTGTTTGTTTTTCGAATTTGAGATCTTTCTGCAATGGGCACTTTTCATGCTATAAGCAGTTTTTCCTAACAAATGCAAGATTTAACATTGGCTATCTCCGCAAGGAAACATCAGATCTGCTCAACCCATGGTTTTTTGGTCTTCGGGGAGGATGGGGAACATGAATATGTGTTTCTTTTTCGAATTTGAGCTCTTTCTGCAATGGGCACTTTTCATACTATAAGCAGTTTTTCCTAACAAATGCAAGATATAACATGGGCTATCTCCGCAAGGAAACATGAGATCTGCAAAAGTTATGGTTTTTTGTTCTTCGGGGAGGATGGGGAACATGAATATGTGTTTGTTTTTCGAATTTGACCTCTATCTGAAATGAGCACTTTTCATGCTCTAAGCAGTTTTTCCTAACAAATGCAAGATATAACATTGGCTATCTCCGCAAGGAAACATCAGATCTGCACAACTCATGGTTTTTTGGTCTTCGGGGAGGATGGGGAACATGAATATGTGTTTGTTTTACGAATTTGAGCTCTTTCTGCAATGGGCACTTTTCATACTATAAGCAGTTTTAACTAACAAATGCAAGATATAACATTGGCTATCTCCGCAAGGAAACATCAGATCTGCACAACTCATGGTTTTTTGGTCTTCGGGGAGGATGGGGAACATGAATATGTGTTTGTTTTTCGAATTTGAGATCTTTCTGCAATGGGCACTTTTCATACTATAAGCAGTTTTTCCTAACAAATGCAAGCTATTACATTGGCAATCTCCGCAAGGAAACATCAGATCTGCTCAACTCATGGTTTTTTGGTCTTCGGGGAGGAGGGGGAACATGAATATGTGTTTGTTTTTCGAATTTGAGCTCTTTCTGCAATGGGCACTTTTCATACTATAAGCAGTTTTTCCTAACAAATGCAAGATATAACATGGGCTATCTCCGCAAGGAAACATGAGATCTGCAAACGTTATGGTTTTTTGGCCTTCGGGGAGGATGGGGAACATGAATATGTTTTTGTTTTTCGAATTTGAGCTCTATCTGAAATGAGCACTTTTCATGCTCTAAGCAGTTTTTCCTAACAAATGCAAGATATAACATTGGCTATCTCCGCAAGGAAACATAAGATCTGCACAACTCATGGTTTTTTGGTCTTCGGGGAGGAGGGGGAACATGAATATGTGTTTGTTTTTCGAATTTGAGATCTTTCTGCAATGGGCACTTTTCATGCTATAAGCAGTTTTTCCTAACAAATGCAAGATATAACATTGGCTATCTCCGCAAGGAAACATCAGATCTGCACAACTCATGGTTTTTTGGTCTTCGGGAAGGATGGGGAACATGAATATGTGATTGTTTTTCGAATTTGAGCTCTTTCTGCAATGGGCACTTTTCATACTATAAGCAGTTTTTCCTAACAAATGCATGATATAACATGGGCTATCTACGCAAGGAAACATGAGATCTGCAAACGTTATGGTTTTTTGGTCTTCGGGGAGGATGGGGAACATGAATATGTTTTTGTTTTTCGAATTTGAGCTCTTTCTGCAATGGGCACTTTTCATGCTATAAGCAGTTTTTCCTAACAAATGCAAGATATAACATTGGCTATCTCCGCAAGGAAACATCAGATCTGCACAACTCATGGTTTTTTGGTCTTCGGGGAGGATGGGGAACATGAATATGTGTTTGTTTTTCGAATTTGAGATCTTTCTGCAATGGGCACTTTTCATACTATAAGCAGTTTTTCCTAACAAATGCAAGCTATTACATTGGCAATCTCCGCAAGGAAACATCAGATCTGCTCAACTCATGGTTTTTTGGTCTTCGGGGAGGAGGGGGAACATGAATATGTGTATGTTTTTCGAATTTGAGCTCTTTCTGCAATGGGCACTTTTCATACTATAAGCAGTTTTTCCTAACAAATGCATGATATAACATGGGCTATCTACGCAAGGAAACATGAGATCTGCAAACGTTATGGTTTTTTGGTCTTCGGGGAGGATGGGGAACATGAATATGTTTTTGTTTTTCGAATTTGAGCTCTATCTGAAATGAGCACTTTTCATGCTCTAAGCAGTTTTTCCTAACAAATGCAAGATATAACATTGGCTTTCTCCGCAAGGAAACATCAGATCTGCACAACTCATGGTTTTTTGGTCTTCGGGGAGGATGGGGAACATGAATATGTGATTGTTTTTCGAATTTGAGCTCTTTCTGCAATGGGCACTTTTCATACTATAAGCAGTTTTTCCTAACAAATGCAAGATATAACATGGGCTATCTCCGCAAGGAAACATGAGATCTGCAAAAGTTATTGTTTTTTGGTCTTTGGGGAGGATGGGGAACATGAATATGTTTTTGTTTTTCGAATTTGAGCTCTATCTGAAATGAGCACTTTTCATGCTCTAAGCAGTTTTTCCTAACAAATGCAAGATATAACATTGGCTATCTCCGCAAGGAAACATCAGATCTGCACAACTCATGGTTTTTTGGTCTTCGGGGAGGATGGGGAACATGAATATGTGATTGTTTTTCGAATTTGAGCTCTTTCTGCAATTGGCACTTTTCATACTATAAGCAGTTTTTCCTAACAAATGCAAGATATAACATGGGCTATCTCCGCAAGGAAACATCAGATCTGCACAACTCATGGTTTTTTGGTCTTCGGGGAGGAGGGGGAACATGAATATGTGTTTGTTTTTCGAATTTGAGATCTTTCTGCAATGGGCACTTTTCATACTATAAGCAGTTTTTCCTAACAAATGCAAGATATAACATTGGCTATCTCCGCAAGGAAACATCAGATCTGCTCAACCCATGGTTTTTTGGTCTTCGGGGAGGATGGGGAACATGAATATGTGTTTCTTTTTCGAATTTGAGCTCTTTCTGCAATGGGCACTTTTCATACTATAAGCAGTTTTTCCTAACAAATGCAAGATATAACATGGGCTATCTCCGCAAGGAAACATGAGATCTGCAAAAGTTATGGTTTTTTGTTCTTCGGGGAGGATGGGGAACATGAATATGTGTTTGTTTTTCGAATTTGACCTCTATCTGAAATGAGCACTTTTCATGCTCTAAGCAGTTTTTCCTAACAAATGCAAGATATAACATTGGCTATCTCCGCAAGGAAACATCAGATCTGCACAACTCATGGTTTTTTGGTCTTCGGGGAGGATGGGGAACATGAATATGTGTTTGTTTTTCGAATTTGAGCTCTTTCTGCAATGGGCACTTTTCATGCTATAAGCAGTTTTTCCTAACAAATGCAAGATATAACATTGGCTATCTCCGCAAGGAAACATCAGATCTGCACAACTCATGGTTTTTTGGTCTTCGGGGAGGATGGGGAACATGAATATGTGTTTGTTTTTCGAATTTGAGATCTTTCTGCAATGGGCACTTTTCATACTATAAGCAGTTTTTCCTAACAAATGCAAGCTATTACATTGGCAATCTCCGCAAGGAAACATCAGATCTGCTCAACTCATGGTTTTTTGGTCTTCGGGGAGGATGGGGAACATGAATATGTGATTGTTTTTCGAATTTGAGCTCTTTCTGCAATGGGCACTTTTCATACTATAAGCAGTTTTTCCTAACAAATGCAAGATATAACATGGGCTATCTCCGCAAGGAAACATCAGATCTGCACAACTCATGGTTTTTTGGTCTTCGGGGAGGAGGGGGAACATGAATATGTGTTTGTTTTTCGAATTTGAGCTCTTTCTGCAATGGGCACTTTTCATGCTATAAGCAGTTTTTCCTAACAAATGCAAGATATAACATTGGCTATCTCCGCAAGGAAACATCAGATCTGCACAACTCATGGTTTTTTGGTCTTCGGGGAGGATGGGGAACATGAATATGTGTTTGTTTTTCGAATTTGAGATCTTTCTGCAATGGGCACTTTTCATACTATAAGCAGTTTTTCCTAACAAATGCAAGCTATTACATTGGCAATCTCCGCAAGGAAACATCAGATCTGCTCAACTCATGGTTTTTTGGTCTTCGGGGAGGAGGGGGAACATGAACAGGTGTTTGTTTTTCGAATTTGAGCTCTTTCTGCAATGGGCACTTTTCATACTATAAGCAGTTTTTCCTAACAAATGCAAGATATAACATGGGCTATCTCCACAAGGAAACATGAGATCTGCAAACGTTATGGTTTTTTGGTCTTCGGGGAGGATGGGGAACATGAATATGTGATTGTTTTTCGAATTTGAGCTCTATCTGAAATGAGCACTTTTCATGCTCTAAGCAGTTTTTCCTAACAAATGCAAGATATAACATTGGCTATCTCCGCAAGGAAACATCAGATCTGCACAACTCATGGTTTTTTGGTCTTCGGGGAGGATGGGGAACATGAATATGTGATTGTTTTTCGAATTTGAGCTCTTTCTGCAATGGGCACTTTTCATACTATAAGCAGTTTTTCCTAACAAATGCAAGATATAACATGGGCTATCTCCGCAAGGAAACATGAGATCTGCAAAAGTTATGGTTTTTTGTTCTTCGGGGAGGATGGGGAACATGAATATGTGTTTGTTTTTCGAATTTGAGATCTTTCTGCAATGGGCACTTTTCATACTATAAGCAGTTTTTCCTAACAAATGCAAGATTTAACATTGGCTATCTCCGCAAGGAAACATCAGATCTGCTCAACCCATGGTTTTTTGGTCTTCGGGGAGGATGGGGAACATGAATAT
Organism: Vipera ursinii; assembly: GCF_947247035.1. Classification (NCBI taxonomy): domain Eukaryota; kingdom Metazoa; phylum Chordata; class Lepidosauria; order Squamata; family Viperidae; genus Vipera; species Vipera ursinii. The sequence goes on along the minus strand of NC_139519.1, from coordinate 88,736 downwards.
GTGTTTCTTTTTCGAATTTGAGCTCTTTCTGCAATGGGCACTTTTCATACTATAAGCAGTTTTTCCTAACAAATGCAAGATATAACATGGGCTATCTCCGCAAGGAAACATGAGATCTGCAAAAGTTATGGTTTTTTGTTCTTCGGGGAGGATGGGGAACATGAATATGTGTTTGTTTTTCGAATTTGACCTCTATCTGAAATGAGCACTTTTCATGCTCTAAGCAGTTTTTCCTAACAAATGCAAGATATAACATTGGCTATCTCCGCAAGGAAACATCAGATCTGCACAACTCATGGTTTTTTGGTCTTCGGGGAGGATGGGGAACATGAATATGTGTTTGTTTTTCGAATTTGAGCTCTTTCTGCAATGGGCACTTTTCATGCTATAAGCAGTTTTTCCTAACAAATGCAAGATATAACATTGGCTATCTCCGCAAGGAAACATCAGATCTGCACAACTCATGGTTTTTTGGTCTTCGGGGAGGATGGGGAACATGAATATGTGATTGTTTTTCGAATTTGAGCTCTATCTGAAATGAGCACTTTTCATGCTCTAAGCAGTTTTTCCTAACAAATGCAAGATATAACATTGGCTATCTCCGCAAGGAAACATCAGATCTGCACAACTCATGGTTTTTTGGTCTTCGGGGAGGATGGGGAACATGAATATGTGATTGTTTTTCGAATTTGAGCTCTTTCTGCAATGGGCACTTTTCATACTATAAGCAGTTTTTCCTAACAAATGCAAGATATAACATGGGCTATCTCCGCAAGGAAACATGAGATCTGCAAAAGTTATGGTTTTTTGTTCTTCGGGGAGGATGGGGAACATGAATATGTGTTTGTTTTTCGAATTTGAGATCTTTCTGCAATGGGCACTTTTCATACTATAAGCAGTTTTTCCTAACAAATGCAAGATTTAACATTGGCTATCTCCGCAAGGAAACATCAGATCTGCTCAACCCATGGTTTTTTGGTCTTCGGGGAGGATGGGGAACATGAATATGTGTTTCTTTTTCGAATTTGAGCTCTTTCTGCAATGGGCACTTTTCATACTATAAGCAGTTTTTCCTAACAAATGCAAGATATAACATGGGCTATCTCCGCAAGGAAACATGAGATCTGCAAAAGTTATGGTTTTTTGTTCTTCGGGGAGGATGGGGAACATGAATATGTGTTTGTTTTTCGAATTTGACCTCTATCTGAAATGAGCACTTTTCATGCTCTAAGCAGTTTTTCCTAACAAATGCAAGATATAACATTGGCTATCTCCGCAAGGAAACATCAGATCTGCACAACTCATGGTTTTTTGGTCTTCGGGGAGGATGGGGAACATGAATATGTGTTTGTTTTTCGAATTTGAGCTCTTTCTGCAATGGGCACTTTTCATGCTATAAGCAGTTTTTCCTAACAAATGCAAGATATAACATTGGCTATCTCCGCAAGGAAACATCAGATCTGCACAACTCATGGTTTTTTGGTCTTCGGGGAGGATGGGGAACATGAATATGTGTTTGTTTTTCGAATTTGAGATCTTTCTGCAATGGGCACTTTTCATACTATAAGCAGTTTTTCCTAACAAATGCAAGCTATTACATTGGCAATCTCTGCAAGGAAACATCAGATCTGCTCAACTCATGGTTTTTTGGTCTTCGGGGAGGAGGGGGAACATGAATATGTGTTTGTTTTTCGAATTTGAGCTCTTTCTGCAATGGGCACTTTTCATACTATAAGCAGTTTTTCCTAACAAATGCAAGATATAACATGGGCTATCTCCGCAAGGAAACATCAGATCTGCACAACTCATGGTTTTTTGGTCTTCGGGGAGGATGGGGAACATGAATATGTGATTGTTTTTCGAATTTGAGCTCTTTCTGCAATGGGCACTTTTCATACTATAAGCAGTTTTTCCTAACAAATGCAAGATATAACATGGGCTACCTCCGTAAGGAAACATCAGATCTGCACAACTCATGGTTTTTTGGTCTTCGGGGAGGAGGGGGAACATGAATATGTGTTTGTTTCTCGAATTTGAGATCTTTCTGCAATGGGCACTTTTCATACTATAAGCAGTTTTTCCTAACAAATGCAAGATTTAACATTGGCTATCTCCGCAAGGAAACATCAGATCTGCTCAACCCATGGTTTTTTGGTCTTCGGGGAGGATGGGGAACATGAATATGTGTTTCTTTTTCGAATTTGAGCTCTTTCTGCAATGGGCACTTTTCATACTATAAGCAGTTTTTCCTAACAAATGCAAGATATAACATGGGCTATCTCCGCAAGGAAACATGAGATCTGCAAACGTTATTGTTTTTTGGTCTTCGGGGAGGATGGGGAACATGAATATGTTTTTGTTTTTCGAATATGAGCTCTATCTGAAATGAGCACTTTTCATGCTCTAAGCAGTTTTTCCTAACAAATGCAAGATATAACATTGGCTATCTCCGCAAGGAAACATCAGATCTGCACAACTCATGGTTTTTTGGTCTTCGGGGAGGATGGGGAACATGAATATGTGTTTGTTTTTCGAATTTGAGCTCTTTCTGCAATGGGCACTTTTCATGCTATAAGCAGTTTTTCCTAACAAATGCAAGATATAACATTGGCTATCTCCGCAAGGAAACATCAGATCTGCACAACTCATGGTTTTTTGGTCTTCGGGGAGGATGGGGAACATGAATATCTGTTTGTTTTTCGAATTTGAGATCTTTCTGCAATGGGCACTTTTCATACTATAAGCAGTTTTTCCTAACAAATGCAAGCTATTACATTGGCAATCTCCGCAAGGAAACATCAGATCTGCTCAATTCATGGTTTTTTGGTCTTCGGGGAGGAGGGGGAACATGAATATGTGTTTGTTTTTCGAATTTGAGATCTTTCTGCAATGGGCACTTTTCATACTATAAGCAGTTTTTCCTAACAAATGCAAGATATAACATTGGCTATCTCCGCAAGGAAACATCAGATCTGCACAACTCATGGTTTTTTGGTCTTCGGGGAGGAGGGGGAACATGAATATGTGTTTGTTTTTCGAATTTGAGATCTTTCTGCAATGGGCACTTTTCATACTATAAGCAGTTTTTCCTAACAAATGCAAGATTTAACATTGGCTATCTCCGCAAGGAAACATCAGATCTGCTCAACCCATGGTTTTTTGGTCTTCGGGGAGGATGGGGAACATGAATATGTGATTGTTTTTCGAATTTGAGCTCTTTCTGCAATGGGCACTTTTCATACTATAAGCAGTTTTTCCTAACAAATGCAAGATTTAACATTGGCTATCTCCGCAAGGAAACATCAGATCTGCTCAACCCATGGTTTTTTGGTCTTCGGGGAGGATGGGGAACATGAATATGTGTTTCTTTTTCGAATTTTAGCTCTTTCTGCAATGTGCACTTTTCATACTATAAGCAGTTTTTCCTAACAAATGCAAGATATAACATGGTCTATCTCCGCAAGGAAACATGAGATCTGCAAACGTTATTGTTTTTTGGTCTTCGGGGAGGATGGGGAACATGAATATGTTTTTGTTTTTCGAATTTGAGCTCTATCTGAAATGAGCACTTTTCATGCTCTAAGCAGTTTTTCCTAACAAATGCAAGATATAACATTGGCTATCTCCGCAAGGAAACATCAGATCTGCACAACTCATGGTTTTTTGGTCTTCGGGGAGGATGGGGAACATGAATATGTGATTGTTTTTCGAATTTGAGCTCTTTCTGCAATGGGCACTTTTCATACTGTAAGCAGTTTTTCCTAACAAATGCAAGATATAACATGGGCTATCTCCGCAAGGAAACATGAGATGTGCAAAAGTTATGGTTTTTTGTTCTTCGGGGAGGATGGGGAACATAAATATTTTTTTGTTTTTCGAATTTGACCTCTATCTGAAATGAGCACTTTTCATGCTCTTAGCAGTTTTTCCTAACAAATGCAAGATATAACATTGGCTATCTCCGCAAGGAAACATCAGATCTGCACAACTCATGGTTTTTTGGTCTTTTGGGAGGATGGGGAACATGAATATGTGTTTGTTTTTCGAATTTGAGCTCTTTCTGCAATGGGCACTTTTCATGCTATAAGCAGTTTTTCCTAACAAATGCAAGATATAACATTGGCTATCTCCGCAAGGAAACATCAGATCTGCACAACACATGGTTTTTTGGTCTTCGGGGAGGATGGGGAACATGAATATGTGTTTGTTTTTCGAATTTGAGATCTTTCTGCAATGGGCACTTTTCATACTATAAGCAGTTTTTCCTAACAAATGCAAGCTATTACATTGGCAATCTCCGCAAGGAAACATCAGATCTGCTCAATTCATGGTTTTTTGGTCTTCGGGGAGGAGGGGGAACATGAATATGTGTTTGTTTTTCGAATTTGAGCTCTTTCTGCAATGGGCACTTTTCATACTATAAGCAGTTTTTCCTAACAAATGCAAGATATAACATTGGCTATCTCCGCAAGGAAACATCAGATCTGCACAACTCATGGTTTTTTGGTCTTCGGGGAGGAGGGGGAACATGAATATGTGTTTGTTTTTCGAATTTGAGATCTTTCTGCAATGGGCACTTTTCATACTATAAGCAGTTTTTCCTAACAAATGCAAGATTTAACATTGGCTATCTCCGCAAGGAAACATCAGATCTGCTCAACCCATGGTTTTTTGGTCTTCGGGGAGGATGGGGAACATGAATATGTGTTTCTTTTTCGAATTTGAGCTCTTTCTGCAATGGGCACTTTTCATACTATAAGCAGTTTTTCCTAACAAATGCAAGATATAACATGGGCTATCTCCGCAAGGAAACATGAGATCTGCAAACGTTATTGTTTTTTGGTCTTCGGGGAGGATGGGGAACATGAATATGTGTTTGTTTTTCGAATTTGAGCTCTTTCTGCAATGGGCACTTTTCATGCTATAAGCAGTTTTTCCTAACAAATGCAAGATATAACATTGGCTATCTCCGCAAGGAAACATCAGATCTGCACAACTCATGGGTTTTTGGTCTTCGGGGAGGATGGGGAACATGAATATGTGTTTGTTTTTCGAATTTGAGCTCTTTCTGCAATGGGCACTTTTCATACTATAAGCAGTTTTTCCTAACAAATGCAAGCTATTACATTGGCTATCTCCGCAAGGAAACATCAGATCTGCACAACTCATGGTTTTTTGGTCTTCGGGGAGGATGGGGAACATGAATATGTGTTTGTTTTTCGAATTTGACATCTTTCTGCAATGGGCACTTTTCATACTATAAGCAGTTTTTCCTAACAAATGCAAGCTATTACATTGGCAATCTCCGCAAGGAAACAACAGATCTGCTCAACTCATGGTTTTTTGGTCTTTGGGAAGGAGGGGGAACATGAATATGTGTTTGTTTTTCGAATTTGAGCTCTTTCTGCAATGGGCACTTTTCATACTATAAGCAGTTTTTCCTAACAAATGCAAGATATAACATGGGCTATCTCCGCAAGGAAACATGAGATCTGCAAACGTTATGGTTTTTTGGTCTTCGGGGAGGATGGGGAACATGAATATGTTTTTGTTTTTCGAATTTGAGCTCTATCTGAAATGAGCACTTTTCATGCTCTAAGCAGTTTTTCCTAACAAATGCAAGATATAATATTGGCTATCTCCGCAAGGAAACATCAGATCTGCACAACTCATGGTTTTTTGGTCTTCGGGGAGGATGGGGAACATGAATATGTAATTGTTTTTCGAATTTGAGCTCTTTCTGCAATGGGCACTTTTCATACTATAAGCAGTTTTTCCTAACAAATGCAAGATTTAACATTGGCTATCTCCGCAAGGAAACATCAGATCTGCTCAACCCATGGTTTTTTGGTCTTCGGGGAGGATGGGGAACATGAATATGTGTTTCTTTTTCGAATTTGAGCTCTTTCTGCAATGGGCACTTTTCATACTATAAGCAGTTTTTCCTAACAAATGCAAGATATAACATGGGCTATCTCCGCAAGGAAACATGAGATCTGCAAACGTTATTGTTTTTTGGTCTTCGGGGAGGATGGGGAACATGAATATGTTTTTGTTTTTCGAATTTGAGCTCTATCTGAAATGAGCACTTTTCATGCTCTAAGCAGTTTTTCCTAACAAATGCAAGATATAACATTGGCTATCTCCGCAAGGAAACATCAGATCTGCACAACTCATGGTTTTTTGGTCTTCGGGGAGGATGGGGAACATGAATATGTGATTGTTTTTCGAATTTGAGCTCTTTCTGCAATGGGCACTTTTCATACTATAAGCAGTTTTTCCTAACAAATGCAAGATATAACATGGGCTATCTCCGCAAGGAAACATGAGATGTGCAAAAGTTATGGTTTTTTGTTCTTCGGGGAGGATGGGGAACATAAATATTTTTTTGTTTTTCGAATTTGACCTCTATCTGAAATGAGCACTTTTCATGCTCTAAGCAGTTTTTCCTAACAAATGCAAGATATAACATTGGCTATCTCCGCAAGGAAACATCAGATCTGCACAACTCATGGTTTTTTGGTCTTCGGGGAGGATGGGGAACATGAATATGTGTTTGTTTTTCGAATTTGAGCTCTTTCTGCAATGGGCACTTTTCATGCTATAAGCAGTTTTTCCTAACAAATGCAAGATATAACATTGGCTATCTCCGCAAGGAAACATCAGATCTGCACAACTCATGGTTTTTTGGTCTTCGGGGAGGATGGGGAACATGAATATGTGTTTGTTTTTCGAATTTGAGATCTTTCTGCAATGGGCACTTTTCATACTATAAGCAGTTTTTCCTAACAAATGCAAGCTATTACATTGGCAATCTCCGCAAGGAAACATCAGATCTGCTCAATTCATGGTTTTTTGGTCTTCGGGGAGGAGGGGGAACATGAATATGTGTTTGTTTTTCGAATTTGAGCTCTTTCTGCAATGGGCACTTTTCATACTATAAGCAGTTTTTCCTAACAAATGCAAGATATAACATTGGCTATCTCCGCAAGGAAACATCAGATCTGCACAACTCATGGTTTTTTGGTCTTCGGGGAGGAGGGGGAACATGAATATGTGTTTGTTTTTCGAATTTGAGATCTTTCTGCAATGGGCACTTTTCATACTATAAGCAGTTTTTCCTAACAAATGCAAGATTTAACATTGGCTATCTCCGCAAGGAAACATCAGATCTGCTCAACCCATGGTTTTTTGGTCTTCGGGGAGGATGGGGAACATGAATATGTGTTTCTTTTTCGAATTTGAGCTCTTTCTGCAATGGGCACTTTTCATACTATAAGCAGTTTTTCCTAACAAATGCAAGATATAACATGGGCTATCTCCGCAAGGAAACATGAGATCTGCAAACGTTATTGTTTTTTGGTCTTCGGGGAGGATGGGGAACATGAATATGTGTTTGTTTTTCGAATTTGACCTCTATCTGAAATGAGCACTTTTCATGCTCTAAGCAGTTTTTCCTAACAAATGCAAGATATAACATTGGCTATCTCCGCAAGGAAACATCAGATCTGCACAACTCATGGGTTTTTGGTCTTCGGGGAGGATGGGGAACATGAATATGTGTTTGTTTTTCGAATTTGAGCTCTTTCTGCAATGGGCACTTTTCATGCTATAAGCAGTTTTTCCTAACAAATGCAAGATATAACATTGGCTATCTCCGCAAGGAAACATCAGATCTGCACAACTCATGGTTTTTTGGTCTTCGGGGAGGATGGGGAACATGAATATGTGTTTGTTTTTTGAATTTGACATCTTTCTGCAATGGGCACTTTTCATACTATAAGCAGTTTTTCCTAACAAATGCAAGCTATTACATTGGCAATCTCCGCAAGGAAACATCAGATCTGCTCAACTCATGGTTTTTTGGTCTTCGGGGAGGAGGGGGAACATGAATATGTGTTTGTTTTTCGAATTTGAGCTCTTTCTGCAATGGGCACTTTTCATACTATAAGCAGTTTTTCCTAACAAATGCAAGATATAACATGGGCTATCTCCGCAAGGAAACATGAGATCTGCAAACGTTATGGTTTTTTGGTCTTCGGGGAGGATGGGGAACATGAATATGTTTTTGTTTTTCGAATTTGAGCTCTATCTGAAATGAGCACTTTTCATGCTCTAAGCAGTTTTTCCTAACAAATGCAAGATATAATATTGGCTATCTCCGCAAGGAAACATCAGATCTGCACAACTCATGGTTTTTTGGTCTTCGGGGAGGATGGGGAACATGAATATGTGTTTGTTTTTCGAATTTGAGATCTTTCTGCAATGGGCACTTTTCATACTATAAGCAGTTTTTCCTAACAAATGCAAGCTATTACATTGGCAATCTCCGCAAGGAAACATCAGATCTGCTCAACTCATGGTTTTTTGGTCTTCGGGGAGGAGGGGGAACATGAATATGTGTTTGTTTTTCGAATTTGAGCTCTTTCTGCAATGGGCACTTTTCATACTATAAGCAGTTTTTCCTAACAAATGCAAGATATAACATGGGCTATCTCCGCAAGGAAACATGAGATGTGCAAAAGTTATGGTTTTTTGTTCTTCGGGGAGGATGGGGAACATAAATATTTTTTTGTTTTTCGAATTTGACCTCTATCTGAAATGAGCACTTTTCATGCTCTAAGCAGTTTTTCCTAACAAATGCAAGATATAACATTGGCTATCTCCGCAAGGAAACATCAGATCTGCACAACTCATGGTTTTTTGGTCTTCGGGGAGGATGGGGAACATGAATATGTGTTTGTTTTTCGAATTTGAGCTCTTTCTGCAATGGGCACTTTTCATGCTATAAGCAGTTTTTCCTAACAAATGCAAGATATAACATTGGCTATCTCCGCAAGGAAACATCAGATCTGCACAACTCATGGTTTTTTGGTCTTCGGGGAGGATGGGGAACATGAATATGTGTTTGTTTTTCGAATTTGAGATCTTTCTGCAATGGGCACTTTTCATACTATAAGCAGTTTTTCCTAACAAATGCAAGCTATTACATTGGCAATCTCCGCAAGGAAACATCAGATCTGCTCAATTCATGGTTTTTTGGTCTTCGGGGAGGAGGGGGAACATGAATATGTGTTTGTTTTTCGAATTTGAGCTCTTTCTGCAATGGGCACTTTTCATACTATAAGCAGTTTTTCCTAACAAATGCAAGATATAACATTGGCTATCTCCGCAAGGAAACATCAGATCTGCACAACTCATGGTTTTTTGGTCTTCGGGGAGTAGGGGGAACATGAATATGTGTTTGTTTTTCGAATTTGAGATCTTTCTGCAATGGGCACTTTTCATACTATAAGCAGTTTTTCCTAACAAATGCAAGATTTAACATTGGCTATCTCCGCAAGGAAACATCAGATCTGCTCAACCCATGGTTTTTTGGTCTTCGGGGAGGATGGGGAACATGAATATGTGTTTCTTTTTCGAATTTGAGCTCTTTCTGCAATGGGAACTTTTCATACTATAAGCAGTTTTTCCTAACAAATGCAAGATATAACATTGGCTATCTCCGCAAGGAAACATCAGATCTGCACAACTCATGGTTTTTTGGTCTTCGGGGAGTAGGGGGAACATGAATATGTGTTTGTTTTTCGAATTTGAGATCTTTCTGCAATGGGCACTTTTCATACTATAAGCAGTTTTTCCTAACAAATGCAAGATTTAACATTGGCTATCTCCGCAAGGAAACATCAGATCTGCTCAACCCATGGTTTTTTGGTCTTCGGGGAGGATGGGGAACATGAATATGTGTTTCTTTTTCGAATTTGAGCTCTTTCTGCAATGGGCACTTTTCATACTATAAGCAGTTTTTCCTAACAAATGCAAGATATAACATGGGCTATCTCCGCAAGGAAACATGAGATCTGCAAACGTTATTGTTTTTTGGTCTTCGGGGAGGATGGGGAACATGAATATGTGTTTGTTTTTCGAATTTGACCTCTATCTGAAATGAGCACTTTTCATGCTCTAAGCAGTTTTTCCTAACAAATGCAAGATATAACATTGGCTATCTCCGCAAGGAAACATCAGATCTGCACAACTCATGGGTTTTTGGTCTTCGGGGAGGATGGGGAACATGAATATGTGTTTGTTTTTCGAATTTGAGCTCTTTCTGCAATGGGCACTTTTCATGCTATAAGCAGTTTTTCCTAACAAATGCAAGATATAACATTGGCTATCTCCGCAAGGAAACATCAGATCTGCACAACTCATGGTTTTTTGGTCTTCGGGGAGGATGGGGAACATGAATATGTGTTTGTTTTTTGAATTTGACATCTTTCTGCAATGGGCACTTTTCATACTATAAGCAGTTTTTCCTAACAAATGCAAGCTATTACATTGGCAATCTCCGCAAGGAAACATCAGATCTGCTCAACTCATGGTTTTTTGGTCTTCGGGGAGGAGGGGGAACATGAATATGTGTTTGTTTTTCGAATTTGAGCTCTTTCTGCAATGGGCACTTTTCATACTATAAGCAGTTTTTCCTAACAAATGCAAGATATAACATGGGCTATCTCCGCAAGGAAACATGAGATCTGCAAACGTTATGGTTTTTTGGTCTTCGGGGAGGATGGGGAACATGAATATGTTTTTGTTTTTCGAATTTGAGCTCTATCTGAAATGAGCACTTTTCATGCTCTAAGCAGTTTTTCCTAACAAATGCAAGATATAATATTGGCTATCTCCGCAAGGAAACATCAGATCTGCACAACTCATGGTTTTTTGGTCTTCGGGGAGGATGGGGAACATGAATATGTGTTTGTTTTTCGAATTTGAGATCTTTCTGCAATGGGCACTTTTCATACTATAAGCAGTTTTTCCTAACAAATGCAAGCTATTACATTGGCAATCTCCGCAAGGAAACATCAGATCTGCTCAACTCATGGTTTTTTGGTCTTCGTGGAGGAGGGGGAACATGAATATGTGTTTGTTTTTCGAATTTGAGCTCTTTCTGCAATGGGCACTTTTCATACTATAAGCAGTTTTTCCTAACAAATGCAAGATATAACATGGGCTATCTCCGCAAGGAAACATGAGATCTGCAAACGTTATGGTTTTTTGGTCTTCGGGGAGGATGGGGAACATGAATAAGTTTTTGTTTTTCGAATTTGAGCTCTATCTGAAATGAGCACTTTTCATGCTCTAAGCAGTTTTTCCTAACAAATGCAAGATATAACATTGGCTATCTCCGCAAGGAAACATCAGATCTGCACAACTCATGGTTTTTTGGTCTTCGGGGAGGAGGGGGAACATGAATATGTGTTTGTTTTTCGAATTTGAGCTCTTTCTGCAATGGGCACTTTTCATACTATAAGCAGTTTTTCCTAACAAATGCAAGATATAACATTGGCTATCTCCGCAAGGAAACATCAGATCTGCACAACTCATGGTTTTTTGGTCTTCGGGGAGGAGGGGGAACATGAATATGTGTTTGTTTTTCGAATTTGAGATCTTTCTGCAATGGGCACTTTTCATACTATAAGCAGTTTTTCCTAACAAATGCAAGATTTAACATTGGCTATCTCCGCAAGGAAACATCAGATCTGCTCAAGCCATGGTTTTTTGGTCTTCGGGGAGGATGGGGAACATGAATATGTGTTTCTTTTTCGAATTTGAGCTCTTTCTGCAATGGGCACTTTTCATACTATAAGCAGTTTTTCCTAACAAATGCAAGATATAACATGGGCTATCTCCGCAAGGAAACATGAGATCTGCAAACGTTATTGTTTTTTGGTCTTCGGGGAGGATGGGGAACATGAATATGTGTTTCTTTTTCGAATTTGAGCTCTTTCTGCAATGGGCACTTTTCATACTATAAGCAGTTTTTCCTAACAAATGCAAGATATAACATGGGCTATCTCCGCAAGGAAACATGAGATCTGCAAACGTTATTGTTTTTTGGTCTTCGGGGAGGATGGGGAACATGAATATGTGTTTGTTTTTCGAATTTGACCTCTATCTGAAATGAGCACTTTTCATGCTCTAAGCAGTTTTTCCTAACAAATGCAAGATATAACATTGGCTATCTCCGCAAGGAAACATCAGATCTGCACAACTCATGGGTTTTTGGTCTTCGGGGAGGATGGGGAACATGAATATGTGTTTGTTTTTCGAATTTGAGCTCTTTCTGCAATGGGCACTTTTCATGCTATAAGCAGTTTTTCCTAACAAATGCAAGATATAACATTGGCTATCTCCCCAAGGAAACATCAGATCTGCACAACTCATGGTTTTTTGGTCTTCGGGGAGGATGGGGAACATGAATATGTGTTTGTTTTTCGAATTTGACATCTTTCTGCAATGGGCACTTTTCATACTATAAGCAGTTTTTCCTAACAAATGCAAGCTATTACATTGGCAATCTCCGCAAGGAAACAACAGATCTGCTCAACTCATGGTTTTTTGGTCTTCGGGAAGGAGGGGGAACATGAATATGTGTTTGTTTTTCGAATTTGAGCTCTTTCTGCAATGGGCACTTTTCATACTATAAGCAGTTTTTCCTAACAAATGCAAGATATAACATGGGCTATCTCCGCAAGGAAACATGAGATCTGCAAACGTTATGGTTTTTTGGTCTTCGGGGAGGATGGGGAACATGAATATGTTTTTGTTTTTCGAATTTGAGCTCTATCTGAAATGAGCACTTTTCATGCTCTAAGCAGTTTTTCCTAACAAATGCAAGATATAATATTGGCTATCTCCGCAAGGAAACATCAGATCTGCACAACTCATGGTTTTTTGGTCTTTGAGGAGGATGGGGAACATGAATATGTGATTGTTTTTCGAATTTGAGCTCTTTCTGCAATGGGCACTTTTCATACTATAAGCAGTTTTTCCTAACAAATGCAAGATTTAACATTGGCTATCTCCGCAAGGAAACATCAGATCTGCTCAACCCATGGTTTTTTGGTCTTCGGGGAGGATGGGGAACATGAATATGTGTTTCTTTTTCGAATTTGAGCTCTTTCTGCAATGGGCACTTTTCATACTATAAGCAGTTTTTCCTAACAAATGCAAGATATAACATGGGCTATCTCCGCAAGGAAACATGAGATCTGCAAACGTTATTGTTTTTTGGTCTTCGGGGAGGATGGGGAACATGAATATGTTTTTGTTTTTCGAATTTGAGCTCTATCTGAAATGAGCACTTTTCATGCTCTAAGCAGTTTTTCCTAACAAATGCAAGATATAACATTGGCTATCTCCGCAAGGAAACATCAGATCTGCACAACTCATGGTTTTTTGGTCTTCGGGGAGGATGGGGAACATGAATATGTGATTGTTTTTCGAATTTGAGCTCTTTCTGCAATGGGCACTTTTCATACTATAAGCAGTTTTTCCTAACAAATGCAAGATATAACATGGGCTATCTCCGCAAGGAAACATGAGATGTGCAAAAGTTATGGTTTTTTGTTCTTCGGGGAGGATGGGGAACATAAATATTTTTTTGTTTTTCGAATTTGAGCTCTATCTGAAATGAGCACTTTTCATGCTCTAAGCAGTTTTTCCTAACAAATGCAAGATATAACATTGGCTATCTCCGCAAGGAAACATCAGATCTGCACAACTCATGGTTTTTTGGTCTTCGGGGAGGATGGGGAACATGAATATGTGTTTGTTTTTCGAATTTGAGCTCTTTCTGCAATGGGCACTTTTCATGCTATAAGCAGTTTTTCCTAACAAATGCAAGATATAACATTGGCTATCTCCGCAAGGAAACATCAGATCTGCACAACTCATGGTTTTTTGGTCTTCGGGGAGGATGGGGAACATGAATATGTGTTTGTTTTTCGAATTTGAGCTCTTTCTGCAATGGGCACTTTTCATACTATAAGCAGTTTTTCCTAACAAATGCAAGATATAACATTGGCTATCTCCGCAAGGAAACATCAGATCTGCACAACTCATGGTTTTTTGGTCTTCGGGGAGGAGGGGGAACATGAATATGTGTTTGTTTTTCGAATTTGAGATCTTTCTGCAATGGGCACTTTTCATACTATAAGCAGTTTTTCCTAACAAATGCAAGATTTAACATTGGCTATCTCCGCAAGGAAACATCAGATCTGCTCAACCCATGGTTTTTTGGTCTTCGGGGAGGATGGGGAACATGAATATGTGTTTCTTTTTCGAATTTGAGCTCTTTCTGCAATGGGCACTTTTCATACTATAAGCAGTTTTTCCTAACAAATGCAAGATATAACATGGGCTATCTCCGCAAGGAAACATGAGATCTGCAAACGTTATTGTTTTTTGGTCTTCGGGGAGGATGGGGAACATGAATATGTGTTTGTTTTTCGAATTTGACCTCTATCTGAAATGAGCACTTTTCATGCTCTAAGCAGTTTTTCCTAACAAATGCAAGATATAACATTGGCTATCTCCGCAAGGAAACATCAGATCTGCACAACTCATGGGTTTTTGGTCTTCGGGGAGGATGGGGAACATGAATATGTGTTTGTTTTTCGAATTTGAGCTCTTTCTGCAATGGGCACTTTTCATGCTATAAGCAGTTTTTCCTAACAAATGCAAGATATAACATTGGCTATCTCCGCAAGGAAACATCAGATCTGCACAACTCATGGTTTTTTGGTCTTCGGGGAGGATGGGGAACATGAATATGTGTTTGTTTTTTGAATTTGACATCTTTCTGCAATGGGCACTTTTCATACTATAAGCAGTTTTTCCTAACAAATGCAAGCTATTACATTGGCAATCTCCGCAAGGAAACATCAGATCTGCTCAACTCATGGTTTTTTGGTCTTCGGGGAGGAGGGCGAACATGAATATGTGTTTGTTTTTCGAATTTGAGCTCTTTCTGCAATGGGCACTTTTCATACTATAAGCAGTTTTTCCTAACAAATGCAAGATATAACATGGGCTATCTCCGCAAGGAAACATGAGATCTGCAAACGTTATGGTTTTTTGGTCTTCGGGGAGGATGGGGAACATGAATATGTTTTTGTTTTTCGAATTTGAGCTCTATCTGAAATGAGCACTTTTCATGCTCTAAGCAGTTTTTCCTAACAAATGCAAGATATAACATTGGCTATCTCCGCAAGGAAACATCAGATCTGCACAACTCATGGTTTTTTGGTCTTCGGGGAGGATGGGGAACATGAATATGTGATTGTTTTTCGAATTTGAGCTATTTCTGCAGTGGGCACTTTTCATACTATAAGCAGTTTTTCCTAACAAATGCAAGATATAACATTGGCTATCTCCGCAAGGAAACATCAGATCTGCACAACTCATGGTTTTTTGGTCTTCGGGGAGGAGGGGGAACATGAATATGTGTTTGTTTTTCGAATTTGAGATCTTTCTGCAATGGGCACTTTTCATACTATAAGCAGTTTTTCCTAACAAATGCAAGATTTAACATTGGCTATCTCCGCAAGGAAACATCAGATCTGCTCAACCCATGGTTTTTTGGTCTTCGGGGAGGATGGGGAACATGAATATGTGTTTCTTTTTCGAATTTGAGCTCTTTCTGCAATGGGCACTTTTCATACTATAAGCAGTTTTTCCTAACAAATGCAAGATATAACATGGGCTATCTCCGCAAGGAAACATGAGATCTGCAAACGTTATTGTTTCTTGGTCTTCGGGGAGGATGGGGAACATGAATATGTGTTTGTTTTTCGAATTTGACCTCTATCTGAAATGAGCACTTTTCATGCTCTAAGCAGTTTTTCCTAACAAATGCAAGATATAACATTGGCTATCTCCGCAAGGAAACATCAGATCTGCACAACTCATGGGTTTTTGGTCTTCGGGGAGGATGGGGAACATGAATATGTGTTTGTTTTTCGAATTTGAGCTCTTTCTGCAATGGGCACTTTTCATGCTATAAGCAGTTTTTCCTAACAAATGCAAGATATAACATTGGCTATCTCCGCAAGGAAACATCAGATCTGCACAACTCATGGTTTTTTGGTCTTCGGGGAGGATGGGGAACATGAATATGTGATTGTTTTTCGAATTTGAGCTCTTTCTGCAATGGGCACTTTTCATACTATAAGCAGTTTTTCCTAACAAATGCAAGGTATAACATGGGCTATCTCCGCAAGGAAACATGAGATGTGCAAAAGTTATGGTTTTTTGTTCTTCGGGGAGGATGGGGAACATAAATATTTTTTTGTTTTTCGAATTTGACCTCTATCTGAAATGAGCACTTTTCATGCTCTAAGCAGTTTTTCCTAACAAATGCAAGATATAACATTGGCTATCTCCGCAAGGAAACATCAGATCTGCACAACTCATGGTTTTTTGGTCTTCGGGGAGGATGGGGAACATGAATATGTGTTTGTTTTTCGAATTTGAGCTCTTTCTGCAATGGGCACTTTTCATGCTATAAGCAGTTTTTCCTAACAAATGCAAGATATAACATTGGCTATCTCCGCAAGGAAACATCAGATCTGCACAACTCATGGTTTTTTGGTCTTCGGGGAGGATGGGGAACATGAATATGTGTTTGTTTTTCGAATTTGAGATCTTTCTGCAATGGGCACTTTTCATACTATAAGCAGTTTTTCCTAACAAATGCAAGCTATTACATTGGCAATCTCCGCAAGGAAACATCAGATCTGCTCAATTCATGGTTTTTTGGTCTTCGGGGAGGAGGGGGAACATGAATATGTGTTTGTTTTTCGAATTTGAGCTCTTTCTGCAATGGGCACTTTTCATACTATAAGCAGTTTTTCCTAACAAATGCAAGATATAACATTGGCTATCTCCGCAAGGAAACATCAGATCTGCACAACTCATGGTTTTTTGGTCTTCGGGGAGTAGGGGGAACATGAATATGTGTTTGTTTTTCGAATTTGAGATCTTTCTGCAATGGGCACTTTTCATACTATAAGCAGTTTTTCCTAACAAATGCAAGATTTAACATTGGCTATCTCCGCAAGGAAACATCAGATCTGCTCAACCCATGGTTTTTTGGTCTTCGGGGAGGATGGGGAACATGAATATGTGTTTCTTTTTCGAATTTGAGCTCTTTCTGCAATGGGCACTTTTCATACTATAAGCAGTTTTTCCTAACAAATGCAAGATATAACATTGGCTATCTCCGCAAGGAAACATCAGATCTGCAAACGTTATTGTTTTTTGGTCTTCGGGGAGGATGGGGAACATGAATATGTGTTTGTTTTTCGAATTTGACCTCTATCTGAAATGAGCACTTTTCATGCTCTAAGCAGTTTTTCCTAACAAATGCAAGATATAACATTGGCTATCTCCGCAAGGAAACATCAGATCTGCACAACTCATGGGTTTTTGGTCTTCGGGGAGGATGGGGAACATGAATATGTGTTTGTTTTTCGAATTTGAGCTCTTTCTGCAATGGGCACTTTTCATGCTATAAGCAGTTTTTCCTAACAAATGCAAGATATAACATTGGCTATCTCCGCAAGGAAACATCAGATCTGCACAACTCATGGTTTTTTGGTCTTCGGGGAGGATGGGGAACATGAATATGTGTTTGTTTTTTGAATTTGACATCTTTCTGCAATGGGCACTTTTCATACTATAAGCAGTTTTTCCTAACAAATGCAAGCTATTACATTGGCAATCTCCGCAAGGAAACATCAGATCTGCTCAACTCATGGTTATTTGGTCTTCGGGGAGGAGGGGGAACATGAATATGTGTTTGTTTTTCGAATTTGAGCTCTTTCTGCAATGGGCACTTTTCATACTATAAGCAGTTTTTCCTAACAAATGCAAGATATAACATGGGCTATCTCCGCAAGGAAACATGAGATCTGCAAACGTTATGGTTTTTTGGTCTTCGGGGAGGATGGGGAACATGAATATGTTTTTGTTTTTCGAATTTGAGCTCTATCTGAAATGAGCACTTTTCATGCTCTAAGCAGTTTTTCCTAACAAATGCAAGATATAATATTGGCTATCTCCGCAAGGAAACATCAGATCTGCACAACTCATGGTTTTTTGGTCTTCGGGGAGGATGGGGAACATGAATATGTGTTTGTTTTTCGAATTTGAGATCTTTCTGCAATGGGCACTTTTCATACTATAAGCAGTTTTTCCTAACAAATGCAAGCTATTACATTGGCAATCTCCGCAAGGAAACATCAGATCTGCTCAACTCATGGTTTTTTGGTCTTCGGGGAGGAGGGGGAACATGAATATGTGTTTGTTTTTCGAATTTGAGCTCTTTCTGCAATGGGCACTTTTCATACTATAAGCAGTTTTTCCTAACAAATGCAAGATATAACATGGGCTATCTCCGCAAGGAAACATGAGATCTGCAAACGTTATGGTTTTTTGGTCTTCGGGGAGGATGGGGAACATGAATAAGTTTTTGTTTTTCGAATTTGAGCTCTATCTGAAATGAGCACTTTTCATGCTCTAAGCAGTTTTTCCTAACAAATGCAAGATATAATATTGGCTATCTCCGCAAGGAAACATCAGATCTGCACAACTCATGGTTTTTTGGTCTTTGAGGAGGATGGGGAACATGAATATGTGATTGTTTTTCGAATTTGAGCTCTTTCTGCAATGGGCACTTTTCATACTATAAGCAGTTTTTCCTAACAAATGCAAGATTTAACATTGGCTATCTCCGCAAGGAAACATCAGATCTGCTCAACCCATGGTTTTTTGGTCTTCGGGGAGGATGGGGAACATGAATATGTGTTTCTTTTTCGAATTTGAGCTCTTTCTGCAATGGGCACTTTTCATACTATAAGCAGTTTTTCCTAACAAATGCAAGATATAACATGGGCTATCTCCGCAAGGAAACATGAGATCTGCAAACGTTATTGTTTTTTGGTCTTCGGGGAGGATGGGGAACATGAATATGTTTTTGTTTTTCGAATTTGAGCTCTATCTGAAATGAGCACTTTTCATGCTCTAAGCAGTTTTTCCTAACAAATGCAAGATATAACATTGGCTATCTCCGCAAGGAAACATCAGATCTGCACAACTCATGGTTTTTTGGTCTTCGGGGAGGATGGGGAACATGAATATGTGATTGTTTTTCGAATTTGAGCTCTTTCTGCAATGGGCACTTTTCATACTATAAGCAGTTTTTCCTAACAAATGCAAGATATAACATGGGCTATCTCCGCAAGGAAACATGAGATGTGCAAAAGTTATGGTTTTTTGTTCTTCGGGGAGGATGGGGAACATAAATATTTTTTTGTTTTTCGAATTTGAGCTCTATCTGAAATGAGCACTTTTCATGCTCTAAGCAGTTTTTCCTAACAAATGCAAGATATAACATTGGCTATCTCCGCAAGGAAACATCAGATCTGCACAACTCATGGTTTTTTGGTCTTCGGGGAGGATGGGGAACATGAATATGTGTTTGTTTTTCGAATTTGAGCTCTTTCTGCAATGGGCACTTTTCATGCTATAAGCAGTTTTTCCTAACAAATGCAAGATATAACATTGGCTATCTCCGCAAGGAAACATCAGATCTGCACAACTCATGGTTTTTTGGTCTTCGGGGAGGATGGGGAACATGAATATGTGTTTGTTTTTCGAATTTGAGCTCTTTCTGCAATGGGCACTTTTCATACTATAAGCAGTTTTTCCTAACAAATGCAAGATATAACATTGGCTATCTCCGCAAGGAAACATCAGATCTGCACAACTCATGGTTTTTTGGTCTTCGGGGAGGAGGGGGAACATGAATATGTGTTTGTTTTTCGAATTTGAGATCTTTCTGCAATGGGCACTTTTCATACTATAAGCAGTTTTTCCTAACAAATGCAAGATTTAACATTGGCTATCTCCGCAAGGAAACATCAGATCTGCTCAACCCATGGTTTTTTGGTCTTCGGGGAGGATGGGGAACATGAATATGTGTTTCTTTTTCGAATTTGAGCTCTTTCTGCAATGGGCACTTTTCATACTATAAGCAGTTTTTCCTAACAAATGCAAGATATAACATGGGCTATCTCCGCAAGGAAACATGAGATCTGCAAACGTTATTGTTTTTTGGTCTTCGGGGAGGATGGGGAACATGAATATGTGTTTGTTTTTCGAATTTGACCTCTATCTGAAATGAGCACTTTTCATGCTCTAAGCAGTTTTTCCTAACAAATGCAAGATATAACATTGGCTATCTCCGCAAGGAAACATCAGATCTGCACAACTCATGGGTTTTTGGTCTTCGGGGAGGATGGGGAACATGAATATGTGTTTGTTTTTCGAATTTGAGCTCTTTCTGCAATGGGCACTTTTCATGCTATAAGCAGTTTTTCCTAACAAATGCAAGATATAACATTGGCTATCTCCGCAAGGAAACATCAGATCTGCACAACTCATGGTTTTTTGGTCTTCGGGGAGGATGGGGAACATGAATATGTGTTTGTTTTTTGAATTTGACATCTTTCTGCAATGGGCACTTTTCATACTATAAGCAGTTTTTCCTAACAAATGCAAGCTATTACATTGGCAATCTCCGCAAGGAAACATCAGATCTGCTCAACTCATGGTTTTTTGGTCTTCGGGGAGGAGGGCGAACATGAATATGTGTTTGTTTTTCGAATTTGAGCTCTTTCTGCAATGGGCACTTTTCATACTATAAGCAGTTTTTCCTAACAAATGCAAGATATAACATGGGCTATCTCCGCAAGGAAACATGAGATCTGCAAACGTTATGGTTTTTTGGTCTTCGGGGAGGATGGGGAACATGAATATGTTTTTGTTTTTCGAATTTGAGCTCTATCTGAAATGAGCACTTTTCATGCTCTAAGCAGTTTTTCCTAACAAATGCAAGATATAATATTGGCTATCTCCGCAAGGAAACATCAGATCTGCACAACTCATGGTTTTTTGGTCTTCGGGGAGGATGGGGAACATGAATATGTGTTTGTTTTTCGAATTTGAGATCTTTCTGCAATGGGCACTTTTCATACTATAAGCAGTTTTTCCTAACAAATGCAAGCTATTACATTGGCAATCTCCACAAGGAAACATCAGATCTGCTCAACTCATGGTTTTTTGGTCTTCGGGGAGGAGGGGGAACATGAATATGTGTTTGTTTTTCGAATTTGAGCTCTTTCTGCAATGGGCACTTTTCATACTATAAGCAGTTTTTCCTAACAAATGCAAGATATAACATGGGCTATCTCCGCAAGGAAACATGAGATCTGCAAACGTTATGGTTTTTTGGTCTTCGGGGAGGATGGGGAACATGAATAAGTTTTTGTTTTTCGAATTTGAGCTCTATCTGAAATGAGCACTTTTCATGCTCTAAGCAGTTTTTCCTAACAAATGCAAGATATAACATTGGCTATCTCCGCAAGGAAACATCAGATCTGCACAACTCATGGTTTTTTGGTCTTCGGGGAGGAGGGGGAACATGAATATGTGTTTGTTTTTCGAATTTGAGATCTTTCTGCAATGGGCACTTTTCATACTATAAGCAGTTTTTCCTAACAAATGCAAGATTTAACATTGGCTATCTCCGCAAGGAAACATCAGATCTGCTCAACCCATGGTTTTTTTGTCTTCGGGGAGGATGGGGAACATGAATATGTGTTTCTTTTTCGAATTTGAGCTCTTTCTGCAATGGGCACTTTTCATACTATAAGCAGTTTTTCCTAACAAATGCAAGATATAACATGGGCTATCTCCGCAAGGAAACATGAGATCTGCAAACGTTATTGTTTTTTGGTCTTCGGGGAGGATGGGGAACATGAATATGTGTTTGTTTTTCGAATTTGACCTCTATCTGAAATGAGCACTTTTCATACTATAAGCAGTTTTTCCTAACAAATGCAAGATATAACATGGGCTATCTCCGCAAGGAAACATGAGATCTGCAAACGTTATGGTTTTTTGGTCTTCGGGGAGGATGGGGAACATGAATATGTTTTTGTTTTTCGAATTTGACCTCTATCTGAAATGAGCACTTTTCATGCTCTAAGCAGTTTTTCCTAACAAATGCAAGATATAATATTGGCTATCTCCGCAAGGAAACATCAGATCTGCACAACTCATGGTTTTTTGGTCTTCGGGGAGGATGGGGAACATGAATATGTGTTTGTTTTTCGAATTTGAGATCTTTCTGCAATGGGCACTTTTCATACTATAAGCAGTTTTTCCTAACAAATGCAAGCTATTACATTGGCAATCTCCGCAAGGAAACATCAGATCTGCTCAACTCATGGTTTTTTGGTCTTCGGGGAGGAGGGCGAACATGAATATGTGTTTGTTTTTCGAATTTGAGCTCTTTCTGCAATGGGCACTTTTCATACTATAAGCAGTTTTTCCTAACAAATGCAAGATATAACATGGGCTATCTCCGCAAGGAAACATGAGATCTGCAAACGTTATGGTTTTTTGGTCTTCGGGGAGGATGGGGAACATGAATATGTTTTTGTTTTTCGAATTTGAGCTCTATCTGAAATGAGCACTTTTCATGCTCTAAGCAGTTTTTCCTAACAAATGCAAGATATAATATTGGCTATCTCCGCAAGGAAACATCAGATCTGCACAACTCATGGTTTTTTGGTCTTCGGGGAGGATGGGGAACATGAATATGTGTTTGTTTTTCGAATTTGAGATCTTTCTGCAATGGGCACTTTTCATACTATAAGCAGTTTTTCCTAACAAATGCAAGCTATTACATTGGCAATCTCCACAAGGAAACATCAGATCTGCTCAACTCATGGTTTTTTGGTCTTCGGGGAGGAGGGGGAACATGAATATGTGTTTGTTTTTCGAATTTGAGCTCTTTCTGCAATGGGCACTTTTCATACTATAAGCAGTTTTTCCTAACAAATGCAAGATATAACATGGGCTATCTCCGCAAGGAAACATGAGATCTGCAAACGTTATGGTTTTTTGGTCTTCGGGGAGGATGGGGAACATGAATAAGTTTTTGTTTTTCGAATTTGAGCTCTATCTGAAATGAGCACTTTTCATGCTCTAAGCAGTTTTTCCTAACAAATGCAAGATATAACATTGGCTATCTCCGCAAGGAAACATCAGATCTGCACAACTCATGGTTTTTTGGTCTTCGGGGAGGAGGGGGAACATGAATATGTGTTTGTTTTTCGAATTTGAGATCTTTCTGCAATGGGCACTTTTCATACTATAAGCAGTTTTTCCTAACAAATGCAAGATTTAACATTGGCTATCTCCGCAAGGAAACATCAGATCTGCTCAACCCATGGTTTTTTTGTCTTCGGGGAGGATGGGGAACATGAATATGTGTTTCTTTTTCGAATTTGAGCTCTTTCTGCAATGGGCACTTTTCATACTATAAGCAGTTTTTCCTAACAAATGCAAGATATAACATGGGCTATCTCCGCAAGGAAACATGAGATCTGCAAACGTTATTGTTTTTTGGTCTTCGGGGAGGATGGGGAACATGAATATGTGTTTGTTTTTCGAATTTGACCTCTATCTGAAATGAGCACTTTTCATACTATAAGCAGTTTTTCCTAACAAATGCAAGATATAACATGGGCTATCTCCGCAAGGAAACATGAGATCTGCAAACGTTATGGTTTTTTGGTCTTCGGGGAGGATGGGGAACATGAATATGTTTTTGTTTTTCGAATTTGACCTCTATCTGAAATGAGCACTTTTCATGCTCTAAGCAGTTTTTCCTAACAAATGCAAGATATAATATTGGCTATCTCCGCAAGGAAACATCAGATCTGCACAACTCATGGTTTTTTGGTCTTCGGGGAGGATGGGGAACATGAATATGTGTTTGTTTTTCGAATTTGAGATCTTTCTGCAATGGGCACTTTTCATACTATAAGCAGTTTTTCCTAACAAATGCAAGCTATTACATTGGCAATCTCCGCAAGGAAACATCAGATCTGCTCAACTCATGGTTTTTTGGTCTTCGGGGAGGAGGGCGAACATGAATATGTGTTTGTTTTTCGAATTTGAGCTCTTTCTGCAATGGGCACTTTTCATACTATAAGCAGTTTTTCCTAACAAATGCAAGATATAACATGGGCTATCTCCGCAAGGAAACATGAGATCTGCAAACGTTATGGTTTTTTGGTCTTCGGGGAGGATGGGGAACATGAATATGTTTTTGTTTTTCGAATTTGAGCTCTATCTGAAATGAGCACTTTTCATGCTCTAAGCAGTTTTTCCTAACAAATGCAAGATATAATATTGGCTATCTCCGCAAGGAAACATCAGATCTGCACAACTCATGGTTTTTTGGTCTTCGGGGAGGATGGGGAACATGAATATGTGTTTGTTTTTCGAATTTGAGATCTTTCTGCAATGGGCACTTTTCATACTATAAGCAGTTTTTCCTAACAAATGCAAGCTATTACATTGGCAATCTCCACAAGGAAACATCAGATCTGCTCAACTCATGGTTTTTTGGTCTTCGGGGAGGAGGGGGAACATGAATATGTGTTTGTTTTTCGAATTTGAGCTCTTTCTGCAATGGGCACTTTTCATACTATAAGCAGTTTTTCCTAACAAATGCAAGATATAACATGGGCTATCTCCGCAAGGAAACATGAGATCTGCAAACGTTATGGTTTTTTGGTCTTCGGGGAGGATGGGGAACATGAATAAGTTTTTGTTTTTCGAATTTGAGCTCTATCTGAAATGAGCACTTTTCATGCTCTAAGCAGTTTTTCCTAACAAATGCAAGATATAACATTGGCTATCTCCGCAAGGAAACATCAGATCTGCACAACTCATGGTTTTTTGGTCTTCGGGGAGGAGGGGGAACATGAATATGTGTTTGTTTTTCGAATTTGAGATCTTTCTGCAATGGGCACTTTTCATACTATAAGCAGTTTTTCCTAACAAATGCAAGATTTAACATTGGCTATCTCCGCAAGGAAACATCAGATCTGCTCAACCCATGGTTTTTTTGTCTTCGGGGAGGATGGGGAACATGAATATGTGTTTCTTTTTCGAATTTGAGCTCTTTCTGCAATGGGCACTTTTCATACTATAAGCAGTTTTTCCTAACAAATGCAAGATATAACATGGGCTATCTCCGCAAGGAAACATCAGATCTGCACAACTCATGGTTTTTTGGTCTTCGGGGAGGATGGGGAACATGAATATGTGTTTGTTTTTCGAATTTGAGATCTTTCTGCAATGGGCACTTTTCATGCTATAAGCAGTTTTTCCTAACAAATGCAAGATATAACATTGGCTATCTCCGCAAGGAAACATCAGATCTGCACAACTCATGGTTTTTTGGTCTTCGGGGAGGATGGGGAACATGAATATGTGTTTGTTTTTCGAATTTGAGCTCTTTCTGCAATGGGCACTTTTCATACTATAAGCAGTTTTTCCTAACAAATGCAAGATATAACATTGGCTATCTCCGCAAGGAAACATCAGATCTGCACAACTCATGGTTTTTTGGTCTTCGGGGAGGAGGGGGAACATGAATATGTGTTTGTTTTTCGAATTTGAGATCTTTCTGCAATGGGCACTTTTCATACTATAAGCAGTTTTTCCTAACAAATGCAAGATTTAACATTGGCTATCTCCGCAAGGAAACATCAGATCTGCTCAACCCATGGTTTTTTGGTCTTCGGGGAGGATGGGGAACATGAATATGTGTTTCTTTTTCGAATTTGAGCTCTTTCTGCAATGGGCACTTTTCATACTATAAGCAGTTTTTCCTAACAAATGCAAGATATAACATGGGCTATCTCCGCAAGGAAACATGAGATCTGCAAACGTTATTGTTTTTTGGTCTTCGGGGAGGATGGGGAACATGAATATGTGTTTGTTTTTCGAATTTGACCTCTATCTGAAATGAGCACTTTTCATGCTCTAAGCAGTTTTTCCTAACAAATGCAAGATATAACATTGGCTATCTCCGCAAGGAAACATCAGATCTGCACAACTCATGGGTTTTTGGTCTTCGGGGAGGATGGGGAACATGAATATGTGTTTGTTTTTCGAATTTGAGCTCTTTCTGCAATGGGCACTTTTCATGCTATAAGCAGTTTTTCCTAACAAATGCAAGATATAACATTGGCTATCTCCGCAAGGAAACATCAGATCTGCACAACTCATGGTTTTTTGGTCTTCGGGGAGGATGGGGAACATGAATATGTGTTTGTTTTTTGAATTTGACATCTTTCTGCAATGGGCACTTTTCATACTATAAGCAGTTTTTCCTAACAAATGCAAGCTATTACATTGGCAATCTCCGCAAGGAAACATCAGATCTGCTCAACTCATGGTTTTTTGGTCTTCGGGGAGGAGGGCGAACATGAATATGTGTTTGTTTTTCGAATTTGAGCTCTTTCTGCAATGGGCACTTTTCATACTATAAGCAGTTTTTCCTAACAAATGCAAGATATAACATGGGCTATCTCCGCAAGGAAACATGAGATCTGCAAACGTTATGGTTTTTTGGTCTTCGGGGAGGATGGGGAACATGAATATGTTTTTGTTTTTCGAATTTGAGCTCTATCTGAAATGAGCACTTTTCATGCTCTAAGCAGTTTTTCCTAACAAATGCAAGATATAATATTGGCTATCTCCGCAAGGAAACATCAGATCTGCACAACTCATGGTTTTTTGGTCTTCGGGGAGGATGGGGAACATGAATATGTGTTTGTTTTTCGAATTTGAGATCTTTCTGCAATGGGCACTTTTCATACTATAAGCAGTTTTTCCTAACAAATGCAAGATTTAACATTGGCTATCTCCGCAAGGAAACATCAGATCTGCTCAACCCATGGTTTTTTTGTCTTCGGGGAGGATGGGGAACATGAATATGTGTTTCTTTTTCGAATTTGAGCTCTTTCTGCAATGGGCACTTTTCATACTATAAGCAGTTTTTCCTAACAAATGCAAGATATAACATGGGCTATCTCCGAAAGGAAACATGAGATCTGCAAACGTTATTGTTTTTTGGTCTTCGGGGAGGATGGGGAACATGAATATGTGTTTGTTTTTCGAATTTGACCTCTATCTGAAATGAGCACTTTTCATACTATAAGCAGTTTTTCCTAACAAATGCAATATATAACATGGGCTATCTCCGCAAGGAAACATGAGATCTGCAAACGTTATGGTTTTTTGGTCTTCGGGGAGGATGGGGAACATGAATATGTTTTTGTTTTTCGAATTTGACCTCTATCTGAAATGAGCACTTTTCATGCTCTAAGCAGTTTTTCCTAACAAATGCAAGATATAATATTGGCTATCTCCGCAAGGAAACATCAGATCTGCACAACTCATGGTTTTTTGGTCTTCGGGGAGGATGGGGAACATGAATATGTGTTTGTTTTTCGAATTTGAGATCTTTCTGCAATGGGCACTTTTCATACTATAAGCAGTTTTTCCTAACAAATGCAAGCTATTACATTGGCAATCTCCGCAAGGAAACATCAGATCTGCTCAACTCATGGTTTTTTGGTCTTCGGGGAGGAGGGCGAACATGAATATGTGTTTGTTTTTCGAATTTGAGCTCTTTCTGCAATGGGCACTTTTCATACTATAAGCAGTTTTTCCTAACAAATGCAAGATATAACATGGGCTATCTCCGCAAGGAAACATGAGATCTGCAAACGTTATGGTTTTTTGGTCTTCGGGGAGGATGGGGAACATGAATATGTTTTTGTTTTTCGAATTTGAGCTCTATCTGAAATGAGCACTTTTCATGCTCTAAGCAGTTTTTCCTAACAAATGCAAGATATAATATTGGCTATCTCCGCAAGGAAACATCAGATCTGCACAACTCATGGTTTTTTGGTCTTCGGGGAGGATGGGGAACATGAATATGTGTTTGTTTTTCGAATTTGAGATCTTTCTGCAATGGGCACTTTTCATACTATAAGCAGTTTTTCCTAACAAATGCAAGCTATTACATTGGCAATCTCCACAAGGAAACATCAGATCTGCTCAACTCATGGTTTTTTGGTCTTCGGGGAGGAGGGGGAACATGAATATGTGTTTGTTTTTCGAATTTGAGCTCTTTCTGCAATGGGCACTTTTCATACTATAAGCAGTTTTTCCTAACAAATGCAAGATATAACATGGGCTATCTCCGCAAGGAAACATGAGATCTGCAAACGTTATGGTTTTTTGGTCTTCGGGGAGGATGGGGAACATGAATAAGTTTTTGTTTTTCGAATTTGAGCTCTATCTGAAATGAGCACTTTTCATGCTCTAAGCAGTTTTTCCTAACAAATGCAAGATATAACATTGGCTATCTCCGCAAGGAAACATCAGATCTGCACAACTCATGGTTTTTTGGTCTTCGGGGAGGAGGGGGAACATGAATATGTGTTTGTTTTTCGAATTTGAGATCTTTCTGCAATGGGCACTTTTCATACTATAAGCAGTTTTTCCTAACAAATGCAAGATTTAACATTGGCTATCTCCGCAAGGAAACATCAGATCTGCTCAACCCATGGTTTTTTTGTCTTCGGGGAGGATGGGGAACATGAATATGTGTTTCTTTTTCGAATTTGAGCTCTTTCTGCAATGGGCACTTTTCATACTATAAGCAGTTTTTCCTAACAAATGCAAGATATAACATGGGCTATCTCCGCAAGGAAACATCAGATCTGCACAACTCATGGTTTTTTGGTCTTCGGGGAGGATGGGGAACATGAATATGTGTTTGTTTTTCGAATTTGAGATCTTTCTGCAATGGGCACTTTTCATACTATAAGCAGTTTTTCCTAACAAATGCAAGCTATTACATTGGCAATCTCCGCAAGGAAACATCAGATCTGCTCAACTCATGGTTTTTTGGTCTTCGGGGAGGAGGGGGAACATGAATATGTGTTTGTTTTTCGAATTTGAGCTCTTTCTGCAATGGGCACTTTTCATACTATAAGCAGTTTTTCCTAACAAATGCAAGATATAACATGGGCTATCTCCGCAAGGAAACATGAGATCTGGAAACGTTATGGTTTTTTTGTCTTCGGGGAGGATGGGGAACATGAATAAGTTTTTGTTTTTCGAATTTGAGCTCTATCTGAAATGAGCACTTTTCATGCTCTAAGCAGTTTTTCCTAACAAATGCAAGATATAACATTGGCTATCTCCGCAAGGAAACATCAGATCTGCACAACTCATGGTTTTTTGGTCTTCGGGGAGGATGGGGAACATGAATATGTGATTGTTTTTCGAATTTGAGCTCTTTCTGCAATGGGCACTTTTCATACTATAAGCAGTTTTTCCTAACAAATGCAAGATATAACATGGGCTATCTCCGCAAGGAAACATGAGATCTGCAAACGTTATTGTTTTTTGGTCTTCGGGGAGGATGGGGAACATGAATATGTTTTTGTTTTTCGAATTTGAGCTCTATCTGAAATGAGCACTTTTCATGCTCTAAGCAGTTTTTCCTAACAAATGCAAGATATAACATTGGCTATCTCCGCAAGGAAACATCAGATCTGCACAACTCATGGTTTTTTGGTCTTCGGGGAGGATGGGGAACATGAATATGTGATTGTTTTTCGAATTTGAGCTCTTTCTGCAATGGGCACTTTTCATACTATAAGCAGTTTTTCCTAACAAATGCAAGATATAACATGGGCTATCTCCGCAAGGAAACATGACATGTGCAAAAGTTATGGTTTTTTGTTCTTCGGGGACGATGGGGAACATGAATATGTGTTTGTTTTTCGAATTTGACCTCTATCTGAAATGAGCACTTTTCATGCTCTAAGCAGTTTTTCCTAACAAATGCAAGATTTAACATTGGCTATCTCCGCAAGGAAACATCAGATCTGCTCAACCCATGGTTTTTTGGTCTTCGGGGAGGATGGGGAACATGAATATGTGTTTCTTTTTCGAATTTGAGCTCTTTCTGCAATGGGCACTTTTCATACTATAAGCAGTTTTTCCTAACAAATGCAAGATATAACATGGGCTATCTCCGCAAGGAAACATGAGATCTGCAAACGTTATTGTTTTTTGGTCTTCGGGGAGGATGGGGAACATGAATATGTTTTTGTTTTTCGAATTTGAGCTCTATCTGAAATGAGCACTTTTCATGCTCTAAGCAGTTTTTCCTAACAAATGCAAGATATAACATTGGCTATCTCCGCAAGGAAACATCAGATCTGCACAACTCATGGTTTTTTGGTCTTCGGGGAGGATGGGGAACATGAATATGTGTTTGTTTTTCGAATTTGAGCTCTTTCTGCAATGGGCACTTTTCATACTATAAGCAGTTTTTCCTAACAAATGCAAGCTATTACATTGGCAATCTCCGCAAGGAAACATCAGATCTGCTCAACTCATGGTTTTTTGGTCTTCGGGGAGGAGGGGGAACATGAATATGTGTTTGTTTTTCGAATTTGAGCTCTTTCTGCAATGGGCACTTTTCATACTATAAGCAGTTTTTCCTAACAAATGCAAGATATAACATGGGCTATCTCCGCAAGGAAACATGAGATCTGCAAACGTTATGGTTTTTTGGTCTTCGGGGAGGATGGGGAACATGAATATGTTTTTGTTTTTCGAATTTGAGCTCTATCTGAAATGAGCACTTTTCATGCTCTAAGCAGTTTTTCCTAACAAATGCAAGATATAATATTGTCTATCTCCGCAAGGAAACATCAGATCTGCACAACTCATGGTTTTTTGGTCTTCGGGGAGGATGGGGAACATGAATATGTGATTGTTTTTCGAATTTGAGATCTTTCTGCAATGGGCACTTTTCATGCTATAAGCAGTTTTTCCTAACAAATGCAAGATATAACATTGGCTATCTCCGCAAGGAAACATCAGATCTGCACAACTCATGGTTTTTTGGTCTTCGGGGAGGATGGGGAACATGAATATGTGATTGTTTTTCGAATTTGAGCTCTTTCTGCAATGGGCACTTTTCATACTATAAGCAGTTTTTCCTAACAAATGCAAGATATAACATGGGCTATCTCCGCAAGGAAACATGAGATCTGCAAACGTTATTGTTTTTTGGTCTTCGGGGAGGATGGGGAACATGAATATGTTTTTGTTTTTCGAATTTGAGCTCTATCTGAAATGAGCACTTTTCATGCTCTAAGCAGTTTTTCCTAACAAATGCAAGATATAACATTGGCTATCTCCGCAAGGAAACATCAGATCTGCACAACTCATGGTTTTTTGGTCTTCGGGGAGGATGGGGAACATGAATATGTGATTGTTTTTCGAATTTGAGCTCTTTCTGCAATGGGCACTTTTCATACTATAAGCAGTTTTTCCTAACAAATGCAAGATATAACATGGGCTATCTCCGCAAGGAAACATGACATGTGCAAAAGTTATGGTTTTTTGTTCTTCGGGGAGGATGGGGAACATGAATATGTGTTTGTTTTTCGAATTTGACCTCTATCTGAAATGAGCACTTTTCATGCTATAAGCAGTTTTTCCTAACAAATGCAAGATTTAACATTGGCTATCTCCGCAAGGAAACATCAGATCTGCTCAACCCATGGTTTTTTGGTCTTCGGGGAGGATGGGGAACATGAATATGTGTTTCTTTTTCGAATTTGAGCTCTTTCTGCAATGGGCACTTTTCATACTATAAGCAGTTTTTCCTAACAAATGCAAGATATAACATGGGCTATCTCCGCAAGGAAACATGAGATCTGCAAACGTTATTGTTTTTTGGTCTTCGGGGAGGATGGGGAACATGAATAAGTTTTTGTTTTTCGAATTTGAGCTCTATCTGAAATGAGCACTTTTCATGCTCTAAGCAGTTTTTCCTAACAAATGCAAGATATAACATTGGCTATCTCCACAAGGAAACATCAGATCTGCACAACTCATGGTTTTTTGGTCTTCGGGGAGGATGGGGAACATGAATATGTGATTGTTTTTCGAATTTGAGATCTTTCTGCAATGGGCACTTTTCATGCTATAAGCAGTTTTTCCTAACAAATGCAAGATATAACATTGGCTATCTCCGCAAGGAAACATCAGATCTGCACAACTCATGGTTTTTTGGTCTTCGGGGAGGATGGGGAACATGAATATGTGATTGTTTTTCGAATTTGAGCTCTTTCTGCAATGGGCACTTTTCATACTATAAGCAGTTTTTCCTAACAAATGCAAGATATAACATGGGCTATCTCCGCAAGGAAACATGAGATCTGCAAACGTTATTGTTTTTTGGTCTTCGGGGAGGATGGGGAACATGAATATGTTTTTGTTTTTCGAATTTGAGCTCTATCTGAAATGAGCACTTTTCATGCTCTAAGCAGTTTTTCCTAACAAATGCAAGATATAACATTGGCTATCTCCGCAAGGAAACATCAGATCTGCACAACTCATGGTTTTTTGGTCTTCGGGGAGGATGGGGAACATGAATATGTGATTGTTTTTCGAATTTGAGCTCTTTCTGCAATGGGCACTTTTCATACTATAAGCAGTTTTTCCTAACAAATGCAAGATATAACATGGGCTATCTCCGCAAGGAAACATGACATGTGCAAAAGTTATGGTTTTTTGTTCTTCGGGGAGGATGGGGAACATGAATATGTGTTTGTTTTTCGAATTTGACCTCTATCTGAAATGAGCACTTTTCATGCTATAAGCAGTTTTTCCTAACAAATGCAAGATTTAACATTGGCTATCTCCGCAAGGAAACATCAGATCTGCTCAACCCATGGTTTTTTGGTCTTCGGGGAGGATGGGGAACATGAATATGTGTTTCTTTTTCGAATTTGAGCTCTTTCTGCAATGGGCACTTTTCATACTATAAGCAGTTTTTCCTAACAAATGCAAGATATAACATGGGCTATCTCCGCAAGGAAACATGAGATCTGCAAACGTTATTGTTTTTTGGTCTTCGGGGAGGATGGGGAACATGAATAAGTTTTTGTTTTTCGAATTTGAGCTCTATCTGAAATGAGCACTTTTCATGCTCTAAGCAGTTTTTCCTAACAAATGCAAGATATAACATTGGCTATCTCCGCAAGGAAACATCAGATCTGCACAACTCATGGTTTTTTGGTCTTCGGGGAGGATGGGGAACATGAATATGTGATTGTTTTTCGAATTTGAGATCTTTCTGCAATGGGCACTTTTCATACTATAAGCAGTTTTTCCTAACAAATGCAAGATATAACATGGGCTATCTCCGCAAGGAAACATGACATGTGCAAAAGTTATGGTTTTTTGTTCTTCGGGGAGGATGGGGAACATGAATATGTGTTTGTTTTTCGAATTTGACCTCTATCTGAAATGAGCACTTTTCATGCTATAAGCAGTTTTTCCTAACAAATGCAAGATTTAACATTGGCTATCTCCGCAAGGAAACATCAGATCTGCTCAACCCATGGTTTTTTGGTCTTCGGGGAGGATGGGGAACATGAATATGTGTTTCTTTTTCGAATTTGAGCTCTTTCTGCAATGGGCACTTTTCATACTATAAGCAGTTTTTCCTAACAAATGCAAGATATAACATGGGCTATCTCCGCAAGGAAACATGAGATCTGCAAACGTTATTGTTTTTTGGTCTTCGGGGAGGATGGGGAACATGAATAAGTTTTTGTTTTTCGAATTTGAGCTCTATCTGAAATGAGCACTTTTCATGCTCTAAGCAGTTTTTCCTAACAAATGCAAGATATAACATTGGCTATCTCCGCAAGGAAACATCAGATCTGCACAACTCATGGTTTTTTGGTCTTCGGGGAGGATGGGGAACATGAATATGTGATTGTTTTTCGAATTTGAGATCTTTCTGCAATGGGCACTTTTCATACTATAAGCAGTTTTTCCTAACAAATGCAAGATATAACATGGGCTATCTCCGCAAGGAAACATGACATGTGCAAAAGTTATGGTTTTTTGTTCTTCGGGGAGGATGGGGAACATGAATATGTGTTTGTTTTTCGAATTTGAGCTCTATCTGAAATGAGCACTTTTCATACTATAAGCAGTTTTTCCTAACAAATGCAAGATATAACATGGGCTATCTCCGCAAGGAAACATGAGATCTGCAAACGTTATTGTTTTTTGGTCTTCGGGGAGGATGGGGAACATGAATATGTTTTTGTTTTTCGAATTTGAGCTCTATCTGAAATGAGCACTTTTCATGCTCTAAGCAGTTTTTCCTAACAAATGCAAGATATAACATTGGCTATCTCCGCAAGGAAACATCAGATCTGCACAACTCATGGTTTTTTGGTCTTCGGGGAGGATGGGGAACATGAATATGTGATTGTTTTTCGAATTTGAGCTCTTTCTGCAATGGGCACTTTTCATACTATAAGCAGTTTTTCCTAACAAATGCAAGATATAACATGGGCTATCTCCGCAAGGAAACATGACATGTGCAAAAGTTATGGTTTTTTGTTCTTCGGGGAGGATGGGGAACATGAATATGTGTTTGTTTTTCGAATTTGACCTCTATCTGAAATGAGCACTTTTCATGCTATAAGCAGTTTTTCCTAACAAATGCAAGATTTAACATTGGCTATCTCCGCAAGGAAACATCAGATCTGCTCAACCCATGGTTTTTTGGTCTTCGGGGAGGATGGGGAACATGAATATGTGTTTCTTTTTCGAATTTGAGCTCTTTCTGCAATGGGCACTTTTCATACTATAAGCAGTTTTTCCTAACAAATGCAAGATATAACATGGGCTATCTCCGCAAGGAAACATGAGATCTGCAAACGTTATTGTTTTTTGGTCTTCGGGGAGGATGGGGAACATGAATAAGTTTTTGTTTTTCGAATTTGAGCTCTATCTGAAATGAGCACTTTTCATGCTCTAAGCAGTTTTTCCTAACAAATGCAAGATATAACATTGGCTATCTCCGCAAGGAAACATCAGATCTGCACAACTCATGGTTTTTTGGTCTTCGGGGAGGATGGGGAACATGAATATGTGATTGTTTTTCGAATTTGAGATCTTTCTGCAATGGGCACTTTTCATACTATAAGCAGTTTTTCCTAACAAATGCAAGATATAACATGGGCTATCTCCGCAAGGAAACATGACATGTGCAAAAGTTATGGTTTTTTGTTCTTCGGGGAGGATGGGGAACATGAATATGTGTTTGTTTTTCGAATTTGACCTCTATCTGAAATGAGCACTTTTCATGCTATAAGCAGTTTTTCCTAACAAATGCAAGATTTAACATTGGCTATCTCCGCAAGGAAACATCAGATCTGCTCAACCCATGGTTTTTTGGTCTTCGGGGAGGATGGGGAACATGAATATGTGTTTCTTTTTCGAATTTGAGCTCTTTCTGCAATGGGCACTTTTCATACTATAAGCAGTTTTTCCTAACAAATGCAAGATATAACATTGGCTATCTCCACAAGGAAACATCAGATCTGCACAACTCATGGTTTTTTGGTCTTCGGGGAGGATGGGGAACATGAATATGTGATTGTTTTTCGAATTTGAGATCTTTCTGCAATGGGCACTTTTCATGCTATAAGCAGTTTTTCCTAACAAATGCAAGATATAACATTGGCTATCTCCGCAAGGAAACATCAGATCTGCACAACTCATGGTTTTTTGGTCTTCGGGGAGGATGGGGAACATGAATATGTGATTGTTTTTCGAATTTGAGCTCTTTCTGCAATGGGCACTTTTCATACTATAAGCAGTTTTTCCTAACAAATGCAAGATATAACATGGGCTATCTCCGCAAGGAAACATGAGATCTGCAAACGTTATTGTTTTTTGGTCTTCGGGGAGGATGGGGAACATGAATATGTTTTTGTTTTTCGAATTTGAGCTCTATCTGAAATGAGCACTTTTCATGCTCTAAGCAGTTTTTCCTAACAAATGCAAGATATAACATTGGCTATCTCCGCAAGGAAACATCAGATCTGCACAACTCATGGTTTTTTGGTCTTTGGGGAGGATGGGGAACATGAATATGTGATTGTTTTTCGAATTTGAGCTCTTTCTGCAATGGGCACTTTTCATACTATAAGCAGTTTTTCCTAACTAATGCAAGATATAACATGGGCTATCTCCGCAAGGAAACATCAGATCTGCACAACTCATGGTTTTTTGGTCTTCGGGGAGGAGGGGGAACATGAATATGTGTTTGTTTTTCGAATTTGAGATCTTTCTGCAATGGGCACTTTTCATACTATAAGCAGTTTTTCCTAACAAATGCAAGATTTAACATTGGCTATCTCCGCAAGGAAACATCAGATCTGCAAACGTTATTGTTTTTTGGTCTTCGGGGAGGATGGGGAACATGAATATGTTTTTGTTTTTCGAATTTGAGCTCTATCTGAAATGAGCACTTTTCATGCTCTAAGCAGTTTTTCCTAACAAATGCAAGATATAACATTGGCTATCTCCGCAAGGAAACATCAGATCTGCACAACTCATGGTTTTTTGGTCTTCGGGGAGGATGGGGAACATGAATATGTGATTGTTTTTCGAATTTGAGCTCTTTCTGCAATGGGCACTTTTCATACTATAAGCAGTTTTTCCTAACAAATGCAAGATATAACATGGGCTATCTCCGCAAGGAAACATGACATGTGCAAAAGTTATGGTTTTTTGTTCTTCGGGGAGGATGGGGAACATGAATATGTGTTTGTTTTTCGAATTTGACCTCTATCTGAAATGAGCACTTTTCATGCTCTAAGCAGTTTTTCCTAACAAATGCAAGATATAACATTGGCTATCTCCGCAAGGAAACATCATATCTGCACAACTCATGGTTTTTTGGTCTTCGGGGAGGAGGGGGAACATGAATATGTGTTTGTTTTTCGAATTTGAGCTCTTTCTGCAATGGGCACTTTTCATACTATAAGCAGTTTTTCCTAACAAATGCAAGATATAACATTGGCTATCTCCGCAAGGAAACATCAGATCTGCACAACTCATGGTTTTTTGGTCTTCGGGGAGGAGGGGGAACATGAATATGTGTTTCTTTTTCGAATTTGAGCTCTTTCTGCAATGGGCACTTTTCATACTATAAGCAGTTTTTCCTAACAAATGCAAGATATAACATGGGCTATCTCCGCAAGGAAACATGAGATCTGCAAACGTTATTGTTTTTTGGTCTTCGGGGAGGATGGGGAACATGAATATGTGTTTGTTTTTCGAATTTGACCTCTATCTGAAATGAGCACTTTTCATGCTCTAAGCAGTTTTTCCTAACAAATGCAAGATATAACATTGGCTATCTCCGCAAGGAAACATCAGATCTGCACAACTCATGGGTTTTTGGTCTTCGGGGAGGATGGGGAACATGAATATGTGTTTGTTTTTCGAATTTGAGCTCTTTCTGCAATGGGCACTTTTCATGCTATAAGCAGTTTTTCCTAACAAATGCAAGATATAACATTGGCTATCTCCGCAAGGAAACATCAGATCTGCACAACTCATGGTTTTTTGGTCTTCGGGGAGGATGGGGAACATGAATATGTGTTTGTTTCTCGAATTTGAGATCTTTCTGCAATGGGCACTTTTCATACTATAAGCAGTTTTTCCTAACAAATGCAAGCTATTACATTGGCAATCTCCGCAAGGAAACATCAGATCTGCTCAACTCATGGTTTTTTGGTCTTCGGGGAGGAGGGGGAACATGAATATGTGTTTGTTTTTCGAATTTGAGCTCTTTCTGCAATGGGCACTTTTCATACTATAAGCAGTTTTTCCTAACAAATGCAAGATATAACATGGGCTATCTCCGCAAGGAAACATGAGATCTGCAAACGTTATGGTTTTTTGGTCTTCGGGGAGGATGGGGAACATGAATATGTTTTTGTTTTTCGAATTTGAGCTCTATCTGAAATGAGCACTTTTCATGCTCTAAGCAGTTTTTCCTAACAAATGCAAGATATAACATTGGCTATCTCCGCAAGGAAACATCAGATCTGCACAACTCATGGTTTTTTGGTCTTCGGGGAGGATGGGGAACATGAATATGTGTTTGTTTTTCGAATTTGACCTCTATCTGAAATGAGCACTTTTCATGCTCTAAGCAGTTTTTCCTAACAAATGCAAAATATAACATTGGCTATCTCCGCAAGGAAACATCAGATCTGCACAACTCATGGTTTTTTGGTCTTCGGGGAGGATGGGGAACATGAATATGTGATTGTTTTTCGAATTTGAGATCTTTCTGCAATGGGCACTTTTCATGCTATAAGCAGTTTTTCCTAACAAATGCAAGATATAACATTGGCTATCTCCGCAAGGAAACATCAGATCTGCACAACTCATGGTTTTTTGGTCTTCGGGGAGGATGGGGAACATGAATATGTGTTTGTTTTTCGAATTTGAGATCTTTCTGCAATGGGCACTTTTCATACTATAAGCAGTTTTTCCTAACAAATGCAAGCTATTACATTGGCAATCTCCGCAAGGAAACATCAGATCTGCTCAACTCACGGTTTTTTGGTCTTCGGGAAGGAGGGGGAACATGAATATGTGTTTGTTTTTCGAATTTGAGCTCTTTCTGCAAAGGGCACTTTTCATACTATAAGCAGTTTTTCCTAACAAATGCATGATATAACATGGGATATCTACGCAAGGAAACATGAGATCTGCAAACGTTATGGTTTTTTGGTCTTCGGGGAGGATGGGGAACATGAATATGTTTTTGTTTTTCGAATTTGAGCTCTATCTGAAATGAGCACTTTTCATGCTCTAAGCAGTTTTTCCTAACAAATGCAAGATATAATATTGGCTATCTCCGCAAGGAAACATCAGATCTGCACAACTCATGGTTTTTTGGTCTTCGGGGAGGAGGGGGAACATGAATATGTGTTTGTTTTTCGAATTTGAGCTCTTTCTGCAATGGGCACTTTTCATACTATAAGCAGTTTTTCCTAACAAATGCAAGATATAACATGGGCTATCTCCGCAAGGAAACATGAGATCTGCAAACGTTATGGTTTTTTGGTCTTCGGGGAGGATGGGGAACATGAATATGTTTTTGTTTTTCGAATTTGAGCTCTATCTGAAATGAGCACTTTTCATGCTCTAAGCAGTTTTTCCTAACAAATGCAAGATATAATATTGGCTATCTCCGCAAGGAAACATCAGATCTGCACAACTCATGGTTTTTTGGTCTTCGGGGAGGATGGGGAACATGAATATGTGTTTGTTTTTCGAATTTGAGATCTTTCTGCAATGGGCACTTTTCATACTATAAGCAGTTTTTCCTAACAAATGCAAGCTATTACATTGGCAATCTCCGCAAGGAAACATCAGATCTGCTCAACTCATGGTTTTTTGGTCTTCGGGGAGGAGGGGGAACATGAATATGTGTTTGTTTTTCGAATTTGAGCTCTTTCTGCAATGGGCACTTTTCATACTATAAGCAGTTTTTCCTAACAAATGCAAGATATAACATGGGCTATCTCCGCAAGGAAACATGAGATCTGCAAACGTTATGGTTTTTTGGTCTTCGGGGAGGATGGGGAACATGAATAAGTTTTTGTTTTTCGAATTTGAGCTCTATCTGAAATGAGCACTTTTCATGCTCTAAGCAGTTTTTCCTAACAAATGCAAGATATAACATTGGCTATCTCCGCAAGGAAACATCAGATCTGCACAACTCATGGTTTTTTGGTCTTCGGGGAGGATGGGGAACATGAATATGTGTTTTTCGAATTTGAGATCTTTCTGCAATGGGCACTTTTCATGCTATAAGCAGTTTTTCCTAACAAATGCAAGATATAACATTGGCTATCTCCGCAAGGAAACATCAGATCTGCACAACTCATGGTTTTTTGGTCTTCGGGGAGGATGGGGAACATGAATATGTGATTGTTTTTCGAATTTGAGCTCTTTCTGCAATGGGCACTTTTCATACTATAAGCAGTTTTTCCTAACAAATGCAAGATATAACATGGGCTATCTCCGCAAGGAAACATGAGATCTGCAAACGTTATTGTTTTTTGGTCTTCGGGGAGGATGGGGAACATGAATATGTTTTTGTTTTTCGAATTTGAGCTCTATCTGAAATGAGCACTTTTCATGCTCTAAGCAGTTTTTCCTAACAAATGCAAGATATAACATTGGCTATCTCCGCAAGGAAACATCAGATCTGCACAACTCATGGTTTTTTGGTCTTCGGGGAGGATGGGGAACATGAATATGTGATTGTTTTTCGAATTTGAGCTCTTTCTGCAATGGGCACTTTTCATACTATAAGCAGTTTTTCCTAACAAATGCAAGATATAACATGGGCTATCTCCGCAAGGAAACATGACATGTGCAAAAGTTATGGTTTTTTGTTCTTCGGGGAGGATGGGGAACATGAATATGTGTTTGTTTTTCGAATTTGACCTCTATCTGAAATGAGCACTTTTCATGCTCTAAGCAGTTTTTCCTAACAAATGCAAGATTTAACATTGGCTATCTCCGCAAGCAAACATCAGATCTGCTCAACCCATGGTTTTTTGGTCTTCGGGGAGGATGGGGAACATGAATATGTGTTTCTTTTTCGAATTTGAGCTCTTTCTGCAATGGGCACTTTTCATACTATAAGCAGTTTTTCCTAACAAATGCAAGATATAACATGGGCTATCTCCGCAAGGAAACATCAGATCTGCACAACTCATGGTTTTTTGGTCTTCGGGGAGGATGGGGAACATGAATATGTTTTTGTTTTTCGAATTTGAGCTCTATCTGAAATGAGCACTTTTCATGCTATAAGCAGTTTTTCCTAACAAATGCAAGATATAACATTGGCTATCTCCGCAAGGAAACATCAGATCTGCACAACTCATGGTTTTTTGGTCTTCGGGGAGGATGGGGAACATGAATATGTGTTTGTTTTTCGAATTTGAGATCTTTCTGCAATGGGCACTTTTCATACTATAAGCAGTTTTTCCTAACAAATGCAAGCTATTACATTGGCAATCTCCGCAAGGAAACATCAGATCTGCTCAACTCATGGTTTTTTGGTCTTCGGGGAGGAGGGGGAACATGAATATGTGTTTGTTTTTCGAATTTGAGCTCTTTCTGCAATGGGCACTTTTCATACTATAAGCAGTTTTTCCTAACAAATGCAAGATATAACATGGGCTATCTCCGCAAGGAAACATGAGATCTGCAAACATTATGGTTTTTTGGTCTTCGGGGAGGATGGGGAACATGAATATATTTTTGTTTTTCGAATTTGAGCTCTTTCTGCAATGGGCACTTTTCATACTATAAGCAGTTTTTCCTAACAAATGCAAGATATAACATGGGCTATCTCCGCAAGGAAACATGACATGTGCAAAAGTTATGGTTTTTTGTTCTTCGGGGACGATGGGGAACATGAATATGTGTTTGTTTTTCGAATTTGACCTCTATCTGAAATGAGCACTTTTCATGCTCTAAGCAGTTTTTCCTAACAAATGCAAGATTTAACATTGGCTATCTCCGCAAGGAAACATCAGATCTGCTCAACCCATGGTTTTTTGGTCTTCGGGGAGGATGGGGAACATGAATATGTGTTTCTTTTTCGAATTTGAGCTCTTTCTGCAATGGGCACTTTTCATACTATAAGCAGTTTTTCCTAACAAATGCAAGATATAACATTGGCTATCTCCGCAAGGAAACATCAGATCTGCACAACTCATGGTTTTTTGGTCTTCGGGGAGGATGGGGAACATGAATATGTGATTGTTTTTCGAATTTGAGCTCTTTCTGCAATGGGCACTTTTCATACTATAAGCAGTTTTTCCTAACAAATGCAAGATATAACATGGGCTATCTCCGCAAGGAAACATGAGATCTGCAAACGTTATTGTTTTTTGGTCTTCGGGGAGGATGGGGAACATGAATATGTTTTTGTTTTTCGAATTTGAGCTCTATCTGAAATGAGCACTTTTCATGCTCTAAGCAGTTTTTCCTAACAAATGCAAGATATAACATTGGCTATCTCCGCAAGGAAACATCAGATCTGCACAACTCATGGTTTTTTGGTCTTCGGGGAGGATGGGGAACATGAATATGTGATTGTTTTTCGAATTTGAGCTCTTTCTGCAATGGGCACTTTTCATACTATAAGCAGTTTTTCCTAACAAATGCAAGATATAACATGGGCTATCTCCGCAAGGAAACATGACATGTGCAAAAGTTATGGTTTTTTGTTCTTCGGGGAGGATGGGGAACATGAATATGTGTTTGTTTTTCGAATTTGACCTCTATCTGAAATGAGCACTTTTCATGCTATAAGCAGTTTTTCCTAACAAATGCAACATTTAACATTGGCTATCTCCGCAAGGAAACATCAGATCTGCTCAACCCATGGTTTTTTGGTCTTCGGGGAGGATGGGGAACATGAATATGTGTTTCTTTTTCGAATTTGAGCTCTTTCTGCAATGGGCACTTTTCATACTATAAGCAGTTTTTCCTAACAAATGCAAGATATAACATGGGCTATCTCCGCAAGGAAACATGAGATCTGCAAACGTTATTGTTTTTTGGTCTTCGGGGAGGATGGGGAACATGAATAAGTTTTTGTTTTTCGAATTTGAGCTCTATCTGAAATGAGCACTTTTCATGCTCTAAGCAGTTTTTCCTAACAAATGCAAGATATAACATTGGCTATCTCCACAAGGAAACATCAGATCTGCACAACTCATGGTTTTTTGGTCTTCGGGGAGGATGGGGAACATGAATATGTGATTGTTTTTCGAATTTGAGATCTTTCTGCAATGGGCACTTTTCATGCTATAAGCAGTTTTTCCTAACAAATGCAAGATATAACATTGGCTATCTCCGCAAGGAAACATCAGATCTGCACAACTCATGGTTTTTTGGTCTTCGGGGAGGATGGGGAACATGAATATGTGATTGTTTTTCGAATTTGAGCTCTTTCTGCAATGGGCACTTTTCATACTATAAGCAGTTTTTCCTAACAAATG
This sequence comes from Vipera ursinii, assembly GCF_947247035.1. Classification (NCBI taxonomy): domain Eukaryota; kingdom Metazoa; phylum Chordata; class Lepidosauria; order Squamata; family Viperidae; genus Vipera; species Vipera ursinii. The sequence goes on along the minus strand of NC_139519.1, from coordinate 45,993 downwards.
CAAGATATAACATGGGCTATCTCCGCAAGGAAACATGAGATCTGCAAACGTTATTGTTTTTTGGTCTTCGGGGAGGATGGGGAACATGAATATGTTTTTGTTTTTCGAATTTGAGCTCTATCTGAAATGAGCACTTTTCATGCTCTAAGCAGTTTTTCCTAACAAATGCAAGATATAACATTGGCTATCTCCGCAAGGAAACATCAGATCTGCACAACTCATGGTTTTTTGGTCTTCGGGGAGGATGGGGAACATGAATATGTGATTGTTTTTCGAATTTGAGCTCTTTCTGCAATGGGCACTTTTCATACTATAAGCAGTTTTTCCTAACAAATGCAAGATATAACATGGGCTATCTCCGCAAGGAAACATGACATGTGCAAAAGTTATGGTTTTTTGTTCTTCGGGGAGGATGGGGAACATGAATATGTGTTTGTTTTTCGAATTTGACCTCTATCTGAAATGAGCACTTTTCATGCTATAAGCAGTTTTTCCTAACAAATGCAAGATTTAACATTGGCTATCTCCGCAAGGAAACATCAGATCTGCTCAACCCATGGTTTTTTGGTCTTCGGGGAGGATGGGGAACATGAATATGTGTTTCTTTTTCGAATTTGAGCTCTTTCTGCAATGGGCACTTTTCATACTATAAGCAGTTTTTCCTAACAAATGCAAGATATAACATGGGCTATCTCCGCAAGGAAACATGAGATCTGCAAACGTTATTGTTTTTTGGTCTTCGGGGAGGATGGGGAACATGAATAAGTTTTTGTTTTTCGAATTTGAGCTCTATCTGAAATGAGCACTTTTCATGCTCTAAGCAGTTTTTCCTAACAAATGCAAGATATAACATTGGCTATCTCCGCAAGGAAACATCAGATCTGCACAACTCATGGTTTTTTGGTCTTCGGGGAGGATGGGGAACATGAATATGTGATTGTTTTTCGAATTTGAGATCTTTCTGCAATGGGCACTTTTCATACTATAAGCAGTTTTTCCTAACAAATGCAAGATATAACATGGGCTATCTCCGCAAGGAAACATGACATGTGCAAAAGTTATGGTTTTTTGTTCTTCGGGGAGGATGGGGAACATGAATATGTGTTTGTTTTTCGAATTTGACCTCTATCTGAAATGAGCACTTTTCATGCTATAAGCAGTTTTTCCTAACAAATGCAAGATTTAACATTGGCTATCTCCGCAAGGAAACATCAGATCTGCTCAACCCATGGTTTTTTGGTCTTCGGGGAGGATGGGGAACATGAATATGTGTTTCTTTTTCGAATTTGAGCTCTTTCTGCAATGGGCACTTTTCATACTATAAGCAGTTTTTCCTAACAAATGCAAGATATAACATGGGCTATCTCCGCAAGGAAACATGAGATCTGCAAACGTTATTGTTTTTTGGTCTTCGGGGAGGATGGGGAACATGAATAAGTTTTTGTTTTTCGAATTTGAGCTCTATCTGAAATGAGCACTTTTCATGCTCTAAGCAGTTTTTCCTAACAAATGCAAGATATAACATTGGCTATCTCCACAAGGAAACATCAGATCTGCACAACTCATGGTTTTTTGGTCTTCGGGGAGGATGGGGAACATGAATATGTGATTGTTTTTCGAATTTGAGATCTTTCTGCAATGGGCACTTTTCATGCTATAAGCAGTTTTTCCTAACAAATGCAAGATATAACATTGGCTATCTCCGCAAGGAAACATCAGATCTGCACAACTCATGGTTTTTTGGTCTTCGGGGAGGATGGGGAACATGAATATGTGATTGTTTTTCGAATTTGAGCTCTTTCTGCAATGGGCACTTTTCATACTATAAGCAGTTTTTCCTAACAAATGCAAGATATAACATGGGCTATCTCCGCAAGGAAACATGAGATCTGCAAACGTTATTGTTTTTTGGTCTTCGGGGAGGATGGGGAACATGAATATGTTTTTGTTTTTCGAATTTGAGCTCTATCTGAAATGAGCACTTTTCATGCTCTAAGCAGTTTTTCCTAACAAATGCAAGATATAACATTGGCTATCTCCGCAAGGAAACATCAGATCTGCACAACTCATGGTTTTTTGGTCTTCGGGGAGGATGGGGAACATGAATATGTGATTGTTTTTCGAATTTGAGCTCTTTCTGCAATGGGCACTTTTCATACTATAAGCAGTTTTTCCTAACAAATGCAAGATATAACATGGGCTATCTCCGCAAGGAAACATGACATGTGCAAAAGTTATGGTTTTTTGTTCTTCGGGGAGGATGGGGAACATGAATATGTGTTTGTTTTTCGAATTTGACCTCTATCTGAAATGAGCACTTTTCATGCTATAAGCAGTTTTTCCTAACAAATGCAAGATTTAACATTGGCTATCTCCGCAAGGAAACATCAGATCTGCTCAACCCATGGTTTTTTGGTCTTCGGGGAGGATGGGGAACATGAATATGTGTTTCTTTTTCGAATTTGAGCTCTTTCTGCAATGGGCACTTTTCATACTATAAGCAGTTTTTCCTAACAAATGCAAGATATAACATGGGCTATCTCCGCAAGGAAACATGAGATCTGCAAACGTTATTGTTTTTTGGTCTTCGGGGAGGATGGGGAACATGAATAAGTTTTTGTTTTTCGAATTTGAGCTCTATCTGAAATGAGCACTTTTCATGCTCTAAGCAGTTTTTCCTAACAAATGCAAGATATAACATTGGCTATCTCCACAAGGAAACATCAGATCTGCACAACTCATGGTTTTTTGGTCTTCGGGGAGGATGGGGAACATGAATATGTGATTGTTTTTCGAATTTGAGATCTTTCTGCAATGGGCACTTTTCATGCTATAAGCAGTTTTTCCTAACAAATGCAAGATATAACATTGGCTATCTCCGCAAGGAAACATCAGATCTGCACAACTCATGGTTTTTTGGTCTTCGGGGAGGATGGGGAACATGAATATGTGATTGTTTTTCGAATTTGAGCTCTTTCTGCAATGGGCACTTTTCATACTATAAGCAGTTTTTCCTAACAAATGCAAGATATAACATGGGCTATCTCCGCAAGGAAACATGAGATCTGCAAACGTTATTGTTTTTTGGTCTTCGGGGAGGATGGGGAACATGAATATGTTTTTGTTTTTCGAATTTGAGCTCTATCTGAAATGAGCACTTTTCATGCTCTAAGCAGTTTTTCCTAACAAATGCAAGATATAACATTGGCTATCTCCGCAAGGAAACATCAGATCTGCACAACTCATGGTTTTTTGGTCTTCGGGGAGGATGGGGAACATGAATATGTGATTGTTTTTCGAATTTGAGCTCTTTCTGCAATGGGCACTTTTCATACTATAAGCAGTTTTTCCTAACAAATGCAAGATATAACATAGGCTATCTCCGCAAGGAAACATGAGATCTGCAAACGTTATTGTTTTTTGGTCTTCGGGGAGGATGGGGAACATGAATATGTTTTTGTTTTTCGAATTTGAGCTCTATCTGAAATGAGCACTTTTCATGCTCTAAGCAGTTTTTCCTAACAAATGCAAGATATAACATTGGCTATCTCCGCAAGGAAACATCAGATCTGCACAACTCATGGTTTTTTGGTCTTCGAGGAGGATGGGGAACATGAATATGTGATTGTTTTTCGAATTTGAGCTCTTTCTGCAATGGGCACTTTTCATACTATAAGCAGTTTTTCCTAACAAATGCAAGATATAACATGGGCTATCTCCGCAAGGAAACATGAGATGTGCAAAAGTTATGGTTTTTTGTTCTTCGGGGAGGATGGGGAACATGAATATGTGTTTGTTTTTCGAATTTGACCTCTATCTGAAATGAGCACTTTTCATGCTCTAAGCAGTTTTTCCTAACAAATGCAAGATATAACATTGGCTATCTCCGCAAGGAAACATCAGATCTGCACAACTCATGGTTTTTTGGTCTTCGGGGAGGATGGGGAACATGAATATGTGTTTGTTTTTCGAATTTGAGCTCTTTCTGCAATGGGCACTTTTCATACTATAAGCAGTTTTTCCTAACAAATGCAAGCTATTACATTGGCAATCTCCGCAAGGAAACATCAGATCTGCTCAACTCATGGTTTTTTGGTCTTCGGGGAGGAGGGGGAACATGAATATGTGTTTGTTTTTCGAATTTGAGCTCTTTCTGCAATGGGCACTTTTCATACTATAAGCAGTTTTTCCTAACAAATGCAAGATATAACATGGGCTATCTCCGCAAGGAAACATGAGATCTGCAAACGTTATGGTTTTTTGGTCTTCGGGGAGGATGGGGAACATGAATATGTTTTTGTTTTTCGAATTTGAGCTCTATCTGAAATGAGCACTTTTCATGCTCTAAGCAGTTTTTCCTAACAAATGCAAGATATAATATTGGCTATCTCCGCAAGGAAACATCAGATCTGCACAACTCATGGTTTTTTGGTCTTCGGGGAGGATGGGGAACATGAATATGTGTTTGTTTTTCGAATTTGAGATCTTTCTGCAATGGGCACTTTTCATACTATAAGCAGTTTTTCCTAACAAATGCAAGCTATTACATTGGCAATCTCCGCAAGGAAACATGAGATCTGCAAACGTTATGGTTTTTTGGTCTTCGGGGAGGATGGGGAACATGAATAAGTTTTTGTTTTTCGAATTTGAGCTCTATCTGAAATGAGCACTTTTCATGCTCTAAGCAGTTTTTCCTAACAAATGCAAGATATAACATTGGCTATCTCTTCAAGGAAACATCAGATCTGCACAACTCATGGTTTTTTGGTCTTCGGGGAGGATGGGGAACATGAATATGTGATTGTTTTTCGAATTTGAGATCTTTCTCCAATGGGCACTTTTCATGCTATAAGCAGTTTTTCCTAACAAATGCAAGATATAACATTGGCTATCTCCGCAAGGAAACATCAGATCTGCACAACTCATGGTTTTTTGGTCTTCGGGGAGGATGGGGAACATGAATATGTGATTGTTTTTCGAATTTGAGCTCTTTCTGCAATGGGCACTTTTCATACTATAAGCAGTTTTTCCTAACAAATGCAAGATATAACATGGGCTATCTCCGCAAGGAAACATGAGATCTGCAAACGTTATTGTTTTTTGGTCTTCGGGGAGGATGGGGAACATGAATATGTTTTTGTTTTTCGAATTTGAGCTCTATCTGAAATGAGCACTTTTCATGCTCTAAGCAGTTTTTCCTAACAAATGCAAGATATAACATTGGCTATCTCCGCAAGGAAACATCAGATCTGCACAACTCATGGTTTTTTGGTCTTCGGGGAGGATGGGGAACATGAATATGTGATTGTTTTTCGAATTTGAGCTCTTTCTGCAATGGGCACTTTTCATACTATAAGCAGTTTTTCCTAACAAATGCAAGATATAACATGGGCTATCTCCGCAAGGAAACATCAGATCTGCTCAACTCATGGTTTTTTGGTCTTCGGGGAGGAGGGGGAACATGAATATGTGTTTGTTTTTCGAATTTGAGCTCTTTCTGCAATGGGCACTTTTCATACTATAAGCAGTTTTTCCTAACAAATGCAAGATATAACATGGGCTATCTCCGCAAGGAAACATCAGATCTGCAAACGTTATGGTTTTTTGGTCTTCGGGGAGGATGGGGAACATGAATATGTTTTTGTTTTTCGAATTTGAGCTCTATCTGAAATGAGCACTTTTCATGCTCTAAGCAGTTTTTCCTAACAAATGCAAGATATAATATTGGCTATCTCCGCAAGGAAACATCAGATCTGCACAACTCATGGTTTTTTGGTCTTCGGGGAGGATGGGGAACATGAATATGTGATTGTTTTTCGAATTTGAGCTCTTTCTGCAATGGGCACTTTTCATACTATAAGCAGTTTTTCCTAACAAATGCAAGATATAACATGGGCTATCTCCGCAAGGAAACATCAGATCTGCACAACTCATGGTTTTTTGGTCTTCGGGGAGGATGGGGAACATGAATATGTGTTTGTTTTTCGAATTTGACCTCTATCTGAAATGAGCACTTTTCATGCTCTAAGCAGTTTTTCCTAACAAATGCAAAATATAACATTGGCTATCTCCGCAAGGAAACATCAGATCTGCACAACTCATGGTTTTTTGGTCTTCGGGGAGGATGGGGAACATGAATATGTGATTGTTTTTCGAATTTGAGATCTTTCTGCAATGGGCACTTTTCATGCTATAAGCAGTTTTTCCTAACAAATGCAAGATATAACATTGGCTATCTCCGCAAGGAAACATCAGATCTGCACAACTCATGGTTTTTTGGTCTTCGGGGAGGATGGGGAACATGAATATGTGTTTGTTTTTCGAATTTGAGATCTTTCTGCAATGGGCACTTTTCATACTATAAGCAGTTTTTCCTAACAAATGCAAGCTATTACATTGGCAATCTCCGCAAGGAAACATCAGATCTGCTCAACTCATGGTTTTTTGGTCTTCGGGGAGGAGGGGGAACATGAATATGTTTTTGTTTTTCGAATTTGAGCTCTATCTGAAATGAGCACTTTTCATGCTCTAAGCAGTTTTTCCTAACAAATGCAAGATATAACATTGGCTATCTCCGCAAGGAAACATCAGATCTGCACAACTCATGGTTTTTTGGTCTTCGGGGAGGATGGGGAACATGAATATGTGATTGTTTTTCGAATTTGAGCTCTTTCTGCAATGGGCACTTTTCATACTATAAGCAGTTTTTCCTAACAAATGCAAGATATAACATGGGCTATCTCCGCAAGGAAACATCAGATCTGCTCAACTCATGGTTTTTTGGTCTTCGGGGAGGAGGGGGAACATGAATATGTGTTTGTTTTTCGAATTTGAGCTCTTTCTGCAATGGGCACTTTTCATACTATAAGCAGTTTTTCCTAACAAATGCAAGATATAACATGGGCTATCTCCGCAAGGAAACATGAGATCTGCAAACGTTATGGTTTTTTGGTCTTCGGGGAGGATGGGGAACATGAATATGTTTTTGTTTTTCGAATTTGAGCTCTATCTGAAATGAGCACTTTTCATGCTCTAAGCAGTTTTTCCTAACAAATGCAAGATATAATATTGGCTATCTCCGCAAGGAAACATCAGATCTGCACAACTCATGGTTTTTTGGTCTTCGGGGAGGATGGGGAACATGAATATGTGATTGTTTTTCGAATTTGAGCTCTTTCTGCAATGGGCACTTTTCATACTATAAGCAGTTTTTCCTAACAAATGCAAGATATAACATGGGCTATCTCCGCAAGGAAACATGAGATCTGCACAACTCATGGTTTTTTGGTCTTCGGGGAGGATGGGGAACATGAATATGTGTTTGTTTTTCGAATTTGACCTCTATCTGAAATGAGCACTTTTCATGCTCTAAGCAGTTTTTCCTAACAAATGCAAAATATAACATTGGCTATCTCCGCAAGGAAACATCAGATCTGCACAACTCATGGTTTTTTGGTCTTCGGGGAGGATGGGGAACATGAATATGTGATTGTTTTTCGAATTTGAGATCTTTCTGCAATGGGCACTTTTCATGCTATAAGCAGTTTTTCCTAACAAATGCAAGATATAACATTGGCTATCTCCGCAAGGAAACATCAGATCTGCACAACTCATGGTTTTTTGGTCTTCGGGGAGGATGGGGAACATGAATATGTGTTTGTTTTTCGAATTTGAGATCTTTCTGCAATGGGCACTTTTCATACTATAAGCAGTTTTTCCTAACAAATGCAAGCTATTACATTGGCAATCTCCGCAAGGAAACATCAGATCTGCTCAACTCATGGTTTTTTGGTCTTCGGGGAGGAGGGGGAACATGAATATGTGTTTGTTTTTCGAATTTGAGCTCTTTCTGCAATGGGCACTTTTCATACTATAAGCAGTTTTTCCTAACAAATGCAAGATATAACATGGGCTATCTCCGCAAGGAAACATGAGATCTGCAAACATTATGGTTTTTTGGTCTTCGGGGAGGATGGGGAACATGAATATATTTTTGTTTTTCGAATTTGAGCTCTATCTGAAATGAGCACTTTTCATGCTCTAAGCAGTTTTTCCTAACAAATGCAAGATATAACATTGGCTATCTCCGCAAGGAAACATCAGATCTGCACAACTCATGGTTTTTTGGTCTTTGGGGAGGATGGGGAACATGAATATGTGATTGTTTTTCGAATTTGAGATCTTTCTGCAATGGGCACTTTTCATGCTATAAGCAGTTTTTCCTAGCAAATGCAAGATATAACATTGGCTATCTCCGCAAGGAAACATCAGATCTGCACAACTCATGGTTTTTTGGTCTTCGGGGAGGATGGGGAACATGAATATGTGATTGTTTTTCGAATTTGAGCTCTTTCTGCAATGGGCACTTTTCATACTATAAGCAGTTTTTCCTAACTAATGCAAGATATAACATGGGCTATCTCCGCAAGGAAACATCAGATCTGCACAACTCATGGTTTTTTGGTCTTCGGGGAGGAGGGGGAACATGAATATGTGTTTGTTTTTCGAATTTGAGATCTTTCTGCAATGGGCACTTTTCATACTATAAGCAGTTTTTCCTAACAAATGCAAGATTTAACATTGGCTATCTCCGCAAGGAAACATCAGATCTGCAAACGTTATTGTTTTTTGGTCTTCGGGGAGGATGGGGAACATGAATATGTTTTTGTTTTTCGAATTTGAGCTCTATCTGAAATGAGCACTTTTCATGCTCTAAGCAGTTTTTCCTAACAAATGCAAGATATAACATTGGCTATCTCCGCAAGGAAACATCAGATCTGCACAACTCATGGTTTTTTGGTCTTCGGGGAGGATGGGGAACATGAATATGTGATTGTTTTTCGAATTTGAGCTCTTTCTGCAATGGGCACTTTTCATACTATAAGCAGTTTTTCCTAACAAATGCAAGATATAACATGGGCTATCTCCGCAAGGAAACATGACATGTGCAAAAGTTATGGTTTTTTGTTCTTCGGGGAGGATGGGGAACATGAATATGTGTTTGTTTTTCGAATTTGACCTCTATCTGAAATGAGCACTTTTCATGCTCTAAGCAGTTTTTCCTAACAAATGCAAGATATAACATTGGCTATCTCCGCAAGGAAACATCATATCTGCACAACTCATGGTTTTTTGGTCTTCGGGGAGGAGGGGGAACATGAATATGTGTTTGTTTTTCGAATTTGAGCTCTTTCTGCAATGGGCACTTTTCATACTATAAGCAGTTTTTCCTAACAAATGCAAGATATAACATTGGCTATCTCCGCAAGGAAACATCAGATCTGCACAACTCATGGTTTTTTGGTCTTCGGGGAGGAGGGGGAACATGAATATGTGTTTCTTTTTCGAATTTGAGCTCTTTCTGCAATGGGCACTTTTCATACTATAAGCAGTTTTTCCTAACAAATGCAAGATATAACATGGGCTATCTCCGCAAGGAAACATGAGATCTGCAAACGTTATTGTTTTTTGGTCTTCGGGGAGGATGGGGAACATGAATATGTGTTTGTTTTTCGAATTTGACCTCTATCTGAAATGAGCACTTTTCATGCTCTAAGCAGTTTTTCCTAACAAATGCAAGATATAACATTGGCTATCTCCGCAAGGAAACATCAGATCTGCACAACTCATGGGTTTTTGGTCTTCGGGGAGGATGGGGAACATGAATATGTGTTTGTTTTTCGAATTTGAGCTCTTTCTGCAATGGGCACTTTTCATGCTATAAGCAGTTTTTCCTAACAAATGCAAGATATAACATTGGCTATCTCCGCAAGGAAACATCAGATCTGCACAACTCATGGTTTTTTGGTCTTCGGGGAGGATGGGGAACATGAATATGTGTTTGTTTCTCGAATTTGAGATCTTTCTGCAATGGGCACTTTTCATACTATAAGCAGTTTTTCCTAACAAATGCAAGCTATTACATTGGCAATCTCCGCAAGGAAACATCAGATCTGCTCAACTCATGGTTTTTTGGTCTTCGGGGAGGAGGGGGAACATGAATATGTGTTTGTTTTTCGAATTTGAGCTCTTTCTGCAATGGGCACTTTTCATACTATAAGCAGTTTTTCCTAACAAATGCAAGATATAACATTGGCTATCTCCGCAAGGAAACATCATATCTGCACAACTCATGGTTTTTTGGTCTTCGGGGAGGAGGGGGAACATGAATATGTGTTTGTTTTTCGAATTTGAGCTCTTTCTGCAATGGGCACTTTTCATACTATAAGCAGTTTTTCCTAACAAATGCAAGATATAACATTGGCTATCTCCGCAAGGAAACATCAGATCTGCACAACTCATGGTTTTTTGGTCTTCGGGGAGGAGGGGGAACATGAATATGTGTTTCTTTTTCGAATTTGAGCTCTTTCTGCAATGGGCACTTTTCATACTATAAGCAGTTTTTCCTAACAAATGCAAGATATAACATGGGCTATCTCCGCAAGGAAACATGAGATCTGCAAACGTTATTGTTTTTTGGTCTTCGGGGAGGATGGGGAACATGAATATGTGTTTGTTTTTCGAATTTGACCTCTATCTGAAATGAGCACTTTTCATGCTCTAAGCAGTTTTTCCTAACAAATGCAAGATATAACATTGGCTATCTCCGCAAGGAAACATCAGATCTGCACAACTCATGGGTTTTTGGTCTTCGGGGAGGATGGGGAACATGAATATGTGTTTGTTTTTCGAATTTGAGCTCTTTCTGCAATGGGCACTTTTCATGCTATAAGCAGTTTTTCCTAACAAATGCAAGATATAACATTGGCTATCTCCGCAAGGAAACATCAGATCTGCACAACTCATGGTTTTTTGGTCTTCGGGGAGGATGGGGAACATGAATATGTGTTTGTTTCTCGAATTTGAGATCTTTCTGCAATGGGCACTTTTCATACTATAAGCAGTTTTTCCTAACAAATGCAAGCTATTACATTGGCAATCTCCGCAAGGAAACATCAGATCTGCTCAACTCATGGTTTTTTGGTCTTCGGGGAGGAGGGGGAACATGAATATGTGTTTGTTTTTCGAATTTGAGCTCTTTCTGCAATGGGCACTTTTCATACTATAAGCAGTTTTTCCTAACAAATGCAAGATATAACATGGGCTATCTCCGCAAGGAAACATGAGATCTGCAAACGTTATGGTTTTTTGGTCTTCGGGGAGGATGGGGAACATGAATATGTTTTTGTTTTTCGAATTTGAGCTCTATCTGAAATGAGCACTTTTCATGCTCTAAGCAGTTTTTCCTAACAAATGCAAGATATAACATTGGCTATCTCCGCAAGGAAACATCAGATCTGCACAACTCATGGTTTTTTGGTCTTCGGGGAGGATGGGGAACATGAATATGTGTTTGTTTTTCGAATTTGACCTCTATCTGAAATGAGCACTTTTCATGCTCTAAGCAGTTTTTCCTAACAAATGCAAAATATAACATTGGCTATCTCCGCAAGGAAACATCAGATCTGCACAACTCATGGTTTTTTGGTCCTCGGGGAGGATGGGGAACATGAATATGTGATTGTTTTTCGAATTTGAGATCTTTCTGCAATGGGCACTTTTCATGCTATAAGCAGTTTTTCCTAACAAATGCAAGATATAACATTGGCTATCTCCGCAAGGAAACATCAGATCTGCACAACTCATGGTTTTTTGGTCTTCGGGGAGGATGGGGAACATGAATATGTGTTTGTTTTTCGAATTTGAGATCTTTCTGCAATGGGCACTTTTCATACTATAAGCAGTTTTTCCTAACAAATGCAAGCTATTACATTGGCAATCTCCGCAAGGAAACATCAGATCTGCTCAACTCACGGTTTTTTGGTCTTCGGGAAGGAGGGGGAACATGAATATGTGTTTGTTTTTCGAATTTGAGCTCTTTCTGCAAAGGGCACTTTTCATACTATAAGCAGTTTTTCCTAACAAATGCATGATATAACATGGGATATCTACGCAAGGAAACATGAGATCTGCAAACGTTATGGTTTTTTGGTCTTCGGGGAGGATGGGGAACATGAATATGTTTTTGTTTTTCGAATTTGAGCTCTATCTGAAATGAGCACTTTTCATGCTCTAAGCAGTTTTTCCTAACAAATGCAAGATATAATATTGGCTATCTCCGCAAGGAAACATCAGATCTGCACAACTCATGGTTTTTTGGTCTTCGGGGAGGAGGGGGAACATGAATATGTGTTTGTTTTTCGAATTTGAGCTCTTTCTGCAATGGGCACTTTTCATACTATAAGCAGTTTTTCCTAACAAATGCAAGATATAACATGGGCTATCTCCGCAAGGAAACATGAGATCTGCAAACGTTATGGTTTTTTGGTCTTCGGGGAGGATGGGGAACATGAATATGTTTTTGTTTTTCGAATTTGAGCTCTATCTGAAATGAGCACTTTTCATGCTCTAAGCAGTTTTTCCTAACAAATGCAAGATATAACATTGGCTATCTCCGCAAGGAAACATCAGATCTGCACAACTCATGGGTTTTTGGTCTTCGGGGAGGATGGGGAACATGAATATGTGTTTGTTTTTCGAATTTGAGCTCTTTCTGCAATGGGCACTTTTCATGCTATAAGCAGTTTTTCCTAACAAATGCAAGATATAACATTGGCTATCTCCGCAAGGAAACATCAGATCTGCACAACTCATGGTTTTTTGGTCTTCGGGGAGGATGGGGAACATGAATATGTGTTTGTTTCTCGAATTTGAGATCTTTCTGCAATGGGCACTTTTCATACTATAAGCAGTTTTTCCTAACAAATGCAAGCTATTACATTGGCAATCTCCGCAAGGAAACATCAGATCTGCTCAACTCATGGTTTTTTGGTCTTCGGGGAGGAGGGGGAACATGAATATGTGTTTGTTTTTCGAATTTGAGCTCTTTCTGCAATGGGCACTTTTCATACTATAAGCAGTTTTTCCTAACAAATGCAAGATATAACATTGGCTATCTCCGCAAGGAAACATCATATCTGCACAACTCATGGTTTTTTGGTCTTCGGGGAGGAGGGGGAACATGAATATGTGTTTGTTTTTCGAATTTGAGCTCTTTCTGCAATGGGCACTTTTCATACTATAAGCAGTTTTTCCTAACAAATGCAAGATATAACATTGGCTATCTCCGCAAGGAAACATCAGATCTGCACAACTCATGGTTTTTTGGTCTTCGGGGAGGAGGGGGAACATGAATATGTGTTTCTTTTTCGAATTTGAGCTCTTTCTGCAATGGGCACTTTTCATACTATAAGCAGTTTTTCCTAACAAATGCAAGATATAACATGGGCTATCTCCGCAAGGAAACATGAGATCTGCAAACGTTATTGTTTTTTGGTCTTCGGGGAGGATGGGGAACATGAATATGTGTTTGTTTTTCGAATTTGACCTCTATCTGAAATGAGCACTTTTCATGCTCTAAGCAGTTTTTCCTAACAAATGCAAGATATAACATTGGCTATCTCCGCAAGGAAACATCAGATCTGCACAACTCATGGGTTTTTGGTCTTCGGGGAGGATGGGGAACATGAATATGTGTTTGTTTTTCGAATTTGAGCTCTTTCTGCAATGGGCACTTTTCATGCTATAAGCAGTTTTTCCTAACAAATGCAAGATATAACATTGGCTATCTCCGCAAGGAAACATCAGATCTGCACAACTCATGGTTTTTTGGTCTTCGGGGAGGATGGGGAACATGAATATGTGTTTGTTTCTCGAATTTGAGATCTTTCTGCAATGGGCACTTTTCATACTATAAGCAGTTTTTCCTAACAAATGCAAGCTATTACATTGGCAATCTCCGCAAGGAAACATCAGATCTGCTCAACTCATGGTTTTTTGGTCTTCGGGGAGGAGGGGGAACATGAATATGTGTTTGTTTTTCGAATTTGAGCTCTTTCTGCAATGGGCACTTTTCATACTATAAGCAGTTTTTCCTAACAAATGCAAGATATAACATGGGCTATCTCCGCAAGGAAACATGAGATCTGCAAACGTTATGGTTTTTTGGTCTTCGGGGAGGATGGGGAACATGAATATGTTTTTGTTTTTCGAATTTGAGCTCTATCTGAAATGAGCACTTTTCATGCTCTAAGCAGTTTTTCCTAACAAATGCAAGATATAACATTGGCTATCTCCGCAAGGAAACATCAGATCTGCACAACTCATGGTTTTTTGGTCTTCGGGGAGGATGGGGAACATGAATATGTGTTTGTTTTTCGAATTTGACCTCTATCTGAAATGAGCACTTTTCATGCTCTAAGCAGTTTTTCCTAACAAATGCAAAATATAACATTGGCTATCTCCGCAAGGAAACATCAGATCTGCACAACTCATGGTTTTTTGGTCTTCGGGGAGGATGGGGAACATGAATATGTGATTGTTTTTCGAATTTGAGATCTTTCTGCAATGGGCACTTTTCATGCTATAAGCAGTTTTTCCTAACAAATGCAAGATATAACATTGGCTATCTCCGCAAGGAAACATCAGATCTGCACAACTCATGGTTTTTTGGTCTTCGGGGAGGATGGGGAACATGAATATGTGTTTGTTTTTCGAATTTGAGATCTTTCTGCAATGGGCACTTTTCATACTATAAGCAGTTTTTCCTAACAAATGCAAGCTATTACATTGGCAATCTCCGCAAGGAAACATCAGATCTGCTCAACTCACGGTTTTTTGGTCTTCGGGAAGGAGGGGGAACATGAATATGTGTTTGTTTTTCGAATTTGAGCTCTTTCTGCAAAGGGCACTTTTCATACTATAAGCAGTTTTTCCTAACAAATGCATGATATAACATGGGATATCTACGCAAGGAAACATGAGATCTGCAAACGTTATGGTTTTTTGGTCTTCGGGGAGGATGGGGAACATGAATATGTTTTTGTTTTTCGAATTTGAGCTCTATCTGAAATGAGCACTTTTCATGCTCTAAGCAGTTTTTCCTAACAAATGCAAGATATAATATTGGCTATCTCCGCAAGGAAACATCAGATCTGCACAACTCATGGTTTTTTGGTCTTCGGGGAGGAGGGGGAACATGAATATGTGTTTGTTTTTCGAATTTGAGCTCTTTCTGCAATGGGCACTTTTCATACTATAAGCAGTTTTTCCTAACAAATGCAAGATATAACATGGGCTATCTCCGCAAGGAAACATGAGATCTGCAAACGTTATGGTTTTTTGGTCTTCGGGGAGGATGGGGAACATGAATATGTTTTTGTTTTTCGAATTTGAGCTCTATCTGAAATGAGCACTTTTCATGCTCTAAGCAGTTTTTCCTAACAAATGCAAGATATAATATTGGCTATCTCCGCAAGGAAACATCAGATCTGCACAACTCATGGTTTTTTGGTCTTCGGGGAGGATGGGGAACATGAATATGTGTTTGTTTTTCGAATTTGAGATCTTTCTGCAATGGGCACTTTTCATACTATAAGCAGTTTTTCCTAACAAATGCAAGCTATTACATTGGCAATCTCCGCAAGGAAACATCAGATCTGCTCAACTCATGGTTTTTTGGTCTTCGGGGAGGAGGGGGAACATGAATATGTGTTTGTTTTTCGAATTTGAGCTCTTTCTGCAATGGGCACTTTTCATACTATAAGCAGTTTTTCCTAACAAATGCAAGATATAACATGGGCTATCTCCGCAAGGAAACATCAGATCTGCAAACGTTATGGTTTTTTGGTCTTCGGGGAGGATGGGGAACATGAATAAGTTTTTGTTTTTCGAATTTGAGCTCTATCTGAAATGAGCACTTTTCATGCTCTAAGCAGTTTTTCCTAACAAATGCAAGATATAACATTGGCTATCTCCGCAAGGAAACATCAGATCTGCACAACTCATGGTTTTTTGGTCTTCGGGGAGGATGGGGAACATGAATATGTGTTTTTCGAATTTGAGATCTTTCTGCAATGGGCACTTTTCATGCTATAAGCAGTTTTTCCTAACAAATGCAAGATATAACATTGGCTATCTCCGCAAGGAAACATCAGATCTGCACAACTCATGGTTTTTTGGTCTTCGGGGAGGATGGGGAACATGAATATGTGATTGTTTTTCGAATTTGAGCTCTTTCTGCAATGGGCACTTTTCATACTATAAGCAGTTTTTCCTAACAAATGCAAGATATAACATGGGCTATCTCCGCAAGGAAACATGAGATCTGCAAACGTTATTGTTTTTTGGTCTTCGGGGAGGATGGGGAACATGAATATGTTTTTGTTTTTCGAATTTGAGCTCTATCTGAAATGAGCACTTTTCATGCTCTAAGCAGTTTTTCCTAACAAATGCAAGATATAACATTGGCTATCTCCGCAAGGAAACATCAGATCTGCACAACTCATGGTTTTTTGGTCTTCGGGGAGGATGGGGAACATGAATATGTGATTGTTTTTCGAATTTGAGCTCTTTCTGCAATGGGCACTTTTCATACTATAAGCAGTTTTTCCTAACAAATGCAAGATATAACATGGGCTATCTCCGCAAGGAAACATGACATGTGCAAAAGTTATGGTTTTTTGTTCTTCGGGGAGGATGGGGAACATGAATATGTGTTTGTTTTTCGAATTTGACCTCTATCTGAAATGAGCACTTTTCATGCTCTAAGCAGTTTTTCCTAACAAATGCAAGATTTAACATTGGCTATCTCCGCAAGCAAACATCAGATCTGCTCAACCCATGGTTTTTTGGTCTTCGGGGAGGATGGGGAACATGAATATGTGTTTCTTTTTCGAATTTGAGCTCTTTCTGCAATGGGCACTTTTCATACTATAAGCAGTTTTTCCTAACAAATGCAAGATATAACATGGGCTATCTCCGCAAGGAAACATCAGATCTGCACAACTCATGGTTTTTTGGTCTTCGGGGAGGATGGGGAACATGAATATGTTTTTGTTTTTCGAATTTGAGCTCTATCTGAAATGAGCACTTTTCATGCTCTAAGCAGTTTTTCCTAACAAATGCAAGATATAACATGGGCTATCTCCGCAAGGAAACATGAGATGTGCAAAAGTTATGGTTTTTTGTTCTTCGGGGAGGATGGGGAACATGAATATGTGTTTGTTTTTCGAATTTGACCTCTATCTGAAATGAGCACTTTTCATGCTCTAAGCAGTTTTTCCTAACAAATGCAAGATATAACATAGGCTATCTCCGCAAGGAAACATCAGATCTGCACAACTCATGGTTTTTTGGTCTTCGGGGAGGATGGGGAACATGAATATGTGTTTGTTTTTCGAATTTGAGCTCTTTCTGCAATGGGCACTTTTCATGCTATAAGCAGTTTTTCCTAACAAATGCAAGATATAACATTGGCTATCTCCGCAAGGAAACATCAGATCTGCACAACTCATGGTTTTTTGGTCTTCGGGGAGGATGGGGAACATGAATATGTGTTTGTTTTTCGAATTTGAGATCTTTCTGCAATGGGCACTTTTCATACTATAAGCAGTTTTTTCTAACAAATGCAAGCTATTACATTGGCAATCTCCGCAAGGAAACATCAGATCTGCTCAACTCATGGTTTTTTGGTCTTCGGGGAGGAGGGGGAACATGAATATGTGTTTGTTTTTCGAATTTGAGCTCTTTCTGCAATGGGCACTTTTCATACTATAAGCAGTTTTTCCTAACAAATGCAAGATATAACATTGGCTATCTCCGCAAGGAAACATCAGATCTGCACAACTCATGGTTTTTTGGTCTTCGGGGAGGATGGGGAACATGAATATGTGTTTGTTTTTCGAATTTGAGATCTTTCTGCAATGGGCACTTTTCATACTATAAGCAGTTTTTTCTAACAAATGCAAGCTATTACATTGGCAATCTCCGCAAGGAAACATCAGATCTGCTCAACTCATGGTTTTTTGGTCTTCGGGGAGGATGGGGAACATGAATATGTGTTTGTTTTTCGAATTTGAGCTCTTTCTGCAATGGGCACTTTTCATACTATAAGCAGTTTTTCCTAACAAATGCAAGATATAACATTGGCTATCTCCGCAAGGAAACATCAGATCTGCACAACTCATGGTTTTTTGGTCTTCGGGGAGGAGGGGGAACATGAATATGTGTTTGTTTTTCGAATTTGAGATCTTTCTGCAATGGGCACTTTTCATACTATAAGCAGTTTTTTCTAACAAATGCAAGCTATTACATTGGCAATCTCCGCAAGGAAACATCAGATCTACTCAACTCATGGTTTTTTGGTCTTCGGGGAGGAGGGGGAACATGAATATGTGTTTGTTTTTCGAATTTGAGCTCTTTCTGCAATGGGCACTTTTCATACTATAAGCAGTTTTTCCTAACAAATGCAAGATATAACATTGGCTATCTCCGCAAGGAAACATCAGATCTGCACAACTCATGGTTCTTTGGTCTTCGGGGAGGAGGGGGAACATGAATAAGTGTTTGTTTTTCGAATTTGAGATCTTTCTGCAATGGGCACTTTTCATACTATAAGCAGTTTTTCCTAACAAATGCAAGATTTAACATTGGCTATCTCCGCAAGGAAACATCAGATCTGCTCAACCCATGGTTTTTTGGTCTTCGGGGAGGATGGGGAACATGAATATGTGTTTCTTTTTCGAATTTGAGCTCTTTCTGCAATGGGCACTTTTCATACTATAAGCAGTTTTTCCTAACAAATGCAAGATATAACATGGGCTATCTCCGCAAGGAAACATGAGATCTGCAAACGTTATTGTTTTTTGGTCTACGGGGAGGATGGGGAACATGAATATGTGTTTGTTTTTCGAATTTGACCTCTATCTGAAATGAGCACTTTTCATGCTCTAAGCAGTTTTTCCTAACAAATGCAAGATATAACATTGGCTATCTCCGCAAGGAAACATCAGATCTGCACAACTCATGGGTTTTTGGTCTTCGGGGAGGATGGGGAACATGAATATGTGTTTGTTTTTCGAATTTGAGCTCTTTCTGCAATGGGCACTTTTCATGCTATAAGCAGTTTTTCCTAACAAATGCAAGATATAACATTGGCTATCTCCGCAAGGAAACATCAGATCTGCACAACTCATGGTTTTTTGGTCTTCGGGGAGGATGGGGAACATGAATATGTGTTTGTTTTTCGAATTTGAGATCTTTCTGCAATGGGCACTTTTCATACTATAAGCAGTTTTTCCTAACAAATGCAAGATATAACATGGGCTATCTCCGCAAGGAAACATGAGATCTGCAAACGTTATGGTTTTTTGGTCTTCGGGGAGGATGGGGAACATGAATATGTTTTTGTTTTTCGAATTTGAGCTCTATCTGAAATGAGCACTTTTCATGCTCTAAGCAGTTTTTCCTAACAAATGCAAGATATAATATTGGCTATCTCCGCAAGGAAACATCAAATCTGCACAACTCATGGTTTTTTGGTCTTCGGGGAGGATGGGGAACATGAATATGTGATTGTTTTTCGAATTTGAGCTCTTTCTGCAATGGGCACTTTTCATACTATAAGCAGTTTTTCCTAACAAATGCAAGATATAACATGGGCTATCTCCGCAAGGAAACATGAGATCTGCAAAAGTTATGGTTTTTTGTTCTTCGGGGAGGATGGGGAACATGAATATGTGTTTGTTTTTCGAATTTGACCTCTATCTGAAATGAGCACTTTTCATGCTCTAAGCAGTTTTTCCTAACAAATGCAAAATATAACATTGGCTATCTCCGCAAGGAAACATCAGATCTGCACAACTCATGGTTTTTTGGTCTTCGGGGAGGATGGGGAACATGAATATGTGTTTCTTTTTCGAATTTGAGCTCTTTCTGCAATGGGCACTTTTCATACTATAAGCAGTTTTTCCTAACAAATGCAAGATATAACATGGGCTATCTCCGCAAGGAAACATGAGATCTGCAAACGTTATTGTTTTTTGGTCTACGGGGAGGATGGGGAACATGAATATGTGTTTGTTTTTCGAATTTGACCTCTATCTGAAATGAGCACTTTTCATGCTCTAAGCAGTTTTTCCTAACAAATGCAAGATATAACATTGGCTATCTCCGCAAGGAAACATCAGATCTGCACAACTCATGGGTTTTTGGTCTTCGGGGAGGATGGGGAACATGAATATGTGTTTGTTTTTCGAATTTGAGCTCTTTCTGCAATGGGCACTTTTCATGCTATAAGCAGTTTTTCCTAACAAATGCAAGATATAACATTGGCTATCTCCGCAAGGAAACATCAGATCTGCACAACTCATGGTTTTTTGGTCTTCGGGGAGGATGGGGAACATGAATATGTGTTTGTTTTTCGAATTTGAGATCTTTCTGCAATGGGCACTTTTCATACTATAAGCAGTTTTTCCTAACAAATGCAAGATATAACATGGGCTATCTCCGCAAGGAAACATGAGATCTGCAAACGTTATGGTTTTTTGGTCTTCGGGGAGGATGGGGAACATGAATATGTTTTTGTTTTTCGAATTTGAGCTCTATCTGAAATGAGCACTTTTCATGCTCTAAGCAGTTTTTCCTAACAAATGCAAGATATAATATTGGCTATCTCCGCAAGGAAACATCAAATCTGCACAACTCATGGTTTTTTGGTCTTCGGGGAGGATGGGGAACATGAATATGTGATTGTTTTTCGAATTTGAGCTCTTTCTGCAATGGGCACTTTTCATACTATAAGCAGTTTTTCCTAACAAATGCAAGATATAACATGGGCTATCTCCGCAAGGAAACATGAGATCTGCAAAAGTTATGGTTTTTTGTTCTTCGGGGAGGATGGGGAACATGAATATGTGTTTGTTTTTCGAATTTGACCTCTATCTGAAATGAGCACTTTTCATGCTCTAAGCAGTTTTTCCTAACAAATGCAAAATATAACATTGGCTATCTCCGCAAGGAAACATCAGATCTGCACAACTCATGGTTTTTTTGTCTTCGGGGAGGATGGGGAACATGAATATGTGATTGTTTTTCGAATTTGAGATCTTTCTGCAATGGGCACTTTTCATGCTATAAGCAGTTTTTCCTAACAAATGCAAGATATAACATTGGCTATCTCCGCAAGGAAACATCAGATCTGCACAACTCATGGTTTTTTGGTCTTCGGGGAGGATGGGGAACATGAATATGTGTTTGTTTTTCGAATTTGAGATCTTTCTGCAATGGGCACTTTTCATACTATAAGCAGTTTTTCCTAACAAATGCAAGATATAACATGCGCTATCTCCGCAAGGAAACATGAGATCTGCAAACGTTATGGTTTTTTGGTCTTCGGGGAGGATGGGGAACATGAATATGTTTTTGTTTTTCGAATTTGAGCTCTATCTGAAATGAGCACTTTTCATGCTCTAAGCAGTTTTTCCTAACAAATGCAAGATATAATATTGGCTATCTCCGCAAGGAAACATCAAATCTGCACAACTCATGGTTTTTTGGTCTTCGGGGAGGATGGGGAACATGAATATGTGATTGTTTTTCGAATTTGAGCTCTTTCTGCAATGGGCACTTTTCATACTATAAGCAGTTTTTCCTAACAAATGCAAGATATAACATGGGCTATCTCCGCAAGGAAACATGAGATCTGCAAAAGTTATGGTTTTTTGTTCTTCGGGGAGGATGGGGAACATGAATATGTGTTTGTTTTTCGAATTTGACCTCTATCTGAAATGAGCACTTTTCATGCTCTAAG
Organism: Vipera ursinii; assembly: GCF_947247035.1. NCBI lineage: Eukaryota > Metazoa > Chordata > Lepidosauria > Squamata > Viperidae > Vipera > Vipera ursinii. The sequence goes on along the minus strand of NC_139519.1, from coordinate 24,344 downwards.
CAGTTTTTCCTAACAAATGCAAAATATAACATTGGCTATCTCCGCAAGGAAACATCAGATCTGCACAACTCATGGTTTTTTGGTCTTCGGGGAGGATGGGGAACATGAATATGTGATTGTTTTTCGAATTTGAGATCTTTCTGCAATGGGCACTTTTCATGCTATAAGCAGTTTTTCCTAACAAATGCAAGATATAACATTGGCTATCTCCGCAAGGAAACATCAGATCTGCACAACTCATGGTTTTTTGGTCTTCGGGGAGGATGGGGAACATGAATATGTGTTTGTTTTTCGAATTTGAGCTCTATCTGCAATGGGCACTTTTCATACTATAAGCAGTTTTTCCTAACAAATGCAAGATATAACATGGGCTATCTCCGCAAGGAAACATGAGATCTGCAAACGTTATGGTTTTTTGGTCTTCGGGGAGGATGGGGAACATGAATATGTTTTTGTTTTTCGAATTTGAGCTCTATCTGAAATGAGCACTTTTCATGCTCTAAGCAGTTTTTCCTAACAAATGCAAGATATAATATTGGCTATCTCCGCAAGGAAACATCAGATCTGCACAACTCATGGTTTTTTGGTCTTCGGGGAGGATGGGGAACATGAATATGTGATTGTTTTTCGAATTTGAGCTCTTTCTGCAATGGGCACTTTTCATACTATAAGCAGTTTTTCCTAACAAATGCAAGATATAACATGGGCTATCTCCGCAAGGAAACATGAGATCTGCAAAAGTTATGGTTTTTTGTTCTTCGGGGAGGATGGGGAACATGAATATGTGTTTGTTTTTCGAATTTGACCTCTATCTGAAATGAGCACTTTTCATGCTCTAAGCAGTTTTTCCTAACAAATGCAAAATATAACATTGGCTATCTCCGCAAGGAAACATCAGATCTGCACAACTCATGGTTTTTTGGTCTTCGGGGAGGATGGGGAACATGAATATGTGATTGTTTTTCGAATTTGAGATCTTTCTGCAATGGGCACTTTTCATGCTATAAGCAGTTTTTCCTAACAAATGCAAGATATAACATTGGCTATCTCCGCAAGGAAACATCAGATCTGCACAACTCATGGTTTTTTGGTCTTCGGGGAGGATGGGGAACATGAATATGTGTTTGTTTTTCGAATTTGAGATCTTTCTGCAATGGGCACTTTTCATACTATAAGCAGTTTTTCCTAACAAATGCAAGCTATTACATTGGCAATCTCCGCAAGGAAACATCAGATCTGCTCAACTCATGGTTTTTTGGTCTTCGGGGAGGAGGGGGAACATGAATATGTGTTTGTTTTTCGAATTTGAGCTCTTTCTGCAATGGGCACTTTTCATACTATAAGCAGTTTTTCCTAACAAATGCAAGATATAACATGGGCTATCTCCGCAAGGAAACATGAGATCTGCAAACGTTATGGTTTTTTGGTCTTCGGGGAGGATGGGGAACATGAATATGTTTTTGTTTTTCGAATTTGAGCTCTATCTGAAATGAGCACTTTTCATGCTCTAAGCAGTTTTTCCTAACAAATGCAAGATATAATATTGGCTATCTCCGCAAGGAAACATCAAATCTGCACAACTCATGGTTTTTTGGTCTTCGGGGAGGATGGGGAACATGAATATGTGATTGTTTTTCGAATTTGAGCTCTTTCTGCAATGGGCACTTTTCATACTATAAGCAGTTTTTCCTAACAAATGCAAGATATAACATGGGCTATCTCCGCAAGGAAACATGAGATCTGCAAAAGTTATGGTTTTTTGTTCTTCGGGGAGGATGGGGAACATGAATATGTGTTTGTTTTTCGAATTTGACCTCTATCTGAAATGAGCACTTTTCATGCTCTAAGCAGTTTTTCCTAACAAATGCAAAATATAACATTGGCTATCTCCGCAAGGAAACATCAGATCTGCACAACTCATGGTTTTTTGGTCTTCGGGGAGGATGGGGAACATGAATATGTGATTGTTTTTCGAATTTGAGATCTTTCTGCAATGGGCACTTTTCATGCTATAAGCAGTTTTTCCTAACAAATGCAAGATATAACATTGGCTATCTCCGCAAGGAAACATCAGATCTGCACAACTCATGGTTTTTTGGTCTTCGGGGAGGATGGGGAACATGAATATGTGTTTGTTTTTCGAATTTGAGCTCTATCTGCAATGGGCACTTTTCATACTATAAGCAGTTTTTCCTAACAAATGCAAGATATAACATGGGCTATCTCCGCAAGGAAACATGAGATCTGCAAACGTTATGGTTTTTTGGTCTTCGGGGAGGATGGGGAACATGAATATGTTTTTGTTTTTCGAATTTGAGCTCTATCTGAAATGAGCACTTTTCATGCTCTAAGCAGTTTTTCCTAACAAATGCAAGATATAATATTGGCTATCTCCGCAAGGAAACATCAGATCTGCACAACTCATGGTTTTTTGGTCTTCGGGGAGGATGGGGAACATGAATATGTGATTGTTTTTCGAATTTGAGCTCTTTCTGCAATGGGCACTTTTCATACTATAAGCAGTTTTTCCTAACAAATGCAAGATATAACATGGGCTATCTCCGCAAGGAAACATGAGATCTGCAAAAGTTATGGTTTTTTGTTCTTCGGGGAGGATGGGGAACATGAATATGTGTTTGTTTTTCGAATTTGACCTCTATCTGAAATGAGCACTTTTCATGCTCTAAGCAGTTTTTCCTAACAAATGCAAAATATAACATTGGCTATCTCCGCAAGGAAACATCAGATCTGCACAACTCATGGTTTTTTGGTCTTCGGGGAGGATGGGGAACATGAATATGTGATTGTTTTTCGAATTTGAGATCTTTCTGCAATGGGCACTTTTCATGCTATAAGCAGTTTTTCCTAACAAATGCAAGATATAACATTGGCTATCTCCGCAAGGAAACATCAGATCTGCACAACTCATGGTTTTTTGGTCTTCGGGGAGGATGGGGAACATGAATATGTGTTTGTTTTTCGAATTTGAGATCTTTCTGCAATGGGCACTTTTCATACTATAAGCAGTTTTTCCTAACAAATGCAAGCTATTACATTGGCAATCTCCGCAAGGAAACATCAGATCTGCTCAACTCATGGTTTTTTGGTCTTCGGGGAGGAGGGGGAACATGAATATGTGTTTGTTTTTCGAATTTGAGCTCTTTCTGCAATGGGCACTTTTCATACTATAAGCAGTTTTTCCTAACAAATGCAAGATATAACATGGGCTATCTCCGCAAGGAAACATGAGATCTGCAAACGTTATGGTTTTTTGGTCTTCGGGGAGGATGGGGAACATGAATATGTTTTTGTTTTTCGAATTTGAGCTCTATCTGAAATGAGCACTTTTCATGCTCTAAGCAGTTTTTCCTAACAAATGCAAGATATAACATTGGCTATCTCCGCAAGGAAACATCAGATCTGCACAACTCATGGTTTTTTGGTCTTCGGGGAGGATGGGGAACATGAATATGTGATTGTTTTTCGAATTTGAGATCTTTCTGCAATGGGCACTTTTCATGCTATAAGCAGTTTTTCCTAGCAAATGCAAGATATAACATTGGCTATCTCCGCAAGGAAACATCAGATCTGCACAACTCATGGTTTTTTGGTCTTCGGGGAGGATGGGGAACATGAATATGTGATTGTTTTTCGAATTTGAGCTCTTTCTGCAATGGGCACTTTTCATACTATAAGCAGTTTTTCCTAACTAATGCAAGATATAACATGGGCTATCTCCGCAAGGAAACATCAGATCTGCAAAACTCATGGTTTTTTGGTCTTCGGGGAGGAGGGGGAACATGAATATGTGTTTGTTTTTCGAATTTGAGATCTTTCTGCAATGGGCACTTTTCATACTATAAGCAGTTTTTCCTAACTAATGCAAGATATAACATGGGCTATCTCCGCAAGGAAACATCAGATCTGCACAACTCATGGTTTTTTGGTCTTCGGGGAGGATGGGGAACATGAATATGTGTTTCTTTTTCGAATTTGAGCTCTTTCTGCAATGGGCACTTTTCATACTATAAGCAGTTTTTCCTAACAAATGCAAGATATAACATGGGCTATCTCCGCAAGGAAACATGAGATCTGCAAACGTTATTGTTTTTTGGTCTTCGGGGAGGATGGGGAACATGAATATGTTTTTGTTTTTCGAATTTGAGCTCTATCTGAAATGAGCACTTTTCATGATCTAAGCAGTTTTTCCTAACAAATGCAAGATATAACATTGGCTATCTCCGCAAGGAAACATCAGATCTGCACAACTCATGGTTTTTTGGTCTTCGGGGAGGATGGGGAACATGAATATGTGATTGTTTTTCGAATTTGAGCTCTTTCTGCAATGGGCACTTTTCATACTATAAGCAGTTTTTCCTAACAAATGCAAGATATAACATGGGCTATCTCCGCAAGGAAACATGACATGTGCAAAAGTTATGGTTTTTTGTTCTTCGGGGAGGATGGGGAACATGAATATGTGTTTGTTTTTCGAATTTGACCTCTATCTGAAATGAGCACTTTTCATGCTCTAAGCAGTTTTTCCTAACAAATGCAAGATATAACATTGGCTATCTCCGCAAGGAAACATCAGATCTGCACAACTCATGGTTTTTTGGTCTTCGGGGAGGATGGGGAACATGAATATGTGTTTGTTTTTCGAATTTGAGCTCTTTCTGCAATGGGCACTTTTCATGCTATAAGCAGTTTTTCCTAACAAATGCAAGATATAACATTGGCTATCTCCGCAAGGAAACATCAGATCTGCACAACTCATGGTTTTTTGGTCTTCGGGGAGGATGGGGAACATGAATATGTGTTTGTTTTTCGAATTTGAGATCTTTCTGCAATGGGCACTTTTCATACTATAAGCAGTTTTTCCTAACAAATGCAAGCTATTACATTGGCAATCTCCGCAAGGAAACATCAGATCTGCTCAACTCATGGTTTTTTGGTCTTCGGGGAGGAGGGGGAACATGAATATGTGTTTGTTTTTCGAATTTGAGCTCTTTCTGCAATGGGCACTTTTCATACTATAAGCAGTTTTTCCTAACAAATGCAAGATATAACATGGGCTATCTCCGCAAGGAAACATGAGATCTGCAAACGTTATGGTTTTTTGGTCTTCGGGGAGGATGGGGAACATGAATATGTTTTTGTTTTTCGAATTTGAGCTCTATCTGAAATGAGCACTTTTCATGCTCTAAGCAGTTTTTCCTAACAAATGCAAGATATAATATTGGCTATCTCCGCAAGGAAACATCAGATCTGCACAACTCATGGTTTTTTGGTCTTCGGGGAGGATGGGGAACATGAATATGTGATTGTTTTTCGAATTTGAGCTCTTTCTGCAATGGGCACTTTTCATACTATAAGCAGTTTTTCCTAACAAATGCAAGATATAACATGGGCTATCTCCGCAAGGAAACATGAGATCTGCAAAAGTTATGGTTTTTTGTTCTTCGGGGAGGATGGGGAACATGAATATGTGTTTGTTTTTCGAATTTGACCTCTATCTGAAATGAGCACTTTTCATGCTCTAAGCAGTTTTTCCTAACAAATGCAAAATATAACATTGGCTATCTCCGCAAGGAAACATCAGATCTGCACAACTCATGGTTTTTTGGTCTTCGGGGAGGATGGGGAACATGAATATGTGATTGTTTTTCGAATTTGAGATCTTTCTGCAATGGGCACTTTTCATGCTATAAGCAGTTTTTCCTAACAAATGCAAGATATAACATTGGCTATCTCCGCAAGGAAACATCAGATCTGCACAACTCATGGTTTTTTGGTCTTCGGGGAGGATGGGGAACATGAATATGTGTTTGTTTTTCGAATTTGAGATCTTTCTGCAATGGGCACTTTTCATACTATAAGCAGTTTTTCCTAACAAATGCAAGCTATTACATTGGCAATCTCCGCAAGGAAACATCAGATCTGCTCAACTCATGGTTTTTTGGTCTTCGGGGAGGAGGGGGAACATGAATATGTGTTTGTTTTTCGAATTTGAGCTCTTTCTGCAATGGGCACTTTTCATACTATAAGCAGTTTTTCCTAACAAATGCAAGATATAACATGGGCTATCTCCGCAAGGAAACATGAGATCTGCAAACGTTATGGTTTTTTGGTCTTCGGGGAGGATGGGGAACATGAATATGTTTTTGTTTTTCGAATTTGAGCTCTATCTGAAATGAGCACTTTTCATGCTCTAAGCAGTTTTTCCTAACAAATGCAAGATATAACATTGGCTATCTCCGCAAGGAAACATCAGATCTGCACAACTCATGGTTTTTTGGTCTTCGGGGAGGATGGGGAACATGAATATGTGATTGTTTTTCGAATTTGAGATCTTTCTGCAATGGGCACTTTTCATGCTATAAGCAGTTTTTCCTAGCAAATGCAAGATATAACATTGGCTATCTCCGCAAGGAAACATCAGATCTGCACAACTCATGGTTTTTTGGTCTTCGGGGAGGATGGGGAACATGAATATGTGATTGTTTTTCGAATTTGAGCTCTTTCTGCAATGGGCACTTTTCATACTATAAGCAGTTTTTCCTAACTAATGCAAGATATAACATGGGCTATCTCCGCAAGGAAACATCAGATCTGCACAACTCATGGTTTTTTGGTCTTCGGGGAGGAGGGGGAACATGAATATGTGTTTGTTTTTCGAATTTGAGATCTTTCTGCAATGGGCACTTTTCATACTATAAGCAGTTTTTCCTAACAAATGCAAGATTTAACATTGGCTATCTCCGCAAGGAAACATCAGATCTGCTCAACCCATGGTTTTTTGGTCTTCGGGGAGGATGGGGAACATGAATATGTGTTTCTTTTTCGAATTTGAGCTCTTTCTGCAATGGGCACTTTTCATACTATAAGCAGTTTTTCCTAACAAATGCAAGATATAACATGGGCTATCTCCGCAAGGAAACATGAGATCTGCAAACGTTATTGTTTTTTGGTCTTCGGGGAGGATGGGGAACATGAATATGTTTTTGTTTTTCGAATTTGAGCTCTATCTGAAATGAGCACTTTTCATGATCTAAGCAGTTTTTCCTAACAAATGCAAGATATAACATTGGCTATCTCCGCAAGGAAACATCAGATCTGCACAACTCATGGTTTTTTGGTCTTCGGGGAGGATGGGGAACATGAATATGTGATTGTTTTTCGAATTTGAGCTCTTTCTGCAATGGGCACTTTTCATACTATAAGCAGTTTTTCCTAACAAATGCAAGATATAACATGGGCTATCTCCGCAAGGAAACATGACATGTGCAAAAGTTATGGTTTTTTGTTCTTCGGGGAGGATGGGGAACATGAATATGTGTTTGTTTTTCGAATTTGACCTCTATCTGAAATGAGCACTTTTCATGCTCTAAGCAGTTTTTCCTAACAAATGCAAGATATAACATTGGCTATCTCCGCAAGGAAACATCAGATCTGCACAACTCATGGTTTTTTGGTCTTCGGGGAGGATGGGGAACATGAATATGTGTTTGTTTTTCGAATTTGAGCTCTTTCTGCAATGGGCACTTTTCATGCTATAAGCAGTTTTTCCTAACAAATGCAAGATATAACATTGGCTATCTCCGCAAGGAAACATCAGATCTGCACAACTCATGGTTTTTTGGTCTTCGGGGAGGATGGGGAACATGAATATGTGTTTGTTTTTCGAATTTGAGATCTTTCTGCAATGGGCACTTTTCATACTATAAGCAGTTTTTCCTAACAAATGCAAGCTATTACATTGGCAATCTCCGCAAGGAAACATCAGATCTGCTCAACTCATGGTTTTTTGGTCTTCGGGGAGGAGGGGGAACATGAATATGTGTTTGTTTTTCGAATTTGAGCTCTTTCTGCAATGGGCACTTTTCATACTATAAGCAGTTTTTCCTAACAAATGCAAGATATAACATGGGCTATCTCCGCAAGGAAACATGAGATCTGCAAACGTTATGGTTTTTTGGTCTTCGGGGAGGATGGGGAACATGAATATGTTTTTGTTTTTCGAATTTCAGCTCTATCTGAAATGAGCACTTTTCATGCTCTAAGCAGTTTTTCCTAACAAATGCAAGATATAACATTGGCTATCTCCGCAAGGAAACATCAGATCTGCACAACTCATGGTTTTTTGGTCTTCGGGGAGGATGGGGAACATGAATATGTGATTGTTTTTCGAATTTGAGATCTTTCTGCAATGGGCACTTTTCATGCTATAAGCAGTTTTTCCTAGCAAATGCAAGATATAACATTGGCTATCTCCGCAAGGAAACATCAGATCTGCACAACTCATGGTTTTTTGGTCTTCGGGGAGGATGGGGAACATGAATATGTGATTGTTTTTCGAATTTGAGCTCTTTCTGCAATGGGCACTTTTCATACTATAAGCAGTTTTTCCTAACTAATGCAAGATATAACATGGGCTATCTCCGCAAGGAAACATCAGATCTGCACAACTCATGGTTTTTTGGTCTTCGGGGAGGAGGGGGAACATGAATATGTGTTTGTTTTTCGAATTTGAGATCTTTCTGCAATGGGCACTTTTCATACTATAAGCAGTTTTTCCTAACAAATGCAAGATTTAACATTGGCTATCTCCGCAAGGAAACATCAGATCTGCTCAACCCATGGTTTTTTGGTCTTCGGGGAGGATGGGGAACATGAATATGTGTTTCTTTTTCGAATTTGAGCTCTTTCTGCAATGGGCACTTTTCATACTATAAGCAGTTTTTCCTAACAAATGCAAGATATAACATGGGCTATCTCCGCAAGGAAACATGACATGTGCAAAAGTTATGGTTTTTTGGTCTTCGGGGAGGATGGGGAACATGAATATGTGTTTGTTTTTCGAATTTGACCTCTATCTGAAATGAGCACTTTTCATGCTCTAAGCAGTTTTTCCTAACAAATGCAAGATATAACATTGGCTATCTCCGCAAGGAAACATCAGATCTGCACAACTCATGGTTTTTTGGTCTTCGGGGAGGATGGGGAACATGAATATGTGTTTGTTTTTCGAATTTGAGCTCTTTCTGCAATGGGCACTTTTCATGCTATAAGCAGTTTTTCCTAACAAATGCAAGATATAACATTGGCTATCTCCGCAAGGAAACATCAGATCTGCACAACTCATGGTTTTTTGGTTTTCGGGGAGGATGGGGAACATGAATATGTGTTTGTTTTTCGAATTTGAGATCTTTCTGCAATGGGCACTTTTCATACTATAAGCAGTTTTTCCTAACAAATGCAAGATATAACATTGGCTATCTCCGCAAGGAAACATCAGATCTGCACAACTCATGGTTTTTTGGTCTTCGGGGAGGATGGGGAACATGAATATGTGTTTGTTTTTCGAATTTGAGATCTTTCTGCAATGGGCACTTTTCATACTATAAGCAGTTTTTCCTAACAAATGCAAGCTATTACATTGGCAATCTCCGCAAGGAAACATCAGATCTGCTCAACTCATGGTTTTTTGGTCTTCGGGGAGGAGGGGGAACATGAATATGTGTTTGTTTTTCGAATTTGAGCTCTTTCTGCAATGGGCACTTTTCATACTATAAGCAGTTTTTCCTAACAAATGCAAGATATAACATGGGCTATCTCCGCAAGGAAACATGAGATCTGCAAACGTTATGGTTTTTTGGTCTTCGGGGAGGATGGGGAACATGAATATGTTTTTGTTTTTCGAATTTGAGCTCTATCTGAAATGAGCACTTTTCATGCTCTAAGCAGTTTTTCCTAACAAATGCAAGATATAACATTGGCTATCTCCGCAAGGAAACATCAGATCTGCACAACTCATGGTTTTTTGGTCTTCGGGGAGGATGGGGAACATGAATATGTGATTGTTTTTCAAATTTGAGATCTTTCTGCAATGGGCACTTTTCATGCTATAAGCAGTTTTTCCTAGCAAATGCAAGATATAACATTGGCTATCTCCGCAAGGAAACATCAGATCTGCACAACTCATGGTTTTTTGGTCTTCGGGGAGGATGGGGAACATGAATATGTGATTGTTTTTCGAATTTGAGCTCTTTCTGCAATGGGCACTTTTCATACTATAAGCAGTTTTTCCTAACTAATGCAAGATATAACATGGGCTATCTCCGCAAGGAAACATCAGATCTGCACAACTCATGGTTTTTTGGTCTTCGGGGAGGAGGGGGAACATGAATATGTGTTTGTTTTTCGAATTTGAGATCTTTCTGCAATGGGCACTTTTCATACTATAAGCAGTTTTTCCTAACAAATGCAAGATTTAACATTGGCTATCTCCGCAAGGAAACATCAGATCTGCTCAACCCATGGTTTTTTGGTCTTCGGGGAGGATGGGGAACATGAATATGTGTTTCTTTTTCGAATTTGAGCTCTTTCTGCAATGGGCACTTTTCATACTATAAGCAGTTTTTCCTAACAAATGCAAGATATAACATGGGCTATCTCCGCAAGGAAACATGACATGTGCAAAAGTTATGGTTTTTTGGTCTTCGGGGAGGATGGGGAACATGAATATGTGTTTGTTTTTCGAATTTGACCTCTATCTGAAATGAGCACTTTTCATGCTCTAAGCAGTTTTTCCTAACAAATGCAAGATATAACATTGGCTATCTCCGCAAGGAAACATCAGATCTGCACAACTCATGGTTTTTTGGTCTTCGGGGAGGATGGGGAACATGAATATGTGTTTGTTTTTCGAATTTGAGCTCTTTCTGCAATGGGCACTTTTCATGCTATAAGCAGTTTTTCCTAACAAATGCAAGATATAACATTGGCTATCTCCGCAAGGAAACATCAGATCTGCACAACTCATGGTTTTTTGGTTTTCGGGGAGGATGGGGAACATGAATATGTGTTTGTTTTTCGAATTTGAGATCTTTCTGCAATGGGCACTTTTCATACTATAAGCAGTTTTTCCTAACAAATGCAAGCTATTACATTGGCAATCTCCGCAAGGAAACATCAGATCTGCTCAACTCATGGTTTTTTGGTCTTCGGGGAGGAGGGGGAACATGAATATGTGTTTGTTTTTCGAATTTGAGCTCTTTCTGCAATGGGCACTTTTCATACTATAAGCAGTTTTTCCTAACAAATGCAAGATATAACATTGGCTATCTCCGCAAGGAAACATCAGATCTGCACAACTCATGGTTTTTTGGTCTTCGGGGAGGAGGGGGAACATGAATATGTGTTTGTTTTTCGAAGTTGAGATCTTTCTGCAATGGGCACTTTTCATACTATAAGCAGTTTTTCCTAACAAATGCAAGATTTAACATTGGCTATCTCCGCAAGGAAACATCAGATCTGCTCAACCCATGGTTTTTTGGTCTTCGGGGAGGATGGGGAACATGAATATGTGTTTCTTTTTCGAATTTGAGCTCTTTCTGCAATGGGCACTTTTCATACTATAAGCAGTTTTTCCTAACAAATGCAAGATATAACATGGGCTATCTCCGCAAGGAAACATGAGATCTGCAAACGTTGTTTTTTGGTCTTCGGGGAGGATGGGGAACATGAATATGTGTTTGTTTTTCGAATTTGACCTCTATCTGAAATGAGCACTTTTCATGCTCTAAGCAGTTTTTCCTAACAAATGCAAGATATAACATTGGCTACCTCCGCAAGGAAACATCAGATCTGCACAACTCATGGGTTTTTGGTCTTCGGGGAGGATGGGGAACATGAATATGTGTTTGTTTTTCGAATTTGAGCTCTTTCTGCAATGGGCACTTTTCATGCTATAAGCAGTTTTTCCTAACAAATGCAAGATATAACATTGGCTATCTCCGCAAGGAAACATCAGATCTGCACAACTCATGGTTTTTTGGTCTTCGGGGAGGATGGGGAACATGAATATGTGTTTGTTTTTCGAATTTGAGATCTTTCTGCAATGGGCACTTTTCATACTATAAGCAGTTTTTCCTAACAAATGCAAGCTATTACATTGGCAATCTCCGCAAGGAAACATCAGATCTGCTCAACTCATGGTTTTTTGGTCTTCGGGGAGTAGGGGGAACATGAATATGTGTTTGTTTTTCGAATTTGAGCTCTTTCTGCAATGGGCACTTTTCATACTATAAGCAGTTTTTCCTAACAAATGCAAGATATAACATGGGCTATCTCCGCAAGGAAACATGAGATCTGCAAACGTTATGGTTTTTTGGTCTTCGGGGAGGATGGGGAACATGAATATGTTTTTGTTTTTCGAATTTGAGCTCTATCTGAAATGAGCACTTTTCATGCTCTAAGCAGTTTTTCCTAACAAATGCAAGATATAACATTGGCTATCTCCGCAAGGAAACATCAGATCTGCACAACTCATGGTTTTTTTAGTCTTCGGGGAGGATGGGGAACATGAATATGTGATTGTTTTTCGAATTTGAGCTCTTTCTGCAATGGGCACTTTTCATACTATAAGCAGTTTTTCCTAACAAATGCAAGATATAACATGGGCTATCTCCGCAAGGAAACATGAGATCTGCAAAAGTTATGGTTTTTTGTTCTTCGGGGAGGATGGGGAACATGAATATGTGTTTGTTTTTCGAATTTGACCTCTATCTGAAATGAGCACTTTTCATGCTCTAAGCAGTTTTTCCTAACAAATGCAAAATATAACATTGGCTATCTCCGCAAGGAAACATCAGATCTGCACAACTCATGGTTTTTTGGTCTTCGGGGAGGATGGGGAACATGAATATGTGATTGTTTTTCGAATTTGAGATCTTTCTGCAATGGGCACTTTTCATGCTATAAGCAGTTTTTCCTAACAAATGCAAGATATAACATTGGCTATCTCCGCAAGGAAACATCAGATCTGCACAACTCATGGTTTTTTGGTCTTCGGGGAGGATGGGGAACATGAATATGTGTTTGTTTTTCGAATTTGAGATCTTTCTGCAATGGGCACTTTTCATACTATAAGCAGTTTTTCCTAACAAATGCAAGCTATTACATTGGCAATCTCCGCAAGGAAACAACAGATCTGCTCAACTCATGGTTTTTTGGTCTTCGGGAAGGAGGGGGAACATGAATATGTGTTTGTTTTTCGAATTTGAGCTCTTTCTGCAAAGGGCACTTTTCATACTATAAGCAGTTTTTCCTAACAAATGCATGATATAACATGGGATATCTACGCAAGGAAACATGAGATCTGCAAACGTTATTGTTTTTTGGTCTTCGGGGAGGATGGGGAACATGAATATGTTTTTGTTTTTCGAATTTGAGCTCTATCTGAAATGAGCACTTTTCATGATCTAAGCAGTTTTTCCTAACAAATGCAAGATATAACATTGGCTATCTCCACAAGGAAACATCAGATCTGCACAACTCATGGTTTTTTGGTCTTCGGGGAGGATGGGGAACATGAATATGTGATTGTTTTTCGAATTTGAGCTCTTTCTGCAATGGGCACTTTTCATACTATAAGCAGTTTTTCCTAACAAATGCAAGATATAACATGGGCTATCTCCGCAAGGAAACATGACATGTGCAAAAGTTATGGTTTTTTGTTCTTCGGGGAGGATGGGGAACATGAATATGTGTTTGTTTTTCGAATTTGACCTCTATCTGAAATGAGCACTTTTCATGCTCTAAGCAGTTTTTCCTAACAAATGCAAGATATAACATTGGCTATCTCCGCAAGGAAACATCAGATCTGCACAACTCATGGTTTTTTGGTCTTCGGGGAGGATGGGGAACATGAATATGTGTTTGTTTTTCGAATTTGAGCTCTTTCTGCAATGGGCACTTTTCATGCTATAAGCAGTTTTTCCTAACAAATGCAAGATATAACATTGGCTATCTCCGCAAGGAAACATCAGATCTGCACAACTCATGGTTTTTTGGTCTTCGGGGAGGATGGGGAACATGAATATGTGTTTGTTTTTCAAATTTGAGATCTTTCTGCAATGGGCACTTTTCATACTATAAGCAGTTTTTCCTAACAAATGCAAGCTATTACATTGGCAATCTCCGCAAGGAAACATCAGATCTGCTCAACTCATGGTTTTTTGGTCTTCGGGGAGGAGGGGGAACATGAATATGTGTTTGTTTTTCGAATTTGAGCTCTTTCTGCAATGGGCACTTTTCATACTATAAGCAGTTTTTCCTAACAAATGCAAGATATAACATTGGCTATCTCCGCAAGGAAACATCAGATCTGCACAACTCATGGTTTTTTGGTCTTCGGGGAGGAGGGGGAACATGAATATGTGTTTGTTTTTCGAAGTTGAGATCTTTCTGCAATGGGCACTTTTCATACTATAAGCAGTTTTTCCTAACAAATGCAAGATTTAACATTGGCTATCTCCGCAAGGAAACATCAGATCTGCTCAACCCATGGTTTTTTGGTCTTCGGGGAGGATGGGGAACATGAATATGTGTTTCTTTTTCGAATTTGAGCTCTTTCTGCAATGGGCACTTTTCATACTATAAGCAGTTTTTCCTAACAAATGCAAGATATAACATGGGCTATCTCCGCAAGGAAACATGAGATCTGCAAACGTTGTTTTTTGGTCTTCGGGGAGGATGGGGAACATGAATATGTGTTTGTTTTTCGAATTTGACCTCTATCTGAAATGAGCACTTTTCATGCTCTAAGTAGTTTTTCCTAACAAATGCAAGATATAACATTGGCTATCTCCGCAAGGAAACATCAGATCTGCACAACTCATGGGTTTTTGGTCTTCGGGGAGGATGGGGAACATGAATATGTGTTTGTTTTTCGAATTTGAGCTCTTTCTGCAATGGGCACTTTTCATGCTATAAGCAGTTTTTCCTAACAAATGCAAGATATAACATTGGCTATCTCCGCAAGGAAACATCAGATCTGCACAACTCATGGTTTTTTGGTCTTCGGGGAGGATGGGGAACATGAATATGTGTTTGTTTTTCGAATTTGAGATCTTTCTGCAATGGGCACTTTTCATACTATAAGCAGTTTTTCCTAACAAATGCAAGCTATTACATTGGCAATCTCCGCAAGGAAACATCAGATCTGCTCAACTCATGGTTTTTTGGTCTTCGGGGAGGAGGGGGAACATGAATATGTGTTTGTTTTTCGAATTTGAGCTCTTTCTGCAATGGGCACTTTTCATACTATAAGCAGTTTTTCCTAACAAATGCAAGATATAACATGGGCTATCTCCGCAAGGAAACATGAGATCTGCAAACGTTATGGTTTTTTGGTCTTCGGGGAGGATGGGGAACATGAATATGTTTTTGTTTTTCGAATTTGAGCTCTATCTGAAATGAGCACTTTTCATGCTCTAAGCAGTTTTTCCTAACAAATGCAAGATATAACTGTTCTGAACCAGCCCTCTTCTCGCACCCCTAATCAAAGGAAGAGTCTGGAAAGCGTCCAAGATCAAAAGGCTTCTGCCAAGTTTTAATTACACTGTTACAAAAATACAAGAGCTTGACTTCTCAAACGAAAAAGTTGCTTTCAGCAACCAGCCCCTCCCCAAACACTTCTTTTATAGAGAGCTCAGGGCGTGGTCTCCCTGTGCCTCCTCCCGAGTAGTCCCATAGTCTTTCTTTGTTTGTCCCTGCTCGCCTGCCTCCTGCGTCGGGCGTCCTTGAACAGGGCCAGCTGTGGGTCATCATCCTCCGCACTCTCGGGCTCACACAGCTGAGAAGAGGTCCCCGGCTGAGGACTCTGCAAAGCCTCCAAATCATCATCAGCCGGTTCGTTTCCCTCCTCCCCCACATCTGAGTCCTCCGATACATCGGACCCGGCTGTCGGACCCACAGGCTGGCCCTGAGTCACAACACTATCCCGCACCGCAGGGCCCTTCCCTCGGGTCTGCCGATCCGGATGCGGTCGGGATGGGAACTGTTCGTGGAAAGCAGTCACCAACGCAGGGGCATGAACGGCGGTCGCGTCTTCCCATGTGAAGTCCTCCGGCCCGTACCCTTTCCACTCGATCAGGTACTGGAAGCGACCTTTCAGCCAGCGGGAATCCCTGATGCTGGCGACCTCGTACTCGGGGGTGCTGCCTCCATCACGAGTTCCTGATGGGGGAGGTTCCGCTTGGCGAAGTGGACAGGCCGGTTGTTCGGGGACCAACAAGGACCGATGGAAGACGGGGTGCACGCGCAGGGAACGTGGCAGAGTTAAACGATAGGCGACCGGGTTGATGACGGCCTCGACTGGGAACGGTCCAAGGTAACGGTGGTCCAGCTTCCTCGCCGGCCGAGTGGATGGTAGGTTCCTGGTGGACAGCCAGACCCGATCCCCCACCGATAGTGGAGGCGTATCCCTTCTCGACCGATCGGCGAACCTCTTGTAGTCGGCCTTGGCCTTCTCCAGCTGCCGTCGCACCAACCGATGGATCGCCTGTAACTCCGCCATGAATTCGTTCGCTGCCGGCTCCGGTGAGTCCACGGGAGAAAGAGGGAAGAACCTGGGGTGATAACCCACGTTGGCCAAGAACGGTGTCATCTGCGTGGAGGTTCACAGGCACCGTCGGAACGGCGTAGCTCGGCGTGATCGTTGTGGGTCGCCCGATCTTTCACACCGTCTAGATCGGGCTCGGGCCGTTTCCCGATAGCAAAGCAGGGGACTTTCTCGGGGCAGGCTTGGTCACTGACGCCCGCTGACGCTTCTTCGGGCAAGAAGCAGCCAAATGTCCAGGGTCCCCACAGTAAAAACACAACCCCTCCGATCGTCGTCTGTCCATTTCCGTCACCGATAGACGGGACCTGGCGGCACCCAGCTCCATTGGCTCCTCCCTCTGGACTGGGGGCTCACGCACAACAGGGGTGGCAGGGGTCTGTGGGGTGGCACGGCGACTCTTACGCTGCTGCAGCCGGGCATCGATCCGCAGACAAAGATGGATCAGCCCATTCAGGTCTGAGGGAATGTCCACGCGGGCCAGCTCATCCAACATCTCCTCTGACAAGCCATCCTGAAAGGCATCCACGAGCGCAGCCTCATTCCAGGCGGAATCCTGGCTAAGCAGCCGGAAATCGCTGATATAGGCCTGTAGGGGGCGCTGACCCTGCCTCAAAGCTTTCAGACGTCGGGTGGCGGTCTGCGCCTTAATCGGGTCCTCGTACATGAGGCGCATATGGTCACAAAACCCCCCAAAGTTATCCAACAAAGGGCTAGGCCGTGCCAACAGAGGCGTGCCCCAACGAGCTGCATCTCCCGACAGAAGGCTCAACACGAATCCCACCTTATCTCGGTCAGTGGGGAAATCAGCTGCTCTCACGCTGATATATAGCTGGCATTGTCCCAGGAAGGCAGGAAACAGTTCTGGTTTACCAGCAAATTTATCCGGCATAGCTATCTGACATTTCCTCCTGGGTGGGGGGGCAGCATGTACCTGAGCCTGCAGTTGTGCCACCTGAGTGGCCAACAAGGTGAGTTGCTGGTTGAGCTGGGCATTCTCGGCAAGAAGCTGCTCCATCGTAGTATTAAGGGGTGGGTGGCTGAAAGCAAACTGTTCTGAACCAGCCCTCTTCTCGCACCCCTAATCAAAGGAAGAGTCTGGAAAGCGTCCAAGATCAAAAGGCTTCTGCCAAGTTTTAATTACACTGTTACAAAAATACAAGAGCTTGACTTCTCAAACGAAAAAGTTGCTTTCAGCAACCAGCCCCTCCCCAAACACTTCTTTTATAGAGAGCTCAGGGCGTGGTCTCCCTGTGCCTCCTCCCGAGTAGTCCCATAGTCTTTCTTTGTTTGTCCCTGCTCGCCTGCCTCCTGCGTCGGGCGTCCTTGAACAGGGCCAGCTGTGGGTCATCATCCTCCGCACTCTCGGGCTCACACAGCTGAGAAGAGGTCCCCGGCTGAGGACTCTGCAAAGCCTCCAAATCATCATCAGCCGGTTCGTTTCCCTCCTCCCCCACATCTGAGTCCTCCGATACATCGGACCCGGCTGTCGGACCCACAGGCTGGCCCTGAGTCACAACAATAACATTGGCTATCTCCGCAAGGAAACATCAGATCTGCACAACTCATGGTTTTTTAGTCTTCGGGGAGGATGGGGAACATGAATATGTGATTGTTTTTCGAATTTGAGCTCTTTCTGCAATGGGCACTTTTCATACTATAAGCAGTTTTTCCTAACAAATGCAAGATATAACATGGGCTATCTCCGCAAGGAAACATGAGATCTGCAAAAGTTATGGTTTTTTGTTCTTCGGGGAGGATGGGGAACATGAATATGTGTTTGTTTTTCGAATTTGACCTCTATCTGAAATGAGCACTTTTCATGCTCTAAGCAGTTTTTCCTAACAAATGCAAAATATAACATTGGCTATCTCCGCAAGGAAACATCAGATCTGCACAACTCATGGTTTTTTGGTCTTCGGGGAGGATGGGGAACATGAATATGTGATTGTTTTTCGAATTTGAGATCTTTCTGCAATGGGCACTTTTCATGCTATAAGCAGTTTTTCCTAACAAATGCAAGATATAACATTGGCTATCTCCGCAAGGAAACATCAGATCTGCACAACTCATGGTTTTTTGGTCTTCGGGGAGGATGGGGAACATGAATATGTGTTTGTTTTTCGAATTTGAGATCTTTCTGCAATGGACACTTTTCATACTATAAGCAGTTTTTCCTAACAAATGCAAGCTATTACATTGGCAATCTCCGCAAGGAAACATCAGATCTGCTCAACTCATGGTTTTTTGGTCTTCGGGAAGGAGGGGGAACATGAATATGTGTTTGTTTTTCGAATTTGAGCTCTTTCTCCAAAGGGCACTTTTCATACTATAAGCAGTTTTTCCTAACAAATGCATGATATAACATGGGATATCTACGCAAGGAAACATGAGATCTGCAAACGTTATGTTTTTTTGTTCTTCGGGGAGGATGGGGAACATGAATATGTGTTTGTTTTTCGAATTTGACCTCTATCTGAAATGAGCACTTTTCATGCTCTAAGCAGTTTTTCCTAACAAATGCAAGATATAACATTGGCTATCTCCGCAAGGAAACATCAGATCTGCACAACTCATGGTTTTTTGGTCTTCGGGGAGGATGGGGAACATGAATATGTTTTTGTTTTTCGAATTTGAGCTCTTTCTGCAATGGGCACTTTTCATACTATAAGCAGTTTTTCCTAACAAATGCAAGATATAACATGGGCTATCTCCGCAAGGAAACATCAGATCTGCTCAACCCATGGTTTTTTGGTCTTCGGGGAGGATGGGGAACATGAATATGTGTTTCTTTTTCGAATTTGAGCTCTTTCTGCAATGGGCACTTTTCATACTATAAGCAGTTTTTCCTAACAAATGCAAGATATAACATGGGCTATCTCCGCAAGGAAACATGAGATCTGCAAACGTTATTGTTTTTTGGTCTTCGGGGAGGATGGGGAACATGAATATGTTTTTGTTTTTCGAATTTGAGCTCTATCTGAAATGACCACTTTTCATGCTCTAAGCAGTTTTTCCTAATAAATGCAAGATATAACATTGGCTATCTCCGCAAGGAAACATCAGATCTGCACAACTCATGGTTTTTTGGTCTTCGGGGAGGATGGGGAACATGAATATGTGATTGTTTTTCGAATTTGAGCTCTTTCTGCAATGGGCACTTTTCATACTATAAGCAGTTTTTCCTAACAAATGCAAGATATAACATGGGCTATCTCCGCAAGGAAACATGAGATCTGCAAAAGTTATGGTTTTTTGTTCTTCGGGGAGGATGGGGAACATGAATATGTGTTTGTTTTTCGAATTTGACCTCTATCTGAAATGAGCACTTTTCATGCTCTGAGCAGTTTTTCCTAACAAATGCAAGATATAACATTGGCTATCTCCGCAAGGAAACATCAGATCTGCACAACTCATGGTTTTTTGGTCTTCGGGGAGGATGGGGAACATGAATATGTGTTTGTTTTTCGAATTTGAGCTCTTTCTGCAATGGGCACTTTTCATGCTATAAGCAGTTTTTCCTAACAAATGCAAGATATAACATTGGCTATCTCCGCAAGGAAACATCAGATCTGCACAACTCATGGTTTTTTGGTCTTCGGGGAGGATGGGGAACATGAATATGTGTTTGTTTTTCGAATTTGAGCTCTTTCTGCAATGGGCACTTTTCATGCTATAAACAGTTTTTCCTAACAAATGCAATATATAACATTGGCTATCTCCGCAAGGAAACATCAGATCTGCACAACTCATGGTTTTTTGGTCTTCGGGGAGGATGGGGAACATGAATATGTGTTTGTTTTTCGAATTTGAGATCTTTCTGCAATGGGCACTTTTCATACTATAAGCAGTTTTTCCTAACAAATGCAAGCTATTACATTGGCAATCTCCGCAAGGAAACATCAGATCTGCTCAACTCATGGTTTTTTGGTCTTCGGGGAGGAGGGGGAACATGAATATGTGTTTGTTTTTCGAATTTGAGCTCTTTCTGCAATGGGCACTTTTCATACTATAAGCAGTTTTTCCTAACAAATGCAAGATATAACATGGGCTATCTCCGCAAGGAAACATGAGATCTGCAAACGTTATGGTTTTTTGGTCTTCGGGGAGGATGGGGAACATGAATATGTGTTTGTTTTTCGAATTTGACCTCTATCTGAAATGAGCACTTTTCATGCTCTAAGCAGTTTTTCCTAACAAATGCAAGATATAACATTGGCTATCTCCGCAAGGAAACATCAGATCTGCACAACTCATTGTTTTTTGGTCTTCGGGGAGGAGGGGGAACATGAATATGTGATTGTTTTTCGAATTTGAGCTCTTTCTGCAATGGGCACTTTTCATGCTATAAGCAGTTTTTCCTAACAAATGCTATCTCCGCAAGGAAACATCAGATCTGCAAACGTTATGGTTTTTTGGTCTTCGGGGAGGATGGGGAACATGAATATGTTTTTGTTTTTCGAATTTGAGCTCTTTCTGCAATGAGCACTTTTCATGCTATAAGCACTTTTTCCTTACAAATGCAAGATGTAACATGGGATATCTCCGCAAGGAAACATGAGATCTGCAAAAGTTATGGTTTTTTGGTCTTCGGGGAGGATGGGGAACATGAATATGTGTTTGTTTTTCGAATTTGAGCTCTATCTGAAATGAGCACTTTTCATGCTCTAAGCAGTTTTTCCTAACAAATGCAAGATATAACATTGGCTATCTCCGCAAGGAAACATCAGATCTGCACAACTCATGGTTTTTTGGTCTTCGGGGAGGATGGGGAACATGAATATGTGATTGTTTTTCGAATTTGAGATCTTTCTGCAATGGGCACTTTTCATACTATAAGCAGTTTTTCCTAACAAATGCAAGATATAACATGGGCTATCTCCGCAAGGAAACATGAGATCTGCAAAAGTTATGGTTTTTTGGTCTTCGGGGAGGATGGGGAACATGAATATGTGTTTGTTTTTCGAATTTGACCTCTATCTGAAATGAGCACTTTTCATGCTCTAAGCAGTTTTTCCTAACAAATGCAAGATATAACATTGGCTATCTCCGCAAGGAAACATCAGATCTGCACAACTCATGGTTTTTTGGTCTTCGGGGAGGGTTCGGGTTAGGGTTAGGGTTCGGGTTCGGGTTCGGGTTCGGGTTAGGGTTAGGGTTAGGGTTAGGGTTAGGGTTCGGGTTCGGGTTCGGGTTCGGGTTAGGGTTAGGGTTCGGGTTCGGGTTCGGGTTAGGGTTAGGGTTAGGGTTAGGGTTAGGGTTAGGGTTAGGGTTAGGGTTCGGGTTCGGGTTAGGGTTAGGGTTAGGGTTAGGGTTAGGGTTCGGGTTAGGGTTAGGGTTAGGGTTAGGGTTAGGGTTAGGGTTAGGGTTAGGGTTAGGGTTAGGGTTAGGGTTCGGGTTAGGGTTAGGGTTAGGGTTAGGGTTAGGGTTAGGGTTAGG